>NW_013581207.1:0-1200000 GCF_000721765.1 Aureobasidium namibiae CBS 147.97
CCTAACCCTAACCCTAACCCTAACCCTAACCCTAACCCTAACCCTAACCCTAACCCTAACCCTAACCCTAACCCTAACCCTAACCCTAACCCTAAAGCCAGATCCCGTCGCACGCATGGCTTGCACAGAACTTTCATCTCGCACTCGATCTCCCACCCGCTGAAACTGACGCACGATCGTGACACACGATGTGACGACTTGATCCCCTATTCAACCATTTCGGGTGCGCGAGGAGTATCATCTGCCCACAGACGGATCGTAGACAAGTCCCAAGTGGCTTGAACAAATTCGTCAGCAAGTGTCTCGATAGGATCCGGCTCGGTGCGATCCTCTCCCGGCAGCCGGCCGCCCTAGTTTGAGACATCAATCACTCACGCAGTGCAGATGACATCCGCTCACAAACTAGCTTAGTATAAGTTAATATATAAGCTTAATGCCTTAATTAAATACTATTATCTAATAGATAAAGCAGATTAAGCGCTTCTAAAGGCCTATATACTAATAATAAGATGCTTTTTATAATTTAAATATAAGTAGTCGATTAGAGGCCTATAGACGCTATATAAAGCTATTAATCCTTATTTAATTAAAAACGTTAATCTTATCCTAGTGGATAGACTTATTTACTTACTCTATAATCTAATTTAAGCTCTCTCTTAGCTAAAACATAAAGGCCTCCTTTATAGGATCTATAAGGTAAGTAAGTAGTACTAGAGTAGTAAAGGCGTAACCGTTTATATACCTAGTCTGTCTTATTATCTCTAACTAAGGAGAAGAATTAACTTTCGTCTAGCCTTAATAACTAATCTATTAATAAGATAAGTAGTAAGCCTTCTCTTTTAATTTAAGTATAAATAGGATATATAAGGAAATTATGTCTTCTTTAGATCTAAAAGCTCTAGCTTATCTATAAGGATTATTTTATCTTAGACCTAAAAGCTAGGTTATTTTAGGGTTTACCTTAAAGAATTATATCTAGAGGTTATTATAGAGAAACGTCTAGTAGTAAGAATAACTTTCCTATAGAATAATCTAAGTCTATACTACTTTTATACGTATATTACTACCTCTTTAATTTAGATTTACCTACTTATAGATAGATTTATAATGCTATTATATCCTAGTAACCGACCTATATTTATAACTATATTACTAGCTAGCGCTATTAAGGCTTATATATATAAGCCTATCTTAATACGTTCTAAGGCACTTAATAGGCTCTATATCTAGATCTAGATATATAACGTTCTAGGTAGATTATGTAATAGAGTTGCCTAGATCGTTAATAATAGACTAGTGCATGTCGTATACTTACGAGTACGAGGTCCTCGTATAGCTCGCCTAAAGAAGGTTAGAGGAAGTACGGCTTAATAGGGCAAACTAAAACGTTAATGTCCGTGCTTAACACAACTGTCTCCGCAGTTCCGTTCATTCGGAAGTGGCAATTTCCCGTTCCTACATGCTATAGAATCCGCACGTTACGGAACATGTCTTAATTGTCTTCCGTGCCATCTTTATGAATCTGCTTCGATGGTCTTGTGCGATACCTAGGAGAGTGACATCTTCTGCATGCGGCCCTAGAGTGATTAGCGCATACCGCTAATGATAGTGGTGCAGATGTTTGGCTCGGTAGTGAGCAGTCAGGGGACTTTAGGCAAAGTCTGTCTGATCATCTCGACTGTTCTGAAAACTTCTGAAGAGGTGTAGTAATATAATAGTGTTGTTCCCAAGATTGCATACAAACTACAAACCCCACCATTCATGCTCTATCTCGCGTCTTGGATCAACCACCTACGCCATCACCTATGAAGCAAATTTTCGGCCTCGACAATGCTAGTTCCCTTGAGTATTCGATTCCCACCATGCGACAAGCGCCTGCATCATACTCGGACACAAACTCTGCAATCGATGTTCAAAGCTCCCGAGAACCAAGAAGGAGACTTTCTCAGAAGCGGTGTAAAACGAATTGCTGGTCGTGTCGACATAGAAGAGTCAGATGTGATGAGATCTATCCACGTTGCGGTGCACGTACGCGGTCGCGTATGGAATGCCACTTTGACTACGAATGGAAGTTCCGCCATGTTAGCGAACACGTTGGATGTATGCATGATCACTTCATCACCTCTGGTACACCACATTGGGAACAATACACGCAAGAATCTACCAGCGACTTTGGATCATGGGCTCCAGAAGAAGGATCGCAACCAGCCTTGATGAGTATGGGTAACGAGAGCGACAGAGTGGGCATATGTTCAAGTAAAGATATCAATTCCCTCAGTTTCATCATCAATCCGGACAACCTCACGAGATTGCACAAATCCGAAGGACTGTTGGACGTTCGATTCAGGCAATCTCCAGATCCTGACCGTGTTGGGAACGACTACACAAATGGATCAGATTTAGCCATATCCTCGAGATTTGAGGATTTCGGGCCTCCAGAGTTCCTGCCGTTTCTGTTCAAGCATAGCGAGGCCGCCATAAATGATCCGGTGCGGGCCTTTTCTGCTCCGTCAGTCTCTCTTGGTCTAATCAACTACAGTACAGAAAACTCTGTAGATCATCTGCTGCGTTACAGAGCCTTTGTTTCACCGCGAATCATGCCGCTTGGAACATTACACAAGCTTTGCATCGATGCTGAAGCTGAGGAAGCAGTTTTGAATCATTCCAAGGGCTTCAAGCCGGTAAGTACACAACCCTCAGATGAGCTTCTGGATTGTGACAGACCGCATCCTAAAATCCTTCCCTCTTTCAGGATATCTGACTATTGGCTAGCTTTATCATGCTATCTGCGCCCTCTCGTCATTGAGCTTGGTACTCGGAGGTCAGCAGAGCTTTCTCATAGAGGCCTTCCAGCACTACGACTGGGCTATCTCCACCTGCATCGGCTGCGCATGGGCTGAACCCAGCTCTCTGTTTTATCTGCACTTCATTCTACTTATCTACGACATCTGTTGTGTAGCGCAGGGCATCCCAGATCAAGACATGTGGGCCCAGCATCTCCAGCATCTCGCGCGGTTGATGTACTGCCTGCGAAAAGACGAGCTGGACAAGACACAGGCATACATACTGTGGTACATCCTGTATCTCGATACACAATCGAGTCTGGCAGGAAATGACGAGGCAGGATCGTGTGTACGAGCTCATCTCGCCAACGGCTCCTTTCTCCCAAGTTGGACTCAATTGCAGTACGCGCATGAGGATATCGACTCGCAGAACGATTCTGGTAACTCCTCGACGGTTCACGATTTAGCACTCTTTATGTGCAAGCAGTTCGCCAAGCTGAGCCAGCTGGCTTTGCGGATGCGAAAGGAGACCAAGGAAGGGAAGAGCGATGTTGCGATGCGTCAGAAGTGCATCGAGGACTTCCACTACCATCTTTACTCAGGCTGGACCCGAAGGTACCAGGTGATTCTCGTACGGACCTCGTCAGAGGCCAGACTATGGGTGGATCCGCTATCACGTACGATGTTGGACTTTGTAAGTCAAGCCTCCGGTCAAGCTCAAATATCTTAAAGTCGGTCTACTAATGCTCGTGTAAGGCTTTGCTGCAATACTCGACTACCGTCATCTACTTGCATACTAGCATGTATCCAGGTCAGTCCCTTCGCTTGTCTCCTATGCGGAAATGGGTTGCGCAACACTGTTCCAAGATACTATCTCTTGTATCGAATCAGAGTCTCGGCCAACATCACCTGTCTTTCCCGCTCTTCTTGGCTGGCTATGCAAGCAAAAGCATACAGGAAAAGGTCCAAGCTGTGAAACTCATGGAAAGTATGCAGGCCGTGGGACTGAGCAATGGAAGTCTACGATCACTCGCCCTGCTTAAACTCATCTATGCGGAGCAGGAGGCCAGGCGTGGTTCCTTGGTGAAGACGGAAGACGTAGACTGGATCGGTTTCTCGCACGAAGTAGGGATAAAGGTGGTGAACTTCAGCCTTTAAATCTTTAGATTGGCTTTGGATTGGACTGGACATCATCTTGCTCAAGTAATTTATTCTTTTTTGAAGACCACGTGTCTTCTGTGCAGCAAAGGAGTACGAACGATAGTGTTCGACAATATCATAGAATATGCAAAAGGTCCTTGCCGGACGCAGAAGCAGGCCTCAACTTTCCGACGCCTCGCCTATCGAAACTTCACGTGATCAGCGGATCTTCGGCGTCTTGACTTCCGAGAACGACAGTAAATATCAGCGGATGTGCGGAAACCCAGATCCCGAGAATAACGGTAGGAATGAGTAGTTACCCTACGTATTTGGAACACAACGGTGTGGGGTCAGCAGCGTACGGAACAATCGGTCGTTTAATACAATAGCACGGGCATAATACACATCCCGGAACGTTGTTTCTAGCATGACAGTGCGGGGTTAGCTAGCATCCTTAGGGTTCGTATACTAATACGATGATGTAGACAGCATTTAAGATCTATGCCCCATACTTAATGTTTTTAGCCGCTAACCTTTACGTGATCTTATATAATGCCTATACTTCTAGCCTAAATAGGTCTAGGCTATAGGGCTACACTATATCATAATAGCTAATAACTCGTATAGCAATAATACGAAATACCTAGTTAGTTATAGAAGTAAAAAAATATGGTTATTCGGCACTTACATTAAACAAGATATTATGGTTATATTATACGGCTTATAACGTTTAGTTAGTATTAGTAGCTAGGATATAATATAAAATCTTACTTACTAAGCTTAACTACCTCTTTCTCTACTATTAAATGCCTATATAGAGATAGCCTAAGTTTAATTATAATATAAGAATACGACTTATAAGATAGCTTAGAGAATATATAACTAGTCTATTACATATTAAAGTCTTAGTCTAGAGTACCCTTACTTCTTTATCTTTACTCTCTTTAAAGATATTCTTTAGTAAGCTAGTATGTTACGATCCACTATTAGCTAGAGGGCCTCACCCGCTAAGGAAGTGAGTAGGATGGCTATATGCCGATCCTTACGCACTTAGCAGGTAAGCTAACTAACTAGTGGTGCGGTTAGAGTAACCCTAATAGCTCGCTTACTTAGCAAGTAAGCTACGAGGAAAATCATTACTCCCTTACGCCGTAAGCTAGTAAGCTACGAAGTAGATCCTTACCACCTTACCTAGCGAGTAAGTGAGATACTTATATACGCTTATTATAGATAAGGTATATAGGAAGGCAGAACAACCTCTAGTAGTTCTACGTTTAACTTAATTAGTTATTCTAATAGTCCCTTTAGTATATACTACTATATATACCCTACTTTACTTCGCTTAACACTCTACTTTACGAGTCTAACCCCGTAACCTATTATCTTATCTAAGATAGTTAGCTATAACAATAGCCTTTAAGTCTATAGTAATACTATACTTCTTATAAGTTATTCTAGTATATAGGTAAGTAAGTCTCTACTAGGAAGTCCTATATCTAACTTAATTAGTTATTCTAACAGTCCCTTTAGTATATACTACTATATATTATACTACTACTTTATTACTTACTTAATACTTCTCTTTATAAGTCTAACTCTATAACTAGTTATTCTTTTTAAGAAGAATAGTTAGCTATAACACTAACTATAGATAAGGAGTAAAGGAATTATATCTAGATTCTTAGATCTATAGTATATAAAGTAGATATTAAAGTCTTTAATATTAGTAGTAAAGTAATTCTACTAGTAAATTTCCTTCTCTTACTCCTACTAGTTATATTTATTAGTCTAGACTCTATATAACTTAGTTACCCATTTACTATTAAAGCCGTATTTAGTGCCTATACCCTTAATAATATCTTATATTAGAATTCTAGTGTCTTTAATCTTATAATAATATACTTTAGCGTTAGGAATAGCTATCTTAAAAGGGTAGAATATATTTAGAAGGGTAGACTAAGTAGGTATAGTAGGGTTTATAAAGGTTTAAAGACATTTAACTAGTAATAGTAGATAAGTCTAGGTAAAGATAGTTAAGATGTCTTAGTATTTTAATTACGTTCGTTAGATCTAAGCACAGATTCTAAAGCTTGTAACCATGACATTATTCCGTAACCTATACGTAAAGATACCACACAAAATTGAAATAGAAGCTCTCTTAAAGCTTGCGTTAATTATAACTATCATTCTACGACTCTTTCTACATCTTACTAATAGCCATCCCTCTATACCGCTAGATTCACTAGGCTACTACAACCATATAAGATACGACGACCATCCAACTTATCATGCCTCTATAGCATTCTATGATGTTAACCTCGAGACTTATGTGACTGACTTGAGAAGAACTTAAATAGGGGCTAGCCTTGGGAGAAGGAAATTAAGCTAAGAGTCTTAAAGATGGAGTAAGTAGTAACAGGCCAAAGTCATATAAAAAGCACAGTTGTTACAGCGATTGGGGTTAGATGGTATCAATGAATACCCTAACCATGACTTTTTGCAAGACTTATTAGTCTCTGACATGCATGTCGTGAATGCTTTGAACCTGACCCGGATGACAAACCCGTTAGTTATTATGTAAACATAATCAGTCTTTCCAAGTGATGAGGAAGAGTCAGAAAATACCTGCCAATGTGCTGGATCCGTCTGGGGACAGAAACAAACAAATTCTGAAGCGCATTTCCTTGAGCGATCATATCTTCACTGACAACGACTTCCATCCAAGTCCACGCAACTCACATCTAACAAATACCCTCCACCACGCCATCCATCCAAAACATCAATCACCATGTCGCATCAACTCCATAATCGCCGCCCAGGAGACTGAAACTGCCGCCTTCCTTACTGCCGACAGCTCCGCCAACACTCGAGTGCCAGCTCTGTAAACCATCAACACAGACACGACTGCTATGAGCGTATAAGAGGGATGAGATAAGCAAAAGGGCCGTTCGGGCAGTACTCCAGGGGCAATTCTAGAGAAGTCATTGCCTGGAAGAGTCTGAGCAAAGGGAGGACAGTGTTGTTGGGTAGCAGAATGAATAAAGATCTTCCAGACTGTACCAGCAAGAAAGATGCACAGAAAGCAGGAAGTCGAGCCGTCGATGATGACTGACTCCATGGCCAGCTGAAGATCGGAAGCAAGACTCTTCTATCCAACTCACATTTCCTCGTAATACTTCCCCGAAGTGATTGTGATGCTAACAGAAGTGACATACTCTTCTCATGACTGTGCCATCAACCACAGTCAAGCGCTGAATGTTGGCATAACCCCTCTCGCACATGAAACATTTTGGCAGAACAAACGTGAAAATGGAGGTGAGATTGTCGTACAGCTTTAGATATACAAAAGACACGATCATCCTAAAATGAACTACACCAAAGCAATACGACGGCTAAGTGCCGATTCGTCGCCCGAATACGCGCCAACTTCGATCTCAGCCTCCTTGCTTGCCCACTCGAACTTCCCATCTGTCCACATCTTCAACGGGCGAGTCGATGCCGAGATCCTAAGCATCTTTGTCTCCTTCGCCAGCAGATTGACACAGGCAAACCCGAGAAGAAGACGAGCCGGGAACTCCTTATCATCGCGTTGGGGTTTACCATAGACTTGTACCACATGACGTCCTCCACGGGTGCCAGTATTCTTGACCATGACAGTGACGTCTAGCTCCTCGGAAAGACTTGAAGCTTTGACGGTGAGGTCATTGAGATGAAAAGAGGTATAAGACAAACCGAAGCCGAGAGGGAAAGCTGCGTCCTCACCGAGACGATCCAGTAATCTCTGGCCGTGCCAACGGTCGTAGGTGATAGTTCTGGCGTTGATGTCGAAGTAAGGCAGGTGGTCTTCAGTGGTGGGAATGGAGTAAGGCAAACGACCTGAAGCGTCCACATCACCAAGCAGAACGTCGGCCAATGCGTTTCCACCCTGGGCTCCGGAGTACCACGAAACGACGACCCCGGGGACTAGTGAGCGCCACTCTTCGGTGATCACTGCACCTGCCGTGACAATACAGACAACAGTACGAGGATTGACGGCACTGACTGCCTTGATGATCTCGACGTCGATGGGTCGAATGCGAAGGTTTTGGCGGTCGCCACCGAAGCCTTCGCTTGATCCTATCATGCTTACACTGTCTCCTTTTCCATTAATCATATTCACCATCGCATCTGCCGCAGGTGAACCATCGTGTGGTGGGAACACTCCAGTCAATGACGTGTCGCCCAATATAGCTGGGTCGAGATACTCTCCTTCGTCCGCTGAGGTGTATCCAACGATGATGATGGCGACGTCGGCCTCATCAGCTGCTTTGGCGGCTGCTTGTGCATCATCCTTTTCTTCGAGTGTGACAGACGCGTTTGGTAGACCGGACTTGAGACCTCCGAACGGAGTCACAATGTCATGATTGTTCCTGAGAGCCGAAGACCCGTTATCTCCGGTGTTTGCTACATTGGCCAAGCGACCTATCACAGCGACGTTGCGCAGTTCAGCGCGACGAAGAGGAAGAATTGGGCTATCTTCTACCAGCTCGTTCTTGAGGAGAACCATTGATCGTGCCGAAACTTCCCTGGCAAGGTTTTGATGGTCCTTGCAAAAGACGACTTCCATGCCAGGCTCAGCCTTATCCCTATTAGCGTAATGCGCAAGCTGTGTGGCTATGATACGCTTCGCAGAGCGATCTACATGGTATTGCGTGACCACATCACCTTTCTCCAGAGCCTCAGTAAGTTGTTGAGCCCTTTGTTGCTGGAATGGTTCTTCAACGTCGAGTCCTGCTTTAAGGGAGAGGGGGCCATCGCGAAGTCCCCAGATGAAATCTGAGACCACAACACCTTTGAAGTTGAACTGGTGACGCAAAGTGTTCTCCAACAACTCTTCGTTCTGCCCCGCCCACTGACCATTGACAGAGTTATAGGCAGACATGATTCCGAGACATCCCTCTTCGATAACCCGGCGGAAGTGCGGGAGATAGACTTCTTGAAGGACAGCCTCAGATGCGGTGACATCAGCTGTGAATCGAGCATTCTCCATTGAATTGAGAGCATAGTGTTTGGCGACTGCTATGGCGTTGCGTTGTACTCCACGGCAGAGAGCAGAACCAAATTCTCCAAGGATGATAGGATCCTCTCCGTAACTCTCCTGTGCTCGGCCCCACGCTGGATGACGAACAAGATTGATGCAAACTCCACCGAAGAAATTTGCACCATGTGCGCGAGCCTCAAGACCAATTGCTCGGCCGACTTTCTCCTCCAAGGAGGTGTCCCAAGTGGCTGCACGTGCCATCGAGACAGGGAAGGGGGTACTTTTCCCTATGACGATTCCACGAGGTCCATCGCTGAAGCGAAGACCAGGTAGTGACAGCCTGTCAAGCTGTCCGTGGATATAAGGTCTTATGTTGTAGCCCACTGTGAGCATTTCCATGAACCCGGACCAGAAAGGTTCATCTCCATCAAGGAGCCAGAGACGTTCTTTCGGGGTCATTTGTGACAGCAAAGTCTCAGCGACAGTCTCAGGTGATGCTCCCTGAATGACTGCCTGAACGGCTGACGGGAAGTCAGTGATGGTAGCCATGTTGTTGTCTTCTGTGGTAAAAGAGATAAGGGGTAAAGGGCGCTCGAGTGTTGCTGGTGCCAGGGATCAGTGAAGGGTAAGGATATCGAGTCTTTATGCTTGAAGTTCAGATTGATGGCATAACAATTTGCAATCAGCCAAGAGTCTGATTCTGCCTGCTATAGCATAATAGCCTAAGGTGAAGTCGAGAGATACAGGTACGAATAAGAGTACGAGAGCACGATGTCGCCAAGCATCGGCGCTCGGAAACGTAATATCCCGAGGGACGTTTAGAGATACGGACGTCTCGGATCTCAAGCTAGCCGACGCCTTCCCTTCTGTCCACTGTCTCCTCCTGAGACTACCGAAGCTACTGTCCTCAGACTGGATAGCCAGAGTTTGTGTTGCAATGAGAGCCCTAAACATGAGAAACAGCCGAGAAGAGCTCCGGGCGTCCGAATAACCATACTCGCAAGCTAGTGCTGCCTCCTATACTCATCCCGGTAGGAGTAGGCGTTTCCAGGATCATAATATCGATTAGTAGGAGCTAGCGTATGCTAACAGTGGTACAGTCCAACACCGCTTCTTCTTCAGGTATCCCTCTAAGAGAAACATACTTCTCTTGGACTAAACGGCGCAAATCATGTAGTCAGATCAGCTGAGAACTTCAGATTTTGTTAGCTGATACGTCCAGAACAACATGGGATGGCGTTAGTGCTCTACCTTGAGCCATCAATCGTTCTTAGGCTCGGAGGATAATCATATCCTGACCGTTCCGCAAGGTCGCAACGGGTCTGGATAATCTGGTTGCAATGGAAACAACTTTGAAGTTGAATCATGGCTGATCAGCGTGGTCAATGACTATACTGATCCGTCAACACGCTTATGTAGGCCATGATCATAATTCGACACACTGTCGAAAGTTCGAGATGAGACACTGCGAAATCAACGATTCAATATAGCAGACAAGGAAGCTTTTTCGAAGGACTACATATAGTTGAGACTGGTTTCGAAAGCGGATGTGTTCGGACTGTTCCACATGATGTTCGAACAAATCGAGATCTGATATCGCCACAGATGTTACGCTATCCTCCCTATTGAAGCCCTGCGATCATGGAATAGACTGAGCTGAACCTCATGCCCTCATCATGCTTTTAGCCGCCGTCTGTTCTACAGGGCCTGTCGAGATTATCCCACATCACTTTGCTCTGAACTTTGTTCCATAGCCTAATGATAAGAGCATCTGGTGTTCAGACTTCGACATCATACATTCCACGTCGCCCCGCATTCCATTTACCCCAGAGAAATCTAGACCCAAGCCCTAAATCCCTAGATCTTCTTCGCATTGTATTTGAATCGTGCCTGACCCACTGTTTCATAACCTATCTCTGATCAACCCGTCCCACTTCGAGACCAAACATGCACGACAACAAAGAACCCCCCCAAGTCACCAAGGATCAGGCTTCCATGCATCTGGAGCATATCGAGAAGGACAACAATGTCTCAGTCTTGGAGGATGACAAGCTCGGATTCTGGGGCACCGCAAGGCAAAACCCAATCGCCATGATGTGGTGCACATACATGCTCTTCACTTGCATCATGTGGGGCTACGACGGACTCGCAGCTGGCATTGTCATAACTCTCCCACAGTTCAGGCAGTCATACGGGGTCCCTTTCATGGTTAGAATTTACATGCCTTCCGGCCGAATGTTTTGTGCTGACTCTGCCTAGGGTCAATATGTCGTCCTTGCGAAGTGGCAACTTGCTTTCACCGGTGGTACCGCTGCCGGCTCTCTCCTCGGTGGTCTTGGAGCTGGTATGTCCACTAAATATGTGGGAGAGCGTATCCCGCTCGGCTGTGCCTTTGGTAAGTTGATGGTTGTAATGATATTGTGCGACCTTTTAGTTGACGCGATTCAGTCATAAGTATCGGCGGTGTTTGTGCTCAGTGGTTCTCAGACGGCGATAACGCCCTCTTCCTCGCCGGAAAGTTACTCACCGGTGTGCCTTTAGGAGTTTTCCTCACCGTCGCGCCACTTTACTGCTCTGAAATCGCTCCTCTAGCTACCAGAGGAGCTGTCACAGCTGGTGTCAGCTTCTGCATCTCTCTCGGGCAACTGCTAGCTTATGGTGTCATGCGTCAGACGCAGACAATCATGGGTCCCAACTCTTACCGAATCATATTCGCGGTCCAGTGGGGCTTCAGCGCCATTTTGTTCGTGTTGCTTCCATTCCTACCAGAGTCACCAATTAGGTTGCTAGCACGCGGCAAAGTCGATTCTGCGAAGAACAGCATCCGCCGCCTCTATCCCGTCGATGAAGAAGGAGTCCAAGCACAAATCGACGCCATCCAAGCAAGACTCGCTGGAGACACCGAAGCCGCGGCTCATGCTGGAAGCTTCAAGGATTGCTTTATCGGCACCAATCTTCTAAGGACGCTCTCCGCAATGGGCGTCTTCTTCATCCAAAATTGGTCAGGAGTTGCTTGGGTCCTCGGATATATGGGATACTTCATGCAATTGGGTGGACTGAAGGGTACGACAGTATTCAACCTCACTGTTGCCATTGCCGGAATCATGTGCATCGGCAATTTGGCGGGAGCATTCATGCTCCAGATTGTCGGCCGACGCTCCACAATCACTAATGGTACGTAGCGACGTATCCAGTGCTGAGTGACGCGCTAACACAAGAATTGTAGGCTTATACACAATGACTGTGTGTATGTTGATCATAGCCGTCTTGTCCATCTTCACCTCAAAGGGACAATCAGTCGTGTTGTCTCAGGTTGCCTTCATGGCTATCTGGGCGTTTGCATATCAAGTATCGATCGGATCTGCTGGATTTGCTATAGCCTCAGAGATCCCAACATCATCGCTTCGTGGTGTCACTCAGTCTCTATGCACCATCACCAATGGTCTCAACAGCTGCCTCTGGCAGTTCGTTCTTCCCTATATCGTCAACCCAGACGAGGCCGATTGGGGTGGTAAAGTTGCTTTTGTGTTCTTCGGGGCTTTGATAGCGCTATCTGTAGCGGCATACTTTTTCACTCCCGAGACCAAGGTATGCTACTCTGTTGTTGGTATATCTGCCGCATGAAAGCTAAATCTGAGATCAGGGACGAACCTTTGAGGAGATTGATAAGTTGTATGCGCTTCGCATTCCCCCGAGACACTTTTCCAGAACAGTTGTAAACCAGGGTGGGCGATAGGTCTAACCTAAGGCCTAACATCGCAATGTCAAGCGTCGAATGGTGTAGCCTGGAGGGATGAAGTTTAGATGTGGCGGTGGACATTGAAGAAGGAGATTGGTGTCACGATCTCGTGATAAGGACAGAGTAGGAATGTCTCGGCAATGAGAGCTGCTCTCATCACTTGTTAGGAGCTGCTTATGAGAGCAGGACTATGGTGCTATGAGATTTGCTTATAGGGGGTTAACTCGGACGCTTACTCATACAAGAACAGCAAAGCCATCCACTAGATCTGGAAATAGACAGTCATGCCCAGAACTCTACCACGTCATTTAGAGAAGTTCTTCTCGTGAGTGTCTTCCATTGGGTATCTCGGCATAGCCTGCTCTAGAAGCGAACGGGTGATGATCCTCCCCCTGCTTTTTACTGTTAGCACACCCTTACATCCCTATGCCCAAGACATGACGCAAACGATCGCTTGTCTCGTCGCCATTCGCTCGTCAGCCTGTGTTAAAACAGACAAGCGATATGCGGCATAAATTCACGTATGAAGATATTAGGTCATCTCGAAGCCGTTAGTCATCACGGCGTGTGCGCGCGATTAGGAAGCCGCGTCTAAACTGTTTTACAGAAAACGTTGAACGTCTCCAGATTTCGCAACCCCGGTCTTCTTCTGGGCGTCGATTTCTGAGTCGTCTCTTCTCTGAATTCTGGAATTCTGCTATGGCATACATCCAAAAACTTGATGTTGATCCGATGGCGCATCCCCATGTGCTTTGAATGAATGTGCTGACCAGAATTGATCCTTTCAAAACAGGTCGTAAGTGTTCATTTGTCCATCGCCCTCTTCTCACAGCTCTCTGCCGTTCTCAAACATTAACGTTCGCCATCGCCTATCAAACAGGCCTAGATTTTCCCTGGCCACACTTGCTTCTCACAAAGTACAATGTGATTTCCACTTTTTAGAAGATATGCAACAGTACTATTGCTAGCTCTACATCAAACGGTTGTTGATGTCAGTATGTGTACGTTTGCCTCACACCCATATACGACGAACAGACATAAAGGCTGCACTGCTCCGCTCCTTGAAGGACCAGTATTAGCAGCCAGGATTTGCTTTCCCTCATCTTGCTCTACTCCATCATTCTTCTAGTCTTCTTCGATCTGGTACTCAAATAACACATACCTGAGACACTCCACTCCACCACCGCTTGTACAACAGCCCGAACACTCTGAAGTGTATTACCATGCGAGCCAGTACCCTTCTCCTCAGTATCGCGCTGGTTGTCCGGAGTCTCGCCAGTCCGGTCAAGCTCGATCTTGGCGATGGTATCGACTACGAAGTTGGCTATCCCATCGTAGCTGGTCAGGTCAACGCCAAGGAAGGCATCAATGTAGTCAAGAGAGCTACTACTTCAATCAAGACGACCTCGACTGCGAAAGCATCACCCATCTCGACAAAACAGGCGTCCACTTCTTCAGTGAAGGTCAGCAGCACTTCGAAGAAAACTTCAAGTACATCTGCGGCCCCGGCAAAGGCCACGACGTATCAGCAGCGCGTCCTTGTTTCGCACAACGTCCACCGTGCCAATCATTCCGCCAGCAATCTCGTATGGGATAATGCTCTCGCATCGACCGCCGCAAAGATCGCTTCTACTTGTGTGTATGCTCACAACACCACAACCGACGGTGGTGGCTACGGTCAAAACATCGCGGCCGGACTTGCTGCGGACAATATAACAGCCACCATTACCGAACTCTTCTACAACAGCGAGGTTGGGTACTTCCAAAACCTCTACGGACAGGCTAACCCTGACATGTCCAACTTTGGCAACTGGGGTCACTTTTCTCAAATCGTCTGGAAGGGCACCTCGAAGGTCGGCTGCGCTACACAGTACTGCTCCAAAGGTCTTGCCAATGTCGGACCTTACACTCCACCATACTTTACCGTGTGCAATTACGGACCGCCAGGTCAGTTCACTGAAATCTTCTTCTTCTTCTATGCTCGACATTTTACTTATCATGCTACAGGTAACTACCTTGGCGAATTCGATGTCAACGTCGGCAAATCTCTCAATCGTCCCACAGTTCATTGGAACTATGGTTTGTAGAAACGGGTAGTAATGCAGCTAAACATGACTTATTTCTCCTTACTCTTCCGAGAAAATGACTCGCTGCCAGGTTGATGACTCTTTGCTATGAATCATGCTGGTAGTATATCAGATGATTGTATCATTGTCTTTGTCGTCTGCAGCCCAATTTCGACCTTTTGCCATATTCTAGTCTCTGTATAAAAGTCATTGGTCCTGCGATGCGTCAGTTGTCAGAAGCCTAACGTCAGAATCTGTCGTATTCATCACCGGGAGTACGGTACCGTCTCCGGATGATCTCTCTGCAAGGCAATCATATGTTTGAACATGGTATTAGAGCCTCTAGCGGTAGGCAGTACACGGGATCGGTGGCCTTTCGAGCCACTTGTGATGAGAGATGCCGGCATTAATCTTGAACTTTTCCTGCTGTTTTTCAGGAATTCAAAGGTGTCCAAGGGCGGATCATGATATCATGACGAAGCACTCAGTGGATCGGGCAAAAGAACGGACCCGCTTGTTGCGAGATGAGCCGGAAATTGTCGCATAGTTTACGTCGCATCTTCTTCGCAACATTTCGACGCATCAGATGTAACTTATACGACTATTTTACCGTAATGCTATCGCTGAGAATGCTGTGCAAGAGCATAGTGGTGCCAAACTACGATTCAAGCATTCTGACAATCTGATCCAAGGTTGTGCGAAAAATACGTCATTCGCGAGTCATCTTGCATAACAAGCCGTGTTCTTTATCGATCAGTTGCTCTCGTCTTTCTGCCAAACACAACTTTCTCAAGCTATCGCGAGAGAAATTATCGAGTCGAAGGGTTCTCCAGATGTCGACTTTGAAGAAACATACTGGTAGACCCGTTGGAGGCGAGAGCACTCCGAAGCCTGGAGGAGCCGCACGTGCGGAGAAAGAACGCGAGTTCGGCGGACCGAGTAAGGAAGAAATCAACACAGAATCTTCAAAGGCAGCGAAAAAAGCTCTTGAACTTCAAATCCGTTCCAAAGACCTTACACAAGCTGCCGCCGACGCTGGAGATCCGGAAGAGCGACAAAGATTGCTAGACGAAGCGCTTGCGAAATCCAAGGAGGCTGAATCGCTGGGGAAGACAGCAAAATTCCTCAGTTCTGGCGGTTTCCAAGGTCTTCTCGCAGGTGGCAGTGTGGGAACAATCGTTGGCGTCGGACTGGGGACGTTGGTCGGCACGTTGACTGGAGCTCTGGTCGGAGGCGTGGGTACGCTGGTTGTTGGAGGTTTGGGAAGCGGTATTGGTTCGGCTGTTGGAGCGCTGCATGGACCATGGCTCAAGTCTGAAGAAGCACTTAGAGATGGACTTGCCAAGATAACTGGAGCGTTGCCAAATTGGACCGCGACGAGTGAGCAGAAAGAGCAGTTGGAGAAGATCATGGGTCAAATTGACAAGCAGGAAGCTCCGACGATGGAGGAATTAGAAGCAATGACAAGTGTCGATGGACCAGTTGAATGATTGCTCTGCGTCTGTATCGGACATGTGTGTCGACATTGTCAACGCTCTTCTCTGTCTCAATCGTCCCAGACAGGCAAGCGCGATGGACTGGAAGAGCCGGTCAATTGCCTGCCTGACTGAACAAGCCCTGACAGCTATGCTCGGTATCAGCGTCCTCGAGCAGACGTCATGTCTGAAAGTTAGAAGCGGGAAAGAAAGGATAGACGCGAAATACCAGGAACAGAATGGTCAAGCGAGTGCAACAGACAAGTCTATACACGAACGAATGGACAGACAATTGAACGATTCCTGGCTCGACTGCACCGGTCCAACAAGACTTGATGGACCTGACCTAAGCTTGGATCTAGGTCAGTCCATCTACTGTCACCTCTATGCTCAATCCTCAAGCCCATTTACCCAGCAAAGCCATGATACCTGCTCCCAGCAATACACAGAATACCATGAAGCTCAACCGCTTATTGTCTTTGGTTCGCAACGGGTCGAACAAGAAGTCTCTAGCAAGAAGCTCGACCAGTCCCGTGTAAATGAGGATACCAGCACTGATGGAATCCAAGATACCAGATACGATGTTGGCGGTGTCCGAATTTGGATTGTAGGTCGTGCGCACACCCAGACCAATGGCGATCGCAATTGGAGTGGTCATACCGTATGCGGCGCATAAGAACCATGGTAGCCAGCTTTTCTTGGGGAAAGGTATGGCGGACATTCGAGCCCCAATACCAAGACCCTCGAAAGACTGGTGGAAAACAAGGACTGGGTATAGGGTCGAAAATTCCTTGCCAACAACTCCCAAGTTGAGACCAATAACGACCTGATTTGAGCGCTTAGCATTTCAATTCGATCATGTTCCAAATTAGACTTACGGAATGGAAGATAACACCGAACTCCAGTACCAGGAAAGCGGCTATTTGCTGCTTGTATGCTTGAGTCTGTGCCGCTTCGAGTTTCTCGAGGACAACAGGGTCCTTGATCTTGTCCATGTCGTCGCCGAAGGGAGTATGCGATTTGCCACTAGTGCTTGTGACGTCTCCATGACCCTGCTGCTCGGCCTGAACCTCAGCATGAGCTGCAGCTTCGAGGTCATCATTCTGGAGAATTATGGGCGGAAAGTTGCCTGCGTCTGGGTGTCGGTGGCTGACGGACCTACTACTGGTGGTGATAATATCTTCCACGGTCTCATCGTTCTGTTGGCCGTATTTGGTTTCGACATATCTCTCCGACAGAAGGTCCATCAAAAACACAACCATAACAGAGACGAGCACAATAGCAGGTGGCCATGAGTACACTGCCCAACCACCAGTCATGCCAACACAAGTTTGAGGACTGTAGGGTTCACGAATCAGTCATGGTTCGTGTTGTGCGGCAACATGGCTGACTTACCCGATCTCGCCGTAGGCCGGGTCAAGCAGATGGATGAAAGCTGTAGCGATGATCACACCGGCACCGAAATATCTGGCGAAGAGGTAGACAACCAAGGGAATCTTGAGCCATCTCACACGTTTGGCCAGGACTGGGAAGAAGGTGACTGCGGTAGAGACGATCAGAATGACAAAAAGGGCAGAGATGCGTGCTCCAAGATGACCGTTGTAATCGTTTCCAGATGCATTGAGGGCGCAAATGACCTGGGCAGGATTCGCGGTAGCAAGATCGACGTTGTTAGGGTCGAAACTGGACGCGGAAGACATGGTGAGCGACAGAGAAATGAGACTTGCAAAATCTTGGCTTTAAATGCTTGGGTCGCTTGACTTCTGAGGGAGATGGGTCTCTATATGAAGGTCGGGCGGCCACGAGTGACAGTGCGGAAGACGCTGCCGGTGCCCATCAAGGTGTCTCTCAAAGCGGACGCCTCAAAACTCTAGTCGGCTTCTCGCGCCCAACAACTCCATTTCCTCGATTCTTATTCGTTGACTTAGCATGTGGTTCAAACCTTGAATCACCGGACGCTCGTATGCATTTCTGTCCACGCGGTCTTTTTAACGCTCCTCATGAGTGTCAGCAAGATGAGGGCCTAAAATCTCGCGCGACGACAGTACGAGACTTCTCTACATCCCGTTACAGACATGCGTGAAGTTCTGCTGCATCTTGTAGGGTATGTGTCTGTGCCTATCTTCGCAAGGTCGTCGAACAGAAGTTGCCTCTTCAGGACGACCTCTGCATGAGACCACATAGCGCTCTCCTTCGATTCGTTTAGGGCTGCATTTGGCTCAAATTGCTCCCGGTGGCCAAGACTGAGCATTGAATGCAAAGGACCGTCTACAATATGCTCACGCTTGACGCCCAGGAGGCTCAATCTTTCTGATCCACAGGGACCACGGTTGTTTTTTAAGCTTCCAGATCGCCCTTTTGGAGGAGACACGTCCTCATTCATGTGACCCCGCGGGCTCGTAAAGCTATATTGGCGGCTTTGGTGACATGGAACCGACCTTCGCGCAAATGATCTAGTACGCAGCTGTTCTAGTCCCATCTTGTATGCCCCCAACGCTATCATGACAGCTTATACTGGTCAGAAAGGTAGTTAGAGATGAATTCTCTAATCGTTCGAGGCGCTTTGCTGTCTTCCACATATTGAACCTCTTTGTGTCCGCGTGCATTTCCAACACCAGTCCTTTCGATGCCGGCCGGACAATATACCCTAAGTCATTACACCTGGATCAGCTAGAGACGAGACTGGAAACTTATGAGAAGGTCTTTATTGGCCAGTTTCTTGCGCCGGCGGATTTGATCGAGGCTCAAAAGCTCGGCATTGCGATCTCAAGCAAAGAAACACCAGACTAGATCCCCGGACCATACATTGTTTAAGCTATATCCTAATTTGTGATCCCGGTCATTCTTCCTGATTTGCCCAACACTCTTGCTTACTGACGCAAATTTCTCAGCAGGCTTTGTTCGTAGCAACCATCTACATGGAGTTTGCAAGACTCGCGACTCGATTGGGTGCAGAGCAGTACACCGTCATTCGTCACAAGTGGATCACGAAGATATTCGTGGCGGGCGGCGTCCTATCATTCTTCCTCCAAGATGGTGGTACGCACGATCTCCAAGACCGCTTGCTTCTGCTATATCGAAGCTAGCTTATCCTTGCAGGTGGTGGTCGTGATGATCGGGGATTAAGACAGCAGTCCTAGGTTCTCACATCATCATAGCGGGGCTTTTCGCGTAACTCGCATTCCCTAGATTCTTCATGGTTCTCGCTGTCGTCTTCCACGGAAGATTAGTTAGCAAACATACCATGTAGTCGCGCAGCCCCCTTCCGTGGCGAAAGCATACTTACACCTTGTATACGGCCAGTCCTCTCATTATGATCAGATCCGTGCTTAGGGCAGTGGAGTACCTTTGGGGCGATAGGGACAGAAAAGACAGTGATAGTCACTTGAAATTTCAATATTAAGCAGCGTAAGATCTACGCATCTGTTCGCCGTAAGGGCTTTGCCGCTGTGTCATTTCCACTCCAAATTTGTGACCCTGATAGACAGACCATATATAGCATTGATCCTGGTACATTATAAATCAAAACTTAGATTGGCGGACTTGTAAGCTGTTCTTCACAGTAGTGTTAAGCCAATGACAATCTATCCTAGTCTTTTGTTATAGCTTAAGTATCCTATAGATGGTCCTAGGGACGTTGATTTGGAAGGCATATAGTTCGGTTATAGCACGCCAGACAGATTGGGTTCGCAGAGAGGTTAAGGAAACAAGGGCCTCTCCAAGCTATCAAGCTATGGCATACAGACCTGACATACTTACAGACGAATGGGTCGGAGGATTCCACGCACCATGCATCAACAAACAGGTATAATTCTAGGATACCGTTTCAATATGTTCTTTAAGAAGGTCGGATATATTTAAAGATGTTCGAACCAAGTGTCATTCTGTGAAGCTCACCCACCGAGTATGATGCCATGATCAAAGACCGCAAATTAATCGGGAAGCCCGTTGGGTATCTGAGATTGGTGACAGCGGCCACTCTGTCACGACTATCATACTCGACGGGACCCAGAGCATAGATGTCAGACTACTGTGTGACATTCTCGACGTGAACGGCCACCTCTTTCTCTTTAGTATCCAAGATCAACTGGCTGGTAGCGAACTCTGCAGAAAAAGGATCGGTTAGTACAGTCGTCCTAGATCTGTAGTACACCAGACGAACTTACGGTCGGCCTCTGTGGTCCTGAACTTTCTAGCTGGGACTTTGTGTTCGAAGAGCAGGTCAATCTCGCCAAAACTGCGATCTTTTGTCTCCGGCAGGCGGAACCAGCACCAGATGTTGCAGAGCAGATTCGTGCCGGCGTAGAAGAGACCGGCTTTGGCGCCCCAGTTCCATGCTATTTAGGAGAACACATCAGTTGATACTCTTCGTTTTGCTCATATGTTAAATAAAGGCTTACCAGACGCAGAGATCATGCGTGGTGTGACGCTGTTTGAGAAGATACCCGTCAGGTTGTACACAAATCTACCGATAGTGATGGTCTTGTAGCGCAGGCGACCTGAAGGTGTTTCAGATACAATCGGATAGCATACCGGACCGATCGTAATCATGTTGGCAAGAGTAGACACGATGAGTAAGATGCCGATGGCCAACTCAGCATGCTTGCTGGTGCTGAAGCCGAGGCCACCGATGGCGACAAGACAGAAGAACATGAAGGTAAGTCCAGTCATGTAGATTGTCGCCCGACCGAAGCGGGGGAACAAGAACCAACAAATGACGCCGCCCACGATGTAGCAAGCGGAAAGCGCGATGTTCAAATTGAGCGCTGCGACGGGAGCAAAACCTGCGGCTTCCAGGAACACCACGCTGTAACCCAGGATCGCATTTCCGCAGAGGATTTGAGCTGCCCAAACTACACAGTTCTGCAAATGTTAGCAACATCATGGTTGCAGCAAGAGGGAATTGCTTACGATCTCGGTTCGGCGAAGGTTGGTGCCACGGAAGCAATCGATCAATCTAGCACCCTCTGTTTCCATCTGCTCTTGCTCGTTGGTGTATATAATGTAAGCCAAACTGCATTCTACCTCAGCCTCATGGGCAGGGCCTTGGTCGATGAGACGGTGTAGACTGTTCCTCGCGAGATCGAGCTTTTGGCGTCGGACTGCGTTCCATGGCGACTCTGGGGCGAGATATGCCAGAACGAAGAGTGGTACTGGCCACATCCATTGTAGAGCAAACGGAAGGCGCCAGGCGATATCTCCATTGAGCGTGATGGCAGCACGAGCGACACCAGATGACAGAAGGATGCCGGCTCCCCAGCACATGCAGACATAGGCTGTTACATATGGTCGAAGAACGGTCGGAACGACTTCAGAAGCGTATGAGGTGGAAAGGGTCTGTGAAGGACGATCAGTACGAGTTGAAAGGTCTCAGAATAGCGTCGGCTGACCTGGAAGACACCCCATGGGATGCCGCAGAGGGCTTCTCCGACAGCAAGGACGGGGAGAGAAGGGGCGAAGAAAGGAATGAAGATAGCGCCGACTAACCACACCATAAAGAACATCATGGTGTGACGAGACCCAAAGCGATCTTGAAACTCTGTGTTCAAGACGAGACCAATCAGTTGGCCAACAACAGCCGAGTTGGACAGTCCAGACTGCCAGGCAGCGGAGATGGCCCACTTCCCAGGTGAGACTTGCTCGCCGAATCTTTGCTGGAATTGTGGTTGACCATAGAACGAGTTGATCTTTGTGGTAAGGTCAGCGAATATGTCGATAGAGAACAGCCAGAGATTCTCACAATGACCAGATCATAACCCTCCATGACCAAACTGGTTGAGAGAATCATGGCCCAGAAGACAGCTTTCTTGTGCTTCTTGAGGGCTTGCATGACGGTCAACTTCGAATCCAAGTCGGCGCTTGTTTGTGCTTGAGTGACGAGTGCGCGAAACTCCAGATTGTTGGTGCTTGCGACCGGCGCATCGATGCCATTGTTGTGTGTAGCCATGATTGAGGTGTGATTCGAATCACTCTTCCGATGGTACGACACGGAGGATCTGCATACCAGTCGCGTCATCTTATAGAATGGGTGTGTCTTCACCCCCCGGAGACCCTGATGTCGGATGGAAGAAGTTGAAGTTTTGTATGGCGAGGTCTTCACGGAGAATGCTTCTTCAGGGCTGCGCTGGCGATCGAATTGGTTCGGGAACGTTATGGTTGATTCCCCGCACGATGATTCCAAAGAGAGGTCAGCCAGTGTTCACGCGAGTAGATTCGTATCCCCCACCCACCGGTACCCCCCACCCCTCACACTGACCCCCCGGCGGGCTTACGTGGGCTGCTCTAATGGAAGTTTATCCTCCAGACACGACCCTGTCAGAATCCGAGCGTACGGTCAGCCCTCCGGAGACTGCTCATCTGACCAGACCAGTACGTGACAGAGACCTTCGTTGATCCACGGCTTGAGACAGGTATTCCAGTCTCATCCATCACCCGATCCCCTTGTGCTTGGGACCGATATTGCGTGGCCATCCGACGAAGCGGCCTCCTTCGTCTTTCTCCTCTCACGTTTACAAACAATAACCAGTTTGTCGAGTACGTTCGCCCAGAATTCCCATTCCCGCCAACAACCCAGGGTCCGAAGAATTCTTGCACCTTCCCTCACGACACGCTCTGGTCCCTTCTCTCCGTACAAGTCACCAACTCCGGTCATGTTAGCCCGCATACGGGGACCGTTCAAGACGAATTCCTGCACGATCTCATCGTCGGCTGGACGATCCAGAAGAATGATAGTGTCTGATGAGCTCTCGCTGTCCGAGCTATGGCCATCGTTGTCTTCCAACGCAGGTTGCTTCTCATCTGGTGGTAGACTAGGTGGTGTTGCCGTCTTCGAGGAGAACGCACTGAAAGCCCAAAGAACAAGGGCTGCATGAGCGACAGCGGTGGGCTCATAGAATGCATTTGTCGAGAACCTCCGAATATGCCAGAAGACCACACCCGCATGAATAGCTGCCAGTCGGGCCTTGTACTGATGTTGATTAGCCCACCTATGGACGGCGTGTCGGTCTCCCAATATCATTGCTTCGGATCTGAGGCCCTTCTCGCCCGCAAGATATCGCGCAAGACTAACAATCTCTTGGATGGGCGTCAGTAAAACGACGCGAGCAAGATGAAGATGCAAGACAGTTGTATGCTCAAATCCGCTTGCCTCTCCAATGGTAGCATTTGCTGCCCAGTGTAAAACATCCAAGCTATCGCACGTATGATTCTGCCACTGTTTGAAGATCGGAAGCGATGGCAGCCAAACAGAGCTGCTGGGTGGGAGTGTTGTCCCTACCGAGTGCTGGTCCTTGGGAATCCAACTCGATAATCTCTGACCGTAAAAGGCTGCAACATCAGCGAGACGTCGGTGAAGCCCGTAGATCAGAAGTATACGAGCAAACTCGCCAACACCTGCCGCGAGTTTCTTGTGCATGTACAGGTCGTTGACAGCTGTAGCCAAATCTGGTAATGGCTGCTGTTCATGCATGAGTTGCACCCAATGAGATGCCGTATTAGCATTCCATAACCTCTCTGTAGACGGCAGATCGAGTCTCGCGTCGCTCAACGATAGTAATGTCCTCGTCTGGAACTGGAAAGACCATATACAGTCCATCATCCAGATACAGTGCCGCAGTCGGAGACGTGACTCCCTCTCGACCCATTGCTTCCAGTTGTCTTCTGTTGCGAGTGGCGTCGTGTTCGGACCGTGCTCATCCAAGAAGAAAGTCGCTAGCTTTAGCCTAAGTGCGAAGGCTCCATCTCTTGAAGTCTTCTCACCACAGTATGCGGCACCGACGGCATGTAGTAGGGTGATACTGTGTTCGGTTGCTGACCCAATCTCATTTCCTCCTAAGGATTCGGCAGCGGAGATTATAACTCGCCGGACGAACTCGTGCAGCGAAAGCACGAATTGATCCAGATCAGGGTTCTTGAGATAATGACTGCCAACTGCCGCTATACTAAGGATGAGAAGAGGGTGTTGGATTTGTATTCTCAATGAGGGCAGATGGATGAATGGGAGAATCGAGCTACAGTTGTCAGCATAGAGATCAGACAGATGATCGAATAGAGCTTTGGGTGGAAGCTCGATAGCCTCGAATGGTACAAAAAGACCTGAGGTCGTTGTACACTGAGCTGAGTAATGTGACTGTAGTTCGGCATAACCTTGGCTGTCTAGCCACTCGTTTGCGGAAGGTTGGATCACAAGATTCGACGGTAGCAAGAGTGAGAACGTCTGTTTTGGACGCTCATAAGCTGCATGACTCATGATTGCCCTTCGCTTGCGCATTCGTGGTAGTCGGGCTGTTCCTCCATCTGCATAGAACTTTCCAGGCGGCTCAGGCCTTGGCTCTGTGCCCATTGTATTTGTCGTGTTGTCGTCCTGGGGGGTCATTCCACAATTACTTGAACGAATCGTAGAGCCGCCGGCCATGTGTTCGATATCTCTCGAAGCAGCGGGCGAGACTTCCGATATACTCTGTGTCTCACTGGCAGGCACGTAGAAGTCGAACAAGTGATCAGGATATTGCCACTCATGATCCAGCGAACCATTTAACCCACTTCCGTCCTCGAATCCAAGCCAGTTTATCGTGGATTGGTTAATGGGTAGTGACGCGAATAGACCAGTCGCGCTAAGTGCATCTTGATGTCGATGTGCGCCATCCATCATGGCCACGGGTGGACTCGCGGATAGCCTCATGTGCGACAACGAAGAGATAGCATGCAACGGTGGAACCATGCCATATGATGGGAGTTCTTGATCCACATGGTACGTAGCATACGAGGTGTTTTCAGGAGCGCTACCGAAAATGATCTCTGCCCTGCTTTCGAGGTCGACTTCTGTATTACCTTTGGAAAATCAGATTTTGCATGATCGCATCCAGCGTCAGATTGAAGCATACCGTGGTTGGGATTAGGACTGCCCGTACAAGCTTCTGTTGGAATGTCCTCGTTCGATATTTCGCCAGGATAAGTGCATTGCAGCAATCTTTGTTGGCATCTTGCACATGGCTTTTGTCCCGAACATCGGGTTTTGGATGATGCGCATGCTATACATGCTCTGCCTCCCTGTTGGAGAAGACTTGGACCAGGGGACTGGTGAGTGTGCTCATGCCGCGAGCGGGCGTCTCTTCGCATACGTCAGAAGGTGGTGCCTGTCGTAGGTGTCGCATCGACTTACTTGCGAAAGAATGCCTTGTCGCAAAACCGACATTTGTGCTCCCGCGATTTGGTGTGTGTTAAGATGTGACGCTTCAGATGCTCAGAGCGGCCGAAACTCTTGTCACAGAATTGGCATGGCAGCGACTTGCCCTCAGTCGCGCGTTCAGCCATCCGGTGAGAGAATGACTTTGCCTGCGGAATGTGAAGAAGAGGAAGTTCGGAGTGTGAGGGGTAAACAGAAAGCACCCTCGCGCCTCCTCCGGGCCAATAGACTTTGTAACTATCCGAGGTAAAGCAACGGTCGTGGTCAACACGTGGAGAACTCGTTCTGTTCTATCTTCTCTATCGAAAAACAGACATCAAATTTCTTAAGCAGCATAAGAGATCATCGATGATAAAGCTTGTGTCTTGGCTCTCCCATAGCCAGTGCAGCGCCTCTGAACTAAGTGGGGCACATCGCATGTCAATTTGTGCTCCGTAGCCTCCTCTCATCCAGCTTTTTTAATGCCTACACGCATGTGGCCCTTTCCGCCGCGATTGGCACGGAAGTAGTATGGAACAAAGTTGACGTCCGACAGCGGCTTCGCCTTGTCGAGACCGTTGTCTCTCAAGAACGGACTGTCTTCGAACTTGTCCGGTTCCAAGATTGAACAACCACGCGTGACGGTCAGAGCGACATACGAATCTCCCAGGTCGCGGTCGTGCACGCTCTGTTCTACCATGCTGCAAGACGGATCCATCAGGAGTGTCTGAAGTTTGAGTCAGTGACACGATTTGAATATCCACCTGTGTCGACTTACCGCAAAGTGGTCCTGAACCCAGGGATTATCCGAGTCTTCAACGCAGTATACAACAGGACCCCTGGCGATCGTGACTGTGTTCTGGGTGGTAAGAGGATGGGAGCTT
Organism: Aureobasidium namibiae CBS 147.97; assembly: GCF_000721765.1. Classification (NCBI taxonomy): domain Eukaryota; kingdom Fungi; phylum Ascomycota; class Dothideomycetes; order Dothideales; family Saccotheciaceae; genus Aureobasidium; species Aureobasidium namibiae. Next base: position 26,271 of record NW_013581207.1, read on the forward strand.
AGAAGACGAGGTTTAAGTGGTATCGAGAGCGTGAACTCAGGTTGTTGTTCGAGCCAGTCCGAAGAGATCGTAACATAGCCTTTATTCACCACAAGCCCTGGACACTCTGGCGAGATCTGGTATAATTAGTATGTTGCTCCAGGTACGATGTCTGCGTTCTTGACTTGCCTTCCATGACTCAGCCCAGCCAGGTATCCTCAGCCGAAGGTCGACTTTGACCTTTCGGGAGCGCAGTCTGAACTTTACGTCCCCAGAAGATGGCCACTGCGTTTCTTGCTCAAGCTCTATCATGTCACCGGCGCAATCAAACTCAAGCTTTGCGCCTATGTACAGATGCACATCGATGCGCGCTTTTTGTTCCGTGTTCAAGGTGCTGTACGTCCAGATGTAACCTCCGATGGTACCTAGCAGGCGCAACATATTTGGCTATATCACACGGTCAGGTCAACCGACTGAATAGGACCTTGAGACTCACCGGGCAACATGCGACCGTGAACCAGTCGTTGCGGGATGAGGAATCCTCCTCGCTTGACGCCAGCTGGTTGACATATGTGAACTTTCTACCGTCCGTGGACATCGCGGTCAGAACAGCGTTGTACAAACACAGTTCCATGATATCTGCAAATCTTCCGTCCAGATCAGTCTATATTCGATGTTAGTATTCGCCATCGTCACATGATTCTGCATCTGCTCACCTGGAGCAGTCGTTGAGCCAGCATCATGACACCTATCGCAGCACAAGTCTCTGAATAACAGCCACCTTCTGAGGTTCCTTGGGGCAGATAGTAATCGAGACCAAAGCCTTCCCACTGCTTGATGGCACCAATACCACCTGTCGAGTACATCTTCTGGTTGACCATATTTCTCCACAATCTGTGTGTTGCAGCTCGCAGATCATTGTGACCTTGCTCGATGCGCACGAGGTCCGCGACGCTGGTCAAGAGATACATCGCACGGACTGAATGGCCCTCGATGGTCTGCTGCTCGACAATAGGTAGGTGTGCCTGGTGATACCATAGTGAGCGAGGCTCGGGATAGAATGCGGGTTTCATGTTGGGGTCTGCTCCACGCGCCTCAGCCTCCACGTCGAAATAGTGTCTTCCGTCACAACCAGTGGGATTTCCTCTTTCCGTGATGAAGTATTTGGCCAACATGAGATAGCGCGGAATTTCTGTGCGATCGTAGAGGCGGAGTAGTGCAAGCTCGATCTCAGGATGTCCAGGATAGCCATGCGTTTGTCCAGGGTCTGATCCGAAAGTCTTGCACAGGAGGTCGACATACAGGCAGATAGGACCAAGAAGCTGATCATTGTCGTAAAGTGCATGATGTGCTAGAGCAGCTTCGATCAGATGACCGCAGTTGTAAAGTTCGTGCATATCTTTGAGGTTTGTAAATCGTTTACCCGGTTCGACTACGGTGTAGTGTATATTCAGGTATCCGTCAGGTTGCTGAGCAGATCTGATCATATTGACAAGCTCGTCAACGGCATCCGCGATCTCTGGCATGCACTCTTGTTGCAGAAAATAACAAGCGCCTTCGATCCATTTTGCAACGTCAGAGTCCCAGAAAAGATGATCCGGAATTGGCCAAACCTCTGGCGCGCGATCGTACACCGGATGCCATTTCAATCTGAAAGCATCGTAGCGACCAGTCTTCTTCAGCACGTCAAGCTGGTACTGCAATGTATTTGCTGCGACTGCTCGTCGGCGTTGTCCGAGGAGAGTCCTAGGGGCCAGTGTCGTATGACAAAACGAAGTCTGTGGATAGGCCATTGCGCAGACAAGATGCGGGTGTCAAAAAGCCAGACCGAAGGGACAAACGATGAATTAGATCAGGTTGCCATTGTGCGGGCCGGCCTTGCGTAAATTATAAGCTCTCGAGTGCATGAATTCTGAGATCAAGGAAGTCCCGGAGGACCAGTCGACCGTGTCCGCTTCCTCTACATCGTTGCGCCCGAGGCGTGATCAAATGTGAAGCTGTGTCTACCCTCCGGAGGTGGCTGTGGGGCTCCCCACAAGGCGCAACCGCCCTCATGACCGTTCCGGGGGGGGTGGTGGTGACCAGACGACCGGCCCTATGAACATCCATCACGCGGAGCTATCCTTCAAAAATCTGCAATCAAATTCCTTCTGTTGATTGGAAACAGATTGTCGCCACGTAGAGTTGAGAGTCGCTCAGGGGTGCGATGGCAATCTTTCCCCTTCCACGCTGTGAGTCCCATCAACAGTCACGCCGGAAGATTCGCACCCCGACTTCGGATGATGTACACGTCTTCACTGCCGACTACGGTCTTCACGCTGCCTAGATCTAAATCGAGCTGAGAAGCCTCTACCTCACGTACGCCTGGATTTGGTTGCGGCACGACCTGTTGTGCGTCCATTTCGCCGAGATCCACACCCTCGTAAAGTGACAAACGAGAGTCACTATCATGTCCGTCAACAGCGGGCATGTGACACGTTGACCTGGTCGTGTCGCTGCAGCCTTGTGATACCCAATCATCGTACGTGGGGATTAGTATATCGGGAGGAGCGGGAACCAGAAGCGTCACTGCCATAACTCATCACCGAAGGTCGCTGGTTATCGAAAGAGTAGTCTGATGATGCTCTGGGACCAAGGCCCTAGTTCCTCGGATCACTCCTGCTTGATTCCCTCGGATCTTGAGACGGGGAGAATTGTGTATGCTGCAGTACGGGGAACATCAGTGGTCCTTGGGCGTCGATCACTGGACTCTTTTCGGCCAAGACGCATGGTTGGTCAAAGAGCCACTCCAAGCCCATGCCTTGAATATTTCGGTCTTGCTGGAAAGGGGCATCTAGGGAACCAGATAGAGCAGACGTTTCGTCGAGCACGATACTTTGGTAAAGCGAAGTCTAAGCCAGCCCATCTGGCACAAACGTAAAAGTTGGGGGCGTATAGAGAGGTATGTTGACGGCGTGCCCACGACTTTGGTCACACAAATTCCATTGTTCGAAAGTTGTTGCTGTGTGGAAAGGATTAGGATCGGATATGAAGTTCGCGAAGTTATCTTTTAGTGGCGCCGATGTGTCAAAGGCCGGGCTGGTAGACGAAATTTGATTATGCGCAAGTCGTGATGCGGCCGAGGTTTGGCTATCATGGCTTGCGGAGCTTAACGGTGTCTCGCGAGATTCTGCAAGCGACTGGGCCTCTATTTCACGTTCCTTGGCCTTCTTATCTGGGCAGATGTCAGCTTTTGCGAGGTAACGAGCCGTCGGTTTGCCTTACCACGAAAGAAGCTGCACAAGCATTCGGTCTTCACGAGGCTTTCATCGAGGTCAAAGATGCTGTGAATGGAGTCGTCAGCAAGGTACGTATCATCGATCCCTTTTTCTTCCCCGGTCTGATCTGACCTTATTCTGGTTCTGCAGATCGATATCGCAACCCGTGAAGGGTCTTCGGGCAAGTTTCTTGCATTCGATGATACACAACTTGCGTGGTAATCAAGACGCATAAGCTCACAACTCAGATATCGTTGTACCTTGTACTCAATTTAGAAATTCTCATCAGAGTCGAATCATTGAGCTGCTGATCAAACAGTCGTTCTGCTCTGGCCGGCATACCTTTGCATTATTGAGACTTCTCAAGCGTGACAAAGTCGTTATCGTCATGCAAGTCTGTTTAGTTCATATTTGAAATCTTTTTACACTTGTATTGTGCATCGGGCAGCTTCATGAACAGAACTACTTGCCACATATCATGTTTCTGCTTTCTTGGTGTCCAAAATGGTGAACAAGCTTAGACCCTTGTGCGTCGCGTAGGCTGGCGCTCAGGATAGGTGACTACAAGATACTCTCGGAACATCAAGTCTTACGAGAGGTACCAACCACTCAACAACAGTCCCATTCCAATGTTCGCCAGCCCAATCGTCTTAAGAGAAGCAGCTGCACCTGTAGACACAGCGATACTGCTCGTTGCACTTGCAGCTCTAGAAGTCGCAGAGCCCGAACTGTGCGAAGCAGTTCCTGCTGTGGAGGAGGCGGATGATGCAGCAGAAGCTATGGAAGAAAAGTCAGCTCGACAATACTTGTGGACGATGAGACACAATGACGCAAAACTTACACGTCATGGCACGACTGGAAGAGCCACCAGCGACCGCAGCTGAAGAAGCGGATGAAGTCATGCTGGAAGAAGCTCTTGAAGACGACATCATGGAAGACATCTGCGAAGAAGAACCTGAGGACATGGTCGCACTGCTTGCTGATTGGGCAGAAGACGAAGAACCTCCGGCCACGGCACCACTAGATGCACCGTCGACGGCAAGAACACCACCGTAAACTTCACCAGGCACGGTACTGGTCCCAGCGGTGGATGCAGCAACAATAAATGCACCGATATTCTCGTTCCCCGAAGAGCTGCGACAAGGCGATAAGCAAGCAGCATAGGAGCATGTGATGTTTGAACTTACGGAGGATTGATTACACCAACCATACCAGCTTGACAATGATCACCTTGAGGACAGTAGTACCAGATCGGATCAGTGTTGTTGATGGTGATGGTGAACGTCGTGTTCGACTCTCCGCTTGCAACTCTGACGAAGCCAGAGTTGAAGCCATTATCTATGGCCGCGCAAGGGCTCGAGAAGCTACTGCGAGCAACGCCGTGAGCACGAGGGTAGTAGTGGAAAGTAATTGTATCGCCAACAGCGGCAGTGGTCGAGTTCGGAGAGAACACAAGGCCGTCTTCACCAACATCGATGGAATGGGACGCCGCGTAGGCGGAGGCCACAAGAGATGAGATGACGGGAACAGTGAAAGTCTTCATATTGCGTTTGAGAGAGCAAGTCGATCAAGTATAGTGAGAGGTGTCGCAGAGATTCTGATCAGAAAGAGCGAGACTTATATAGACGCAGTCGCTGTCTGTTTGAGTTCCATTGATTGTTGATCGTCAACACCTGAGACCCAAACGTCGAGTTGTCTGGGCTTCAAATCACAAATGACAAACAGAGATGGCTGACCCTTGATGATCATGCGTCCCTCTGACTGGCTCGGAGAAATATAAGCTTGTTGTGACTAGTGACATGGCGTTTCTGAGTTTTTGGATCACTTCTCCTCGACAAGAAGTGATCCTGACACTAACATTTTTTCTTTGCACAACGCAGCCGTAAAACTCGTAACAATATATCTCAAACATACGTATTGTCAATGAGTTGTCTCTCAGACACTATGAGGTGATTATAGCATGTTATATCGTAGCTCGTTTGCTCCTTTTCCTGGAGCAAGGTTGGGCGGAACGTGCGGGGAAGTGATCGATGGCGTTAAACGATAACGGCTGAAGAGGGCTCCAGAACGCTTTCATACAGCCCAGCTGACTTACGTCCCTTTCCATTGGATGTGTAGTCTTCATTCCTTTGCGCAATGACTACGTGTGTACAAAGCGTTGGGTCCTGGATCTGCTTTCGCATCTTGAGCGAGCAGATCCGGCGTTGCTCTCACATCTCGAAGATCAACTTCAACTGTTGAACGCTTGGTCAGCGCCAACGTCGTCGCAATTCAATGGCGCAAGCATTGGATGGTCTGGTGAGTGCGAAGGCAATAGCTTTCTTCGAGTGTGGCTCAAGCCTTTCTGCCTGTTTCCAGGCTATACCAACGACTATTTGACAGACGAAAGCGATCATACTGGCCCTAGTGATGAGAGAGCGTGGTCGTGTTCCGCCAGTTCGAGTAAATTCCAGCAAGCAAACGCACCCAGATCCTGATTAAGCGATATCAACAGTCCGTCCTGGCATATTGCTCACTATTCTTTTGCTGAGGAAACTTCAAGCAGAAACAGGAGACACAGTCACAGTCATAAAGGAAAAGTCCGGACGGGAGATGCACGTCCGTCATCGGAGGTGATTGATCGTGACGCCAAGACTGAGGAGACATTTCCACCCTTGTTCGGCTTTCCTGATGCGGAGTAGTTGGGATGTCTTATTCCCGTGACGCCTCGCGGTCATGCCAAGGGCACGTCCTCGGACGTTGGACGCTTGATTGGTATTGGCTTCGATCTTGGCTCTACACACAAGCTCATCGGTACCCTCCTTCGGGAATGGTTGTGCGTCCCTGCAGTGGATGGCGCATAAAGGCTCCGAAGATTCGAGGTCGATGACCCTTTGCTTCCTTCCGCTACATAGCGCCGACCTTGCACACGCGTCAGTGACGTCCTAGAAGCTCAGTCACCTTCCTTTTCACGGCATACCATCACGGTCAGGATTCAAAGTTTCGCAAGCCACGGCGACACATATTCAGCTGACACAGTGTGTATGGACCCGTAAACCGGATAGACGGCATCACACTTACACAGTATGCTCAGGCATGGCTTTTCGGCAGCCTCTTGCCGCGATACTCAATCTACAGGGCGAGGATGTCAAAGCTCTCCAAAGTAGAGTCAGGGCACTTTATAGCTCAGAAACGATGTTAATCCGGCTCGATCTTCGACTGAGGCATCTGGAGCATTATTGGAGAGGCTCTTTCCGCTGCAAGAGCAACAAATAGTGCATTCCAAGCACTCGGCAATTGATTCTGACATTGACAGCAGTGTCCTGACGAGCCCGCACAGTGACTTCATCCTGCTATACTCCTCAAAGGAGCTGGTGACCTCAGAGGAGTTGTATGCACCGCCTTCGTCATTACGAGCTTTGTATACTACCTCAGGTGCTGCAGCTTACAGTGCGAAGTTCAAGCTTGATCTTCCGAAACTTAAACCGTGGCCTGGTCGGCTCACGAAAGCAACTTAGCTTCTGATCAGCCGCGTTCAGTTCCGTTTCTGGGCAGCGTACAATCGCCGCAGTCTTCCGAGAGCCTTTCTGTAGGTGGTGATCAACACTCTCTGCTCCTGCTTCGAGGTAGTGGACAGCCCTCCGAGTCCAGCCTCGAGGGCCGGAGGAGCCCTTTTCTCTTTCGGTCTACTTCAGTATAGCACACAGTCACCAGAGGCTCCGAGGAACGCTACATGGTATATGCCATCATCCGTAAGCCTACGCAAGAGGCTTTGAGTCATGGCAGAGGGCCCCATGTCTAATCATGTTCTATTCAACCGTACATGACAGCTCTGGATACAAATATGACCTTGAAGCCCTCCTGAGTTCTATGATCCATCAATCAACAATAACAACACCTCTGGTATCAGACAGCACATCATCTCTAGATCCTCTCAACTGAACTTTCCCGTCAATTTTTTTCAAAGTGTCCCAAGTCTGAGACATATGCCTTCCATCAACAGATCAATCATCTTCTTGGCCGCTGTAACGCAGCTGGCTCTCGTTACTGCCGCTCCCGTTCCTCAGATTGCTGGATTCGGCAGCGCCTGTAACTCCGTTCTGACCGACTTGGACAATGCTTCTGGGTTCGCAACCAAGAACATTGAGGAAGGAGTTGGCAACGACATTGCAGGTGTCAAAGGCGCCAACACCAAGCGCCAAATTGCTGGAGTCGGCAGTGGCTGCGATTCCGTCTTGACTGACCTGGACAACGCTTCTGGCTTCGCGACAAAGAACATTGAGGAAGGCGTTGGCAATGATATCGCAAGTGTCAAAGGTGCTCCCGCCAGGCGCCAGCTGAACAAGATTTCTGACGGCTTTGGTGATCTTGCCAACGACGCTGGCCTCTCCGTGGTTGGCAATCCTGTCGACAAGTACGGCAACATCGTCGATGGAGATGGCACCAATGGCGCCGCAGAGGTTGGTGCTGACATCGGCTCTGCTGAAGAGAGCATCCTCGAAGGCGCCACTGCCGAGCTCAACAATGGCCACAACACAGGCAGCGGTGGCAACGGTGGCAGTGGTGGCAACCCTCCCCCTCCACCACCACCCAAGTTCAGGCGTCAGCTGAACAAGATCTCTGACGGTTTTGGTGATCTTGCAAACGACGCCGGTCTTTCTGCTGTCGGCAACCCTGTTGACGCGGAAGGTAACGTTATCGATGGAGATGGTACCAACGAAGCTGCGGATCTCGGCGCTGATATTGGTTCTGCCGAAGAGAGTACTCTCGAGGATAGCACTGCTGAGCTCTTCAACAATGGCGACAACACCGGCAGCAGCGGCAACGGTGGCAGCGGTGGCAACCCCCCACCTCCCCCTCCAGCTGGCGGCCCGGGAGGACCTCACTGAAGGAGAGACTTGACCCAGTTCTGGCTCTACAAAATCGACATTGTGGCGTGTGAGAAGCTGGAGGTAAAAGCGATGGGAGCGAACAAATGACTTAGCGATTTCGGACAGTCGAGCGACCGAGCGTTGTATTTGCACTTGTAATGTAGTAATGATCAGATTCAATATATAGGTATATTCTAATGTTCACTGTATGATATGTTTATGACGATACACAGAACAGAGGTCAGACCTTCGAGTGTCAAAAGTATGGTTCGCAGCTGATGCGATCGAAATATTGGTGGAAAGCAGGTAATTCCTTGCGGCTTCGGTCTGTACGGCTAGGATATGGGTTTCTTCTTGTCCAATCGTCCTCTGATTACTTGTCAAAGTTGACAGAGCTCTCTATTCTCAATTCATTGCGGCTTGATAACGACAACGTGGGTGTTGCATCTGTGGTCATCGACTTCGTCATCGATACTACATCGTTTGCGTCTGCTAGCAACGTCACATCCCTCACTGCTGAACGACTGAGCCCCGATGTCGTAGAACTAATAGATATGCTCAACACGACCGGCCAGTTGATTGATTTGTCTCTTCCAAGGTTTTGCGACACACAGCCACGTGCTCGAATGGACGAAAACAACAAGTTCTGGGACCCTGAGCGATATGACGAGGAGCTGATGGATCTGCCTCAGTGGGACCCCCATTTCGATATATTTATATAATCTTCACCATTACTACGCTTATAATGATGCACACATGGTAGCGGCATTTGAGAATGAGTTTCAGCTCTTGCAACCAACTTGAAAATGTGGTCAAAAGTTTTGAAAATGATTTCTCGTATGTAGCAGTAAGCAACACTCATGACTGGTGTTCGAGTCTAGATACTAGCAGTGGTTGATATTGCTATAACGATATTGCTAGGAAACTCGTTAAGCGATGGAGGTCTCAGGGGAGTTGCTCAAGTCGTTGGTATGTTACCTATCACCTCTTTATCTCTTTGTCTCCTTGTCTACGTCTCGTCGTATAGCTTAGACCCGTATCTGCGTATTGATTAACTTCTTCGACTGCGCTCTTTGCTATTCACCATTGAAGTTGTGAAGTCGTTGAGCAGCCGATGGGCTGTGCTTAAGGCTGTGTCCATTCTGGGACACCGTGCAAGAAGCTCGCCCGTACTCACCCTTCATAGCTCGGGTTGAATCGCTTCCGAGCTTCCGACCAAACAAACACCACCAGCAACCGAGAATCCGAAAACAACAATAGTGTCAACCTGTAAAGAAATTTGTATCACTTCACGCTGCAATCTTGAGTATATATAGTGTATGTGGTACAACAGGCAGCAATGGACACCAACACTCGATCACCGACAAACCCAATCCTACAATGAGCGAACTCATAAAACAACTTGGCTATGCCTTGGTTGTTATTGTCCTTACAACTATCTTCTATCGCTTCAACACCAAGCAGCAACTCTCCTTCCCAATCGTCAACTCTTACTGTGGAGACCGGGATCAGAAGAAAGCTCATCAGCAGTACCAAGCGAATGCAAAGGAGCTGATCGCCAATGGCATCAAAGATCATGGTAGCCCGATCGTCATCAAAACACCTCAAGGCACGAAGCTTATTCTGCCCTCTTCGCTTACTGAGTGGGTCAAGAACAACAAAGATCTTGACCACGTAGAGCATGTCAAAGAAGACTACTTCAGCGGGTACCCTGGTTTTGATGGGCAGACAGCACTCCACCATCCAAGTCATATTTTGACCACCGTTATCAAGTCCAAACTCTCAAAGAACGATGGTGCCGTGCCTGTGCTCAATGCGCATATCGTCGAAGCATTGGGTCAACGATGGACAGAGTCTGAAGCTTGGCATGCCATCGATTGGCATCAAGACACTACGAGCATCGTTTCAACAGCAGCAGCCTCGATCTTTGTTGGTCCCCGCCTAGCGAAGAATCAAGAATGGGTGGATCTCACTGTCACATATGTCTTGGATTTCTTTACAGCCATCGGTCAACTACATCAGTGGCCTGCATCGTTGAGACCCATCGCACAACGCTTCAACGCTCTGTCCAACAGGTGTCGGTCTAACATGAAACGTGCTCGCATCATTATGCAGGAAGAGAATGTCAAGAGGAATGCCGACCGCGCCAACAGCCATGTTGACTACAATGATGCTTTCGAATGGATCACGAAAGCAGCTGGTGGCCGCCCAGTCGATATGGCCGCCCAGCAGCTGGGTCTCGGAGTCGCTGCACTTTTTACGACTTCCGAGGCCTTGAGACAAACCATTCTAGAGATTGCCGCACACCCTGATCTCATCTCTTCTCTGCGTGAGGAGATCGAGCAAGCTGTCTTGGAGTCTGGATGGACCATGGCCGCCTTGTTCAAGATGAAACTGCTTGACAGTGTGATGAAGGAAGGCCAGCGAACTTTACCGCCTATTGGTAAGTTGCAAATCATTCAACGTGACATTCCTAAGCTGATGAATGTTTTAGTTTCTCTCGAGCGCAAAGCCCTGCGCGACACAATCATGCCCGACGGTGGCAAAGTGCCAAAGGGCACCCACATTGCAGTGGACTCGTCGTTGATGTGGGACGAGAACATCTACAACTCTGCAAAAACCTTCAAGGGGCATCGCTATCTTGAACTCCGCGACTCGGGAGCGTCTTCGCAAGTCTTCACGGCATCGAGCAAGGAACACACATCCTTTGGTCTAGGCAGATCGATTTGTCCCGGTCGCTTCTTCGCCGATACCGAGTTAAAGTTGTGTCTTGCTCACATGTTGCTCAACTACGACTTGCGATTGCAGGAAGGATATAAGCCGAAGCCAATGTATTCCGGCTTTTATGGAATGGTGGATCCATTCGCAAAGATTGAAGTGCGTCGTGTCCACAAATAGATGTGTCTCGAGTACGACAAGAGGTCATAGCTAGATAATACACTAGTTGAGACCCTCGGCTACGATCGTCGCCACCTCGGCAAGTCCACAGTAGCTATAATTCATTCACAATCAGTCATCTGTCCTCTGCTCGCATTCATGTTTACAATCCAGTCAGAACTTATTCATCACAGCCAACCATTGTAGGTAAGATGATCATGAATCGTGAAGAGGAGTGTCAAGAAAGGGCTGCCAGTAGAGTGGGTAGTAGTGTATACCAAAGAGACTATTGAAATAACAAATTAAGTTGAACGCAGGACCTCCTAGCGAGGGATTGTCTACCTGCTCACACAATACACGATGGGTGTATGTATGTAGCTCTATTTGCTCTGTTATGCTCTGTAGAGCAGAGCAGTAGAGCAACGCAGAGTATTGCCAAAGCCATAGGCAGACCTATCCACCACAGTGAAAGCATGACCGCCCTGTGGGCCATCGCTGGCTTAACGGTCATTGAGGCGATTGGGAGAACAGTATGAGATCCTAGTGCTTCTAGACTATTAATAACGTCTCGGATAGATGCTCCATGACGATCGGTGCAGCTAGGTAATTTTACCGCAGAAAAAGTTATATTCTTCTCCCGTCGCTACGTCAGAAGTAAGTTGTTAGGAAAAAGGAAGGCATGAAACATTGTGAGCTGGCAGCAACATGTAGTCGAGAAGGGAAATGAATCGAGGAAATTCTCTGGACAGCAGCGAGCGAGGGCGTCCTCAGAAGGCTTGTCGCTATTTGCGACGACGACACACTTCCAACTGTCGACACATACAACCTAGAACATCGATAACACACGTACAAAACCTCTCCGCTTCTTGACGTGGGCTACTTCTTCCAATTCCAACCACAAGCATATCTAGGTCGCGGCTCAGGTGAGAGCTCGGCGCGAAAAGGACAATCTTTCGACCATCACTTATTCGCTGGACAACAACATCGCGCATTGCTTCTATCATCAAGCCGCGACTCAAGCCTCTTGAGTCGTTGGTGGTGCGTTTTTCACAGTCTACGCTGGATCGTCAATCTGTTCCAAAGTCATCAAAGCTGCGACAGAGTCGAATTCCCGTCGCTGCAGGAAAGATTGGTGGACAAAAGATTCTACAGTGGCGGAACAGGGCTGCCAGCTCCATACACAAGATTCTTTTACAGCTATATCCAGGTCATCACCTGCTATGGCACTTACATGGATAATGCAAGTGATTTATCATCCTTTAGAGTTGCCGAAAAGGACAATTGATTGCGAAGTGTCAATTGAGTCGCGGTGCTTTCTCAATTCTCTCCAGTCTGGTGGAGTTAAGTTTTACCCCATGCAGATCTATAGCATGTTTGACAGATTCCGGAGGGGTAGATCTACACTTGCTCTATGATAAAATGTCCCTAGACGTAGATTGTTCGGTTGAAGTAGAGCGGGCCGGCAGCCCTGGCTCAGATACTCAAGCTGGATGATTGATCACGAGGTATATCATCATCCATCCACATGGCCGTAAAGTAGGAGTTATACGAGCAACTATTCCGGAGGGGCCAACTGATCTGCACTGCTCACCTCTTCGACCTTCTCGTGCTGCACGGCATGATCTTCGTCGTCTCCGGAGGAGAATGGTCTCCAGATTCTCGAGGTCAGTTCCCCAGATGCATCCACACAATCGCGGAAGGCTCTGCGGGAGGCTTTTGTGGGGAGCGAACATGTATATAATGCTGATCACCATCCTCCCCCAGAGCTGGTCACCAATAATTCGAAAGGTATCTCAGCAACACGATATTCAAACACCTCTTGATCTATCCCAATGGGCGTCAACATTCTTGCTCTTCTGGCAACCTTGCCTCTTTGCATCAATGCAGCACCAAACTTTTTACCTCGTCAATCCTCCCAAGACACCGCCACAGTCAACCTAACAACCGGTGCTCGCCGCGGAGCTCCCCAAAACCTGGCTGCAGGCGTGCTCTACGGAATCCCAGATGACCCAACTCAAATTCCAGACCACTTCTACAGCGACATGGGCTTCAACTACGCCCGTATTGGTGGAGCCCAGATGGAAGCTGGCGGCTGGGTTGATGGTCTCGAGACGTACTACGCACGTTTCAACAATACCAGGGACAATTACTTCCAAGCCCGCAAATTTGGGGCGAAAGTTATCATCCTACCTCACGATATCTGGGGCACTGATCACGCGAATCAGTCATCCAATTGGCCGGGCGATAATGGCGATTGGACTGATTACGACAATTATCTCAACCAATTGATTGGAGATCTCAAGGCTAATGACATGCTGGATGGTCTGGTGTATGACACTTGGAATGAACCCGATGGCTCCTTTTGGGATCGCTCGCAGGCGCAGTACCTGGATCTCTGGTCTCGCACGTACAATCGTATCAGGTCAGACTCGGACTTGAATGGAGTTTTGATCAGTGGACCCTCCTACGCTTCTCAGCCCAACACCGGCAACGATTGGTGGACCAATTGGGTGCAACGTATTGTGGCTGACAACACCATCCCTGACCAGTATACCTGGCATGATGAGCCCGGCGATGTTGCCAACGATGTCCCTCGCTGGGCCGATATCCGAAGTCAATACAATCTGCCCGACCGCGAGATCAACATCAACGAATACGCCACCTTTAATCAGCAAATTTCCGCCGGAGCCGCCTGGTGGATCTCTAGACTGGAACGCTACAATCTCAGAGGTCTGAGAGGAAACTGGCTGTCTGGCTGGCAGTTACGTGACTTCCTCGCTAGTCTCTTGACTAAAACCGACACTAATGATTACACTGGTACTGGATATCAGGGCAACGGCGAGTTCAATGTTTACAAATACTACCACCAGAACATGACTGGCGAGCGAGCAACCACTACTTCCACTGGCGACGGCGTCATGGATGTCTTCACCACCGTCGGCAGCGATAAGGTCCGCGTTCTCACTGGTGTGCTCAATCAACAGGGAACTTGGTATATCACCATCTCCGGACTTTCCGCTGTGGGTCTGTCGTCGTCGGGCACTCTCAGCATCCAGACTTGGGGCTTTGATGATGCAGGACACTTTGGCGCTGTGGCGGGTCCTTCTGATCGTGGTGTTTATGGACACCAATATGATGGTGATTCGGTCACTTTCCCAGTCTTCCAGACTTCACAGGATGAGAATACTGCTTGGGCATTCGAGTTTGATATCTGAGCAGAGTATTTTTTGACGAAGATAGGCATTGTGGGATCCGCGGCATGTAATGATGGCATTAGCTTGATCTCGTACCGATTTTAGATATTGCTTTGTGCAAAACGAACAATGGCCACAGCTTGCTCATAATTGACACATGATTCCTGCCTGGTTCACGACTACTACTCAACAAAACGGTAATCCTTCATCCTTCCACTCCCAGACATTGAATCCCCAGTCGCCTGTCCCACGTCGTAAAACAGCCCCAAGATGGTTGTGTGCGCCTCTCCTCCGACTCCCGTGATATTCCCTGGTTTTACATCCAAGCCCAGCTCGACGGCAAAATCTGGGTCGGCTCCCTCCATACGATAGACTTTCAGCGTCCGTCTTTCCTCGAAGAGCTTCCTGGCTAACCCGACGATATGCTTTCTGTTCAGGAGCTTGCCTGGGGCGTTCTTGACACATTCAAATGCCGCTTCGACGGTTGAACCAAGAAATGAAGACCGCCAGGTACAAGGCAGAGGTGGTACGGTTCCCTCGATCTCCTCACCGTCTTGTTCTTGAGGCAGAGTTGAGTAGTCATCAGCCAGCCAGTAGTAGTAGATGTAGGACGATTCCCTCGCGGTTCCTTCGAGGATATCGTCGATCATCTCGAGAGGGATGTCTTCGAAACAGAAGAGAGCGTAGATGTCGTATCCCTCATCCAGATGGTCTATGTTGTAGTCGTCCTCAATTCTGCTGTGCTCCTGGAGTGGTTGGTCAGGGTCATCCATCTTGTTCGCAGACTGGATGTTGGCAAGGTTGTCTGTTTTTTTGATTGGAAAAAGGAATCAAAGAGTGGTGATCATATGTGAAGTCTATAGATTGGGGACGAAACATCGGTTAGGTGCCAGCCAAGATATTTGTCTAGGCGATCAATGCGCTCAGCAAGGCATTATGGATCTATTGTAAGCCATGTGTGAAACAATCCCGAACTCGGAATAGCCAGCGAGTACTGAGAGAAGACGGTAAGAGGTAGAGGAAAACAATTTGCGATCCATGCGGATATTCTTTCCTACATCTAAGATTCTATCTTCCCACACCTGCGACAGTCAAAGTTAAGTTGACGTCTTGTATCCGTTATCATTCGTTGTTGTTTCGTGTAAACATTTGATCCCTTGTGAAAAATTGTTAAAATAGTATCCCGGAACACCGACGCTGTTGAAGTCATTTTTGTTATGTTGAAGCCCCAATCACCACCCATAGTCGTACATTATGCGAGTCGTTTCGTTGTTGAGAGTGAGACGACCTTAGAAGAGACCATCGATCTCGCCGGTCTCGGCATCAACGTCGACGTTGAGGTAGCCGGGAGCGGTGGGAAGACCAGGGATGGTCTGGATGTCGGCAGCGAGCGCATATCTGACGACTTGGTTAGCAAAGGAGTGCGGTAGTGGAATGGAATGATTGAAGCTTACAGGTAACCAGCACCGGCAGCCATGCGGACATCTCTAATAGGAACAACAAAGCCTGAAGGCGCACCCTTGAGATCAGGGTCGTGCGAGAGCGAGTACTGTGTCTTGGCGATACAGATGGGCAAGTTGCCGAAGCCCTGGCGAGTGTAGGCGTCGACCTTTTTCTGAGCAGTCTCGCTGAACTCGACACCAGATGCGCCGTACATGTTCTTGGCGATCTTCTCAATACGCTCCTGGACAGAGTCCTCGAGTCCGTACAACAGCTTGAAGTCGTTGGCCTCGGCCTTCTCGCAAGCAGTGATGACACCTTGAGCAAGGTCGACAGCACCCTTGCCACCCTCAGCCCAGTGATTGGCGGGGATGGCATCCTCAGCACCAGCAGCAAGAGCCTCCTCGCGGATGACTTGAACCTCCTTCTCGGTGTCAGTCTCGAACTTGTTGATAGCAACGACAACCTTGACACCGTATTGACGGGCGTTCTCGATGTGCTTCTTGAGGTTGACACAGCCCTTGCGGAGGATGTCGATGTTTTCGGTGCGGTAGACTTCGTGAAGCTGGGCACCGGGAGTGATGGCGGGACCACCGCCGTGGGTCTTGAGGGCACGAACAGTAGCGACAATGACGACGACGTCAGGCTTGAGCTCAGAAGAACGGCACTTGATGTTCATGAAGCGCTCGCCGCCCATGGTAAAGTCGAAGCCAGCCTCGGTAACGACGAAACCAGTTCTCGAGTTGTAGTCCTCGTCAGGCTCGGTACCGGCCAGCTTGAGAGCGAGCTTGTCGGCAAGGACGGAAGAAGCACCGATCGAGATGTTGGCGAAGGGACCGGCGTGAACAAAGACGGGGGTACCCTCGAGGGTCTGCATGAGGTTGGGCTTGATGGCATCTCTCATGAGGGCGGTCAAGGCACCACCAACACCAATGTCGTCGCAAGTCACGGGGTCGCCGGCACGAGAGCTGGCCACGACCATGCGGCCAAGTCTTTCACGCATGTCGGGGAGAGAGTTGCTGAGAGCAAGGACAGCCATGCACTCACTGGCGACAGAAATGTCGAAGCCAGTCTGGCGGGTCTGGCCCTTCTCGGTGGGAGCTTGGCCGACGGTGATACCACGGAGATGTCTGTCGTTGACGTCAAGCACACGGCGCCAGGTGATGGTGTCGGGGTCAATGTCCAGACGAGCAAAGCGGCGAATCTCTTCCTCGGTCAGGTCGTCGGGGTTGGTCTTGTCGATGCCGAGCTTGTTGAGACGGCGGAACATGATGGGCTTGAACTCGCGCTTGCCCTTCTGGGTTGGCACAAGACGCTTGTACAGAGGACCGTCTTTCTGTGTGTTTTCGT
Organism: Aureobasidium namibiae CBS 147.97; assembly: GCF_000721765.1. Taxonomy (NCBI): domain Eukaryota; kingdom Fungi; phylum Ascomycota; class Dothideomycetes; order Dothideales; family Saccotheciaceae; genus Aureobasidium; species Aureobasidium namibiae. The sequence continues at coordinate 43,218 of NW_013581207.1, forward strand.
GGAAGATGCGAGTCTCGATGGCAGCGGCGAGCAGGTTGTTGGCGGCAGTGATGGCGTGGATGTCGCCAGTCAGGTGCAAGTTGAACTCGTCCATGGGAATGACCTGACTGTAGCCACCACCAGCGGCACCACCCTTGATGCCGAAAGTGGGTCCTTGACTGGGCTGGCGGACGTTGGCAAAGGCAATGCGGCCGAGCTGACCGGCGAGAGCCTGGACGAGACCGATGGTGGTTGTCGACTTGCCCTCACCGAGGGGAGTGGGGGTGATACCGGCGACCAGAACGTAGCGGCCGTTCTTGCGGTGCTCCAGACGCTTGAGGACATCGAGACTGACCTTGGCCTTGTAGGCGCCGTGGGGCTCGAGTTCGTGTGCCGAGAGACCAATCTCCGAGGCCAGCTTGGTGATGAGCTTGGGGTGCTGCTTGCGCGACACTTCCCAATCGGCGGGAACGGGCTGCTCGAGCTTGAGGTGAAGGGGTGTGATCTTGCGAGACTTTTGGCGGTCAAAGTAGCTGTCGGCCGAGTCGACGACGTTGCGAAGGAGCATGGCCACTGTCATGGGTCCAACACCACCAGGGACAGGAGTGATCTGGGAAGCGACCTCGACGGCAGATTCGTAGTCGACGTCACCGACCAGACGCTGGCCCGACTTCTTGGTCTCGTCGGGAATGTAGTTGGTACCCACGTCAATCACGACGGCACCCTCCTTGAGCCATTCGCCCTTGACGAAGCCAGGAGCGCCAATGGCAGCGACAACAATGTCGGCCTGCTTGACGTAACCGGGAAGGTCCTTGGTCTTGCTGTGGCACACGGTGACGGTGGCATCGGCGTTCTTGAGAAGGTAGCTGACGGGGCTGCCGACAATGTCACTGCGGCCAATGACGACAGCGTTCTTGCCCTTGATATCGACGCCGCTCTCGCTGAGCAGGACCATGACTCCCTTGGGTGTGCAGGGTGTGAAGAGGGGCTTGCCGCCGCGCTTGGCCAGCTCGCCAATGTTTGCTACGCCGAAGCCATCGACATCTTTCTCATCAGCGACAGCCGAGGTGACGGCGTGCTCGGAGATGTGCTTGGGGACAGGCAATTGGACGAGGATGCCGTGGATTGAAGGGTCGTTGTTGAAGCGGTCGATGTGGTAGAGGAGCTCCGACTCGCTGATGTCCTCGGGGTAGTTCTCGAGGTCACAGTCGATGTTGGCCTCGGTGGCGGCCTTGAGCTTCATGCGCACATAGGTCGACGAGTCTGAGCGGGCGCCGACCTGAACAATTTTGAGCGAGGGCTTGTAGCGGGGGTTGGCGGCCTTCTTGTCGGTGATTTCCTTGTTGATGCGTTCGCGGATCGACTTTGCGATGGCAGTGCCATCGATCTTTTGGGCCGTCATTTGGCGCAGGGTGGTGCTGAAGGCAGCGCGGTGGATGTTGGGAGAAAGGAAGGAAAGAGAGGGCGAGGACGAGGACGAGGACGAGGGTGACTTGACGAGAAAACGCAGATTTTGGCCCCGCAGGGCGATACGCCGACCGCTGATCAATTGGCCGTGCATGGCTCGAGGGCAGTCCACCTTCTACTTTGAGAAGAGTATGCAAGCACTCTGCTAACAACTACAACGAGACACTGGACAGGAGAGGTGAATGGAGTGACGGAGGCCTGGCGTGGGCGTGGGGCAGGCGCGGCGGGTTGGTTTCAATTACATACAATCGAGCAGAATTTGGGTGGACTGTGTGTCACTGAGTCTGGGGAGAGCTCCAGACGTCCTGCCACCGGAAGGCGCTCCTCTTGCTTCTGCCTCGCTTGGTTCAACTTGCTACCACTTGGTCGACTTGGGACTGTGTTTCTCCAGGTCTTGTATGCTCATTGGACCATCCCAGTGGCTGAGAAAGAAGATGCAAGGCGAGTGAGTCAGACAGCTGTGTGAGTAGAGCTGTTTCCAGCCTGCGGAGAAGAACGGAGCGTCGAATCGGGCAGGTGCGACGCGCTTTACGACTAGCGAGGGGAAACTGCGAATAATTTACGCCGCGAGGGAAGTCGCAGCCGCACGGGCCAAGCGACTCTGCGCGGGCGACGCACATTTTCATAGCGACCCGAGCAGCGACGACAGCGACCAGATCCCTCCACATCACCGCCAACATGAGACCTATCCTGCTATCCGGTCACGTACGTCTTCTCCCTCACGGTATATCAAGCGCCGCACAAACTGACCCCCGTCGCAGGAGAGAGCTCTGACCCAAGTCAAGTGCGTGCGCCCACTGGTTTTTCAAAAGAGACGGACACGACACGGCGACTAACCACACGAGCAGGTTCAGCAAGGAGGGCGACTTCATCTTCTCCGTCTCCAAGGATCACAACGCATGCGGCTGGTGGTCACACAACGGTGAGCGCTTCGGTGTCTACAAGGGCCATCAGGGCGCTCTCTGGACCGTCGATGTCGACCCGCGCACCGTCCTGCTCGCAACCGGCGGCGCCGACAACACCATCAGACTCTGGGAGGTCAAGACTGGAAAGCTGCTGAAGACGTGGGAGTTTGGAACCGCCATCAAGCGCGTCGAGTTCAACGAGGACGGCACCCAACTGCTCGGTGTCACCGAGAAGCGTCAGGGCCAGCTCAGCACAATCCTCGTCTACGACATCAACCAGGACCCTGAGGGCGAGCAGGCCAACGAGCACTCGCTGCGCATTGTCGTCGACGACATTCCCAAGGTCACAGTCGCCGGTTTCTCCGCCTGCACCAGATACATCATCTCTGGCCACGAGGACGGCTCCGTCACCCAGTGGGACGCAAAGACGGGCGAGGAGTACGAGCGCGCCTACCCTCACGAGGACGGTATGATGGTCACCGACTTGCAATGGTCCGCCGACCGCACCTACTTCGTGACCTCTTCCAAGGACAAGACCGCAAAGGTATCGTCTCCCTCTGCTCCAGCCATCTCAGCCAACGACTAACACACTCTCGCAGCTCATGGACGCCAAGACGCTCGAAGTCATGAAGACATATGTCGCCGACACCCCTCTCAACTCTGCCGCCATCACACCCGTCAAGGACTACGTTATCGTCGGAGGTGGTCAAGCCGCCATGGATGTCACCACCACCAGCGCCCGCCAAGGAAAGTTCGAAGCCCGTTTCTACCACAAGATCTTCGAAGAGGAGATTGGCCGTGTCAGAGGTCACTTCGGTCCTCTCAACTACGTCGCCGTCTCGCCTCTCGGTACCGGCTACGCCTCTGGTGGTGAGGATGGTTACGTCCGCGTCCACCACTTCGACCAGCCCTACTTTGATTTCAAGTTTGAGGTTGAGCGTGAGATGAGGCTGTAATTGTTTCTGTCACAAAGGAAAAGCAAGGGGACTTTGTGAACTACGGCATTGGCATGGCGTTCAGGGCGTCGCTTTTTTTGACAAAGGACTGACGAATGAAGATTTGGGGGGCCCGAATGATATACAAAAACTCAAAAGTGTCTTGAGGTGATGTCCATCTGCAAACAAGAAGAATGAAATGTCTACATCAAATGCCCTTGTGTGCTTGTTCTTTTTGTGACGAGATGTGTCAATTCGTGCTGGCTGAGCTTGAGATGACGCTGCTTGGACGAACTTGAATTTGTCTTTGTCCAAGTTGCGACGCCTTTTCAAGCATGCTCCCTCTCTCCGGACAGAGCATCTATGAAGACGCTTTCGACCAATATCAATCTGAGAATTGCTCGCATCCAGCTCCGACTCCATCCATTATTCTTGTGAGTGTTGCTCTTCTTCAACCAGCCATCCTCCCACGTTGCGGCCGTCGGAGCGGAATAACAACGTCCAGAGTGGCTTGCCCGCAACAATCAAGGAACCTCGAATTATTCCGTCAACGACAAACATCAATCTCCGGCAACAACTTGTCTCTTCGATACCTTTCCTCTGGAGAAGAAAACTCTCTGACCAACTTGTCAAAGCCTTCTCCTCCTCATCGCAAGCATCTTGACATACCTGCACGCATCGACAAATATGGCAACAATCACCCTTCCACCACCAAACGCCAACTACCAGTTCAGCATCTTGACAAACATCTTCAAGCAAGGTCTCCCCAACACTGATGCTGATACCTTTGACTACGTATGTTTTTGCGAACTATTCCTGACATGTTTTCGTAAGCTGCGACTATTCACAAACTCGGCCATACTGATTCCATCGCATCATCAGGCAAAAGAAAACTTTGGTCTGATCCATCAATCCTACCCTTCAGATGCCACCCTCGAGAATGCCGAGGATAAAACACAATGGCAAAGATTCGAACACTACATTCGTGACTTGAACAAGAATGCCGAAGACGGCATCGTATACAAAATCTTGTATCTAGGTCGCCATGGCCAAGGCTACCACAACGTCGCCGAATCTCGCTACGGCACTGCACTCTGGGACTCGTACTGGGCGAAACAAGAAGGCGACGAGCACGCCCACTGGGCCGATGCCCACTTGACGCCAATTGGTGAACAACAAGCTCTAGACGTCAACGCCTTTTGGACCTCTGCATTGACTCACGCAAAAGTCCCAGCGCCGGAAAAGTATTACACGTCACCTTTCTATCGCTGCCTCCAAACCAGCTGGCTCAGTTTCCACAACCTGTCTCTACCAGCCTCATCACCCTTTGCGCCAATCGTCAAAGAACTCCTCCGCGAAACCAACGGCGTACACACCTGCGACCGCCGCGGTGCATCCTCGATCATCCGCTCTGACTTTCCTTCCTACACTCTTGAACCCGGATTGCCAGAAACCGACGTCTCGTGGACACCCGATCACCGCGAAAAGCCCACCGAGCATATCTTGCGCGAACACTGGTGTTTGGAGGAAATCTGGACGGAGAGCAAGGACAAGCAGTTTTTGAGCATAACCGCGCATTCGGGGACCATTGCTGCGGTGTTGGGGGCGGTGGGACATAGGAGATTTGCGTTGCCTACTGGTGGTGTTATTCCTATTGCTGTCAAGGGGGAGAGATTGAGGGGGTGAGCTAATTGGCGGAGGAGAGAGGCTAGAGTATAGATTGGAGTTTTTCCGCTGCGGATAGAGTGCAGAGTGCAGGGAATGTTTGACGCGTGCGTGCGTCTTTTACTTCGACGTGTTCTGATGACGTGAATCTGGGAAAAACAAATAAATGATATTCGAATGTCAGCTTGTGGTGTACGAGGGCTTTGGTATACGGTCGTTCTCTCAGAATTCGATGATCAAAAACATGAAACTAAACACCACGACTGCATCTTCCAACTGATCTCGCCAAGATTCACACAGACCGTTTCATATAACTTTGGGATCTATTTGGTGCAATGTTGAATAAATACGGCCTTCAAGGCATGTGATATCGCTGTCGTCGACTTCAAAGCCATCGTTGAGGGTACGACCCTGTTTCTCCGCACGGAGCGGCGGCAGAGTGCTTGGCATATTCGCTGCAGAGACCCCCTGCCATCTTCGCGTTACGAGAGCAAAGATGCAGCCGTTCATCATCTCAGCCACAGAAAGAATACAGAATGTAATTAAAAAAGGAACTTCATAAGAATCGTAGCGGCAAAGATAAGATCATGATGGAAATATCGACACATGTCAATTTTGCTCTATATAGCGACTAGATAATGTGTAGAAGATAAAGCTAAGTGATGCCCAAGAGAAAAGAAAATGAACAAAGGAAAACTAGTGATCAAAATGCTACTTGTGTGGCTCTCACGCCATCCACGACGAGAAAGAAGACGGTCATTCTCGATGCTACTTTCTGGTCCAGTCAAAGACTGCGTGGCCGAGCCAGTAGGCGGGTCTGTCGAAAGCGCGGTGGTAGATCTCTCCGCCGATGATGGACAGGGGCAAAATTGCAAAAAAGACGGCTGCTTTGGATCCAGCAGAGCTGATGCCGGCGTTGACGTTGCACCGAAGGAAAATCTTGATGCCAGCGGTGTACATGAGGAGAGTGGACACGAGGTAGTAACCTAGCAGACAACAGTCAGTCGAATATTCGAGTGATCAGAGGACTAAGAAGATGAACTTACTCAATGCGCGTTTTCCTACAGCCTTGAAGAAAGCGTTACCAAGAATCTTCTGGGCTGCCTCGCTGTACTCGATGAGAAGTAAAATACCGACAATTACGAGCCAGTTGTCCATACGAGGGTAAGGCTGGGTGCCGTCAAAGTAGCCAAAACTGCTGCCACCGAGGTATCTAGCCGGGTGAGCATGAGCCTCGCCACTCCAGAAGTCTCCTGGAAGGCCGGCGGTCCACATGTACTTGAGTCCAGTACCGATACCGAGGAAGACCATGGCCAAAGCCCAGTAAGGCATTCTCACCGTGTCTTTCTGATTGACCCAGCCGCGGAAGAAGGCGGTGCGCAAGGGAGGGTTGATGGCAATGTCGGCGAGGAAGAGGCCAGTGGCCGAGTACCAACCCCAAGAGTTGAACCACCAGGAGCCGAATGCGAACATCAAGAGTCCGATGACGTGCCAAGAGGGTCTGCTGTAAGGCAAGACAACCATAAAGATGTAGACAGTGTACGACTGCAGATAGATGGCACTGGGTACCCAAAGAGTCCAACTGGGGAAGGCCAAGTTACCCATTTGCATCGAGTAATCTCTGGTCACCCACAGAAGGTCCCAAATGCTGTTGAAGCAAGCCAAAGCAGAAGCAGGCTTCTCGGGTGCACGCAGATAGGGGTTTCCGTTCAGTGTGGCAAACTCTTCGAGGTATTGTGTGTTGATTGTGCTGAAGATGATGCATGAGAGAGCAAGGCCAACGGCAAGGGGGATGCCCATGCGAATAGGGCGAGAGATCAGGGAGCGAGCGTAAGTCGAGGATGAGACATTGCGCAGGAAGGGGACGGCGACGGTGCGGGCGGACAAGAGGATGAAGAAGCAGAAGATGAAGGATTCATCCCAGAGAAGAGGAGACAAGATCTTGCGAATGAGAACTTGGTAATGAGGGGATGTTTCTTCGAGATACGGGATGTCGCCTGGAGAAGAAGAAGATTAGTTCAATCTCTGAATGAAGCTTCCAAGCAGACAGAGCGACCAAGGCGAGGGAAGTCGGCTTTGACACGGAAAACGGCAGGCACCTTGCACCTCTGCAAGACGCGACTACCGCAGTTGCACGCCCTTGCTCCGCACAACCTTGTGTCGGGCACAGCTCAGACAGCACAGCTTCCCTCTACCTCGCCCCTCCACGCAGCGTCCGACATCTCAGTTGGTTTGACAGTCTAGAGTGCCTTGCCAGCGGAAGGCTCGGAAGACGGCAACTTTGGGATACGGAGCATTGTGAGATGGACGACGCGACGAGGCAGTCGAGGCTGTCGAGGCATGACGTGCAGCCAAGCCGATGTTTCTCCGCGCGAGTCGTCGCTTCCCCACATCGCTCGCTCCCTCTTTCCACTTTCTGCGTGATTTGGAAAAGGAGCAGGGGGAGGATCAACTTACTGAGACTGCGGCGGAACAGGTCGCGACCTTGCAAACTGCTGCCAGAGACGATTCCGGAATCAGCTCCAGGTCCAACAATACCGGGACCACCAAAGACTCCAGGCACGGTCGATGGCGAGGCCTCGGGAACGTGTTCTCCGGTCGGCGTCGCACTTGGGATTGTCAGCGCCGGGTTGAACACCTTGAAGAACAGCCACGCGAAGCTCTGCACTGCGAGGACGGCGCGGATGCCCCAAAGGTGATCTTGAGAGTTGCTGGTGACAGACGACTTTCGTCGAGGCGTCATGTAATTCTGCGGTTGAAAGCCCGACATGGTGTTGACTTTGCCGCTGCGAAGCGTGCTAAGGGCGACAAAGAGGAAGATATCAAGGTGAGTTCAAGTTCAAATGTCCGAATCGGACTGTTTGATATGGTCAAGTACCGGCCTCCTTCTCAACTGCTCATAACCTTCTCGACTCTGGCATGCGTTGTCTTTCCACTCTCTCGTCATGTTTTGATCAAAACGGTCGACTATAGGCGTTGATCACCCTAGTTGTGTCCAGGCTTCTTTTTCCTCCACCCGTTCATCCTACACATCCTGCAAATCGTCCACGGTAGGAAATCTTGATGTCAACGTCGGCTCGATTGATCCGAATTTGGCCCGTGATACCAACTGCCAGCCTGTCAACGGCCGCAAGCCGCACCGTTTGAACAACAACCACGGCCTACTCACGACCCTTGCCTGATCTGGACGATTCGCGCTCTACCAGCGACGCCGTTCTGAAACATATGACAGCCATGTTTACCTGGTTCTTCCGGACAACGTCGGATTTGCGGACCCGATACCGCTTTCACACTTTGCACCCCTAGTCAGGCAGTCCCTTTGTTTTGTTCTCGCCATAGTAAGACATGTCGTTTTGCTTTTCCATGATACGACACTTGACTGTCAATCACACCCCGCGGTATGCCTTGGTGGCGTCATGCAAACTCCATCTGTTTGGAGTACTCCCTGACCGAATTCGTCTGCCGAGCCCCATACGTCCGTACACTTGGCAATCTTATGCCCACCGCACGCCCTCGACCAAACGTTCAACCCAGTACGCGACATGGCCGCTACGTCAAGCAGTCGCCGAAACTGGAACAACATTTCCATTCGCGAACGTTGATCATTTCGTTACGATGAGCCTAGAGATTCAGCAAGCTTCCAGATCTAGAAGCCTAGTGATGATAGGCTTGATCAAGGATGTTGCCTGAATAAATTGAATACTCAACCAAGGTCTTTGAAGTTTTGCCGTGATCATTCTCTGCTCTCTACACCAAAATCACACACTTGTTTGAACACCAACACAACCACAGTCATGGCCGACGAGTTCAAGGGTGGCAAGGCCGCAGCCTCGGGCTTGAAGCAGGTCTTTGGCAAACTCGACTATGCTGTCAAATACTCGTCAAACTGGGTCTTCGAGTGGACACCCTTTATCCTCACCATTTGCTACTGGGTGTCATCGATATGTTTCTTCGTTTCCTGCGATGAAAAAACTATCAAAGGCTTCTACTACTTCTTCATGGTCATCAACTTCTACATCGCCGCCTGCACTGTGATCGAAGCTTTCTTGGGTATCTCTCCGCTTCGCGATGCCAGAGCAGCTGCTATCAGGGTCAACACTTGCGGTGAATTCCCTACTCCGGATGAGCTTCTTCCTATCCTCGACATTGTCATTGTCGCATACTTGCCCAACGAGCAGGACATTGTCAAGGATCAAGTCAACTACGCCCTCGAGGAGATTGTCTACCCTCGCGACAAGCTGAGAATCAACCTGCTCTACAACACCCCCAAGCCAATCGAACCTCTGGAGACCGAGTTGCTCGAGATGGAGAAGCAGCACGGTGGTTTGCTTCGTGTCACCAAGGTCGTCGGCTCAAAGTCAAAGGCCGACAACTTGAACTTCTTCTTCACTCTCGATACTGGCGCTGAGATCATTGCTGTCTTCGATTGCGATCATTTCCCTCATCCTTACAATGCTCGCTGGGCTGCTGAACGCTTCATCGCCGATCCTACCGTCGATATCGTACAAGGCAGATGTATCGTCTACAACTCCAAGGAGACTTTCTTCACACGCATGATTGCTCTCGAATTCGACAAGATTTACGCTGTATCGCATCCCGGTCGTTCGCGTCTGTTCTCTTTCGGTCTTTTCTGTGGCAGTAACGGTTACTGGAAGGCCGAGCTGCTTCGTGGTCATCAAATGCACGGTCACATGCTTTGCGAGGATATTGATTCTGCCCTCAGAGCTTACGGAGAAGGCAAGAGAGCCGTTCACGACATGAACGTCAAGTCTTACGAGATGGCTCCCACCTTCTGGATGGCTTTCTGGAAGCAGAGAATGCGTTGGACTCAAGGTTGGACTCAGGCTTCCATTCGTCACGCAAACATGATCTGGACCAACCCTCCCAACGGCACTCGCTCATTGAGCGAACGTTACGGTCTTCTTTCTCTTATCATTGTTCGTGAAATGAGTTACTACCTCGTCACACTGTAAGTTTCAGAGACCGCTATATCCGAATGAAATCACGCTGACAAGCATACCCAGGCACACTTCTCTTCTTATGAGTTTCCTCATCACTGGCTGGCCCAAGAGCTCAGGTGAACTCGCCAGATTGATCTTCTTCCGCTACGCCTTGTCTGAGTGGTTCCTCTTCCTCACTGTCGGAAGTCTGATTGTCACACTGTGGATCACTGAGATTGTTCGATCCGAGTTTACTTCCTTCTTCGACATGATCCTTTTCTCCGCGATCTACATTCCCTACCTCATTCTTCAGGGTACCATGGGTAAGTTCTGCCGTAACCCAAGACACGCTACGCAACTCTTGCTGATCAAACATCCAGGTATCTACGGACACTTCCGTGAGGTCATCGGCTATTCCTCATGGAACCCCACCTCGAGAAAGTAGAGTCATGCGCTATCTTTCTCGTATTTTCCTTTATCCTTCTCCATCATCATCATATTCCCTTTCTATTCCATTCCCCCTTTAGATACTTTTTCCTTTGTTATTATGGTCTGGATCGCACAGCTTAGCATTCAAAAGGATCTGTAGAACTACTATTGATAATATCATCTCATCACCATAACCAACATCATTCCTCGACAACGTCCAAAGCACTTGGTAGATTGAATAGATGACCGTTGCTGCAAGCTCTCGATAATTTGATCTCACAACGCTTTCTCCAACGGTTTTTGCTCCGTGCGCATGTCAGTTGTCTGTCTGATTCATGACAAAACGTGGAGCACATTCTTCGATTTTACGACGCGCGATCCGCATCCGACAGAAGCCGTTTCAACGGCTAATATAATCCTACTCTCGACCACATAAACACAATTTTGGATTGCTCCACCACTCGATAAACAGAAAGTGTAGGTTCACCCTCAGACCCCTACCCTACCTTCCCGTTCCATCCGGTCTAACGATCTACAGAAGCATTGGAAGTTGCCACGAAGGTCAGTCGGCGGCGCCAAAATAAGCAACTGAAACAAGGTAGGATGATCTGTACGCTACCTCGCAACTGCCCATAGTGCTGACCCTTATTCTCCATAACCATCCAGATGGCAATAGCTACCGGTCATTAAGGTCTTTGCACTCTGCGCGGCTGACGGTTACAATCTGATGATGTTGGAGAGTACATACCATCATAGGAAATGCAACGCCACTGATTTCGGCCTAGATCTTCAATGATAATCCTTCGCATCATACATTGATACGTTGCTTCCTGCTTATTCTGTGTCCAATACCTGCCACCTCACACGTCAACCATTTCGGTAGGACAAGGCACGTGCGGCTTGGATATAATCCAAAACTGCTTCAGCCTGTTTGCCTTTTCTCATACACTTTCCCCTCTTATCCTTCTTCTCTATCGATATTGTTTTGCTTCCCACCCCCAACACCGCAACCATGAAGTGGGGGATTGCACTGACAAGTGCCATCTTGGCGGCCACAACAACCTCCGCTCTGGATGTCTCTGACTGTTCTTGCGGTTTCTACGATGCATCAGATGCTCAAGTGTGGACGGATGCGCTGATTGTCTATTTCAACGAGACAAACTCACTACCTGATGAGTTCAAGGCTCTCGATTTCAAACATCACAGAGAGTTCGGCTACAATGCGCTGTACCGACAGGGCGCAACTCCTAATAATGTCATCATTGGCAATGTTCAGGATGAGAATGTCGACCAGCAGGCTCTGCAGCTCTGGATCGACAAAGGTAGCGGCCAGCATTTGGTGGAGGGTGCTGGTATTGAGGCCTTGAGACAGGATATCCATTTTGGTACATTCCGTTCGTCCATGCGCGGACCTCCCAAGAACACTGGGTAAGTACATCTGGGCGAGAGGAACAGAGATGCGGTGACTGACGTTTTCGTTTTGCAGTGGCTCCGCAATGTCTATGCAGCTGTACTACAACCGTACATCGTTCATCGATGCCGACATGTGTAACATGCAATATCCCGAGGACGCCAAGTTCCTGGCTATCAAGGACGGTGAATTCCCGGAGACGCAATTCCAGCTCAACTACACATACTTTGCGAACGACAAGAACGCTACCGTTGGTGGTGATCCCTGGGAGTTTGTTGAAAGCAAGATTGACTGGACCTACAAGCACGTCAACTGGACTTTCGGAGGCAACCAGACCAGATCGGCGAGGCGTAGTCGCCTTGATCTGAGCGAGCCTCTGCCATTGATCTTCAAGCACTGGTCGATTGGCGACAAGTACTACATGGCTGGCCCTCCCAACCAGCGCAACCAAGCAGATGTTGCCTGGGTTCGTGCTTTCTTCAACTCTTCCCTGACCACCGAAAACGAACAAGCCTCTTTCGACAGCCGCTGCAGAGGGGTTCCGATGTGTTCCGTTGAAGATATCACGCTCCGTGGATCCAGTCCTTACCAACAAGCCGCTCTCACTCGATTCAAGTTGCCTAAGCAGAGCAAGAGCTGGCGCGTTCCGGCTGGTGCCACTGCTGGTGCAGTCTTTGGCTTCGGTTGTTTGACCCTCCTCAATGTACTTTTCAGAAGAGCTCCTTGGAAGTTGCTGCTCAAGAAGAACAGAGGTCCAAAGATACACGTCGAACCAGAACTCAGCTCGCCGTCGCCGTTCGTTCAGCAGATCCTTGGAGCAGCCCTGGATGAGAAGACTCCAATCCCCACACCATTTGAAAAGAAGATGTCAACGGTCAGCTTTGGCACCAACGCACCTGTTGGCGACAAACGTGACAGCATGCGCAGAAGAAGTGTCAAGTTCTTCAACCCCTTCGACGGAGACTCTGGAGATGACTTTGTCAAGAGACACAGCAACGCTTTCACCTCGGCTGCCGAAGTTCCCAGAAGTCTCTCTACCGCACAACCCACCGATTGGCGCAGGAAGAGTATGGCTTACCACGGTCAACTCCCTGAAATGCTTCCCGAGAGAAGCGACATGGCAAAGAAGATCAGAAAGGCCAGTGTTGCATTCGCCGACGCACCCGTCCGTCAACGTCAAGGCAGCACTTTCCAAAGCATCAAAGGTCGCAGCGGCAGCACCGTCAAAGCGCTTGGACACGTTCTCGCGCACGGTATGAACGAGGCTGAGCGCGTTGAACCCGGCGGCAGCGGATGGCGTAACAGTCAACTGCGAAGTGGATCTGAAGCCAGCGCCGATGGCAAGCCCTCTGCACGAAGAGAGAGCCATGCCAACTTCGCCGGTACAATCATGCGTGATCCCGATACTTTGCAGGACCTCGACCTTTCCCACCAATCACCCGATGCTCGTCGCTCGACCATCGCCAGAGGCAGACAGCCCAGCGTGCTTGAGCGTTATCGTGACAACCACTTTGCCAGTATTGGAGGTGTCTCCTCGTCTGGTGTTTCTCGCGCATCCATCTCGATCCACGACTGGAACACTCAGGAACTACACGAAGTCAGCACTCTCGATCCTCCCCATGAGTCGCAAATCAAGACCGGTCGCCGCATCACTCTCGCCGAGGCTGTGCCCGTGTCGGCTGTCGATATGCCCTTGCCCAAGGCAAAGGAGCACGAAGCCCGTATCAACTATCTCGCTGGTCTTGTCGCTTTCTCCTCTCTTGGTGTTACTGTCATCCATTTCATGCTGTCATTCAACCCCTACGCCGGTGGTCTGAACTACGGCCAGCATTACAGAAGTGAATACTGGGCTCGTTGGACTGTCACCCCTGCCATCCTCAACCCCATCTGGGTAAGTCAGCATCTCATGATTCACGTTTGTCCATACTAACATGTTGACAGCTCGGTCCCTTCTTCGTTACTTCTTGTCGATTCTTGGCTGCCAGATATCTCCGCGACGGGGACTTGGGCATGATCGCCGAGAAGACACTTCTCCGTGCACCCCGTCTGCTGCTGCCTTGTTTCATTGTTGCCGCGATTGAGTATTTCTGCTTTGAGCTCGACTTCATGCAGTGGCTCCAGTGGTTGCCTTCAATCTCCTGGTCTGAATGGGCGTTCATGTCCAACTATGACAACTTCGGTCACTACCTCAACGCAATGTTGGAGCTGGCATACTTGATTCCCAACGCTGCACCCCAGGTTGTCAGTCACTACTGTGTCGGTGTGCTCTGGTCCATTCCTGTCCAGCTCCAGTTCAGTTTCATGACTTTGCTCGCTGTCGTCATGATCCGCGATATCAAGACCCACTGGAAGCGCTTCGCTTTCTACTCTTGGTGCATCGTCGCTCATTGGTACGCGCTGAGTTGGGGATCTTGCTTCTGGGCCGGGTTGATGTTGGCAGATCTGCAGGTGACTTACAAGTTCAGTGCCAGGGTCCAGGCTCGTCCTGTCCTTTGTGTCTTGTTCTGTATGGTCTGTTGGCTGTTTGTCCTCGCTTGCATTGCCATGACCCTCTTGGAAGATCGTCTGCAGATCCCGACCATGACCGCAGAGAGAAATATCCACCCCAGCATGTACACTGGCCAAAGACTTGGTAAGACCGTCGATGGAGGTTATCCATTGTACTTTGAGCCTCGTCTCAACACCCTTGTCTTTGCTGTGGCTATGCAATTCCTGGTTGAAACCAGCACCTGGGTTCAGGCATTCCTTTCGATGGCTGTTTGGCAACCCATCTTCCCTCACGCCTTCACCATCTACCTTGTCCATGGTTTCATCTGGTGGACTCTTGGATCGTACATGGTCGTCTTGATCGGATCGTCTGGCGCACCCTACTGGGGAGTACTCTTGGCAACAGCAGTTGTCTGTTACTTCACGCTCGCGTTGGCCGTACTTTGTATCTCTTTCCTGACCGAGACGATTACCGCAGCTTGCTGTCGCAACATTGCCCGCTGGGCCATGGAGCCCAAGGTACCCAAGCAACCCACTCTCGAGCCTTTCCCTCGCGGCCTCTTCCTTGATCGCAACAGCGAAACTGCCGCAACCAAGGATGAGGAGACGGCCGTTGGAGGAGAGCCGGCGACAACAGTGGGAGCCGGCCACATGCTCAGACGCCCCACTCTCGTCGCAGGCGCCGATGTCGACCCACTCGCCAGACGCCCAACCATTGTCGACGGCGCCATCCTCAACGATGCCGAAAAGGTGGCTTTGGGCTCGACCGTCATGTCATCGCCCAAGCCGCCAGAGGGCTTCGAAGCGCAAAAGAACAACCGCCGCAGCACCCACGTCGCCGACTTCATCGCGGAAGAAGACGAAGAGGAGATGGACCCCGACGATCCGCGCTACGCCGGAAAGACGTCGCAGGCATCGAGTTCGTATGACAGAAACTCGAGTTCTGCGGGTCAAAGTTCGACTTCGGCATCTTCAGGGCAGGCTCCTTGATTTTTCTTTTTCCTTTCTTTTCTTCTTTCACAAGAGCGCAAAACTTGATGCGTTTCTTTTCTGTTTTTTCCGTCTCTTACTACATTTTCTATTACATCTCCTATGTCAATACAATATATCATCGAATACAGTCTCCTTACTCTTCATGTTCAGTTCCAGTGTCGTATGTGATTGTGTTTCTGTGAGCTGAGGTGCAAAGCGAGGAGGTGAGGTTGAAGGACTTGACACGGGCCAAGATGTTGTCATGACTGGGCACGGAAGGGTCCACTTGTCGAGCTCTCCGCTGCCTCTTCCTCTCTGTCCATGACCTACACGACCACTCGCTCCGATGACTCGAGTACATGTCCTCCACAATGGCCGATAGATGCGCCTGCCTGCCATTCGGCACCGCAACGAGTTCACCATGGTGAATCACGGCCAGGTAAGGAAAAGCCGATGCCGGTCGGTCGGCAACAAGTGCGCGGCTCCGAACGGCATCACGACTTCGCGCCCGTATTCACATCTTGTGCCCGGATATAACTGCAGCCTTCTTACCAGGTAGTACAAAATAGTGTTTCCTTCATTCCCTCATGCCCTTAGTCGCAAAACAGCTTCTCCGAAATATGTCTGCCCAAATGCAGAACAGCAGAGGTGTCCACACAGCTCGTGTGGCTCTGCTCTACCAGGCCATTGAACCTCCAAGCATCAACGGCGTCCGCAAACCAATGAAGCCTGGTGGTATGTATCCCTCTACCACAGCTCGAACAAAGACAAAACCAACCCTGCATAGGCTACCAAGACGGATGCGCCGACATTGCTTTCAACCTAAGCAAGCAACCCGGCATCGACATCATCACCCCCATCGACTCACCCAACCCTCGAGAACACGTCGGATGGAGCTTCCCAGACTCTGAAGATGGAATTCTCGCAGCTCTACAAAAGGGAGCCACCCATCTGTTCGCCAACACTGTCGTCTTCGCCAGCCATCCATTGCAAACATCATCAAGAGTCGGAGAATACCAAGATAAAGTCAAAGTGGTGGGACATCCTCCATGCATGGTAGAACTGCATGACGACAAACATTACGTCAACGACATGCTTCGCAAATCCGGCAAATTCACCTTACCTCGCGGCTGGCTACTCGAAGACGACGCCTCAGACCTCGACGCCAGACTCACATCCCTAGACCTCCATTTCCCCACCGTGGGGAAACCAGTCAGAGGCCGCGGCAGCCACGGCGTAAGAGTCTGCCATGACATGTCCGACTTGCAATCGCACATCCACTCTCTATTCAAAGAATCCCCAGCCATAATCCTCGAAGACTATCTCGCAGGCGAAGAAGCAACCGTAACAGTCATGCCGCCTTCAGAATCCCATCCCACTCACCGCGCTCTACCCATCGTCACACGCTTCAACCACGCCAATGGCGTCGCACCCTACAATGGCATCGTCGCCGTGACCGCAAACTCTCGCGCAGTCACCGCTGCTGAGTACGCGAAGGATCCCACTTACGCAGCCATCGCAAAGCAATGCGAACAAGTGGCTGCTTTGATGGGATTAACGGCCATCATGCGTATAGACGTGCGTCGCTTTGAGGATGAACCTAGATCCGAGTTTGCGCTGTTTGATGTGAATATGAAGCCCAATATGACTGGACCGGGAAGACCGGGTAGAGAGGATCAGGCGAGTTTGAGTGCGATTGCTGCGGCAGAGTTGGGATGGGATTATCAGAGGTTGTTAACAGAGATGTTGGGGGGTGCGCAGTCTTTGCGAAAGTTGAGAGAGATGCGACCGGATCATGCGTAGGGTGATGATGGTGGCATTTTTCAAGTCTTTTGCTACAAATGGTATGAAAGGATCTCTCTGAGTCTTTGCTTTTCCTTCTTTACCTATCTTTCGATTCTGTCTGCACATAGACTGGTGCAGGAAAGTAGTCTTTTCAGCATGCGGTCCATGCTAGCGCGGACCCCGATTCCTGAGACTGAAGAGCTGCACCCTCCAGCCCCACCATGCAAAGCAACAGAACCACAAGGATGCGAAAGCACAACCAAGCATTCCCAAGCATTCACCGATGCCTGAAATCTTGGTGCGGTTTTTCATAACCATATTCCGCAAAAGGGTAAAGCGAAGGAGTCGCAGGATCAGACTCAGCCACTCTGATACATATTGGCATTCGGATGGTCCGCGGACTTTCCATGGAGCGGCTTTTAATCGACAGTTCATATACTGCTCACATTTCTACAACATAAATCTGTTTTTTATCTCGTCCTCCTTCAACCACTTCCTCTCTCATCTATTTATTTCTCGACACCCGCAGAAAGCATGGCTCAAATCATCACCAACATTGTCCAAGGTGTCGGCGGTGGCATCGGTTTCGTCTCTGAAGCCTACAAAGCCCATAAAGCGACAAAAGCACAAAAACAAGCAAGAGACAGCTTCCATGGACTCGAGCCATCGTCGAATGATATACCAACGACTCACAATGGCGATCAAGAAACATATGCACTCGCCGAAGAAGCCCACACAGACCTCACCACCGACCAAGAACCCACAGAAGCACATGAACCAGACGAACCAACCGACCCCGTGACCCTAGCAGAATCCTTCATCTCCCGCCTCCCTTCCTCCAGCCCTCCACATTCACCGTCCCGACCCCTCCCCTACCCCATCATAATCCCTCAGCGCCGCCCCAGCGACCGCACCCGCGGCTTCCTCCAAGCCTACCCACCAATCCTTGCCACCCGCTCCATCACCTCATCAACCTTCCTCGACTTCCTCTGCACCTTCAACACCTCCACACGCGCCACGAAATGGATCGCTGCACTCAATCTCGCTTCCTTGGCTACAGTCATGCTGCCCACCCTCACCTCCGTGCTGGTATCCATGGCCATCACCGCCGCCACAACAGCAGCAATGGAAGTCCAAGGCCGCGTCAAAACAAATCGATTCCTCGATAAAGTCAACGCATCGTTTTTCATGCCCAGAGGACTTTTCTGCTTAGTGGTTACTTGGAATCCTGACACCAGCGACGCAAGAACAAGCGTGGATTTCGAAGGTATCGCAAAGAAAGTGATGCAGAAAGGTGGCAAGAACAACCCGATGCAAACGTTGAAAAAGTCGAACGGAAGTACTTATGGAGAGTCTGAATGGCCTGAGATTGCGCCGTTGATTTATCCTGCTGTTGATGACTCGACTACAGTGTCAGGGAATGGGGTAGAAGCGAAGAAAAAGTCGTCTTTGCAGGACAAGAAGAGGTTCGTGGAGGATTACATGGACAGAAGGGCGCAAGCGAAATTCGTAGGTTTCCCCTGCGCCCCTGCTTTTTTCCCCCCTACCTTTTGATCCATCGGGAACTGATGAGTGTTTTTGTCAGGCAAAGGACAATCCGAGTAGTGCTCTTGCTGCAGGTCCAAAGCCACAGTTTACTTCACGCTATGCTGATCCGAGTCATGCGGCAAACAGCGGGTCACTGGTTACCTTGATCTCGGGAGGTGTGATACAAATGCCTGAGCGCCAAGATATGCTGAGCAACCGCGGAGGACGTGGAGTTAGTAACTCCATAGGCGGTCGAGCAGCATTTGGGCGAGGCTTTGGTGGAGCGAGTGAACGTGAAGGAGCTCGAGGAGACATTGGCAGGGGAGTACAGCGTGGGCTGGGAGGACTTGCTGGCGGCCGAGGTGGCAGCAGTGCAGGTCCATTGGGTCTCTTGCAGAAGGTCATGAAGAAGGTATGTTGCAACAGGGCTTGCAGAATTGGACTAGAATTGACAAAGTCACAGGATGTTCTGTACCTCCTTATTGTTGACATGCCTTCTGACGATGAGTTGGCTGCAGCGCAGGGTATTGCAACGGAGTTGTTGGCTAGTGATGGAAGGAATTAATCTGCTTTCCATTGTTTGGGGACAGGATAATTATTCTATTAGCTCTGTGTGGGAACTCCACTTAAAATGATGTCCACACTCGGAAGCTTCCAAACTCCCAATAGGCATTCTCAAACGCAGTCGCGTTGTTCTTTACAAGGTCTGCACAAGTGCCTGGACAACCGTACTCGGTAGAGTAGACACTGGTAGCACCAGCCCAGCTACCACACAGATCGATGTTCGCAATGATGGATTGGTTCTTGAAGTGCGAAGATATGTCGCAATCAGTGCTGGGGAAGTCGGCGACAGGGGTACCCCATGTTGACGGGTCAGGCGAAGAGTCGTTGGAAGCGACCAAATCTGAGGGGATGGAGTCACGGTCGAACCACCACATACGAATGCCGGCGTCGCGCAGTTCCATGGCGTAAAGCTTTTCGACAGGTTAGCATGATAAGCATAGGAAAGAAGGTATTGGGGGTAGACTTACTGCACCACCGTTTTCATTCAAAGTTGCTCCGTAAGTGTCCTTGGGGCCAAAGACACCACATCCTTCATTCTCGTTTGTCGAGTTCCAGCAGTTTGTGCCGGATACTGTGCCAGTCTCTTCGCGCTTCGTCTTCATGGTGCACCCTTTCGATGTATGCAACGTCATCTGGTTTCCCTTGTTGCCCTGCTCGACAGCCTCGATAACATCAATCTCTCCGTGCTCGGGCCAATTGTTTGGGTCACTGAGCCACACAGCAGGCCAAGTGCCACAGCCATACGGTGAATGAATGATATCGAAAACGAATAGTCCAGTATCCCACTGATTCTTGGAGGTGATGCGCACAGAGTTTCTGTTCGTGATTCCTGTGCTCGTATCGTCGACTCTGAGGATGGCTGACGATGATCCAGCATACGTGAGATTGCTGTATGTCGATTGCTCCTCGGATAGATACACGACGTTGCCACTGCTCGGATCGGCGGCGGTGTAGTAGTCGAAGTGGTCAAAGAACGTGGTCCCGTTCATGCGCTCCGAGATTGTGTAGTTCAATGCAGTATAGTCCGGGTACGAAGTCGAATCTGATGATTTTGTGCCTTCGACTGCGCCTACGATTACCGCAACGAGAATGACTGTCGCGCCGACACCTCCGATGATTTGCCATTTCCGCGACCAGTGGAGAGGGTTGAGTTTTGACATTTTGAATGATTTTGCGAATTCAAGCCGGTTGTGTATGCGAGATAGAGAAACAAAGACGATTGATGGTGATTGTGGTATGGGTCGCGAAGTTGAACGCTACGCACGTATTTGTTTATGCTGTTGATGATTGAGGGTGGCGCCTTCCTAACCGAGCGAAGATCTGGCGATATCAAGACTGGAGAAAACCAAACAGGTAGGCAGCCATGGAATATATTGAATCCTACACCGTTCCTCACTCAACACGAGCAACTTTGCAGAAAAGCCTCATCAAGCCATTTTCATCATGATCTCAAGTGCTGCGGGGACTTGGCAGGGATCCCGCCATAGCAAATTCAACATGTATACGCGTCTTTGCAACAGACGTCGCTATGAAAGCAAAGTATTATTGGTGAGAGAACGCTGGAAACGGTTGAAGGAAGCCGCAAGAAGTTTTCGCTCCAGGGCCGCGTCGCCACGTCGTCAGCCTTCCCGAAAATCGATACCATTCTTGGCGACAACTTTCTGGACTCAGTAGATGCTTGTTTTGACGATACGATACGAGAGCACATTCACATGCCGGCAACCGAAAGTCTCTGGCTCGTTGCAAAGCTGCGGAGCGGCTTTTCTTGATCGCCGTAGCAATGGCACGTCTCCAAGGTCAGGCCGGATATAACTCTGTGAACGTCAATGCGAGCGTAATTCCCGGGTTATCAACATCGTCTGTAGATTCATCTTCACGGACTTCTAACCGCAAGCAGCGTGAGAGATAGATGTGACTTAGCAGTATGTTGTGCTGAGAGATCGATATCAGGGCGTAGTCGGAATCATTTCACATTTCTGCTTTGCGACAGGGTCACTTTAGAGACATGGGCATGTGAAAGATTCTCTGTGGCAGCGCCATATGAACGATCTGTTCGATCAATTGTTTCTTGTCGATAATCTCAGAACAGCCTTCTTCTATTAATTCTGTATTGAGACTTCTTGCGAAAATAACACACTCATGAAAAAGTCAGGTTGCCTTGTTTGTTTATCCAAGCTTTACCGACTCCGCTTGGACGTCAGACCACAGTCGTTGACGATCATTGATGCATTACGAGCCCATCAACAATGACCCACGAATCTTTGATCACCAATCTGACTCTATACTACCAAACTCTCGCCGCGATCCATCACATCTCTCCCGCCGACATCCCCCCACCTCCAACCCGCATCAACATCCCCGCAGCCAACGAAGCCGGCCTATCCTCCTCAGCAATCTCCCTACTCCAAAGACTTCCACAACTGCACCCCGACCTCAACACACTTCCACTCCTCCCCGATGGCACCCAACCAGTCTTCTACACTGACTCCGACCTCTCCTGGTCGCGAAGACCAACGTTTCAAGACGATCCCGAGATCTCTGTAGATGCGTTCGTGTTGAGCAATCCAAATATCTATGGCACTGCTTTGATCTACGATACCATTTCTGAGAAACTGCTGCCTTGGGAAGCGTGGGGTAAACATGTTGACTTCGAAATTGCGGAGGTGGAGAATCCGTTTGAGATGGAGGATGCGAAGGCTGCCGAGGAGATTCTCGGGCCTTGGATAGAGAAGATGTTGAAGCTGGAATGGGTGCCTTTTGGGGATGAGATTGTGACGGAGCCGGATAGGGATGATGTGAAGATAGCAAAGGGTGATGTCGATCTCGTGGCAGATATTCAGCTGCGGTTCGTCAAGTTCAGTGTCCGTCAGGTTTACATGGCCTGTGGTTGGAATGACAAGGCCAAAGACCTGCATGCCGCGAAGAGGGCGTTTGATGACGACTCATTTGAGCATAAGAAGCAAGAGTGGATGAGTCAAACGCAGAGAGTTCTTGATCAAGCATACGAAGAACAGTGGGAGTGGTCGAGCATAAGGACAGAATTGGATATTGAGGGAAGTGGTCCGATCGCACTACTTGATGACTGTTTACCCGAAGGACAGCAAATGAGACACCTTCGGTTTTGAGGCTCGATTCGAAAGCATAGTCTACTTTCTGCTGTTTTACTTGTGTTGCTTCCGATCATGTCCCATGCCCTCGTTTCATTCCTGTGTTGCTGCGATACTGCACAAAGTCGTTGCTCGTCTCCATAAAAAACTCAATCAAGTCTCATGAGAACATCATCGTCGTGATCCTGAACGAGAAGAGTATCGGAGCCATGTTGCTGCTCAACAAGGCCGGTGGCACCATTGAGGGAGTGAGGAGCACTCAGACACAGAGGGAGGACGAAAGTGTGGAAGGCGACAGGGGCAGGGGCCGTCTCGTCCTCTTCCATCTCATCGTTTGGAACGGTGGGCATGTCAAGCGCCATGATGAGTTGATGGTTGGTACGCTGCCCAGCAGAAAAGACCATATTGTAGAGTTCCTCCTGAGCGCGGGAAAGGAGAAGTTCAGGGTTGTCATGGCCTTCTGATCATCTGTTAGCCTCCTTTCATACTCATCAAACGAGGGCTCAAACATACTCAGTGTCTCAAAGTCAACAGGCCCTCCCCTAAACGATACATTGTGTGCTGGACCAGTGATATACCATTTGAACTCTTGAATCAACTCATCTTCATCCGAGGGATATTTTCGCAAGCGGGCCATCAACTGGCGCTGTGCGGGTGTGTAGCAGCGTCTGACTCTGGGGCTACGAGCGTGACCATTGACAGCGGAAGCGCAGTAGTTGAGGAAAGAAGCAAAGAACCACCAAGGCAGCGCCTCGTTGACCAGCCACTGTTTTGCTGCTCCGTCGTTGTTGGCGCACCAGAGGATTTGCTCGGGGAGGATGGTGCGTCCGGTGCAGTCGACGGTCATCTTGCGCTCTGATTGCGATTCAACCCAACGGCGGTGTTGACTGATTCTGTCAGATAGCCTAACCATCGCGGGAGTCATAGCGTGTTCCAGCATTTCCTCTTGCTGATGGCTGCGGTTGAACGGCGAGGGTGTTGTTGTAGTTGGTTCGAGTGTGATGCGGTGTTGTGCGCGGACGAGCGAGCCACGACAAATGGAACCGAAAAGATTTCACTTCAGTGAAGCAAGCCTGAATACCACGGGAAATCTCCACACTCGAATCGTCGGGGGCAACGCAGTGGCAGCGAGCATCGGCAAGATTAGACTCCACGGTGGGACATACAGCATTCAAGTCACGACAGAATATGCAAAAGTTTGGAGATTAAGAATATGACATTACGAAAGATATGTTTCTATGATGATTGACAAAAGAAAAGCGAAAGAGGATCCACTAAGCAAGAGCCTTGAGACTCTTGGACGTCAAAGCCAATGGATTACACTGGCTGACAACACCACCGGTCAAGATGAATCTCAACTCGGGGTCAGCAATGTAGCTGAGATCAGCTGTAGGATCCTTGACGAGGAAGACCTTGGCCTGTTGTGCGCCCTCGAACGAGCACAGCACAGGGAAGAAGAAGTGTCCCAAGGTATCTACTGCCAACAAGGCAGTAACGTCTCCACTCTTGAAAGGTGTAAGAGTGAGGAGGCGAGCACCGTGGGGAATAGACCCCCAAGCGGCAAGACGGAAACGAGAGGCTCCATGAGCTGCCAGCATGTCGGGGTAGTAGA
The DNA here is from genome assembly GCF_000721765.1 of Aureobasidium namibiae CBS 147.97. Taxonomy (NCBI): domain Eukaryota; kingdom Fungi; phylum Ascomycota; class Dothideomycetes; order Dothideales; family Saccotheciaceae; genus Aureobasidium; species Aureobasidium namibiae. Next base: position 67,003 of record NW_013581207.1, read on the forward strand.
CGAAGAGGTTTCCAGTCGCGTCTCCCAGAGCGACATAGCCGTCTGAGCCAAAGCTTGCGCTGGAGGCGTTCGGAGACATGTACATGTTGCCGTCGCCGGAAGGTGTGAGTTGGAGTTGGCCAGAAGTGTCAGTAATGATGATGTTGGTAGTGTTGTCGGCTGCGGCAGTGGCCGATGAGCTGACTGAAGAAGAAGTTGACGAGCTGGTCATAGATCTTGAAAGGGAGCTTGACTTGCTTGAAGACACGGACGAGCTGACAGAGGTTTTGACCGAGGCGGAAGAGCTTGTGAAGCTTGACGAGAGAGTGGTCGAGGCGGCTGAAGATGATGAGGCAGATAGGGTGGAAGACCTGCTGCTGAGAACCGACGACGATGATGAGGCTGCGGAAACTGTAGAACTGGAGGCGACCTTGACGTTGACAGAGACGACATCTCTCTTCTTCATGGATCCGCTGACCAAGTATGCAGAGTCGACAATGTATGAGAGATCGGTAGTACTGTTGACAGCGTTGCTTGATTGCGCGCTCTTGAGGTAGCAGCCAGGGTTGTTTCCATAGTAGCCATCGTGGGCGAAGCTGACACCGGTACAACCATTGTTAGCATCGCAAGCGTTGATACACTGCTCGAGTGTGGCAATGTTGTCTTTCTCGATGATGTCGTTGCCTTGGTAATCCAAACCACATGAGATCTTGTAGTACTTGCCAGCAGCGTCGTAGAAAGTGCTTCCGTCAATGGAAGGACATGAGCCCAATGCTTTTTTCTGAGGTCTGTTCATCTTGATGGCGGTGTCGACCTTGTACTTGAACCTTGTGGCGTTGAGAGGCACGTCGGTGATCTCATACTTGGGATAGCAGAGCGGAGTCTTGTAGGTTCCGCTGTAGGCGTAAGACACACCGATACAGTCCAGGTTGGTATCACAGTAGTTGATGCATGACTCCAAATTGGTGTACCCGGTCAGACCACCGAGGTCGTAACCTTGGTAGTCCATGTTACATTTGACCTGATAGACCTGCTTCTGGGCATCGACAAAGGTGGTGCCATCTGCAGCAGGGCAGGAGGCCAGAGGAGCATATGTTACGGGTGAGGCGGCGAAGAGAGTGAGACCAGATGGAACACTTCCTTTGACGGGCGTAGAGCTCTTCAACCAGCAGTTCTGAGCATCTTGACCGCGTTGGACCCAGATGACTCCCACACAGCTTGAGCCATAATCAGAGCAAGCGTCGATACAAGATGACATGTTGAAGTAGGGAGTGTGCATGATATCTCTTCCGGGCCAATCAAAGCCACATTGAACTTGCCAATAGGTACCATCGCTGGTAGTGTAATAGTCGCCACACTTGAGAGCGCTGGGCGTGGGTGCGACAACGCTGGTGGTGGATGTTTGCGCGACGGAACCAGCGGTTGTAGTCTGTGCACTTCCAGCATTTCCACCATTGGCTGTGGTCTGCGCACTTCCGCTATTGGTCGTAGTTGGTTGGCTGCCAGCATCGTTTGAAGTTGGCTGACTGCCGGCATCGGTTGTGGTTGGTTGACTACCACCATCAGTAGGTGCGGGCGAGCCACCAGAGTCTGCAATGGTCGATGCACTGCTACCTCCATTATCACCACCATCTGACGAGCCAGAGCCTGAGCCGTCCGTAGGGGCGGGACCGTCAGTTGCGGCGGAACCATCAGATCCGTCGTCTGTGGAAGTAGGAGCGGCAGAGGAAGATGTGGTGCGCTTGACGGTGGGTACGGCACGACCGAGACAGCCGTTTGCGAGACTGGGTCTCTGGTAGTCCAAAAGCGTGAATGTGTTGATGTCGAGAAGGTGAACCGCGAGGTTGTTGCTCAGTCCGATGTTGTACTTGATTCCGAAACAGCCGGTAGAGCTAGTGATACTGTTGGAAGCACCTGTGCCGTAACTGGCGGCGATGGCAAGTTCGGCAGATGCAGTGACTGCAGGGGTATTGACAAGCGAGACACCCTTCTGATACTTTCCGTTCAATATGTCCACACCGAAGAAGAGAGTCACGGGTAGCGCAAGAGAAGCGTCAGCTGTGACATCTCCCCATGCGTCGAACTTCTTGACAATCTCGGGGGTAAAGCCAGTCTGGACAGACTTCGACTTGTCCAACAGATCGAGGTTGGCATGGATCTTAGGCCAGTTCAGAGATGCTCCGACAAGCAGCTGACCAGCAGCTTGGACTTTGAGATTGCTGTTCAGGGAGACAGTGACCTTGGGGCCCAACACGGCGATACCGGGGATAGACAGAGTTGGAAGACCCTTGTTGATCAGATCCTTGTTGATGTTCTTCTCGTAGGCGGCAAAGGCATTGACTCCGACAAAGACTCCTGCGTAGAGATTGCCGTCGAGACTGACATCGCACTTTGTCACACCCTGGGCAAGACTGGCTGAGACAGTACCTACTGCTTGGAAATCGCCCTTGATACCGCAATCCACGCAATACATTTGAATACCAGGCTTAGGATCAGAGATACCATTCAGCGAGGTGGACATGCCACTCAGGGACTTTTGTGTGGCAGCGATCATCGAGGCGTCCTTCTGCGAATCCGGGCTGTACTCAAAGAACTTGTATTGCGGGCCCCAAGGCGAAGGGTCGTTCTGAGCAGGTCCAAGGTTGAGCGGTACGTCCAAGGACTTGGACAGAGTGATGGCAGGAACCAGAGACGCAACGGCCGAGACTGCAGACTTGATGGTGCTACCGAGACTTGACGCTGCCTTCTGAATCGAGGCAGGGACGACTGCGGCAGCTGCCTTGGCGACCGGCGCTGCAATTGCCTTAGCCACGCTGGTTACCTTGCTGATGGCACCCTTGAGAGACCATCTCTTGCTCAGGGTACTCTGCGATGTCGGAGCCACAATAGCGATGATAGAGTCATCATCTCCAGTGTAGTATCCAAGTTCCTGATCGAGGGTAGAATCAAAAGAGGTTCCGCAAGCAGCGGATGGGAAAGTGCCATCTGTTCCGTTCATGGTGCCGCAGTTTGGTGTGTATGAGGTGTTTGAGGTTGTGACGGTACCAAAGTCAAGATCGAGGGTGTCAAAAATATCAGCCAGCTGTGCCTCTTGACCTTTACCGACAGCGATGAGGTTGGTAGTATCGAATGTGAAAGATTCGGTCAAGAACATGGTACTGGTTCCGTTGGCACCACACGAGTCCTCTGAGGTGACCAAAATGACGTGGCCATCCATTTGCCACTCCGACTCCGAGTGCTGGAAGGCGGAAAGGTCATTGAAGACAATGGTTATGCTCGAGGCGTCGCAGTGAACACTCTTGATATAACTGGTGTGATCGAGGACGACGGAAGGGTGCTGGAAACCAACACCGACCTTGGCAACAGTCGAGGTCGCATTATCAGCGGAGGGGGCACCACCAAAGTAAAGGTTTGCTTGAGGAGCAGGAGTCAAGTTTTCAACATTGTCCAAGTCGAGGCCAGGCGGAGCCATAGATCCTAGTGTGGCAGTAGGCGCTGGCGGAAGAGTGACTTCGGATGCTGTGAATACATTTCCCACGGCCGTAGCGGTAGGCAAGGCGCTGACGACGCTTATCGAAGAGCTTGTGAAAGTCGAAGATGTGGAGCTCGAGAAACTGACGCTATTTTTGGATGAAGACACGGCAGGCTTCGACGAGGAGACAACTGGCTTTGTCGAAGACGTTGTAGGCTTGACTGAGCTACTGGTGATTTTGCTGGAGCTCGAGATCTTGGAAGGAGAAACTGTCGAACTCGAGACCCTTGTAGACGAAGAAGAAGAGATCTTCTTGGTAGACGAAGAGGCTTTGGCTGTTGACCTGACGGAACTAGTCACGAGGGCGGGTGTAGCAGTGACGGCCTTGCAGACCTGGGACACCACCGGAGCAGGAAGTGCTGCAAAGGGACTGCCTTTACGAACAGGACTGGAAATGGTTAGACAAGTGTCAGTTGCTCGGTTCTCGGAGGCTCACGCATTGAACCAAAACTTGCAGAAAGGCAAGGGCTGAGCTACAAGCTTTCGAAGGGCATCCAAATTGGGCACTTTGCTCACGCCAGTCGGGGAAGCCATGGCTTTGGTTGTTGTCTTGCCGATGAGAGCTGAGTTTGCGTTGATACATCTGCAGACTCTGCTGATATCGACGGGAGATACGCCATTGATCGGGCTGGAGGAGATGTATGAAGCTCCGGACCACCACTGACAGAAGGCAAGAGGTGATCCGAAGTCATTCTTGATGGAAGCAAGAATAGGATCGGTAGAAGTGCAGGATGCCTTGGCTGGTGCTGCTTGGATAAGATGCTCGAAAGCAATAGCCCAGACAAGCCAGGTGATGATGGTTGAGAAACGCAACATCCTCACGCGCGCCTATGGGGCAGGCAAGCAAACGAGTGTAAGAAAAAGAACGAACAGTCAAATTATTGACCAGATAAGAAACCGAGTTGGCGCTGACAGCCTTGCTGATTTGCAAAAGTTACCTGGCTCCATTGTATATATACCTGAGCGACTCGATGGTGCGTTTCTTTCAACCTTGCCATGCTGCGCTTCCGGCCAGGCCGACATTTCCAACTTCCACAAACAGTGTCACCGTTTAACGCCTCGATTGCCATTAGTCTTTGGTATATAGACAACTCAGGAGAAAAGCAGGGTTGTGCGATGGTGAGAAGGTAGCTGACAGGACGTTGGTCTTCAAAGGAGATAAGCTCAAATCAAGCTCACCGGCTCTAGCAATAGAGATGTCTCGGACATGGACACATATATCTATATAGAACGTAGGATTGAGAAAGCACCCTCCGCTTGTTGCTTGGCCTATCTACGGAACGCAGGGATTGCGCTTTGGAGCATTTCATCCCTCGGCTAAACATACGAGCTTGGCAACTACCCCACAAAGACGATCAAGACGTTTTCTTTCAGCTCACGGCTTTCTTCTCGACGAGTCCTAGAACGCAACAACAACTCCTTTGCATACAATCATTTCGCCGCTAGCGACAATCGATATGCTGGCCTCGTCTTCGTCTGGATCTGCTCAGCGAGAAAACAACGTCTTTTGGACACAGTTACCAGCGTGCTGTGAGGCCTGGACGCGAGCACTGGACGCAGCAGTCGTTTCCCGCTTGGTTGTGAGCTGAAGCCCTGAATCTCATGTCTTATACTCAATCAACGGTCGGTATTCGCGCAGCGATTTCAACGTAGACCTTCGTATTCCACGGGGTCTCCGAGTCCCGCTTCGTTCTCGTGCTCCCGAAATGGCTTAAGCAGCGACCTCATCTCGAGCCTGGTTCTTCTGCTCCATGACTGTCAGTCCGAACCCTGTTCGGATAACGTTACTCCGTGAATCTGTGTCGGCCTCTCCGCTCTCAACATCGCGTGGGACGACTTGTTCTGTTGCAACGCTCCAGCGCATACTCTGCGCCATCCTCGTGCCGCGAACAGCCTACAAGTGACTTCCTCCAGAAACGGAATCACCAATATCCCCGACGGGTTTTCAGCTACTCCCCATACCGTTCGACTGCTCGCAGAGGAGAGAATGTCCACAGATCAGATGCCCAACCGATATATCGAAATGAGCTTTGCAGACTTTATGGTTCTGAGACAAGTCTCTCTGATGGTGCTTTTCGTTGAGCAGAGATATACCGTTGTTGGTGCAATTTCCATTGCTCACGAAGGTGTATGTCCACGCTCCGGGTGAGTGGTCGTGCGAGATTGTATAAAACTCTGCCTTGCTATCCTTGGAAGACGCAAACGTGTTTGGCAGAAAATGTTGCTCCAACATCTTCTACCACTCTGCTTGGCAGGTCTGGCCACTGCTGTCGCAACAGACGATGGCTCCTCGAACCTCCTCAGTGGTAAGACCTACGCTTCGTACACTACAACTTCCCTGCTCACCGATTCAACAGCTTGTAACAAGGCCGACATTGCTTTAGTGCAGTTCAACTCTCAGACACAGCCTGGCCTATGTAAATCATGGTTGGACAGGTAGGAGTGGTACCCGCTCGACATGAGAACGCCGCTGATCTCGTTCCTAGTCAGAGCCAATCGTCAGCCATCCAAGGGATGACCCCGGACGAGCTCACGGCGGCCTGCGATTGTATATCGCACGCTTCGCAAGAGATGAAACTTGCATTGCAGTTGCCTGTAGTACGAGTCGCCAAAACTTCTGCCAAACCGATCCCCAAACCTGTCGTGAAGACAACGGCGAAGACGACACCGAAGACGACGGCTGCGGTCATCAAAACCACACCGAAGGTATCCATCAAGACATCATCGAGCATCTCGAGCATCTCGAGCAAGAAACTCTCATCAACGACACCGAACAAAGCTATCACTACCTCAATCAAAAAGTCCTCGTCTTCGAGTTCCTCTGTCTCCACTTCGTCAGTTCGCTACTGCGGTCTTTATCCATGCAGCAAGCTCACACTGAAGCCTTGGTCGTCGTCGAAGGCCTCAGCGAAGAGCAGTCCATCTGCCTCGAGCTCATCAACGCGCCCATGCATTGGTGTCGCTTGTAGCAAGCTCACAGCCAAAACCTCGTCTAAGACAGGCACATCTGCCAAAAGCTCAACACAGCTGTCAAGCTCGAGATCCAAATCATCTGCGGCCTCTAGCAAGTCTGGTAGTAGCGTCTCTTCCAAAAGCTCCGCCTCAAGATCAGGCACCAAGATATCGTCCACCTCGAAGAGCAGCACGAAGTTGTCGTCTTCTGTCACAGGCACTGTAGACAAGGGCATTTCATCTAGAAAATCTTTATCGACTACACTCAAGGCCAAGCCTACTTCTGGTTCAGAAGATGGTTCAGGATCTGACTCTGGCGGTGATGATTCTGGTTCCATTTCGTCAGACACTGGCGGATCAGGGGCTTCAGAGACGACTCAAGCTGGAGATGGTGATGCTCCAGTGACTTCTGACGAGCCTGCTGCTACCACTTCGGCGAGTGATGATGGTTCTGCAACCTCAGATGATGGATCCTCTCCGACATCTGTACCGACTGACGCCGGATCCCTGCCTACGACGACCTCAACTGATGGTGGATCCCTGCCTACGTCGACTGCTACCCTTCCTGCATCCACTATCACCTCAACCAAGCTCAGATCTGCTACTCTTGGCAAATCAAGCACTACCAGTCGCTCTATCTCGACGAAGACAGCCAAGTCCGCCGTCTCAGTCCCAGTCGTCACCGAACCTTCCAGCTCTGCAGCAGTCCCGACAATTAGCGCTACAAGCACAGCGGAAACGAAGCCCATTTCCAAGCCAAGCCCTATCTGTACTTCTCCCCTGAGCTCGAACGCGACTTTCCAGCTCTATATCTACGGCACCAACAGTGCGATCGATGGTACCCCGATGCAAGGCTTGCTCAACGGTGCTACAGCAGTCGGGTTCAGTGTCGGATATGCCGCGCTGAACTTTACTCTTGATTGTACCACTGGCTATGTCTACTGGGGATCAAACTCTGTCCTGTCAGGCAACAGACAGGCGTTCTCCGTCAAAAGTCAATCGGTCGTCGTAGCACCTCTTGGTGACTCAAACAACTCTCCTTTGAGTTGCAGCATCGATGGCAACTTTGCCCTGAACTGTCAGTACACGTCCCCTCGATCCCCTAATGCTTTCCAGGGTTGGGCGGTTAGCACTGGTGATGCTCGATACCTGGCTATGTCTCAGAGCAACGCGACTGGTATTTCACTCAAGGCTGTGCCTCTGACATCGAACTCTGCGATCAAATACCCCACACATTCTACCAATCAGAAGTTGCTCACCAATGGAGAGTTTGCCGCAAGCTCTGCTGCACCGTGGGGCAAGTTCACGCAAGGCAGGAGCTCTGACATGGGCCTGACTACACCTGCGGTCAATGCTACTCAGTCATGCTACGCTTTCGCTGGCATGCTATCGATCACTCCCAACAGCAACTTCGTCAACGGTTACGCCTGGGGCGGTATCAGTCAGCCAGGAGTCACTCTGTACATGGGCGAACAGCTATTCCTCGGTTACGACATCTTCTTGAATTATCCTACGGGCCTTCCAAGCGGTGTGAGATGTGACATTCAGGTCAAAGGTACAGAGCATGATACTCTGAGCTATGTGCGCTACGACAGCAGCAGCCCTTCTTTTGTCTCGTTCAATACTACCACCACTGCAAGCTACAACGGAACGGGAAGTTTCTCGATAACCGCGTATTGTCAAGGTCAACCTGGCGGTCCATGGCCAAGCTTGAACTTGGGATTCAACAATGTCAGGTTGCTAGCTGCTTACGACCCTACAGATGTGGGTGCAGCTGAGATTTGTGGCTTCAAAGGAGCCAGAGATACTATTCAGTCGGCCACGTTGCAGCCTTACTGCTCTTCGCTTTTGTCGTACACCACACCAACGACGACCTTGACCGAAGTCATCAGCACTACAACCACATCGACAATGACTGTCAACTTCGCCAAGCGTAGACGAGGTATAGTCACTGCCGCACCTGAAATTGCAACAAGGTCGTTGAGGCCTCGACAGCTCGATGTACCAGCCAACGATACAACGACAGCTTCGACTATTATGAGTACCGGATCGGTAAACCCTCTTGCCACCTTCGCTCCGCAGGATGTCACCGATGCTTGCAGCGTCGAAGCCATGCCTGTGTCTACCACCATCACCGAAACAACATCAACCACAACTACCATCACTGCATATGCAACCCAGACGAGGACACCAAAGCTCTTCGTTCTCGCCAGTTCAGGCAATCAAGCCTTGTATGTCAGCCGTGAGGGCTCAGGCGCTGTTTTATTCATCACAGACATCAACGCCGCCCATGTCTTCTATATCGATGGTTCCGGTGCTCTTCGCTCATGGCAAGATCCTTCAATGACCCTCGTTGATCACTACGAGCCCAATTCCGGCACGGCAGATAACAGGATCTATATCGAGGCTCCTTCTTCGGCATCATATTCCTTGTCTTGTTACTACAAGGGACCCAACGCCGGAGATTACTACGGCACTTGCCAGAGCTCTGGACCGCCCAACGGCAATCCTGTTGTCTATGGGTTTGGCTGGTGTCCTAACACGAACGCATTATACATGATACCCAACAGCTCGAATGTCAGATGTGGAGGTGGTTATGCTTTCGCGGGCTTCTTCCTTAAGACTGCGCCCGGCACGTCCTGAGTACGACCTTTCTTATTTCTTTTGTCAAAGACCATTCTCCTACTTGTAATATTACTCTTCCCACCTTCATCTCTTTCGTGCCTCAGTACAAGATCAACTTTCCCACACTGCTCAATTTGAAGAAGTTCTTCATTCCTTGTTAGGTCATCGTATGTAGAATGAATGTGCACGAACGCAAGAAGGTGTTTGAGAACACCCAGCACTCGGGGAAAACATCTGCCTTGTGTATGGTAAAAGCGTCGTGTAGTCGGGCCACCAGTCCCACAAGGGAAGGGTCGTCGTCAACCGGATTTTCCGTCATCACCTGTCACCAAACATCGGTTCCAAAACTTCAGTCTATATTCCACGCGACTTCAATCAAGCAATCAACTGTACACCATGGCAGACCAGCAGCCTGATCAAATCCCTACTTCGCCTCAGCAGAAGCAAGCCCCAAACGCTTCCATGCTCGCCAACCACGAAAACACCACCGAGCAATCACGCATCATGACCGACCAGCACTTCGATCAGCTCTTCACCTCCAAAGAGGAGGCTCGAGTTCCAGACGCCCTTGACACCGCCCACTACGAGGCCCCCTGGTCCCCATCCGTCGACTCCAACTCCCAGCAGCACAAGCTCTGCAAGACAATGTTTGACGCATTTGGCGACGGCAACACCGAGAAGGCGCAAATTTATGCTCGCGTCTTGCTGCTTCAGGGTACCCTGCTGTTCAGAGTGTACGCTCACCTGGTAAGCTCCCACTTCTGATCCCCGCTGTGAGGCTATTCGATAGAGTCCAGCTTGCATGATGCACGAGGTCTTTCGGCAAAGAGCATGACCCAGTGAGAACGGTTTCTGCATCACGCTTTCGCTGAACACTACTCTTGCTCGTGATAGCCTCGCTATCTCTCGTGCACGCACATCTTGCCTGCTCTACCGCCTGGCCATCTGTTCTTGAGCCATAGCAAAAAGCTAACAGCATAACAGATTCTTGCCTACGGCATCGACCATGGTTTGACCCACGCTCGCATCGCTGTTCAGGAGGCCGAGCAAGCCGTCAACACACTCAAGGACGACGACAGCCAGGTTGCCAAACTCCTGGCTCTGGCTAAGCGCACTCTTGCCATCATCGAGGAACAGGACGCCACCATGGACGAGAACAACAAACTGAGTGACATCGAAGAAGAGGAGGAAGAAGACGAGGAGGTTGAGGAGGTTGGAGATCTGCAGAAGGTCAACGAGGCCAGCGAGTACAACCAGGTCAACCAGGTCAACCAGGTTAACGAGGTCAACAAGGAGACCAAGGAGGCCAAGGAGACCAAGGAAGCTCCTGTTGAGTTCAACGCAGAGATGGACAGTGTGAGCCAGGCCACTCCTAGAAGCGCTCCTGTCGCTATCGACAAGTTCGGGATCGCCAACTGGAGTTTCAAGGCTCTCAAGGACGGCAAGCGTTCTAACCCCTGAACCCCCTCGAGGTGCAAGAAGAGGGCTATCATCTCCGAGTCTCAACAACGAGTCATACAATCCCTTGAAGAACTCAGCCATCATGGACCTCGAGTGTCATCAGGATCTTACCCTTTGTGGTCCCTCGTCACAGCACATGCATGAGACATCATTGAGAGCATGGATATGCGAAAGGTTGACGAATTTGTCACGGAGTACAAGAGCACGTTGTGGAGCTGGGAGCAGGAAACCTTGGCGCAAGGTTGCCACTTCGGTGTTGCCATCCACTTAGCTAGCTAGTTGCCATCCTCCTCAATACCAATACCATCAACCCCATCGAATACCATCAGTCCTCTAGTTGTTGAGTTCGTCGTTACTACTACCTTGCTCCATCGTTGCGTGTTTCATTTGGCAAGCGTGTCGACGAATTAATCACTACAACTGGCTGGCAAAAGCTCCAGAATTGGGCATCGCTGAGGGTATCGTTGCGATTGGACACGATCAAACTTACGGACGTCATGCGCGAACCTATCAATTTGTCAAGTATCACATCTGGGCGCCTTGTAACGCTTGCGTGACATGTCCGAGTGCTATAACAGATGGAGGTGCGCAATTGCTGAAACTGCAGTTGGCGAAGAATGATCTGGACGAATCGCGAAGAGCGATCTTTGAAGATTACTACAAACGCCTTACCAGCCGTTATCCGGAACAAGCATGGACGAGTGGTCAGTGGATGACCGAACGGCCTGGCGGCAGTGATGTGAGGGCTACAGAGACACAAGCTTTCGATTTCGTCTCCGCACCTCCCACTGGCTCTGAGCCTCAACAGTTGGATCTCACAGGGAAGCCGCTGGGCCCGATGTCCATCACTGGCTTCAAATGGTTCTCATCTGCCACCGATGCCAATGCGACGGTACTACTTGCGAAGGAGCCCGATGGCAGTCTATCGTCCTTCTTCACACCGATGAGAAGGACTTCTTCGGGCATTGACACAACCGACACCGAACTCAACGGAGTCCAGATCCAAAGACTGAAGTCCAAACTAGGCACTCGCGCGCTCCCTACCGCCGAACTCGTGCTTACTGACATGCGAGCTTGGCGTGTGGGAAAGCCAGGACAAGGCGTCAAAGAGATAAGCACGATCTTGAATATCACTCGACTGCATACTGGGATGACCGCGATTGGCCTTCTGGGTCGGGGTCTTGCTGTTGCGAGAGCTTTTGCAAAAGTCAGAAGAGCCCGCGATCGGCTTCTAATGGATACCCCTGTGCATGTTCATACACTGGCAAAGTTACATGTTGAGTATCGCGCAGTGATGTTCCTTACCTACTACACCGCCGCTCTTCTAGGAGTCTGTGAAGGTCAACAAGGACCGTCAATCAACGAGTTACGCTGCGAACAATCAGAACTTGTGTCAGATGAAGCAGCACCTCTGATTCTCAGATTACTCACACCTTTAGCGGAGATGACGGCGGCAAAGGTCTCGATTGCAGGGTTGGCGGAATGTATGGAAAGTCTAGGGGGACTCGGCTACCTCGAGAACGAGGATGCGGCGCTCAACATAGCTCGACTCTTCCGCGATGCAAATGTGCTCAGTATCTGGGAAGGCACGACTAATATCATGGCTGACGACGTGATACGCATTGTCAAAGGCTCCGTTGGTCCTGCGACACTAGCTGCGCTGGACAGTACGGTTTCAACAGCTACAGAGAGATGGCGCCGCAACGGTGGGATCTTTTCAAAGTCGAAGCAGCTCTGCCACGCCTGGGCAGAGCAGCTCGAAATTCTGTGGACAGACGTGCGATGTAATGTTGAGCTGATGAGCAAAGAGGAACTTTTATCGAGGGGCAGAATTCTTGCAAAGGAGCTGACTTGGGTCATTTGCTCTGTGCTGCTAGCAGAAGATGCTCTGAGCGATGGAGACGCAGCCGCAGTAGAGGTTTGTGACCGATGGATTTCGAAGCGTGGTTGGCACACACCAATTGGCCTCAACACTGCTTCAAAGCCAGCAGAGCTTGATTTTCTTGTCGTTTACGGTGGCCGTGGTAGAGTGATGGCCCAGCTGTAGCGGTCTGGCTTGCATGAACATACAGATATAAAGCCGCAAAGCATAGTCAAACTGTCGGTATTAGCTTCGTGCACTCTTACACAAGACATTGCTCCCATTCTCAAGGACTATGCATTTCAGCATTCGCATGGACTTAGATATTATCTGTGTTTAGCCCTTTGTAATGCTAGTCGATCATTTTCTTCATTCCGTGGACGTGATCCGAAGAGCCCAACGATATTGTGGTTCACCATGAGATTGTAGCATCAGATCACGTCGAGGGGGACAGGGCGTACGTAGGAACATCTGACCGGGCAACCAACTTTCCGCCAGCATTGCGAGTCTCCCGACGGAATCCATTGTTTGCGGCACTCGGCTAGCGGAGTCTCTCAAAGCTCGCTGGGATCATCAAAACATACACAAGAGGTGCCACAAAACTTTCTTCCCTCGTATCACAACAACTGCAGATCTCCAAACGCATCCCGTCGTCCAAAAACCAACCTATTGACGATCAGGATGTGCTTCGGCGAAAGGACAACCTATGTCTGTCCAATGTCGATGTGCGACAACAAGTCATGGGAGACGAGATGGTATACGTTCGGCGCTGAGCCAGACAAGTGTGCCTTGGGCAAACCCGTGGGCTCTTGCATCGACCCATACATGAGCTATCATCAACAGGAGAAATTTTGTGTAGCTTGTTTGACGAGATTCAACGAGGACTCTCCGCCCCCGCCGTCCCCTCCTGAGAGATACCACCCTGAGGACCGCGGACACGAACATCCTCCAATTCTCCACTATGAAGCATCCGAGCAGCACGTCCTCAAGACGACGGGAGAGTTGACCATGCCCATGCGGGTTGCTCGGGAGCTCGACAACCACGGCGGCACAACATTAGTTCAGACTATGGTCCCTGAACACGCGCTCATGCAGGAGATATCAACAATCATCTCGAACAGAAGTTTTGATACCCCAGTTCCCGACGCTCATGAGATCGACGTAGACGAAGAAAAGAATCTCACTCCCAATCCTCCAACAACTCCTATTCAAATCCGGACCCCGTCGCACATCTCTGAATCTGTTTTCCAAGACCCAATCCCCGAAACTGCTCTCAACAACACTCCACTCCCTACATATCATCAGGCTGTGACTAGCGGACGGGCCCCTGTTTACGACATAATCAACCCCACTGACATTCCACTCCACCGCAGCACTTTACAACGCATCTCGTACCACGCCGATCTCATGAGCAAAGTCTGCGAAATTTGTGGCGATAGACATATCGTCAATATATTAAACAAGGCAGTGAATATCCAGACGCCGCATCCCGCACTGGAGGAAATTATGGATGCTTTGGAAGTGCTCTACGATTCCTTACGGGCCCTTCGTGAAGAAGCATTCCGCCGCAGTGATATCGTCTTCAGATACCGAGCGACCAGTGCGACGGAGGAGCAAGTCAGAGCCTGGATCGCCGAGATTACTAGAAACCCAGACAACAGTGTACGAAGCCATCATCGTCGCTTCAACGAGTGGATCGGGATCATCTGGGACGATTACTCCTCCGTCGTCGCCACCATTGGAGCCAGTACAACACTACCGCCCGCCCGCAAAGCGATCAATCTCGCGTTTGAGCAAGAAGAGATACGCGATCAAATGAGAATGCAAGGATTCGAACGGTCTGGTTCTGCTGACGACTGGATCGAACCGACGCCCTGGGACAACGACATCATCGCGGCAACCAGAAAACGTGATAAAGAGTACAACAAGTATGGCATTGGATATTTGAACGACAGTGAATATACTGAGGGTTACCCGGCTCTTCATCTCTCTACTGGTCATCCTTTGCTCGTTCCTCTGGCATATGGTGTGCCCAATCCCTCAGAGTTTGTCATTATTCGAGGCGCGGATGGAAATCTGACAGGTTATGTCCCTTGAGCGTCTCAGGCGATTCTTCGTTCGGTGTATGTATAATTATCTTTTTTCGAGTCCTTGGTCATCCAGGATTGGTCAACCAGGATATTCGCAATCAAAATTTCGCTTCCTGTCTTACGAACGAGTTGTGTTTAATGTGCTATAGCAGTGGTGTTTGGTTGTGATAGCATTCTCTTCTACTACGCGTTCTGTTTCTCCAAGACATATCGTAGACGTTCAGGTGTGAGCGTTTTTAGATATCACTGTTAACCCTCCAAGCGATTGGCAGTCTGCTTCTCTACCATCCCAATGCACAAGTTTCCACATCTTCCGAGCGTCCCCAGTGAGAGCCTTCGATATGACTTTTCTCAATGAACTCCAACGTGATCAATACAGTACCATGCGTCTAGATAGCTAGGAAGCAGCGTAGGAAGACCTGATCGAGTCTCTAGATGTGAACTCTTGTCCCAACACGCTCATTGATCCATCACAATGCACTTAAGGCGCTCTTGAATCAATGAGGTCGAGCAGAAGACGAATTGAGTGAAGTGTTACGCTACAGGAGAGGACAATCATACCGAAATCACACCATACCTACTTGCTTGATGTATCTATCGTTCTCCACTCTCATATAGACATCGGTATGTGTGCAGATACTATCCAAATGCACAACATCCTCACAACTACAAGTGTGGCCAAAGAAACCCCTCAACCCTACCTCTCTCAGGGGACATCACTGTTATCTGCAAGACTCCATGCATTGTTAACGCTCAGAACTCATAGTCAGCAGCCTAGAGAGACAGCAACGAAGAACAAAGCAAGTGAAGTATACAAAACCACCACCCCAAGCGTCAATGTAAACGCGGCTCACTATCTAGTGGAGTACCACACAACCTCTACACTCGCAAGCTTACCTCCATCAATCTCAACTCCCTCAACATCTACACGTACAACTCCATGCAACCAGCCATGTCCGAGCAGCCTCCCACCAAAGACTCCTCCATCGAAGTGACCACCACCAGCCCCCGTAACCACCCTCGACAACCCCCTGTAAGCTTCCATCACCTCAACTCCTCATCACATCCCGAAAGACTAACAGCACAACAGATCTCCGTGATCGACAGGCGCGAGAGCTTAGTTCCTACTCGCAGCTCCGTGGAAGTGGTGTTTACCATCACTGAATATGGTCCCGGGTACCTCAGTGGTCCTAGTTTAGAGGAGAGAATCACGATTGTGTAGGAAAAGATCGAAGCGGAAAAGAAGAAAGAAGCGGAGAAGGAAGCTGAGAAGGTGGACGAAGGTGTTGTGATTGGCAAAGACGAGAACGGCCAAGTCAGCAAGGGCGAGAGCAACAAGATCACCAAGGCCGAGAGCAAAGAGCACTAAAAGCACTGAGTCATGAAAAAGGCACGTCATTATCGTGTATACTTGCATTCTCATCCGACCCCAAGAAAACCAGAACTTTTCTTCCACAACACCATCAAACAATCCAGAACCAAATCTTTTCAGCCAGATTCCTCGGTTCACGGACCTCATACTCCAATTCCTCCGCATCAGCAACATCCTTACCTGTCCACACATCCACCTCTCTGATCGGAATACACCACCTCCAATTCCTACTCCACACCTTATGTCCAAACCACAATACCAAAAAGATAGGAATGGTGATGTAGCAAACCAAAAAGTCTGAAACATTCCATCTCGAAGGAACAAAGACATAGAAGCCATTTGTCAAGGTAACCAACACCATCACGACGAGTGAGAACCAGCAAGAGTATGGTTGAAGAGGTGTGCGGAAGGGTAGGGCATCAAGCATATTGTGAAAAATCATTGCTTTGCGGAAGCGGATGTAGGTGATGAGGACGACGATCCAGGCGATGAAGCCGGAGATGGTGGTGATGTTGGTGAACCAGTTGAAGACTGTAGCTCCATTGCTGCTGACGTTCAAGAAAGCCAGGCAGCCGATGGCGAAGGTGAAGAGGACTGCAACCCAAGGCACACCATTCTTGTTACAGCGAAGGAATATTTTCGGCGCTTGATTGGTGAGAGCAAGGGAGTATAGCATTCTGGAACCAGAGAATAGCCATGCGTTTCCAGAAGACCAAGCAGAAGTCAGAATGGCGGCGTTAATGACATGGTTCAAGCCCTTGATACCAGCGTTCTGGATAGCAATGACGAAGGGCGATGCGCCGGCGGCATGTTCTCCGTTGTTGATGGCGTTGAGAAGACTCTTATCGTTGTAGGCCACAGTGACTCCGATGACGAGCGTTCCCAGCACATAGAATGCGAACAGTCGGTAGATGAAGCGATTCGCTGCCTTGGGAATGTTGCGACGAGGAGCTTCTGCTTCTCCAGCAGCGGTGACGACCAACTCGGGTGACATGATGAAAGCAAAACCCGATTTGATGAAGGCGTACCAGAACGCCAAAAACTTTCCAGTGTTGCCTTTAGCGATGAATGGGTGGAAAGCTCCCTAGCGGTCTGTTAGCATGTCTTCTCGCATATCATAGCCGATCAAACTTACAGGATTCCCCTCTTTCCAGTATCTAAACCCAAGACGATCATGGTTTGGTCCACCACCAAAGAACAGCACAATACCAAGAACGATAAGCCCAAGAATAGCAAGAATCTTAATCGAACAGAAGATGAACTCTGCTTCTCCAAAGAAGGAAACAGCGATGATGTTCAGTGCAAGAATGACGAGTAGGATGATGGCAATCCAGACGGCGACAGGTACGCTCTCGGTCCAGTATTGGATGATGATTGCGGCAGCGGTGACTTCGGCGGCGAGGAGCATCGCGAAGGTGTACCAGTAGTTCCATCCTGAATCTTCGTTAGTGATCGAATGTCGGATGAGGCAGTGCAGATAGCATACCCATAGCGAAAGCCAGAGAGGGGTCCACGAAACGGTTGACAAAGTAAGGGACGGAGAGACCCTCAAGAGGGAGATAGGTGGTCATTTCCGCAAGGACGTTCATGACTCCGTAGACGACAAAGGACATGACGATGTAGCCCATGAGCAGAGGAGCAGGGCCGACTGCGGAGAGTGTGGCTCCGCTTCCGATGAACAGACCAGTACCGATAGCACCGCCTGCATAGTGGTCAGTGATGAGAGTAGTGTTTGAATGCAGTCGACATACCGAGAGCCAGGAACTGGATTTGTCGAGAGGATAGACCTCTCTTAGTGTGGGTATTGCGAGCACCAGCGTTCTCGACATCGCCGACATCCTTGGTGACAGCAGAGGTCACTTGAGGAAACTCCTTCACATCACTATTATCCTCCATAATGGCAGCGCTCGAAAACAGACGCGGAACCAAGAAAGAAAAACTTTTTGACAACGACGAAAAGACTTTGATGAGAAAAGCGAACAGGAAAGAAAAGCGACGGCCACCTACATATACCTGGCCAAAGGACTTCACCTTCCCTACCTCTACAACCGAATCTTATCAGTAACAACCCCGCAACACGCCCTCCGCATCGATAGTACACTATCAAGTAACAGAAACCTCGTAGCTCGACGATGTACAGACGCACGGTGAATGGTTGCCAAACTCGTGGAATCGGTATGGGGAAAGATCGCTTGGCATAGTCGGGGTACTGAGCCGTGAAGCTCGCGGGAGTTTGTGTACTGCAGGCCGAGCAAGCTTCGGCTTCCTTCGGTGTTGGGTGTTTTTCAATGACTCGGATCGCTTCGAAGGATGCGATTCTGCTAGATAAGCAAAGATGGAAACATGGAAAATGGAAAGAAGTTCCTGGACGGTGATAAGGTTGGCGGGGTTGATAGGCAGAATCAGGGTAAGAAAAATCTGGTAGGGCGCCTAAGGCGTGGTCAAAGGGCGTGGTACAAGATGTCGAAACGTTCAAGAAGACGCACATGGAGATTGAACAAAGAGCGAAAGCGAAGGGAGAAGGGAAGTCTAACTTGCTCCAATACAGTCTTTAGGAAATATCTATACATTACACATTTTGTCCTACTACTGTCTCCATGTTCTTGAATTCATGTTCACTCGCTTCAAGCACCCCAGGTAGAGCCGTTGGCGCGGAGAGGGTAGCGAAGGGCATTGGGGGCCTTTGCGCAGCTGGTAACCGAGCCAGTGGCGTTGGTAGGGAGCCAAGCACCTCTCTGAGGCTGACCAAGAGCCTGTGAGGAGTATTAGTCGACCGCTTCATCGTAAGCAGATATGATCGAACTTACATGGAAGTAGTACCAAGTCTCAGAAATCTGGGTTCTACCATTGTCGGTCGAGCCTGCACCGGCAGCAGTTTCGTTGTAGCGAGGGCCACTGCAACCGATGTAGGGCAGAGCACCGTAACCTTTGGTAAGCGCATTCTGGAACTGGCCAATCGAGTAGGTAGTAGTGTTGCTAGGCTTGATGCCCGCTGCGTTCAACCAACCGTAAGTTGGCAGGCGGCGGTAGTAGAGAATGGCAGTCTCGAAGAACTGTACGACCTCTTGGTGTTGAACGTATTCGGGGCCATAGCAAGGCACGTCGAAAGTGGAGAAGCAGGTGCCGTGCTTGCTGAATTCATGGCCCCAGAAGTCGCTGTTGGGGGCACCTTGATTGATCCAATATTTCTTCATCCATGCCAGGAGGTCGTATTTGCCAAAGGGCTCGAGGAAGGTGTCAATTGAGGGACCCTTGTACGGCGGGACGACAGTACCATTGGGCAGCGAGTTGGTAGTGTTGGGCGATGGCGTAGGGTCGTATTGACGGTTCAGATCGCAGTATTGGGTGTACGAGCCTGTGAAGGAGATCAGTCTAGTCCATGTCAGCCGAGTGCCTGATGCGTACCATTGCAGAAGTCAGGCCACAGGCCATGCAGCGTCCAGTCATCGGCAGGCAGCAATTGGCCCTCGGACTCGAGACCAGTGTATGTAGACCAGAATTGGGTCGAGAGGAAGAGGCCTCCGTATGTCTCGGCACAGCATGAATCGACCGTGTTGGGGTTGGCGGCACTGGAGCACGACAGGACGGCGTCCGAGTTGGCTATGGGTATACCGTGTTAGCGACTACTGACACTCGTCGCATCAACTCGAGATACTCACTCAATTGGCAAGTGTGGTTGACATTGCTCTGGCCAGGATACAGCACAGCCAAAGCCGAAGTCGAGAACAGCGAAGCCGCAGCAATTGAATAACGCATCTTGACGAGAAGCTCAAGGAACGAAAGCTGTGTGTTGGATACAACCAAGCGCCGCCATCTCCATCTCTTTATATACCCTGATCGCCATACTTTCTTCTGTTAATGCTATGAAGCCATACTGCAGATGAAGATAGCTCTCGGACGTGCGTGCAGCGAATGATTGGCTGGAAGCTCCTCCACATCAAAAATCTTGTCGGCCGCGACCGTCATCGGCGAGCGCCAATCGGGAAGGTCGTCATGATATTTCTGGGGTCGGTGAAGAGAGTTCCGGATAACTTGGAAGATGCCTATCTCGATATCATGGCAGTCAGCGATGCCTTCGCATCTCGGTCCTCGCCTCAAAGATACGCAAGACCTCTTGATAATCGGTGTTATCGTGGCCAAGTTCGCACGACTTTGCGACAGCTACTCGCAACAGCGCTTTTGACCTACGAGACCACGACAAACACATCGATCCAGATTATACAGCTATAGCGCCACTACAATGCTTAGCAACCTTCTCTCGACCTTCAAGAACCACATGTTATACGATTGATTGGTCGTTCTCGTGCTCACCGAGAAAGAAGGCGGGAAGCCTCAAGCAAGCGAAAATGCCAAGACTTTCCAACCTCTTCAATTCTGCTTCGAGGACAAGATTGGAGCTCAGCGATGTCAACATCTCTCACATACACCGGAGAAGGATCACATGATCTTGTGCTCTCACCTGCATCAGACACGGTTGATCAAGGTTTTAGACATTCAATCAAACAAGGCATGTCGGCAGCTGTATTGGTCCTATTGAGACCCCGATGTGGAAACATCCCGCTTCTTGCCACGCGGACTAACCGTTCATAACAAAGGGTTTGTAACCACGCGAGATTCTTCGGGAGTAGTTTCGAAGAAAGACCTGCGATAAGACGACGTCGCTCAAATCTATCAATAGTCTTTACAACAGCAAGAAGAAGGGATGGCGCACAAAGACACGGCAACGACCAATTTCCGCACAAGCGAGGTAGGTCCTCAGATTGAGACTTGACCCTTAGTCGTGAAAAGCAACTCAAAGTGTATGACAATAACAATGATATAAAAGGTATTGCACTTTAGACGATGGACGATCATATTGTACAAGTATAGGTAAGAGTATGAGGTATGTTCAATGTGGCTCCCAATGCGAAATGGTTAAACTCAAACACCACGCTGACTTTTGAAGTCGCTAATAGAACAGAAGAAAAAGACAAGAAAAGTAAAGGTAGACTTGCGTCTGGAAGTGTATGGTGAACAGAGAAGGCAAGTAAAAACAAAAAGAGAGAAAGGTATGTAGCCAAGGTGTATGGAGAGAATGGAAAAGACAGAAAAAATGAAAATGACAAGAAAGAGACGGGAAAGAGACAATGGCTTAGAAACCAGGAATCTAAGAGTCGAAGATAGGTCCGTATGCTGGCACTCCACGGCTTTCACACCCATACACCAATTGCTTGGTCAACTTGGGATTACTCACGACAAAGACAGCCTCAGCATTCATCTCCTTGTACAGCCTCAACGTCAGCGCAACCATGTCAGGACGACCGTCTTTCTTCGAGTCCCACACGATTGCATTTCCGTTGAGAGTGTACACCCAGTCGATCAAAGGCTGTCCGAATGTCTTTTCGGGAGATGATGACACCCACAAGACCTGGCATTGACCTTTGCGGCTGGGCTCGGCGACGAAAGAAAGTGCGGGACCGATGCCTGTGCCGGTGGTGACGAGCAACACACGGTTGAAGATGGAAGCCATACTCAAGACGTTGGTCTTGAGAAGACCCTTGACGTAGTAGTGTGATTTGGGGCTGTCGATGGTTCTGCGAGTCCAGTCGCCAGCATGGCTGATCATGATGCTGTTGTTCACGCCATCTCCATCGGGGAAACAGGCGAAGGGGTGCCATTCGCCAAGAGGCGACTCAGCAATTGCGATACCGCGGTATGGACCCATCTGTTCCTTATGGTGCAGACGAACAGCGTGCTCCGACAAACGTTCGGCGGTGAAAGCGACCTTGCGAAGACGAAGCCAAGGCAGGACAATGTGGAAACTCATGATGATGAGGAACCAGAATGCAGGCATCTTGACCAGAGCCAAACCAAGCGGGTCAGGGTTTGTAGTGTTCTGAATACGAACAGTGTCGGCAATGAGAACCAGATCAACCCAAAAGACGACAATTGAACACCAACCAGCGAAACGATGAGTAAACTCGAACGAGTTGTGGAACTTGTGACGAATGGTAGGATGCGCGAAAACACACATAACCAGGAAGATGATGAGCAAAAAGACGGTGAAAATCGGAACAACAGGCGTGTGGATAATTGCGCCGGTCTCGAAGTTTACGACGATGAGGACGGTCAACAAGATGAACCACATGGTTCCGGCGATCGCGCATCCGGAATGCATACCACCATGTTCGTAAACTTTGGCTAGTACTCTGCGGAGTCGCAGTGGCGCCGACAGTGGCACCAATTGGCACATTCTGAAGATCATGTTGAAGATATAATCTTGACGTATCAGAATTGCGACTAAGAAGTTCGCTGCTGCAGCGTTGGCCGCATACGGCATGTGGGTCAAGATGGAAGAATGACCCGACGCCAATAGGCCGATCAAACCAGCAAGATTAGCGAGGAATACGATGGAGAATATGCGTCGATAGACATTGAGGCCGGTGTGTCGTAGGTATCGAACGATCCTGGCTTGTCGTTTCGGTGGAACAGATTCCTCGGCTTGCGTCAACTCGGGTTTTGACAAACTGACAAGCGTTGATGATGTCGACAAGCTTGACGAGAGGGAAGACACTGAGTTCTTCTCTGTGATCACGACGACTTGCTTGTCATTACCCTTCTCCAGATCCTTGTCGAGAGAGCCGTCGGTGATCATCTTGGAAGACCAGGTAGAGATACAACAGTAGGTCCTAGATGCCGAGATGGTGTTCGAATATGGTACAAGGCTAACAACAAGAGTCTGTGATGTCGCAGAAGTACTGGAGATGAGCAGTACTAGTCTTGACCTCTCGAAGAGCCGAGGAGCAGATAAAAGAGTGTGATGAGGAAGAGCTGCGTACCCAGCGAGATGAGAGACACCAAGCCCCTAGATTTATATTCATGACACGGGAAGTAAGATATCACCAGATTAGACTCAGGATAAAGTTTCTTTGTTTTACCACACTTGAGCCTCGACAGCGGTGGTGGCGTAACGGGGAGCCTTGAGATCGTTTCCAGGTAGGGAACGAACAATGACAGGCGAGCCACAGCTGTGGATAAGGATCCATGCCGTTTGACAAATCTCAAAGAATACTTTGCAGCCCTGGCGACAAGCTACGGCCGTCCAGTTCGCATCCTCGATCATATGTGCAAGATAGATTGATCCCATATTGGATCTGGAGAGGCGTCATGACGAGTTACCAACCCTTGTTACCGGGTCCATCAGAACCAGGTTGTTGGGTAATGCCTCAATGTAGACATATGTCGCAACGGTGATGTGCATGTCGATACCAAGTCCGGATGATTAGAGCGAACCGTTAGAAGAACGGTTCCACCTCTCGTACGAATTCATCTCTTCCCGTGTGCGTTGCACGTATAGCCCTCCTTTACTTCCGAAGTCCGCGTTGCCGACATGAAGAACGCAGAAGAAAACAACGAGATCAGCTCAGCGTCTGCATTGGTACCGGTGTCTGAGTGCAAACGGTCAACGTGCATCCACGAATCCTTCAGGCTTCACGAAATTCATTCGGGCCTGGTATGCAATATAAGAGAGTTCATTCCAAGGGACCCGAATCCGTGTTGTTGCATTCGTAGTGTGGAGTTTGCGGCGCTGTCACTTTATTGAGGAACCCGATCTGGCGGTAGCTTCTCCAGGGCTGTCTTGTTAGCTGCGGACCATCTTAGCCGGGAGACTGATCGACCTGCTTCACGCAACGCCATCAAGCTAATGCGAAGAATTTGAGAATCATCGACATGCGATGCCAGGAAAATATGCAAGATCCTTGGAACGCGACATGATTTGACCATGGAGCTAGCAGTGTCGTCGACGGCGTGTTGGCCGCATGTACGTTGCTATTCACAGCTCAGGAGACACTCGGACATGGGCGCACGCGCAAACCCTTGACATGCAGATTGTCATCATGTGGAAAATGTTCTTGGAAACAGGACTGCATTAGCAACGGCACTTTTCACTTACTTGGGGACGTGTCCACGAGGCTTGTCTGCAACGCTGCCAGCTTTTCCCTGGCGAGACTCGACCTGACCTCGGCATCTATGCCCACGCATGCCCCTTTCGCAACAGTGCACTCTCGCTTGTCGACAATCGTTGTTCAACAACGTGATGGCCATGCGACTGTTTTTCGAACTGGAGAAGACGACGTCGAGGGTTGATGAAAAAAGAAGGTTCGTCTGGTGTGTGGTTCCGACGGCCCGCGAGAGACGGATCGCTCCGCTCCGCAAACGTGACGGCTCAGAGGCGTGTTTTCCTTCGAGTAATAATGTCCAGATCGATCAACAACCAACCGAGATATTGCCCCTTGTGGTTTTTTGATGCACTCAAGATTGCCAGATGTACCAAAAGGGATGCTACACCACGCGAGGAAGCAGCATCGGGACGAATGCGAGTGGTCGTCAGCGGGTCAGATGTTCGACTGGTGGACGAGCGTTTAGCTGGAGTCCGACAATACCGTGTTATGAATTGTACCCTGTAGCGTGGTGGGTCGACACTGTTGAAGCTCGTATCTCCTATATACACGACAGTTGGTCTATCGATGGAGGAAGCAGGCGCCGTCTAGTGTTCGTCAGGACTACGCTTGATCAGGCTGGAACCCGCGAGAGCGATGATCGTAGCTCTGCCAGGTCGTGTCATATCCTTGGGACATGTCTCAGATCTTGTCTCACGCGCAGGCCTAATCCGACGACCCAAGAAAGAGAACATCAGATAGGGCTCTGCTTCAGAGACTTCGTGGCCGAAGGAGGAAGTACCCAAACGTTCTTGCCCTCGATTCGGCCGTTGTCCGACTCTCTCCGCCTTTTCTCCCGCGACGCGTCCTTCAAAATCTCCTTCCCAACAACACCACCATGAGACCATCTTCATTTCGCCAGGCTGCATGTTGACGCTTCTTGACAACCTGCATCTGTGAAGCCATGATGCGAGATGCGTCATGACACAGGCTCCACTCTCCCACCTATCTGAAAGGTTCCACAAGAAATATCGAGCATCAGCCCTGCACAAGCATTTCGTTCCATCCAGCTGGAAACCGTCACAGTGGATGCCAATCATCGGATCTGGCTGCCATCTTGTCGATCACGTATATCTGGAATACACAACTGTGAAGACATGCCACTCTCTTGGTGGCGTCAGCGGCAGATGCTCTTGCCATTTCCCCGATGGAATGGTATGAACGCCTGCAGTGTGGGCCGCGCTGCTCTCCCACAGCCGAGATGCAATCTATCTCGTTTCCACAACCCGCATGCATGATATTGCATGTTCTGCTTCCTCCTTTATCTCAAGCCCGGTACCGTCATCGCCATGGCCTAGGCACAACGCTCCTCGATACGCAGCTGGGTTAGGCGACTGCATATCAAACGCTCAATACACCCTTCATCCGGATCAATTCACAAGCACTGAGACCTTCGCAAGATCTCCTGAATATGCTTGCATCTTGCAAGCTGACGGAACAGCTCGCAGCATCGCTGTCTTTCGGGGACAACCGTCTGCTACGGCGAGCCGTCTTGACAACCGTCGCTGACTTCCTGTCTGCTTGTGGATTAATTCCGACTGGAAACGTCACCCTCTCCTTTCCTGCTTCCGTTCACCAATCCTTTCAGCAATGCACCGCACCGCAAAATCCCGGGGTTCGGAACTTGCATTCATGCGCATTCCTTTGCGACTGGTGGTCGTCCAATTTCCTGTGGTTTCCAGCAAGCTGACCTATTTTTCGAGCTCGAATTTTCCATCGACCAGCCGTCCGGTTTGCAAATCAAACGTCGCGAATATCTCAACTGCCTACAATGTCATGATCAAGGCATGATCATCAACACTCAACTACAATCGGCTTATTCGATTAACACAGCACTCATACTACGTCGCGTCGCTTCTATGGTCGCACCCAATGTTCTTCGTCTTGACTCCCTCTTCCTCATGGAGACACGCCCCTCGTCGGCTGACCAAACAGCAACGCTCTCTTTCCCACCTCGACCCATGTCGAACAGTATACCGCACTTCCGACATGTACAAGCTTCTCTTCACATATCATCTAAAACCTATACCACGATTGAGCCGCCCCGAGATACCAGACGGTAAGTCGTGCAATTCCACCAGGAACTCCTCACATTGTCTCAAAGTGCTCTCACCTCCATCACATACCTGAAACCATCGCGAACCACATGATTACACAAACGTGGGAAGCACCAGACAGGAAATGAATTGAAAAACATACCCTTGCTTTCCCCTTGGCGCAAAATCCTTGTTCATGTGAATGATCGTGTGTAAAGATACCTTTTGTGACCAAGAAAAGAGATGAACTAAATATCGAAGACCCCTCTACGTAGAGCTCTGCTGCTGTACCTTCATCATGTGTGCGGGTTCCAAATGTAGGGTAGTCCCACTCACGACTTGGGGCCGCGAAGACGTTGTGGGAATCATTTGCAGCGTCCACATCCGAAAAGCTCAAATTGTGATAACTAACAAAACATGACCCCAACACTCCACTCTGATGCCAAAGGCTCTCCGCCACGCTGGTGTGACTCGAGTAACGATAAGATAGCCGTTCTCGATATCAACACGAGGAACCGATACAGAGAACGACAACAAATCTCAAATCGTGATCAGAATGATCTCGTAGATCGTCAACAGGGTGCTCCTCACAACCACTAAAAAAACAAGTGATTTATTCTTGCTTCTGTTCCTCGACGCAATTCACAGACCTATCATGTTCGTCTCTAATGTTGTTGCTTGCGGGAATGAGAGGAATCCATGCGCGTTGTATAAAGTAAAAGATACACGCACCGATAATTTCTGTCAAGGAAAATGTGGAAGAAGCATTCGTTAATGGGAAGCGAAGCTCATGTTCGTAGTGTACAAAAAAGCAATATCCGCCAGTGCGGAAGCCATAAGAAAAAGTCTCCCTTCGTCACCGAGCTGCGTGCGAAACTCCATCTTTTCCTGTTCGAGCCATGATCATCGTTCAACGCGAGATTAGAACCATCTCGGTCTATCAAAGCTCCGCGTGCTCTAAGACTTCAGCCTTTTTCTCACAAATCTTCCTCGTCCTCGCCTTCGTGGTCTTCATCATCCTCATCGTCGATTTCGAGCAACTCGTATTTCCAATCCTCACGAGACTTGCTGCCGTGCTTTCTGGCGTGACGGCGAGCTTCCTCCGCAAAGGCCACTTCGTCGTGATGGAATCCGAGGGTGACGGTGGTGTGCCTGTCGTGAGAGTAAGCGGCTGTCAATGATCAAAAACTACTCCGAAAACTCACACAGCATCGCCGGCTTCAGCCTGGAGCAAGAGGCCGTAGACAGTATCGAGAACACTCTTCAGAGTGGTGTCAGTGGTCCAGTCGCGGTCGAAGATACTGTGGCAGATACGACCGTGGCGATCGATGTTGGGGTGGAAGACATTAGTCACGAAGCGGCCCTTTGGAGGGAAGGCGGGAAAGTTGTCGGGCATCTCGAGGTAGAGCATGAAGTTGCAGTTTTCATAGGGAGTCTCAGGAGGCTATCACGATCACACATGTCAGCAGCTTGTCAAAGTATAATTCCTTGAATTTGAACTTACGCCTTGCATGACGACTTTCCAGAAAAACATGTCACTTTCGGAGACATAGCAGTCATACATCGGGTGAGGATCAGCTGCGATCTCGCGCATCTCCACAAGAAGACGAGATGCTCTGAGCGTAGGCAAGCGGGACTGAGTACCAGCGTTCGAACGGACGCTGTTGCTGAGTTGGATGAAGGTGTCTTCCAATCTTGGGTGTTCCTTGCGCTTGGGGAACACGTCCTGGGTGACGACAGTGAATTCGGCACGGTTGCGCGTGATGTAGAAGTTATTCAAAGCTGACGTACGTGGCAGATCAGCAGTGGCTACCTCTGGTGCTGGGCGTTCGGTCTGTGACAGGAAGGGCTCCATCTCGCAAATGGCTAGCGCACTGGTCAGAATTCTAGGGTAGAAGCAGTAGGATCTGAGCATGATCGAGAGAGCCTTCAGATCCATGTTGTCATCATTTCCAATACAGATAGAATCGACCGCGATCTTGTCCTCGCGAAGCTTGAAGCAGAGATCTGCAACGCCAGCGACTGACTTGTTGTCGTCGCCGTCGGAGAGACAGATAATACGGCGTTGTGCTTGAGGGTATTTCTCGGCGTGTTTCATGATCTGAGTCTGCGCAAGCTTGAGCGCATCCCAGAGAGCAGTATCGCCAGTTGCACGCATGTTTGCAACACTTCTTCGGAAGTTTTCAATCACATGGGTTATCGACTGTGCCACTCTTGCGGACGAGTCGAAGGTGACCAGACCAATGTGAGTTTTGTACGAGTAAGCAATCATTCTGTTGACGATGGCTTCAAAGCATTGTTTCAACACCTCAAGACGAGACAGACGGCGTTCACTCTTCTTGCGTGTGGACACCTGAGAGATGTGCAACTTCAAAACCAGAGGCTTGCTATCTTCCTCGTCATCTTCCTCACTGTCCGAACCATGGCTGTCAGATAAGCCTGTCGATTGGTTTCTGTAGACAGGCTCAGCATGCAGGGATCCAAAAGCGTGGTAGGCCGTAAGATAGTCTCGCAGAAGCTCGGCACTAGTCGGAAGGGTGCCGAGATAATGGTTGTCACCATTACTCGCAAGGCCGGCCCAGACTTCTTGTTTGGTGTAGCTGAGCCAGGGCTGACTTGTCCATTGGAAGCGCCAGTACTTGGTCACGACAGACATGAAGGTGTTGTCGGTGTCTCTGGGCACCCAGTAAGCAAAGGCCATGTGCGAGTAGTTCGAGTAGACTTTGATCAAGCACAGAGGCACTGTCTCATTGGGAACGGTGTTGGCATCATCGGCTACAACGATAGCGATGAAACTCCCTCCCGAAATCCCAGAGCTTGCAATGGTATTGGCAGTAGGTTGTAGAAGTACGCCTTGGCACAGGAGCTGGAACGCGTTGTGCCGACCTTTCATGCCACGGAATGCGACCTTGAACAAGTCAAGCAGAGTGGTAGTAGGTGGGAGTGTACGAGTGAAGTGGTGAGACGAGTTCGAAAATGTCATTGTATTGTGTCGAGGTGAAGTACGGCGACGCTTGCTGACTGGACGTTCCACGGGCTCCACGAGGTCCTCAGCTTGTAACCATTTGTCTGCTCGCTCAGCCAATGGACCGTCTGGAGTCAATTCGGTGTCTGAGAGCATCAAGCCGGTCAATGGTGACGAGCGTTTGTACGACATCCATTTAGTGATGGCTTGACGGCCATAGATCTGACCATCAGCTGCCATGACAGGATCCTCGATGAGATCTAGTCTAATTGGGCACCTCAGGGCAGCTGGAACGAGAGTGACTTCATTTGGAAGAGCTGGAATCTGCGATCGTCCGGGCAATTGTTGGCCAAGACGCCATGTCCACTTCTGAGGAGACACCGCCATGGCACCAAGAATGACTATGTCGACGAGTTCTTGGTCGAAGCGTTTGAGACCAGCAGCGAAGGTTTCGAGTTCTTTGATCTTCTTGTCATGCATCCTGCGTTGCCAGTGGCTGAGAGACGATTCCTTGTGAAGATTTCCCAGCTGATCAATCAGCAAATCGAATATCAGCCGCAGCATCTTGGCTGCAACAACAGACTTCGCGCCGAGTGCAGAATCGACAACGACACCGATAACGTCTGCGTAGGCCTCGTGCTCTGAAAGCCATCGCTTTGTCTCATCTAGCTTGACTTTGGTGTAGACATCGGGCGAGATTTCGTACACGTCTGGCTCTTGTACGGTATCCTCATTGTGATCGATGCCTACCAGATCGGATGAGGTGGTCATGCTGGCACTGCAGTCGACAGCAAACATGACTATCTCATCGGGCTCGGCAAGCGCGCGAGTCTGGGATGAACCAAGTACATCGAAGACGCAGGTGCCATCCTGCTCGTATATCTGGAGGATGGGAGCAAGTTGCTGCTCAACATGACCTACATTCGGGGTTTCTTCACCATGCATGGGACGAAAGAGGACTGTGTCTTCTCCGGGAGCAGCACAACCAGCCTTGCCAGTGTAGACGGCAACGTGTCCCTCAGCGTCGAAGGTCAAGTGCTCGGGTGCAACCGAAGACAACAGAGAGGGTCTGACAACCGATAGAGAGACCTTGCCACATAGATTGGCGAGCTGGTGCAGGTTGCGGAGATCGACAGGACTGACAACTTCATGCAAAGACTGGACGCGAGCGAATAGGTCGTCGGGAGGATTGAAGATGACGGCATTCTGGTTGGACTCTGAGAGCAGGACCAGGTTCATCTCTCCTGAACCGGCGTCTGGCTGCACATAGGTCGAGGTAGCAGGACGAGAAGATGGGCCATCGACAGGCATGAGATGAGGAAACGCGGCTGGTGCAGAAGTCTGGAATTGCACCTTGTGGATATGCAACGAGTAGACGGGCACAACAAAGTTTGTGGATTTGAGTTGGTTAGCCTTTTCCATGATCAGGCCAAGGACAAGACGGGCGCCTTCAAAGAGCCTGGCGTTGTCGTTCTTGATCAGCTTTTTGTGGCCCAAGTCTTCGAGAATGCAGTAGAAGGCCTGACTCAAGGCGGCGCATGCCAAGCGGGTGATGGTGCGGCCTTGAACCAACAAGTGCAAAGCGCGCACGGCGGGTGGGAATGAGCAGAGCAGGTCAAAAACGTAGATGACTCTGTCTCTGTGCTCGCCCGAGATCGAGCTACTCTTCAACAGGTGAGCAAAGACTCTGAGGGAAGACAAGAACATGGCCACACCACGATCGGATTGAGGGACTTCGGTCTGCCAATGAGGGCCAGCGGTGAAGAAGTCGTTCATGCCAACTCTGCCGGTTGGCTCAGCGGAGCGGATGAGAGAAACAGGACGTGGGACAGCATAGACAGTGAGCACGTCGTCCTTGAGACACGAAACGAGGTCGGTTTCTCCGAGAGTCATGTCCAGACAAGACGTGGCGATGGGGAGCTCATGAATGTGAAGATCAAGGAGAGAGGCAGCGTCCAGCCAGTCGGGGGGGTTGTTGCTCAGGTGGCGCACGGCATCATCGTGTAACTGCTGCATCTTAGCAGTGGCAGGAAGGCTGAAGGCTGGTGCAGGCAAGGCGTTTGTGTCTTTGGTCATCAGCTTGGCGATGGCGGGAGTGATGATGCGGATCGAGATGGCTTTGCGGAAGGGTAGAGGCTGCGGAGAGCGGGCTGTCTCGTTCTGGACCCCGATCACGTCGACGTCGTTAGACTGAGAGAAGTCAGTCATGTGGAAATAGTGCGTGTGATGGCCTGTTGACTTACCTGAGCCGGAGCTCCAGCATTGGCAGTATCGAAGACCGCGAAAAGCTGCTCGTCAACGACGACATCGGACAGGATGTCTTCAGGATCGAGGATGGGACCATCGACAATGGCCAGGCGCAAGGTGCATTTGGCGGCATCGAGAGTCTTGCCAAAACGCAATACGCGTTTGACAATTTCGATGACAAGAGCAGCCGATTTGGAAGAAGACTGGAAGGGCACGAGGAGCTTGAGAGGCTCGGGCCAGCCTGTGTCGCTGACAACGACAGAGTAGCGTTGCATGATGCTAGGTGCGCAAAGAGGAGTTGTGGAAGTGGGATGTAAGACGTGGGTGGAGAAGACTGTGTAATGAAGAGCGAGTACGAGAAAAGAAGAGTCTGATAAGCAGCTGTTGTGAAGGCGCAAAGAAGGTGGTGAGCGTTTTGAGCATGAGTGAAGGTGCAAAGGACAGAAGCGCTGGGGTGTCTCGGCGCCGAGAGATGTGAGTTGGAGAGTTGGGTGAGACCACGGAAAGTTGAGATGGAGGGAAGCTGCAAGCCGCGAGTTGTGTGCATGGGAAGGCGCGATGCTGCTGCGGCTGCCTGGGTCCCGGTCCAAATTTGCGGCTTCGCGGTTCAAGGCTCGATACCTGTCTAAGAATCCTCACCACAAGCGAACATCAACTCATCCCACCTCTCGCTGGACGACATTCACAACCTACTGTGTCATTCATAGGCTGTCTTCGCCAACCTGCATGTCTCTGAATCTCGTTCACCCGAGCCAACAAAACTTGTTTGTCGCAACCACGCACCTACATCATGGCTACCTGGACTAGTTTGGTCACATACATGATACCAACTTGTCTTCAAACAGTCGTGCAGCACGAGAGGTTACCGAAATCAATTTGCTGATGAGTTTCTGCCATTGTCTTGCTAAGAGGAAGAGAACAAGTCTTCGTTCAACAGCTGAAGTCGATTGTCTTCCGCACGGACCTGCAGGCAGAACTCCACACTTTGACAGGGTCACCAAACATCTTGGAGCCTCATGTCTTGGACTATCTCTATCCTCACCGCCATTACTGCTGAGGTCCTCATCTGATCCACTCAACTCAAATATCTGGGACAATAAATATCTGGACTGTCTCCGATTGCTGTTTGTCTTGCCACTGGATATCAAGAACATGGCAGGAAAAGGAGACAAGCGGAAAGGCGGTCGGTCTCGGAGGTCTGGCGGAGAGAGGCTGCACGGACGAAAGCTGACTAAAGATGCAATCAACGTCTTTTCAGAGGTTGCCAACTCATGTCGCACAGAGAGCTGATCAGACTACAAGACTGGTGTCATCTGTTGCAACCAGAAGTACGAGTCTTCCAACCCCCGACAGACACAGAGAATTCACGAGTCCGAGAGGTAACAACCGGCGAGATATCTCACGGGCTTACACCGGCATCTCCCAAAAAGACGGGGCCTTGGCAGATTGGGCACTGGCATTTGGCACAGGCTGAGGACATTTGACCTTTTGTCCGCCACCACCGCATGTCATGACCATGGCGGCCGCAGGTATGTCTCTTTCTTTGTTCATGCCTCCCCGCTGCTCTTGTCCGGGGGTCTTCGTATAGGCAGTCTTGCTGGCGGTGGAGTGGCGGCACTCCGAGTACAGTCGTGTGCTCGGAACGCAGCAGCCATAACACCCCGCAGCAGCCTCATCCCACCACACACAAGTCCGGTAGCAATAAGAAGCAAGCCAACTGACCGCTTGTCCTTGTTCAGACTATGTGTGGCCGCGAAGGTCTTCACTAACCCGATCGCCCGATACCTTATCACCAGTCTACCCTGACCGGCCCATCAGACCCCTCCCCAAGAATCGCCTACGAGAGCAACTGTCGCCTGAACAGCAGAGCCAGATTATTTATCCACCAGAGCCTCCTTCAACCTCCCCCCTCTTCAGCTTTCCTTACGGAGTCGTCGAAAAGATGGATCCTCGCGCACTCAACCACCACGACTCGCACAGCCACTGCACTTGCAACGGAGACGATCATGTCGACGAGAGCGACGATGACGAAGAGCTGATTGCCTACGACCACCCGAGCTACCGTTGGTCATCGCCCATCAACGACGGTCCCAGAGTGGACAGCGTCCAGAGAAAGCTTATGGCAGCAAAGGCTCCGCCAGCCCCCGCATCCACCGCCTCCTCAGCTGACGGTTACGAATCTTTCGAAAACACAAGCAACAAGAAAAAGCGCAAGATCCCCTTGTCTGGCGGTGGAAGAGTACACCAGTCGAGTCTGTCGCAAGAGCTGGCCAACATGGGAATCGCATCGAGGGAAGAGCATCATCAGGATTCGAGGCAATTGTCGGGCAGTGGACGTGGCAGATTCAACAGCCAACACAATGCCTACGCTTCAAGTCTTTCGGCAAAGTCGCGCGGAGGCAATTGGAAGGGCGACGGCACCCGCACCAGTAAGAGGCAATGCACTGATTGTGACGTTGCATACGAGACTTACACGACCTGCACAGAACAAGCCGACGGCATCATCTCCCAAGCAATCGCCAGCGCCCACAGAGACCAAGACCAAGATCAGGACACCCCGACGACACCGACCAAGCAGAACAACGAGAGTCTCCTTGCCCGCTCGCCCTCGCAGACAACGACGCCTCAGACGCAATTCACCTTTACCTGCGAGTCCGACTCGTCCAACAAAATGCTCTGGCCTCAACAGCCCACTCCCACCCCCAATTCGATGCCGCGCTCGCCCTTGGCCAATCACTCGGCCAGTCGCTCCCAGCAAATTCACCCTCCTGCTCACACAAATTCTTCTGCCCCGCCTGTTCAGCCTGTTCAACAACACCAGCAGCCTCGCAAACCCCGCCCGCGCCGTCCCAGCAAGGAGTTTGCCTTACAAGAACGCCAACGACGTCTTCAGCAAGAATACACAAACTACCACTCTCGCCCAACCCCGGCCTCCATGTGGATCTGCGAATTTTGCGAGTATGAAGACATCTGGGGCTCTCGTCCTGAAGCTTTGATCCGCCAGTACGAAATCAAGGACCGCAAGGAGCGACAGAAGGCTGAAGAAAGAAGACGTTTGCTGGAAAAAGCAAAGCAGAAGAACAGGAAAGGGAAAAAGAACAATGCAAAGGGAAAGCCTGCTCCTGCTCAGAGCTACCCTGATGAGAACTGTGGTCCCGACGACAGACAGGACGACGAGGATGCAGAGTTTGACGATGGCTACGATGCCGTGACTCATACCGCTGAACCCAGAGATCGAAGGTATGCTGCCGACTACGCATACGATCGGACACCGAAAGCTCCAGACAAAGACGATCTCCGGCACGATCAACAGCATCCGCCGCCTTTGCAGCAGCGGAGGCAGTAATTGTCAAACACGACGTGATGGGGTGCAGCCATCACTGATCTCCTTTGTTTAGAAGCGTCTTGCCCTTTTGGACCTCTGCTTTTCGTTCTTTGCATTGTTTTTGATTATTTCTGTACGGCCGAATCATTCTTTCCATGACTACCCTGCGTTCTGTTACAACAATGTCTTTGCCGAGATACCTCTTCGCTTTGCTCATCGACTCGCTTACGTCCATCATATCCACTCTCCTCTATGACAACAGAAACATAAACATTACTCTATCGTTCAGCCTTGTTCCCACAATTCATCTCTGTCCGCTCTTGAGTGCATCTCTCCTGCTTCCCCATCCACCGCTATGGCTTACGGCCGTATACATTCCGATTGGGAAGGTCATGGTAACTTGAGGTCTAGATGCACTATGTTCACCCTTTATAGTGGCCATATGTCGGTAGTGGCTTGTAGTATAGCATGAGCACAGTCGAGAAAAGACCTTGTAATCTCGAAGGAGAACATCCATCCCACACAGCCTAGCATCGTATCACTGGTGGGTTTGTATCATACAAAATCCACACACCGTCCCAGCATCACCAGAATGAGATGATTCGCTGGCTGATGCTGCAAGAGAATTATGGTCTGGTCGCACTTGAATCACTTCAGTCTACATTGCAGAAACCATTCTCTCGCAGCCTGCCAAGGCTTGGTCACTCAGCTCGAGTTGACAGACCCAACGACTCCCATCATCAGATTCGGCTTCTACCAACAAAGACGATTGTTTGATTAGTGTTCTTTGACCTTTGTTGTCCACTGACAAAGTCCGTTTGTCCAGCACAAGTGTTCTTCAAACCGTGACAATCTCTTTGTGTCATAGTGCTTTGTCCTCCACAGGCATATATCGAGTACAGTACCCCTCAAGAGTCGCTGCTCTGCACCTCACTGTCTGCTAGCTCAGTACAGGTACGTATATCCCTTTCCTTTCTACTAACCCAGTCCACATAGATCCTCATCAATCATGTGCTACGGCGACTCAGTCTTCATAACCTGCCCCCGCTGTAACACCACAGAGCAGATTTTCGAACAACAGGGCGTCTGCCCCTTTGGCTCTTCTCCACCAGAGACCTGGTGGATTCTCCCCTGTGTCATACTCGGAGAGTTCTCGCTCAATGAGCCTTGCAACTCATGCTCCCATCTCTTCAACTGGTTCGACAATCTCGCTTCGCCGACTTCTCAGATTTCTCTGACTGACTCTACGAATGGCGACGACTCCGCTCTTCTCAAGAACTCAAATCACGAAGATGTTTGTAATTGTAGTTATTTGGCTTCCGTGTCATCAGAGGAATCCTACACAGACGACCCTGAAGAACACCTCCACCTCATCTGCACATGGTACGAGGACATCGAGCACCACCTCAACTCCATCCGCCGCTCAATCCCCTCCATACGCACCCGCTGCATCGCCACCAAAAACGTCGCTCTGATCCTCAAACTCGGTCTCCTCGAAGCCAGCATCGAAACCACACTCACTGAATCCCTGCAACAACTCGAATATATCATTGAACTTTCTACTTGGTTGCGCCTATGCGCCGGAGGAGAAAATGATGATGTTGAGCCTGATGATATCCGATCTGCGCTTTTTGAGATGAGGATGAACTATTGTGATTTGTGTAGTGATGAGGGGTGTGCTGATGCTGTTACTAAAGGGTTCGGGGTTGCGGTTGGTGAGGTTTGGGGTGCTTTGGAAGCTGCTGAGGAGGTGTGCAGAAGGGAAGCTGTGATTTATGGTGTTGGACTTGAGGTTCCTGAGACGAAGGAGAAGAGGAAATCTTTCGTTGATAGAGTTCTTAGTATGATTGTGGCTTGATGTCATGACAATGCTGTAATGATCACAGTAATTGAATGAAACAGTAGTTGGACTACCCATATCTTACCATCTCGTTGGACCACGTGCTTTCAGTTTACTCTTTCTGTGCCGTGAGATACTTGGATATCAACTCCACGTTTGCCTCGAGAACTTCATGCTTCTTGATTTCCTCGGCGAGCTCCTTCCCTGTCTTCTCGTACCGGTCCACTAAGCGATAGATTCTTATAAGAGAAGATCAGACAGGCAGTAATATCCATCTTGGATGACCAAAACACGTGCGCCCCCACTGTTTCCGAACGGGCGAAGGATTCCGCGGAGAATGACGCGCGACAGCTTCACTTCCACGTTCCCGTCAATCATCGAGATCACTACACTGCTGTTGACTTTCCAATCCACGTACTAACATATCTGAGAATGACACTACTCTACCCTGTCATTTGCACCGCTCCGATGAGCAAAGATGTCAGCAAAGTCCACCGATTCGTTCTTTGTCACGACACTAATCACCCCTGAGTGTAACAGGTTATGGATCGCTGGATCATACAAAGCGGAGTCGACGAAGACTGGTGGGCCTTCGTCTTCATAGACTGATGATGTCTATCGCGGATAGCGATGGCTCTTTCGCATATAGAGCTGACCGTAATATGGTCACGGTGGTTATACACAGCATCTGCTTATGGATCTGAACGCTATAGAAGCTGGGATTGTGACTAAGAAAGGTATACAGTCAAGGCACGGCACATGTTCATAATTCAAGGGAGTTGTCATTGGAGAAACGCATTTTGTTTATCATATGCAAGCAAGCAAGAACACCTGCGTAAGGCCTATTTGCGGAAGAGCTTGTTGACAGAATATCAAGGAGAGGAATCTTATTGAATTAATTCTCAGTTTCAAGGCTTCTCAGTCTCTCCTCCAAAACACTCAAATAACCTGCGAACCTACCAGCATTGTACGCAACATCATAGAAAGGGTGGAAGCTCGTCAAACACTCGAAAAGATCAACCATGTCAGCGGTCATGTCCTCAACGTTGATTGCATTGAACCCATCAACACCAGTGTTGTTCAGAACGTCAGCAAGAGAAGTTTCAGTGGAGATAGCGCGAGCATGTTCAGTCTCAGTCCATTGGAGATAGGCATCGCATTCGCTGTAGATGAGGAAGATGTTGAGTTTGAGGCTTTTGGTGGCGGACAGAGAGGGAAGGGCGATAATGCGGTCAATCAAGGAGCCCATCGAGTCATAAAAGCTGTTGAGGGAGCTGAAGGCATTTTCGCTCCAAACCTCAGTGAGTAGGGATGCCTGTCCGAGTGAGTAATAGGGAATTGTGTTTTGACTGACCTCATCTTCGTACTCGTCCAGCGAGGCAAGGCTTGAGGAAGAACTAGCGCTCTTGAGCGAGAAGTCGCTCGAGTCCGAGGAGTCAGAGCTGGGGCAGGAAGAGCAAGAGGGCATGAGGTGGGTGGATCGACTGATGATTGAGTCAGTACGAGTTTCCCAGCCTGAACGATCATGCTCGCCAGTAGCGCAGCCAAGGTACGAGGACTTATCCGTAGAAGAACCACAGGCCTCGCAGCGAATGGTGACAATTGAGCCGACGCACATTTTGATCGGTAAGTTGTACTTTTGTTGGTTGTGTTTGGGTGCTTCAACGGTGAAGATTGTTGGTGAGTGAGCTGAGATCAACTCAGACTCGAGAGGCAATTAAATATTCTCAGGTTCCCGCGGCTGAGACAGTACAATGTCCTGAAACAGTTTTGACACAAAGGATCTTCAAAGGGAAGCGCAAAAACACAATGAACTTCTTTTGCTTGACAAGACGCAACAAAGGCACAAAGGCCGCGCAGTTGTTCGATCGCTTCACTGGAACTCGCTTTTACCAAGCACTCCATGCCCAAGATCCAGTCGCTCGCGTTGGTGTCAATCGAGAACCAAAGTGTTGTCAAACTTTCCTGGACTTGTCACCCTCCCAAGATCAAACATGCATCCCTACCCATGTCTCAGTCTCACTTCTGCTTGTTCTTGCAACTCTTCTGGTCAGTACGCAAGTTGGACACACGCTGGAATTTCCATCCGCATTCGCTGCAAGTCAGGGGCTTGTATTCCGGGACGTGGGTGATGATGTGGGAGAGAAGGTAACGTCGGATCTTGCCTTCGTAGTCGCAGGCTGCCCAATGGCAATTCGGGTCGTAATTGTTTGTGTCTCCGGGCTTGCCGACGTGTTCCTTGACGATATGGTGCTATGGTATAGTCAGATGTGTGGTAAAGTGTATCGAGAAAGAGATTTTCTGACGTAGAGATTGAAAGAAGTGTCCGGGCCTCTGAGGATTTGGTCGCAACCTTCCCATTCGCAGATGCCAGTGCAAATAATGGTCTGAGAGATTGCAGAGTTGTCTTCTTCGTCTTTGGCATTTCTGTCCCCATCATAGCCATTGCCTTCTTTGGTCTCAGGAGGGTCGTGTTTGGGAGTTGTGGAGACCGCGAAACGCACGCTCAGGCACGTCCAGCCTGCGACCTTGATGGTGGGCTATCGATCTGTCAGAACGCAGTAGGGCACAATCCAATTGCATCTGAACATACTTCATGGCGCGCTTCATGGCTGGCCTCGTTTTCGGAATTAGTAGCTGCATCATCTGGATAAACGGGTTCCATATCGCTGTCTTCGCGGATGGGTGAGACTCTGGTGTCCACTGGATACATGACGATTATGAGCATAGCGTGGATAATCACAAGCGCTCGTGGACCTGTGTTGCTTGGCTTCTTTTCTAACGCACGACCGACCAGTCATCTCCTCCGCCTATACACAGTTGCAAGTAGTGACCTATCTTGTTCATGGTTCGTCTCACATTTGCAGGACTGTTGGGACGCACAGATTGTATCCGGGCAGCGACTCGTCTAAAGAAACTCATTGGAGCTTGCATCTCAATGGGAATCCTTCTGACTCCGGGAGTTCGTGCGGTTCTATAGCGTCTATCTGACCATGCATTTCTGATTGCTGTGATAGACGACTTTGAATGTGGTTTTCAAGCCTCTTGCCGAAAATTATGAGGAAGCAGCCGCAAAAGCAAACTGGCGACAACTACTGTATTCTCGTGCTCTTCCTGGGTTCCATCGCCGCTGTCTTCGAGTATTTGCTCCCGGAGTGAGATCTCTACTGCCCAAACTCACGCTTGTAGCAGAACTCTACTCGGCAGAATCATCCAAAGACATAACAAACTCTGGATTAGACTCATGTCCAAAGAAAGTCATCAGCTCATGAGTGCTGAGCCGAAATTTCATCTTTGCGACAAAGTCAAAATAGATGCAGAACGTCTCGACCAACAAAGCAAGCCGAACAAAGGCTCAGACGAACTCGAGTCTTTGTCTCACGAACACAAAGACAACAACGCGATTGTTTCAAAATGCCACGATTTTATATATCATTGACATTCGCCAACATGGAATCACTTGAATCGATCACGAACGCAGTCATCATCCAACTCGTGCAGGCACGACTAAGAACGAACTGCGACCAACTATAATGTGCGGACAAACGATTATAGTCTACGAGTGCTCATGTGGTAAGATCAGTCGCGAGATCATGCCGCCTCGCATCTGCACTCCCAAATGCGAGATCGAGAGAGCCCAACTTACAGTTAACTTGATTCGACCTTGTGATGACTGTCGCAAGGCTAACCCGAACATCTACGACAAACTCCATCAGAGCTACCGTGAGCGCCCTACCATGCGCGGAGAGCCAGCGGAGGATGTCTTCAGGGGATCGTGGAGACGGAGGTAGATGTCTGGATTGAAGCGCCCACCGAAGAAGTTGTGAGTTCCTTGAAGTTGAGAGAACAAGTCAACGAGCTTTTGCCAGCCGTTGTGTACATGCAGGGGTGGGTGCTGAGTTGAGTGAGCGTCCGGCAGTTCGAGAAGCAGATCTTTGACATCAAGTCCCACGACGCTTGCTGCTGGTAGGACTCTCTTTCTTAGCAAAGCAGGCAAACGACCAGCTGCCTGGTCAAATGCACCATAGTCGCCACCAGATCTGGACCACCAGCGGATTCCAAGACGGACACGCTGTCCGCGAACGGCCAGAGCTAGCAGTGCCCCTCTGTAGGTATCGTGGATCACTGCCGCGTGTTTGCGCTTATCGTCGATGATGATGACGAGGGTCTGAATCTCGGGTCCAAACTGAGGATGCTGGCACGTGGCAAGCATCTCGACCATCCCGCGCTTTGTGAAAGGGAATGCTGTCTGCTGGAACATTGTTGCGAACCTTCTTGACGTGGTCCTTGACCAGGCCTTGCAGACGAGACATTGCTCAGGCAGATCTTCATGGTCAGCCTCACTGGCAATCATGGTGAGGACTTCGGTTGGAAGTCTCGAACAGGGCTTGAGCGAGCAGGCATAGTTGACCGTCAGTAGCCATCTCGATGGACCAAAGCGTAGACTACTCACAGTCGTGTTTGACGTCATGATTGCGGAAGGTGGCAGAGCCATGTTGAGAGGATGGCGTGCGAGAACAACGATGCTCTACGTCGGGATGCAAGTAGTGAAAAGGTCAGAACGAACGAGTTCGCATTGTATGTTGTAGTGGATTTGGGACCCTGTGTGGCCGCCAAGGCTTTGTGCTCGACCCGACACGACGAGGTGACGACTACGTCCTACCTTGCTCGGATCGATATCCCAGAAGTATCTTTGCCTTCATCCAGGACGGCCGAGCCGGGATTGCATCAGATACGATAGCAAAAGAAAAGAGCGTCGCCATGGCGCCTCCCACTGCTCGCTGCATCAACTCGATCTGAGATTTTAATGACTGTTTTCCTTTCGGCCCACCCTGTAAATCCTCATGCTAAGCAACCCGGAAGATATACACCTTGCGGGACAGCGTGGAGGTCAGAATGAACCAAGGATCGCAACCTCCGCAGCGACGCTTACGGAGCTCTCTACCTCGATTGTTGGTGACGCACTACGTCAGTATGAAGCTAAGTCGAAAGGAACCGCAGTGCTGTGACTCGGTGGATACATTGAAGTTTGCGTCGAGACGGCCTGACATCACGAAATATATCTAATCATCAATGCTAGCACGATAGGATCTATTATAGACTGTGCTCCTCATCTTTGACTCTTTCGACACGATGTCGCTCGAGCAAATTCGCATACTGCCAAACCCAGGATTCGTCGGATTTTCGTCTTTGTCAAGAAGTTTGAAAAAGTAGTAGGATGAAGCTCGTGGATGTCTTCTTTGTCAAAAATGGAGCCGACCACTGGATCGCCGCATCCGGCGAAGTTTGGAGCCCGCAACAGGCCATATCCTCGCTCAAACACTCTGACGATAGTTCTCTCAATATCACATGTTCCTCGGACCTGCAACAATCGAAGCTCCGACCTGCTACTCAACATGACCGTGAAGGAGAAAATGTTTCGCGAAGCCACGAAGACTGCTAAGTCCAAGATAGGAAGTCCGAGGCAAGAAAGCCCAATGTCTCGCAAGCCCGTAGAAAGGAACGAAAGACAGATGCGTCAAAACCACCGGGATCAGACAACGTGGCCGATGACCCAGCTCTTCGTCGCTCAGCGCGCATTGCTGCTCAGTCAGCTGCGACAAAATAGCTCAAGCGTGGAAGAAGACAGAAGGACGGCTCACGGTTTGTCAAGTTCTCGAGATCAGAGCAAGAACTGCCAATGACAGTCGCCACTATCGAACGAATCTATCGCATGGATCTATGGCAGGACTTCATAGACCAGTCCAATCGTTTACCAGGTCACTCACCAGCTGAGGCACGAGCGTATTGGGAGAAAATAGATCGGCTCCCATACCAGCAAAGGAAAAAGGCTCACGACCGCGCATACAAGAAAGGCGTTGACAGAGCCCCCTTCGGTACCTTTGGATTCCGTTATATCTCAAAGAGGGACGTTTCTGATCACGTCTGGTTCCGGGATCAAGCATTGGGAACTTGGAGGTACTGGATCATCTCAGGAACTGGATGTGTGCACGAGACGTTCCACCTTACTCCTCCACCCACGATACAACTTGCTTGGGAAAGCCAGCTCAAGACTCGTGGCCATCCTGGGCTTGATTTGCGCACACAGCCCGCGTTCCACTTGACCAAATATGGAGTCGTCCATGTCAGAGAGATGCCGCTCGCCATCATCACCGATCACGAGACTTGGATCAGTACTGAACCTCTAAAGACCCAAGACGTCGATGAGGCTGTCTCCAAGCACTTCCGCATACCATTGAAACGTATCGTGGATCCTTGTCTGGTCGTCGAGATCTCTGATGCTATTCTGAAGTTGAGAATAGGTCGTCCCTTGTATGATCCCTTTTCTCCTTTGGGCTTCCCGGTTGACTACACCGAGGGGTATGAAGAGTACGAAGACGAAGATGAGGCCGGAGATAAGTACGACGATGAATTTGGTCATCTAATGTGGGGAATGGCTTGTTGGGACTGGGTCTTCTCAGACTTTGATTTCAATTTGAATCCTTACGGGCCAGTCGGCGACTACTTCTTCCAGCAGAACGGCGACATATATACCTTGACCTTGAAAAAGCCTGAGGGCTTGAGTCAAGAGGATGACGCGGCATGGCATGCTGACGTTCCCTACGGACCGTTCGCATCATTTGCCAGAGCAGTCGAAGCAACCTTCTGGCCACCGACCCCACCTGCTGCACTCAACTCCTCAGGTATCCCGCGATCGAGCAGGAGGTCCCAGAGATCTTCCAAATCTCCTACTTACATTTATCCCAACTCGCCCTTCCCTCTAGCCTCGGTACCAATCACGCGCTACAAATATGGAAAGCCGTGGGATTCGAAGAAGGTTTCACATCCAGCAGTCCACTTCGGGGTCTCTACACCAGCTCTTGGTGATATTGCGACTCATTCAAATGTGGCACTACCTGCTCAGCCATCTCCTCCGCCAGTGATCAGATCGGCAAGATCACCTCGGTCGAACAGAAGGACAGCGAGTACGATGAATAGCCCCTCACAACTTCGTTGAGTTGAGCTACTCAGTGGCTCGGCAATCATGCTATGACAATTTAAGCAATGCATCAAGGATCCCAGAATAGCGGAAGACAATTGGAGGTGGCTAGAACGAATGAAGTGTTTGATAACCTGGATGTTCCTTTCTGTGTGTCGTTTGCTTCCTCCAATAACCGTACGTGGAGAGCTTGTGATTATGCCTTGCTCTGATGACTCAATACTTTCTCCTGATACTGCTGCAGCCCTTGATCTAGCCTTCGTTCTGCTTTTTCTACAAGCCCATGCTTGAGTGCGTACTCTCCCTGCAGTTTGTCATGGCTTTGCCCAGAAGAAAGCTGTATGGCATGCTTGAAGTTGTTCAGCTGCTATGAAAATCAGTCAGCAGGATCACGATAGGGTCTATTTTTGATCCACTGACATGATGACAGCTCTCAGAGAGTCGTGTTGACTGCGCGATGAGGTGGAGAAGTGTCGATGCGAGGGATTGTTGCGACGGAACCACGAGCGCCACGTTCAGCACGCGGGTGAGCGGCTGTGGGACGAGACAACACATTCAATTCGTACTCGAGGTGGTCGTGTTCAGGTGAATTAGCG
Organism: Aureobasidium namibiae CBS 147.97; assembly: GCF_000721765.1. Classification (NCBI taxonomy): domain Eukaryota; kingdom Fungi; phylum Ascomycota; class Dothideomycetes; order Dothideales; family Saccotheciaceae; genus Aureobasidium; species Aureobasidium namibiae. The sequence goes on from NW_013581207.1 coordinate 110,842, forward strand.
CGGAAGATCATACGGCGCACTTTTTGGATCGTCAGTGGAGCTCAGGGGCTATGGGATGGGTCAACTCACTGTACTCGAGCTGATAGATAAAGCCCATGATGAAGGCCACGAGGAAGACGGCCCACCAGTCGGTGTGAGCGAGTTGGAAGCGTGCCCAGATGGTCAGGATGAGGAAGACCGAGTTCACGATGGAGATTGAGATCAGCATGGCGGTTTTCAACATGTTTGCGGAGCTCGGGTGCAGGTTGTTGTTGTTGTTCTTGTGTGGACGTGATGTGAGTCGAGCTTGTAGATTGGATGTATCTTCTAGATGCGTAGATAGGCCGCTTGATGGGATATGTGGTAGGATACGCGATAGGGTGCGTGGATGGGTGCGTGTTGGGTCACGACAATCTCGAGGCAACACACATTACAATCTCCGTCTCAACAAGCTTGGCGGGACATCCTTGGGCTTTGGCAGCGCAACCATTGGTGTCAGTAACTCAGTGTGTCCTACTTGCGCCAGTCATGCACCTTACATCTTTAAATCCTCATGCCGCAGCGTTCACGGCGCTGGACACTCACTCTAATACAGCCACGCCGACCTCCAAGGTAAAGATGCCCACGCCCAAAGCAGAGATTTCTGCATCCAGCAGCATACACGATCTAGCCCGTTCTCTATCTTCAGCTGCTTTCTATGCCTCCGACTACCCTATCAGAACCACTCCTCTCGTCATCACATTCTGGAATGCGCATGGCGACAAAGCCGAGTTGGAGAAGCTTGGATTCGAATTCGATAACCTTATCTGGAGGTCTTTCGACATTCAACCAATGACGAAGTACATGCGGCCATATGGCAAGGTGGCGAGCAAAGGTTATAACGGTCAGTACAAACTGGTCGAGGCATCCGAAGAGTTTGGTCTTTCTATGACCTCTCAGATGGAGCTGCTTACATGCTATTCAAACGGTGAGCAGCGTACGGATCGTCATCCTGTACAACATTGCGCTGTGGAAGACGCGGTCAGCACCCTGATACTCACCGGGTTGCTCATGGAAGACCTAGCGAAGCTGCATTTACTATCAAGTATCCAGACTGGCAATCCACCGGAGACAGTCTGGCCCCCAGATGGACTTAACGTCAGACTGATCTCCATCGACACGTAGGTTTCTATCCCTTGCTCATGAACAAAGACTGATGGGCATTTAGCGAGAGTTGTTGTCTACCTGGAGACATGGATCGGCCTCGAGGCTACAAGTACCCCACGTTCATGTCAGAGTTGGGTATTGCTTTCATTGACACCAACACAATTCGTGCACACCCTGCCGGATGGCAAGATTACATTACTACTGCTCACGCAATTATCGCAGAGCACTGGGACCACCATCCCCATCGGCGATGTCAGGAGAACATGGGAATCGACGACAGGTTACCATTCTATCCACGATTCAACGCCTGCTCTGGACCCTCTGGCTCGTCTCAGGAACTAAGGACATTTACGATAAATGGCGAGTGTTTCACGGCGTGTATGTCACCAGATACTGAGATCATCTCGCGGGATAGCTGCTTGCAGTGGCTGTTGGGAAAGATCCATCAAGCGGTTCCACAATCGACGGCGCAGTGATACCGCCGCAGCTCACAATTCGGCTGCGTCAGGCCAAGTCCAAGTAAGAGAACACTCCTAAGGCTCTCTCTGAGCGGTGGTGGCGATACGATTATGTTTCCGATGTTCTACTACTTCAACCAGACTGTACAACTTGTGGGAATGCACGAACGCGGTAGAGAAGAGCTCATCTACTCATCTTCTCTTCCAAACGCTGACATTGTCTGTGCCTTCACCGATTTTATGAGTTCTCTCAGGCTTCCAATGCGCAATCCTTTCCAAAGCGCCATCACCAAGAGTCTGGCCTTCATTCCAAACAGCCAAGCCCTCGTCGTCATATTCGGCTTCCTTGCCTGGCTGGCTCAGATGCGCAAGGTAAGTCTCAGGACGGAGAGCCCATGGAGGTCCACCAGTTGATGGAGGCTTGTAAGTTGGGAACTCGAGACAGATCAAGCGACCAGTCGGCGACAAGAGCGAGGATTGACGAGCCGCCCAACTAGGTCTCAATGCTGGTGGCAAGGCACACAAGAACTGCATGCTGTCAGTGAGCATCCATCGTTTCACACGTGACAGTGAGGACCTACGGTATAATCATAGATCAAATCCCATTGACCTTCCTTCGAACCATCCTCACCAATCGCATTCTTCTCCCAGTCCTTCTCGAAGAAATCACCAAACACGAATTTGGCACTTCCGCGGCCCTTGACCTCGTCCTTGATCGCATACTCAGGTTTATCCTGCCAGCCCTCGGACTCGGCATTGGCAGCCTTGACAGCAGTCGCAGCAGCCTCGACACCAACAGCATCGAAACCCCAGCTGGCAAGCAAGAGCACGTCATAGCCTTTGCCGCATCCGGGCACCAAAGCGCGCAAGCGGCGGCCGGATTGCGCAGTCGGCAGCAAGTCCTTTCTCTCAGCCAAAAGATCAGCTAGAGCCGGAGAAGCGAAACCTTTGTCCCATGGCAAATCGTCTTGTTGCCACAGGTGCTCCCAGCGATTCGGGTGCTGTTTTGGATCATGGTCGAGAAAGTTTTGGCGGAGACGCTCGCGGGCGTCGGTGGGTTTGTCGGCCATGGTGCCTTTGTTCACAATTGGTCTTTGTCGAGTCGCTTGCGCTATAGGATGTCTTCAGAATCGGGAAGCCACTTTTGTAGATTCTTGAGCGCTTATACGTATCTGTGTTGTGAGAAAGCAGAGTAGGTCTTGTGGGTCCTTGTCCGGGGACAGTTGACGTCGTCGAGTCAGAAAAGGTTCAACCTCGGTTGTAAAGGTCGGCAATCAAATCTAGACGCCGCTCTCGACTTCACACTGCAAGTCTCGCAGTCGAGTTTCTACTCTGATATTCACGAAATAGAGTTGATCATTCAAAAGACGTTCTCTCAAGCCTAGAAGTACATGGCACTTCCGGGAAGTTATATTATCATACGGCCGTAAAGATTGATACCGATAAACAGCACCTTCCTGATAAGCATAGCCGATGGCGCGATATCTCGAATCCTTCCGCCTATGATTGCGCGTCAAATTGGACAGTGTCGTTATAAATCAAGACTAACCTCCCTTTTCCTCCAAAGTCTGAACGAAACGTATGCTCTGAAATTTCGATCAACTGAACACTGTGTCTAGTCCAGCATGAGTGAACCAAACGTATCTGCGACAGAAAGCACGGCAGCTCTCGAAGAACGACTGGCCGTCATAAGGACACTTGTCCAACAGAGATTACACCGTGAGGTCAGTAACAACCTATCGAAGTGACAGCGTGCGACTGACAATTTGCTTCAGATCAAAACCATTACGCCTCTTGGCCGTGACTCGAATAACTTTGTCAATTTGGTGCAGCTCAAGGAATCAAGCTTGGATCAAGAAGCAAACCATGACCTTCCTCTCCAGCATGGTACCCATAAGCTCGATTCCTCTGTGACCAGGATAGTGGTACGGGTCTCGAATCCTGGTGCGATGCTAGACGAAGATGTGCGTGTGAAGAACGAAGTCGCCGCCATTACTCTTATGCATAGAGCATTGGCCGGCTCGCCGTACAATCTCATTCCCAAGGTATTTGCCTGGGAGGCCTCGAGCTCAGCCGGTAGCGGTTGGATTGTCGAAGAGTTTATGGAAGGAGAGAAGCTGAGTCAGCACTTTCCCGATCTCTCACTCGATGAGAAGGCTTTGATCTTTGATCAAGTCGCTGAGCTGTTTGGTAAGATTCAAGCCTTTGACCCGGAGGTCAACGGCTTCGGAGGATTTGGTTTCGATGCGAGTGGGCGAGTCATCGCTGGACGCTCGTCTCTGTGGTCCGTAGGACCCTCATCAAACTATGCAGACTGGTATCAGGGCATATTTGACAAGCAACTGGAGTCGGTAGCCACGACGCCCCTCTTGGATGGTTGGAGTGAAGGTGGTCTAAAGGAGAGACTACATCACTTTGGTGCATCGGGTGGGCTCAGGTCATTGCTGCGCCCTTTTGAAAACATGAGGTCGACTCTCGTACATGGAGATATCTGTCAGTACCCAGTCGAGCGATTGGATTCACAGCTGACCTCTGTACAGCGGCAGAAAATATCCTGATCGATCCAGAGACGCACCAAATAACAGGACTGCTCGACTTCGATTTCTCCCACGTCGCCTCGGAGGCAGATGAGTTCTTCTATTCCTTCATGGATTTTGGTGGACTGGTACCTTGCCCCTTCGAAGGGGATGAACTGGACCGTTTGAGAGAGTACCAAATTCAGGGATTTCCAGACTCAACGCCACTTGGAAAGGTCGAGGATCCTCCAATTGATCTGGACATGGCACGACTCTGGCAAGCTACGCTGCGCAAACATCATGTTCATGGCCCGACTGACATTAAACGTATCGCCGAGCTTGCTGACATTTACTGGTTCTTGATAGATGTCTGCCCTCCGTTCTTCAACATGCCCCGTTGGTTGGCGAAGCGTACGGATGAACAGAAGCAGGCTGTCAAAGTGGCGATTGGGAAGAATCTCGAAAAATATCTTTCGAGATGGGGCTATTGAAGCTGCTTCATGTCTGTCTCTCACGAAAAGCCTAGTCCAAACGTTACAAAAAAGCATGGGCGGCTGTGACATTCTGGTGGCTGGTGGGTAGGCAAGTCTCCGGGACGTTCTGTACATGCACGACGTTATACAAATCGGTCATGTCGTCAGATAGGCCTGGCAGTGTCTTGCACGACAGTTTGGTATAGAAGGTCATGGATCGGGTGGCTGGGGCTCGGCGCTGCGTTTGCTCTAGCGTCATACAACTGATCATCACCGCACTCTCTACCCGCGTTACCATCATCAACACAAAGCACAACATGAGTATTTTCAAGTTCATCAAGTACTGCTTCTGCGACGAGGACAACGACTCTGAGCCTTTCCCTCTTGTGCGCATCGCCATGCCAAAGCCAATGCCCTTGAACGTCACCTCCTACCTGCCCATCTCGCCCAAGCCCATTCCTCAGCTGGATGTCTTTGTCTCCTCCAGCACTTCCTTCGCTATGTTCGAGCACGAATCAATCGCCAGCATGTGCTCGCGCCACAACTCGTTCACCAGCAACGGTACCTTCGATGATGTCGACCTCTCCACTCCTACCAAGTTCGCTCAACCCTCTAAGGCACGCGAGGTCATCTCTTCTCCCTTCAGCGACCAGCACGAGATCCAAAACACTCTTTTCGCCCCTGACTCTACCCACAACATCACCAACAGCGGCGACGAGGTCCCAAACGCTTCGCACCATGCCTCGGACGCTCTTCTCGTTCCTGGAAAGCAACTCATCCGTGATGCCTCTTCTGACGTCGACACCTCCCCTTTCGACGACGAGCACGGAGTTGAGTCAAAGCTCGAGGTTGAATATGCTCCCACTACCCCTTCCCCTGAGGACTATGACACTGAACGTGCTATGGAGTATCAGCGTGGTAAGTCATCCTCCCCACCCTCTCTCCAAATCCATGTACAGCCATGCTGACTTCAATCTCAGTTTCGCTTCTCTTCGACCACGGCAGCATTGAGTGCAACAACGTCCAGCGCGATGACGCTCTCGCCGTCCTTGAAGGTACAAAGGCCCACTCTACTGAGCCTCTCGAGTAAGTCTACTTTGTTTCTCATCAACAGTATCAGTTACTGACGTGTACTCTAGCCCCGAGCTCATGGAGACCATCGCTATCATGATGGGCCACAGACGCCTTTACTGAGTACTTGCACTCCTCTCGAGTCAGTCGCGCATCAACATGTCGCCCGCTATTGTAATGAACCAAGAACGATTCATGCATGAACGAAGTCACGATTGGAAGAAGGATTGGAGGCAACCATCATGAGAGAGAATCAGGGAGGAGAAAGGTTCATCGAAACCAGAACCTCAGGTGGTTGTTTCATTTGTTTTTGTTGCTGCTTCATGGTCCAGCGTATCCGCTTCTTCATATCCATGCCGGTCTCCTTCTTGTACATAGCAGAGACCAACGCATCGATGCTTTTGTTACCCAGCCTGCTGTTTGTTAGCATATGCCTCCTGACCCTTGTCGCAAGCACTCTGCGAAGATCCCATGTCTGTACCTTGCCGGTCTCCTCCCTGAATATCTCCAGTCACATCGGACGCCATGGGATTGTACTGCTTTGTAGCCTAGTGCACGTTGAGGTTCTCGTCTTCGGAGCTGTCGTAGGGTTCCAGCTCAGTCATGGGGATGTTGACGTTGACGTTGGCAAAGGGGCGTGAACGTTCTTCCAGGTAAAGCCACAGCAAGACTAGACACTGGATCAGTACTGCCTGACGTGCAACATAAAGATCACTGACCATAGGCGCTCAGAATGGAGCCCACGACAAGCATGGCGATTACGATAGATAGATAGACCTGAGGCCCGCGGCTGCCGGCTGCCCAGAGGAGGAAGAGGCCAAGGATAGCGATGATAAGGACTCCTGAGCGGAAGAAGCTGCTATTGAAGGGACTGTGTTGGGACATGCTGGTTGGTGAAATCTGGTGTTGATGATCGAGTTGGTGATATTTTGAGGGGCAGTTTGGTGGTGAAGTGGTTTGATATTTTTTTGTATTGAGAGATGTGCGTGGTGCGGAGAAAGGAGACTTGAATTTCGATCCAGCAAAAAGTGCAAAAAGAAAGGGCCGCTCGCGTAGTCGACCTCAGGCCCTTGCCTGCTATGCACTCTTATTTCAGGGTTGACCCAAACTACCTATTGGAATCAACCCCTACACTACTGAGCACATTTACTCTCCCAATTCTAGCTCAATATAAACCCTCGACCTTCTGGGACGGTTGACGGAGAATTGGTCGTGACTACACTTTGTTTGTTCCCTCACTTATCTCAGTCGTCGGAACTTCGTTGCCTAGGGGAACGAGTATTCGCTATAATTCATCCCAGCGTACGCTTTCGACATCTATCCACCAAACCATACAACCGCACAGTCTCGCAACTCTCCCTAACGGCAACTTTCCAGTCACCACATACCACTCCATCATGGCTACCTTACTTACTATGCCGCCTGAGATGCAGCTGATGATTGCGAACCGCGTCGAGGAGAAGGACGTTTTGACGCTGAACTCCACCTGCCGCGCCCTACGTTCGCTCGTCAAACCGGTGATGGCTTTGATCTTCGGTTCAGTCAGGACATACCACCTCTCCGAGGAAGGAATGGCATCTCTGCTTGAACTCAGCAAAGACACCACCTCTGCACCGTATCTCAGAACCTTGATCATCGTCCATGATGGTACGGTCCCGCCTCTCAGTCTCTTCAAGACACTCTCCGAAGCTCTGGAACACTTCAGCATAGTTTCCAAGAACCTCACTACTGTTGGTGCCCGCCGCTCGAGTCGCCAAAACACCCCCGGAGCACACACGATTGCAGCAGACTTCCACATCCAAGCCTTTGCGGGACAGCTTCTTGCAACTGCGAAGAGAGCAAAGCTACTTGTCAGCAGTCTGGTGTTCGAGCTGGAGGTACCTGCCGACATCATTGACTGGAGCGGCCTCCAGAGACGTGCCTGGACACATCCCTCGCCAGTTCAGGGCGACTTCACCGAGGAAGTCGAAGTAGCCTCCGCTATCGCCGAAGGATTTGATACCCTGTCGTGCGCGGACATCGGTCGCGGTTTCAAGTTTGCCTTGATTGGCCAGGAGGGTACCCGTAGGTCGCCGTCGGTCATCTACGATCCTGTAAAGCAATCGCTGGATGCCGTGCACCTTGAAGCGGACGACTGGAAAGTGGTCTTACAATGGTTACCACGATCGACCAAGCTGAAGGTCGTCAAGCTCTTCGACTGCAATGTAGAATTCCGAGCCTTTGACAACTTAATCACCGTTTCCTCGCTGGAGTCCCTCTCAGTCAAGGACGTTACACTGGTCCAGAACCGCGACATGACTGAAAACTGGCACTTTGTGAACCCCAGCACCTTGAACGTTCTGCTCCAAGACTGGAGAGCAGTGTTTGCCGGATTGCTCGCTCGAAGCCCAAACCTGTCGAGCTGTCGTCTCGGTCAGCTATCATTCCACTACACCAACCAGACTGGAGTCACTTGGGAGACCCACGGTACCGAAAACGTCAAGAAGCTACTTCGTGACCTCAAATGGAAGAAATGCTCTCGCCTAGCATTCAAGAAGGCAAACTCTGTCTACTCTGAGCCTCGCAAGCCTCGTAAGAAGTCCTTTAAGCACAAGAAGCTCCGCTGCACGCACAAGAAGGCTACCAAGAGCAAGAACTGAACAGCTACAACACTCTTGAGAGCCTCGTACTTCGCTGCCGCTGCCTTGATCTAGCGTCTCACCACAACCAAACGACGTCGTCTGAGGTTAGCACAGGATCCGTCATCAAGACCTCTTACGATTCTCTCTCCTTTCTCACGGCACTAACCATCGACTAATCACTACCATCGTTATCACCAAGATACAAGCAGCATACGACATACTCGATGACCCGGCAAGGTTAGTCATTTCACCTTCATACAACAAGCACCACCAATAAACACATCATCTCAAGATGGCCCTCGGTAGATCGACAGTGGCGGAGCATCTTGGACGTATTTGGAGCAACGATCAGTCTCGTAGAAGAAGCTGGGAATCTCTTCGAGAACCGGTGGAGAATTTGGGTTTTCCTTTGTGGTCTCTTTCTTTGTTTCCTTCTTTGCCCGTCAGCACCTTTCTGTTACCTACCACTGGTCATACCTGCGTCTAATGGCTACTTGTCCTTTCTTTCATGGGGCACAGTGTGGTAGTCTTAATCTTGGATCGAAACACCCTAATGGTACCACTTTCCGGGGATTGCATCTTCTGCTTAAGCTCTGTTCTATGAGACCCCTCTTGATCAAGCACCACCTTAGCATTCCAGCAGCAAACCTCATGCGAGCATAACCCTCAAATATCCCGTTATCAAAATCATTGCCCACTTCTTGCTGCGAACACTCAACACGGCTTCTCCCTGCTCATGGAGACCACCAAGAAAGCCGTCTGATTGTTCCTTGCGACCGTGTCAACTTCCCCATCAGAAAGACCCCGCCAACGTCATGCTTCCCGAGCGTGATAGTCATACGCCTCGAATACTTTGGTAGGGGTGGAACGACCAGTCTGGAGAAGGGAGAGAGGTCTCCTCAAGGATCTTGTTGGGCTTCTAACTGTTTTCCTTTGTCCGGTTGCGTTTTCACGCTTGGTGTTGCCTTGTCCACTTCTTTCGTATGAATCTGTTTCTGCTTCGATTGGTCTTACTGTCCTTGGCCCGAGTCAATCTGTAGTGCAATCTTTGCTTTTGGAATGAGGTTCTTAGCCATGCCAACTTCTGATCTGACCAACTTGAGAGTGCATCTACGGTGAACCTTTCCTGGAAAATGCTCGCAAGAGTGTTCATGTCGCACATTTCACTATCTGCGCTCTCTATACTCGTATGATCGGTTGCTGTAAGCTTAGCCTCTATATATCTGCCAAGCTCTCCGTGATAACAAAAGCAGCTGTGGCTCAATGGCTAGAGCATCACTCAAGGTCCCTTCCGGATTTGGATACCGGTCTCCCTATTGGATACAGAAAACTCTACTGGGACTTGTATTGGCACACCTGGTGCTCAGATCCGTGGAGCAAAGCATGGCCGAGTTTCATCAAGAGTTGAGAACTATCCATGCTGCATCCATACCGCCATCGATTTTGCCACGCATCTCGCCTTCTTGAGAATGAATAGTTACTCTTTTTACCCAGGAGCATATGAGACTCGAACATTCAAGAGAACACCCATACAAACCCTGTCAACGACGATCTCGACGAACCCTATCCTCTTTTCTCCTCTGCCGCATCAACTTCAACTTCCACACTTTGTGCACCACGTCTGCTATTTGTCCAACAAGTCTCAGATTGAGGCATGGTACAGCACGACCATCCCAAAACGTCCCACGTGCACGTTCCTCCTTCCTGAGCATTTCCATCGTTCCATACAACCTATGCTAGGAGACGAATGTACAAAGGATGATAGTACTATCATGAGCGTTCAACCTCTTCAAAGACCAAACCTATCAGAACCGAGATCGCCTATGCTCGTGGTGTCTCCCAGAGTCTCAGACTGCACTTTGACAGCCGTGACCTTGAGCCCACCGGCACGATCGAAGACGCAAGTTATGAGCCGATGTTGGACATTATCATCCATGAGACCACTGCCACACCTTGCATGAGCTTTCCTGCCGATTGCGAAAACATCAAGAAGATTCCCTTTCCTCTCATCTCCGCCTGCATCCTTCCCTACGACAATCAGGTCGCTGTAGTCTCAACAACGTCATCACACATCTCCTCTAGTCGCATGGCCCTCTTCTCTCGACACCAGATGAGACTCGAACATAATCATCGAAGACAATGGGACTTGAGAAGGCCTGACTAGAAGTCCGCTCAACAATACTTTCCCCCATCTCTTGTCACATCAAGCTATCCTATCCATGCTACACTCGCTCTCCTACCTCCGTATCTGTCAATAGAGAACTCACAACACCGGATCACTCTTCGTGGGCTGGTCCTGTTGGTCAAAGAAGGCAGCGAGATCTCCATGGCTTGAACCCATCCAGGGGCCGGGCTGCACGCATGAACATGACAGTTCTGTACTTCGCGTGCTCCTCGAACTCTATGGGCTTGGCTATTCAATGGTAAGAAACATAGAAGAAACCGAAGGAAAGCACCAGTCAAGCAGTCGTATAGACGAGGATCTTGGCGTGCAACAGTTACTACTCGCAGAATCACCGAACATGGCACCACTCTTTCGGAGAAGGGAACGGAGGAGCTCTGGGTTAGATTGGGCAGGCAGAAGGGTGTAGGATAGTACCCAACTCGCTTTCAAAGTCACATACCATTCATCAGAGATCAGATAGATACATCGTACAAAGCCCCTTCTGCGATCCCTGGCTTCTCATATTCTGCCCAGTATACTCTTCCAAAAGCCCTTCTTGGGTTTCTCATTCTTCTCAGAGGTCCTACGAGTGCTTCGACGATGTCTTCTCTGTTCTGGATCTCTTGATGGTGCTGGCACTTCCCGTATATAGTACTCATCTCCTGATCTTCGGCGTTCAGCTCCTATGTCCTCAGTCCTGTGTCTACTGACCTTCGGCTCTGGTATTGGTGAAGTCTCTCTGATCCGTGGCTCTCGATGCGAAGTGGACTGTTTGTGTGCTTTGGCACGATCTTCTCGGTGACGTCGACTATCAGACACCTCAGCCTCCTTTCTACGTCTACGTCGTTCTGCTCGCTCAAACTCCTTTTGTCTGGCCTCTTCTTCAGTCCTTTCACGAGCCGCACGTTCTTGCTCCAGAGCTTCTTGAGCACGTCTCTTCTTTTCTTCACGTCTAGCTTTCTTTTGCTCCTTCTCAATCGCCTCCAGTCTTGCTAGCTCCTCTTCCTTTTCTTGCAGTCGCCTTTCTTGTTCCTCGACAGCAGCACGTTTGCGGGCACGCCGGAGCTGGCGTTGGACTTCTTGCTCGCGAGCTGCGATTTCTGCTTCTCGACGTCTCATTTCCGCTTGCTCTGCTAGTTCTGCACGAGTGGGTCTTGGCTTTGTGGTGCTAGGGGTGCGGAAGAGCCCGGGTGCAGGTGCATTGGCTGTCGAGCTACGTCGACGTGATCGAGTTGAAGGTGGCGCTGGCTTTGGGTCTGGTGCAGTACTCGAGACATCCTTGACCTTGTGGCGTGAGGAGCTGTGGCGACTGGAAGATGACTTGGAAGACTTGCGTCGCTCTCGTGGAGGTGAGACTGGTTCTCTGCTATGTGGAGCAACTGGCGGTTTTTCGAACGAGACCTTCGAAGACTGCTTTGCCGGTGCATCTTCCACAGGTGCAGGCATATCAGCCGCTGGTTCTTCGAGCAAAGGCGACCCATGCGTTGCCTCTGAATCTCGTAAGGTCTCGATACCCGATTGTTGTGATGCGGAATCTCCTGGCAACACTTCTGCTTCGGTGGAGGGCGCTTGTGTAGGAGTATTTGGCTGAGCTGCTCGTTCGGACTCGATTGGTTCTTCCGATACGACCGGCTCAGGTTGCTCTTCGGGCTCTGCAAGCTCTGGTGGTTCCGTTGGGCTTTCTTCTACAGGCGGTATAGGTTGCTCTCCAGGACTATATATCTCGTTAGATTCTGGTGTCTCGTCGAGCAATGGAGTATCTACGGGTTCTGCGGCCTTTGTGGTCTTCTCCTCCTTCTCTGATTTGGATATATCCTCTCCAGCTCCTTGGGAGGTTTTGGTGCCTTCGATTTCGACGGCTTGCGCTTCTTCGGCCAACACGGGCATAGATAGCAATTGTAAGTCGTGGTCTTCCGCTTGCGCACCAGCTCCAACCGTCGTGGTGGAGGCATTGTCAGTGTCGTTTATGGTGTTTACAACAGCGTCGACCTCTTTCCCCGATATATACTCGAGTGCTACTTCAATGGACTGCTCAGAAAAATCTTCAATGTTGTGAGACTCTGTGAAATGCACAGAGACGTGCTTTTCTGGCGTCTCACGAGCTTCAGAATCAGCAGGCTCGACAACAAACGGCTTGCTTGCGTCTTCGACTTGTTCAAAAACAGACTCTGATGCGACAACACCTTCAGCCACATCATTAGCAGGCTCTTCAATCACGGGCCCGGTTGGTGCCTCGTTGTCAGCAAGCTTTCCAACCTCAACATCGTCAGTCACAAGCTCTTTTGCGACTTCAGCTTCGGTGCTGACTTCTGCTAAGGCTACTTGTTGGAGCTCTTCAGCAGGTTCAGCATATTCCGTCTTGTTCTTAGGAGTTGAAGCAGGACTGGTTGCACTCACGTCCTCGCCGCTATCCCCTTCCGTGACCGGCGTGTCGAGATCGTGCACTTCCGTGTCCGTCACAGAGTCTGCAAGAGCTTCTTCCTCTGAGGCCGGCACGTCAGTTTGTCTGACCACGTCTATATTCGCGTCACTCAAATCTTGGTCTTTTGACTGCTGGGGAGCTTCGACCGTCTGAATTGCATCCGGCTCCTCAACAGCCGGCGATGATATAACCGTTGTTTGAGGCTCGGACACTTCTGGCGCATCAGTCGTAAGGGCATCCGTGTTGAGCTTCCCTGCTTCTGGATTTTGCTCATCGAGAACGCCGGTCGTAGCCGAAGCTCTGCTAACATCTGCTACCAGTGTCTCAGCGTTGCGATCCAGACTGTCAGAAACTTCCGTCTTGACCTTCGGCTCCCGGTCGCCTACTTCATCTTCGACAGGCGCTACGACCTTAGGCGAAAGTTCTGGCTGTATATTTTCGTTCTCCATTTGCTCAGACGTCTCTTCTGTCTCTTGGTGTTGGTTAGCCTCGCCCGCATCACCAGCTTCGAGATTAGCGTCTGGTGCCTCTTTCTCCGGAGGCATGGGGGCTTCTGGAGGTACATCAAGGGTGTCTTCATCGTCTGGAAGCAACACAATGACAGCTTGACCATTAAGATCGTTGTCTTGGCCGCCGATCGCTTCGGGTACAGGATCGGACGCTTCTTCCACGGCAGCCGATTGCGTGGTACTGACGTCCGTGTCGGCAGGTGCAGCTTCTGGCACCGCGGTAGTCTTCGAGATCATCAGAGCTGCTTCAGTGGAAAGTACAAGAGCGGCCAACTCCATCAAGGTCGGTTTAGGCTCGTTGACAATCTCTGAAGAAACAGGTTGTGACTCTTCCATCGATACAGAAGATGCCGGCTCGGTATCTGCAATCGGCGCTGTTTCCTCAATGGATATATTCTCTTCTGGTTTGGGCTCGACAGTCCCTAGGCCGAGCACCACCTCGTGAGCGTCTTTGGGTATACTTCCTTCTGGATTTTCTGGTTCAATGGATAAGTTCTGGCTCTCAGCTTCGTCCACGCCGTTGTGCGTGTCGTCTGAAGAAACAGTCTCTTCGATCACAGCTTCAGAGGGCTCATCCACGCTCTCCAGTTCTTCATCGACCTGCGACTCGACATTCGGTGGGATCGGAGTCTCAGTTTCGCCATTCTCTTCGACAAGAGGCTCTGCTATAGATGCAGTTTGAGTTTGTTCTTTTGCAGTCACAGGCTCTGGTCCGTTATGGTTCTCTGGATTTATTGTTATTGGTTCTGCAATGCTGGTTCCATCATCGGAAAGGCTGGTATGTGGAGGAAGGCCTTGAGGTGGGTTGACATCTGCAGGGTCGTCCGCTTGTGGCTTTTCAGAGGTATGATTGGCTTCTGGCGGGCTTAAATCGATTTCCGCAGGAGTGAGAACGGACTCGTTTTCAGCATCAGCACCAAATTCGACTCCCTCTCCTGGGTTTCCATTCTCCAGTGGACATATGATAGCTTCTACTTCGGGTGGTGTTAGCAGTGCGTTGGCTGGGATTATCTCTTCTTTCTGCTCCATTGTCTCGGCGCTCGTCTCCCCCTGATCAGGCACATCAACCATCGGCGCCTCTTCAGCCGCTATGATCTCCATAGCCTCACATTCAGCTTCAGGGAGAAATGCAGTATCATCTAACACGGCAGTGATATTGATGACTTTTGTCTCCTCGACCTCAACATCCTCCGAGTCTATAACATGCCCGTTCGGCGGCGGGCTCGGCGCACGCGGCGGCACATCCACGACCGTTAGCGGCGGCGGCGGTGGTGGCGGTCCCGACGACTCTCCTCCTTTGCTCGACACACTCTTACTCTTCTTCTTACTCTTTGCTTTGGAAATAGTCTTGCTCTTGCCCTCTCTAAGCTGTATAATCTCCACAGGTTTTTCTTTCGGCCTCTCAGAACTTCGGGATTTGCTAGATTTGCTGGAGCTGGTTTTTTTCTTACTGAGCTTTGAAGGTTTGATGGGTTCGGCTATTGTCACACGCGGGCCTGGTGATGGTGGCGGTGGTGGAACAATGATAGCTGCTGTATCGTCAGAGGGAGGTACCACAACAATTATAGCTGCTGTGTCGTCTGTTGAGCCATCGTTGCCGGCATCTATAATCTGAACAGTCTCGTCAGGATCACTCGAGGCTTCTATAGGGGCAGAGCCTGGCGTGTGTTCTGACTCTGGTGAGATTGCCACGAGGCCAGCATCGTCAGACTCTGTCGAAACGGTATCTACAGCTGGCTCCGTTTCTGGAGTTTTGGCGTCCACTTCCGGCGCTGACGGTGGTTCCTCTGGTATATCATCCGAAGGCTCGTCTTCGGCGATTGCGTCCTCGGGAATCGGGTCTGTGGAAGAGGGATTGCCATCAGATGGCTCTGGTGTTCCGGCTACCGCTTTATCATCCGTGCCTATATCTTCGGCCTGGGACTCCAATTGCTGAGGAGGATCAACAGGCTCTTCTTTCACTTCTGAAGCAGGCTCGAAACCTCTACTCTCGTGGTCTGAAAATTCATCAGGCTGCTCGGCTACAGGCTCCTCAGTAGCAGCCATTTCCTCCACCGAGGTGTCCGCAAGCTCTATACTTCTCTTATCAGTCTGATCATCTACTTCCTTGTGGACATCGGCGTCTGGCACGGACTCTGACTTGTGAGCTGCTGCGTCTGCTGCACTTGAAGCAACAAGCTCAGAGGGAGCTTCAGCGTCGGTCTCCCCGGGAGTGCTCTCTGTTGGCGCAGCTGCTGTCACTTCTTCGACAGGAGGGCCAGTAGTCGTCAGTACATCCGGCGAGGAAGATGCGTCATCTTGTGGAAGGTCGGAAGGCGGCTCTGCGTTTGATGCATCAGGGCTAGTCTCCGTTACGCTGGTGGCAGCGTCCAGTTCCGGTTCCGGTCCCTCGAGCGATATGTTCTCGCCCTGGGTCGACGCTCCCACTGTCTCCTCGGCCAGAACTTCGTCAGCAGTCGTCTCAGCCTCTATACTCTCTTCCATACCCGCGGCAGCTAAATGGCATCAGTCTGACTCGTCAAAGCATCATCGAAACACTCACCGTCAGCATCGCCTTCTGCCCCTGCCTCTTCCTTGCCCTGAGCATTGCCCTCAGCCGTCACCTCTTCCTCCATTCCAGCGACTGCCTCTTCCCCCTCTTGAACACCATTGTCTTGTTGTCCGTTCTCTTGAGCATCCTCTCCTTCCAATGCCACCTCTCCCGTCCCTTGAACACCATCGTCTGCCTTTGCCTCTTCCTCTTTTCCAGCTTCTTCCTCCCCTTCTGCCTCATTCTCTTCCCCAGCCTCGTCCTCCTCATCCATCGAAAACACCGGCGCTTTGCCCCAGATATCATAACTATAATGTCTCGGATCAATTGTATATCTCGGCTGTGGAGGCGCTGGCCAAGCAAACGATGGCCTTACCGCTGCACCCCCTCCTCCTTGCGGCGGTGTCCAAGTATATTGTGCCCTGGGCTGAGGTACCGATGTTGGATACTGATATGGTTGTTGCGGAGGAGGAGGAGCGTATTGATATGACTGATGCTGAGGGGACGGACGCTGAGATGATGCAGAGGAGGCAGAGGAAGGTGAGAAATTCGCTACATTTATGCCTTTGAGGTTATGGCGGGCGAGGATTGAGGAGAGGTCATTCGACATGATTGTTGCGTCGGTATTTCCAGAGCTTCTGTTAAAGATAGTCGTTGGAATGACTTTGGAGTTTTCTATCGTAAAATGGCGATAGGTTCTCGAGGTACAGCATCCGAGGGCTTGGTAGTGGTCCAGTGGAATGGCCTCCGAAGATGTTCTCCTTGAAGACAGACTTGGGTCCAGTATGCAGACGGGTGAAGCGGGATTCGTGAGTCTGCTATATAAATCTTACAGTATAGAAACAGAAACAGAAGACCGAAGGAACGAGAGAAACACAAGCGATTCCCATTGACGATATCAAACCTTACCTTACCTTATCACCTCACCCCGTGCATGTATATGTATACATCTAGACCCCTTCCCCCATGTTTCGCAAACCCCGATGTGCTATGTCAATAGATCAACAACGCATACTTGACACGTCAACGCTGTCGAAACCACATGCAAGTCAAATAAATCTGCCACGTCGAGGGCAAGAACGATACACAAAGCTGCATCACCTCATCTGTACCATCATGACAGTAACCAAAGGTTGCAAAGGTGACAAGAAAGTCTGACAGAGCCAAACCGGGAGCCTCGTACTCTGCCAGATCCACGCACTGTCTGTTGTATCTAATCACAGTGTGAGAAGACCAGAGCAGATGTTCGTGTAACGTGTAACAAGCAAAATAGACCCCCACTCCATCGGGTCTGAAGCCGATTCCCGCGATATGCATTAGTCTTGCTGCACCCCGTGGGATGGTAAGCATTGCCGAGATTGATATAGCACATCGGACGTGGCAAGATTGCAAAGCTGACAATCACGTATCAGAATAATTGTCCTGATAGAAGTTGTAGCAATCAACCTTCGTGGCATGCTTAGACTCGACGAGAAGTCCGACCTGAGGTCCGGGAAGACAGTCGTGGATGGATCCGATACGTCGTACAAACGCAGGTGCAAATCGGGAATCAGATACTCTCAAATTGAGTGTGGCTCGCTTGACCCCTCAAGGTACCGCGTACAACGTTCTTCAGTTGTTGAACACTCACAGTATACACCCTCAGCCCTCTGTACGAACGCGTCAAGTCTCCGCCCCTAGACGCGACACAAAGAAGGGACTCCCGACATCATAGACATGAATGCAATACAGCACTGTCCCTCGTACCAAACTTGACGCGTTCCTCAGGACTCGACGCACAAGCTTCTTGGGCATCAATATTGTGACGAGTTGCTTCCCTTTTGCTCTGCACATGCATGATGCATGGAGATGCCGGTCGGGACGGCGCGGGAAGAAGAGAGGCTAAACTCCTCTTTCGACCTCTGATGGCATCATCGATAGCATCATCTTCATGATCATGATCATCTTCATCACTTTTGTTGGCCACGAGATATGCTTAATGCCGAGGTGGTGATGGCAACAACAACACGCCAAGAGATGTGCTGCAGCCAGGGTGACATCACAGACAAGCAATTTTGAGGTTGGCAGCGAGATCGTGGCCGCTATAAGATCGTTTGAAGATATCTAAGTTGGCCAATTTATCATCCATGGTATGAAGACGGATAGAGGCTAAGGATGTCTAATCAAGCTCAAGATTCGATGCCATAATGACCAAAAACTACTTCCCAATGTCACTCCATCAAAATCACATACTCAGACTCGTACAAATTCACCTCAACACACTTCCTCATGTCATCGTCCCTACAACATCAGCGGCTCCGAGCACAACCAACCAATGACACAGATCTCATCGTTTTGTCCGAGATCTACTGATCCCACGTAATCCCGTTCCGTTATATTGTCAGTTGACATGTCTCGAAAAAAGACTGCCGCAAAAATAGGTAGTGCCTGCAGATCTTGAAACGGTGCTTTGCAACACAAAGTAGCACTGCCACAGACACAATTGCAATACTCAGACTCAGTCACAGGAAACAGCAGAGACTTGACAAGATGGAGAAGAGCTCAATAAGAACAATGAATTTGATAATCTCGGACAAAAGAACCTTGTGCCTGTTCCTCACTCAAGATAAACTACGGCGACCGAACGCCACTTCCAAGGGTATTCTGCAAAACCCTAATGGTATTCCTGAGCCCCATGACAAACCAAAACAAAAGTGGAAAAAAAAGAACAAACAAGAATGATGCACAGGAGCAAGCCTGGATGCGAGCGAGAAGATAAAAGACCAGCATCACTTTGTGAAGCGTTATGCATCTTCTGATGGGACGATCGAGTCTTTTGGAAAATGGCTTGTGTTGATACATTTGTTCGACTTTCCTTTTCCATTGGAAAGCCGCCTGCAACATGGGAGGAGAAACATGAATGAGCAATGGAATGAAAAAAAGAGATTGATAAAGGAGATATAGTCATGACCCGCAATAATCAAATGTACTGCTGCCTTTTATTCATAGCCGGCTCCGCGTTGCCACGGACTCGCTCTGCCTGTTTGTTGAACTTGTGGCGTGCGAGCTGGGCTGGCGCTGTGAGTGCTGCGCATATCCGGTGTTCCAAAACCGGTCTTCTCGTCGAGATATGTGGGAGGGTTGTGTCTCGGCAGACCGCCATCTGCAGGGAAGCTCGAGATGCTAGGGTCGTGAGGAGAGCGAGGGATCTCGCCATATCTGCCGGCCATAGAGGAGCTGTTGCCGCCAACGCGAGGCTCGGAAGTGGAACTACCAGACCAACCGTCCTCGTCATCTTCAATGCGAGCGCCCTTCCAGCCACCCTTGCCTTCACCACGAGCGGTAGCACCCAGTGCGTCGAGCTCGGTGTTGAGTTGAGTCTGGGATTTGATGAAGGAACCGCGATCATCGCGCATGGGCTGGTATCTGGTGTCGGGGTTCTTGGAGAAGATGGCGAATGCCGAAGCGACGAGAATGGAGATCAGAAGAATAAGAGAGAAGACGGCGTTGAAGATGAAGAAGAGGATACCCATGACTCCATTGACCAGACCAGGCAGGGTGAAGATGCCGGTGAAGAAGAGCAAGAAGATGGCGTTGAGGAAGTTGAAGAAGCAGATGAAAATGTTGAAAACGTTGGTCTTCTTGTCCATGTAGGGTGTGAGGACGCAGACGACGATGAAGAAGACGGCCTCGATGATGAGGAAGGCGATGGCTTGAAGGGTGCCGCTACCTTGGCCAAGAGCGACAAACATGCCCTTGAGGAGGAGGTAACCCAAGACGGGGACAATGAAGTAGTATGCAGTGGCCTTGAACTGGACGTAGAGGAATCCCCACTTGTTAAGCGAAACGGGATCCGAGTAGAGGATGTAGGCTGGGTTCTTGTGCATCGACACGGAACGACGGGCAAGACGGATGACCTTGGATGAGGCCCAGGCGAGTATGCCGATCATGGTGAAGACGGTGAAGACAGCGAGAACAACCTCAGCAGCCGAGTCGCGCTTGGTGAATTCCCAGAAGCAGAGAACAACCATTTGAGGGAAACCGATCAAGACCAGACGGAAGAGAATACCCTTGAGGACGGTGGTCCAGCCGTTGCGGAAGTCCTGGAATTTATCGCCCTTCATTCTGCCCATCTTGACGAGACCCTCGCAGATGAACTTGAAGATGATGACGCCCATAACGACAAAGACAACGAAAATGAGAAGGAAGATGTATCCAGTAAGGAAGATGTTGGTCAACTCGATCTTGGAGCGGAAACCGACACGCTCGATACCGCGAAGAATGATAGTCTTGGTGGTGGCATCGGTGGTGGTTGCTCTGGGAAGGAGTTGATGAAGCTTCATGGCACCGCGGGCGAGGAGACGCTCAGCAACGTGGACGGAACGCTTCTGAACTTCGACAGACTCGGTCGACAACTCAGACAGGACAGTGCTGGGAGTGCCTCCAGTAGAGCGCTGGTACCAGGTAGCGATGTCTTGGATAAAGCCGACACGGATGATACCCATGCTCCACTGGAAGTTCTGAGTCCAGGAAGCGACAATGGGTGGAAGAGGAACAGCAGTCATACCGACCAGAGACTGGGCCTGGAAGTAACCAAAGAGCGCAAGAGTGTTGGCAGCGACATGAGCGGCAGTGTTGGAGTGTCCGAGACCCGAAGTGACGGCAGAGACGAACAGAGCGAGGCCGACAATGACGGCGACAGTCCAAGAGACGGCTTTCTGGTCGACAGTCTTGCCGTTTGTGAGTTCGGCTTGCACGCAGGCAGTGGCTCTACCAGTGTCGGTGCTGTTGACGTAGACCTGGACCTTGGCGTCGAGGTCAGGGATGGTGTATGCGATGCCTAGAACATGTCAGTGGAAAGCCAGACAACGAAAACGCCCAAGACTTCATACCGGGAATCTGGCTGACTGTGTCGGCAGGCAAGACAATGTTGGAGTCGAGGTCGATCTGACCCTCGTTCATGGGGCAAAGGCCAGCCCATCCTTCCTCACAAGGGTCGAGTGTCTTTGTGACGATCTTCAAGCCATAGGCGCTGACGACCAGGTCGATGGTGACGTTACCAGTGACTGTGGTGACACCAACGATGTTGAAGGTAAGAGTACGGTTGTCAGGGGTGAAGGCGACGTTGAACAGACTGGCCGAGAAGTTGGAGTTTGCCATGCAAGTGCTGAGCGACGAGGATGAAATCACGCGTTGCTTGTCAATGCCGCCACCAGCCTGGGCCATGGGGATGAGGGCGACGAAGAGGGCTATTAGGAAGCCGAGAGGCGACCTTGAAGGACGCATGCTGGGCGATGAATAGAGAATACCAATTAATAAATGCTCCCGACGATGCCAATGCTGGAGATGCAGTCTGCTGCTGCTGGTCAAGAGGTCCGAATGCAGGTGTTGCGGTTCACAGCGGCGAGAACGAGCGGGGAGGTGAGTTGTCGTGGATGCGTGTGCCTGTGTTTGGATGGCAAACAGGTGGTTGGAATGTAAAAGCGGATGGCGAGGCTCTTGGGCCTTTGCTCAAACCGGAAGGGACGGGGAAAATCAAGTCTTGACGTCGGACGAGTCGCGACTGATGAGCGAGTGACGAGTGACGGAGTTGATGATTATCGAAAAAGAGGAAGGCGCGCGGGGAGGCTGGGAGAATGGGGGAAAAGAGTTGGAGATGTAGGCAAGGAAAGTGGGAAGTAGTGATGGCGTCGGCGGATTGCAGCGGGTGCAGCTGCTTGGAAGGTGCAGCGGCGACGGGGCGGTTCGTTGGACGAAAGGGACAACGAACGTGGGAATAGTGAACCAGCAAAGCAGGAATCCGACGACGGAAGAACGAGAAACACGACCCTCAACACAGCCAAAAGGGCCTCCCAGAGTCCCAAAGACGTGCGTGACCCGACAAACAAGCGCAGATTAGCGCCAAAGCCACGCCAGCTGATGTCAACTTGTCAACGACCGGAGCGATCTTTTTCCTTTTTCCGATCGAGTCTGAGCAGATCGTTGTTTTGTTGCCGCCGTCACGTTGGCTTGCAGGAAGAATGGATGAGTTGCGCTCGAGTATCAGCACGCCGTATGGGCCTTCGTCGAATGCTGTTTTACAGTCGGATTGGCTGCTCGTACAAGGGGGCTGTGCAGCTTTGTTTCCACACAATAATGATCCCACACGCTCGCTCAGGGGTCTTGTCCTGAGACGACGCTCCAATCCACTCTTCCCGTTTGGCGATCAGTGCGCCACCAGACTGCTGTTTATTACGCGGCACCGAGAAAAGCTGGGGAAGAAGATGAAACTCCTTCGATGTGCTTCTCGTCCATCGCAATCACTCCGACGCCTCTGCAGTCTGTACACGGCCTCGTGCGTACAGTGGTTCAGTTCGCCTCGGGGAGTCTCATCTGCAAGACGACATCCGCAGCAGACCGACCTCGAAAGCCACCGCATCATGTTCAGAGGGCAGCTGGTCAAACAAACCCCGTGCGCCCTCAAAATAGACAACGGGCTTGCAGTCCCGCAAACGGCCTCTGTACAGCGACAGCACTGCTTAAAGTCTCTTGGACTCTCTCCTTCATTTGCATCTGGTTCTCTCCTTGCAATTCGACAAGGCCGTTACTTCACCTGTTTGGCATGAAAACATCATTTCCCGTCCATCCTCTACCAAAGAGCGGAGTCGTCGCAGGCTGTCTCGATCTCAGCCGCCAAGCTCCATAATACGGATGGCCATATGCTTGGCCGGCCTCAGCGTATTTGCATACGGATGCCAACATAGAGCTGCGCCGACCTTGGTATGGATATGGAATGAGTACAAGGATCTTGGACATGATTGGCACTCATCTTGCAGTCATCTGTCTCACCGATGGCAATGCTTCAACAGCATCTCCTCTGTGCGGAATGAATGATGCCAATACTGGCCAGGGCTTGACGGTGCCGAGCTACCTTGTTCTCGGAGTACGCGGCCTCCTGCAAGACTATATACATGGTCATGAAAACCGGCAGGTCTACGCAATAGTATTGATGTTGTACAGGACGACATGAAGTGAGTTTGTTGTCGCGGGCTGGATCTAATCTTCCCAGCAACGGGCAGTTTACCGTTGGCCCACAGTCACAAATTGCCAACAGCTTCCAGGAGAGAAAGTATGCCTAGATAATACGAAGTCTAGAAACCGATTCTCCATGATCGGTCATGCTGGAAAGGAGGAAGGATGCCTGTGACAAGCGACATGGGCGTGGTATGATACGGAGACATGGGTTGCCGAATACATTCGTGTTCGGAGATTGACCAAGCGGTACTCGGCTTCCCAGAGAGAAAGGAGGAGAGGACCTTGAGGGGCATAGCTTTACAGAGGCTGCTATACGGAGGTAGAATTCGCTGTAAGGCTGTGCAAACTCAATGACGATACAGTGCAGCCATGATATCCAGCCAATCTATCTGGCACTGGTCTTGATTGATTGAGAGACACAAGGGTCCATGTATTCGATGGAGAGGAGCGAAAAGATGGATTGTCATATCTGATGGGATTTTGTCTTGGCGATCTTTTGCGCGCGATAACCTTAATTTTTTTGTTCGAGCATGCGCCCGGCCAAAGTCTGCGCAGGACTGGACTTTTTTGCCTGTCATCTGTCATTCCCCACCACAACACAACATCATGTCGAACCCGGAGCTCGCCACTAAGAAGAGAAAGAGAAAGCACGTCGCTGCCAAACCCGCCGATGTTCCCGTCCCTGCCGTCGCCGCTGTCGCCGCCCCGGACGCTGAAATGAAGCCGCGCAAGAAGACCAAGTCTGTAGGAGGAAAAGCGAAGGACGTCGAGAAGAATGAGGACGAGGTGAACGACGAGTTGCGCGAGGCCGCAGCCGAATCTTTGGTCGCCAACATCAGCGACGAGGCAGCCTCTGATGAGGAGGAAGCCGACGAGGAAATGGGCGAGGCAGACGAGGAGAAGGAGCAGGCAGACATTGGCGAGCCTTCAGACCTGCCCTCGGCGCTTGGAGTCTCGCTCCCTGGACAGGATGCTCTGCCCGAAAAGTTCACCGACATCAACCTTTCCGACAAGACGCTCAAGGCGCTCGCCGACATGAAGTTTGAGAACATGACCGAGATTCAGGCAAGAGGTATCCCGCCTCTTCTCGCTGGAAAGGATGTCCTGGGTGCTGCAAAGACTGGTTCGGGCAAGACTCTGGCTTTCTTGATTCCTGCCATTGAGATGCTGCACTCGCTCAAGTTCAAGCCCAGAAACGGTAAGCATGCTCGCTTGTGTTTTTGCGACTACCAACTGACTCATTCATGTAGGAACCGGTGTCATTGTCGTTTCTCCCACCCGCGAACTCGCTCTCCAGATCTTCGGTGTTGCCCGCGAACTCATGGCCCACCACTCGCAAACCTTCGGTATCGTTATTGGAGGAGCCAACCGCCGCGCCGAGGCCGAGAAGCTGGTCAAGGGTGTCAACTTGCTCATCGCTACCCCCGGACGTCTGCTCGATCACCTGCAGAACACCCAGGGCTTTGTCTACAAAAACATCAAGGCGCTGATTATCGATGAAGCTGATCGTATTCTCGAAGTCGGTTTCGAAGACGAAATGCGCCAGATCATCAAGATTCTGCCTAAGGACGAGAGACAGACGATGCTCTTCTCGGCTACCCAGACAACAAAGGTCGAGGATCTAGCCAGAATCTCGCTACGACCTGGTCCCCTCTACATCAACGTCGACCACAGGAAAGAGCACAGTACCGTCGAGGGTCTGGAGCAGGGCTTCATTGTCTGCCAACCCGACATGCGTTTCCGTCTGCTCTTCACTTTCCTTAAGAAACACCCCAAGAAGAAGATCATCGTCTTCTTCTCGTCATGCAACTGTGTCAAGTACTACGCCGAACTCCTCAACTACATCGACCTGCCCGTGCTGGATCTTCACGGCAAGCAAAAGCAACAGAAGCGCACAAACACGTTTTTCGAATTCTGCAATGCCAAGCAGGGCACTTTGATCTGTACCGATGTTGCAGCACGTGGTCTGGACATTCCTGCGGTTGATTGGATTGTGCAGTTCGACCCTCCGGATGACCCCAGAGATTACATTCACCGTGTCGGTCGTACTGCCAGAGGAGCCAACACCAAGGGCAAGAGTTTGATGTTCTTGCAGCCCAACGAGGTTGGTTTCTTGAAGCACCTTGAGGAGGCTCGTGTGCCTTTGACCGAGTTTGAGATGCCCGAGAAGAAGGTTTTGAACATCCAGAGTCAGTTGGAAATGCTGATTGGCAAGAACTACTACTTGAACAAGGTAAGCTTGGATGGTCTTGTATTGATTATCGGGACAATGCTAACAGGTGTTTGTACAGTCGGCCAAGGACGGATACCGATCATATCTCCAAGCGTACGCATCGCACTCTCTGCGCTCAGTGTTCAACGTCAACGAACTCGACCTGGTCAAGGTGGCCAAGAGTTTCGGCTTCAACACACCGCCGCGCGTGGACATGCAATTGGGCTCGAGCATGAAGATGGAGAAGAAGCAGGGAGTTCGTCGTGCATACGGCAGTCAACCCAGACAAGGTGGAAACTACAAGCGCCAGCGTCAAGAGTAAAGCGATTCGTCAGAGAAAAATATGGTTTTGTTGGTGGCAGCATTTATTCAAACACGGCTTTGTGGTGGTATAGCGGGCGTTCCGAAAAGTGGCATTTGTGCAGATCAATCGAATCTGATGATTTTATCAAAGATCGGCTTTGCCTTTGCAATGATTAGTGATGTTCTTTGATGGTTCTAATGATGATGATCAAGACGACAGGGTAGTATTTGTATGAATACGCAGCCAAGAATGGCGGAGATGACGGCGCCGCGGGTTGATGGGGAGGGCGGGAGTCTTGGATGTGCATGAGTGACCAAGTGCAATTCAAGATTATTGAATCTAAACTGGGAACTTCTGGAAAGCTTCTCTCTCTCACACTCCTTTCTCTTGCTCCGACGACAGTCTTGTTCAGTCCTACTAGTCGACTCCAGCGCTTTGCATCTCTTCGACTCTCTATCCGCGTTTCAGTCGCCAGCTCTTCCCCTTTCGACGCCGGCAGCACAATTTCTACATACCAAGCCAACAATCTCTACAGCCTGCGACTTGTACCGCCATAATATGCACTGAGACATTACACGAAAGAATATTTACAAGGACCCGTCAGGATGCAGATGGTGGAAGAAGAGGAGGCGCCGAGGGTCTTGTCGCCAATGACGCGGTCCCGTCTGGGAGAAGGAAACAGCCAGCCCTCGTCTCCCCTACGCGCTACCTTTACTCCCACACTGCCTACGCCCGCCGAAGTCACCCTGTCCAACGACCTGCTCCGACCGCCCACCGCCGTCTCTGTCCATTTCGGCCCTCCGACTCCTGCAGACTTCAACCTGCCCCCAACAAAAAGCTTCCACAATGGCTCGGCCATTCGCTCCGTCTCGGCTACCAGCCCTCGACCCAGACCCTTCGTCTTGCGACATGACTCGGATCCCACCATGCGAACACCGCGCAATAGAGATGCCAGTGGAGGTAGTGGTACCATGACTCCGCCAGAAAGAAGGCCGGGGTTGGGAGATGACCATATCGAAGGTGCAGATGAACACGGTCGACAAGGCTCTTTCTTCTCGCGTCTAAAGGCCATGGCTACACCCACCCACTCGCGCCATCCGAGTGAATTCACAAATGCTTCGGTCCTCATGACCCCTACCGAAGAGTTGGATGAGCCCCATTTCCCCATATACTCGCAGTCGCAGCACGATGGCAGTGAAGCAGAGGGTGATATCGAAGAGAGCTCCATGGATGAGGCTCACGAGAACCACGAACCTCGCCAAAAGCGCAAGGCCAGGAGGAAGATGGACAAGACTGCCTCTGCTGGCCCTTCCACACCACGCACTCCGCGCTTTCCTTCTTTCCTCCGTGACCATGCAGATCGTACTCCGCGTCTGCCTCGCAGAGCCACAATGACAGATATTCCTGAGAATTCGAGAGCAGGCGTCAGCGAGGATGAAGGTCGTGACCGTCTGGCCAAAAGTGCTTGGAGGCGTGGGCTCGAGGGTGCAAGAGGGCTTAGTTATGCCCCTCGTAGCAGCAGACCGACAAACGATGCTGCCGAGCAATCAGACTCGAACCGTCCGCCGACCGCGAGAAGATTTACCGGCTTTGGTGCCCTCGACGGATCCGCCTCCCCTTGGCGAGGTCGCGGAGAGCGTCAACAAAGTACCAGCGCTCAAAAGTGGAAACAAGTCAAAGCTGGTCTGAAACTTCTTGGTCAACGCAAAAAGGACGAGCGAGTCAAGGTGGATCATCAAAAGTCTACAGAGCTCATGGCCGAGCTGCTGGCCGGCTCCCCTGCCGCCATCTTCTTGGCCAGTATGTACCAGCGCGACGAACACGGACGCCGCAAGATTCCTGTCTTGCTCGAGCAACTCAAAATCACCATTCCATCCAGTCAGAACCGCGAGAGTAAGTCTGGCGATCGCCATATGGTCTTCACCATCAATCTGGAATACGGAAGTGGACCGTCACGCATGTCGTGGACTATCCACCGCTCTCTCAGAGATTTCAGCAACCTGCATCTCAAGTACAAGTTCCAGAGCCAATCGGAGCGCTACTCAATACTCAAGACTGAAGATCGTTCGAAAGCCAAAATTCCTCGATTTCCGAGGAGTGCCTTTCCATACCTTCGTGGTGTGAGAGGTCTGGCCGATGACGAGGAAGAAGAGGACGACAACGCGATCGCCGAAGCGAGCGGTCCCGATGGCGAAGCAAGTGGACCTGAACGACCTGGAATGAAGAAGCGTCGTAGAACGTCCTTTGCACTCTCCAGACGCAAGTCAAGCACCGGTCATGCATCTGGTGCCGAAAACGGTGATGCCACTCGAGCTGGCAGTATTGTTGGTGGAGGCGCCAAGGCAAAAGATCTATACAATGAGCGTCAACGCAGGAAGCTGGAGAACTATCTGCAGCAAATGATCAGATGGCTAGTCTTCCGTCCTGACAGCACACGACTGTGCAAGTTCCTTGAGCTTTCCGCTCTGTCTTTGCGCTTGTCGGTGGAGGGTGGTTATCATGGAAAGGAGGGCTTGATGTCCATCATCTCCAAACCTAACATCGACCTGCGTAGAAGGCCAGTCACTGGGTCGGTCTCTGCATTCAAGCGAAACGCCGAGCCCAAGTGGTTCATGATCCGCCACAGCTACATAGTTGCCTTGGATAGTCCCGAGTCACTGGAGCCACGCGAAGTCTTCCTTGTAGACGGCGATTTCACTACCGACAAGGCCAGCAAAAAACGCCTGAGAGATCAAACAGCAGAAGAGCTGGCCAAAACTGCAGGCAACGCCACACAACCAAAACATCACATTCTTCGACTCTACAACTCGGAGCGGAAATTGAAGATGTTGGCCAAGAACGAGCGCCAACTGGTGCAGTTCAACGAGTCGATCGACTACATGGTGCGAAACACGGTTTGGTCGCTGAAACATCGCTTCGATAGTTTTGCCCCAGTCCGCAAGAATGTCTTTGCTCGCTGGCTGGTTGATGGCAGAGATCACATGTGGCAGGTCTCGAGAGCTATTGACAACGCCAGAAGCTTTGTGTACATTCACGACTGGTGGTTGAGTCCCGAGTTGTACCTGCGCAGACCAGCTGCCATTAGTCAGAAGTGGCGACTCGACCGTCTGCTCCTACGCAAAGCTCAAGAAGGCGTCAAGATATTCGTCATCGTCTACCGCAATATCGAGTCCGCCATCCCCATTGACTCTGAATACACGAAAGCCTCGCTCCTGGACCTTCATCCCAACATCTGCGTCCAACGCTCGCCCAACCAGTTCAGGCAGAATCAGTTCTTTTGGGCGCACCACGAAAAGCTAGTTGTTATTGACAATGCCATGGCGTTCGTGGGAGGTGTAGATCTGTGTTTCGGAAGATGGGACGACCCTCACCACTCTTTGACTGACGACAAGCTAACTGGTTTCGAATTGGATATGGAAGGACCCAGAACTGCTGACAACTGTCAAGTCTGGCCTGGTAAAGATTACTCGAACCCCAGAGTTCAGGACTTCTACGCCCTGGATCGTCCGTACGAGGAGATGTATGATCGTACTAAGGTGCCTCGTATGCCTTGGCACGACATTGCCATGACAATTGTTGGTCAGCCTGCTAGAGATGTGGCTCGTCACTTTGTTCAGCGATGGAACTATATTCTCAGACAGCGTGTACCTTCTCGTCCTACACCTATCCTCCTGCCTCCGCCTGAATTCGATCAGAGCGAACTCGAACGTCTCGGCATGACTGGTACTTGCCAAATTCAGATCCTCCGCTCTTGTACGTCTTGGTCGATTGGCACACCGAACAAGACTGAATGCAGCATCATGAACGCCTACGTCTACCTGATCACCAACTCTGAGCACTTTGTGTACATCGAAAACCAGTTCTTCATCACTAGCTGCGTTGTTGAAGGTACTCAAATCAACAACAAGATTGGCGATGCTCTTGTTGAGAGAATTGAGCTTGCTCATCAGAGAGGTGACAAGTGGAGAGCATGCTTGATCATCCCGCTCATGCCTGGTTTCCAGAACCAAGTCGATTCTCAAGATGGTACCAGTGTTCGTCTAATCATGCAGTGCCAATATCGTAGCATCTGCAGAGGCGAATCATCAATCTTTGGCAGGCTGCGTGCCCAGGGCATCGACCCTACGCAATACATCGAATTTTACGCTCTGAGACAATGGGGCAAGATTGGTCCTCGCAAGTGTTTGACTACCGAGCAACTCTACATTCACGCCAAGTGTATGGTTGTCGACGACCGCAGTGTCATCATCGGATCTGCCAACATCAACGAGCGCTCCATGTTGGGCTCTAGAGACTCTGAGGTGGCTGCCATCGTCACTGATCAGGAAATGATTCCTTCTCTCATGGGCGGCAAGCCTTATGACGTTGGCACTTTCCCTCACACGCTTCGCATGCGCCTTATGCGTGAGCACCTTGGCATCGATGTCGACGACATCTACCGTCGCGAGTGTGAAGCCGAGAAGGCATTCCAAGATGAGGAGATGGAGCGCATCTACAGAGATGACTCCATCACACCTCCTGAGACTCCCACAGCAGCTCACGGTCTGACTGAGGAGAACTTGCAGTACAATAGCGAGCCTGATGGTAAGGCTGGTGTCTTGCAGAACTTCCTCAACGAGACCAACACTACCCATACTGGCCAGGTTGATGGCGCCGGCAGCAAGAAGCAGTCGTTTGACATCAAGCATGACCTCGATGTTGCTGGGTATGGTCCCGACAACATGAAGAATCTCGAGAACGTAGCCGACATGTCTGCAAGAGACACGTACATCACACCTCACGGCAAGGAAGTGCTCAAGAGTGCCAATCTGCTCGATGCTGCTGCACGTCCCAGATCTTCGTCGGTGAGAAGAGACATCATCAACCACCACATCTATGACCACCCTCACAATGCCACCGAGGCAGGTCGCATCCTCCCTCCACCAATGCCACCTCGCATGAACACGCGCGAGCTTGGTCTCACTCATCTGTCTCAACTCCCTCCACTTCCCGTCTCTGATGACTCGGACATAGGTGGCCCGTCATTGGTCAAGGAGGTCAATTCAGAGAATGCTCACGTTATCAACCCGCTTCTCAACTCCATGACACGACCTCTGGTTGATGAGGACTGCATGCGTGATCCGCTGGACAACGACTTCTACAAGAAGATCTGGCATCAGGTAGCAGAGAACAACACTCGCATCTACCGCCAGGTATTCCGTTGTATGCCTGATTCTGACGTCCAGTCATGGGCTGAATATCGCCAATTCAACGCTTACAGCGAAAAGTTCATGCAGTCGCAAGGTATGGGTATGGGTTCGCCGTTTTCCAAGCCATCGGGCGATGCCCCTGACACCAGCGGTCCTCCCGGCTCTGGCGGCACCGATGCTCTTTCCTCCGTCGCAAACCCTTCAGAACGCATTGCCAAGCACGCCAGTAATAGGTTCAGCGGATTGAGCAAACTGTTTGGTGGGCGCCCTGGCACTTCGCAATCCACTGCTACCGCCGCCACCGCCGATATATCTGAAAAGCAGGGCCTGGACGGTGGACCCCGAGCTTCAGACTCAGCACTCACCAACCACGCCGACGACGCCACCGCTGCCGAAGAACCCTTTGACGAAAAAGCAGCCGCTGCACGCAACGACACCGCAACAACCGACACCACACTCGCGGCACCACTCGACGGCGTGCCCACCAACACCACTTCCTCCACCCCGTTCCGCCCCCTCAAATCCCGCACCATCCAGTTCCCCGAAATGACCGAAAAGGAAAAGAACTTTGAAGCCGGTCCGTTCCAACATGCAGCTACTGTCAGTGGCAGTGGCAACATGCAACACAGCACTTCTACGAAACGCAGACGCAATAGAGCGAATACCAAAGGCAGTATGAGGAACGGAGGTGTTTTCGAGCCAGAGGTTTTGACGAAGGATGAGGCGGAAGGACTGTTGAAGTTGGTGCAGGGGCATTTGGTTGTTTGGCCTTATGATTGGTGAGTTGAATTCCTGTAGTAGTGATGAAAGTGTGAGTGGTTGATGCTGACTTTGATGCACAGGCTTGAGAGAGAAGAAAAAGGCGGCAATTGGCTTTACAATATCGATCAGATTGCTCCTTTGGAGATCTAGTAAGTTCTTTTTGCCGCTCGGAACTAACTAGCCTGGAGTCTTTTTTACTGACTTGCATTTGCAGCGATTGAGCACTTCATTCATCGACTTCTCCTCGAGCACGCCTTCCCATGCTTGGTCCTACCAGGTCTCACTGGCTTCATTGTATACATTTCCTATTAATCGTTTCCATCTCTATTAAACAAAGAGCAAGGAGTTCTTGGTTCTTTGGTAGCGGGCATCCAGTTTGGCGTTATTGCTTTTTGGCTTTTGCCGATTCTTTTCCCTTTGGGTCTGCTTAGGCGCTTTTCGTAGATGCAGAGGAGTAGAATCTAGAAGGGCATGACAAGCTTCCTACAAAGTTTTCACGCAATCTTTTTCTCTCTATTTCACATTGAAACTTTTCTTTTCGTGTCTTTTTGTTGAGAACTCGGGTTGGGGTTTTTTTGCTTCGTGTTTCGTGTGACATGTGGGATTTAGAGGCGTGTCGTGTTCTTTTGTAGAGGTGTTTGATGAAGTGGCAGTATTCGTGATCGACAGTGACGATCTTCGAATGTCGAGATGATTCCAAACACGTCGTTGTCTAGAGAAACAGCTCGCTTGTACAGAGGAGCCCGTACACCCGTATCCGACCGTAGACGTCAAGGAAACACCTAAAAGGAGATAGGGGTCGGGATAGCCCTACAACGTGATTGATCAGGCTACTGTGCTGGTAGACTTTGGCCGGATTTCACGTTACTTGTTACCATAGAAGTCAAAGCAACGTACTACCGTTTTGAGCGCTGTAGTCGAGCCAAGAGAAGTTGTTAGATCAAGCATGGATTTTCCCATGCCCTGGCTAATCTGGAAGTTCTTGAAGGACATCAAGTTGTGCAATTTTGCTATACGCAGCCATAACATTGGGCTCCGAAATCACTGGTGTAGCTATGCAAACCCTATTTTTTGTCTTCACAATCAATGTCTGAGAGATGCAGAAGAGGAGCAACAAGCACTGGGCAAAGTCTCGATAGAGTATAGTGGAGACACTATTGACCATGCTGTAGGTATGATAGCACTGGGTGGATGGTTACGAAGCAGTCATTTCTTTCGCAGACGTACAAGTAGGTAGTGATACAAATGATGACCAAGTGGTTATTAGACTACCGTCGATGTTTGCGAGGCTTTAGGAAAACATTAATTGGGATCACTTCATCATGTTTGAGGTCATGAAGGAAGCAAAGGTATAGAACACTGTGAGTCTACTGGCGTTGAGACTGTCATGACTCTGAAGCTCTCTTCTGCAGTAAGGCATCGCTTGTTGGAATCTTTCCAATTGGACTTGTCATTGTAAATAACGCTCTCGCTACTTTGTCATGCCGACCCTCAGAACTTCCCACCAGAGACATTTGGCGATCTCTCATTCTTTCTTAGTTCGAGGCCAGGACGTCGACGAGCAGCGATGATAAGTCAGAGAAGGGCTTCTTAGCTGTGCTTCACCAAGAGTGTTAGCATTCTGTTATGGAAGAGGAGAGATCATGTCTGCGTACCCGGCTTGCACCTGTGAGAAACGTTGTTGTAAAGTCTTGAAGAGTTGCGCTGAAGGATGCACGAATTCAAATCTTGTGTAGAGTCTCGCACGAAGATCCAGCCAGTCCATTCAGGAGGGGTAGTTGAGGCGAAGAGTCTGATTGACCGAACGCTCGGCAGTCGATGTAAGTATCCACGGCTGAGGGTGCAGGACCTGATCATCGCTGTTGCGAAGAGAGTAGGCCTGAAATTCCTCCAGAGCTGTATTGGCAGCGATGAAAGTCATTGTGTGATACCAATACTTGAGAGTATGGAAAGCGGATGGAGGGTTGATGGAACGGTGCACTGCGTGCAGATCCACGTTCCCTAAGACAAGACCCAGAAGGTTGCGATTCTTGAATAGATCATCCCGGTGGCGAGTGATGAGTGCACAGTTCTGATTGTTGAGGGAGAAAACCTTGCTGAAGATGTTCAAACGGCCCATCATGTCGAAGTGCCAGGTTTGGAGAAATTGCATGCCCACATGTATACCGCTGTCGAAGCGAACGATGGTCAGGCACCGTTCCCAGCGCGGATCCATCTTTTCAGTTGTCTTGCTGAATCTGAAGCGCACCTTGGTCAAAGTCTTAACGGCCATCATGCAAGCCCAGATGCGCTGGTACCTTGGACCAAGGTCCTCTTCCAACGTAAGCATTTGCTGTGAAGTGGTGTAAATTGGCAATTGGGTGGAGGCGGTATCGTCAAAGTCCAGGAACAGTTTCTTAACGCCCTGGGCGCCGTGGCCAGAAAGCACATACATCAGTACTGGACAGGTGATGCTGATGATCGTGCTCTTGCCATCCACGGGGGTCTTGGCAATCTTGACAATGAGTTCCACTTGCTTGCCCATACGGTGCAGATGTCTGAGTGCTCGAAGCAGATGGTCGACTTCACCTCGAATCCACATGCCAGGACACAGACCATCAGAGCGTGTTACACTCGTGTTGTTGTAGGTCACAGTGATGGACTGGATGTTGGTGGCAAGCAACGGTTCGTATGCCGTCCACGAGAGTCTGGCGAGGGCCTTGCTTGTCGGAGAGACGACAAGGTGGGTGAGGTGAGACTCGCGGAAGTGCTTTTCACTGAGTTGTTAAAGAGCAGTATTGAGCGGTCGACAGACTCAGAGAGTACAGCGCGAGCCTCAAGGTAGGCAAAGATGGCGCCTCCTGTTGTCGCGCTTGGTCAGGCGTGTGAGCAAGACGCTGGATGATGTCAGCTTACGGCGGCCATTTTCGTGACGTGATGGATAGATGATGGGAGGCATAGTTGCGCCGATACAAAGATGCTGTGTTGTATGAGTAGCAAGGTATAGATCACTGGTGTTGTGGTTCAGAGCGACCAGACGCTTTGTAATTGAAGCACCGTATATGTTGAAGGTGTGAGAGCGCAAGACGCGCGAACCACGACTCGAAGACGCAAGGCCACGGAAACCAACGATGTCATACTGAGCCAAGCATCAGAAACGGATCCTCGACCACTCCATCTACTAAACCAAACGACGACAGAAGCCTTGAGATGCGTGAAGTTGACTCTTTGATAAACTACCTTACCGCTCTGTCCCTCTTCGCCATCAACGCCCCTGGAAGCTGACTTCTAGCGCCAGCAGTCATGGTCCCAAGGAACGCATTACGTCAAGGTTGCTGCCAGGAAGATCCCCATCGTTAACTATGGTGAGGCTCTGGAGTTGTGGGAACTGGAGGTCTGAACAGTACGATGGTGATCAGAGAGCATGAACTCGATCGTCACCTTACGAACCGTGTCTACTAGACGTCTGCTGTTGACATTGGTACTGGCGATCAAGCTCCTTGACCAAGTCTGTAGCTGCAACGTTAGGTGTTCTTCCAGTCAAGGACTCAGACCTAGCCGGAAGCAGTACGCTTTGTTCCAATTACTGTTTACCCCGAGTCTCATGGTCTGGTACGGTGGAATTCGCTAGCGAACTTGTTGCGTTCGGTGACGATAAAGTATAAGGTGAGTACCACAAGAGTCTTCTCGAGCCCTACCTGATCACCTAGCAGGAATTCCATGGTTTTCCTGACATCGCTGCGAGCGGACTCTCCGCACAATCTGTGTAACTCATCGTACAGGTTCTAAGACTCGACGGTCATATATGATGTGGTGTCAAACCCGAGCAAGAAAGTCTCCATGTCATGTGCTCACTGATAGACGAAGATTGGTGGCACAACAAACAAAAAGACTCCGGTTATTTGATCCTCCCAGACCTCGTTAGAGGCATCATAGTCAAGGATCGGCATTTGCTGATGCTTGGAAAACTTGAAAGCAGTGATTACAAACTTGATGAGAATCTCTTTGACACTTGATCTGTCGTGTGTGACATCCTCGTGGAGCTCCAATAATGTTTGGATGCTTTCTGGCACAAATTTCTACAGGCTAGACACACAAGCATGGTCCCGCATTTCGCCCTAAGGGGTCAGAAGATGCTCGACGATACCTTCCGCCCCTTTCCAAGACTACCTATCGAACTTTGCACGCGCTGCAAGAACTTGCTTCTTCGGACTATCAGAGGATATATTCGTCCAAGTTGTGGACGCCGCTTCGATATAGAACTAGGGCTCAGGATCGTGGTTGACACTCAACTTTTCCACTCGAGGGGCTGCAGCATGCTGACTCGGATTCCAAGAAAATCTTGATATAAGACGAAAGTTGCGTGAGAACAGCCAAGCAAGATGGAAGCTGCACGTTAGGGCTCAGTACCCTGCAGTCTCGACACAATTCTTCAAGTGACGGTCGAGATTGTTGGATCCATGTGGAGTTTGCAAACCGATACATCTTAATAAGTAAAACCTCTTATGTAGCAAACGCGTAGCGTTTGAGGAAACACAATATTGATAAAGAGCAGATATTGAACAGACGTCGAATGCGTGTTCATTCTATAGATGGATACCTGTCGCTCACTTCTCTGATACCGCTCTGCTTGACTTCTTCAGGCGTACAAATCTGAACCTCCACATCCGACATGTCCGCTTCGACACCGTCGTATATCCAAGTTTGCGTGGTTCCAATGCTAGATGCATTGAGCTTACCGTAGACACTAGAAGGTGATGGCATGAGTGCGTGCTTGGTGGTGTAGTACTTCCACCATTCAACGTCATAATCTTTCCTTGTCGTATCGCCTTGTACTTCTTTGGCTTGGAGATATTTCAGATAGAATGGGTTGAGAGATACTTGAGCTTCTTTTACAAGGGCGGAATCGTGTGGTGGATCGATTATCTCGAAGCTTCTCTGGTAGTCGGCGACTATACATGCCCGCGCCGCCTGCAACTTCATATCAGGCCGCAATCGCGCTAGGTGTTCATAGACAGTCCAATAAGCGGGTTGTGGGAACCATATACAATAGGGCAACTCGGAGACGCTAGTTGTGGGCGCGATTCGTGATAAATCATTACTCATGATGAAACGGGCATTGATTGCCCGTCGTATGCGCCAGTCATCGGATCTGGTAGATGACTGAGAGGACCAGAACTCGGCCAATGGCTGGAGCGACCAGAACTTGGCAAACAATGGATCATGGTAGATGCCTCGGATCAAGCACGCAAGCTCGCCTTGTATCTTTTTTGGACGTCGCAGGCGCACGTATCGATCAATGTCGCCGTGATACGCCGCTGAAAGGATGAGCATGTCTTTGTCGACTGTGGGAAGATCCGCTGGAAGAGGGGAATAGAGTAGTGGCAGGACCACCGATTGATCGATTGAGCGACGCTCGCTTTCTTTGAAGTCCACTGACATATCCTCGCAGAGGTCAAACATCCGGCTCTCAAACCCGTTGCGGTGGGCCTTCGGAGCATACTGTTCCTTTGGTCTTGGTCGCTCAAATGATTGCTTCATCTCCAGGAGTGCAGTCACGCAAGTGTCGCCGTTCATCGGAGAAATTGGTGGGTTTTCCACGACGAGAGAATTTGAGTAGTCGTTGAACACAGCGTACTTGACAGGCTGTTTGACAATCGCTGAATAGATAGCCTCACTTCCGTTCTCACGGGCTTCCTCAGCAATGCCTACTTCGGGCAGAATATCAAGTTCCTTGTAGAGATCTTCGTAGTTCGCCACGGCACAGACACGGCCAACCTGGTACTTCATCCGCGGATACCGTGTGACCAGCTTCCGGCAGGTATCGCGATCGGGCACTGAAGGATACCATATGCAGTACGGGAAATCTTCTGGGTCGTGCATGTCAGGGATATCTCTGCTATACATGATAGCTTGAGCGTTGAGTGCGCGAGTGAAGCGAGGCGTAAGACCTCGAAGCTCATGGCCAAAGCCGGCATTTCGACGAATACCCGCAATGACACAGAGCTGAACAAGTTCCAGTCCAAGGAAGTCAGGTATACGAACACCGTTGATGGCATCGTCTACCGGTCTCGGATGCCAACGGAAGTCTTCCAAGGCAGACTGTCGCGGATGAGCCATGGCGTTGAGTTTGAAGTTTTGGTCAGGGAATGATTCTAATAGCGAGACGTGTTATCTCGGCTCACATTGTGACTCACAACTCCCTGTTGGATTCCTGGAAGATCACATGATCTTTGAAACTCGCTTACCTCACGGTCATGGCTAGGCCGAGACGTGTGGAGATTGCGAAGAGCAGAAAGCGGTCGTTCGTGGTTCAGGTGCGAGGGCAAAATCACAGATTTCGGCCAGGCGATTAGCCTGATCTGGTCTTTCTGGGGATATATCTTTTCAGACTTGAAGGTAAGAGCCTCGAATAAAATCATTGTCACGAGACAAATGTCTGACATGTGTAGTTTGATAAGAAGTCGTCAGCGGAACGACGAAGCTTCGAAGGGCGGCACGGAGGGATCGGTGCAACAGGGAGCCTGCTTACATAATCGAGTCAGTAGACAGACACCCCATAGCTGCCCTTCTTATCATTCCTCACCTACATTGTTGTCCAAACAAAGAAGCGCACATTGCTCAGACAATCTCGTGTTCATCTCTGGTTCAACGTCTTATCTTTTTGTAATCACATCTCGTGGAAGCTCGCTGCTCAGACCTGATATAGCAATGGGCAAATCTACCAAGAGCTTGGCGCTCACGAGACCCTCTTGAGGCTGTAGAGCGCAACAAGCTTTCGTCTCACCGCCAACATCGACTGATGTGGTGCGCCGTAAGACCGGCTCTTGAGACTCACGATCATAGCATACCCGACGCGTCCGTATGCATACTTGAGATGTCAGTCCATGTATGTGGGAGCCACATTGGCAGGTTACGCGGCCATGCTGCGGTCTCGTCTCCTGCATGGAGTATGTACAAGGATACTGTACATCAGTCTTGGGCGATCGACACGACCAAATTGCTTCTGCACTCTTGAGAGCTCACAGCGACAGAACGCGTCACCACGTCTTGTGCGATAGCTTGGTAGAGTATATAGTGCGTGAGTATGAGCGTCTCACACCTATCCATTTGCGAGGCATACATACGGAAGTCGAGTCTTCTGTTTATTGAGACCACCTGGTGTGCTGCTGTCGACTCCAAACCTAATCAGCGAAGTTCCTCGACGTCATGCCCTTCCACCTCGAGAGCAGGATCAACGACGTTTACCGAAGCTCAACAGCAACACTCCGGTGTGTTGAAGAGGGCCCTTCTGAGCTATCAGCGGTTGCGCTTGATGTCAGACATCTGTCAGAGACTATCGCGCTCTTTGCAGATGCGACTAACCCGTCCGTCGCTCTCTTCGACATGGCTACAAGAGAGCAAGCGTCAGAACTCTGGAGCGCTCTCGAAGCATGCGATCGCAACTTGACAAACATTCGCAGCATCTGGACATCATTCGCCCAGCTTGACTGGCAAGAGAGATCACTATTTGTAGCGGATGCATCTTTGTCAAAGGGAGGATTGCGATACTTGCAATCGAAGCTTGTGAGCTATGCCACTACACTCAAAAGTCTGCTAGTGAGCTTCAAAGTCTCGTCAACGACACTGAACTGGCCACCCAATCTTGATGTCCTTGGCAATATCCAGGCGGAGCTTTTGGCCGAAGGAGTACAGATCGATCACCTGCAGAATCGCCATAATGAGATAAAAGCGTATGTCCGGTCGCTTGCTGTTGGTGAAGTTGGCGTACCTTTGCACGCCAGCTTCAGGTCAGACCCACCACAGACGAGTGGTCCGCCACCAATGTTCGCGAAGTCAGAGAGACGGAGTTCTGCTACGACCATGCCAACAAGCCGCCACGTTACAGACTTGGTAGACCAATTCTCTTCGCTATTCGAACCACGCGCAATGCGCCGACCATGGCTTGTTGGAATAATCATCGCGGACAATCTACCGGAGCAGTTAACCGAGAAAGCAGCAGTGATCGAGACCAAGCGAAGAGCATCAGTACCCTCCACGTATCCTGCAGCAGTTGCACGCAAAGACTCCATGGTCCCTACTGCAACATCTTTTGTCTCGCGCTTGTCTACAGCAATGGCGAATATGGCATTCTCGGTCAGTCTGCAGAACAAACCTTATAGCTCGCGGCCACCACCACCACGGTCATCTTCTGCTGTGTTTAGAGGGTTGGCGAATGAGGAACGTGCTACGGGTGACTGAGGGGAGTTGCCTACAGGTCCTCTGGCTTTTGGTATGTTAAAGTACGTAATGTAGGTAGCTATATTAATGCACAGAGTACTTTTATGCAAAATCAAGATATGGAGTTGGCGGCGAAGACCTTCGTTGTACAAGACGGCAATCCTATTAAATAGTCGTCTACCGAGATTCTGGACAACTTCCACGCCCCAAAACACAAAGAAAGAATGCGAGACGACGAAGGTCCTCAGTTGTAAATTCTTCTCTTCTCAATGAAAAGTCCTCAGCTCCAACTAGAATACATATCATCAGAGTCGACTCTATAGTCTTGCCTTGGGCATCTGCTTGAGAGCTTGTCTGACGCCGAGATCGCTAAGGATTTCTTCGGTTCCACCCAAGATAGCGTCGAATTTATATGTGCGATGGAACTGCTCGACAACCTTTCCCATACCTCCTTGAGTTATACCACGACCTCCGAAGACGTTGCAGGCATCGTCAGCGACTTCGTGGGCACAGCGGGTGGTGAAGGACTTGAGCAAGCCGATCGGTCCGCCGAGATACTTGTTCTGGTTTTGGTAGGACATTGTGTTCATCTGGTGCGTGATCTGCTCGAGCCAAGCTTGGGTGGCTTCTGTGTGTTGGATCATGCGTGCAAGCCTGAGAGACCGATGTCAGTGTCTGGTGTCTATCTATCCCATCACGAAACAACTTACTTTCCACGGATGACTGGTTGTTCAGATAGCGGCTTCCCAAAGACGATGCGTTGGTTGCTCCACTTCAGGCACTCCTCCGTGACAGCTCGCATCCATTGAATCACTGCTGCAGTCATTGCCCAGCGTTCGTGATTGAAGTTGCTCATAATGACCTGAAAGCCTTTGTCCTCTTCGCCCAAGAGATGGTTGACAGGAACCTTGACATTGTCGAATTGGATATAGGCTGTAGCTGCTGCCGTAGAGTAGCTCGTCTGATCAAAGTCAGAACGATATCTCGAACGATTATATGTATAGAATGTAACATACCTTGATCTTCTTGGTCTCGACATTGTCATCTCTCGGAACCAAGATTACGCTGAAGCCTTTGACAGTCTTGCAGCCAACGACAAAGTAGTCACTGAACATGCCGTTGGTGATCCATTTCTTCGTGCCGTTGATAATGTAGTGGGAACCATCGGCGGTCTTTTCAGCCGTGGTGCGGAGGCCAGCGACATCACTACCAGCAAAAGCCTCAGTAATGGCGAGCGACATTTTCTTCTTTCCACTCAGACATTCTTCAGTGACAGCGTCTCGTAACTTGACGTCTTTCATCCAGCTTCTGACGGCAGTGAGAGAGATTGACATTCCTGCCATATTACCATCTTGGAAGCCTCTTGACAAAACCCGAGCCATTTCCTGACATGTAATCAGATCGTGGAAGTAGTCGATGTCTTCGCCCTTGACGCCACCTGGCAATGTTCTACCGTGCAAGTGCTGACCAGGACCGAGTCGCATAGCCAGCATATTGTTCTTTGCCATCTTGTCAATCATCTCCTGACTGATATAGGTACCGTCGGCCTCTTTTTCTTGGGCCTCCGGCTTGAGCTCCGCATCCACGAATTTTCTGAGACCCTTCCTAAACTTGCGATGTGATTCGTTGTAGTATGGGCTCGCGAATTGAGGGCTAAGCCAAGTAGGTTCGGCGTATGGAACTGCGCTGAGATCGCCAGGTTGAGGATCAATCACTTCCGGAGTTTCGTTTTGCACAGTGCCGATGCATAGGGATGAGTACTTTTGCAATACTTCATGACGGTGTAGATTGTAAAAAGCTGTCGTGGCGTCTTGACCTGCAACTTGTTGCAAGACTACGTTGCCACCGGGATGCGCATCCAGGAAGTCTGTGAGGTCGTACACTTTGTGGTCGACAATGCACCACAGAGAATCTTCGGTGTTGTTCTTTGCGACTTCGTCGCGCGAATAAGTTCCTGCAGAGATTACACCAGGCATGATGGAGAATAGTGGGTGTTTTTATCAGCGAAGGAAATTGCAAGGAACTACTTTTATCGACCAGAAGAGAAGCATGTGGCGCTCAATGAGATGGTCCGAGGTCGTGCTGACCAGCCAGAACACCCCGCATGTCTTGGACGTGCCTCGGTTCGCACATCGCTGTGGGGAACAGCCAGGGGTCCACGACGACGACGACGACGACGACGACGACGACATCGTGGCCTTGTAGACGATATAAACACACCTGAATCATGTGTCGTGCTGGCCTGCCATCTACTCAAACTTATTGCACGTTCGATCAGCATGTCTTCCCACAAGAAGGCTATTTTCAGTACCGGAAGCTCGCTATTGGGACAAAAACTCTCCTGACCACATTCGCTGCATTTCTATAAGCTGAGAAATCATGCATGCTTAATTGAATGCCACAAAATGACATGTTCTTATGGTAGCTGACGCATTCCCGAGAAACGACTCATTGTTGAAGACTCGATATCGGAACGCAAAGAAGTATCAAGACTTGGACATACGTCCAACGAGCGCCCTGGATCTTTCTCAAATCCTCACGCGTTTCAATGGAATAGCCATACCATGACAAAAGGTTGGTGCGATTTGATGGCAGGATTCGCGTTTGACGATCTGCTTTGCATCCACATACTCCCAAAACAGTTCCCCAGCCTCTGGCCTTGCCCCTGCTCAGACATCCTCGTGTTCCTCGTTCTCGTGCTCGTACATTTCCTCGTCTCCGGTCTCCTCACCATCTTCTCTCTGCTTACCAGCCTGCTCATCAGCCTGTTCATGATAGCCTCGCGGATGTCGTCCACAACTTCCACACACTTCTTGAGGTAATCCTCAGCGCCCTTGACCACATCTCCTGCTACAACCTCTCCCTCCTCAAAATTCCATGCCTTGACTCGGAGGTGCAGCGCAAGACTGTTG
Source organism: Aureobasidium namibiae CBS 147.97 (assembly GCF_000721765.1). Lineage (NCBI taxonomy): Eukaryota > Fungi > Ascomycota > Dothideomycetes > Dothideales > Saccotheciaceae > Aureobasidium > Aureobasidium namibiae. The sequence goes on from NW_013581207.1 coordinate 153,302, forward strand.
TCGAGTGCGTTGTCGATGGCGCGAACCAGGTACTCGTCGCGGAGGCAAAGAGGTAGCGAGCCGAATTCTTCAACCAAGTCCTCCATACTGTCGAGGTGGCGGTTGACTCCTGCTTTGACGCGGTGCATGCGGCGGATGTTGGCGAGCTGAGCAAGGGTGTTGCGGCTGCGGTCGAGCAGAAGGAATGCTTGAACATGGTGGAGATCTTCGCGGAGGGTTTCAGTATAGACGCGCTCAGGGGAAGAGGCAGATAGCTTACGAGGTTAGTATGCTTGTGGTGATGATGATTATTTGCAGCTGGTAGTATCTGGTTTGTCTTGACTCATTCCTTTGCGGTGGATGCGAGAAAGGAGGGTGTGCTAGTGAGAGAGAAAAATTTTGTCGCGATGTGAGACGGGCAGTGCTTCTCGAGCGACTTATGAAAGACATTCACTTCAGTCTCGAGACGACTACCTTCGACTTCATGTTTTCGCACTCATCGAGACCTACTTGCAGTATCATGGTAGCAAAGCAAGAAGAAGGAAATTCTCAATGGTGGTACCATCTAAGAGAGAAACACCGAACGTTCCAGGATTCCTGGAGCTTTGTCATTGTTGCTGAATGGCCGTTTTCTTTGTTGGTTTATAGAAGAGTTTCTTGGAGATTTTGAGCATGACAAGATTCAATGATTTTGTGTAAACAGAATCATCGTACAGATTAGCAGATCGTGTGTACCATGTACATGACGCCTGCGATAGTAGTAAGGGCAGTGATGGTCTGCGCAAAAGCTATAGCGAGAGACAGAGCGAAATAATACCTTCCACCTGGCTTATCAGCCTTGGTCTTTTCTCCTTGCCAGATCAAATGAGTGGCAGCCAAGATCCAATAGACAAATCCTCCAAAGATTCCTCCATCCCACAGTCGTGGCGTGGATCGTGGAAGCCTTAGTAGCAGATTTCGAAAACCAAGGCATGACGTCAGATAATTGGTCGCAAAGAAGAGAAGCAGGTGAAATACTACAGCGACCAATGGCCACATGACATCGCATCGCAGCATTTTTGGTGCTGATGTGTGAAGCCGGGAGACAAATGTCCGTACATGTTGCAAGAAAGGCTGATCTTGTTGTTGTGTTTGGTACCAATGTTGTACACCACCGTGGAGAAGGAACAGTACGATAAGGATCCAAAGGTATGAGTACGACCCCATCCATGGGCTACATCTCAGAAGCCAAGATGACAATACCGGGTAGTCATAAAGTAAGTGAGCTAACAACAAGGATACGCTGAAGATGTGAAAGTGACGCATCGAAGGTCCTGGCTCTGATGAACCAAAGTGACGCATCGAAGGTCCTGGCTCTGATGAACCGTGACGCAGCAAGTCTGGTTTTGATAGTCCACTCAGTGGCGGACTTGATGTCACAGCAGGGCCTGGCAGTGAGATTGGAGCAACACCAACTGCCGCTATGATGATCGAGAAGACTAAGGACCATACTGGAGACCCTTTGGAAGTGGTATATATCGCCATGTCCTGCCAAGCTATGCCCAAAAGCAGCAGATCCATCCTCTTCCAAGTCCGATGTCGGAGTCCGTTGAGTACATACTCGGCGACGATCAGAGCAAGTTGTATGGCGCAAAACTGGTTCGACACCATCTTGGAACGGTCAAGTCGTGCAAGCTCTCCTACCGTGAAGTGAATATGGAGTATAGGCAGTGCTGCGTTGATAACGTGTGACGCAATGGTCTGTTTCGTTCCTTCCCTCGATTGGGCGCGCGACTTCTCCATAAGTAACAGGCTGTCCTGGTGCTGTCCCATGCGTGGAGTCCATCCAAGTATGCGACGATTGAGAGACTTCTCTCGCCCGTAGACTTCATTTCGCTATAGGTATGACTTCACGCTAGCATGAGGTCCGCAGGTCTAATGCATCCATAGCATTTTGCAGTAGTTTTACGTATGACCCTTGAAATCTCCATAAAACTTTCGGCGCTGTGGACAACCGTGTTCACGAAAGAGCTCGAAAAGATGGACGGACTCGCTCCTATACCAGGACTGGGGTGCTAGGCGCACTCCGTTCCGAACGATATGGTCATGACCTGCAGATATGAGCCCCCAGGTGTGGTATTCGAGATCATCGAGGATCTGGTCGGAGGGACAGAAACAGAGCTTCACATCAGTTCAGATAGAAGCTCAGAAAACCTACACTGAAGACCTCGATGAGGGTGCCGTCTTCAAGGAGTTCGGCGGACGCAAACCCCGAGCACATCAAAGTCGAAGTACTCGTGATGATCAACGAAGGCGAAGCTGACAGTGGTCAGAGCCGACTCGAACATCTCTCTTGAGGTGAAGGCAGCGCGCAAAGTATGCGAAGGAACGAACAGGTCCGAAGACCAAGTCCGACTGCGAGAGATAACATATGTTAGTTCTTGCACGCGCTATAGCGCAACGTGGTTAGCACCGCGGAAGGGACTGCGTGAGCTGTGCAGTCTATGCCAGTGTGCGCACTTACCTCGCAATGCGAGTTCTGTGTCAAGTGATGGTCAGCATTGTTTGTGTACAGGTGCGGCGGAAGGTACTCACATGGAGCGATTTTGCTGATATTGAGTAGGTAGTTGATATATCTGTAGATGGTCGATGGGGTAGAAGAAATGAGCAGCATGAGAAGAAGTAAATGTGTTGACCAGACGCCTTCCTTCACAGACGAGTCAAACGTATCAAACACTTGACAAGTGGAAAGATAAGTGTGAAGACCATTGATCGAGATAAGCTCTCTCAGCTCTCAATCTCTCTCCATAGTCGACGCTCTCGAAAGTATAGCATCAGAATGCACAATAGTTTGTGTGTTCCGAAGATGTTCGGAGAAGGTCTCTAACAGACTATATTTGGGTGAAAGAAACTACTAGTTTGAGGCACCCCAAGTAGTCATAAGATTCAATGCAGTACGTATTTATGGTTCGATTGATTGGCTATCTGATCGGTCCCAAGTGATGAATATGTCCCATCTTCCAACCATCATAACAGGTGCGATAGCGGCAAGCTATATCAAATCAGTGAATGTGACATGAAATCTTCTCAGAGCATACACTCACTCGTTCAGAAGCTTTCGCTGTCTTCATGCTTACGTACGTTGGCCTGGAGTTTGTCCTTGACTTCCTGGATGGCCTTGCGGAGAACGATGCAGCGCTGTGCCATGAGAAGCAGCAGCTTATCCATCTCCTCAAGACGTGCCCAAGCACGCTTGAGAAGTTCTTCGTTACTTGGCTTGAGTGATCCGGCGGGTGTGCCGAAGAAGGTAGGCAGTAGACTTTCTGCCATTTTTGATGCTGCGCGCCATAGTAGTCAGATCAGTAGTTCAATTTGCACTATGGTGGAGACGGGGATTACACTATGTCGGAGACGGAACGATATACCTCAGACCTGCTGATTTATGGCGTGTTTATGGTGAGATGGTTGTCCATTTGGCGTGTTTTGGGAAGATCGCGTAGTCAACTTGGTGTGAAAGACGAGAGCCGGGGAGTCCTTTTGAATGAGAAACGGTGACGATCGAAATGTGTTGTTCGAGTCCACTCAATCCTTTGTTTGCTGTGTTTTTTCTAATCGGTCAAATACGGCATATTGCCCACTTCGAGCCAATACGGTACTCCAAAAAAGCTGAATTCCACATCGCCATACCTCAAACCCTTCTCTTCGAGAGGATCAGGATGCTAAGATCCGGTTCTTGTAGATTGACTTGTATACACATATGAATCTTGATAGACGCATAAGAAAGGCACCACTTCCTCCTATTTGGAGCGACGAGGGTCCATCCTCCCAGACCACTGACTTTCACTCACTCATCAACGCTTATAACGTAGTGGGACTCAGCATCACTCAGCGAACGGTAAGTTGGCCCAACTGGGAACCACACTTTGCGATAAAACTCCGGAGGAGTTTCCGTGGACTGAAGGTCATCCATTCGACCCTCATGGCATGCGGAAACGACTTATACTCTAACTTGCAAAGGTAGAATACTCTCCAAGCCGGGTAGGAGTTTTCCCAAGTTGCGCAACAGCGGCTTGGTTTCTCGCTGCTCGTTTGTAGGGTAGTAGGTAAGTAGATGTCTCCGACTATATCGATCGTTGGTAGCATTCAATGTAGACAAGTGCTAAAGGAACGCGAAACAACAGCAATCAAACAACAAGCTCCAGAATAAGGCGACCTGCAGGTATTATTGTGCACCAGACCTTCGACTCACGTCTTACTACTTACTAGCGATCGATCACTCCAGGAGAACAGCCTACACGAAGAAAAGATGCTGAGAAAATTCCTATGGCCAAGATAGTGGGACGAGCACATCTTGCATATGATTTATCAGGGGTCGACAACAAAGATAGAGTAACCAGGTCAAGGATGTCTTCGGTTGACAGGTGAACCCCCTCTTACGAAAGCGAAGATGGCAAAGAGAATGCAGAAGTTACCCATCGATCAAAACCTGTTCTTCTTCGGATCCAGATGCTATTACTCAAGCTGGTGGCTCGAGTGCATCTGTTGCTGCCAATAATGCGCCTGCCGGATCTTCAAGTGTGAATGACGCTACTGGCACTGTCGATGACAGTCAGATGGGTGACTCTACTCAGCATGACCCAGATGGAGAAGAAGCAAGTAACCCCGATTCCAAGACAAGAACATCAGAGTCTCTCAATCGAACACCCAGCTTCCTGGGCCAAACACTGACTGCGTCCAAGACAACTCTTCACCACGACACTACCAACTTCGTGCTCACCCAAGAAGCGATCATCAACACCAACTCATCTGGCCCTAGTTTCACGCGCACTGAGCAACGCGAAGATCCCAACACCATCGAATCGGGTCCGATCAACAGAGGCATAAAGAGACCTTTTAGCGCAATCTCAGACGCTTCCTCTTCAAGCTACAAACACACCATGGCAAACGACAAGTCTCCCACCAGTACCGATCAGACCAACGAAGCCATGGAGAACTCTGAGCAACGTACCGCTGGCTCCAGCACTTCTCCTGGTCCAGCCTCTCAGGTCCCAACCACAACCAACGACAACATCACCGAGCCCGCTACAGCCTCGGGCCCTAAGACCTCAGTGATGACCCGCAAGGCCGCTACCGCCAACATCGGATCGAACGAAGTCATGAACAACGACACTCAGCGCACCGCTAGCTCCAGTGCTTCTCCCAACCCAGCCTCTCACCTCTCAACCATGAGCAGCACCACAAACGACAACTCTACCAGTCCCTCCAACAATACCAGCAGGAAGATTTGCAGATTCACGCGCCCTTCTGCTCGACTCGTCAACGCCCCTTTGAGCAGCACCTCTCGCGCTGGCAACTCCTTCAGTGCCATCTCCAGTATCGAGTCAACCCCTGAGGCTGCAAGCATGAGCGAAAGCAACACTCCTCCCTCTGGTGCCATGGCTACTCCCAATAGCAACTCTGTCATGACTCCAGGCAGTACTGCTCAAGCCAACATCGCTTCTCATGGCAGCATCACTACTCAGGGTAGCATCACTCAAAACATCATCAACCCCACAAGCACCACCATGTCCAGCAACAACACAACTGAACCACCCACATACGCTCAAGTCACCGCCGCCGGCTCTCTCAGCAGTATAACTGCAACTGCAACCGCCTCCGTCCAGCCTACCCCCCCTCTCTTCTCCTTTCCCTCCACTTCCTCCGCCACCTCCCCTCAACCTCAGCCTCGCTACCACACCCCCCTCTCCCTCGCCTCCACCTCCACCAATCGCCCTCTCTCAGCCACCTTCAACCCCCTCCGCCCAATCCACAACTGGGTGTCTCCTCGTCCCGCCATATTCGCACGCACGGAATGGAGCGACGCTCAAAAAGCCGAGTCCATTGCTGATGAAGAAACATCAAAAGCTGAAAAAACACAGGAGGCAGAGAGAAAGGCAAGAGAAATGGAGATGTTGACGAAAGGCGCAAAGAAAGCTGAGGCAGTGGAAAAGGAAAGAAGAGCCAAGGAGTTGTGAAACAAAATGGTGGAGTGGCATGGTGAGCAAGGCGGCAGTGGTAGTGGACGCGGATGAGAGTGCCAGAAAGCAGAAATGGGCAAGCATGTCTACATCAAAGATCTTGCCCGAGCATGGGATTCAACGGCAGAGGGATGATGAAGCTCAGAGCAGGATAGAGGAGCAGAGATCGGCGAGATCCAACGCAAGCAGCGAAACACAGGATTGAGGAAGGGACTCGAGAGACCAACAAAGCATAAAATCAACGAGAGCAAGAAGAAACGCAAGCGCAAGAGCAAGGAAGTAATGAATCGGACGGAAACAAATGGGAAGGCAGGACAGAAAACGATAGATGCATAACAAAAAGAAGACGCAGCTGCAAACTTGTACACTGTATAACAAAGTACACTCTCCTTCTTGCAGAATATCTTACCAGTTTCCATTGCAATGCAGAGTGCGGAACTGTGGTGTGTACTTCTCTCGTGTTTGCATATTTACTCGTGAGAGCAAGCCGAGGAGGCTGAGACAGAACAGACAGCCTCGCACACGTCACCCCTAACTCTGGACACAAGGGGAAAATATTCCAAGAAGGGCAGTGTAAAGCGAGCAAGAAGAAAGGCAGGAGAAAAGAGTTTGAAAGAGATCGATGCAATCGAGGTATATCTGTCACCAAAACGCCTACCTGAGACAAGCAAAAGTCAAGTCTACTGACCACCCAGCCGCGAAAATTGAACGTCTTTTGAAACATGTCTGACCGTATATCAAATCATCTAAAACAGTTCAATGGCCAATATTGCTGTTCTCCTCCTTTTTCTGCGGGACGAACAACGATCTGGCGCCTTACCGCTCAAACACCATGCTCTTCTGCACATCATCAACAACCTTCTCCTTTCCTTTTCCTTTATCCACCTTCGCAGCCTCCATCTCTTTTTCCAGTCTTTCCTCTGCGGCCTCCATACTCTCCGTTCTCGCCGGAGTCTGGGGTGCCGCAGCATCAACCTCAGCACCCTCCAGCAAATCCCTACCGCCCTCATCTTCCTCTTCGTCATCAGTCTCCGTGCCACGTGTAGTAGCCCCGCGATCGATTTCCTTCTGAGCTTCGTCCATTCTGCGGCGCACTTCGGCGGCTACACGCATACCGTCTGTGACGATATTGTCCAGCATACCGCGAAGGCCTTTTCCTGGTGCCATGACACCTGCACCGGGGCCGCCGGGGCTCAAGACGGGCAGGTTGACTTTGGCGGGGAAGTTGCTGAAGGTAGTGAGGTTGGCTGTGGAGACGGTACCGGCGGGAAGAGGTGCATCGGCGAGGTGGAAGGAGTTGGGAAAGCCTGAGTCAAAGAATGTCTCTAGGACTTCGTCGGCGAGGATGAGCATGCGGAAAGTTGGGAGAGTGATGAATAGGGGGTGGTTGGGATCGAGGGCTTTGTTGGCAGATACGTCACGGTTCGGTGTTGTCTGGCCGAAGTTGAAGGGAGCGTTTGTGATGGGTGTGACGGGGGTCTTGGTGATGGATGGGACTGATTTCGATTCTTCGGATTGGGTAGTCTCGGGTTTCGGCTTCTCGTCGTTGAGGTTGAGCAGATCTTCCTCGGCATCTTCATCGTCTTCATCGTCACCGATACTGAACGAGTTGAGATTGTCTGCTGCCGCTGAAGCTGCGTCCTCTGACTCCCCTTCGGTGGGCTTGGTGCCATCGGCGGATGGCTGATCTGTTGTTACCGAAGATTGGTCCGGATCAGCATACTCAAAGCATCTTCTTATGAACGCCGAGATACTGCTCAAGAACTGCTCGTCCTTGTTTACTCCTCTCAACGGCATACCATCAGGTCCGATCTCGGCTTGAGCAGCAAGATTGGTAGATGATGCAGACGGGGTGACAGACCCGGTAATACCACGTCTCGACAGGAAGAGCAGAGCTTCAGAGATACGCAAAATACCTTCTCTGTCAACCTTGCCATCTTTGTCGTCATCGTACAGATCGAAAAAATAGCTGATGTTGGACATGATATCGCGAGGACCCTTGATGCGAGCAAAGCCAGCGACAACCTTTTGCAAGTTCAGAGCCTCAGAATTATCAGTGTCCCAGGACTTGAAGATGCGCTGCAAGAACTCGTGCTCGGCAGGCTCCGGACCAGAACCCCAAGGTGATAGTGAGATAGAGCGAGCACGGAACGTGTTGGCAAAGTATCCAGCATTCTTCTCCGAGTCCTGCTTGGCTGGTGAGCTGGGTGAGTCTGTTATGGCCCACTTGGCGAGACCGGCCAGGAACTCTCTGAAACTGTCATAGTCCATCTCTGTAGGACTGGGGCCAAGACCGACTCTGCCCATCTCAACGTTGCTGGGAATGCCGCTAACGATCCCATCAGCCTTAGTTTTGGCAGCTTTGGCTCTGCGTTCTTGTTCTTGTTGAATCATCTCCATTCTCTGTTGGCGTTCGTATAGCACGCCGTAGAAGCGATCGTACAAGAAACCTAGGTCAATAGTGCTCAGCTTCTTGCTTTCCGGGCCGAGGTTCCTGATAGATGTGCGCTTTGCGAAGGACTCGATGTTATCGAGAACAGCATCCTTGTGCTTGGCTCTCAGATCAGATATGCTTTGTTGCGTGATGCCAGAAAACTCCTTGAAAGCAACAACCATAAGCGCCTGGAAGTTTGTAACAGCTCTCAGCTTTGGGTTCTCGGACTTGGGGTGGGCGGACTCGCCGAGACGAGCAAAGTATGACTTGAGAACGGAGATAAAGGTGCCATCGTCCGCAGCATCTAACAACTCCTCGCCATTGACTCTGAGAATAGCCAGACCAATCTGGAACAAAACCTTGGGCCCTTCGAGGAAGAAAACATCAAGGACTCGGAACGCAAACATCAAGGGCATTGAGTTGATATAGAGCGAAAGGAACCAAGGTAACGAAACTACCGATAGTTGAACGTCTGACTTGGTGAGGTGCTCTGAAAGAATGGGTAGCGTCCTCTCCACAAGCGATTCGAAGACACGCTGATCCAAGAGAGTGCCGTACATGGTTTGCGAGTAGTATCCTGGAAGAAGCCGATCGCAGAGAACAAATAGAATATAGAAAGCCTGGGTCTCAGAGAGGTAGATGAGGAGGGCGGCCACTACAATGTTCATGGCTTGACAGTAGCCGACCTCCGGATTGACCCAACTGTAGGCAGTAAGAACGCGACGCAGACGTCCGATACCCTCTTCGCTTTGGAAGCCAGGATACTCTGGCAGACTACGGTTCAGGTCCTTTTCGATCTCGTCAATAGCAAGCGAATGTTGACCCTCGTATTTGTCGAGCGTGTCCTGGTAGAGCTTTGGCTGCTGCATTCGAAAGTAGAAAGATCCAGATGTGAGCTCCCACACTTCTCCACGAAGACGGTTTGGAAGACCAATTCTGACTAGTCGAGGCAGATCCGGCTGTCTGACCAGTGTAGCATTGCGACCGTTTTCTGGACAGCGTCAGCATACATTCCCGTCTCGTTCGGCATGAATTCGCATTACCTCGTAGATACTCGTACCACAACCTCATCTTGCCCTTGTCTCTAAGCTTCTTCGGATCACCAGGGTAGCGAAACTGCATGCCCAACCCAGCATCTGGAGGTTTCAACTGTTCTTCCGAACTCTGATCGTCGATCAACTTTTCCGAAGGAGAGTCTTTGTCGGAGCGACGCTTGGCTTCGGCAGCCAGCATGTATTCCGAGTAGCACTCTCCCACCACCTTGCGCATACCATCGACCTCGCGCATACCCTCACGCAGCCCTTTCTTCAGCATGTCGCAAAACTTCTCGCACTGGACTCTACTACCAGCCAGCTGGATTGTGAGCTTGGGTGCCGGAGGAGCTGTCTTTGCAGAAGGTTTTGTGTTTTTCTCGTCCGGGGCAGGGTAGCCATTCCAGGTGGTGATGGATAGGGCGAACATGTAGCTCTGACTGTGGAGACGCTCGACACGACGCACAGCACAAAGAGGGAGGGTGAAGCCATTGCCGGACGGACCTGCACCGTTGGTCTGGCCTTGGAAAGCTGTAGATAGTGAAGTGCTTGATGTAGGAGAGAAGCTCGAGTTCTGGGTAGAGAAGCACAGGAACTTCTCAGACAGGTGCAAGCGACCGACGTAGTGATTTCCCCGCTCGCGATCCCAATTGTTGCGCTCGTGGCTCTTGCGGGGTGTATCGGTTGGCGACTTGGACGAGGAAGATGTCTTGGGAGGTAGGGTCAACTCGGCAGTGATCTCGTACAGGGGGTTTTGCGAGTCTGGCAAACGGAATTGGTGACGGAACAGAGCAGCCTTGGAAGAGCGGTTGTCCGAGGGCGCAAGGTTGTTCAGCGCTGGTTGCAGGTTCTGGTCGACAAAGACTTGGGCCTTCTGCGCAAAGCTAGACAAGCTGTTCCACATGGTCGCGTGTTCGGAAGAGTGTGACGAGGTGTGGTCGAATGGAAAAGTGGTAGTGCAACCGCGGACGACAGGAGGCCGGTCAGGAACGGTAGTAGACTAGTCAGGGACAGACAATCGATGGCCCAGCAGCCTCGTGATCCAATCTCAGGTCAACATGCGAGCTGTAACTCTGCTGCTCTGCTTGGACGAATTGATTTGTTATAGCGATAGAAGTGAGTGGAGTTTTGTATTCACGTCGTCATGTTGCACCTCGCTGTTGGTGGCAGCTTCCCCTCCGGATCATCCCGCCCGAGCAGCACAGGGTCCATGAAACCCTCTGAAAGCCACAAAAGCGCCTCCTTTTTTTGCTTTTACTCAATTCATACTGTGTAGAAGCCTATAAGCATGTATATCGAACATGTCCACGCCTGTAACTGCCCTTTTTCAGACCTTCCTTGCAATAGAGCAAAAATTGAAAGATCACGCCGCGGAAGAAGCTATGACGTAGGTCGAGATCCTGAGGCTCGTGCGCGGAGAGCAAGGTTGCTTCAGGCACTTGCAGAATGAGGGCAACCACGACGCTACCTGTCAATTGAGACGTGTCGCGATAGTTAGATTCGGTGTCTTTACAACCAAGACTTCGTACGACTCTAGCTCTCTATACCGTGTCATCAGCTTCTGGATTCTTGAGCTTTGATACGAGAGGAAATATTTCGAGGAAGTGTGGTAGGTTCATTATCAATTGTATGTCTATATCTATCTGTCTATCGATTCGCCTCAGGAGGCAAGATCGTCTATGGGAAGTCTACGGGGTATATGTTGAAAAGATGTTAGAAGAAAAACGACACGCTCAAAACACAAGCCGACAGCCAACTCAAGCACTCTTCGTCTTCCTGCCTCTGACTCTGGTGAACCAAGTAATGAAGTAGATCAACGCAACATTCGACACCAATGCAAAAACCAAAAAGATGCCCCAGTCCCTCCACTTCTGACTGTAATAATAGTCCATGGTAGCCGCATACTCCGATCCAGTCGAGTAAGGACAGTATCCACAGTCAGAGGTGGCATCAGGGTTGACCAGGTATCCGGTGCTGCGAGCGAGGTAATCGGCAGCATAAGCCGCACAAGTCTGTCCAGCAGGAGGATCAAAGCGAGCAAGGTCATTCGCAGAGCAATTGACAGGAACAGGTTTGAGAAGGTTACTCACACTGCCGCCGAAGAACCAACGGAATGGGTCCAACCAATACAGCCAATTGCGGTAGAAATCGTTCAATGCGGCGTGAGGGATAAGCGTACCGTTGAAGATCATGAGGATATTCCAGAAGAGGGCAGAGGCAAGACCGCAGGTTTGCATGTTGGAGAACATGGTTGCGAGCAGGAAGTTCCAAGTAAAAGCAAAAATGCCGCAGGTGATGAATTGGAGGTACTCGTAGCCCGCGATGGCGCTTTCATTGGTGTAGCCTACCGTCCAGTACATGCAGAAGTAGATCAAAGTGAAGCCGACAACCATGTAGGGTACTTCAACAGATAGCATGGCAGTCGTCAAAGCCTTCCAGGAGTAGATACCGTTTCTCTCGCGAGCTTCGAATATGGCCCATTTGCTGAACCACATAGCTTGAAGGTCAGGAGCAATGGCAGGTATGATCTGAACGATGATGAGAAGGTTGAGGACGTTGTTTTGCAAGCCCTGGATGTCTGTCTTGACCATGAAGTAGGTGAACGAGATGAAGAGTTCGCACCACAAGAACTTGAAGAAGCGACTGAAGTTGTAGCTACCGTCACGCCAGACAGTAGTCCAGTGACGCTTGGTAACGGCCTTGATCTGAGGCCAGATGGGCATAGCAAATTGACCGTGACCAGATGAAGTAGACTGGCCAGCGACGGCTGTCTTCTCGTTGATCATTTGAATAGTCTGCAGCACGCGTGCCTTCTCGGGAGACTGAAGCCAGTTGTCGTGCCAGACAGCAGAGTTGTCGGCGCCAGAGACAGTGGAGATGATGAACTCAGCAGGATTCTCAGACTCGTTCATGTGTGCGCCATAACGATCAAAGTATTTGACAACGTTTTCAGAGTTTCTTCCTGTTTCACCAAAGAAGATAGTGCGACCACCAGGTGCGAGAAGCAGAACATGGTCGAACATTTCGAACAGCACACCAGAAGGCTGGTGAATGGTGCAGATTATGGGGATGCCCTCGCGAGCGATACGCTGGAGGAAGAACACGATACTGTAGGCAGCTTGCGAGTCAAGACCACTAGTGGGTTCGTCCAGGAAGAGTAGATGAGGAGGCTTAGCAGCAAGTTCAACGGCGATAGTGACACGCTTGCGCTCCTCAACTCCGAGACCACCTTCACCAGGTGTACCGATGAGAGCATCAGCGATAGGACCAAGTTCGAGAAGCTTGATGATGTACTCGCAGTACTCCATCTTCTCGGCATGCGGGACATCAGCAGGCTGGCGGAGCTCGGCTGAGAATTGCAAAGCTTCTCTCACAGTAGAGAACGGTTCGTGGACGTCTTGTTGCATGGCAAAACCGCAGGATCTTCCGAATGTATCGTCCAGAGGCTGGCCGTTAAGTCTCATTGTACCTTCGACACGGCCTTCGCTCTTTCTCTGACTGATGGTGTCCAAGAGAGTGGTCTTACCGGCTCCAGAAGCACCCATGAGGGCAGTGAGTTGACCAGGTCGAGCATAAGCAGAAACGTTCTGCAAAAGCTGTTTCTCGCCATCTGCGACGTTGACATAGTAGTTGACGTTCTCAAAAGTGAATGATGATCCATCAGAGTCGGTCTTTGCATAGTCGCTCTCGTTATAGTCAACGCGAGTAGCCGAAGAGGCAGAAGAAACGGGATTGAGGGCTAGATCGTGAACAGTGCGGCTGGGCTGTTTCTCAAGGTCCTCCTCACCGACGGTCATGCGGCTGGAGTTCTCGGGAGTGGTAGGCATGGTCTCAGTCTGGGCGCCTCTTTTGAAGACATGGCCGCTAGCGCCACCTTGCTCGCGAGCAGTGTAGGTGAGACCGACGGCTGCAATGATTGTGTAGATAGCCCACATGGCGATTATTATACCAAAGTTTCTCCACAGGTTCTCTCTAGACATGTCGTAGGTGATAGACAGATAGGTCGAGCCAGGCACATCGGGGCTACCCTTGACACTGCCAGGCAGTGTGCAGCCCTGGTTTGCAAGGTTGCTGTATCCAGGACCACTGGGAACCATCTGAGCATCGGTACAAGAGAGCGTGATATCGTAAAACTCGTTTCCCATCAAGGCCTCCAAAGCCCAAGGCGATGGTGAGATACGACGGATCCAACTGCCCCACTTGTGCAGTGTTGGCCAAGGAGGAGCGAAACCGGCATAGGTAAGACAAGGAGGAATAGCAGCTCCAGCCATCAGCAGTGCGACATTGAGATTGGGAGCCACGGCACCAAGCATTCGGAAGAGAGCACTGGTAGCGCCGTAGTGTACCCAGACGATGAGGGAAAAGATGAAGAACTGAGATGCCGTCTTGCCCAGGCCAAGCATGAAGTAATAGCATCCCGAGAACACCAGGGCCTGGAAGAGTGAGACTGGTAGATCGGCGATGGTTTGTGCAAGCACGTATGCTGCCGGGTGAGACAGACCAAGCTTCCTCTGCTTGACTACGATAGAGCGAGAAAGAACAGTCGCGGGTGTCTCAGCCAGCGCATTGAGGAAGAAGTAAATCAAGGAGAAGAAGATGGCACCACCGCGTTCGTAAGAACCAGTCGCAGTCTTAGGAGCCATGTAGAAAGCAGAACCAGTGATGACAGCATTGACAGCGTTCAGGAAGAGAAGTGTGTAAAGAGTGTTGCGATCGCCCCATGTGAGTTGATAGTGTCGCTTGATGCCGGTAGCAATTTGCTGAGGGAGCGAGTGTGGCTCTGCTGCCTTCTTGGAAACGCCAGATGAACGAACACGCTTGACTTCTGTCTTGAAGTCATCAACGTAAGAGGGGTTAGAAGCATGCTCAGAGCGGTAGGCTGCGATGTCTTGTTGCAACTCAAGGTAGAGTGTGCTCTCTCTGAAAGCTAGTGCGAACTCATCTGGTGTGGATGGTACAGGACCGATGTGATCGCTGCGTACAACTCTCTCAGTCACGGATGTGACGGCAGTCAGGAAGTCAGGAGTGGTCTGTCTAGGTCCGCAGTGGTAGCCAAGATCAATGAAGTATTGGCGCGCCGCTGCTGTCCTTCCCGAGAAGATCATGCGGCCCTTGTAAAGTACAAGAACACGGTCAAAACATTGATCGTAGATGGACTGTGCCGTTTGGTACATGGTCACAATGTTGGCCATGCCTGTCTTCCTCGACATGTCTTTGAGAAGACGACAGAAGGCCAGAGCTGATGAGGAGTCCAGACCACGGGAGGGATTGTCAAAGCATGCGACTGCTGGGTTCGTCGTCAAGACTTCGGCCAGAGATACACGCTTACGCTCGCCACCAGACACACCACGAACGAATGAGTTTCCTACGATTGTGTTGATGGTGTGTGGGATTGCGAACTTATCAAGTAGCTTCGATCGCATGCTTTGCTTGAAGTCGGCTTTGGATTGCTCATCCTTAGCCGGTTTGCGCAACTCCAAAGCATAGTCGAGTGTGTTTCCAACAGATAGCTTGGGAAAGTGGTTGTCTTCCTCGTTGTTGTAGACGATCTCTGATTTGTACAATTTTCTGGCCTCAGCAGACGAGATGGTAGAATAGTCGACCTGACCATCCACACCAACGAAAGATTCGACATCGCTAGCAATAGCGCGTAGTGTTGTCGAACATCCAGCTCCAGGGGTTCCTAGAACGAGCAGAGTTTCTCCGGGTCGGACAACTCCAGAGACGTCCTGAATAAGGTTACGGACATTCTTGCGGCGGTTTCCAGCAAATAGTTTGACAGCCTGGTAGGGTAATGTGATGATGTTTTCCAGAACCTGAGCAAAATCTGTGACAGTGTTCTCCTCCGCTGCTAGTCCAGTAACGGTGATGTTTTCAAATACAACACCGAGGCGGCGACCATCTGGTCTGTAGACTGGAAGATCGTTGACCTTACAGGAGGTTAGTATGACTTGCTCGGAAGATCGATATGAGGATACAATCATATACCTCTTTTTCAGCCATTGTCAGAAGCCTGAGCGTATGCTCCTAGGAATGGCTTGAAAGATAGTAGGGGATGGAAATCACAGATGCAGATGTCCATCTTGAGACGGGGACTCATGGTATATATTGCAGACAGCAAAAAACTGCTTACTAGATGTTTCCGCACAATTATCAAGCACAGATCCACATATTCGTTGCAAGCGTTCGACGTAGAACATATGCCGAGTTGCTGTTGAATCTTGCTCTTCTATGATTGGCTATGTCACCGAGCGGTCTCGGAAGTGCCCAAGCGTTTCCTCTTTGCTCGGAGGTCTCAGCCAATCACGAAAGCCGGGTCGAGATTTCTGTCTCCGAAGGCAATTCCGAAATGTTTCTTCCATGATCTCGCCGAAGATGTTGACATGTTTGTGACAGATTTGCCATGTGCCGATCGACCTAGCCTTGACAACGTCCGTGTGTTGGAGGCCGTTCAATTCCGCTAACAGAACATGATTCGTACGAGATTGATGCGTCTGTTTGACGTTCAGCAGCCGAAGATAGATGGACAAGTGCCGAGATGAGATCGATAGAAGGACCAAGACTAGCACGTCCTGTGTAAGGATCTCGAGGGTGGAATGGCAAATGAATATGTCAGACTTGCTGTGCAAATTGGCCACCAGGCTGTGGTATTTGATTCGCTACGAAGAAGAATCTCGAGATTTGATTAGGCATTGCTACGCTGTAGTCGATCTACTATACATGTGCTTTGTTAAAGATAAACATGGTTGGGAGTGGGAATTGTAATGATTGCAAGACTTGTCTACCTCACATCCTGCAGCGTTGGGATCAAGCCAGATAATCTGTTTAGGACGTGAAGTCACCGGGCAATGGCTGGTTCCAGCACTGGCGAGCCATCAGTCGCAGTGAAGCGAACGGAGTGAGGTATCGAATCGATTGACGTGAGAGCATGTAGCTTTCTGGAATGACTTTTGCACGTCATGTCGACGACCTAACCGCGAACAAAGTCACATAGTGTCGCACAAGTCCGCAATCGATGGCTTGACCTCTCTTCGAACGTCTGATTCCATCTCTGGATGATTGCAACGAGATGGGTTACTACTCTAACAGAGACAGGGTTGCTCAGTGGATGTTGAACGCGGAGTCTCAGCGTCGGCAAGCTCCGAGGCGTGTTGCGACTAACAAAAGAGCTACATCATCTGTATACATCAACACACGACAAAACATGTCATCGATACAGCAGAATGCACTCAAGAGACCAAGGGCCACATCGACAGTAAAGCGTACACACCGTCTCACCCACATCCAACAACTGCCGGCCGAGACCGAGCCCGCGGCGCAAGATGAGACTTTCATACAGGCACAGCTACTGCGGTCTATCTGCACCGCCCTGACTATCGTCGGCTATGACAGTGTGAAACCCTCGGCTCTGGAAATGTTTCGCGCGGAGGTCGAAGAATGTGAGACTCTGCAACTGAGGAAACGAGTGTGTGCAGGCGGCTGATTGTACGCGACCCAGACATGATCAACTTCCTCAGCACCGTCAAAGACTCCATGTCAGCCTCACGACGAATCACGCCCATACCACAAGACTTCATCTTTGCCCTCGCAGAAGCTGGCCTGGAATCACATCACTTAGATCCGCACCTTCGCTTGGCTTTACCAGACGACATTGCCAATCCTACCATCCTACCTCCACGTCCCTCAGAAGCACCACCACCTGATCTGGCCCCCATGCTAGGAAATGAACTGGCTACTCCGGCGACGCAGCAATACGGATACATACCCTCACACTTTCCTCCGCTACCGAGCCGTCACGCCTGGCAAAGTACCGCCCTCTTCACACAACGAGAGCAAGATCCTCGACGCATCCGCGAGCGCGCAACAGACGAAGGTGTTCAAGCCGAGCATGCTTTGCGCAAACTTACCGCTGCCAACAAGGCCCGTCTACGCCAGCCGACTGTCGACAAGGCCAAGGACAAGCTATGGCAAGATACTATCGCCGATTTGCTGGACGACGATGACCATCATCCACCGACGACGCGAGATGCAGATGGGGACATCATGTTGGATGGGTACTCGCAAGATCAAGGCAGTGACAAGGCAGCGGCTATAGCTGATCTGGTTCGTGGAGGTGGTGGATTGATGGTCAATCACGACCGCAATCACTGGCGCAGGGGAAGAGGTGCTGTCCACATCTGAGCGGTTCAAAAATTCCAATCTTTAGCGAGGCGTTTGTTTCTTCTTATCTCCAGTTTAGGAGTTCTGGCTGGGATACGGGCATGGAGGGGACTTGAGCAGGACGAAAAAGGCAGACATGAGATACCCCAAGAGTCAATCACACACTTGCTGTGCATATTCCGATCCAACTTGTTTTGCTTTTCGTGAATCCCAAAAAGCATGAGTCCATTAGTAATTACTCCCTTCCTCGTTTCGCCATGCACGTAACGCTCCTGCCTCAAAACGCGAAAAAAAAAAGAAAACAAGAAGAGAAAATCCCAGTGACGCCTGCCTCCCTCCCAGATGCCATGCGCCCAAATCACTACCCTCGTCAAAACACACACCCACTAACTCTCCGTCTCCCAAGCCGTGGTCTCAACCGTAAGTCCGTCCTTACACCTGTGTTCATTCATCAGCTCTTTGCTTCCTCACCTCACTTCCCCGCGTCGTTCACCCTCCCTCTTCCTTCCAAACATCACTCACCTTCTGAACACCCTCTGAATAGGCTCACAAACCACCATCCCGTTCTTGTGTTTCTTATGCTTTACAACATCGCAATTGAATTGCATAATCTCCATCAACGCGCATTCGTTGAGGGGCTGTTGGTTGTGCGGTTTGCGAGGTTTGCCTGTGGGTAGGCGGAGGATTTTTGCTTCGAGGTCGGCTGGGTGGAAGGTGGGTGTTGAGGGTGCCATTTTGTGTGTGTGTGAGCTGCGAAAGAGGGCGTAGTGGAAGAGAAGGAGAAAGAGTGGTTGTGAGAAGAAAAGGTAAAGGTGGTGAGGTATGTCTGCTGAAGATCTGGGGACGAGGGAGCTGGGGCAGGTGCGTGGGCAGAGGTTGGATGAGGTGAGTTTTTTGTTCTTTTTGTTTTCTTGTTTCGCTACAATCACTGTCTTCTGGTTTTTTGACTTTGTTCTCGAACTTCTCATGGAGGGACGGTCTGCTCTGTATCGAGTCGGAAATCCGTATGTTCGTTGTCGGTCAGCCTCGCACCAAGCTTCGAGAACTATATCTTCCAGATATTACTATCACTTTTGATCTCTCATCTGACTCTTATCTCATGACAATAGTTCCTGGCCACACTTCGCTTACTACACAATCCATCAACGAATTCCAAGATCGGTGTACCTGCCTTGGACAAGCTTCTCGCCAATTACACTACACGATTCGATCCTACAAACCTTTCTGCCATACCCACACCTCCGATCATTGAGATCACTAGTCCAGGACCAAAAAGTGGCAAGACTGAGCTTTTGTACTGGATGATCGCAAACTTGGTACTGGGAAGTGATGGTCGTGATACAACTGAGCATGACGAGCCGCGAAAGACACCAGACCACGCCAGAGACCAAACATCCACAGACTCAGAAGCTCAAATGGAAGGAGATGATACAGATCTCGAGACAAATACCACACACAACCCAACTACAGGACAACCAGACCATCAAATCCCTCCACCATCAACCAATCTCAGAGAACACCACCATACCGCACCAACAACAATAGCCTTGCTCGTCACTTCTGCCCCAGACATCACCCGTCTATCACAAATCCTGCTCCACCATCTCCTCTCCTCTTCGCCCCACCTCGCTCTCCCTACCGCCAAATCTCTCGTTCACTCTGCTCTCTCCCACATCCACATCTTCCAACCTACATCTCTATCCTCTCTGATCGCCACTGTATCTTCTATACCAACGTACTTCCTCGACCCCAAGAACGGGAGCGCGAAAAGGAGAGTCGGCGCCATCATCATTGATTCGCCATCCGACTACTTCTGGGCGGACAAAGTGGGCACTCAAGGTCAGGGACAAGGACAGCAGGGACAACAGACACAAGGGAAATATCCAGCTCTGGCATCGACACTCAAACGCATCTCTACCACCCTCTGCACTCCAATCGTTTTCAGCACTGCATGTCTCTCCACCACCTCTGCCACCTCTGCCACCTCTGACACTCAGGCATCACGACCACAACTTCCCTCTCCCTTCCCAACACTCCCAACTCTACGCTTGATAATCTCCAGACACGCCATCCAGGGCTTCAACAAAGATACAGATGCAGAAACAGCGCTGAAATGCAAACAAGGCAGGGTCAAAGCAGTCAGAGAGGCAGGCTTTGGGATCAGAGTCAACAAATGGGCCAACGAAGGTCAACGGGACGGCAGTGGTGATGGAGATACAGCAGGATTTGAGGTCAGGATCAACAATAAAGGCGTCACTGTGCTATGAAGGGCATAAAAAGAACGTCATGCTGTGCGTCAAAGTGCATGTTAAAATCGTCCAAGCAAAAGGACGGTAGGGGGCCAGGAGGAATTGGAAGGGAGAGAAACAGAAAAATCGTCTATTGCAGACTCTGATAGAAGCGTGAATACAAAGAAGTCGCTAGCCAATAACAAAAAAGCCAATACACAGAAAAGCAAAAATTCCATCTACAAACGTCCAGCGCAAGATATTCGATGTTTTGTTGTTCCTCATTGCGCCGGAACCAAGAAAAGAAGAAAGAAGAGTCCAATGTTCGTAGAAGAAAAGGAGAAAAAAAAAACAAGCGTGTGGTGAGACGTGAAAAGCGAATAATCATGAAAAGAGCAAAGAGACCTTTACTTTCTTAAGTCTCATGCTCATCCCCAAATGGACTCTGGCCCCGCGGAACCTCTTGATGCCTACTCAACCTCCTTGCAGCAAGACTGCCCCTCAGACTCTGTGTCTCTTCAATCACAGCCGATAAACCTCCAGGCGTTCTCTTCGCACCCTTGTTTTCGTGGGTAATACTCGCTGCATCAGAGAAGGGCGAGGCGTCTTGTTCATCTGGCGTTGTTGCTGTGGAAGTCGCTAATGGTGATGAGATGTTGGGTTTGGGCGAGTCGGAGGAGGAGACCGGGAAACGACCTTTTGCTGCTTTTGGTTTGCTGCCGCCGAGGGTGAGGAGGGTGGGTTTGCCGTAACTCGCAGAACTCAATGTTTGTTGCGAAGACGCCGAGTTCGCAGAACCAGGTCTGACGGCATCACTGGATGTTGGCATGACGATATTCAGCTTTCTGCCGCTGGCACTCCTGTTCAACGGGTTCGAAAGTTCTTCTGCAGGAGTAGTTTGTGGCGAGGGGGTTGCAGAGTTTCCGCTTTTCACACTGACGACGTTTGCTTTTCCGCGCAGGACGGTTTGTGCGGGCATGGGGTTTACGACGGCATCGTCGCGGTATGTGGCGATGCTGCTGCGGGCGAGCGAGGGGGTAATACTGGGACGCCCGAAAAAGGTGCTGCGGTTATCCAGGGACGAGGTATCTGAGTATGTGGAATCGCGGAGGTCGCCAGGGCGGAAGAATAGCGCTTCGCCATTGTTGGATGCGCCGCTGAGGGGAGGGCCATGGGCGGCTGGAATCGGCGGGACAGGAGGAACATGTTCTTGGGTGCCGTTTCTATTCATGACGCCAGGGATGTAGGCGATAGGGATGAAGTTTGAAGCGCGGCTGAGGATGCTGTTGGCGACTGAATGCACGGTATGCACCGAAGCGCGCTCCGACCTCTGCATGTTGAAGTGTGACTTGCGATTCTCAGCTTCGTCCTCCTCTTCCCATTCTTCCTCGAGTTTGATGCGGCGCGGGCGAATGACGAACCAGTAAAACGCAAACACAAGCACACCGATGAAGAAAATACCGCCAATGACTCCTCCGGCAATGGCGCCGACATTGGGGCCTGAGTGATGTGAAGGTACATTGTTGGATGCGACGCAAGTTGTGTATGCGCAGGTATCGCAAGATTGAGGGACTAGTGAGCAGACCTTGCCGCCTGAGCATGAGGGGCAAGAAGGTGTGGTTCCAGGGCAGTCGACGCAGTCGCGCTTGAACAGGCTATACAGAGCCTTTTCTACATGAGGATGCACTGAATACAGAAAGTCAGTATACTGCATCTTGGTCGATGGATAAGCGGAAGGGGAAAGCGAAGCCGCACCGTTGGAGAGGGTAGATTCCATGGTCGCAAGTTCGGATGTCTTTGTTCGGGTGTTGAGGCGTCGCAATCTCGGAGGTAGCAAGACAAAGGCGACAAGGAGGATTTGACTCGCACTCCTTTGTCCTTTGGTAGAGCAGTGAATAATTGGGGAGGCTGGTCGTGCGGCGTGAAGCAGGTGGGCGCAGATGGCAAGGGAGGGAGAGTTGTTGTTCGTTTCAACGGCCGGCGCGAGCAAGAGGGGGTGAAGGGGAAAACAGGCAGTCGTCAAGAGAATGTAATAAACGACCTGCGCTGCTAGAGAAAGACACACAGAAAGCGAGAGACGAGAAGAAACAGCAAGAGTAGAAGAACGAGTGAGTGCTGTCAAGGATTAATACAAGGTTGGTAATTAGTGCGAGGGGACAGTCGAAATTGCGTGTCGCGTTGCAAAGAGAAGATGGTCGGTGGTTGCGCAACAAGAACAAACGGCCCAGACAAGGGGGCAGTTTGGAGAAGACCAACAAGACCCACAAGGCCTCGTGTCTCGCCCACTGCCCTCCCGTCTTGCGCTTTACCCAGCGTAGTTTAGCCTCCTACTCTGTCTGCAACTCTGCAAAAGCCCTTGCGCCACAACCACCCCATCCCTCCATACAAGCTGCTGCATACCGATCGACTCCACCAATCTGATCATCAGCCCCAAACAACTCCACATCACTGCATACCCATCAACACAGCAAAGAATCCAAAATGTCAAAATCACCACAACAAGACATCTACAACCAACTAGCAGCCAAAGACACAAACCCGGAACCGCTGAAAAAGGTTCTTGCCAGAGAACAGGCGGATTATGATTGTTTGAGTTGTAGAGTAATGGGTGTGTATACTCTTCTTTGCATCACTTGCTTCTTTCCTCGTTGCTGATAGAGCGGTATAGGAGCAACGGCATTTGGCACTCTAGGCGCATATACCTACTGGTCAGGGCACCGCGAACTCCGTACTCGGGAGCAGGAGATTCTGAGATCGCGCTCAAAACTCACAATGTCGGCGAGGAGATTTGGGATTACTGGGTTGAGCGGGGTGTTGGTAGGGTTGGGTCTGTATAGGGCGTTCATGTGAAGTTTCCATTGCTATAGTAGGCTATGAGGAGTACAAGGATTGGCATCTTAAGAGATGACAAAAAAGCAGATGTGGCCCCAAAGGCAGCTTGCTGAGTCGAGTACTGCATGGTTGGAGTGATTATGGGAGTGCACATACCGGGTTCTTGCAATGCCCGAGTGTAGACAGTGGACCTGCAGGAAGATGAGCACAGCGTGATGCAGAAGCTGTCAGCAGCCTTGCCGTGCTGAATGTCCGGTGTGCATACATGCAAAAATGTCAGTCAAAGAAATTTCACAGCTGCAGAGCTGAAAGTCCGAGAGGGACAAGGATTTGGCAAGTAATGATGTTGGATGGTTTGATAAAAAGGGCATACAAGTCTATAAACCGCTAAGAAGAACATCGGAAGAATTTCATTTTATAGTAGAAAGATATCATTCGCCCATGCAAGCAATGAGATCAGGAAACATCAACAATACTGCATTCAGTATGCAAGAAACAGCAAGAACCAAAAACAGAAGCAGCTGGTCATCCCGTGTGCTGCACGCTGGACATGCAAGAAAACGAAGCAGAACGCAAAACACAGGTCTAAACTAAGATATGTCATCATTCATCGCTGCCTCCACACTGTCAGAAAAAGAACAAAAGAAACACGAACGACTCGCAGGAAAACAACGCAACTGTATTGGGGTATTTGGAAGTATGTTGTAATGCAGTGTTTCAAGAACAAAAACGAACGAAGTTCAAATGATGGTCCGCCTCTCAAGCATGTCTCCCTCTCTTTCCTCCACGGTCGGACCCGTCTCTGCCGTTATTCCCAAACGATAGGCCTGAGATGTCGAAAAAGTCTCCCAGATTCTTACGTTTGGAGCCAGCGCCAGAGCCCAAGGAACCGAGGTTGATGGATGCAATCCTGTTGTTATTATTGTTGTTGTTATTCGACCGGTTGTGGTTGTTCCGCCGTCTGGAGTGCACCTCCAGTCTCACTGGGTTTGCGGATGTGGAAGAGTTGGGCGTGTCGATAGGAGGATTGTTGGAGGCATCCATGTCTACCTCCCGATCGTGGTTTGGAGGGGGGTATGCCAGAGATGAGCGAAAGGTGAAGGTATCCGCCTGGGGGACGGTAGGATCCGCTCGGGTGACTTGTGGTTGTTGTTGATGTTGGACTGAAGAAACATCGGTATTGACAGGTTCAGGTTGTGGTAGGTCGTGGGTCGCAACAGGAGCGGCAGCAGGCTTCCTGACAACTTCAGGGCTCGAACTCCTTGGTTGTTCCTCTTGCTCTTCCTCTTCATCGTCGCTCTCACGAGCGGCCGAGTGGGCACCGTCAAAACGTTCGGTGGCCCATTGCCTCACACTCCAACCCTCGCCGTCGCCGAGGCCAAGGTTTTCCTTGTCGAGAAAAGACAGTAGATCGTCCAAGGCATCCTGGTAGCCGGCAGCGCGTGATCTTGCCTGTTCAGACGCAGCGTTCTTGTATAGGTTTGTAACGGAGAGAGCGGCGGCCTTGAAGGCAGAAAGGAGTTCTTCCGGAGGTTGCTGACTACGGCGAGGCGAGGTGCGCGGAAGCGATGTGTTGAGGCTGCGCATCGAGTCCATCGTCGCCGAAGAAGAGAGTGTTATCAGTATTGAGCGGCGTAGTAGAGAATGATCCGGGGTGGAGGCAGGGCGTGGTTGTACAGAGCCGATGATATTGGATGATGGACGATGGGTTGATGACTGCAGAAAGAGGATTTAGGCGGGGTCTGGGCCGACTTTGCTGGCTGGAGGGGTTTGCACAAAAACACGGCCTCTGACGTAGATCACGATTCTCTTCAGCCAGTCAAGTCCACTGGAAGAGATCATGGGGCAGTGAAAGAGTTGATAGATGGGTATAGAGTCTTCTCTATAATTCTTTCCGGTCGTTGCTGTGGAGCTGACGAAGGACCGTTCGCATGATTCCCTTTCTTTGTTCACCATCGAAGGCCAGATTCATGAAAATGGCACGTGCGCAATGCATTGTTATACCTCGACTGAACATGTGAACGCCTATGCAGATTCATCTACCTCAAAGTATTCATCTGACCTCTAGTAAAACCTGCAGCTCTACAGGCCATCAAGGAACTTGCACACCGCCTCAATCACTAATTCAGGCTGTTCCTGCTGAACCCAGTGTCCTGCGTGTGGGATGAACGTGACTCCCCTAAAGTCGGCGCAACTTTCCTTGTACCCGTCCAGCGCTCCGGGCTGCTGGTAGTTGCCCCAGTCCTTCTCTCCACTAATAAACGCACAAGGCACCTCGATCTTTCTGCCTGCGAACAAAAGCATATCCGCCTTTTGAATTTGTGACGAACTGGTCTGCGCTCTATACCAGTTCAGTCCACCTTGGAATCCGACTCGCTGCCATTCTTGCACATAAACTGCCAACTGCGCGTCAGGCAGCCATTTGGTTGTTACACAGCCATCTTCACTTTTCATCAAGTCACATATTGTCTCTGGCATGCTAAGCTCCTTTGGCATGATGTAGTAGTTTGGCATCTTTTCCAGATCTGAGGCTGTCCATGATTCCAGAGGCTTCGGATCATTTCTATACCAGTCGGCTGACTTGACATGGAAATATCCTCGAAGAAATTCATGCAGCCCTTGTGGTGCTGTCTCCCAGTCCTTGGAAGCATCAGAAGTCGAATTGTACCATTTGTAGTGCTTTCTAGGTGGGTCGAGTTTTGCAAGTTCTGCTTGAATGTCTGGTTTCGCACTCGAGCCAGAGCCAGAATGAGAATGCTTGATAGGCTTCGTTGAAGCCTCTACACTCAAGGCTGGAGTCGGGGGTGCGTGATGAGGATGCGACATTTGAATGCAGCTTTTGAATATGTCAGGTCGCATGAGCGGTGCCATGGAGCTCGAAACTGCGCCAAAGTCATGTCCAATATGGCAATGCACCTCCTTGTAGCCCAGCGCATATACCAAGCATACAAGGTCTCTGACCAGATTCGTCATGGTAAATTGATTCAGGTCGACCTCATGGAATGGCCGCTTATCCCAGCCAGTGGTTCTACCGTATCCACGCTGGTCGGGCGCAACGACATAGTATCCTTGAGCAGCCAAAGCTGGCATGATTTTTCGCCATGAGAAGGCAATCTCTGGGAAGCCGTGGGTCAAGAGTATCAAAGGCCTGTCTTTCTGTCCAGCGGAGACGACATGGAATACAAGACCACATGAGTCTGTGCAGTCAATATAGGATTCTTCAAGACCTTGGGGTAGCGGCAATGGCTCGATTGATGTCATGGTGAGGGAGCTGACGATTGTTGTACGTAGACTATAGTGCGCGATTGTGTTGATGTTAGAAAAGCAGCAGGTGAAATACGATAATCGCGTCAGAGAGGAGTCGACAAGCTTCAGTTCTCCGCTTTGCCGAGGTTGCTCTATTATATGTGCAGAGACTCGAAGTAACAAGAGTTGATGTCTGGCACAAGCACCGCCTCGGCGGATGTTTGATAGCCCGTTGCTCACCTACATGACCGGAGTTGTCATTGTCCGGACTATTTAATCTCAAAGGGTGTGTGCAGCAGGAGAGACTGGAGAGACCTGGTGTTTGGAGGCATATCCCCTGGGACCCACCAGTCTTTATATGGCACAACCTCATGGTTGCCATAAGCGTATCAGGGCTTCCTCGGAGGAGCTTTGTCAAAGATCAACCTGGTACGAGCGCAGCGTATGGAGTACAGATCAACGGCTTGATCAGCGACCAATTCCAGCACGACGGTTGCGACTTGTCACAATTGTTGATGGTTCTCATGCTGTTACATAGACTTCTCACAGTGATACGTCCATGGAGTATTCCGCTTCGCCTGTCTCATGGCTTTTACTGTCTCTTTTGTTCAAAACATGCAATCACAAGTCTGACAAATTTGTCGCGGAGAGGCTTCAAAGGTCGGCCAAGACCAAACAGATCTGCATGTGTGAATGACGCGTGAATTTAACAACAATCCAAAGAGAGCAGAGCAACCATGTCAAAGCGATATAGATCAGCCATGATGGACAGAAGGTGTTTGAGGAGAGCATAACCAAGGAAATGTAAGACACAACATTCCTCATAGCGCCACTGGCATCAGCAAGACGTCGATGGTGAGGCCCGTCTTGTTGTCAGATCAGAGTGGTTCAGCGGTAGGGCACGGGCTTTCTCGGCAGCGGGATCGTCATGGGCTGGAAGTTGCAAAAGCTTAAGAGATGCGAGTCGAGACAAGGAGGAAAGGCATGTTGGAACGGCGCAACTGGGTCTTTTGCTCCTCGTCGTCTCTTCCGTCTCGTCCCCGACACAACATTCATCCCGGACATTCTTGTGTGCCAGTATATCCAGTTTTACGACTCGCACAGCAGCTTGTAGCTTCATACGCAGCAACAGGCGCCGACTCATCTCCAATCAAGACTTCCCCAGGCACGTCATGTTTGCTTTGTGACGCGCTGCAATTCTCTCGCCCTTTCGAAGCCATCATCTCGTCGCAACTGTCCGTCAAGGACGCACCATCTCCAACAAGGCATTTCTAGACATCAATTGACGTCCCTGACGTCCCGTCATCAAGATGCCTCTATTTGCTCGCAAGCGAGCGAGTTCGCAGCCGGTTGGTCCCGTGCAACATCATGTACCTTGGTGACAACCTGCTCACAACAACTCTAGCCGCTGCCCCGAGGGCCTCCTCCAAGTTCGTCCGCTTCAATAGCAGCGAGCGCCGCCTTTCTTAACAAGTCTCCTTCGGCTGCTTCCCTATCTGCCGCCGCTGCCGGCGCTGCTCTCCGATCTCTCACGTCGTCACCGGAACCTGTGGGAAATATACAGACCAAGCGCATGCAAAGGAGAGGCTCTCAATCTTCGGTAGGAGGCGGCGCTATCATGGGCGGAAATCCTAGGAACAGCATGGTCAGACAGACTAGTAGTTCGTCCATGTCGGATCGAACATTCAGATCGCCTTCGCCTGGTGGCAGGCAGAGAGCCTTATCGCCTGCACCAGACGCTCCCCCAGTTCCAGCCATCCCCCAGAACGTTATGCGCTCACAGCGAAGAGCTGCAAGTCTTGATGTGCAAAACCGCATCAGTCTACCCAGCCCGAGCACTCCCAGGAGTGCACAGCGCAATACCAGTGTTGACAGAGCAGGAAGGACGCTTAACTTGCCAACCAAGCCCGGGTTGAAGAGGGAAGACAGCACCAACTTCTCACGACCCATGAGCCCTGCTCGCGCCGTTTCCCCTCCTCCACGGCCGAACTCGAGCGTCGGTTGGTTCACCTCGCCTAAGGTCAGCAATGGCACTCCTCGTGCGAACCCCTCGCCCGCCAGACCTCAATCCGCTCTCGACTATTCTTCTCCAGCAGCCAGGAAAATACAGCAAGACGTGCAAAACGCTGCCAATGCGCCTGTCAAGAAGAACAAGAAGACCGTTACTGAAGGCGCCCGGCTCGCCAATGGCACCATGAACGCTGCCCCTACAGGTTCCATCATGCGCACCGCACCACAAGAACCCGTTCAGACAAAACCCGCGCAACCACAACCCATCCACACAGAGACAACGCCTAAGAAGAAGAAAAAGACGACTGTCGTGCCTCCTGTAGACACTCAGGCCACTGGAGGTTCCTCTCTCGCTCCTGTCAATCCTTCTCCGAGCACGATTGCCTCCAACAGCCCAAACTCCCCTCGTGCGACAAGTACTTTGCACAAACAACCATCTGTGGTTCGCGAGGAGCCCAAAGCTGAAGCCGTCGCTGAGGTTCAAACCAAACTCAAGCCGAAAACTACTCCAGTCAAACACAATCTTCTCAGATCGCTCCGAGACACCGACCCAGGCACTCTCCCCGGTACTATTACGACATCTGAAGGACCGGTTCAGGCTTACGTTGCGCCCAAAAGCACCCGTCCACGAGCTGTCAGTCTGGATATTCCTAGAGGCTACGGTCAGCGCGCCGGCTCCTCCAGTCCTTCTCGCAACGTCCATGCACATTTCGTCGAAGGCTCGTCGCTGGTGACTCCAATGAGCGTTAGGCATCATCCTCCTCCTCGGTCTGTTTCCCCTATGAAGTCCGCGCTTAGACAGTCTCCGGCCTCATCAGTCAGGAATATCTCTCCTAACGTTGCTGTCAATGGCAAGCCAAAAGCCCCAGCAAGTGAAACATCCGACACTGGATCTTTGGCTTCCCAGGATGGCATCAAGCCAGCCAAGGTAAAGAAGAGTGTTCGCATCAGCGAGGATGGCAGCAATCCCGTTCCGCCCGTTGCTGATCCGAATGCGCGAAGAGAGCTCTCAGGCGCATGGTCGAATGATGACAGTAACGAGATCATGAAGCCACGATCGGCGCTTCCATCATTCAGCAGCGTTAGAGGTCGCAAGCCTGAACAAGCAGAGAAGCCTGAGAAAGTCACCGAGACAGTGTCTTCTAGCATGACAAACAGTGCAAGCACCTTGCCCGATCACCGTGAAACCTCCAACGATCAGCTGGTGGGCGCGGTCCTTGCTCAACACTACGCCAAGAAGGAACACAAATTCGACGCTCAGCCATCCACTACGGTTGAGCCACTACCTCCACAGGTCACTAGCAAGGAAACATCGGCCGACATGTCGGACTCAGCCTACTCAGAGGACGAGGCAGAGACACACTTCCACCCGCCCACTCAGGGCGAAAAGACAATCACCCAGGACGAAACGGCATCTTCTAGTCACGATCCTGCGACTTTGGACCACAGTGTTGAGGGTCCCGAGGCAAACCCCATCGAACAAGCCGTGCCTGCGCTTGCTCTCCAGCCTCCCACACCTGGTGTTGAAGAAGAGTCCGAACCTTCGTTGGACGCAGCTGTAGTACAATCCGCTTCGAGACCTGTGCTTAAGCAGCGCAACAGTATGCCTGGATCTTGGGACGGTGAAGATTGGGAACATCAGAAGCCCGCTGCGCTCTCGAGGCAAGCAATTCGCGACGAAGCTCTCTTATCCGAAAACGACTCAAGCGACGATGAAGAGGGAGTCCTGCACCCTGCTCAGGCTTCAGTAGAAGGAGTTTCGCCGGTGCTGCAGCCTATCTACGAATCGGACTCCGACATAAGCGAAGATTTTGCTGATGCCGAAGAGGACTTCGAGCCTGGCGGCTTCGCCTCTCTCGATGCTATCGTTGAAAGTCCTGTGACCAAACCCGCAGCCGTTATTCCTAGCCCTCCAGTCAGCCCGCAAGCTGCCCTTCCCCCGTCAAGGGCTAACTTGTCAGACTCGTCTGCTCTTAGCGATGAGCAGCTCATGACAGATAATACCGACTGGAATTCTGCCACCGCTTACTGGAGTAGTCTGAGCAGAACGAAGAAGTTGGAGCTCGAAGCCGAGGCCGAGGCTGCAATTGCTGTTCCTGTCGGCGCATCTGTGCCCAAACCTAAGAAGAAGAAGCAGCCTGTTGATCAATTGGATATAACAAACCCTACCACATTCGCACCGGCTGGTGTTTCGACCAGAGACGACCCCTTCGAAGCCGAAGAGCAGCAAGAGTCGCGTGCACCCGCGATGCGAAAGTCGATGCGTAGCTCTGGTGAGTCGGAGCGTACTTCTAGCGAATCACAGATGCGCAAGTCTATGCGCGGTCCTCCAGCACCTGTTGCTTCTTCGAACGAGACACACATGCGTACTTCGATGCGTGCTGGTGGACCAATGCGCTCAGAAGGTTCTATGAAAACCTCGATGCGTGGTGATGCCGGTGCTAAGCCTGCTAAGAGAGCGTCGGCTCCCGTCACGATCAGCATTCCTGGAGCTGGTTCTGCCGCTGCTGCAGCAGCCAGATCTCAGCCAGCACAGAAGCCTACCAAGCCAGTTGTCGCCCCTCTGCCAGCTTACGACTCGGACTCGGAATCCAGCTTCAAGAAGAACAAGCGTCGTGGTTCGGTTTCGACCGTTGACTCTGTCGGCAAGTACACTATGAAACGATCAATGCGCTCTGGTTCGGTGGACGCGGGACCCCCACCACAAGAACGTGGACGCGAAGTTGCGTCGCCAGCCAAGAATGGATCAGGAAGATTCAGTCTGCGCTCTCTGTCCCCAACAGGCTCTTTCATGGGCCGCAACCAAGGCGAGAAGATCAGGCAGTCTCTACGTGGTGCACCAGTTGATGACACTCCCACCATGCGCGGTAAGAACAACAGAGCTTCTCGTGATGCAAAGGCTCAATCAGGCTTTGGCTTTGGCAAATCAAAGGCTGCCCCTGCAGCTGCGCCGAAGGTCAAATCTGGAGGCTTCAGATCTCGATTTGCGGACAGTGATGACGAAGACGATGCTCCTCGAGGAGCATACCGCAGTCGCTTCGCCGATTCTGATGACGAAGACTCGGCTGTTGGTCCTCCCAAGCACATGCCTGCCAATCTCGCCCCAGTCCGCGGTATTCCCAAGCGTAGAGGTCAAGACTCGGATTCGACCGATCTCTCCGACTCTGAGGATGAGGGTCGCAATGGAAAGAAGAAGACTGCCGGAAGAAGCAGCACTAAGCCTGCTGTACCCAGTCAGTCAGATATTGACGCAGCAATGGAAGTCGCCAGACGCAACGTCGCCGCCATGAACGGCGGTCGTGAGCCAGGCGTACCCCAGGCACCTCCAGTACCAGCAAGCAACACTGCAATTCCAGAGGCACCCTTGACGCCAACCAGACGCAAGGGTTTCCTCGGCAGCGTTCTTCGCAGAAACAGTTCTTCCTATGTCGCACAGTCACCAGTCGACTCGCAATTCCCACGCAGCCCCACCACGAAACAGCCCAAGCTGCAAAGACGCACAACACCACAGAACTGGCCTTTACCCGCAGCAGGCACAAATGGCAATGCTGCCACTGACCACAGACCTACGACCAGTGACGGCGTTCCCAGCTTGAAGAGGTCTATGCGACCAGACAACCGCCGCAGCATGAGCGGCAATGACCTGAACCACACGGCCAATGGCGGAACCGTGCAAAGCACTCCCTCCGGAAAGAAGAAGAAGTTCTCGGGTCTGAGAAAGCTATTTGGTCTACACGACTAAGAATCTTCCAAGTCGTGTATAATGAAACAAGAGGCAAAACGGAACAACCATCGAGGATTTGGGATGTGTGGTAATGGCAAAAGGAGAGGTTTTCTTTTGATAATGTATAATCCTGGTCTTTGTTATCTATTTTCTCTTTTGTTGCGTTGTTAGGATGTTCAGAAACATGGTTCTGAAGGATAGAATGATACCATTGTTTTTGTTTTCTTACTTGACGTTCGTTCTTTTGAGTAATTCCAAATAACACAATTCAATGTCATCTTGACCTGTGCATCATGTTTCTGTGACGTCCTGCTTTTCTAAGAACTGTCGTACATTTGGGAATGATAGGTATGAAACGCAAGCGTTCGTAGGTGTTGTTTCGAGGAAGTCAACACAAATCTATTGAATCTCAATTCTCTCCCCCAAAGTCGCAGCAAATCACTTAAAATCCTGCGGATCACTGATTCGTACTCCAATGCACTAGCTGAGTTATTCAAATTGCGTAACAACCGCATAGTTGTCGCAGTATCGCTGCCTAATCCCAAAAAAACATGGTCGACAGTCCAACCCTGACATCTCGGTATAGCGGGAGAAACGCAAAATGACGTAGTCGAGATCGGCGAGCGAGCGATAAAGCAGCAGGGCAGGCGCCAGGATTAAGCGACGATGGAGCATTGGCGTGCATGAAGGAGGCAGGTCCTTGTTTACCGACATCCAAGCAAATCTGCGCGATAAACGTGCTTTGGGTCTTTATCGTTCTTGCAGGCTTCGACGTCCTCGCACAAGGCTTCGACGTCCTCGACTGCGAGCAAACATCCTCGGTTGCGTCTCAGGCTTTGACGTCCTCACAAGGCTTCGACTACAGAGCACATCTTCGACTCCCTCTCAACTGTGTCTAAGCAACCTCGACTGTATCTCAGACACCCTCGGCTCGGTCATTTTCATCGCCTACCAAACATGACGCGACGAATGGTCTACGGCATAGGCCTCTGGGTCTTCCTAGCCGGTACACTCCCCCATATTCTACATCCTCTGCACGTCAATCACACCCACTAACGCGTTTACCCTTCCAGCCGTCGCCCTAACCTTCACCTCCATGGCCCTCCCCTCCTGGATCTCCTACACGTCTCCTTCATCCACCTCCCCCAACCCCTCGCATCCCAACAAACCCATCCACGTCTCCTATGGCTTACACCGCCGCTGTTCCTCTCTCACCTCTGGCTGCACACCGTTTCCGCTGCAAGAAGATTGCCATGGCGAAGACAGATATTTCTGCTCCATGTGGAGGAGTGTAGGCTTTCTGATGAACTTTTCAGTGGTGTTGGAGTTGGCGACTTTGGTGGCGTTTGGGGTTGTGTTGTTGGGGGGACGCAGTAATAGGGAGGGAGGCTGGAAGATGTGTGTGGGGTTGCTTGGGGTGGTGGTGGTTTGTCAGGTTGCTGCTATGGGGATTGTGGTAAGTTATGCACCTCCTTGTTTGCGTCTCTATGCCGTAGAGATTATGTGGAAGAACAGCACTGACAGGTGGTGACGCAGGCATTCCTCTTCGACCACGACAACCGATTCTTTGTGGGCTGGAAGTTGGACAAGAGTTGGATTCTGTGCACCATCTCTTGGATCGTGCTGTTGATGGATGTGGTGGGCATCACAGTTGCGGCCAAAGTTTTGCCTGCTGAAGATGACTACGAACCAATTCCCGATAGGAGATGAGGATTGAACACCACGATGGAAAGACAGACGCAATGATGGGTTGGTTGATGCAACCAATCCACTTCACGACGATTGCATGGCATACATACATTTTCTTTACGTCCATTCTTGCTGTCAAGGCATTATTTACAACGCTAGCGTCACTCGTACACACCTCACTTCTCTCTTACCATCTCTCCACCGTCTCAAAGCATCTACAACTCACCCGTCAAAAACTGCGCCCTGCCCATCCCAAAACTCCAATCCTCCTTTTCATTTCTAGCCACGCTGATTACCAAATCTGTCTTTGGGACTCCGCATTCTTTTTCCAATCGCTCTGCTATTGCTGCATATACATCTTGTTTTTGTTGCGTGCTTCGTCCTTGCTGGAATATTTGGATCAGGATGAGTTTGTCGGTGCGTTGGAGGCCGAGTCCGGTGTCTTCGAAGATTAGTTCGTAGGGTTCGTGTTGAGTGATGACCTGTTGAGGAAATGGTCAGTGGTTGAGAGATGGGAGATGGGAAGGCAGAAAAACGCAAGGGGATGCGATTTTGCGTTGGAGATGCATACTTGATATCTGTCTCGAGGTGGTGCTGCGAACTTGGCCAACATGATTTCTTGGATCACGTCTGCTAGGTGTTTGATTTCGTCTGGCGTGCGGACACCTTTGATCATGTCGATTTTGACGAGTGGCATGACTGCGTATTTGTTTCGATAGTGGTATGGAAGGGGTATCGAAGGATGATGAACGATCGAGACCAGAAAAGACTGCTCAATATTGTCCTTGCTTCTGTTGCTTTGGATGTTCTTGATGTTCTTTTGGTGACTTTATATACTCTTTACGCGTTGGTGTCACTACCCGCAGTATCCCGCGATCCCGCAGTATCCCGCAGTATGACGCTTGATGGAAGTCTACTGCTTTGTTCTTGCCTCGGTTGCCCCAGACTGTAATTGGCTCAGATGATGCCAAGAGAAGACATTGCGATTTCATTCTAAGGGGCTTTGGGCCGCGCTTTGCGTACTACAACGTTACATTTACAGCGTTTACACTAAATGCTACGACACACCCTCTAAGCGCGATTTTATTGCGCTATGCTACTATTACTCTAAGTATACTATATAGTTGTAATGACTATCTATTATTATATAAACTATATTCTGATTTCTAAGAAGAAAATAGCTAAGTCAGCTAAATAAATTATTATATATAGAAGATAGGTAACCTTACGTTTTTATGACATTTTCTATATTACGCGTATATAGCATCCGGTGGTGACCTCGAGACCACACGTGACTGGCTGGGTCTACCGAGGCATCTTTGTTCGTTATTCCCGCTTTGATCTTTCTCATGACTATGAACGCGCCACCACGCGTTTTCTGACCATTTGACCATCGACTTTCTCCAATCCCAATCGCACTCTGCTGATAAGGTAGCTGATTGAGTAGGAGGTCTATGGAGTCGAGTCCGGGGCAGCGACATCGGAGAGGTCCGATAAGCAGGGCGCACAAGATAGGCGGACCGAGGTCACCTTGATAAGAGCTCTCGGACTGTTTGCTATCTTACTTCAAGGAAGTCGTGTCGCACGCATCAACTTGCTTGATTGGGACTGCAACGTTGGTAGTGACTCCTCTGCGTGCTGACCTTTCCTTCTGTTCTAGCTATGTCATAACCATAGCAATTTACATCTCGGTCTCATACTCTCTTTCTCTCAATACCGATTGACTGCTTCGACTCTTTTAATCATGCTTCTCGTATACCTTGTTCCTATCAGCTTCATCTCCTACTACCTCTACACCCGCCTCACATCCCCCCTCTCCAAACTCCCAGGACCATGGCACACAAACCTCAGCCCCCTCCCTCTCATCATCGCAGAATTCTTCGGCCGTAGACGCCTCTACATCGACGACCTCCACAGCACCTATGGCCCCGTGATCCGCATCTCCCCAAACGAATGCAGTTTTTCGTCCTACGCCGCTATGAAGGAAATCTATACATCTGGCGGCAGTGGCTTTGACAGAACAGAATTTTATGAGTTGTTCATGCAGTTTGGATGTAAGACTTTGTTTTCAATGCCGCCGAGGGGTGAGCATAGTCAGAGGAAGAGGGTGTTGGCGGATAGGTATGCGAATAGTAACGTTATGAGAGAGGAAACTATTGAGGGGTTGCGAGGGAGGGCGAAGAAGTTTCTGGGGAATTGTTTGAGGGAGGATGGGGGTGATGCTGATGTTTATGTGAGTTGTTACATTTGATCTTCGGAAAGCTTTGGATGTTGTTGATGCAGAGGAATGGGTGCTGACAGAGAGGTGATAGGTGCATCTGCATTGCTTTGCTTTGGATGGAGCGTCTCAGCATTTATTCGCGCCTTATGGCACCAACTCGCTATCTGATCCCGAGGACTTCAAGATCATGGCGGAAATGTCTTATGCAGATAGTCTGCGAGGTTTGCATCCTTCCCGTCCATCTTCCCCTCAAAATGCTAACAGATTCAAGCGCCATACCTGGAATACTATGCACCCAAACTCGCCGCCTTCTTCGACAAACTCAACTCAAAGCGCTCGAGATCAGTGCCTCTGGCCAACGAATTCGTCCTCGCGGCAGTAGAGAAACCGAGCCCAGCATCCTATTCTTTGCTCTCGAAACTGCACTCCAAAGCTACAGAACTGGAAGGCGACTCTGCTGCTGCAGAGTGCATGGATCACCTTGCTGCTGGCATCGATACCACTGGCGATGGCCTCTGTTTCCTAATGCACGAAATCTCATTGCCCGAGAATGCACACATACAACAGCGCTTGAGGAACGAGATCAACAGCAGTGCAGACAAGAACTTTGATCAATTGCCTTATCTGGATGCTGTGGTCAAGGAAGGATTGAGGGTTTTCCCACCTATACCCATGAGTTTTCCGAGATATGCGCCTGATGAGGGTACTGTGTTGGATGGCTACTTTATCCCTGGTCACACGATTGTTTCCTGCCAGCCGTTTACTCTGCACAAGGATCCTGTTGTCTTCCCTGTTCCGGAGCGATTTGATCCGCAAAGATGGCTGGAGGACAAGGGAGAATTGGAGCGTAATCGTATGTTTTTTGCTTTCTCGCAGGGTGCTCGAGGGTGTATTGGAAAACACCTTGCTTTGGCTGAGATGAAGATTCTGCTCAGGGAGGTCTATGGCGGGTATAGGACCGTGTTGGGAAAGGAGAAGGCGGATATGAGGTTGGACGATCAGGTCATCTCTTCACGACCAAAGGGACAAAAGTGTCGGTTGAAGTTTGAGAAGGTAGTTTAGATCTTGCTCAGATCTATCGATTATGCCTTTTCGAGAGCATAGACAGTATATGTTACGCCTCCAACCTTGACATCAGTATCCTGTTTCCAACCCTCTGCACTAAACACCTCCTCACCCAACTCTGCCATCGAAGGCAACTTCTCACCAACTTGGTACCTCCGCAACCAACTTCCATCCACCTTCTCCTCCCTAAGTACCGCAAACTCTCCTCCCTCACTCTTCCTCAACACCTGAAACCAACTTCCCACTTTACCCACAAAAGTAATCCCATTCCCATCCTTACTTCTCAAAATCCAGGCTGGCTGTTCGGAAGGTGCAATATCAAGGTTCCCCCAAACTTCCTCATAGTCTTGGATCTTATCACTGTTGTCCGGATTGGGCATACTCCCTTTTTCCAGTGCGTCGCCATTGGGTAGATCCTCAAAGATACCAATGTCGTCGTGGGCTTCGGTGTTCTGGGAGCAGATTTCTTTTGTCCATTGGCATTCTACTGCATCATCGTTAGCATCTTGATCGCCCTGGCGCTACGAGTTCTGGACTTTGGAAATGGTGGGGGTTGAAAACGCACATGGTGATGAGGAAAGAATTGTTCGTCTTCCAGCCATTGCCCAATCGATCGTCGAATCTGCTTTGAGCATGCGGAGATCTACGAAGAAATCGCCGACATCGAGTACGAGTGTTGATGTTGGCTCTGAGGGTTCTCCAGGAACCCAGCGGAGGGATTTGCGGTAGGAGAGTTGCACGACCATGATGATTGTGCTGTGTGTGACAGAGGTTGGAGTATTTACGATTGGAAACTAGGGCTACAGAGAGGACTTATAAGAAAAGTACAAAATCCAGGGCTCTTGCACATGCCCCTTTGAGACTAAAGAGCTATATCACGTCTCTGTTGTCAAACGCGACATTGATGGCGAGAAGTGGGGAGAGACGACATGCGAGTCAGGGTCACCTTCTGCCCCGCTTCTTCCGATGCCGCCAAGCATCTCTTCATCCTTCCCTTTTCGTTCCTGATAACGATGACTCTCTCGTCTCCAGTCATACTGCCTGCAGAAATCGCTGCCAAATCAGTAGCAATTTCATTCCTGACAGCATCCATTGACAAACACATGCACCAGAATGTGGCATAGGCCACCTTGAAACCTTGCAGCCAAATTCAGCCTCGGTCACCCAGCAAGATGGACGATCAGAACCCCGAAGCTTCGGCTTCTGCAACAACGCCCTCCACATCTGCAGCAGCATCCACTACCACACGTGCAGCTCCTAACAAACGGTCTTGGAGCGGTTGTGCAAGATGCAAGAAACGAAGACAGAAATGCGATGAAAACAGACCTGGCTGTGGCAGGTGTAAAGCAGCTGATGCAGAATGCGTATATGAAGTTAAGCTACGATGGGGTGGCAGAGCATTTAACCAATCTAGATTTGGAGCATGCATTTCTGATGCTAAGGTGTCCAAGGATAAGGTCAAGAAACTCGGTAAGTAGATTATGGTCATTATAGTTTAAGGGGTGGTATAGGCTGACTTCTGTACAGGAAGTGTGGATAAAGGATTTATCTATACGGTGAATAGTTTCCAGGTGCAGCCTCAGCCTCCGAGTATTACTGCAACACCTCCTCCTGCTATAGAAGAGCCGTTACCAGTTGAGCAACCATCGGAGGATCTTATACTGCAAGACTTGCCTATCGAGATAGAAGATCCTCTGGCTCTAGTCCCGACATCATCTGCAGATGGGTTGTTCCTGGAAGATTACGAGATCGACTTCTTCCCGTTATTTACGCCAGTAGATCCATTCGTCAATCTCGGAACCTTGGACCGATCACTACTCGATCACTTTATCAATGGTACTTCACATGTCATATCCTGCCACTCCAAAGTCCAGGAAGATGTATGTCGAGTCATCGTCCCTGCTGCACTACAAAGTCCAACTCTTTTCTACGCCACTGCTGCTCTCTCCGCCATACACCACAAGTCACGGCTCGGCTTTGGCAGCGACACCCTAAGACAAGATCCTCTAATCTCTCGACTGCTGAGCAACAGTTTATTCGGTCTCCAGAGCGATCTACTAGAAAAGAATGTCGACAAGAGCAGCGTACTGCTAGCAACCATCAGAACACTCTTTCTGTGCGAAGTCCACGCCGGAGGCGATCGACCCGGGACCTGGCGAGCCCACTTCGAAGGCGCAAAGGCACTGATGCTCGATATAGAGTCGTGGGCAGGCTACTCTGCGAAGCAAAGAGACAGTACTCGATACTTCCTCAAGCGCTGGTATAACATGACAGAGAGCTTCGTAGCACTCACAACCGATGGCCTTGCCTCTGGCCACCTCGCAAGATTCGGTCCTCGCACTTTAGATGGCGATGAAGAAGAAAAAGTCTACTTGGACGAATACGCAGGTTTCTCCACCGACCTCACACCAATATTCCGCGAGATTGGTGCTGCGGCATGGGAACGTCGCAACGATGTTCAACCCACCATCCTCGAAGAAGGCGATTTAGACGAGGAAGCAGCATCATTAGCAACCTGTATCTGGGCACGCCTCGATGAGCAAAAAACACAACCTCCAAAGTTCAGACCCGGAGTTGAGGAACAATTGACCGCGCGCCAAAAAGCAGATTTCTTGTCTTGCAATCAGATATGGCATCATATGGCGCTCATCTACATTTACCGACGTATCTCTTCTCACGCCGCTAATTCGCCTCCAGTGCAGAGTTCTGTCAAGACGATACTTGCATGTATCGAAAGTCTTACTGCTACAGCTGGGCTTACACCACTGGTGGTCATGACAACACCGTTGTTTGCTGCTGGCTGTGAAGCCCAAGGCGATGATCGCGATAGAGTGAGAGTGCTGCTGAGAAATATGTTTGATCTCTTGCATATCCCTAATATCCACCGTTCCTTGGAAGTACTCGAGAGTTTCTGGGCCAGCACTGAGAGAGGAGAGACTCAGGACTGGGATAGCTTCATGCATGCTCAGCATTGGGACTTTTTGCCGTACTGAGGGCACAAGGGGATCTTCGCAATCG
Organism: Aureobasidium namibiae CBS 147.97; assembly: GCF_000721765.1. Taxonomy (NCBI): domain Eukaryota; kingdom Fungi; phylum Ascomycota; class Dothideomycetes; order Dothideales; family Saccotheciaceae; genus Aureobasidium; species Aureobasidium namibiae. The sequence goes on from NW_013581207.1 coordinate 192,935, forward strand.
CAAACAAAGAAATTAAGTCAAGGGATATCCTAGGATGGAATACAGCGCAGAACTGCTCGGACGTTCACAACACGAGCACGCGCACGCCACAAATCACAAGTCGTCTCGCCATAGAGCGCGAGGTTTACCTCCACTTGTCTTCAGTCAGAGAGACCAGAGCAGCACTAACTCAGCTCATTTTGTCTTGCATTATCCCATCATCAGCCACCACAAGCTCCTAGCCCCTCGACGCCCAAACCGCATCCACCAAGGCCGTAACCACATCACAAAAAGCCCACGATACTGCCAAATCACGCCGCAGACCAGGCTCACGATGCGATCGAATGCCAATGCGACGAACCGCAATAACGCCCTAGCTACTGCTGTTGCAGCACTCAGAGAAGCAAAGGCCAAAGTGTCAGCCGGCGAGGAGGCCATAAAAGAAGCAAAGGCCGCGCTCGAAAGAGCTTGCAGATGTATTTATTGTCGATACGAATCCAGCTTTCGGAAGTTAGGGGTCATGAGGATAGAAGATAAGAAGGACAAGAAACACCGGCGAAAGTCAAGTTGAGAGAGGCAAAGAGTGCATTTGAGGAGGAGGAGAGAAGGAAATGAAGAAACAATGAGGAGATGCTAAGGTGAAGAAGAAACATCGCTTGCTTGCTATGTCAATTTATGTCGTTATTCATCCTCTGTTCTGCTTGGGCTAGTCTATACAACATTCTGTGGCCCTTTTCTGGAATCAAGCATCTCTGTTCTGCGGCGTCCATTATCCGTCATCATCAAACCTCCTTCTTCCCCTCCAGATCCATGAGCCCGTCAACTTGCTCTACTCGGAATCACTTCCCAGACTATCCATGCCTCTGCGATATCCAGCCATCACATCCCTGCCTCCTTTCTTTTTCTGTTCACCACCTCTGACCCTCTCATACTTGCCACTTCCGTCTCTGCCGCCACCACTTCTGTCGGTGCTGGCAGTGACATCGCTATCAGCATATGTATATCTGCTGCTTCTGTGTTGTTTAGAAGGCGAGGCTGAATTGTTTCTGCTAGACGAAGCTCTGCGTTCGCGGCGCTCAGCACGAGGAGGAGCTTGAGCAGAAGGTCCAGGAATATTGCGGGATGGTGAGGCTTGAGCTACAGGACGATAGGCATCGTAGTAACTGCTGTTCGTGCGTGTGCCAGAGGTAGTGGTGTAAGTACCCGTATACACCGTACTCGACTCATCAGGGGCGCCAGAGAAGGAGTAATCCCTTTGTCTAGGCGCAGCGGATTTCCTGGGGCTGGAAGAGCGGCTGCGGCTGCTTTGCCGCTTTGAACTCTTTGGTGCTTTGGTGACTGGTGTATGCGATTTGACCGGCGAAGATGGTTTGCGAGGAGTTGTAGAGGTGGCAGCAGTGGATTCTTTGGCGAGTGCGGCGGCTGCGCGCTCGGCTTCCTTGCGCCATTTCCTCTCCATGCGTGCTGCATCTTCCGCAGCTCTCTTTTCAGCCTTTTCGCGTTTGCGGTCCGAGGATGACAAGATGGGAGCTGCAGATGACGTCTCAGTCATTTCAGTAAGTGTTTCGCTGCGGTCCGAGTAATCGTAGGAAGTGCCATCGGCTGATCTGTTCATGCCACCCACTCTAGCAGGTTTCTCATGTTTGTAGTCGCGCAGATCGCGGTCGCGGTAACGACGAGAGTGATTCGTGGAGGTGGGAGCAGCGCTGTAACCTCCGCCCCTGATTTTGGGTTGTCTTTTTTCGTTGTTGTTGCGGGAGATGGATGTCATTGCATCACTGCGGTCGCCGGAATATTGCGTGAAGCCATCGGAGTAGTAGACTGAATGACTGCCTCCAAAACCCCTGACAGCCATGATACCCTTCCTGCCCTTCTCGTCAAAGCCCACCACACTCTTTGCCGCGATGCGATCACTCTTCCTGGGTCTGCTCACCACACTTCTAGCCGAGTAAATGGTATTTCCATTAGCGTCCTTCTTCCTCAACACCGTAGATTTCCAGTCGTCGAAATCGCCTTGTTGCCAGTGGAAACCTCCGTTTTTGGCATGGAAAAAGAACCAGATAGAGGCGAGTACGATGGCGAGGAAGATGAGTGCGAAGAGCGAAAAGTAGACTTTGTTGTTTACTTTGCTGGGATCGAGGCAGCCGGCGCATGGGACGGGTGGAGCGCGAGAAATGAGGTGTGGTGTGGGTGCCATGTTTGCTGGGGCTGCTCCTTCAGCTGGAGTTGAAGGTTGTTGCAAGCGGTAAATGCTGATGGTGATGGTATACAGAATGTGGGGTAGGCGGATGGTATCGATCAAGTGATTGCAACGGTGTGGTAGACGGTTGAATGGAGTTGAGATAGACGTTGTGAAGAAAAGTTCGCGTCAAGAAAGCGCGCGAAAGAGGAGAAAAAGACGCGATAGTCGTTGGACTGTCTGCTCGAGATGGCTGGCAATTGATTAATGGCGTGGCGTGGCTGGGACGTGGTTGGTCTGCATCTCTGTCGATCAACACTAACTTCCCCACGGCAACCGCCCACTTCCAGGGTCCTGTCAACCAAGAAACCTTGATTGCCTTCACGCCTTCACGACTTCACTCCTTGATTTGTCCATGTACAAGTTTTGAATCTGTTCGTTCATTCACATAATCTAGTGATATCCATCATCTCTTTTCGCATTGTACGCCATGCACCCTTCACCATCTAACCATGTCCCATTGCGCCTCTCGATTTTTTTTTCGCATCCTCCCCGTCTTACATACGCTCAACAGGGCTGAGACCCAACAATCTCATACCGTTGTACAAGACCTGGCGAGCGCACTCGTAAAGTGCCGCACGAGCCTTCTTGACCTCGGGCTCGGCCTTCATCACATTGAGCTGCTCGTAAGAACTGCTCAGCATGTGTGTCATCTTGAAAAGATATGTCAACACCGTGATAGGTTCTTGTGTCTTGATGGTGTTTGTAAATGTGTCGGGCCATTGTGCCAGCGAACGGATAACATCCACAGCGTGCTTCTCGCTCAGCAAAGACCAGTCGGCTGTCTCGAGCTGCTCGTGTGTGAACTCTGCCTTGCGAGCAATCGAGCAGAGACGGGCGTGTGCGTATTGGAGGTAAGGGCCAGTGTCTCCCTCGAATGAGGTCATGCGGTTGATGTCGAATTCGTAGTTGTTGATACGCTTGCCGCTCATGTCTTGTACCATGACGGCTGAGATACCGAGAGTGTCGGCAGTTTGCTCAGGGTTCTCTACCTGCACGTACTTGCCCTCGTTGCTTCTCATGACATCGTGCATCTTCTCACCGACATCACGGAGAATGTCGTCGAGGAACTTGGCAGTACCCTTACGAGTAGACATACCCAAAACCATACCGAAATTGACATGTTGGCACTTCTTGGACACCTCGGTGTACTCATCGCCCATGACCTCGAGAATCTTGAACAATTGAGACAAGTGCAAGTCTTGCTGCATTGCAACAACATAGATCATCTTGTCAAACTTGTACTTCTGGTGACGCTCGACAGCAGCACCGATATCACGGGTGAGGTAGAGGGTGGTGCCGTCTCTCTTCTTGACCAAAGCCTTGCCGAGCTTCTTCTGGTACTTGGTCAGGTCGACGAGGACAGCGCCCTCACTCTCCTCGCTGACGCCCTTCTCGGCCAGAACCCTGGCAGCAGTCTCCATGCTCTCGTTCTGCACCTGCGACTCACCAGAGTAGTCGTCGTAGTGGATGTTGAGACGAGCGTATGTCTGCTTGTACTTGACAATCGAGAGGTCACGGAAACGAGCCCAGATACCCAGAGCATCCTTCTCGCCGTCGGCCATGCGCTTGAAGTAGTCACGGGCTTGTTGGTCGATACCCTCCTTCTCGATACGCTCAATCTTGGCCTGCTGCTCAACGACCGACTCGTTCTTGGCCTCGAGCTCAACAACTTGTGCCTTGAGAGCCTTGACTTGCTCAGCCTCGTCGTGTGCAATGGCGCTGACCTTGACGTAGACCTCGTACAGGTGACCGATGGGGTTGGCTTCAAGAGCCTCATCGCTTCCAAACTTTTCGAAACCAATGGCCAGAACACCGTACTGCTTGCCCCAATCACCAAGGTAGTTCATACGGGTAACATCCCAGCCAGCAGCCTCGTACAAGTTACTCAAGAAACCTCCAATGATGGTCGAACGCAAGTGACCGGCGTGGAAAGGCTTGGCGATGTTGGGCGACGAGAACTCGACGATCATCTTCTTCTTTCCCGAGTTGGGGTCCTTGGGGTCGTGAAGACCGAGGTTGGGGTTGAAACCGTACTTGGTGGTGTTCTTGAGGATCGAAGGGAGGACGAGCTTGGCGAGAGGGTCTGTCTTGAAGAAGAAACGGACAAAGGTCTTTTCGGCGACGGGAGGGAGGATGAGGGGGGATTCAGGGAACTACAGACAAGGTTAGTTGTGTGCTTTCGATATAGTCACTACAGGAAGTAGTACCTTCTCCTTGATCTCGACGGCAAGAGCGTCGGGCTTCTTGCCCTTGATGCGCAGAGCAGGGACGGGCAGCATCAGATCGCCGTATTCCAGAACCTGAGTCCATTGCAGCAGAGGGTAGATTTGCTCGGCAGCGACGCCAGTGATGGGTGCGAGTAGCTCGGCAATGTGAGCGCGGTAGATGTCGACCTGGTTGTATGTAGGGAATGTGGCCAGCTTAGACAGCTGGGGGACCTCGTTGAGGCCAAAGGCCTGGACCGAAGCAGTGAGTTGCTCCATGGTGACGCCTTTGTGGGTGGGAAGGTGAAAGTTGGAGAAGTGTCTCGTGTGCGACCAGAGGTGATGGGTTCCGAGTCGAAAGAATGAAGTCTTGTGTGATGTAGACTGACCAAGGAAAGACGATACTCTTTTGACCTGGAATGCGCGCATGCACGATGTGTAGAAAGTGACTGAGGGTGAGTCGAAAACACTTTTTTGGTCGCGAAACAGTCACGAGCGACCGAGACCACCACCTCCTTCCGGTCCCCGCCATTCTCTTGGCGTGCATGAGTCATGGCAGAAGGTCAAGAATTTTATCCACAGGCAGGCGCGACCGAGACATGACGGATCTTTGGGGCACGCAACTTCTTCCTAGAGACTCAAACATTAAATTGTCATTACTCATTCGCAACAAATTACTTCGCTCCAGCTGCGTCCAGACCAGACAGCAACAGTCTTTCCGCTTCACTGACATAGCCTAGCTTCTCGCGGTTGTCATCACATAACCTGCCGTACTCTAGCAGCAGTCTGAAGACATAGATCTGCATGTCCTCTCGTCGGAGAACCGTCTCGGTCCACTCTTTGCCCTCAAGTGCAATCTTCTTGGCTGCTGCATCACGCCCACCTAGAAAGTAGTGCATGATGCCGTAAATGTCGACAAATGTGTTGTCCATGGGCACGAAGTGCTTCCAAGCCATCATTCGGGAGTCATGCCATTCGTCGTAGATGGTCGCTTTGATAGGTAGTGATGTTGATCCGAGGAATCCTCGATACCTTCCAGAGAACGAGTTGCCGTCAATGTCTGGTAGATATTTGTAGTTGTATTGCTCTCCCATGGGCATCGAGGGCTTGACTTGATAAAATGCATCGTCGTAATCGCAAAACGGTGGTCTTGTGTCGGGGAAGCAGAGAAGGTGTACGAATGCTGCATCTCCCCATTCTCCAACCCATTTTGCCAGAGAACCAGAGGGCAAGTCATACTGCCCAGACTCGGGCAGTTCAAAGTTGGGTTGCTTGCCCGTTTCCTCAGCACGTGCAATACTGGTGCTGTTTACCATCGACACAAAGCGGTGGCGCTGGAAGCGAGCCCAGGTTGTGTCCTTGTTGCGACCACCCGAAGCAGCACCTCGCCAAATGATCTTATTCTTCTTCTTGTCCCACTCGGCGCCGTGTTCTTCGCCACCAGAGTAGAAGGGGTCGTCTGTCCAGTACATGGCTGGTGGCAACAGAATCTCATTGTTCATGGGTAGTTTCGAGCCTCCGAACAGGGGCATAAGCTTCCTCGAGTTTGAAATTGAGATGGGCTCAACAAAGGTGCCGTGAAGGCCCTGAAGTTGAGGGTGTTCGCAGGGTTGTTTCACATATGTCCAGTTCGCGACGTAGCCTTCATGACTTTTCTGGGGATAAGAATTGTTCAAGGGTGGGAATACGGTATAATCCACTTCTGCCTTGTAAGAGCGAGCAGGAGAGTCCGGATGGCATCCGATGACAGCGCGGTCCCAATAAGGTCCGCCTTCCCATTGAGGATCGAATTGAGGGACTTCCTCGTCCTTCCCGACCGACGTCTTGCCAAACTTGCCAACGACTTCGGAAGCAGGCACAATACGTCGTGACTTCTTTTCTGCGGTCATGTATTCGTCTATCGTCTCCCAGGGTACTACCACGCGCGACTCATCCATAACGTTGATGGGAATGTCCAGATCAGGTAAATGGTGTACGATAGTGCCAATCAAGTTCTCCCAAAGGTCCAGCCAGACGCGTGGTTGATCGCTGAGCTGTGATGTGTTGCCATTGCGAATACTGATTCGATGGAAGATGTCGCCGGCTTGCTGGCGAATACTCGAAGGAGGCACTGCCCAGAAGGGATTCAAGTCGTGGTAAATGCGATCGAAGAAATCTTCGATGATCAGGGCATTGTTCTCTTGGGCGAAATGGAACCAGGCGTCGAAGCCTGGCGGCGGTCGTCGCCCTCTGCGGTCCTCGTATGCGCGCACGGCATCAGCGAGTGTATGCGACTCCTTTTGCAGCAAAGCATCTTGTTGGCGATCCGCCTCTTCAATCAAATCGTCGATGGGGTGATGGGGTCGAGCCTTGGTCGGAGGCTTCCGGGAGATGCTTTCTGGAACATGGATGGTATCGGCGTTGGCATAAAAGACTATGGTAAGGATGAGGAGCACCGCGGCCAGCAGCAGGAGCTGGCTGAAACGTCCATTGATTCGGGGAGCCGTCAACATGACGGTCCGGTGACACTGCCGCTGACCAGGACAGATGTTACGATGTGCTCATGTAGGCTGACCCGAATGCGCCGGGAGAAATGCGGTAGAAAATGGGGTTCTCAGGGGCGTAGATGGACTACTACAAACAGGCGGCCACGAAGCAGGGTCAAGTTAATTACCTAGGAAGGCGATGGATGGCGCCGCGAATTTGTACGAGGGCCGCTACCAGGCCTGCCAAGGCTGCGCGTTGGCGAAGGATGAGAAGGCATGTCATAACAACATCTCAGGCGGGTACCTTTGATCTCGGAGAGCGTTGTCCTTGATCCACTGCATATGCATCATCGCATCTGATGGCACAAAGAGCAGGAACCCGGTCTTGCTGAACTCGAGACAAGGAAGGCGCTCATCAGGTGGGAAAGAGGTTTCGGCTTGTCATCAAAGTCCCGGCTTGGCGTCACGCATGCCGACTATTAATCTGTCAATTCGCCAACATCGATATATCCAACATCGATGTACATGCTCAAAAACACTCTGTTCCTCTTCAGACAGTCTCAGTATTTGACATGTAGTGTCACATGTGCCGCAAAGTTTCTCCAGACCCTTAGAGATGTTTGCTATATTGCGTGGCATCCAATTGAGAGCGCACCGTCCGAGTCAACTCGCATCTTTTCACTCTGGCCATCTGTTGATTCGACTTTCTTCATCTGCTGCCAACAATGCTACCAACAAGGACCTTGGGGATGCACCTCAGGAGGTGCCATTCTCTAAAACCAAAGATTATCGGAGAGCACACAACAAAGCATACTATCAAAAACACAGGGAAGCTTTGTTACTTCGTCAAAAAGATCCTTCCAAAAAGGAAGCTCAGAGATTGGCGCGTCAAGAGTGGCGTCGTAACAACAAGGAAGCCCTCAACGCTAAGGAACAAGTATGGCGTAGCGAGAATGCCGCTCGTGTCAAAGGATACAATCAGCAATACTATCAGCGTCACAAAGAGGCCATATATGCCCACAGCAGGAAGTATCGCCTTGATAACCCAGAGGTCACCAGGCAGTATCGTCGCCAGTATTATCTTCAGAACTCAGAGGCCATCAGGCAGAATCAACGCCAGTATCGTCTGCAGAATGCAGAGGCCATGGCTGCGCAGCGAAGAGCGCGCTACTTAGAGTCACCCGAACGCATTCGAAAAGCCGCTGCGCGTGAGGAACGCAGAGCATTACGTGCCGCTGAACAGGATGAGCGTCAGAGAATGCGTGACGCTAGAAAGGATGAGCGTCAGAGAATGCGTGACGCTAGAAAGGATGAGCGTCAGAGAATGCGTGACGCTAGAAAGGATGAACGTCAGAGAATGCGTGACGCTAGAAAGGATGAGCGTCAGAGAATGCGTGACGCTAAAAAGGATGAGCGTGAAAGACGTCTCGAGGAACAGAGAAAGAATGCCGATCTTCGGAGACGTCTGAGAGAGGAACGCGCTTCAATCGACAAAGAGCGGGTAATACGTCTTGCCGAAAAAGAACTGTCCTCCAAGAAGCGCATTCACTTGCTCCGGCAACTTGCAAGGCAGAAAAGGCTTGAGAGTTCGAACTCGAGCAGAAGGCTCTGACGATACTATCAATCGGTTACGAAGGCTCGACCACAGAGTTGCACACAGCGAGCACTTTTCTTCTGTTAGACGGGACCTCCCATGACTGACTTTATGAAGGTGTTTGGCACCATATCATAGGTAAATTGAGCATTTGAGCATGTGCCACTGGCACAGCGAATTGTCACACATCTTGACCCGTCGCAACAGACATTCGAACAGAATAGCCTCTTGATTTCGTAGACCTCACCGACGAGGTGTCGCGTCGCAATGCTCAAAACATGCTCTAACTGCCTCCGGGCATCTACTCAAGCTTCCTGACTCAGATGGTACCGAAAGGCATTGTGGCTTCTGTGGAAGTTCGCATAGTCATACCGTGTGAGTCAGTGAGCAGCATTTCTTGCGATATATGATGCTCGCCGAATCTCTCCTTCTGCTCTCTGCTGTCAAGCAACGATAACATCAAAACTCGTAACTAGCAGCTCCAGCTTCTGCAAATCCCGAATCCAACATCATGGCCGTTCCAACCACCGCCAAATGCCCAAATCGTGTTTCCTGGGCTTTTCCCTTGGTCAAGTCTCGATTTGTATACCCACCAGTGCATCGAAGCTCATCCACAGTCGACGAGGGCGAAACGCATGGAATACCTCAAGATCATCGTACTGCGATAGATAGCTTACGCAACATACTCCAAAAGCAACCCCTGACTACTCACAGCTTGCAACTAGGCCGCAGTCATGATAGTCCAGGTGTAAGTAACGAAGTGGTCACAAGCAAACTCCCAGAAGAACAAAAAGCCCACAAGCGCCAAGAACGAATTCACTCCAGGTGCCGGGCACGCGAAGAAGCAGAAAGGATCAGATACGACCAACATCGCCAGAATCGCGAAGAACTGCTCCTCTTTCGCGACGCATCCTATGGGGACTATTCCAGGGACTTTCGCTGGACCGCGGCTTGCAAACTCGTCGACACCCTAGCGTCTCGCGATACAGAGGCAAGACCCGACTACTTTTTCTCGGACAGTAATCTCTTGGTTGCTCTGTTCATCAACTGCGATCTAGATCTCCAGTCCAAGGAAATTTTGGCAGAGTATTTACTGAGAGATCTGGTCATCGACTTCCCTCATGTCAAAAGTTTCAGATTCGCTGTCTACTTCCCTCGCCAAATGGTTGAGGAGGAATCAGCAGTCCCAGAAGCTTTGAGATATCTCCTCGGCACGTTGAGCCATCTGCAACGAACTGCTACTCTGGAAGGAGCGACCACTGAGATGGAGCAAAAGTTTGTCACCAGGCAACTCCATTACATGAGACGTGCTCGCTTTGATCCCGTGGAAGTTCAAAAAGACAGTCTGGATGTAAGGCACTTGGTTGCAAAGGTTGATCCTGATGATACTTATGATATTGTCATGGGAAGCCGCTCGTCGGAGGAGACGCTTCAGTCGATGGGTGCGAAGCCAATTGATATTGTATGCCGGAAACGAACAGACGTTGACGCGGCGTGGATAAAACCCACAACAGCTTTCCACTGGGCATAAGGTAGATCGGAGTAAGGAGTTTGGCGCGTTATTCAAGCATACATATAGGCTTGTAGTGTGGTATTCCAAGGTTGAGTTTGATATCATAAACTTGTTGGCGATCCGTGCTCGGGTCGACATCAAGAAACGAAGTCAAGACACTGAAACCAAGGTGACAAGTTGCTACAGTGTTCAGAAAGCAAACTCCCCATTTTCAAGTCATGTCAATCATGCAGCTGTAGAAATGCAAATCATTTTTACATGGTGGCAATGTCTATAGAGAGCCGATGACATGGCAACTCTCCGTGGAAATATCAAAAAGACTTCGCATTTTCATGGCTTTAGTTCGGCCGTCTGCATCGTCGAGACTTGTCTTCCAAATTGAAAGCGCCAGTCCGATTTGAATATTGCTGCTCCTCCCAGCGTCGAAATCAGCATTTGCATAGTACTCAGCCTGCACACTACGACTCGGCCAATACATCTTCTCACGGAGGTCCATCGCGTGCTTGGAGTTGTAGGACAACCTTTTCTGCTCGAGCCTCCAGTCGAGAGTAGAAGTTGTGGTAGGATCCAGCGGAACAGATTGCCAGTGGTCGACCGCGGCTTGGTGACGTGTCCGGGTAGGGTGCAGTGTTGATCTATCGCCAACTGTGGAGTAATAGATCCCTCCTATCCGGGCAACACTGCGTATGGGTGATGCAAATCTCGCTCGAGTAGCAAGTGTTTCTCGGGAATTCCGTACTGCACTTGCAGATGCTGCTCGTGGTCGCGACACGTCCTGAGGTGGAATATCAATATCGTCCTGTTCCCTCTCAAATACGATGGACCCCGGATCCTCGGTTTCGAGGAACTTATCAGCATCGACAAGTTTGACGTCTGGACATTGTATCTTGTGCTTGTCTGGGAGGACGGATGCTTGGTCTGCTCTATTTTCCTCGACAACGAAGACAAAGAGATTTGCAAAATGAATTTGATGAAAATACAGGAACGAATAAAGGAGGAACCCAGTAATTATGAGATAGACTGGGTTCCCCGAGGACCCTCCAAGTAAGGAGACGGCGACAATTATGGTTCTGACCTCGAAGCAGCAAGAAACAAAAATCGCTATCACCGACTCCTGCTCTCCGTCCGTTTATGGCATCTGGATCCGAGATGAGGCAGGAAAGGTGTGAAAAGTCATCAGGAAAGACCCTCTGAACTTTCAATCACCTCCAAGCTGCTCGTGGCGCCCTTCATACACGTTGCTTCGAAACATCTGGTCATTCCTCAACGAGATAGCGAGAAGACGCGGGCGTTACCCACGGCGAAGCTGGCGGAGTTCAGCACTTGCTCCTTCTTGATACAGACATCGATCAAGTGTATCTCCTTGCTGCCTCCTGATCGGACCTCCAAGGCAGCCAGTCTTCTCTCCCAACCTTCCTCCTTCTCCTTCATTGCACAAATCACCTCCCTGAGACCCCTGACCTCATCCCTGAAATTCACGTTCTCGATCTTCAGTCCCTCAACCTCTCTTTGAAGATCTGTAAGCTCTTGCTGTGTCTCACCAACCGCTGTTTCCATCCATTCTCCTGCTTGTGCCAACATCTGAGCCTTGTCGTTGAGCCCCTTGAGTTGGACCTGGTGGCTATTTACGCGGATGTCGTGCTGCTTGATGGTAGTCTGTTGAGCCATACGCTGGGCATCGAGACCCGCGAATTCATGATCGATTGACTTGGTAATCGCGCCTAGACGGAGCTTGCGGTCTTTGTTGAGGTGTCTCTGCTCTCTGAAGTTCTTAGCCGTATGTGCTTCATGCAGCTCGTTGAGGTGCGTTTGACGTGTGATCATCACGTCCAGGTGCACGAGACAGCCGATGATGTTCTTGATCTCATCGGCAGATGTGGTGTGATACGTTGACGCGAGCATAGCACCAAGGTGATGAGGATCCTTGAGCAAGTCGCCGAGAGATGTGGTGGTGATGGTATCGAAGACGTGGTCGCTATCAGGGGTAGAGACAGCTTTGGTGGTGCTGTCCAGTATATCGGGGTAGTTGATGCTGCGCTTAGCTACGTGAGGAGTAGTGGTTTCTTTATTCGCGTCACGAGAGAGTGAGAGTGCCGTATAGAAGGGATGACTAAGACGAGGGTCATTGACAGGATTGGACTGCTTGCTTTGTTGTGCAATAGTTGTGGTGGTGACGTTGTCTTGTGGCGCGTCAACTTTGTTGCTGTCCTTCATGTGCTCGTCGCCAGGCGCAGAGACATTGCTGTTGTCGTGATTGGTGAACGTTAAGTCTGCAGATCTGATATAACCCTTCTGGTGAGGCTCCATCTCGTCGGTGTTGTGGTGAAATAATTTACTATACCGAAACAGAGTTGGGAGGGAAAGGTTTCGACGATAGTGAAAGTGAAAGCGCGCCCCTCGGCGGATCGCATGAGTGATCGGGAAGGGGGTGTCTCACGAACCAGAGATGTTGTTGTTCCGGCTGCTCCAATGCAGAGAGGCAACACGCTCGCAGCCATGACCAGGGATAGTGCTTGCTTTTCGCTTCCACTTAGCATGCTAGAGTGGAGAAGCCTTTATGCTATAATCAAGCCAACGGGCAACTTTTCTTGACTTGTTGCTGGTATTAACTATCCCTGTCGTGATGCAGTTGTCTTGTGGCTGTACAGACTACCAGACAATCAGGTAGGATTGCCATCGTCACATCCCGCCTGTGTTCTGTCAATCGAAGGAAGAAGTCTGTGCATTTGAATGACCATCACAAACATTCTAACGATGCATGAGCTGACAAGAGGTTATAGAGATCTTGGAGACAATGTGATGAAAACATGGAAGATAATTGAAAGTCTACATTAGGGTCACATTGATCCCCAGTCTATATTGAAACGCCACGCTGACAACCAAAGAAGGAAATGGAATTTATATAGGGACCTTTTTACTCGGCCTTCTTGGAGGCCTTGGTTCTCAACTTCATCAGTCCGAACACAAGAGCATAACCAGAAAGAGCGAAAATAACACAGATGGCAGCGTCTCTCCAACCATAGTAGTATTCGTTTAGGTTAAGGGTAGCAAGGTAATCGCTGCCACGAGTGTACTGGCAGACGTGGCAGTCGGAAGTAGCATCAGGGTTGATGAGGTTGGAAGCATGGCCCATGCCTTGCAAGTAGTTGGCGAGGTAAGAAGCACAAGTCTGGCCTGAAGGAGGGTCGAAGATCGCAAACTCAGATTGCTTGCAGCGAACTTCTTGGTCGAAAGAGGTGAAGACAAGGAGAGAACCCATGAGGTAGTTGAAGGGGTTGAGGTAATACAGCCAGTAACGCCAGAAAGGCTGAATTTGGGCATAGGGGACCAGAACACCACAGAAGGAAACCAAGGTACCGATGATGAGAGGGTTGACAAGCGAAGCAAAAACTGCGTTGGGTGCATAGGCGGCAACGAACTGACCAATACCAGTGTAGATGAATTGGTAGACCAGCATGACAAAGTAGACCGAGCCGGCAGATGAGGCCTTTGCAGGGAATCCGACAGTGAAGTAGAAGCAGACAAAGTAGAGTGTTGCGCAGAGAATCAGGTAAGGAATTTCAGACACAATCAGGCCTGTGGTGAATGCTTTCCAGTCGTACATCTTACTCTTCTTCTCACGAGTCTCGTAAACGTCACGACGTTCGATGAACAAAGGCTGGAGCTGAGCGATGACACCTGGAGCAACGAAGATGTAGTTGAAAAGGGCGAAAAGATTGAGCTGGAGATCAGCGACACCGTTGCCAATCATCCAGAAAGTGAAACCCATGAAAAGAGCAGTACCAATATGGAGCATGATCTTGTTCATGATGTAGTCGGTGTTGCGGTAGATAGAGACGTTCATACGCTGAGTGACCAGCTTAGTCTGGGTCCAGAGGGAGGTAGCAAATTCGTGGCCATCGTCCTTGGTACCGGGAGGTTTGCCGGCAGCGTCTTGGATCATAGTGTCGAGCTCTTCGTGCATCTTCTGGTTCTCAGGAGAGTCCAACCAGACCTGGTGCCAATCCTTGCCCTGCGAAAGGGAGCCGGAGCAAACATCAATCATGTGTTCAGCAGGGTTGCTGCTAGACGGGCAAGGCGCGTCGTAGCGTCCGAAGTATTCTTTGATCGTGTTTGCCTCGTCGCCGATCTCACCGAAATAGACCGTCTTGCCACCACGAGTGAGAAGAAGTAGAGTGTCAAACTCGGCGAAAAGTTGAGCGGAAGGTTGGTGGATGGTAACGAGCACAGCCTGACCGACATCGGCAAGCTTGCGAAGGAAACGAACAGTGTTGAAAGCAGCTTGACCATCAAGACCAGATGTAGGCTCGTCAAGGAAAATGAGAATGGATGGTTTGGAGACGAGCTCAACACCGATTGTCACACGCTTTCTTTGTTCAATGGACAGACCAGCACCAGGCTTGCCAATCAGAGTGTGCTCGAGATCGTGAAGCTCCAACAAGTCAATGATGGTATCGACATAAGCAAGCTTCTCAGAATCAGGTGTGTCACGACTTTGACGGAGAAGAGCCGAGAACTCAAGTGCCTCTCTGACGGTAGTCAAAGGTTCGTGAACATCAAGTTGCTCGCAGTAACCAGCAGAACGTTGGAAGGATAGCGAGAGAGGACGGCCATCTACGAGGACCTCACCCTTGATTGTGCCGTCAGTCTTACGCTGAGCAAGGACATCGAGAAGAGTGGTCTTTCCAGCACCCGAACTACCCATGAGAGCACCCAACATTCCGGGTCGAACATACCCGTGGATGTTGTCGAGAAGGACTCTGTCGCCGGAGGGGGTTTTGACGGTATAGGTGAGATTTCTCCACGTGAAAATGCTGGTATTCCGAACAAGTTGGTCGTTGTTTTCGGACTCAGTCTTGGACTTTTCATTGTTACCAGAAGGCACCTGAGTGTCAGCGCTAGAGATAGAAGCTTGAGACTTTTCGGCAGGGTTTTCCTCGTCGTTGGGGGTCTTTTTGCTCATGAGGTCCTTGGCCAGGTGGGCCTTTTCGCGAGGGATCAAAAGGTAGCCGTTTGAGTTGCCATTCTCGCCCCAACGAAGAGTGAAAAAGATGGTCATACCGACAAACAGGAACCACCAGGCGAAAAGGATGCCCACATTGCGCCAGATGTGCGATGAACTGTAAGACAAGCTGTCCAGATACTGCTCGCCGGTGACCTCGGTGGCACCAGGGAGGGCACCACGGACACCAGCACAGGCTTGGAAAGCAGCATCAGCGTAGCCAGGACCGTTGGGAACCAGGTTGTTGTTGACACAAGGAATCACACGACCCTTGAACTCGTTGCCAAGCAGAGACTCGAATCCGTAGGACATCGGGTTGATCCAGTAGATCCACACGAACCAAGGGTGCATCTCAGGCTTAGGGATCTGGTAACCAATGTATGTGATGAGAGCACTAATCGTGAAACCTGAAACCTTTGAGGCAGCATCGAAAGTGGGGAACGCAGCACCAACGGCTCTGAAAAGTGCGGTCATAACCAAAGTCGATAGATAGATCACGAACCAGTAGGTGAAGAAGGCAGCAGCGGTCAACTTCAGTCCAACCATGAAGTATAGGACGACGGAGAAGACACTGATCTGGAAGACAAGTACTGGCAGATCGCACGCAATTTGAGCAAGACAGAAGGCGGCGGGGTTGTAGAAGGCGAAGGCCTTGTGCTTGGCCAAGATGGGACGACCAGAGAAAGAATCGGTAACCTCAGACATAGCCAAAAGCGCGTTGAACAGAAGAGATAAGAACAGGGCACCACCCTTAATGAAGAGTCCAGACGAGTTGTTGGGGGCGTTGTAAAAGAGTGAACCAGAGATGAGAGCTTGAACTAGGGTAGAACCTTGCTTGATAAAGAAAGTCGCTTTGTCACCCCACAGGATCTCGTACTGCCTGATGATACAAGCCTTGACTTGTGATTGGAAGCCGACAGTATTGGGACTGTGGCTGGGAATGCCCCTAGCCTTGTCCTCATGAGTCGCTTTCTGAAAGTCGGCAGTCCATTCTTTCGCACGCGAAGTCTCGGGGAAATTGAGCTGCTTGTCCATCTTGGCTTTGATAGATGACTGTTCGTATCGCTCGCGGATAGAGACTGCGTTACGGGGGAATTGTGCTTGGAAGCCGTCCCTAATTTTGCGCTCAGTAGGAACTGTTACACCAGTCAAGAAATCTGCAACGTTGGCAGCATCATCGCAAATGAAGCCGAGCTTCTCCATGAAAGGACGAGCCTGAGCGCGAGGACCATAGTAAATCTGCTTGCCCTCGTCAAGGACTAAGACCTTGTCGAAAAGGTCGTAGATACCGTTTCCAGCCTGGTAGAGGGTGACAATGGTAGCCAAACCGTTCTTGTCCGTGAGAGCACGCAGGGCACGGGTGTATTCCAAGGCAGTGGACGCATCGAGACCTCTTGTGCTGTTGTCCCATGCATAGACACTGGCCTGCTAGAGCGTTAGTTACGTATCGCTAGACGGATAATAAGAGGTATACTAACCATTGTCGCAAGAGTCTCGATAATAGAAACTCTTTTACGTTCACCACCACTGACACCACGCACGTATTCATTTCCCACTTTGGTGTCGGCGCTTTGTGCGATTCCTGTCAGCTGTTTTGCAAGTATGACTTCTTGAAGACTAAAACTTACGTGTGGCCGATGCCCATTGATCTGAGAAGGAAATCTTTGTATCCAGTGCGGAATTGCTCTCTCGTCTCATTACCTTCAGGCAGATTGTTGGGAACCTTTAAACGCGTGGCGAAATCCATCGTACGTCCGACGGTGAGGGTGGGAAAAAACAGCTCGTCTTCGGTGTTCATGGCAATTTGACCTCTGTATTGCTGGGCCTCCTTGTGGTCCATAGTACCGAATCTGATGTCGCCTTCAATCTCTGCATAGCCTGCCCTTCTATTTGAGAGCATTTTCAGGAGCGTCGTGCAACCTGCTCCAGGTCGACCAAGCACAAGAAGCATCTCTCCTGGGCGCACGGATCCAGAGCTGTTATCGATGATGGTCTTGAGAGGTGCAGGATTGCGACCCTCCTTGATGTGCTGAGGAACGTTGAATTGACTGAGGAAGTTCTCATTGTAGGCTGCATCGGCACCAACACCCTTGACAGTGAGATCGGTCCAGGTGACACCAAGCTTACGTCCGGTGGCAGGATCGTTTTCGGCGTATCTCTTGACTTCGGGCATCAATGACCAGTCCTCAGCTTTGCTGATGTGTTCGTCGTCCTTGGGCTCTTCGTAGTCTGAGAAGCCTGAGCGGCCAGATACGGTACGGGAAATGCGACGCATGAGATCGTCACCATAGCCATGGTTGAGCGAGGGTGCCCAGGCTATCTGGCTGTTGGTAGCCATTATGAAGAAAGGTGAGGCGTATACAGTATAAACAAGTTGTCGACTTCTATTTACAGATGTGTCGTGTCTGAAAGTCGGCCTCAAAAGGGACGAGGCTCGATATGTGTCGAGGGATGAAGAGAGTGCAACTGATCTGAGATTGAGTAAAAGACTGGAGGGCGCGATGCCCAGATCATATATACAAACGCTTTGTCCTATAGATCCAACAGCAATCAGGGACGATGTTTTTTCTGACTAGGCGGGTGCCGATTTCAGATTCGTGATTGGTCGCAATCTTCCGGAAAGCGGACCATGCTCTACCCAGGCCAATGAGATATGCGTATACTGCCAGGCGGTCGAGCAAAATGTCAAGGCGTCGCCTAGAACTTCTCTGACGAAGTGACGTGTGGGGCGCAATTCGGAGGCTTGAAGCTCCTTGTCTGCCGAAACTCAACAGTAAAACGACAACACCTCCTTACTCAGCTCGGATTTTGATAAACCTCACCCAGATGCCGAATGATTCATCGTACAATTATGGATCGTGGAACTTCTGAGCATCCGAGCCTTGTCTTTTTCTCAAACTCGAGGCACGCCATCGAGGAACGACTCGGCCATGGAACAACATGACCGACAGGTCCGCGATGCTTTCGATCGCCTTTCCAAGTCATCCTTCGTGACAAGACATTGGCAAGGGTTTTGATTTCACGAGCGCCCGCACCACCAACAAGTCTGACGAACGTTTGCATCTGACTGCCACCTCACTACCCCTAGTATGTCCTCTCAGGCTACAGCAAAGGAATGATGCGGGTGAGACAACCTTATCTCGTGATTGCCTTGTGGCCTGACTGCCATCGGTCTTGTACGCCTGGTTACTCGACAGCATTTGACAGGCAGCGATGCATTGTCGATCACTGAACCATGATGGTAATGTTTCCAGAATTTTACCCCGGAATGTGTCAAAGTGCTGCCTAAGCAACCCTGCAGGAACGGAAGACGGACGAATTGCACCTCCGGCTCCGGCTCCGAGACAGGTCGATACACCGGTTCACCTGGAAAACTCGACTCCATGTCAGCATCGAAAGCTTTATCCTGCGTAAGACTGATCAGAAGACCGACTTCATCAAAAGGTTACTGCATCGAGTGATTTATATGCCTTGCCGGCCCATCTCTTTTAACTATCTTGTTCACACACATCAACAACAATGCCTTCATACCATTTTGATACAATGAAGAACGTCCCGGACCTGTCCGGAAAGGTCATCCTCATCACAGGAGGCATGTTCTGAAACCTCAGACATCAAAGAGATTCACTAACAATTCGACAGGCACGTCGGGCGTAGGAGCGGAGACAGTCAAACAACTTGTAGTCCACAATCCAAGCAAAATATTCTTTACAGGACGCAATGCGAAAGCCGCCAATGCCCTTATCGGGTCTGCGGAATTCCTTAATCCGGATGTACAAGTTCGATTCATCCCTTGCGATCTTTCGGATCTGAGCTCTGTTCGTCAAGCGAGCAACCGGATTGCTGCAAAAGTAGCTCGAATCGATTGGTTCTTCTGCAATGCTGGAGTGATGGCAATGCCGGCTGGCCTCAGTAAGGATGGCTATGAACAGCAATTTGCAACAAACCATCTCGGCCACGCTCTCCTGATCGACCTTTTGATGCCGATCTTGCAAGACACAGCGACGTTACCAGGCTCTGATGTCCGTATCATCATCACAACTTCACAAGCCGCTATGACACCATTAGTACCGAAACGTGGGATTGACTTTGGAAGCCTCAAGACAGAACAGAAGATGTTTTCAGGGCGATGGCGTCGATACGCGCAATCCAAGTTGGCGAACATGTTGTATGCCAAAGCACTGAACCGGCAGTACCCCTGTATTACCACTGTGTCCGTCCATCCAGGGATCGGGTACACAGGACTTCAAGACAACTTCCCTCTTTTCGACCGGTTCATCATGTGGGTTACTACGATAGGCAAGCGAAGTCCCGTAGACCAACTCGCTTGGAACGGAATTTGGGCTGCTGCAACTCCAAAAGGCGCATCGAAGACACAAGTACAAGGCGGAGAGTACTACGAGCCCATCGGCGTCAAACCAAAACCGACTAGCTATAGCAACAATACTGCTTTGGAGAATAAGCTTTGGGATTGGACGCAAGGGGAATTAGGATCATGGGAGTCGAGAACAGGGTTGAAGGTACGAGGCTCAATGTCTTTTTCTTCGCAACACTCATGATCTTTATGTATTATGTACTCACGATGTAATGTCTGATCAGTCAAGTCTACTATCTGCTTTCTTTGGACCTACAACCGTGATCAAACGCGTTCCAACTGTATCGTCTTCGCGTTCGGGAGGAGTGACACATCAGCCACCCCTGAAGCAGAGAGTGCTGGATGCAGACCATGTCGGCTCCCAGCGTCTATTCCATCCTGTCCCGCAGGTCGTTAGAAATTCGTATGAAGAGATCTTTGGCAAGCACAGATAGCTTTCGAGCCATACTAAAAAAACAGAAATTCATTGCAAACGTCCTTTCATGGGCGCGTCCTGCTATAACGTCCCACAGGTGTAACTACTTTATGCTATCCAACGATCCGTGACAGACGCTAAGCTCCACCATTCCTCGTTTCAACGGCCCACGACGGCCGAGAAGCACAATGATGATTGAGCCGCGTAACCAGCCAATTTCTTTTTCGATTTACGGCAGAGTATTACCGTTTCATCGCTTAATCTGAGCATCGCATGTTTTAAGAGCCATCTTCACATGTCGTGGAATATGAACACTTTGCAAGTTTGTGCCAGGGTTGCGCTGTATACACAGACAAACGGAAGTGGAAGTTGCATCGTGCCGAATCAGCTTGATGAAAGCTCCCGCCAAGAAAGCACAGATGATCGACTCGTAAGGGTTTCGACAGAGTCTCCCGATTGGCCGTTGTTTTCATGACGCGCAAGAAGACCCTGGGGAACCTTGGAAGGAAGGAGCAGAAGAAACAAATGGCTCGCAGGTCCTACTCTTCCGAGATACCATTGCTTGGTAGTCTGTTGCCTGAAGTCTTGTAGTATACGAGTGGAGAACATACAGGTAGGTGGTGTGAGCGATAAGAAAACCGAGCATGTACGAGATGCAGCAGCGTGCCGAGGCACGTCGAGCGGCAGGCTGATATTTCAGATGAGGGGATGCATCTCAAGCGACCCTGAACAGCTCGCCGAGCTCTCTGCCCCTCCCTGCACCTTCTCACACAAGCAAACATGGACACTAAGTTGCCAGAGTTCCAACACACTGCCATCGAGCAGATCAGAGGCATCCACTCGCGTATCCACGACAGCTTCCACTCGCAAAAGACCAAGCCTTTGAGCTGGCGCGTAACTCAGCTTCGCAAGCTATGGTGGGCTATCAAGGATAGAGAGCAGCAGCTCGGCGAAGCTCTGCAGCGCGATTTGGGCAGACCTTTCTACGAGGCTTACCTTACAGAGATTGGTTGGGTCTTGAACGATATCATCTTCACCGTCAACAATATCGAGAAGTGGGCTAAGGAGGAGGCTGCGAGTGATGTGCCGCTTACTTTCATGGCCATGCGACCTCGTGTCCGCAAGGAGCCACTGGGCACTGTCTTGATCCTTGGGTGAGTGGTATACAGACGGATGGCCTGTTGAGACACTGACGCGTATAGTGCTTTCAACTTCCCTGTCCAGCTCTCACTTGGTCCGCTCATTGGAGCTATCGCTGCTGGTTGCACCGCTGTTCTCAAGCCCTCGGAAAGCTCGCCCTACACCGCCGCCCTCCTACAAGAAGCCATGGAAGCCTCGCTCGACTCTTCAGCCTACATCTGCGTACAAGGTGCCATTCCAGAGAGCAGTGCTCTGTTGGAGCTCAAATGGGACAAGATCTTCTACACCGGTTCGGCCACCGTTGGAAAGATTATCGC
This sequence comes from Aureobasidium namibiae CBS 147.97, assembly GCF_000721765.1. Lineage (NCBI taxonomy): Eukaryota > Fungi > Ascomycota > Dothideomycetes > Dothideales > Saccotheciaceae > Aureobasidium > Aureobasidium namibiae. The sequence goes on from NW_013581207.1 coordinate 214,181, forward strand.
ACAGAAAGGAGCTGAGACATTGACACCCGTTACACTTGAACTCGGTGGTCGCAACCCAGCCATCGTTACGAAGAATGCCGACCCTCGTCTTGCTGCCAGACGCCTTCTTTGGGCAAAGGGCTTGAATGCGGGTCAGGTGTGCGTCAGTCAAAACTACATCTTGGTAGACAAGGACGTCTTGCCATTCCTAGTCAAGGAGCTCAAGACCGCCATCAAGGAGTTCTACCCTGACGGGCCTAAGGAGAGCAAGGACTTTGGTCGTATCGTCAACTCCCGCCAATTCGAGCGTCTGAAGAAGATGCTCGACTCGACCAAAGGCGAGATCCTCTACGGCGGAGAAATGGACGCAGAGACCAACTACATCGCCCCTACTATCGTTCGTGTTTCATCGACATCCGACTCCCTTGTCGTAGACGAGTCTTTCGGTCCTTTCATCCCCCTTCTTGCTGTTGACAACCTCGATGAAGCCATCCGTATCGCAAATGAAGTCCACAGCACACCCCTCGGCCTCTACGCTTTCGGCAGCAAAGCAGACACCAATCGCATCCTCTCAGAAACTCGTAGCGGTGGCGCAAGTATCAACGACGGCTTCACTCATGCATCTTTACCCACCGTTGAGTTTGGTGGTGTCGGTGACAGCGGCGCTGGCTGCTATCGCGGTAAAGCCTCCTTCGATTGCTTCACTCACCGTCGCGTCGTTACAAACACACCTGCTTGGGTAGAGAGTTTGTTGAGTGTCAGATATCCTCCCTACAAGGGCAAGTTGGCACAGTTGAAGAGAATGAATGACTTTGCACCAAACTTTGATCGCGAGGGCAAGGTTATTACGTTTGGTCTGGTGGGAAGGCTACTTGCGCTGGGTGGAGCTAGTTTGGGACAAGGTGTCAAAAGATGGCTGGTCCTGTTTGTTCTGGCATTTGGTGTGAGGTATGGACAGATGCTTGGTCTGCAGGAGAGACTCAAGAGAACTTGAGAAGGAGTTGACGCATAGATGATTAGAATCGGTTATAGGGGCTCATTATTGTTAATGCAAGCACGATGATCTACTCCCCTGTTTGTTCCGGATGCAGAGCAGAGAGACAACAGAAGCATTTGTGACTATAATCGCAAGGGAGACGCCAAGACAAGAACCTACACTGACTGTTGTGGTGTGACTGTTGTGGTGGTAGTGAAGCGCATCACCCACATCCGCCGCTCGCTGGGAACTCATGATGCTCTTGCTGCTCTCGCTCAGCTTCCTGATGAGCGTGACTCTGGGAAGTTGAGGCGACTGTGGAAAGTGCAGATGTTGGGGCGATGCATCCGGATCGTTTGGCGCTATGTGCTCTGTTGAAGATGATCTTTCTGCTCTTGGTAGGTCGTTCAGTGAGATTGGTGCTGACGGTGATGGTATGGATGCTTGTGTCGATCACAGGTCTGGCTCTCGTGTGTCATCGGATAAGACGATTATCAGAGCGGACGGTCCGGATGGTCATGTTCGCCGCCAGCAGGATCACACCAGCCATGATCATGCGAGCCAGGAACTGGTCTCACAGCCGCAATTTTCTCAGCAGCAGCTTCCTTAGCGACAGACCCATCGGAAGCAAGTGCCTCAGCAACAGGTTCCGCAATGGGCTTTCCCACCTGTATGGTATCCTCAGCAGCAGATGATACACTACTATCAGCCTCCTCCTCAACCCGTGGTGTACTACCAACCTCATCCTCAACTTATGCCGATGTAAACTTAGCCCAGCTATGCAGCATTGGCAATGGTCGTTATGCAGAACGCCATGCAACACCCCCAACCCAGCTGTATCGACTTCATATTCGGCCCCATCTACATCTACTCTGGAGCATCATCTCAGAATGTGTCTAATCTGCCTCAGCCACAGCAGTATGGGTATCCATGACCGTGGTTACGATGAGATAATCTGTGGAGAAAATGGTGGTAACGGTGGTTCTCGTGCTAGAAAGAGAAGACGTGCTCGCAAACGCAAACGCAGAGGTTTCGAATGAGCAGCAGACTATCTTGAAATGTTTTCGAAGTTCGAGCAGATGGTGATGTTCCCCTTTTCCCCCAAAGTTGCCAACGCAGCGGCTCTGTTCGAAGAATGTTATCTGCAATCGAAGTCTTCAATTCCACCTTGTTCAGCTATTAAAATTGATTACCTTACAGGTCTTTTCAAGATATGGTATGCACGTAGAAGAGACGGCAGAAGGATAGTTGCAAGTAAAGTTCGGTATACGCAGAAGAAAGCAGAAGTAGCAAATGAAGTAGTCATCAATGTATGGTCAAGACGACGCGAATGTATCGTGAAGATAGATAGAGCGACCGGTGGCGTATAGTGCACTCAGTCGCCTATTCTCAACGGCTCGGCCAAAGTCAGGTCCGCAAGAGGGTGGTCGGTAGGGAAAGCAGAGGAGACTTCGTCAGGTTCGGGCAAGGGATACTCAGTGTCCAGGCAGGGGTTATCGGCCAATTTGTCTTCTTCTCCAAAGCGTTTCACAGCCCGCTAGTCAAATATGTTGATGAAAGCTTATCTTGCGGCATCTGCACTCCCGTCTTGACAGTTGATATCCTTGCCTAGGGCGATCTAATCATCCTTTGCCTTACAGACAAGCTCGCGAGCGTGTTCGAGAGCGCTCTTAAGCCAGCGTTGATCGGCAAGGCTAGGGCTGTTAATGTTATCGAGGGGATATTTCTAGAGCTGAACAGCCTGGGTTGCGTGGAACCCGTCATGTCATATTAGCGCTATTAAGACTCCAGCTCGATACTACTCCACGGGGTACTGTTCCATGAGGGAGTGTAGAAAGCGGCAGTGACGGCTTTCTATTCAATGCCTAATGCTATGTGCATATAGGACGTAATTTGACAAGTTCAATATCACCGCTATACTACGAAGACAGAAATGCACAATGTTTCTAAGACACAGAGTGATATTCATGAAAAGACCGTCTTCCAGACAGCTTTCTGTAAACACAACTCTGAGTCTAAAACAGTCATGCATCTCAACCACCTGTATACTAGACACCCGTCTGGAAAGAGATACAGAGAGACCCATGTTAGGAATACATCGGATCAATTGAGGATGCAAAACAAAACGTACAGCAGCAGGGATTCCCACGTGGTCACCCACCGTAGTACTAATCTGCCGTTCAACTGCTTATGTATGGCAGAGCGGACGGGATGCCCAGTTTTCAGCTGACTGTGGCCGTACGTGAAAGGCCCCTCAAGTTTTTGCAATATGAAATCTCCTCGTCGAACATTTTCGTGGAGAAGTGATGCTGAGTGTATGATGACACCAATGTGGCAAGCCTCGCGTGTGCGATCTCGTCCAGCAAGTCTGATGATGGAGGCATACTAGTCTTGACAGCATTGATGCTGTTTCTGATGTTCGACGTCTATGTGAGGTATTGCCTTCGTTGTTGAGATTTTGGTCGAGGAGAAGTGGTCGGCAGGTGGGGAAGCATCCGAAGAATGAAAGCGCAAGTGCCGGCTGTCACCTTGGTGGAGAAGGAACATACCACATCGCAAGTGGCATTCATCTTCAAACACTTCTTCCCTCTCGCTAACCATTCAGCAGTTAATTGATGAGCTTCGTCGGTTGCTCATTTCGGCCAACGTCCTCAGTGGAAAAGGTTGTGTTGTTGGTTGATGTTGTTGGGCCGAGCCACGCCTCACGAACCACCTTACCGAGACTGGATGCGGACTAGAGCATTTGCTGGAGTAACACACGCAAAGGCCTATGTCAACAGGATATCTTATCTTCTGGATCCCTCAAGATGAAGAAGTTGGACTGAATGCCCAATGAAACAACCCCCAAATCTGAAAAGTACTCATGTTGCCTGCGTATCCGTCATGACCGAGGCTCCCGACAGCGAAGAGCTGGACTCAAGCATCAAGACACACGAACAAGGCCGTCCAATCGAAAGATACTTGTTGCTGTGATTCAGTATCCCCTAAGATTTCAAAGAGTGTGAGCGGTGCTCCAGGATTTGGGAATGAGTAAGCACACGAGCAAACGACACATGCCGGCGCACGACCGAGAAATTGAGAACAAACAGCAGCGGATCGATGCAACCCGGCACCCATCATCCGCTTCCATCCTGTCCCAATACCAGCTTCTCGCGCCTTCCAGCGCTGTCGGGCTCAGTCGCCATCGAGCGACCCTAGTCGTTCTGAGCCGTCAACTCATCAGCGCGAGGGCGATTCCCACCGGACACTCATTATCGTGGAGGGGCTGATTCTCATTGGTTCAAACTGGCCAGCGTCTCTGTCAGCAGGTCATGTCAGACAAGGGGTCTCCTGCGCGACAGCCCTATCGTAGTTGTTATTCCCAGCGAGTAAAAGGCCTGGGTCCTTCCCGGATCAGGAACGGTTCTGCTCATCTCCGTCCACAGCTACAGGTACATCCGCTTCCGACGAGAAAAGCACATACCCATCTCTCTTAGGACGTCCGAGACATGTATCAGAGTTTGGGCACGTTGATCGAGTGACTGTGGAGTTTCGTGGTCACTACGAGCAGGACACGCTGCCGATTCTACAACCGAAGCTGCGGCAGCTGACTACGGCACGAGATTACACGACACTAACTCTTCGTTTGACGACAATGCGTTGATGATCGCTCATCTCGTACACCTCATCTGTCACTAGTGTCTTTTGCAATATCTCATCGTCATTCGCCAAGATGCTATCGCTCTTGAATTCAGTCGCACTACAGGCATGGCATAGATTCAACACTAGCACCCACAAAGTGATCACTCGATCCGACAGATTCCGAGTCAACAACGACAACGATATCACAACTTGGTGAAGTAGCCGAGATTGTGAGAATTGCTTTCACTCGCTATTCTTGCGCAAAGAGCTCTATCCTCGAACTTCTGGAGCGTCTAAGCTTTCAAAAACCAATTGGTGAGAGAATGGCCGTACGCATGTCAAATTGTAGTAAACCTGCACTCGCATAAGAGATCTCAATGGCCCTGTTTCAACTGCGCCGCGATCACCTCCTTGACTTTGGCAACTGGTAGCTGATCCAGGGTCTTCCCGGTCCAGTACATTGACTGCTCCAAACCTTGGTAGATCATAGCCTCTGTTCCCAAAATGACGTTCCAGCCAGCATTTCGCGAGATCTCAGCAATGTTGGTCCAAGTCTTTGGGTGATAGCACATCTCCAGGATGGCGCCCTTGTGAGACTTGCCCAAGAAGATTTCCATGACTTGACGAGCAGTCTGCTCCGCTTCTGTGACCGGAGGAAAGTCAGGCACACAAGAGACTATAGCACCGGGTCCCTCCAACTCTTGTGCTTGCTCGACGGTCGCAGCATGCATGACACCATCGCCGTAACCTTGCTCCGAACACCATGATACCACAGCGTCCACCTCAGCCTTGTCACGGTTAACAATGTACACTTTACTGCACTTCATGAACTTCTTGAGTGCATAGACAGCACTACGGGCAGCACCGCCACCACCAATGACCATGCCGGGTCGGCCATGGAAGACCTCGTCTGGGTTGGAGATGTTTTGATAGAAGGCTTCCCGGATACCGATAACGTCTGTGTTTGTGCCGACAAGAATGTTCTTGTCACCGTGCTTGCGCAGGAACAATGTATTGACAGCACCAACTTCGCGGCCTTCTTGTGTAAGCTCATCAACGTGCTTCATGATGGCAACTTTGTGGGGCATGGTAACGGAGGCACCTTTATCAAGAAGTCAGATCATGCTTGTCTTTGCAATACAGTCAAACAATTGGACCATGCTCTCCTGCAGACTTTACTACGTACCGAAGAACTTGGTCTCACGGACCAATGACAGGAACATGGACATATCGGTTGATGGCAAAAAGAATTGCTCCCAGTTGTAACCAATCTCGCCGAAGATGGTCTTGTGCATCAAGGGCGACATCGAGTGATTAATGGGCCATCCAAACAGATACCCGCAACGCTCGACATGGTTGTGAGCAGGTGTCTCGCAAGAAATGATACGTTGGTTGTCCATCTTGATGATTTTGTTCTTGGAGAAAGCTCAGAGAAACAGCTTCTGAAAAACTTCAAAGGGTGCCGCAAGCTATTGGAAGACGTGCCAGTCGTCAACTTCAATTTGGTCAGCCAATTACCCCGCGAGCTATGGACGACGGTAAGCAATGTCGGGTCTTGTAATAGGAGTGCTTCCAGTTGGTTGAGAAGGCAGTTCGTCGTGTCCACAGATGTCGTTCTTGGCTATGATTTTCGGGCAAGCTGCACAGGTCAACGTCACTCGACCCCGGTCCGCATCCGCATGCTTCGGCTTCAAGTAACCGCGCCCACACATTCACCCATTGCATATTTCCACCGCGTTTGCTCTTCTACCAACGCATGACAACTCGTCCAACAACGACTGCAAAAGACTTTCCATCAACATACTTCATACTCCCCCATGATGTTCATCCGATCAGTCGAATTTTTCTCACTGATCCTTGGTCCTATAGTATACAACAAGGGTGTGCGTACCAGTGACCGAAAAATTGTCGGGATTGCCGTTGCCGTATGGCTCTGCCGCGAGCTGCCCTACCGAGACCGGTCCCCAAGAGGGGAAGATTCGTCTCCGCGTATGACAGAGTTCGGAGGTAACTTTGCGCCATGAAACTTGGCATAACCCTGAGGAACGTGGATGACTGGGCTCTCGCACCAGCGTGGGGGCATGGCGAAAAAATTAATCGATTCCCTCGAGTCGGTCAGCGACCAGCATTCGGAACACGCACCTTCCTTCGCGCTGCTATCCTTGTATGTTTCTGTCCTCTGCATCAACCTACCCCGCGGAGTCCCCACGTCGTCACTAGACCTGGAGGTGCCGTATATTAGGTCGTCTGCTTCCCCAACTTCCTCTCTCTTTCTTCTCTCCGTTACGACCTTCCCTATAAATTCGACTCATCCGTTTGCAGAGTCTCATCATGGGTCTTCTCACTCTCGTTGAAGACAGGCCTACGCCTAAGGAGGTCTACAACTGGCGTGTCTATGCCTGTGCTGCTGTGGCATCGTTCGCTTCTTGTATGATTGGTTACGACTCTGCCTTCATTGGAACCACTCTTGCACTTCCTTCGTTCTCCCACGAGTTTGGCTGGAATAAACGCCCCACGGCCGATGTCACATTCATCAAGGAGAACATTGTCTCCGTCTATCAAGCTGGAGCATTCTTCGGAGCCCTCGGTGCATACATCAGCGCCCACTATCTCGGCCGCCAAAAGTCTCTCTGGGTCTACGTCGTTGTATTCATGGTCGGTGCCGGTATCATGCTCAAGGCTGCCAATGGTGACCTCGCTCCCATCTACGTTGGGAGAGTCCTTACTGGCATTGGCGTGGGCGGTGCGTCCATGGTTGTCCCCATCTACATCTCAGAGATCGCCCCACCCGCCGTCAGAGGTCGTCTCGTCGGTATCTACGAGCTGGGCTGGCAGATAGGTGGACTTTGTGGTTTCTGGATTAATTATGGCATCACGGAGACGTTGCCGAGCAACCACAAGCAGTGGATCATCCCTTTCGCTGTCCAGTTGATCCCTGGAGGTTTGCTTGCTGTTGGTTCCATCTGGCTCAGAGAGTCCCCTCGTTGGTTGTTCTCCAAGGGCAAGAGAGAGCAAGGCCTCAAGAACCTACTCTGGATCAGAAACCTTCCTGCCGACAACTTCTACATTGTCGAGGAAATCTCATTCATCGAAGCTGCACTCGAGCATCAAAAGTCGTCCGTCGGTCTCGGATTCTTCGACCCCTTTAAGGCTGTCTTTACGAGCCGCAGTCTACAGTGGCGCCTTTTCCTTGGTACCACTCTGTTCATCTGGCAGAACGGGTCTGGTATCAACGGTATGTTTCCCCCTATCTACTCCGTAATCGTCAAAGACAGCATACTGACTATGGTGTAGCCATTAACTACTACTCCCCTACCGTCTTCAAGTCCCTCGGAATCGTTGGAAGCAACACCTCGTTCCTCACTACCGGTCTGTTCGGTGTAGTCAAAACTATCTTCACCTTGATCTGGCTTTTCTTCCTCATCGACAAATTTGGGCGCCGCAATCTGCTTCTCGTTGGAGCCATTGGTGGTGCTGTATGTATGCTTATCCTTGGTGGATACCTCGCCAGTCCGCTCGTCGATACATCAGCAGCAGCACAAGCTGTAGCGAAGCCTCTGTCCTCCGGAGGCATCGCCGCTGTCTTCTTCTTCTACCTCTGGACCGCTTTCTACACCCCCTCATGGAACGGTACCCCATGGGTCATCAATGCAGAGATGTACCCCCAGAACGTACGCTCCCTGGGACAAGCAATGGCTGCTGCATCGAATTGGTTTTGGAATTTTATCATTGTATGCGACCCTTTCTACGTTGTTTAAGAGTGTTTGCTAACATCTGTATAGGCTAGATTTACCGGCCAGATGTTCGCCAACATGGGCAAGTCGGGTTGCGGTGTATATTTTTTCTTTGCGGGCATGATGCTCTTATCGGTGCTCTTTGTCTGGTTCCTTATTCCTGAGACCAAGTCTGTTCCTCTCGAGTCCATGGACAGGCTTTTCGAGATCAGACCTTGCAGCAAGGCCAACAAGATCGTTATGCGCGAGGTACAGGAAGCGGAGGCCGAGTTCCGCGAGGATGCCGAGGGCGCTGGTCTCAGTCTCGAGAAAACCAAGATTGCACACGTCGAGGACAGCAATGTTTAGATTGCAAGCGCTGGAGCTTCAGCTGCTTGCTCGATGCATATAGAAGCGCCATTTTTATGATCATGATCAGAAGAGAATTGTTCAATATCCTTCCATCTCCGTTCCAAGCTCATACATCTGCACATCACTAGGATCTTCAATTCATGTACTCTCACCCACCGATATTGTGTTGTGGCAAAGTGTTGTGCCCTAGACGTGCATCCCACGCTAGACGTCCGAACACCCTTTAGGCTTCCGGGTTTATGTTCAAGCAATCAGCCATCGCCGAAGCCGCAAACGGACTTTTCAGCAGGGTCGGTGCCATCCGGCGGAAGCGGGCAGGCTTCGAACCTGCTCGGAAAAAGACTTAGCCGCAAGATGACGTAGGAGAAGATCGACCAATCTTTGGCGGAGCGCCCGCGCAGGAAACTACGATTTCTGGAGCGAAAGAGGGGTCTCCAGCGTGGGGGCTTCACTCGATTTGTATGGCATAGCCCCGGGTCTGCTTCCGATCCTAATCGGCCCGTCTGTCTCCGCCTCCTTGCCGACCTAGGGCTTTCGTTGCTTATCATCAACTGTACCTTTCACGGATATAGATTTATTCCTTCGGATGGTCAACACGGCTCTTTCAACTTGCCTGTGCTGAATTGACAAGCGGGAAGACATCCCCAACTGTTGATTGTGTAGTCTTTTGGTTCTAGGCAGGTGCTATTCATCCATCATCACCGACTGCTCTACAATACCGCTGCCCGTGACTTCCTACAATTCTGCTCTCCAAACTTCCATCTGTAACCTGGCAGCTATATCTTACCAACCGCAACCATGACACACCAACTGGGAATCTCAACAATGTCGCTGGGACGAGCATGGGTTCACGACCTAGAACCGAAGCTCGATCAAGCAGCAAAGTACGGCTATGCTGGTCTCGAGATCTTTTACGAAGATCTGGTATATCACGCCAAAAAGAAGTTCGGAAGCGACAAGCCAGAAGACCAGATACGGGCTGCCGAAGACATTTATTCCATGTGCGAAAGCCGGGATATCGCTATCATCAACATTCAGCCTTTCATGCATTACGACGGCCTAATTGACCGACAAAAACACGCCGAGAGGATTGAAGACCTCAAACTTTGGTTTAAACTCGCACATGCACTTCACACAGATATGATTGCTGTTCCTGCATCTTTTCTGCCTGCATCGGAATGTACTGGTGAGATGTCAGTCATCGTCGCGGACCTCCAGGAACTAGCCGATTTGGGCGCAGCACAGAATCCTCCTCTTCGGTTTGCATACGAAGCGTTATGCTGGAGCACGCATGTTCAAACTTGGGAGCACAGTTGGGAGATCGTTTCTGCGGTCGACCGGCCCAATTTCGGTCTTTGTCTTGATACCTTCAATATCGCTGGTCGCATTTACGCTGATCCCACACAACCTTCTGGCAAGAGGCCGACTGCAGATGCTGATCTCGCAAACGCCATTGCTACAAGGCTTGTTCGACCCGACAAGCTGTTCTTCGTCCAAGTCGTTGATGCTGAAAGGTTATCCTCACCCTTGGTCCCGGGTCATCCATTCTATGACGCAGAGCAACTGCCTCGAATGTCATGGTCACGCAATTGCAGATTGTTCTATGGAGAGCAAGATCGTGGTGGATATCTGCCCATTCGCGAGATTCTGAAAGCGATTTTGCATGATCTGGGCTATACCGGATGGCTGAGCTTCGAGTTGTTCAATCGCTCCATGGCGGATCCAAGTCCTGACACGCCGGCTGAGCATGCCAGACGCGGCGCTGAATCTTTTGAGAAGATGGTGGCTGATTTGGAGCTCAATGGTCATGCTGCCGATAGTGCGGTCAGTGTTAGCTCGCCAGGGGTTAAGGCATGATGATGGATGCTCTCCTTTTATTTCTTATATGGCACTGAAGCAATGCATAAATGTATATGATCACGTCAAATAGCCTTGGAAATAGCCGCGCATGTCAGTAGCAAGTCTGAAAAGGGATTTCGGGCATCAGAAAAGCCCGCCGCCAAAAGTATCCCTTCCCGCCTATCTGTCTCCTGAAAGCCACGCTGGAACAAGTTGATACTGGTGGTTGTAGTGTTAGAGACTCGGCAAATAACATCACCCTAGCATCGGAGACCCGAAGAACGACGTCGGTGACGGTACCAGTCCAATGACAAAACCAGGATCTGGGACTTCCGTCTGAAGTCAGTGGACGTCAGCTCTCTCTGGTATTCCCAGCTGCGCTAGGTCTTCCTCTCTGCTATGATCCCGTAGCCCTGCACGGGTGTAGACGAATATATACGATCGGCTTGAAAACCCCTGAAAAACGACCGTGTCACCTGGTGTCATGCCCAAAGGGACTCCTGTGTACAGCATTGAATGTCCTCGGGCAAACCAGCGCGGTTTTTCCAATTGCATCGTCCTCATTAATCACAACACGTCGAATATGATCCGTACCAATGGTCACGGGCTTGGAGATGGTGAGGAAACTTCCCAATCTCGCGTTAGACCCGAGCAACACCGTCGGCGGATTAGCAGTGCAATGCCAGGATCGATATATGAGAGCTTTAGGCTCCGTCCGTAGATGACCATACTCTCTGGGATTGCACTCTCGTGATTTGCCGCGTTTGGTGAGTTGACTGGAATCTCGACCCAGGACAAGATCGTTCTGCAGCGTGGAAGTGAAGGCTTGTCACTACTGTCCAAGATTAAGCATTTTCACCAGATCGTGTATTTCAAATTGTCAAAGTGTTCCAATAAGCTCGTCCAAGTATCTGCTGGTAATATCCAAGCGTCCAGTATCCTCGTGTTCCTCATGAAGAGGGCAACATACCATCGAACTGCATGCACCCCTCAACAGGCTTGACCCAGTCCAACCTCTGTGCAGCATATATCTCTACCGAAGGCTTTCCAAACTCCATACCCTTCAGATCATCAAAGATTCCAGCTCTCATAGCTACTCTCTCTATCTGTCCACTCTGCGCCACTGCCCCTCCATACAACGAGCTTCCTGCGACTCAAAGCATCAGTGTCTGCTAGACCGTTGGAAGGAATGTAGAGCAACATACCACAATCCTTGCAAAAATAATTCTTGACTTTGTTTCCCGAGTCGGCGATTTTGAGTGTTTCTGCCGGTGAACCAACGACTTTGTAGTCAGAGCCGCTAACAATGAAGTTGTAACTGTATGCTGAGCCGGAGATCTTGCGACAATCGGTGCAGTGGCAGATGCCCTGAACTTGTAGTCAGTATTTAATTCACATTTTTAATCCTTTTTTTTCTATCATGCAGTGGGGAGGAGCTTACAATTGCAAAAGGCTGATTCTTCAGCTCGATCTTGATGTTTTTGCAGAAGCAGCTTCCGGTATACATGATTGTGAAGTCTGTGGTTTGTAACGTGGATGATAGAGTTATGTATGTCAATGTTATAAAGGTCAAGATAATAAGGACAAGTGGTCGGCGTTGCTCTAGGCACCAGGCTTCTCGAACGTTCCCTTGACGTCGCAGGGTAATATTGGGAGCTATAACAATGCACAAACTCATTCAAGATAAAGGATTGTCTGAAGAGAGGCGGCTTAACAATTTCTCTCAGCGGCCACCACTCTGATTCTTTGAACCTTATGCATTTTTGAGAGGTGTTAGAACAGACATGTGAGATTCCAAAGATCGGACCCAACGTCGCGCTTCGGGTTGCAAACCTCTACCCCTTCCTACGCTTTCGTGCTAACGCAATTACAATCATCACAACGTTGCAGTGCCTCCGCACCCTTGAGAGAGTAACCGCAAGTTTGCGAAGCCTAGGTTACCTAAGGCGTCGACGACCTCTGTCGTTTCGTCGATAGTAGGTGTCGATGCGATCCGGTCATCCGTGATATCATATTCAGCTGGCAACAGCAAGTGGCAGCCTTTTTGGTAGATCTGCAAACCCAATAGAATGGGGCGACGGCCAGGATGTAAAAGTTGAAAGAAGCCATGATGCCCGCTTATATAGTGGAACAGACAGCTCGCCCTTGCATGTGGAACTTTTACTCCTTGCGTTGTCATGTTGATCTCGTATGTGGTGTGTCTATGTCTCATTTTGTATATGGGGTTACTTCACTGGAGTATGGCTTAGTCAAAACTACATTGATGTCAAGTTTCTAAGGTCGCTGCTATATTCCCTGACTTTACCATGCATTTTGATAGCGCTATCTAGGTTTATCGTCGTTTCAGAGAGTCTGTGTGCTGCTTCGACATCTCCTGTCTATAACATCAGAAACTGTTGCCAGATATAGATGCAGGATGTTGTTTAAGATAACAAGATGTCCGATGAGGTGACGGATTGTGTGGAGGTCAGTCGAATGCGAGGGCGAGGCCATTCTTTTGTCCCCCAAGTCTCTAATACACAAACCGTTATCTCTTTGTGAAGCAAGGACTGAGGTGTTTTGTAAGATATGCCCGATTCGATCTCTCTCGAAGTCCTCACGCGAAGCTGCAAGAAGTTGGAGAGTCAGAGAATTCGAGTCATAAAGCACGATTTAGCCATCGCTGTGGCGTCCAAGGGATTCCAGAAATATACTCTGAGATTCGCTCCTACATGACACAGATAGTCATGGTGCATTATACCTCTGCATGATCGCTTAGAAAACCCGAGGCACAGCAGGATCGTTCAGTAATCGCGCAATATGACGGGTTTAGACACGGACCAGAATGAAGACCGTTGAGTTTCCGGAAACATGCATCGTCCCAAGGACCTGAGGAAGTGGCCGATATACGGAATCGGTCAACGTGCACGTACAATTGCCCGACGGCGTGCAGTACGTAGGTGCGGTCTCGACTGTCTCAGTCATCGTCTGGCTTGCAGCGATGGAGCGCATATCGCAACGGTAAGCGCGCGTGAGACGGACATGAGCGAGGTCTCCGTGGGGATGAAAGACTGGAGGATATGAGCTCGATCGATGAGCATGACTTCGAGATGCTATGTAATCATTAGCCTGGTCCGATATATGATGCGGCAAGTAAGACATCTGCCGTCATGGCACCTGGTCGAATAAGAGGTGTCGTGCCCGAACGAGCGAGACAAGACGGAGCCGGCCAGACGACGAGAAGCCGAGAGCGCTCGAACGCTCCGAAGGAATTTTGATCACCTGGAAGGGTGCTTCCGCCAGCCTGCCGAGACGATAGAGTGAAAATCGGGGACGGGATGAAACCGAGACATTGGTCGGAATGCTGGAAGCTCCCGCTTGGGAGCAGGATGAGAAGGGTGGTGTGCAAGTAGATTGGTTGTTAGCCGGCGGCAGAATATATTTGTGAGATGACTGCGTGATTCACGGTTGCGTGGGACCGAGCTCTAAGCTCGACAGGTCACTCAAAAGCCGTTCTGTCTTTAATCTGAGCTACAAGACCTTCAATGGCAAAGAATGTTTGACGCCAATTCAATGCTTCGATGGTCAAGGAAGCAAGTTCTTGCATGCGCAGCACGGTTTCAGAAGGGACGTCCGAGCAAGGACTTCTCCACGATGAGAGCGCGAGCAGTTACGAACGAACTATGTCGACTTGTCAGTATGATCCGTGTCCAGGCAGTCGCTCCGACGAAATTCCTCGAGATAGATGGTCATGTTCAGATATCGCTTCCATGAATGACGGAGGCTCAGCAACGCAATGACCTGATTCTGGCAGCACTGTCGGTCGCAGTCTTATTTTCAGCCATGTATCTCAAACCAGCATTCCGTAGTGTCACGAAAATCGTAGCGTCAGAACTCAGCTCTCAGCCTTGTCAACACTCAAGTCATGACAAACAATACCACAATCCGCATAAGAATATTCGAGTCGTGTTTCGGATTCGTCGGGATCGGCCTCCCGAAGATCGCATGGTTGGTGAGGCGGCAGTGTGCTCGTACGCAATCAAAGCTGCAAAGCAATCTATCTGGATAAATTTGCTGACTGGAGTCGGTTGAGCACGGCCAAGATCTGGCAAAGCAGTCCATCCGGTCCGATCAGGGAAACGCTTGTTCGTGCCACCTCTGCACCGACGGATCAGCCATCTTCCCTACAGGGATTCTCCAGAATCGGGATACCACGGACGTGTTTCAAGATCTTCGGGATTGTTCTGTCGGGACTTGGCGTCCATATGGCGCACGCATGCATGCGGGTAAGGGCATGGTCGGGTTGTGCTTTGTCGCTGCTCTCAGCCATCCGGGTATATCTGGATAACGATGTTGGGTCAGGAGTTGAGTATCTATGCATCCAAGCTAGGGCCGACATATATGTGAGATGATCATGGCTGAAGGAGCGCATCTCCCAAACGTCAACACATTGCGATGCGCACGTAAGAAACCGCCCGCACCCATTTGCCCTCCTAAACAAGAACCAGGATGGACTTGGACACTTTATCTTTGCTCACAGAGATTAGCATTCAATGGCGGCAGTTGCGATGACATTGGAAATATGAGGCTACGGTGGTTAGTAGCACCACCTATCTGAGAGGTGCCGCTTCCGTTTTTAGCACATCTCTGCTTGCATGTCGACTGTGCGCGACAACTCATCTAGACAGGGCTGAATCGATCTAACCACATATCGCACTCGGCAATCAGTAATCGTTGTGACGTTGCGAGTCTTCGTGTGATCATAAGTGATCGTATGTGGAATATCTGCCAGAAGCCGAGTGTGCGTGAATCAAACTATTCCTGCAGGGTTGCGGTCCCAAAGTTTGAAAGGCTTGCATCCGAATGTATGTTCAGTCTGTCGAACCTTTGGAATTACCCAAACACATCCTATCCGCAGCTTTGGTGCGAGCTCTGACGACTACTCGGATCAATCGTGTGTTCCAATGCTGGATCTGACCAATGTGTTGGACTGTACCTGGGACCTGCATCTGCGGGCGTGGATGCCAGCAGTGAGAACAACCAGTGCAACGTCCAAGATGTGTAACAGTTGACAGGTCAATTCTTTATAAGCGAGCGTGCTACGGTGGAAACGCTGATAAGACTGATTCTCGGGGACAGATCAATCGCTGCGCAGTATGAAGTAGTGAGGCAACTTTATGAGCAAGTTGTGCGATATCTGGTCATTCGCTCCGATGAGCCAATGACTAAAGACTGCCGGTGCATGCTTTGCACGCTACTCACACGCTGCTAGCACGCTCTGGTACGGGAGCCGGGGCGTATCTAGGGGATCGTGGTATGACGACGAAGCGGGAGCGTATTTGGAAGAGTCACAGCTGGTGAGCAGGGTTGCTCAATCCTGATCAAAGGTCAACAGCGATCAGGCGGACGACCAACGTACCCGAGGGCTTGGTCGGCTTGGGTAGTCTCGGACGGGCCCGTGGAAGCACGATGCCGTGTATTAAAGATTTGCGAAGCTGGCACGAGATTGACCGACCCCCTCTCCCCTGAGCTGGGAAGCTTTGACAGACTTGACGTCTATTCTGCATGAGAGGTTGTTCCAAAATCGTACGTAGGCCGGGTACTGGAAGATGAGAGGAGTGCGGCATGCACCACAGCAGCATGCAAATGCGTGAATGTATTTTACCGGTGGTGGTTCCCCGGGAGAAGCTGCCATTGTCGGTCGCACCTGCAAAATCTGCAAGTCATTGCATCGTGTCGGCTACCCAAGCTGAGATGAGATGCATTCTTTTCCTCAGATTGACCAGATTTGTCACGCCTCAGCGACCCACGATGTAGCTCGCGAGCGTGGATCTGCAGCGCTTATCTACAATGTCGGGTCTTCTCGAGATTGCGTGTGGCGGCTCGATTCTTGAAGAACAACACCACGGGTCGTCGTCTATGTTTCTCGACTTGGCACCAGTCCTAGCGCCGCCTGCTATAGGTAGAGGCTGACTTGTTTTTCTGAAAGAGTACAATGGTGTCGCAAAGATAGTTCGTCGAAAGATGCCACCCCGTCTCAAAAGGGAGACATGCGATCAGTTGTGCCAGGGCTTTCCCTTCTTACTTTTGGCAGATTCATGCGAATGCCGTCAGCGCGCCAACGTCTATTCTCTTCGCATGGCCCGCATCTGAGAGAAGCGCGTCTTTTGCACAGGCCGGCGCCTGTTCCTTAATTACCCGACGCTGAGAGTAGGTGAGTTCTGCGATGTGGTTGGTCAAGAGCAAACGCCTGGCGTCAACGGGCTCGTGTGTACCGCCGCGCTCAGGCCAGACCTGACTCCAAACCAAGACGTCTGCAGCAGTTAGCAGCACGCCATGGCGCAAACCCGACACCATGTCCATGGATGTTTGGAGAAAGGTGGACTCCGGCATTGATATGCGACGCACCGAATCTGCACAATCGTGGACGCTCTGCCTGCTCGATTGATTTGCAGATTCGTACTGCAACGTCCATGCTTTTTCCCTATGCCCACTCCTTTCCAAACCACATCCTTACAAGGCACAATCCTCAATTCCCAGTCCAACGGCTCAGGATGATCCGATTCAGTCCGCGCTGCACCGGAGCTTCTTGGTTGCAGTGAATCTCGCTGCAAGAGGCAAGTTCGATGTCTGTGTCGTCCGCATGAATTTCTAGTCGATTCATGTGGCACCCGCTCCAGCACTTCTGATTTGTCGCCCGGCCATCTGACTAACGCTAAACGATGAATGAACCTTGTCAATGAGGGACAGGTACGGTGGATTCGACATCAGTCCGTGACAAGGGAACCAAAGCTCGAGGACCTTTTGGCCGGAACCGAGATATAAAGTCGGCAGCTCGTCTCCAAAGAAGTGCCATTGGATCACATCAATTCATCTTTCAGCATCGAGTCTGCTTACTCTGGAACACTATCTTTTGTCCGCTGTTATTGAACCCGCCCGAAAGTCTATTTCTTGCCCAGCTGAACCTCATTCATCGGACAGCAACCCCGCTCCGTCTTTGTCCAATCCACTTTCCGTCATCTCTACCACGATTCATACTGTCAATATCTGGTACGTTTTGAGTCAAGAGATGAAGTTCAACGCGTTTGACGTTTGACCGTTTCCCTGTCCCCGGCCCGGTCCTTCCCTTGACATGATCCGCACCACATGGAGATAGCAAGGCAGTTGAGAAAGAGGCATTGCAAATCTCTGACTTCAAGCCTCAAAAGCCATTGCCCTACCATCCCATCACAACCTATATGTTGTGGTCGTCTCCCCTTCATCTTTATCCTTTTGCCCTCTCTGTTTCCCGCCATCCAACATCACCGGTTTAAACACACAACCATGGCTGGATCACAGTCCGGACGGCAACGGCAGAATACTGATCAACCATCTCCTCAGGCTAGAATTCATACAACCAGAACCCGGAGGCCACCTTTCAGACGCCAGCATCAACATAATCGGCATCAACTACCGGAAGAAGATCGCTTTGTAGAACTACGACGATCAGCACGCATAGCCAGACTTCACCAAGAGCAATATCGAGAACTACACATTCAACAACATCAACCAGCATCTACAATGGCAGACGTTGCACGCCGCACCTACGCCCGCAATGACCACGGTCCTCGCAGTGTTGAGTAAGTTGCCATGCATTTCTTCCCTGCTCCACTTCTCAGTTTCTGTCTTCTCCACTTCTCACCGTCTTGTTGCTCCACTCTCGTGCTTCCGGCATGAGTGTATATCATGATGTGAGCCGTGCTTCCTGCAAGATCTAGCAGGGATCTGGTTTCACTTTATGACATGCCATTTTGCCTGTTCGGAAGCATGAGCAATTGCATCCACTCCACGTCACACAAGATCTGAAGACGCAGAGCACGAGTGCAGCGATGATCCTAGCATCTTGATCTGAATCTGGCATACTTTATCACTACACATTCGACGTCTACCAAACTTCCAAGACCTCACCACCTCTTCCCCAATGCCTCTTACCCATTTCAACCATCCTTCCCACGTTCTCATTCTTCCTTCCACATCCTCATTGCCTCTTCTCCGTTCATATACTCGACTGTCATTGCTATCTGCTCTCCCCACTCCTTTACCAACCACAATGCCACAAAACCTAACACCCACCAGATCCCGCCGCAGCACCACCCGCTCAGAGCCAACTCAACACCGCCACACCACCACCACCTCCTCAACCTCCCCCTACACCCTCACCCTCACAACCTCCCCACCCACCTCTCTCTCCCCCTCCACCCCCTTCCCAACCCGCCTCCTGATCACCACACCCCGCCCTTCACGCTCTCCACCCCTCCTGGCCGTAATCTCCCTCATTTCCCCCAGCGGCATCCCTCTCCCCGCCGGCTCCCTCCTTTCCTCCACCCAAAAACTTATGGATAGCGTTAGTGAGCCCACACGTGCTGATCTCGCTATGCTGAGTCGCGGGCAAAGGGGAGAAGTGGTGGGTGCGGTTGGCTTTGAGGGCTTGTGCGTTAGAGAGCAGGGAGAGTATAGAGTTAGGGTTACGTTAGCGAGGATGGAGGGGGAGGGGTGGGAGGCCGTTGCTGAGGTTGATAGTGGGGTGTTCAGGGTAGCAGGTAGAGAGGGTGTTAATGGGGTTAAGCGTTGATTTTTGCTTTTGGGTCAGGGGATTGGAGTTGGGGTTTGGGGGTTTGGGCGTTGTGGGTTTCCGGATTCTGGCGTTGGAAGGGGATGGATGGGGTTGTCGTTCCGGGTGCATTGAAGAGGGATGGTGGGAAAGAAGGAAAAAAAGATTGTATGATTATGAGTGGGATGTGGCTTTGATGAGTTGGGAAGAACGAGATTGATGGCGCATGGTTTGACGTTGGGAATCATGAAGACCATGGGGTCTTTTGGGCATACATCTGGTCTTTTTGGCGTTTTGCGATCGGCTGGAGTAATATGGATGGATGGATATCATTGGGTTCAAAGCATCTATTATGTTAGCATGAGATAACGAAAAAGAATACATCAACAACTTCATCACTACAACTTGATCATGGTCAGATGTCTTCTTTTGCACGAGACGCAAAGTATGATTGGTAAAAGTAGAATTTGATTTGTTCTCCAAGAATGCTCGCATGTGTAAGAAGAAGGAACGCCAACCCTATTGGTTATGAGGACCCAAAAAGTGCAAAAAAAAAAGTCCTCGTTGGACCAAAACGCCAGTGCAATGAGTTATGAGATGAAGTTGCCGTTGCTGAAAAGGACGCGAATGAAAATGTCTGGAACCGGAATAATGACCTGTCTCTCTGAAATCCCTCCTGCTGGGCCTTCCTCTTCCTCTAGCTCTCGGATGCTGTGTCCCTAAGGTATTTCTAGCACTGGATCTGGACGAGGCGACAGGTACATCTAGAACTTGTTGTTGGTGTCGTAGTAGCCAGAGACGATATCGTCGTAGTTGGAGTAGTCGGGAGCGCGCCTGGGAGTGGTGCGAGAAGCCGAGTCGTGTCTTGAGGTAGGTGCAGGTTCGCGACGGGCAGAGCGCGGTTGGGAGGCTGAACCGGCTGGGGGAGCAGGGCGGATAGGCAGGTTCAACGAAGGTTGGGCAGCCATGGGTACCTGGCTGGCGCTGGATGTGCGTGTGGGATAGCTAGGGCGTTGCGAGTGGCGCGGCATGGATTGTGTGCTGATGGGGATGTCGCCGGATGACGAAGACGGCGGACTGGGCTGGTTCTCGTGCTCTCTGCCGCCAGATCTGAGTAGCTGCTTTGTTTGAGGAGAGAGTTGTGGCACAAGGTGAGATTTGCGATTGTGGCGCTCCATCATGCTGACGGCCCACGCCTCGAGGTCGACGGGCGTGCGTTTGGCGGCTTGCAGGAAGGGATCTGTTTCGTACAGTTCGGCGGGAGTGGGTCGGTCGTCGGGATTCTTCATCAAACATTTGTCGATGACATCGTGCAGGATCTTGGGGAAGGCGTCGCTCTTGGGAAGCTTGGGCGAAGGCTCGAGCACGATCTGTTGGAGGAGGTCAAGAATGCCCTGAGGACCGGCCAGGTCATCGTCGTCGCCGTTCTCGCTGTGGAAGGGGAACTTGCCGATGGCGAGCTCCATCAGCGACAAGCCAACACTCCACACGTCCGACTTGACCGTGTACGGCGACCCCTGGATTCTCTCGGGAGCCATGTAGGTGCCCGTTCCGACAAAGGTGTCGGCGACCGAGTTGTCAAGCTCACTGCTGACGCCAAAGTCGCACAACTTGATCTGACCCTTACTGTTAACCAGGATATTCGAAGGCTTGATGTCGCGATGCATGATGCGGTGCATGCGGTAGAGGTATGCGAGTCCTCCCAAGACGGACTCTGCAATCTTTCCTAGAACGTCGACTCGCACCGGTCCAAAGTTTTTCGAGATGCTGTCCAGTGAGCTGCATATTGTATCAGTCTTGCTTTCTGAGCCGTCACATTCCTCAGCGACACTCACCCAACGTCCATGTACTCCATGCACATGACCACATCGCCCATGTCGTTCAAGAAGGCGCCGTAGAAGGAGACGATGGAGAGTGAGTTACACTCGTGCATGATCTGCAGCTCTCGTACGATGCGCTTTCGGATTTCCTTCTTTGCCTCGACGTGAATAATCTTGCGCGCCATGACGACCTTCGTAGCCGTGTGCATGACCTTGCTGACTGTGCCTCCGTTGCCTGCTCCCAGCTCTTTGATGACTTGAAGATCCTCGCTCTTGAGATCTAACCTGAACTCAACGCCGATCTCTAGTGTGTCTGCGCGGCCTGTCTCTTGACCGGCGGCGGCTTCTCCATCTGGTGTGAGGGGCTGGGCAGGACGAGGAGCCGGAGCGCTGAGGGCCAGACCCTTGACGTTCTTGCGCTTCATCGTCTTTGTCTTGAAGGCGTCCGACATGGTGGGCCGCGGTGTGTGTTTGCGTTGGAGTTGAGTCTGAAGGTGCCTCGTATGGTTCGCAGCGAGTTTTGGCGGACTCCCTAAGCC
Organism: Aureobasidium namibiae CBS 147.97; assembly: GCF_000721765.1. NCBI lineage: Eukaryota > Fungi > Ascomycota > Dothideomycetes > Dothideales > Saccotheciaceae > Aureobasidium > Aureobasidium namibiae. The sequence continues at coordinate 235,609 of NW_013581207.1, forward strand.
GAGAAAGTGATTGGCTGTCCCTCTGGGTGGAATTAATAAATGTTGGGTGGTGAGCTAGGTCGGGCGGCGGACCGCTGTGTACAATCAAGTTGGGTAGCCCTGGTGTTTGGCGTATGCACGTCGGTCGGCAATAAGGGGTCTGCTGTCTGTCGGGTGGGGCCAGAGCGGGCTTTGTTGGAGGGAGCTGGTCAAAGTGGGAGATTGGAGATTGAGATTGCAAGAATGAAGAAAGGCGGCTGGCAGGTCAAGAGTGACAGGTAGACGGCATATTATACAAAACACATTGGAGAGAAGGAAACTAGCAGCGAGACAATCGGCACGAGGTCTAGATGAGACAGGCGAAGTGCTCGTTGAAACAACTGCTTCGACCCTTGGACCTTCTACAGACCTTCGATTTCCTCGTTGCTTCCGAATCCCGCCCTTGGCACTTCACCTCTTGCCAAGCCATCCACCAACCGCCAGACACTGTCACTTTGGTCTGTCGGTGTGTGTCTACTATTGTTACTGTTGGTTTCTGTTAGATACTCGAGTGATTCTTAGTGAGGTACTCATAGCTCCATCGTCACAGGTATAGTGATCGAGGATTCAGTCACCTCTCGCGACATCCTTCTTTGATCGGGTCCTCTTTCGCAGCTCAAGCAGGCGCGACCTCCCGTCGTAACCGAAGATCCACCGGAGGCAGGTGCCAAGGCCGTGACGGCAGTCGCAGTTTCCATACAGCAACTTGTCACGGGTGAAGGAGCACCAGCATCTCGCCTGTTCATCGACATCACTTGACTTTCTCGCGGCCAACACCAAAAAGCGCTTGCTTGCTCAACTCTATTCTTTCCCTTTCTCTCCTGTCAGCGGAGCCCACAGCTGCCGTCACGAATTGAAGACCGACATCCTCCACGCGCCTGCACCTCGACCAGACAGCTTGCACCAAAACATCGCGAATCACAACCATCATGACGACAGCAAATTTGTTCGATCTAGATGCTGAGCTCGGCAGCGAAGAAGACGAGGAGTTCGAGGGTGATGAGGAGGCACCACGTCCCAGAAAGCAAAAGGCAAACATCGACGATTCCAGCGAGGAGGAAGAGGACGATGATGAGGAAGCCGAAAGAGAGGTGCGCATACAAACTCGACTTGGCAGATGCTCAATCCTAACAAGGCAGCTAGATTCGTGAAGGCTTTATCGTAGACGAAGATGAAGAAGATGACGAAGAGCGCCGTGAGCGCCGTCGCGAGAGAAAGAAGCGCAGAAGAGAGGAGCGCGAGGCCGAGGATGCTCTGCTAGACGAGGAAGATCTGGACTTGATTGGCGAGACACATCCCGACTACCAACGTCGTCAGGAGGAACAGGTGACTACCAATTGCCGCGTACACAACCATCCAGCACACTAACCCTTCCAGAAGAGCAAATTCAAGCGCCTGAAGCGTGGCCATCGCGAAGACCGGGATCGAAATGAAGCGCGCGGCATCGACGACATCTTTAGTGACGATGAGGAGATGGCCGACCCCGATGGTAGAGCCTACGGACGCGAGCCCAGAGCCTATGCCGACGAATTTGCCGACTTTATCGAAGAGGACGAATTCCCCGATGAGGAGCGCGAGGCCATGCGCGATGCCGCCGAAGTTCGACGACCTGGTAGAGGCTACGTTGACCCCCTCCGCATGCAGAGTGGTCTGGACGAGTCGGCTCAAGAAGACATGATGGCCGCCTTCGGTGACGGCACAGAATATGACTGGGCTCTGCAACTACAAGAGGAGGGCGATGAGAATCAAGAAGGTCTGGACAAACCGCTCGAACTCAAGGACGTTTTCGAGCCTTCGCAATTGGCTGACAGGATGTTGACTGAGGGTGATAACATCATCCGCAATACCGACGTTCCCGAACGCTACCAGCTCGCTCGCCAGCCTTTCAGGGAAATGGAACTGTCAGACGAGGAGATGTCTGCTCGCATGATGGAAGAAACACACTGGATTTCCAACTTCCTCTTACCGAAGAAGCGTCTGGATCGTGACCTCATTGAGCCTTTCCGTGAAGTCGTTGGACACGTCTTGCGATTCATGAATGTCGAAGAGCTCGAGATTCCCTTCATTCTCCACAACCGCAAGGACTACCTTATCCACGAGGAGCGTGTTGCTGTGTCGCCCAACCCGAACGACCCGGATGCTCCTGAGCACGAAATCAAGGCTTCAAGATTGTTGCAAAACAGCGACCTGTGGGAAATCTATGAACTTGATCTCAAATATCGTGCCTTCGTCGAGAAGCGCGAAGCTTTGTCAAGATCCATCGAGAGCATTCGCGAGGCCATGACCGACTCAAACGACGAAATCTTCAACGACATGATCCCAGTCGCCGTCACCATGGAGGAGTTGCAAGATGTTCAGGATTACCTACACTTCCAATACGCCGCTCAACTCAAGGACACGACTGTCTATGACGCAGAGACCAACGGAACACAGAAAAGAGCAAGGGGAACTCGTAACATCTGGGACAAGGTTCGCGCTGGACAGGCATATCACATGGTCAGAGCATTCGGCATTTCTGCAGATGCTTTGGCGCAAAACGCACTCAAGGTTGGCACAAGGCAATACACCGAGGATCCTACTGAGAGACCAGATGACATGGCCGACAAGCTCGTTGACGGATCAGAGTACTCCAACAGCCAACAGCTTCTTGCAGCTGCAAAGGCCATGTTCGCCGAGGAACTCGCCCAAAGCCCTCGTATGCGCAAGCTTCTGCGTCAAAACTTCTACATGGATGGTGTCTTCGATTGTTTCCGCACCGAGAAGGGTCTGAGAAGAATTGATGAGGAGCACCCATACTACGAGTTCAAGTATCTGCGTGGAAAGGATCTGAGATCAATTGTCGCCAAGCCTGAACTCTTCTTGCGCATGCTCAAGGCCGAAGATGAAGGTCTTGTCGAGGTTCGCGTTCGCATGGAAGTCTGGGACAGGTTCAAGGACAGCCTCTACAAGAACATCATGTCCGACAACTTTAGTGAGCTCGCTGATGCCTGGAACGCTTTGCGCAGGGAAGTCTTGGACATGGCTCTTGAGAAGCTCACCCGCACAATCGTCAAGGGTGTCAAGGAGAACCTCAAGACCGAGTGTGAGGCTCAAATCGCTCGCGCGTGCAGAGAAGAATATGCCAACAAGCTTGATCAGGCTCCTTACAAGCCTCGCGGTATGGTCCTTGGTACTACTCCCAGAGTGCTCGCTCTCTCAAACGGTGCTGGCAAACGCAACGATGCTATCTGTTGGGCTTATGTCGACGAGAACGGCCGTGTGCTTGAGAATGGCAAGTTTGTTGACATTCGCATGGGCAACAAAGAAAAGTTCTTGCCTGACGGAGCTGATGTGGGACAATTTGTCGACCTCGTCGAACGCCGCAAGCCTGATGTTGTTGCTGTTTCTGGTTTCTCTGTAGAGACTCGCAGACTCTACAAGGATCTCCAGGAGATTATTGAGAGCCACGACCTGCGCGGTACACCGTACGAAGAAGAGGATGGCTCGGAACAGAGCGACAAGCTTGATATTGTCATTACTAACGACGAAGTTGCTCGCCTCTACTACACCAGCGATCGTGCCACCGCCGAGCACCCTACCGTGCCTCCGCTCACGAGGTACTGTATCGCTCTCGCTAGATACATGCAAAGTCCTCTCAAGGAATACGCTGCTCTGGGTCGCGACATCACATCCATCTCCTTCACCTCAAACCAAACGCTCATCCCTCAGGAAAAGGTACTGAAACACTTGGAAATGGCCATGATCGAGACAGTCAATTTGGTCGGTGTCGACGTTAACGAAGCCGTCTCCGATACATACACTGCCAATCTTCTACAGTACGTCGCCGGTCTGGGTCCCCGTAAAGCAGCACATCTTCTCAAGGTTGTCAACTCCAACGGAGGCGATCTCAACACACGATACGAACTTATCGGAGTGTCTGATCGTAACAGGCGAGCAGCTGTTGGAGCAAAGATTTTCGAGAACTGCGCCAGCTTCCTCTACATCAACTATGACGATACTGAACCGGACTCTGATTATCTCGACAACACTCGTGTCCATCCAGAGGACTATGAAACGGCGAGAAAGATTGTGGCTGACACTCTGGACATGGACGAGGAAGATGTTAAGGCCGAGATCGACGAGGCTGGCCCCAATGCTGTTGTTCGTAAGCTTATCAAGGATGACGCCCAGGACAAACTCAACGATCTTGTACTTGACGACTATGCCGAGGAAATTTTGCGCAAGATTGGTCTCAAGAAGAAGGCTACCTTGGAGCTTATTCGCGGTGAATTGCAACAGCCATACGAAGAACTTCGTCGCAGCTTCTACCTGTTGTCGACAGAGGAGGTCTTCACCATGCTCACTGGAGAGACCAAGGAATCGCTGGCAGCTGGCATGATTGTGCCCGTGTCGATCAAGCGCACCTTCCCTGACCACATCGATGTCAAGCTGGATTGTGGTATCGACGGTTCAGTCAACGAGCAGGACTTCCCCGCTGGTGTCGGCAACGGTGGTGCAGAGCCCCGACATGTCTGGCAGACCCACCAGACCGTTCAGGCCAAATTACTCGAGATTGAGCCCAAGCGTTTCACAGCACGTCTCTCGCTTAGAGAAGAAGACTTGCGTGAGCCCTTCCGTCGCGAGTTCGACCATGAGCCTGGACAATGGGATGAGCAACAGGAAGCACAGGACAAGAAGGAGGCTTTGCACGAAAAGGACGCCAAGACTGGCAGAGCTCAGCGTGTCATCAAGCACCCTCTTTTCCGACCATTCAACTCAGCTCAAGCAGAAGAGTACCTGGGATCACAAGCACAGGGTGATGTTGTCATCCGGCCATCATCAAAAGGACTCGATCACTTGGCTGTCACATGGAAGGTTTCCGAGAACGTCTTCCAACACATCGACGTGCTGGAGCTCGACAAGGAGAACGAGTTCTCGGTGGGTAGAACTCTCAAAGTCGGCGGCAAATTCACATACTCCGATCTGGACGAGTTGATCGTCCTGCACGTCAAGGCAATGGCAAAGAAGGTCGACGAGATCATGACGGACGAACGCTTCCAGAAGGGCTCAAGAGAAGCGACGAGTAGGTTTCCCTGTCCCCCTTGCCCTCATCTCCACTCCACTAACACGACTCTCACAGACGAATGGCTTAATGCTTATACTGAAGCCAATCCCATCCGCAGCATGTATGCCTTCTGCATCAACCCGAAGTACCCTGGCTACTTCGATCTCTGCTTCAAAGCCGGCGCCTCAGCAAAGGTTGCAGCCTGGCCCGTCAAAGTCATCCCTAATGCCTTTGAGCTCCAACGCCATCCTTACCCCGATATGCGTGCGCTGAAGAACGGTTTCAAGCTCTTGTTCTCAAAGGCCTCTGGCGTGGCCAAGCGATAGAAGAATGCTGTCCACGGCCCTTTACCTGCACACGAATTCATGGATGCAGAATGGTCTGCTTTGGCCCTCAAAGCGAGGAGGAGAAGCTGGGGTATTAAGAAGGTAGCAGAGATTATTGCGCACGAGACTTATCAGAGGGTTTGCGATGAGGTGCACAATGATTGGTATTTGAAGACTCACTTTCGAGATGCAAGAGTGGGCGGGAGGGTGGATGGGCCATTGGCTAGGGAGATGAATAGGGAGAATGTCTTGCTGCTTCCGAGTAAGGGGGAGGCTGAGATGTATCCTTGAGAACAGCAAAAAGTAATTAGAAAGGCAGGCCGAATAACCAAAACAGATTTTTCATTTTGATCAATCGATGTCTCTTGCAAAGTGACGCTTGACTTGCAGGTGACGCTGGCTTCAATCAATATTGCACAGGTCTAGCAAGGATGTATACCCGCGCGAGCCTTGTAAAAATCAAGAATATCACCCGTCGTGGGTTCTCAAAACTGTTATAATTGCCTGGGTGTTCAAAGCCGAACAGAAGAAACTGAACTGTCAAAGATATCGTTGTCGATAATTGATACCAGGGTGTTTGAGGCATCCAAATCAGAAAGTCACAGATGGCCAAAAGTCGTGGCCAAGAGGCTCCAGAGCTTTGAAAACGATGACGCACCTTCTACACCGCCCGTTCTTGCAACCAAACACACCTCGGTCTGAAGGGTAACAAAGGAAGATAGGCTTCACCATTACCCCGCTTACTGTTGTTTTGATTGATAAAGCAGCGCCTGCAGCTAGCCCTTGAGACATTACAGCTTCAATCGCACCTGCAACTACTACATCTTCAATAACGAACAAACACATTACAAACATCCATCATGGCATCTGGAAGCTGTCTTTGCGGAAACGTCTCGATTGAGTATCAGGGAGAGCCAGCACTAAAGGTAGACCTTCCCACCTTACGACCCCTCTTTCTCTCCCTTCTCCTCAATCCTATGAACCATGACTGACATCAACAGGCACTCTGCCACTGCACCGACTGCCAAAAGATTAGCGGCTCCGCCTTCAGCGTCAACAACGTAGTCTCGGGCGAAGGCTTCTCCGTGACCGGCAGCCCCAAGTCCTACACCAAGACCGCTGATTCTGGCAAGAAGATCACTTCCTACTTCTGTGGCGACTGCGGATCCACCTTGTACAGAGATGGAGAGAATTTCCCGGGTATGAAGATTGTCAAGGCTGGTGTGCTTGGTGGCAAGACGCTAGAGGCTAGCAAGCCTAATGTTGAATTGTTTGCGCCTGAGAGACCTGGATGGATTGGTGCGCTGGAGGGAGCGGAGCAGAAGGATACGATGTAAGGTGGTGGTTGAGAGGATGTGATAGTTGAAATGGCTTTTTGGGAAGAGCTGAGAAGCTCTAGAGTTGGAATATTTGATGGCTGTTGGCTTGTCAGTATGAGGATTGACGCAATGTACTTGGAAATCATACTCGGTGCAAAGTCCACTGTGTTATTAGGAATCGGTTGCGTTTTCATGATTGGAACATTGGGCGGCGGCGGCCTTAGCACGGCGGATGCGAGCTCGTTTGTCTCGTTTGTAGTACTTGACCATTTTGTTCGTCCAGCGAGAGGTCCAAGGTACAGAAGTTCCAGCCTTGTGGTCGATACGTGGAGCGACTCGAAGATCGTCACTCTACTCGGAGCTCGAGTCTTCTGCTTCACGAACAGTGTCTTTGAGGGCCTGATATATGGTCAGTATATGGTCGTGCGACGTGCTGGTAGAGAAAAGTCGTACATCTTTGAGCTTTTGCTTGAGTTCATCAAGCTTCTTAGTGTTGATCAAGCATGTCTCGTCGTCAATGTCTTCGGAGATATAGAGGCCGCCGTTTTCTTCGTTGATTTTGCTGATGATGGCTTTGATTGAGGGATCGCACTGGACCAGGGTACCTTCGGAAGTGTTGTCAGAAATTGGAGCGATGAGAAGGATGGCTGGAAGGCGGGGGCTTACCGGCTGTCGCACGAGGCATGTTGGATGAGCTGAGTTGCGTTGAGGAATGGGTAGGAGAGTTGTATACGTTGAGTGGTCGATAAATGGATGGTTTTGCAGGACGAAGGGCGACGAGGAAGAAATTGGGGAAAGAAACCTTGATGGGTCTTGGTTGACGTCGCGGGAAGCTGCGGCTCGTGGAATTCTTGGGCATGTGAAAGCGTCTCTGTCTCGCTCTTTCCTCCCTTGGTCCTTGCAACACCGCAGTCTACTCGTGCTGTCACTCAAGCATCATGTCGCCTGCTTTTCTTCTCTACTCGTAACTCTTCTCGACAAGCAAATTTCCGTCCACATCTCGTCTCAGTCCGCGTCTCACATCAAGTCCTCGACCATCCGCGGAGCTTTTCGTCCTCAAGTCACACACCCGAGCCATCCGCACCGCATTACTTGTTGCCTTCTTCCCCTCACACTCGCCGCATTCCCTCTTCGACCGACGTCTATTCGCCGTCTGCACCTGAGAGATAGACACCGCGTCCAATCAATACCATCCCGTCTCCGCCATGGCCGCCGCAGCCACCACTACGAGCTGGGCCGCTGTCACGTCAGACGCATACAGCACACCTACAACCACCTCAGATGACGCCTCTTCATCATCAGAAAGAAGCTTTGGAGATATATACCAGAACTACTTTGTCTTCATCGCCGTCATCGTCGCCGTCGCCCTCCTCGGATCTTGCGTCTTTTATCGCCATAAGAAGGCCCTCCGTCGCCGCGCCAATCTCTCGCGCCAAATCGCCTTGTCGCGCGACATCGAGGACCAAGGCCTGCGCGCCAACAGAGGCTGGGGCTGGGGTGCCTTATCACGCGACTACGCAAGTGGGCCTGATCCCAGCGCCCACCCGCTGGGTACAAGAGGAGCATTGGGCATACCTTCTCCATGGCGTCGCAGAAGAGACGACGATGGTCTGAACGAGGCAGGCGAGGCTCCTCCTGCCTACAAGTCTGCCCCCGACCAGAACGACACTGTACTCGAGATCGCCCGTCCTGCTGCCCCTGACACCATCACCACTCCGGCAGTACCCCGTCCAACGCTAGGCAGAGAAAACACTGGTCTCAAACCTCCCGACTACACCGAGGCTGTTGTTTCGCCAATCGCGCCCGAAAGAGCCTCCTCAAGTAATACTATACCCACCTCGACCGCCACGAATACTCACGACCACGTCGAACTTGACGACCTCCCCACCTATAACGATCATCATGAACGCAGATAGATTCTGCTACGACAATTCCTTTTCAAGTCTTGCATTTATATCCTAGTCGGTAGCATAGCGGGACCCCTGGTGTTCAGGAAGTGAATAACGACGACCTCATGGCATTGTTATCCATACCCAAGAGGCTCTGCGCTGGATCGCATTTCATAGCAAACCCTTCGAATATGACATTTCTCGTTCTTCATTCTCCATCATTTTATGTCCCCATACCTCCATTACTCCAGACACGGAAGCGGCCCTGATGTCCCGCCTCGATCGTGTTTTGTGGAGCAAGTCCCGGAAGTCCTCCTTGGCGTGAATATGGTTATCATCCAATCTTGACTCCAATCTTGACTCTTTCTCCTGATCATCAATTATATCATGTCGCATACAGAATTTACGCCAGAGCATCTCAAAGAGATCTATGACTTTGCTGTGCAATTAGCCAAAGATGCGGGACGCATGTTGATGGATGGTGTGGACGCTCGATGCGGCAATGACAGCACTGCAGGTATACAGCAAGAGCAGGTCGAGAAGGACAGTTCTGTGGATATTGTTACCCAGACTGATGAAGGTTCGTGGTTTGTTTCCATGTCATTCTCATTACTGGTCATCATCATCAATCTCATAATTCTGAAGATAGGCATATGAGATGACAGGAGACAAATCATATAAATTACACCGAGCAATACTGATATGAGCTTCACAACAGACGTCGAAGCCTTTGTCAAAGAGCGAATCACCAAAAAATATCCCTCTCACGAGTAAGACGTCTTTACCTCGCCATTGCTCATCCTAACCACCACTGACCATCCTCACCAGTTTCATCGGCGAAGAAACCTACTCCAAAGGCGCCTCAAAAGACTACCTCATCACCTCCGCACCAACGTGGTGCGTCGACCCCCTCGACGGCACCGTAAACTACACCCATCTCTTCCCCATGTTCTGCGTCTCCATCGCCTTCATCCTCGACTCCAAACCCACCATCGGAGTCATTTACGCTCCCTTCCTCAACCAAATCTTTTCCGCTTGCTCGGGCCAGGGAGCTTGGTTGAATGAAACCAGACGACTTCCTCTAGTCAGGAATCCAGTGCCGCCGATGCCTGAGCAGGCACCCAAGGGTTGTGTGTTTTCTTGCGAGTGGGGTAAGGATAGGAAGGACGTTCCTGATGGCAATTTGTACAGGAAGATTGAGAGTTTTGTGAATATGGCCGGGGAGATTGGGGGAAGAGGTGGGAAGGGCGGCATGGTGCATGGAGTACGAAGTCTTGGATCGTGAGTTTTTGCTTCTTTCTTCCTGACCTCACTCACTGAGGCCCTTACTCATCCGACGCAATCACTAACGAAACACTAACAGCGCAACACTCGACCTTGCATACGTAGCCATGGGTTCCTTCGACATATGGTGGGAAGGCGGATGCTGGGAATGGGACGTCGCAGCCGGAATCTGCCTCCTCCAAGAAGCTGGCGGTCTAGTCACCACCGCCAATCCACCTTCCGACCCTGCCACTGCAGAAATCACTGATGTCAAGTTGGGAAGTCGACTGTATCTTGCCATCAGACCTGCTGGGTCTTCTGCTACAGAGACTGGCAGGGAAAGTCAGGAGAGAGTGGTCAGAGAAGTGTGGAAGAGAGTGAGGCACTTGGATTATTCGAGACCTGGTGCTTAGATGTGTGCAGGCGGCATCTGCTCTTCGTTTACGATACTCGATATATACAGGCAGAATTGAAGCGCGATATTGCGTGCTCTGCCATGCGTACGTCCGTATGTTGTATATAGAATATGCAAATCTTGACCTTTTCTCATCACACCGCTGTTCATGCCGCGTAATGAGTGTCAGTATCACGATCCCGCTATCATCATGATGGTCCCATGCCGACACTTCCGGGGCTAAATAGAGTGAGCGATTAAGACTCGCAATTGGCGAAAGCTTGAAAGCAATAAAGAGTGAGGGGAAGGTTGAACGATGACGACATCACCAAACATTGTTCCTTTGAGGTTGCGGAGTTTTTGTTTCACCTCCGTGCATGAGTTGACAGGTACTGATGCATGTATCTTTGAACATCCATGTCTCGCTTGACGAACACAATTGCGGCTGGCGATTGATTGGGATACATGGGGCTAAGACAGAGGTGTGGTGCATGAGGACTTGGAGCGATCGATTGATGGTCTCGCTGTGTTACTCGAGAGTCGAACTTCTCTCAGCAAATGTCACAAACACTGAGAGTACAAGGTTCAGACGTCTCTTGACCGGGCACAACCGGTTCTAGGAACTGCCAGCAAGGTCAAGGTGCGGCTCATACCGCCATGATCAGGATGATCGATTCGGGTTGCGTCTCCGCACGATGCCAACTGCGAGCTCATAACATTCGATCATCTACCGGCAGATAAAAACAACCAATTGGATCAACTGAGACATGCCGCAAAATATGTCATACTTTCCCCTGTCACATAGCCTCGGAGCACTCAACACCGAGTTTACCATCATGACGACTACCTATGGCCGAGAATCGGACGCCGCGGGGTATGTTCTGTGCTACTCATCCAGTATAAAGTAGGACGCGGCTCTTGAGCTTGAGGCGAAAGCTTCAGTCCCTTTCAATCCACCACATCATGAGGACGGGAACTTCTCTGCTTGTGGCCTCAGGTCTACTGAACTTCGTCTTTGCTGCTCCAGCACCAGTCCCAAACAAAGTCAAGCCTCGTCAAGAGTCTGCCGTACAATTCTTGGACAATACGAACAATCCCACTGCTACCCCCTTCGGACCCCCAGGTGCTTCTGGCCAACTCAGAGGTGGCTCTGAACTCCTCGGTGTCAATCCTACCAATGTTATCAGCTCGTACGATCCTGCTGTTGTACCGTCAAGTGCTTTCAGTGTAGGACCTCTGCAGACTGCGGATGCGGATACAGGATTTTACCTTGATCTGAGTAAGATCGAGAACCCACAGCCTATCCGTGGTGAAGGAGGAAAATCACCTACAGATCCTGGACCGAGAAATGAGTTGTTGGAGAAGCAGAACCCGGACTTGTATATCCCTCCTGTAAGTCTGATTTTATTGCTGTCAATCGCGATTGTATCTGACCGTTCTGTCTACAGGGTACCGACGCTGGCGATGTTTCGAACGCTAAGTGGCCTTTGGGCCTTTCCCACAACAGACATGGAAAGAACGGTGCAGGATGGGCAAGACAGCAGAATGTTGACCTTTTGCCTGTCGCTAAGAACATGGCTGGTGTTGACATGCACCTCGAGCCTTATGCATACAGGGAGCTGCACTGGTAAGTTCTACATCACGTGTCGAGCCATACAAGCATCTGACAGATCCCAGGCACCAAGCCAACGAATGGTCCTACATCATGAACGGCTCAGTCCGCATCAACGCCGTCAACGAAGCTGGTGAAACCTTCACCGACGACCTATCTGCAGGCGACGTCTGGTTCTTCCCCGCCGGCATCCCTCACAGCATCCAAGCCGGCCCCACCGGCGTCGAATTCCTCCTGGTCTTCGACGAAGGCAGTTTCAGTGAGGACAACACGTTCCTACTCTCCGAACTCTTCGCTCGCAACCCCAAGTCCGTGTTAGCCAAAGACCTTCGCATCGACATCTCAGCTCTGGACCACATCCCTCAAGACCAACTATACATCTTCAACGGCTCAGCATACCCAGCCAATGTTTCTGACCCTCTCAACAATATCACAGGTCCCGCAGGCAACATCCAAAACTCCATGGGCTACTCTTACCACTTTTCCGAACAGGCACCCTATCAAGTCCCCGGCGGCAGCGTCAAGATCCTCGACACTTTGACCTTTCCAGCAGCCTTTGACTTTGCCGTCGGCCTCTTCACCATCAAGCCAGGCGCCATGCGCGAGTTGCACTGGCACACCACCAGCGACGAGTGGGACTTTATCCTCAGCGGTCAAGGACGCCTTACTCTCTTCCAAGCTCCCCAAGCCTCCCGCACCTTTGACTTCCAAGCTGGCGACGTGGGATATGTGCCAGTGGTCACTGCGCATTATCTTGAGAACACTGGCACTGAGGATTTGGTGTATTTGGAGGTTCTGCAGGCGCCGATTTACAATGATGTTAGTGTTGCGCAGTGGCTTGGATTGACGCCTAAGCAGGTTGTTAAGGAACATCTTGGGTTCAGTGATGATACCCTGAATCGTCTTCCTAAGATTAAGCCGTTTATTCTGCCTGGAGATACGGATTTGGGACAGACTAACTTTACTTCTGAAGTTGAGTAGTTGGGGACTTTGGGGACGCAATGAGAAGTCGATGACGATGGAGTCACACTCGTCTGCCTATGTAATACGTGGTGTATAGACAAATGATGTATGCCCTACAAATAACATTATGGCTAAAGCATCCATTCCTGACCTACATGCCTCATACCGACTACCGCGGTCGCGCCATGAGCTTGCCTGCAGAAAACAACGATGAAGACGCCGAGCCACGAACAGCGCCCCAAGATCACGCCACGAGGTCAAGGAAGAAAATAGAGAGGTCCATGATCCTCTCGCTTCGGATGTCTCTCCTATCAATAGAAATGTCCAATCGTGGTACAGATGTGACCCAGAATTAGCACTGACATCTGGAGAGAAGGGCAACCACCTGTGGGTAACAGACCTGATCATATCTCTCACTTTGCAGTGCCTTGTGATACTCGACCCCTTACTCACTAAGCTCACATCAACATCTCTCTTGCTTCCCGGTTTGAATGCTCTTTATCTGCTTCTTCTTGTGGCTTGAATCAATCTTTTGTCTTTTTACCATCTTTTGGTTAGAAGGTTTGCCATGTGGCGCTTCCAGATTGTGATCGTTTCTTGTTCAAGCGACACTATGATAGAACTAAATAGAAACATCGTTCTGGAAACCCTTGATACCTCCCACCCGACTTGTAGCTCTATACACTCCGCGATCCATCTCATTTCCTGGCTTCACGAGTTCTTTATGGAAGGGACTAATTGAACTGCGCGTGTAACGACAACTTGACATCGCAATCATCAAAGCACTCTCCACTCATTCTCAAAAGCTCTGTGGATCCGAGGCAGCAGATATGACACAGCTTTTAGCTCAGCAGATGACTACAGATATCGCTGTCACAGTTCCTGTTGGAGCCCTCAGCAGGGTGAAAACACAGGTCCATAACATCTGACAATAGATCTCCGCCCCGACAAAACTAGATGCTACCGACACACGAACATTGCAGAGATGGAGGAAGCATAGCAACAGGGGTCATGGACCTCTTCCTCCCCCTTGACCCGGTTATCGTCCCTTTCCAGTCGTCTGACAAGTACACGGACCATCAAACGAGCAGGAAACGACCAGGTATGCCTCTGGATGCATGACGAGTGGTGCGAATCTGAGCGCGGAAGTGTCAGAATATCTTATATCATCGTTGAATCGGACCCACGCGGATGACACGACTTGAACGGTCAGCCGCTTTATGTCATCTACATTCCACATGTATCACTCTGTATACTCTTAAGCACCTACTGGATCTGGCCAAGATATCACCAGCCCGTCTCCATATGATCAAAGCACTAGTCTCATGTGGCGTTATGGGACGGCATCGATCAAGGGAGAGGGTCGCAAGTTTGTTTGGAGAGCTTTGATCTGGTCTTTTGCTGGACATATTGGGATTTGAACCGGGTTCTTGATGGACAGAGGCTCGAGGACCAAGACTAGAAAGTGGATGGAAAGAAGTATTGGCATTGTTTGTAGAGTTTTGGCTGTTCACAAGCCATACACTTCAACATCACTGTGTGTATCTACCATGAGAGGATGTCACTCTGCTCACAGCCTGGATCGCTGCAGGTTGGCTGCAGCTTCATGTATCTGAACCATATCTAGCGAAGAACACTACGCCTTCTCTAGACCCGGTCTCTAGCAGAGGCTATAACGCGACAGATTGACTGACTATGAGTGAAATTGTTCAGAGACGAGTTAGCGAGCAGAGAGGTGCCTTGCTTTTGCCGATTGATTATGCTGGTTGGGCCTGAGTTATCTAGTCAAGTAAAAGAGTCTAAGGCCATTATGCTGTTGCCCTCACCACGGGTTGAACTCAAGCTCTAACATCTCGCCGTATCAACAGCCGTAAACAAGTGTTCAACTTTGTTTATCTTACGCCTACCTCTTTTTGCACTTTCTGCAACACCTGCAATACCAACACCACAACACATGCTACACTAGCACAAAAAGGCGCAAGAAGCAAAAAGAAGAAGGAGCGGATATGCCTTTCGGCGCGGACATGGCTTACTGTGGCCCTAACTTCCTCCCGCAGGGAAGCCCCCCAAGCATTGCTCAGTTTAGTACGGGTTAACCACTCACACTATCCTTCCCGCCCACTGGGTGAGGGAGACCTAACTTTTTTTGGGTCATGTAGTCTGTTTTCACATGGTGTTTCCTTCCACTCGAAAAAAGCGCAATGTTTGCTATCCTCTGGACCTGGAAAAGAGCATTATCAACACCACTAGTGGAGAGACGGAAAGAGAACATCAGGTCCAAGAATCTCACCACACCAAAATGATCCGCCTGGTCTTGAACGGATCCATGACCAGATATAGCGAGATCCCACTGGACATCAGCAGCAGTGGAGAGACATAATCCTTCTGGACCGTCCATGGAACAAATTTCTTACCCTATAATCGAACGCTTCCGCACCATTACGGTGGGTACGAGACACAGTGAGCTCAAGGACGCAGAATCAGAAGGACTTCTCAGGTTGATGCGTGAATGTGTTGGTCGAGTGTTATCAGCGACGTTGTGTTGTGGTGTAGGAGGAGACACTCTTGTTGGCCGATAGAAGTCTCAGTACAGCCAGAGCCACTGTGCATGCGAACATCTAAAGTATAGCTCGCAAAGTACCTGGAACAGTAAAGAGCAAGTCTGTATCGAAGAGTTCTTCTGGAGACGTGTAGGCGGTCAAGGGACTTCGAGAAGATTGAGCGTTTGAGCAGTGCTTTGGTATTGCACAGCTCAGACTGTATATCAAGATCTATGACCTCTTTGAGGAATCAGAGTTCGAAAGACGTTAGCATTGACGAAATCGATGTCAAGCAGACAACGAAGACCGAAACAGGAAGACTAATTATAGCGTGCGGCTGGACTGGGGAGCTTGCATCGTTATCATCGGTAGCAAAGAGCCTAGAAGAAACGATCAGGTCCGTGAGGCGTAGGGAAGTAACGTATTTCCCTTGCTCACAATACCACCTCTATCTTGATTCGAATGCAGCGAATCACCAAGAGAGTAGACAGTTTTGGAGACAGGAACCACTATCAAAAGCTTCGGGGACCTGATCTCTCACTACACGCTGCTGGTCCCTTGTGTTATGTATTGACAGAACACTGATACGCCCTTGCCACACGATGACAAAATTGTTGATGGTACACTCCGGATAGATCTCTCTAATGGAAGCAGTCAGGATCATCAGCGAAACATCAATCAAAATGGGCTCGTAGAGGTTCGAGCAGGTACTCATGCGAAGTGATTGAAGTAGAGACGAAGTAAGCAAATTATGTAGAGATTAAATTCTCATACAACATTTCTCTGTCATCTTTCCATATACATATCGGACACGGTCAAGACATTCGATCTAGGTACTGCTTCATCGACAAAGGCTGCCAAAGAGCCAGGCTACAAGAAACCGAGTCCACCAACCCTGGACCTGGCTTCTTTCGAAACTGTATGAATGAGACCGTTGATACCATCAACTCAAAAGAGACGACCAGCTCCATGGATCTCACATTGACGAGAGTATCTCCATTTCTCGACAACCGTTCTCATCGCCTTCTGACTTCTAGAGTCAATGGGACTGCAGAGAATGATACTCATTGCAAGGTCGACGGACCTGATGGCTTGACATACATATCCAACATCAATAAACTCCCATTCAGGCCGCGTCATTCAACGCGCTCAACGCAAGCAACCGCCTGCCCCGCCTTCGGCTCTTCGATACTGAGAAGGAGTCTTGTGCAGAGCCTGGTGATGATCATTATGTAACGAGACCGAGAAGAGAGTGAGTATGGAACGTGTGATGAGACGCACAGAGGCCTGAAAGACAGAGAGAGCAAAAACAATTGTGCCAGTAGTTACTGACTTGATGATTGACGGCCTATGATTGCCTCCCTGTCAGTCAAGCAAGCTGGCGGCGCTCTTGTGCCATCAAGTCTCCACACATCTCCTTCGTCAAACCCGAGTTCTTCATTGCTGTTGAGAAAGAAGTGCAGAAGATTATGTTTTATCTTGTATGTAGTATCCTAACTTCTCGTTCTTCTCATTCTTCAACTCTTTTGGGCACATCCAAGGCCGCTTGGTCTCAAGAAGGCATAACGCAGCCAATCTCGTACCCCAACATGACTTCCGTACTCGCACCCTCCCAACCTCTGTTGCCAGCAGTACTGATCATGAATCTACATGCCGGATCGATATGCAAAGCGGAAATAACGCCTGTGCGGTGACCAGGCACGATAAGGAAAGGAACGGTCGAGCGCGCGTTCTCGACGTCGCGGAGGTCGTATAGACGAAGAATATCGTAAGAAGCACTGCTGCTGTTAGTCTGGGAGTCAAACATGGGACAGAAGAACAACTTACCAGATCAAATGACGGCCATTAGGCATAGCCCTAACAGCACTGACCGGACCACTTCCACCGGGGAATTTGAACGTGCGCTGGGGAGTGCCCATTTGGAAGCCTTTGTGCAGAGAGTATTCTTCAACGGTACCGTTTCTTCTGCCGGCGTAGATAGTGTTGCCGTCAACTGACCAACAGGCGCCCATGCACCAGGGAGGTATACCAGGTGAAGGGTGGACAACAGCAATGGGGTTTGAAACTCGTTGATCCCAGATGCGGAGGGTGCCATCGATGGAGGTGTCGAGGAAGGTTGATGACGAAGTTTGTGGCAGGTCGGCTTCTGTTGTGTCGGCGTGGCCGTTTGTGGTGATTTCCTCAGCGTGCGGGTTGCCCATTGATAGAGGGTCTGGTTGATCTGTAGTGGAGGCGTCGGCTTGGGGTTGTGAGGTGGTGTCCATGGGGTCTGCGGGGGCGGTAGAGTCGTCTTGAGGTGGCTGTACAGGACCACCAGCATCGAGCATTTCTGTATCTTCCTGTTCTGACTGCTGCAGACCTGTGGCTATCGCTTTTGCGAACTCGTCATCGTCGTCAAAAGCATTGTTGTTATTGTTGTTGTCGGCATTAATGTTGTCGTCACCAAAGAGTGAGCCGTTGTCATCGCCGAATAGGGAGCCATCTGGCGAGCCTGCGGCATCTTCTGTGCCGTTTTGACTGTTTTTACTTCCTCTTCTTTCTTCTTGGGAAGAGACGCCATTAGTGAGGGGTTTGGCGGCATTGTTGGATGAAAAGGTCGAGCTGGGTACGTGCAAGTCTTCGGCGACGCGAGGTACTGGTAATGCTGATTCGGGTCGACGTTCGAGTGCTGAGATTTGACTTCCACTGCCGATGAACGAGCGCTTGACTTTGCCCATGTTTAGATCCCAGTCCAGGATTGTCTTGTCCCAACTGCCAGAGAGGAACGAGTACTCGTCTTGAGCGAGACTCAGAACCGAGACTGCAGAAGTGTGTTCGCGCAATGCTGTGATGTTTGTGCCTGCTTGGTGACGGCATGTTTGAAGATTGATTGCACCCGACTCAAGCCCAGAAAGCAGCCATGTCGCTTGGTGTTGTGTGGCCAACGAGTAAACCGGTGACGAGTCTTTCGGTTCTTCTGCTGATTGAGCAGGCGGCGTACGTACTGAATGCTCCTCGTTCTCCCAGTATGTTGTCAAGCTTCCGGCCTTCATGACGCTGTCAACAAAGGGGTGTTTTTGGGCGACGGTCAAGGGCACTTTTCCGTTTGCTGTTTCTACCCAGTTGTACATGCGAATGTAACCATCGGAGCCGCCGCTAAAGACCCAGCGCATGTCTGGTGTAGCTGTGAGGGCATTGATCGAAGTGCTCTGTGGTGCTGCCATGGTGGGCACAATATCGTACGTGGCAGCATTGATGGCTTCCTGCCGTACGGATGGCCAAGGTAGATGCATGTTCGGCGATTGGTGTGCGGAAGGGCGTGGTGACGGCGATGTCAGCATAACGGTAGGGTTCGGCGGTCGTGATGTTGAGGGAGAGACTCGACTCTGTCGTCGCGATTGTGAGGGTGATTCTGGTTCTCCATCTGCGTCGCCTTCATCATCGTCGTCTTGATCGCCCTCATCATCTTGATCGTTGTCGTCGTCGTCGCCTTCTTCTTCCCCTTCCCCTTCTCCTTCGCCCTCATCTTGGTCTTCTCCTTCGTCGTTGTCGTTATCATTGTCGTCCATGTTCTCGTCTTCATCTTGCGACTCGTCGCCTGACCCTGATACTTGTTAATTCAACTTCGACGAGACCGACTTGACTGTTTACCTTCTATAGGGTCGTCATCCTCGAAAGACACCATTCCGCGCTCGAACTCCTAAGTGTGGTCGCTACCTCTGTCACACCATGTATTGCTAAACTTGTCGCATTCAGTGGCTGAGGCTGCAGATACTGTCGCGTGACTGTTCCGGTACGGACGAAATCGCACAAGAATACCACGAGTATGTATACCGTGTATGTCCAAAGATGTCGCGATTGTCGCGTCCCACAATTCAATGTCCATCGAGACCAACGCGGAGGCCGCGCCGATGAGGGTCAATCTGGGGTTGCCCGAAGTTTATCCACCGCCGTGTTCGGGACGCTGTTAAGCCTCTCTCCATCGTTCTCTTCTGGTCAGCACCTTGTGAATAAGTACACCAATGTGAGGACCGTCTGAGAAGGAACTGTCTCGCCGGAGAGTAGGTATTCGCGGTTCTATCCTCCTGACAAGTGTGATTTTCATCAGGGGCCCATCAGCCGCAGAGCTCTTGACCGCCAATGGATACGTTACTATCTCTCTCTAGCGATTTGTTCAATGACATCGGATCTGGAGTGAAGCACGGTATCGAATGACAATCATATTGCAATGTAAGGGTAGTTTTTGAAAACAAGCACGGCAACCATGTGGCTGCTGCACCTTCCCGCCAGGGACTCAAACAACTGCAGCAAGGCGCACACCAACTTCCTATCTCCTCCTCCTAACCACATCGGTTTCTGCTATCCAAACTCGCAAACTTGTCCAACTGTCAGCTCTGTCCATTGAAAGCCCCAGATTCTCATGCTCTCCGTGGCCAAGCTTGATTTCAGCACAACTTCCTGCCTTTTGACAGCAAGGAGAAAGCGCGTTCAGACAGAGAGAACACTTATTCGCCTGCCTTTCAAAGCGCCTCCTATCGCGCCTCCCTGGAGCTTCCAAGCATCTAAATAACATCCGTCACTGCGCAAACCATCAGCACACACAACATCTCTCTTTCTTTCTCTTTCCTCTCTCTCGCAACTCACATACTATCGCTACCACCACTATGAATAGTCTGCCGCACGAAGCTGTTATCCATAGCTACTATCGGGACAGTGTCCCCAAGAACACTGATGATGAATGGATCTCCAAAGCTGAGATACCAGATGCACAGGAGATGAGCCGCCCTCTCCTCACTGACGATCCCATCGTTCCTGAGAACCAAGTCGAAGGCAACTGGTCATCGAGACAGGCACACCTGACTGCTCATTACCAGTTCCTGCGCGAAGAGTCCACCTTCGCTTTGCGCCGCGCCATCAGCCTCGTCCGTGAGCAACCTCATCTTTATGAACCAGACCACAGAGAGACCTCGCCCGGAATTGGTATATACGAAAAGGTGCGTCCCACCCGCAGTTTCTGACATGGACAGAACTGACAGCATCCAGGTTTTTGCGACAGGCATTACTTTCTGCGCCCGTGGATTGGGTGTCAGAATGTGTTTCTCTACCTTTCGCGCTGGCGTGAAGATTGACTGGAACACCTCCAAGCGTCTGAAGGCTGGTTCAGTTATTGCTCTGTCGCCTACGTCGGACAAATTTCAGAAGCACATCACCGTCGCCATTGTTGGCGCCAGGCCCATGGAGCTTCTCAACGAGAGTGCGTCTGCAGAGTTCACGATTCAAAACCCTATGCTGACCTAGAGAAGGCCCTCCCAAGATCGACGTATTCTTCCCACGTCCTGAGGAGACCATATTTGATCCGGCCGTGGAGCACATAATTCTCGAGGAGACGTCGTCCTTCTTCGAGGCACAGCGACACAACATGCTCGCCCTACAGCGCATGACCAAGGAGAAAACGCCCCTCCAGGACTATGTCGTCTCACCTGTCTCCGAAAATACCAGCCCGCCCATTGACCTCATCGACCTCTCCAACCAGGTTGAGTGCCTGTCATTTCTCGATCAGCAGGAAGGCAAACACTCTGTGAGCGTTCCCGAGTACGTCAAGGAGGACTCTGTCATGGACCTCAGTTACGCCACAGACGACGATAGCGACTCTGTATACGACGTCATCAATCGTGCCATGCCAAAGGACGCTGCCAAGCTCGATGAGTCGCAGATGGACGCTCTCCGTCAGATGTTGACCAAGGAGCTTGCCTTGATCCAAGGCCCTCCCGGTACTGGCAAGACACATGTCTCTGTCATGGCCCTGCGGGTTATGCTGCACAAGATGGATGAACAGAGAAAGCTTGCAAAACCTGGCGTGGTCGTCCCTCCTCTCATCGTCACTTGTCAAACCAACCACGCCCTTGATCAATTGCTACGCCATATCGCACCCTTCGAAGACTCCTTCATCCGTCTCGGTGGTCGCTCGGCTGATACAGGTGTGGTCAAAGCACACACTCTCTTCAACATCATGGAGGACCTCAAAGACAGCAACCCAGGCGCTATCAAGGAGCCTGCGGGCCTTCGCTTCGCAAGAAAGAATATGAAACTCATGGAGAATGACTGGAAGAGAGTGCTGGCCCCCTTCGACTCGAACAGTCAGGCTTGTAAACCCATGGACGAGGCTGACTTCGCTGATCGTCTCTCACCCCAACACATCGCCTCTCTTCAGAACTCCAGATGGCAGACGAACGGTAGCTCTTCTGAGCTTTCCGCAATCATCAAATGGCTTGGTCCGGACGCCTCCTTGACAAGTAGCGACAGCAACTGGCCCGCGGAACAAGAGTTTGGCTTCGAGCACTTTGAGGAAGAAGAAGAAGAGGTTGATGAGGCCACAGCAGAGAAGGCCAGACAGGATGATGAGATCGAAAGGCTTCGTGGATCCTTCATCCCTCTCCTTGACTGCAGCGTGTTGAAGTCTACAGCCATCAAGCACCTTACAGAAAAGGATGTGAAGAAGATCTTGACAAGCAGCAAGTTCTCGGACCTCAGCAAAGTGCCTCCTCAATACAGGCTAGGTCTCTACGAGTTCTTCGTCAACGAAGCCAAGCAGAAGATAATCAAGAAGGCTCGTGGATTGGCTTGTCGTTGGGCCAAGGAAGTCGGAGACTGGACCCGCGGTCAATTCGTGAAGAAGCTCCAGGTCCTTGCCGATGCGAAAGTCATCGGCTGCACTAGTACCGGCTTTGCCAAGTACCGCCCGATGATCTATGCTCTCAAGCCTCGCATCGTCATGGTTGAAGAAGCCGGAGAGTGTCTCGAGGCGAACATGATGAACATGTTTTTGCCATCTCTTCAACATCTCATCCTTGTCGGAGATCACCAACAGCTTCGTCCGCGAGCCCAGAAAGCAACTCACAACTTCAAGCACTACGATATCTCTCTGTTTGAGCGCCTCGCAAACAACACTGTCGACTACAAGATGTTGAGTGTGCAGAGACGTATGCCTCCTGAAGTTAGACGCCTGCTCTGGCCTATCTACGGCGACAAGATCAGGGACCATGAATGTACGCTCGATCGTCCTCCTGTTCCAGGCCTTGGAGCCTTCAGAACTCACTTCTTCCACCATGAGTATCATGAGGATCACGACAAGTTCAAGTCCGCTTTCAATGAACATGAGGCCAAGCTTGTAGTCGACTTTGTCAATGGTCTCATCAGCAAAGGAGTCGAGCCGAGACAGATCACCGTACTTACCTTCTACAACGGTCAGCGTCGACTTCTGACCCGCGAGCTCAAAAGAGTCGAGGGCGTCGTGGCCGAGTCTCGTATCAAGGTCGTCACGGTTGACTCCTACCAAGGCGAGGAGAACGATATTATCGTCCTTTCTCTCGTCCGCAACAACTGTATCAATCAAGTCGGTTTCTTGAGCGTCGCCAACCGTGTTTGTGTTGCTCTTTCTCGTGCTAGACAAGGATTCTTCATGTTTGGCAACGTCAAGTTGATGGAGGAAGCTGGTGGCGAAGAGTGGAAGCAGGTTGTTGCTATCCTGAAAGGTCAAGGCCCCGTTGAGACTCAGATTGAGGGTGGCACCCGAGTTCTCGATGCTGTCTAGAAACCGCATGACGCTGGCATGATTGATTGGCTGATGGACAGAGATGGTGTCGTGTTATAAACACTCTTTTTGGTTATACATTGGCACGTTCGTTGGTTTGTAGAGTTATGTAGGTGGTATGCATCAAATCAAGCTCACAATAATTCAACCGTTCTTCGAAATTGGGATCTTGACACATGGCATACAAATGAATCTCAAGCAAGATGACACGGGAAAGTCGTTATATGGTAACGCAGCCCCTGAAGATGTTTGGAAACACGTTGTTTCCTCTCTACGTGCACCAAACAGCATCGGACAGCATATGATGGTACAACAGCTCATTGATATTTACAAGCCTGATTAGTCAATATAGTTATAGCTCCAACAAAACAGTACATCCTCGTGTTTGGACGGCCGAAAACTATGGTCGAGAGGTTAACCCTGTCTGTTCGCAAAAACATTTCTCCGAAGCCAACCACCTTCACCACCATCTCTTCCATTCAGACAATTTGTCCCCCACATATCAATGGTCGTCGTGGTCATGCAATCATCAATCCAATCATCTGATGCGAGGATTGGGAGAGCGAATCACCATGGTTGTGTGGTGCATGCACTGCATGGCTGGGAAAAGTGACTGCTCTGCTGCATGGTCTCCCGACGGCACCATGCATGTTTCCGACTGTGACATGCTTGGGCGCTGGAGAGGAGTCACATCTGCGTCTTGAGCTCGCGATGAACAACAACTTGGGAGATTGAACCACGTCTTGGACATCAAGGGGAACATGTCTGGAAGCCATCGCTATCGTCCCTGAGTGCCAATAAGTTCATACGAAGGTTGTCCCCTCGTATCAGAAGCATCGTCATTGTGGATGGAGCTGGAATACCGCCAACTCAACGGGCAACCCGTTCAGGTGGATATAACTGGTCATCCCTGCCTAGTGGGTAGACGCGGTATCCCGTGTCTGAGCTTCGGCGGTGATCAGAGTGCTGCACTTAACTTGGCCGTTCTTTGTCTGCTCGTTGCTGCCTGAGAGCTCTTGTTGGTCCTCATGTACCAAAACTCCGTCTCAGCTGGCCAGAAGCTTCGGTTTAACTCGCACGTACACTGGCCTAATCAACTAGGAAACGGTGTGCTCTGCAGGTCTCAATATGCCACTATCGTGATGAGCGGTGAACATGATTGCTCACGAGCTCTTTCCCTATCCCGTCGGCTTCGTGCAATTGTCCGTCTGCGGCATGCCTGAGCGGCTGTATACGATCTACAAGCTTTGTGGTGGCTGGAATGGAGCTGTCTATCTGAACCTGCCCACGTTTTATCTCTGTAGGAGACAGAAGCCTGCAAAGATAACGAATGGTTCAGCTCTCCAAACCAGATGGGTTTGAAGTCTAACGAGGTGTCAAGTGTCTTTGGCATGAAAGTCGCGCTGAGCGGTAAACGTGACGACTGCCGCCCGGCTTCCTGCATCGACCCGTCTGCAACCCGACTGAGCTATTTCTGCAACGTTCAGGCATCGGTACCAGCGATATCGGGAGTTCTTTGTTCCTTCGCTGATACCTAGCAGCTTCTGATTGGAGTCAACGGGAGGCCGCAGAGAAGAGGTTGGCAAGGGTTGCTGAGGCAGCTGAGGTTGCTGCATGAGCTTCCTGAGCATACATTTCGGCTTTGCTCTTTCCTTCCTTCCTTCTCTTCTGTCCAACATTCTTCTGTGCTACTGCTACTCTTCTTCTTCTTTCTTGCACGCGTATGGTTTGTTCTGGTGCGATCTTTCTTCTATCTGTTCTGTTTTTCGTATCTTCTGTCAAATGTTTTTCGCGATATATATATCTTCTCTGGCCTTGGACAAAGAAAGAGCTTGGGTTTCCTATGTCTGACTCTGAGTGCTCGGAAGTTGGCTCAGGAGTGTCTAGTCCATCCGTCCTCTCTCCCTCTGACTTTCCTTTGTCGCTGTCGCTCTCTTTCGTTTGCTATATACACCCTTCCCGACCGCTTGACTCTGGGAAAGTTGAGCCGGACGAGGGAAGGGTGGAGATGCGGAAGACGAGGACACATTGTGTTCCAGCAGCCTTCGTCTGCGCCCATCGCTTTTGTTTGTTTTGTTCGCATTCGAGAAGACAGCGAGGCACCACTTCTGGGCGCTCATGTCAGATCTCCATCCTTCCCGACCGCTCAGCTTCTTCCTGAGAAGTTGGGCCGGACGAGGGATCACCGGTGCTGCCTTGGGTCCCCTCGCCGACGATCCTCGTTTCGTCAACGTCACTCCTTTGCCTTCGTCCGTGTACAGACCCCAGCTCCAGGATCTAATGCTCCTGTTGTTGGCTCCCTTCTGTTCGCACGCCGTCTACCTCTACAGCCATGAGGACTTGCTGGATTTAGTGGATGCGTTCAACAAATCTGTGGAAATTTGTCGCCGTGAATTGATCGACGAGGTTTAGGCCAACCCTCTATCAATTTATATGCCGCACACTGCATTCCCTCCTTAGCTGCCACTCATAACCCAGGCCATCGACTCCAACGCCAAGGATATGTCAGTCGGCTATGCGCCCTGGCAGACTGGGCTACACCCGTCCGTCTAGTACCACCGCCGTATGCTGTTCACCAATCTTGGCAACGCGAACTTCGTCCGTACCCAGCGCGGGTTCTTCCTGCTGGTGGAGTTGGAGAACCAGTGCATCCTCCACAACTGGTTATCATTGCTCGGAATTGCCAGGCCCGTCTTCCAGGATGAACCTGACCTTGCTAACCTCGACTTGCTCTATACCCCTATCCAGCCTCGTCCCCAGGCTCCTTCTCAGTCTACTCAGGCTCCACCACACCAACCTGTTCCATGTCCTTCTCAACCCGAGTACACGTTCTACGGCTGATTCCCCTTCAAGGAAACCGCAATCGACTGGCACCGTCAGTCATGGAAATCTACCAATCTCACTACTCCTCTGCCCGTTCCACGCGAGTTCATGAAGTCTAAGGCGGTTGTCTATAATGAGCTTCAAAGTTAGTCGTGAGTATCGTTGCGAATCTGGCTATCTCAAACTGCGCGTCAAGCTCTCTTTCTTTTCGATCAACCTTACCACAACCACAGATACTGCAGACATTGATACGCAAGACGTATCTTCTCATCGTAACAACCACTCTCGCGTCGCATTGAGCAGACTGGCCGTGCCGATCTGGGGTCAGTATCGCACGATGCAACACTATGCATCGAACCAGGTTGTGCCCAATTACCACTTCTTCAGTGGTGTCTGCCGGGAGAACATCGAAGCCTGATGTGACAGAAAGTATGCAAAGTATCTCCTTGGTTGGCCGTCAACATCGAACTGTCGGACATGGCGTATTCCAACCACCCCGAGAACAAGCGCGTCTAATCCTTCCGTAGAGACGTGCAAAAGTTCAACGATGCGGTGCACGACAGGCTCGACTTTTTATATAAGCTTGGGTCTAGTCTAGAGCGTGTCAGTCGCACTCATTCTGCCGGGCGAGATGCCCCTGAACGCCTTTCGGATTCATCCCGCGTTACAGAGTGTGCTTTCGCGCCGGCGACGAGGATGCATTCAACAACGCCAGTCACGATATACTCCCTACTTTCTGCGGCGTCCTCTCTGGTCGTGAACACGTTAGCTGCGCTCATGCTAACCGTCAGGACATCTCTGATGCCACTGTGAACGACGGCTTGGACGTGTCGTCGCCCGACTTAGGTGTCTTTGCTCAAGCAGAGCAAATGTTCTGGACCAAATGCATGTCCCACAGGCAAGACTGACACAATCTCGCTGTCTGCTAGTGTAGAAGCCCACGATTGCCTGGTGTACGAAGGCAAACCCCGGCGCTGGTGTATATATATCCAGTCTCCATCGATTCTGTCACGTTCACAATGACAACGACATTCGACTGGACGGTCTCCAGCGGCGGAGACTCATATGGAACACGATCCCAGTGCTGAGATCGCTGCCGTGGCCATCAGCGTGACGATCAAGCTGCTGGTTCACGTGTGAGCATCGACGGCGCGATGGACAAGACTCCGCTCAGACCCTCGGCATGCCTGTCGACGCCCCCGTTACAGCCTCCCACGCTATGACCACTTCGAGCGCTCAGACTGTCAAGAGTGCCGTTGACAAAAGCAAGGGCAAAGCTACTGAGCTCTCCATCGCTGAGTATCAGTCCATCATTGAGTCGCTCAATCGGTCCGCGACTTCCGTGTTCGCCGTGGAGTTGTTCGTCGCTGGCTGCTCATCCTTCAGGCCAATCATCCTGGCTATCGAGATATCCGTCTCAGCTCCCAGGGCCTACAAGCCCTGCCTGTCGATGGCCATGTCCTCGATCTCATCATCACCCAGGAGACTGAAGATGCGGCTCAAGACGAAACCCTCGACCTCAGCAGCAAAGAGCAGCCTCCTCTTGTTGGTGTTGTTCTCCGCGATGAACTTCTCGACGGTGAGGATAACTGTAAATGTTCGAGACTCGCTTCAACCAGTGCTCACAGGAGCTTGCCGGCGTCCAAATCTGATGCTGTTGTATCCGTTCCTACTATTGCTGATGGCACTCCTCAGCATGGCCTTAGCGGGGTCCGCAGTGATTAGCCTCTGTCGCTGACTCAATCATCGCCTCTTCCACGAGTTCCACTGTAAGTGTTGTGTTCATCATCGAAACTCCCTCGCCTCCCAAGGACGTCTCTAGCGGCTCTTACTTTGCTCATGGTGGTGCTGCAGCTCAGCCTCTCCAGATCCTTGAGAAAATTTACGCTTGGCCTGCCCCCGCCAATGCCCAGGAGGACGTCACGCTTGAGCAAAAGGACACAATTATCAAGCAGCTGAGGTTCCTCAAGTCAGCAAAGCTACCCCCGTCTGGGAAGTCGGAGCAATGCAGTATCACGACGCCCGAGATTGTTTGGATGTGGATGTACGAGCATTGAATCATCTCTCGAGTATGTGCTTTTGGATCAGCCATCTCAGGCCAGGTCGGTTCCACAAGGCTGCACTCGAGACCTCCTCAGCATCTTGGCTCACCACAAACCCAGACTGAACCCCAACAGGAGTCTCTTCGTACTACCCAGACTCACTCGCCATCCTCGAGTGAGGATGAACATCTTATGGGTGGCCCCGATCTCTGCCGACCAAATCCGACGGGAGCTCAGGATTTCACAGTATACACAGCCATCTGTGATAGCTCGTTTGTGTAAGGCTCGTGGAAATAATAATCCTCAGATCGCCTCTCCTGTCGTCAAGGCTTCCCCAAGTCACCCTCATCCATCTCCATCTCCGCAGACTCCTGTGACGGCCCAGCATGCTCAACAGAGTCACTCTCTTCCTGTGGCTCAAACTTACATGTCCGTGGGCTACACAACTGCCGCGCAGAGTCCGCAGCCTGTCGTGTACCACCATAGCCGACGTTCGATGTGGACATAGGGCATGAGATACTCATTGTGTATATTTATATATGTGATACACTACGAAAGTTGGCATGTGCGCTGACCTCTGTCAACCTTCAGAGAGTACGACGACTATGTCGATCACCCTCCGTACTTCTCTCAACTTCGACGCCGCAGCTATACAGGATATCAATCCTATGGGCACCCACACAGACAAGGGTCCTACTCCCTCCAACAACGATCCCACACCTCCAACCACCACACTCTCTTCCTCTGCCAAGTTGACCCTTGGACCATCTTCACGTCCGACCCCTCGCAGCCGCGTGTTAAGATCTAGGGTTACAAAGCCATCCCCTCTCGCCAACAGTTCCACACCTCCCAACACCATCTAGCCCTCCTCAGAAGCTGAAATGACTCCTGGCTCAGTCCCTCGCTCGGCTCGTAACAGAGTACTCAAATCGCGAGTCTCAAAGCCAACCACTTCGCGCGGAACCTTTCACATTTGTCACCGCACGCACTGCTTTTGCTTCCCATCTTGTCAAGCACAGAGCTCCATACCCGAGCGCACCCTCCAATGTTGCATGCGGATGGTGACCTCGTACACCAGCGGAACTACCGATGCCTCGACTCCCGCCGATGAGGAGTCTGGTGCTGCCTCGACTTTTGTTGCGCAAGGGGTTAGTACTGTTCGTAACAACACCCTCGAAGAAGGTCATGGGCCGCACCTCCCGCAAGGTCTTCGCAGACACCGATACGGAGGTCGAGGAGATTGACGCCACTAACTCGGAGGAGTATGCCGAGATCTTTGGCGACGGCCGAGCTCGAGACCGAAATAGTCGGCACTTCTGAGTTACTGCTAGTGATCATTGCGCCCTCAGTCGTACGAGCTTGGACTGTATGTGTCACTACTGACGCCTCTTGATCTTATACATCCATTTATATACACACGACGTCCAGCACAACGTCAGTTACCA
The DNA here is from genome assembly GCF_000721765.1 of Aureobasidium namibiae CBS 147.97. NCBI lineage: Eukaryota > Fungi > Ascomycota > Dothideomycetes > Dothideales > Saccotheciaceae > Aureobasidium > Aureobasidium namibiae. The sequence goes on from NW_013581207.1 coordinate 264,857, forward strand.
GTGGTCAGAGCTGCATCTCTGCAGCAATCTTGCACACTACCCGTACGGGATTTGTCGAAGCCCAGTTCGTTGAGATCACCATTGCGACTGATGCTCTTGTTTTATATATATCGTCATCTCGTAGCAGACCAGCGAACATCTTTCTAATAGGATAGATGATACTCTCCAATCAGAACCATCCTTGGAGTGTCCATAGACGAAGACGCCTTCGAGCCAGTTCCCAAATCTCGTCTCGGACCCGGAAGACCTTCGAGCAATGGAAACACAGCAGTCTCGTATTTTTTCTCGTCTAGATTGGTGCGTGTGCACTCATTGTGTTAACATTTCAAGCCGGGCGAGATTGCGGTCAAGCACGCCAATGAGGACAACAACAACTGGCTGACATGTATACGCTGTCGCGAGTTGGGCCAGCCTTGTACTCACGAGCTCTAGTGTGCTCAATGCAGGGCTCTCGGTCTGCCCTGCATCTGGGTTGACTGCAGGCATGAGTCAAGGTGTACGAGCGAGCGCTGCATCTACAGGCACCCCTGGCAGCAGAAGCAGTTTGCGGCTGCTAGCATCCCTTGGGATGATAAGATTTACTGCAACCTAGACCTACCACCGCACAGGGCATACGAAATGCCGCCTATGGGCTCAGGCAAGGAATTCGACAAAGTCACAAACAGGAATGGATGGCGAGGCATCGAACCTCCCCACATCAATTTGATGTATGGTCCCAAGGCTGCCGAGAAGCACGTAAAGAAGTACTATGGCATCAATGTTCCAATGGCGGCAGGTTTCGACATGACACTCGTGAGCCAGGCCAAGGTCAAGAAGGAAGGCAGTATTCTCAGCTGAGCCTCCACAGCTTCTACAGTCTTAACGTGCTTGCCTCCGTTGTTGGAAAGCACAGCAACGCAACCAGCGAGACTCCTAAGATTGAAGTTCACGCTGTTACGGATATATACACGAGACCACATACATACCAATGGGTCCGCTGGACTTCGAGCCACTGATTGCCTGGACCTCGCAGCCTTCCGACCGTACACCAACGTCCCTGCTTCCAGCAACACAGACGCTTCACCATTGTCGAAGCCAGCAGAGCCTTCAGTGCCAAAGCGCAATCTATTCTGGCAAGCAGACCATCATCCGAGCCGAGTCTGCCTAGAGCTCCGTTCGAGTAGTTGTTATGGAGTTTCGCGCTGCATTCATGCTGCTAGCTTCGGTGTTGGCATTTTGTACCTGGCACGAAGACTTGCTTAACAACACCTGGGTACAGTGTCTCACGAGAAAGAAAGCATTGTCTTGGTCTTGGTCCTCCAATATCTCCCTTATGGGCGAACATGGCATAATCATCGACACCACAAGTGTTCCTCGTTCGAATCACATCAAACCGTCTGTCTCTTTTGTCGACATGCTCGCCCCACTGTCATCATCCACATGATCGAGCTCCTTTACCTGACCTGGCCAATTTACCCCAGAGGTCTCGAATCAAGGATTACCACTGGACTGCGCTCATGCTTCATCACTCTTCCAGACAGGAGACGAGCTTTTGCCATACTATTTGTACTTATATATATGAGAGGTTTTCACCAAGCTCAAGAACAGCGAAGACCGTTGCAACACTTTCAAGAATCTTGCCGACTCCCATGCTGCTAAGATCAATGATCTCAACCAGATATATACGAGCATCTATTGGAGAATTTCTTGCTTTCCACCACAATCAAAGAGGCTCAAGACAAGATGAAGGCTCTCGGAGAGGAGATAGGTCAAGCCAAGCATGCCTTGTCTCAAGCCACAAGGTGTATGAGCAGTCTGGAGAAGTCGCCTCCACTTGTCTCTATCCATTATATACTGCACAGTCTAGCGCGTCAGCAACCATGCTATATCGTGAGCGAGACAGTCGCCTGTGCAAGGTCCACCGAAAATCCAAACCTGGTCTCATCTATCCCAAGAGCGACTCCACAACAGAGTTTGAAGCACGACTGGTATGACCGGACCACACAACTACCATGATGGCACTGCGTTGATACAGATGCGGCGTGCAGTTGACAGAAATCTGGCTATAGAAGCGAAAGATGCACCTCAAGTCTTTACAGTTTCTTGTTGCAGAGGCGTTCAGAACACACAACATCTCAACAGCTGTAATCGCCTGCAGGGCTTCTCCCACTCCCGAAAGCAGTGCTGAAAACGACGGCATCAAGATTTCGTTGCTGCGTCAATAAGGCTTTCTGAAGGCCATGGTCCCGTCAGGCGTCTCCATCGTCTATATCAAAGCAAAGGAAGTCTCCGCCCACGAAAATGACTTCACAATGCTCATGCAGGAAAAGCTTAGGTCTCTTCTAACTAAGGAGTCCGTATAGACTACGTCGGTCGACCGTGCAGCTCGCAATGTCGGAAACGTCAAAAAGTATACCGAGCTATATGAACAGGCAGGACACATGTTCATGTCTTTCCTCTGGAGTGACAAGTTTGAGCTTCCCGTTGGAGACGCGCTTCATATGATTTCAGCCGCGCAAAGCTCAGAATTACGTGCTGCCGACAGCATGCTTGAAGAACAAAGACGTGTGTACGCAAGGTCCACCGATAACCTAGATCTGGTCTAATCTGTTTTGAGAAAGACTTCACCGCAGAGTTTCAAGCACGGCTGGTTCGAGTTCCAGCATGCTTTCTACCAAAGCGAGACGCCACGCAGAGCTCCCCAATCACAGCTCTTCAGGATCCTTACCCACGTCGCATGAACGCTCGACAACAATAACTCCAGAGTATGAACAACTCAAGGTACTTACACTCACCAGGGAGCCTGGAACCGAAAGACAATGACCCAGGTACACAGACGTCCACTCTGCCTGGAATCTTGTCTAGCGGCTGCCCTGACAGGTGTGCATCTTCAACCACATACCGTTGATCAACCTCGACGTTACCAACATGCTGATACTGAGCAAAGACACACGCGGATTGCGCGCGATCGAGCATCTATACAAAGGAGGAATCCAAGCCGACTTTTTCAAGTCTCTTTTTCTACCTAAACTATATACGCCCACAAGATCAAGGGCATATATATATCTGGCTACACGAAGATGGTAGGCTCTGCTGCTATCTCTAGTACCAGTCGCCTCTTCCGACAAACTTCCGCTGTCGCATGACGGGAAGCAGCCTCCATTCGATCAAGAGAACTGCTCGAGGATTCGCAGTGGTCTGCCTAGGAGACGTTTCCCGACTTGTAAGGTCCACTCCGCGCCTACGCGCAGCCTCCTGAGGGTCTTTCTGAGCAAGATGTTGTCTGGTCCGCCAGTGATGAGACTGAGATACTCATCCTCGAGATAGTCACCGCCGAGGTCAGAGAGCACACGGACAAGGGCTCTCGTCTCAAGACGACCTTCTCGATCCAGCACAAAATACTGGAGTATTCGGAAGGAACAGGATTGCCCGAGATGGTCGAGAAGATCCCTATTGGCTCGGCCAAAAGCGTGGCTGTCGACAAGGATGACACCGACTACGACTAGTGTCAACCCTTCCGCGAATCTCGGGTCGCCCTCCGTGAGCACCCAAGTCGGCGAACCGCTGCTCGTAGCCTATTCCCGCTGGTTCAATAATTTCCAGACTGCACCTCTCACCATGCCTCGTGTTTTTGAGGAATTGCAAGATAGTGCGACTGTCCAAGCTATGTAAGAACCCACCTCATCGCGACTCGTCTACTGTAATGTTCTCCCGGGCTACCATCTTGTCGTCGACGGTCATGCACTGGAGCTATTCGAGGAGGAGGATCTCGAGCTTGATCTGATTCTATGTCGCATCAGCTTCCCGGATGAGTATATTCCCGCATTCACGACGAACCTGCAGTTGGAAAGGGTGAACCCTGCGATTCGTCTTTACATGAGAAGCTTGTGGCTCAGGGGTACCATGTAGGTGCCGACAATTGCTTTTCGAACAAGTGCTTCTCAAAAAGAAGGATTTCACGCATTCTCTTTCTGACGAGTACTTCTGGACTGGAGACAGCTCACATGAGTTCACACGTCTGTACGCTACTCTTTGTGCTGAAGTCATCCAGCAGTCGTCCTTGCTTATAGCCACTCCCTATGTTTTCGAGAACAAGGGAGTTTCTGAGACTGGAGCAAGAGAAAGAAGTCTGTCGGCATGATGGATGAGTCTCAGGCTGTCGACGGACCGACCCCCGTCATTACTGTTCACCTTGCCAATTGATTTATGGACGTCAAGATCTGGTCCATGTTTGATGATCTGAAGCAGAGTGGTGTGATCTGCCTCACCAGCAAAAACCTTCGCGGCACTGCTGCAATATTTCACGAACAAACTAGGATTTCCTACTCTCGCATTTGGATATGGCCGGAGATGCGTGTCTCATTATATAACTCTGTCTTCACCCGACTGTTGCGCTATATCCCTTCTGCCTCCGCTGCGAGATGTGTATGGGAGCAATGCTATGGATTACACCATGCCTTTCCTGCGGCATGAAACTCGATATCTTGCCCGATACCAACCTGTTTACGCTGGGGTCGCTTGCTCTTGATCGCGGCATCTGCGAAGGTTGATTCCGTACCCTTGTAGCGACAGAGGCATTTACAGCGCCGTGAGCCTCCGGATTTGCGCTGTCCACCAGGAACAGTTTCCTCTGCCTACTTTAACGCGCATCGAAGTCGGCCCTCCTGCCTACTCATAAGCTCGCTAGAGTCAGCTACGCTTGTCAGAGGCTGTTTTTCTCGCCTACTCCTTGGTATGCCAAAGTCGGGCGGTCTTAAGCTCTCAAGGGTCAGCGTACCTACTTGCTCCCAGGCCTTCTATCATGAGTGGACCACGAGACTGCCGCCGCTGTGACTACGGCAAGGCCACTGAATGATGTGCGTTACACAAGAAGAAACACAATCTGGGTAGCCGAAAGCGGAAGAGAGACAAGAAGCTCAAGACTGAGAATAGATCTCGAGAGTGTGACGTCGAGAGGGACTGCCTTCCAAACCAGTGAGCAATCTTTGGAGGTCTGCCGAAGAGAGAGAGTCAGGCGTCTCAGCTGAGTTGTTGTTTTGCGGAAACCACGACTTCATCTTCAGCGTTCTTGCTTCAGGGACCGGCGAGCGCTGATGTGAGGAACACACGCTTCGTGACATCCCAGCGCAGGATCTCAATACTAGACTGATCAGAGCAGTGCTCAACTTCGAGTCAGACTCTCTAGCGCGTCCCTGGTCTGATCATCACAACCATTCACCGCTGCTCGATGGGACTACACCATGCTTGGAGCTGCAAGGCTTCAGAAGGCACAAGGGCCAAGCTAAAATTGCAATCGTAGCATGATTCAGTACAGCTGGAATGAACACAACTGTCAAGACTGAAACAGGTTCCAAAGAGACGCCGCAAGCTTGACTGCACAGGAGAAATGCTATACCGGTTGAATACAGCAGAGCATTCGAATGTGAGATGCATGTCCACGATGAACACGTCATACAAGCCAGTGCCCGGCAACCCTTACGCTGCACGCTCGCCAAACCTACAGACTTCACCGCTCATACTTCCGTCTAACTTGTAGAGTGTGACTGCCATGCCCAGTCAAGCGACGGTCTGTACGGCAGCATGTTTGCTCCTCCCGTGCATCAACGTCAACCATACAACACCGGGGTGGCCAATGGTATGCCTCCTCCATCTCAATGCGCCAATATATACGGTGTCAACCCGTACTCGTCATCAGACCTACCAACCGTGCCTGGGCTATGAATACCAGTAGGCGCCTCCGTCTCGGGATCAGCACCCAGGCTACTGTGGCTCCTGGCGTCGGCATCCCCAGCGATGCTCCTGTCAACTCTCCCACCGGCGTTGGCAATGTTCATCCACCTGTCGCTCATACCAATGTCCGCCTGCCCGGCCCCTCAGTCAATGTCCCTGGCGCCGCCGATCCCATTGATTTCTGCGGCAACCGAGGCCTCTCCACTGTAGTCTTGTCTTTGTGAGAGTAATGATACGCTCCTAGGATACGACCACCGTATCTGACATATATACCTATGCTTCGCATTCTGATACAACGCTGCACCAGGCTTTCCACTCTCGGGTAACGTTCCGGTTGCGACTCGAGAGATTCATCGTATATAGCCACATGACCGTCAAAGCCCACTTCTGGGCTCGCTCCATGGAACTGTACGACGGCAAAAGTCCCTTTATCGCCGACTTTGCCCGACGCTTCGAGCCAGTTTCTGGAGGTGAATCCTGGTTTGGAGCTCACAGTGAAGAATGCGGCAGCGAATCTGCGAAGCCTTATCTACAAGTTCATCAACAGTGGCCTCTAATCGAGTGCCGATGGGTCCATGACTCTTCTATCTTATATATCACATGGTTAATTCGACCAACATCACTACCAGGAGCGGAAGATAACATCCTGAAGGATTCCCGCCGTCTGGAAATAAGTGGCATAGAGCGATGATTAATGCAAAAGCTCGAAGAGATGAGTTTCTGGCCGAAGAGATCAGTTTGCTCAAAGGTGTACGGCCAGCTCTATAGGATGCGCTGCCGTTTCATGTTCTCTTATATATACCGCGATGGGGCTTCCGATATTGCCTAGACGATCCAAAGTTGCACCATGCATCGCCGAGCCATTGCTGTCGCCCTTTGGCTCAAACGGAGCGAGAAGGAGGATGTGAGAAAGGTCGTTGATGCACTCAACGAGATTGATGTTGTAAGCATAAGTTCACCTTGCTGCCGCCATCAACGCCGGCATGGCTGTTCCCTCTCCCACCTCCATCATCCACAACACCGTTCACCAGCAGCCCGTCGGTTCCACTAGACGCCCTCGCACCCCTGCCATCACCCCCTCGCTCAACCAGAGCGATAAAGGGGACGTCAGAACAGTCTTCGATGCTCTTGATGAGATCGATAAGGAAAGCACAAACACGCTTCGTTGTATACACTCTTGCTCACAAACCATGCGCAGTCTGTCTAGTCTCTGCCCGCCACCAGGCTCGGTGAAACCGAGCTACAAGCCAGAACTGTAGTCTCCAGACTGGTTGAAAAGTTCAGAAAGTTCAGGCTGAAGTCTGGAGGTTCTTCTCCCGTTCCTTCTGGCGCTTCATCGCCTGCCAACCTTCACCCCTCTAGAGCCTCAAATCCATTCAGAAACCAAAAGGGAAGAACACCAAGCTTGTTCGGTACACCACTCTTCCGCTTCGCTCCACGCCATGAGATTTCCTTGCTGACCTGTTTCTGCTCTAGCGGGAGATGAGTCTCAGAGCGAGGTTGAGAGCGCCACTGGACCCGATACCCCTCAGCTAGGGCCCTGGTTGAAACGGACATGGCTACTCAGTACTATCTCCACGAGCGTTACCGCACTGGCGCTAAGCTACTCAGGATTATGTCCAGACACTACGTGTACATCTTCGGTTCTCTCACGTCGGGAGTCTCGCTTACCTTGGGCGCAGAATCTTACTCTTGATTGGGAATCTGCACCCCTGTCGACAGCTTCATGGTCCTGTCGAAAGTAGGCGTTACCTAGTTAGCTTCCTTGCACAAGCTCGAACAGATCAATCCGGCTAGCAGTAGTAAAAAGTTTCTCTTCACAAAAGCGCAGTACCGTCATCCCCACATCTTGGGCGGTCTTACGCGCGTCCAATTCAACAGTGCTGAATTCTGCACTCTCAACTGGCGAGAAACCGTTCACATGGAAACCATCTAGCCCAAAAACTCCCCTCGATTCCTGCTGACCAATTGTCAACTCGAGGGTCCCAGAGGCAAGTTCAACATCCATCCTATCGTTGGATCTAACCATATCAAAGGCTCTACAGGCCAGACTGATCTATCCCGTCGATCTGGATCCCCGATCTGCTCAGTCCGACAATCATCTCGCAGTTTTATATATATGTTACCGAGCTTCCGTTCTACTATCTACGACTCTCTCTCGAGAAGCTCTAAGAGATGATTGAGCGACGAGTGGCGTGGGAAAAAAGATTTCAAGACTTCCACTTCTTCCAGAATGTCCTACGCGCACACTCCGCCCGCACAGGAGACCAGCCGCATCTTCATCATGTCTTCACCGCCATGCCGGACAGTATGAGCCCCATATCTCACTGAGCACTCAGTACAAGGTTCATCTTTGCCGAGAGGACTCTAGCCACAGAGATTCTGAAGGCTGCGTCTCGCGTGCCGACCCTGCGTATACGCTTCATATCAAAATTCCGATATGGCTTGTCTACTGAAACGCCCTCGACCGTTGCTTTCCGGAACATTGCTTCAAGACAGTAAAGCTCCCTCACACAACCAAATTCGAAAGGATTACATCTTCCTCCGAAGAAAATGGTCACTGCTACAGTCAACTCAACATATCATATTGAAGGCAAATATAGCTGCTTGCTCACCTCCGACGGCAAGGATAGTGATACCTCACACAACAATTATTCATACTGGGCTCGCAATCTTACAAAACCTCCATTCTGTGAGCTATGTAGTGTGGAAGGTAGAGCTCTTTGACAGCAGCTCATCAATCCATCAGAACTTCACGTTATAATCGTAGTATCTGTAGTACACATCGAAATCTATCTTAGAAGCAGTCGCGTCTCGATATGTAGATCAATCTTCCGGACATCACGAAGAGGTCATGTGTCTGGAAGCTCCAATAACGATCTACCCACTCCAAGATTGTCTCCTGAGATTCTCTGGAGACTACTTGCCTACGAAGCTATGCGATTTACCATGCATAGATTTTCTTTCTAGAAATACTTCCGCTATTTTACTGAGGAAACGACCCAGCTCCCTTCTCGAAAGACGACCACGTGTGCGTCGTTCAAAAGTTTGACCGTAACACTGAGGTGTATCAGCAGAGTGAGAAAACTTGTTTGATATGTATGTAACTGTTAGGGAGGTCGGTAAAAGCAGATGTGTCACGGGCATCGATGCGTCCTGGATGTCGATCCTCTTTGGTGGTGGCAACAGATAGATTTATCCATCCTTCCAAACTCGACATGTGTATCTTAGCATAACATATTCAAATATTGACGTCTCTCTCATCACGGAGTATGTATTGTATTCTGAGTCGCCAAACAACGTGACACGAATCCTTCTTGATCCTTCACGCGTCAACGACCCCGCCCCGGTGATTCCGTCCACCTCAAACTTCGACTTTACTCGTGATAAACTAGTGCTTGACATCAATGTTTAGGTACCTTTTTGCGATATTGCTTCTTGCGTTGTGCTGCGTTTGCGGCTCCGCTGAGTCTGGCGCAGTCGTGTTTGATGCTGGATTTGATGCATTTGTCCAGCAGCTGTTGGACGTCCTGCATGTACCTGGACTCAGTCTAGCTGTGGTCCGTAGAGACACCTACGAGTCGAAGGTGAGACTCAACGTCCATTGTGGCTTTTCTGAATACTTCATGACTGAAATGATCAGGGCTACGGCTTTGCAAAACTACCCGACGTCGAGGCTACACCAGACACGTTATGGTTCACAGGCAGCACGACCAAGGCATTCACAGCGGCGGCCGCAGCGCTCATAGTGCACGATGAGATTGATTTTCCTGATATCAGCTGGTCGAGCCCACTTGCTTCGCTCTTGCCGTGGTATTATGCTCTCGAGGACGAGTATTACACTTCTCACATAACACTCGAGGACGCTCTCTCTCATCGATCGGGCTTGCCTAGGCATGATCTTGCGTACGGCTGGGACCATGCCGATGCGGTCGATGTTATTCTCTCCATGAGAAATCTCCCCTTGACCGCGCAACCTAGGACCAAATGGCAATATTGTAACCTCATGTATGCAACGGTCGGACAAGGGCTCGCTATGCTAGGCAATCTCCGGTTTGGTGACATGTTGCGGAAGCTTATCTGGGAGCCAATCGGGATGATATCAACCACCGCCTCTCTGGAGGAAGCCAAAGCCTCCAGAGACCCTTTCGGGAGGCCTAAGCTGTCCAGGGGTTACTTTTGGAACGAGGACCACTACATTCCAGAGCCCTACCCTGATCTCGCAGCCGCAGCGGGAGCTGGCGCCGCCATATCTTCGGTCAATGACTATGCTTCATGGATACAGGCATTGCTGAAAGCTGGCAGCAACGATTCTTCTCCGATAAGCGACGCCATATACCGAGACATGACCAGAGCGCGAACAATCATAAACGAGATTGTCCCTGGAGCCCCTGTTCAACCTATACCACCTCTCTACGCACTTGGCTGGATCAATACTATGATAGGCTCACACACCCTCATCACACATTCAGGAGCCGTAACTGGCTTTGGCGCAAACGTCTACCTCTTACCTGATCTGGGAGTTGGGGTCGTCACCATGGCAAATACAATGGGTAGCAGTAATCAGGTCGGCGCATTGATTTTTCTGCAAATTTTGAAGAAGCTGGGCGTCGTACTTCCGCCACATGATGCAATTCATCTAGACTCATTGCACGAGACCGTCGTTACTAGCCCAAAGTTCTATCAGCAAGGTTCCAAGAAAGTCAAGAGCGAGCGCGTCTCGGCTGGTTCGAAGTTGCCTCTTCCTGGGCATCTAAGGGAGTATGTCGGTCTGTATCGTCATCCCGCCTATGGAGTGTTCAATGTGTCTCTAGTCGGCGATCAACCCACTTCTTACAGAACACGCACTCCCAACGCTCAAGATCCAATTTTGTCCGCCCCGGCCGAGATCTCGCTACACATCCAACCTTCGAACAGGACATGGCCATATGAGATTACCCTCAAGCACGAGAGCGACACTCTATTCGCAGCTGAATGTTTTGTAAGTGTCATCTACACCTTGGTCACAAGTTTTACGCGCTGACTATGATACACAGTGGGTCCATGGTCAAGGTGACGTCGGCGACGATTGTGCCCAAGACGACACGACGAAACCAGGAAGCTCCAAGGATATTTGTCGTCAAGGAGTTTTCCTCGACTCATTGTACAGAGCTAAAGCTGTCTTCGAACGGGATCTCAATGGCGAAGTGACGAAATTGGGCATCGAACTTGAGCCAGAGATGTTCTTGTCAAAAGATGAGGGCAAATGGAGAGAAGGGATGATATGGTTCGAGAAGTAGTTATGAGACAGGTAATCACGATGAGAGAGTATTATGGCAGACAACGTGGAACTTTAGGGGTAGGGAGATCGCTGAACTCTGTCACCATCCTTGAATCTGTCAGTCTGTCACCATCCTTGGTTTCAATTCGAGGGTATGCTAAGCAGCGCAATTTTCCAGAGACGATATGCATGACTTCCGATGTTGTGACGCTCTGGGCTGTGCTTCTTTGCGTAGAGAAAAGATATGTGGCATTGATCAGTGGGGCCCCCTTTCTCAATTTTGACCTGCGCCTGTGGAGATACTCTCCTCCATCCCTATGCTCCTATCTTGCAAAATGATCGTGACAGCGGGTCTCACTGTCAACTGCGTCAGCGCACGAAGAACAAGCCAGTCCATAGTACCTACGCAGAGTTGATCATGAGTAAAGCCACTGCTCAGGTCTGAGTATCGTCGTGGTCTTCCTCCTTGATCTGTGGGCCAATCTGCTCCTCCAGACGACGAAGTTCCTGCTCACAGCGTCTCTGCTGAGTCTCAAGCAGGTCAAGTCTGACGAAGACGACATTGAGATCGCTGGCGTGAGTAGTGATGGCGACGTGAGATGGTGTCGCAGAAGTTGGTCAGACGACCCTACTCTCGTCTCTTCTCGCAGCTTCCATGTTTCTCATATTCACAATTAAAGTCATGTCTCAAGCATGTTGTTGAGTGTTGGTTCTGCTCATGGATCCTTTGGATATCGAGTGAAGGCGGTATGTAGGGACAAGACATGTACGGCAGGCCAACAGGTCTTTGAAGCTTCTCTCGTTCTTCTGGTCCTTCTGCGTGGCTCTCTACTGGAGTCACCCTGAGTTATCGTACCAGCAGGATAGTACATCTCGGAGTCGCTGGAGAGACTGATATACTGCTTGGCATTGTGAACCTGATTGCTTCTTTATTGTACTTGACAAAATCATACGATGAGTCTATCATGTTACATGCGCACATTCAATCCAGGTCAATTCCATCTGGTCATCCCATGCTTCATTGACTGCGGTGATGTGCTCGGCAGCTTTCCGAATTGAGACACGAGTCTAAGTCCAACGACGCCATCTTATACTCCGTGATGTTCCACCATGGGCTCAATGTTCTCGACGAGAAAAACGGCCATTATGGAGAAGAAAGTGAGAGCAAGAGCGAGGATGACAACAGACTCAGTAAGGATGAGCTTCGGCTTTGCCAGGTCCTGGTGACCGTCGGTGTCTCATTATTACGTAGCTTTGTTGAGAATAGCAAAGTGTAGACATTTTGTCATCAGGGAATTCGTGTTCGTGACGTTTGTTAATATCTCTGCACACTTGTAATGATCGAAAACGTTGCTTAAAAAAAACCAACACACGAGACTGAAGCACAAAAGAGGAGATTACGAATTCATCAATCAAATTCCTCTTGAACCCTTTACAAAATCTCTCAATCAAACACACATGAATTCTTGTAACACGATCTGATACAGAACTCGACTCTTCAGCCCTCGACTTTCTCATCCGAACGCAATTGTACGCGACGCTAACCCTGATCAAGATCTGCGTACGAGGCCCTTGTCACCGCTTGTGGCAGATACCGGCGCCGTGAGCGTCTCGGCGGTATATCAATGCTTGTAGTCAACCGATAGCATACCTACTGAGCAGGTTATCAGAGCAGAGAAGCCAAGCAGGTCAGTGATCCTATCCTCTATCTTGTTCCTTCTCCTATGCTTCACTATGGTCGCACGAATTGAGTGGTGTGGTCGACAGCTGAATCGGGAAACAGGAATCACTCTCATGCCTACTGACCTGATCTCCATTGTATCCATGCTAGAGTCATGCTCGGAGAAAATTCGAATGAAAACATCGCAGCATTACTTTGTCTCAAGCTTTGCATGCCGAACGATCTTGTCGTCGGTGTGATTCAGGTTGACATTCTGCTATGCTATGTCGCGGGTTCTTGATATACCATGCTACGATACTCACGGCCAGATTGCTCTGGCAATGACGCTGGAAGCAGATGAAAACATCCATATCAACAAGGTATCAACATATATATATATACGTACACACACATGCACACAAGCCATCAATGCCTTCTCAACTTCTGATAAGCAACCAACCCGCTCCCACTTCTCCTACTCTTGACCACACGATCAGCAACGAACAGCAGAATAGCAACACTGAACACCAATCCAAGCACAACCCATCCATGATCCAAAGGCGCCATCTGCGTGATCCTACTCCTCAGCCCTTGTTTCCACAAATCCACAACTTGCGTCTTGCCAAGCGCTTTTCCATTCTCATCCAGCGCTTCCACAACTACATATCTCAGCTCCTTGCCAAAATCATGAGGAAGATCGATCTCGGTCTCGAAGCCCTGTTTCAGCTCCTTTCTGTGGATTTGCCACCGATCTTCAACCATAAACGACAGCCTCCAAGCAAAGACACCAGTCGCCCCGTTCCAACTCACAAAGACACTTTTCTCATCCTTACTCGGCACCGCTTCCGGAGGATGAGACGGCGTGCCTTGCCAAGGAAATTTAAGCACTGAGTAACTCTGCACATCTCCTCTGCCTGGACTCTGCATAGCTGCTTCGACTACGATACGTGAGTCGCAGAGTAAAGTGCCATTAGCAAAGTACTCAGTCCAAGTGCCTTGCCAGCCAAAGCCCAGCAGAATATGAGGGTCAGAGTGAGCAGTGAGGTTTGAGTTTACGATCTGCAAAGAGCCTTGGGATACGGAGTCCATGTGTAAAGGGTGTTCGTAAGCTTGAATGAGTGTGGCAGTCAGGGGGGCAATGGTGTTGACGCTTCCAGGAGTGGGATATGTTAATTCGAGAATCAGACCTCGGGCAGGACGTGGTGGGATACCGTTGTCGAACAGAGTGAGTAATTGCTTTGTGGTACCATCTTTGTGAGTCTGCTTGCCGTGCTCAGCGATTTCCTTTGTCATGAGAGAAGGAAAAGCGGTCAGAGGTGCAAAGCGCGCGAGGTGTTGATATTGCATATTTGTTGCTTGGCCATTGCTGAGATCGGTAAAGGAGTTGCGCTTGCCACCTAGAATCCAGATGATTGCGCCAGTGCGGCCATTGATGTAGGTGATCGAGGAGGTGAAGCGGGCGGAGACGAGATAGTTGCCCAGGTCATCTTTTTGGACGCTGTTGATGTGGTACCAGTCAAAGGGGTGTTCCATGGTATAGCCGTCTGTACCGATGAGGGCATACGACTCGTTCAGAGCATGGTGGTCAGAAGCTCTCCACTCAAAGACCAGTTTTTGGGTAGCAATGTCGAATTCTTGGAACAGACAGTCCCAGATGTAGACGGTGTCTTTGATCCTGAATATACCTGGTTGATTCAGAGGATAGATCTGGTAGAATGTGACGATAGCAGTGCCCTCGGGAGTGATGGTCAATTCGTGGAGATCAGCTCGAAGGTCATTGACACCTCTGATACGAGCAATCTCGTCGTACTTGTTGTTGAGAAGGTAGAAGTAGCCTTCGCCGTGACCGCCAACAGCATCATCGCCAACCCAGTATGTCAAGACATTTTCTCCCTTGTACTCTTGGACTTTGAAGTTGTATGGCTGGCCTTGGACATGCTTGGACCAGATAAGTCGACCATGATTGTCCAGTATAGTGACGGCAGGGTTTGCGACTTTCTTGCCTCGAGGGGAAATGAAGATTAGATTGTCGTCGTAGCATTGCAGTGAATCTGTGGCCTTTCTCACGGCAGGAGAAGTGAGGTTTGAGGAGCGGTACGAGTGGAAAGGGTATGAGCCATATCGTGTCTCCCAGGCTTTTGCGTTAAATCTGGACTCTCCAGTATCGAGGTTGTAGGTCAGGGGATGGTAGTCAGAGCCGACATGATTAGCGACAGCGCGAGCGACGAACAGGAAGAACAGGGAGAGCGAGCCGAGAATCATGGGCGCATTGTGCTGGGACGAAGCCGATACCCGAACGGTGCGACGTCTGGAAGCTTTTGGGAGGGATAATGAAGAATAAACAGAAGAGAAGAAGAATAAATGGGGACTCCGGATAAGCGGGGCGGGGGTGGCTTATCGGGGGGTGCGATAGGCGGCGCAGCCAATCGTCGTTAATCACGCAACCATTGACCTTTGCATCTTCATCTGCATCTTCACACACTTTTGACCTTGCTGCCCCTTGCTCTTGCGCCTATGCCATCTACTTCCTCTCTACCTCAGCACAGCTCTCTCCAGAGCTCGACACCCACACACACAATGCCCGCGCGCGTCTCGCCGCCACCGGCCGCCGACCTGAGCAGCGGCCTCACTCCCCAACAGCTCGACTTCTGGAACACAAATGGCTACCTGCTCATCCCCGATGCCCTGAGTCCCGACACGACAAAAGCGCTGCTTCAAGAAGCCCACACCATGCTCGATGACTTCTCACTCGACGACCATCCAATGACCAAGTTCAGCACTGGCGAGAAGAGCCATCATGTCGGCGACAGCTACTTCCTCGACTCGGGCGACAAGGTCCGCTTCTTCTTTGAAGAGGGTATGTCTACTCACTCTCCTACATTCACCTGCACACTCTGACTTACCCGCCACAGACGCCTTCGACACAAACGGCCACCTGACCAAGCCGAAATCAAAAGCCATCAACAAAATCGGCCATTACCTCCACGGTCTCTCCCCCCTCTACCGCTCAGCCTCCCTCTCCTCCTCCAACGCCGCAATCGCAAGATCCCTCGGCTACACAGACCCCCGAATTTTGCAATCAATGATCATCTGCAAGCAACCGGAAATCGGTGGTCGCGTCCCTCCACACCAAGACAGCACATTCTTATACACCGATCCACCTTCAGCAGTAGGCTTCTGGTACGCATTAGAGGACGCAACGGCAGAAAATGGTTGCTTGAGTTTTGCGGCGGGGAGTCATCGTCGCGCGCCCATTCGCTCGAGATTTGTGCGTCAACATGCTGAAGAGCAAGATGGCGAAGATGCAGATGCTACCGGCACTACTTTTGCTGAAAACGCTGGCTCGCAATGGCCTGCTGATCTCACCGAGGACACTACCGTGAAGAAAGAAGTCTACGAGCTCGGTGAAGTCAAAGCCGGCACCTTGGTCCTCATACACGGAAACCTTTTGCACAAGAGCGAGAAGAATACGAGTATGAAGGGCAGAATGATATATACATTCCATTGCATCGAGGGCGGCAACGAGTACGACGGCAGGAATTGGTTGCAGCCCCCTGAAGAGGGTTTCTCAAAGCTCTATCAGTCATAGCATTGAAGTAGAGCATGCTTTGGACAGACAGAGCGTGCTCGATCATCATTGGTTTCTGGACAGGGGAGGGTATCGGAAAGGAGTGCTTTCAAGTTTTCTTTTGGAGACACTGACATGCTTTTCCATGTCTATGCATTTTCTTTTCTTGTTCCACGACGAGCTTTTTGTCCTCTGTTTCTGACGTTCAATGACACTTTTTCTCTCTGCTTCTCAAATCTTCTTTGCTTGTCGAAAGTATACCATCACTCAAAGAAACCTCCAAAAAGGTCGAAAACCCACTACTACACGCGTAATATCAAACAATCGTTCCCCTTTGTCCGATCAACTCAGAAATCGTCGATGGGAAACGCTGCATGGATATGATCGCAAATTACAGACATTCTGTACTTGGCCATCCCGCGGGAGGACCAATTGGTTTGATGGTCCAATCCAACGATTGGACATCGAGGACCAAATGAGAAACGTGCGGTGAGACAGACACGGAAAAACGTCAAAGTGTCATGTTGATCAGCGGTTCAGAGTTGCCGAAGACCTTGCGCGGTTCCGGGTATCGTTTGGTTTTCCACCACGCAGTATTCAATGGTGGTTGCCTACATGTAGTTGGCGACCCGAACGAAGGACATTGAAAACACTCTGTTGTTACAAGATATTGTTACATATATACACAGCTGCTTCTACTTCTTCCCCAGCATCTCCCTCATCTCCTCGTGCAACCTTTTCCACTCTCCCTCCGCCACTGCCTCCTCTTCTTCCCTCCTCTTCTCCCTCTCTTCCTTCTCCTGTGCTATCAACCTGGCCCGTTCCTTAGCCACCAACCTCCTCTCTTCCTCCCCAAGGCTCTCTACCTCATCCAGTGCCTCATCGTCATGTCTGCGCACCTGAGTTGCAAGCTCCATGATAGCCAGCAGCTTTTGTTCTTCTTCCAATCTCTTAGTCTCCCTTTCCAGTTTCAACCTCTCCTTTTCCGATTGCTTCTCCTCCTCGAGCAGTGTCCTGTTCGCTTCAAGCTTGGCTTTTGCTTCTAGCCATTTCTGCGCTTCGAGCTGGAGTTTCTTGTCAAAAGCCTGGATCTGCTTTTCTTCCAGCTTTTTCTTGTTTTGCTCCAGTTCTTGCTTTGCCTCCAGCAGTTTTTTAGCTTCGACTTGCAGCTTCTTTTCGAGTTTCTTCTTGGCTTCGAGGCGTTTCTTTTCTTGGAGTCGTTTCTCGCGTTCCTGGAAACGTTTCTTGAGATCAAATCGTTTCTGTTCTGCGAGTCTCTTTCGTTCCGCCGCTCGCTGCTTTTCGAGCTCTGCTCTCGCGCGGTGTGCCTGCTTTTCTTCTTCGGTCTCTAGTTTCAGTACTCTAAATTCGAATTCTTCTTTCGACCACTTCTTTTGCTGTTGCTCGAGCTTCCTGGCTGTGGCTTCGTGGAATTCGTCAGTATCGGTCTCAACTCTTCTGATCTTGTCTTCTTGGAAGGGGACTTGAGATCTCTGCAAATCCAGTTTGAACGGTCTGAATGTGAAGTCTCGACTTGACCGCAATTCTAGCTCAAGCTTCCTGGCTATGGCTTCTTGCATGACGAGACTGTCGGACTCAATCATTCTGATCTTGTCTTCGTGGAATCGAACTTGAGGATTATTGACCATGTCTTTCCTAGTGAGATCTTCAATGGAAGTGCCCTGAGGTTTCCTAACTTCCACTCTCTTGATTGGAGATTCCGACGAAACATCTGCGCGTCGCCTGACTCCCACTGTGACGGCTTCCGTGAGTAAAGTCTGTAAAGAGGCGGTTTTCTCGTAGCCTTGCTGTTTCCAGAGGAAATCCTTGTCCACCGCTTCGCGCAGAGCTACCAGGAAAGACTCGATGGGAATAAATGCTTCATGGGCCAGCAGATCGGACGCAAGAACGGAATGGAGGTAGGATGTGGATTTCGGGGGCGGAGTGATGCTCAAAGATGGCTCTGCATCGACAGATATAGTGTCATCGACAGAGATGGTGGTGTCAGTTGATGGTGTGGTGCCAGTAGCTGTGTTGACGTCTGGTGATGCAGCGGTGTCAGTGGGGTCGACGGCACCAGAAGATATGGTGGTGTCCGAGGATGATGGCATCGTAGCTTCTCCAGCCTGGGTAGCAGACACTCTTTTCAATGTTTCCACGTCCTTGATGACCTCCGTGATGCCGACAGCGACGATAGGAGCCATAGTCTTGAAGCGCTGGTTTCGACTGGTTGTTTCGTCTGCGCCAATCCCAACATTCGGACTCTGCGTACTTTCTGTAAGGCCGCGCAAGGAAGCCCGAAGTGCGGCTGACATTTTGAACCTTCGATCCTGAGAGACATTACCGCTCAGACATGCATATCTCCACACGACGCGCAGGGTGTTGTACGCGCGTAGCCTGAAGGCCAGATGGAAAAGCTTGTCAAAAGTTTGGCGGTCTGGTTGCAGACCTTTGGTCTTTCCAATTGTGGCTTCTAAGGCATCCATGGCGAATGACAAATCGCGATAAGAGGCTGCAGCGTTGATCAGAATATGCGCAGTGACAAGATTGGGTCGTTTGTTTCGACTTTGTAGCTCCTTGACCAAAGGCAATGTGTCTTGTACATCTCCTCTGCTTACCAGCAAGGTGAGAAGTTGATTACAACCGAACGGTTCTAGCCACTCCTTACCGTCCCAGAGTTTGTCGTTGTGAGCGACGAAATCGAAGATGGATTCGTCTCTACTCAACCACTTCTCAGCAGATTTGCGGAGGGTTACACTCGCGGCAGCAGCTCGGGCAGCCTGAGCAACCAGCATGCCTTGCGTGCGCATCGTGTTAACGATGTGCCTGGCAACGGATGGCTCGAGTTTCTGAACCAGATGAAGGAGAGAAGTCCATGTCTCGATTGTAGGAGTCACACCACGGTCCGTCATCATGCGAAGGAGGAAGTTGTAAGTATGGAGGTCCAAGGCTTGAGATGTCGAGCCCAAAAGCACATTGTAGACTGATGGGTTGGCGAGTGCTAGACGAAGATAGACATGGTTCTTAGACTGCACCTCAATAATCTCGAGGAGGAGGCGTACCAACGGAACTTTGCCTTTCATGGTCAGATATTGCAAGGTCAGGACTGTAGCGCGACTGGAAGCCCAGCGAACAGACTCGGGAGTCTTGTATAGTGCCATTAACTTTCCAGCGACAGAATCGATGTGTGGCGCAGTCTTTGGAGACTGTGCTACTGACTTGGGTCGAGAGGGAGGGGCAGTGGAGTTGACCAAGGCCTCGACGTAGGCAGCAAATCCGTTGAATGACCAGGTCTCAGGCTCTTGTACCTCATGCAGCGGTTTTGACGCTGCCCGTGGTATACTCCAGACAGAGCGAGGCAAAACTCCGTCCGAGACGACAGGCGTAGGCGTGGTAGTGTAGCTTCCCAAACTGCCTTTATCATTCAGATCGTCATCACTCTCGACCTGTACAGTCTCATTGAGAATATTCTTGGCCATATTGATACTCGTTGGGGTACCAGACAACTCAAGAGCTGTGAATTTGTCGTCCTTGTGCTCATCGCCGCGAGATATTTGAACATGACATTGAGTGTGAAGGTAGATGTCCAGGAAGAGATTGGACAGGTTGCCAGGATAGAAGCCTCGCATGCCCTCGGGCATCTGTAGTCGGGCCAATTGTTTGACATGGTGGTGTTCTCCTGCGGGCGTGTTCTTGCGAAGCAGCGTCAGAGGAGTGCGCCAATCGTTGCTGTAGTAGGATTTTCCACGCAGCTGCATGCGTTTTGTTTCTTCCAGTTTGCGCTTTTGCTCTTTTCGTTGGAGCGATGGCAATACACGTCGAATACCGACATTTTTGTCCTGTGCCTTGACGTTCGTCGACGTCGACTGGGCTTCTCCAAGCTCACTCTGTGTTGTTGCGTCTTGTCCTTCAGGCGCGGCTGGATCTTTGGGCGAAGTCGAATTGGGGACCTCGAGAGGAGCATTTTTGATGGAGTACCAGCGTGGGTACAGAAGAGGTGATGGTTGGTATCGCGGGAAGAGTCGCGGCCATGTCAGGCGGGTTATACGTGGCGGCATTCGCTCCTGCTCTGCATGTTAATAGAATGATTATTTGGCAGCAACGAACTCTCTCGGAGGTGTCCCTTCCCAAACTCCGCAGTCGCAACATTTCCGCCGACGTTTCGCCGTTGAAACACCTTGATCGCGACTTCCCTCCGAGCTGTCAATGTCATCACAGCATTAACATTGGGCTTTGAAATAGCTTCTCCAGGAGTTTCCTGACGACTCGCACAATCATCCAGTATCCGCCAGTTCTGATACTACAGTACAAGCGCCCTTTCTACCCATCCTGCATCAAATCGCAGACTATCTCGTCATGGACCCCAATCCCGACACCACCCCCCCTACCCCCTCCCCCGGCCTCTTCCGCTATGTCCTAGGCTTCCTCCTCGTAGGCGCAGCCTGGGGATTCACAACCCCCTTCATGCGCCGCGCTGCTCTGAACTCCACCTCCACGACTCCGGAATCGCGTTCTTGGCTTGAGCACCCCAATACACCATGGTTGAAAGCAAAGATCTGGGGTGTGATCTATGGAGTCTACGATACGCTCAAGAATCCGGCTTATGCGGTGCCGTTTTTGATTAATGTGACGGGAAGTGTGTGGTTCTTTTTGTTGATTGGGCAGGCTGGTGAGTTTTGTTGTTCTTTGGGGGAGTGGAGAGGATTGGGTGGTAGTCTGGTTTGAAGGAAGGATGGCTAATGTGTTTGATGGCAGAATTGAGTCTTACGGTGCCGATCACGAATTCTCTGGCGTTCTTGTTCACAGTGTTGGGAGAGTGGTGGGCGGAGAAGAAGACCATTACGAAAGGTAAGTTTTGCCCTCCTCTGACAATTCAACCTCTCATGTAGCATTTTCTGATCAGCTGTCAATCAATAGATACATGGCTAGGCATGGCTCTTGTCCTCGGTGGCATCGCCCTCTGTGTGCATTCCAAGAACACTTGATCACCCTACATAGCTCAAAATGACATAGTGCAAGCGAGCACTTCTCTTTTCCGTTCGACTGATCCGCCAAAAAGAGATACAAGCACCGTGAGCAGGATTCGAACCCACGACCTCCCGATCCTTGCGATAGCGAGTGAAGGATGAAGCGAGCGACGTGTAAACGAGTGTAGTTTACAAGGATCGGGCGAGCTACCACTGCTCCACCACGGCTTTTTGGCTTGCTAGCAGTGACAGCGACAAGATACTATCTAAGGTTTGACGTTGACGTTGACATTGAGAGAGGTAGAGATCGCGTGAGACAGTTTGTTGTGGTCAGGAGACTCTGAGGGTGATTGGTGCTTGACCATAACACATCAGAACATATTCAAGCATAAGTCTGGACAGAGCGTCGAATGAAAGGATAAACATGTCCATGGTACATCTCTTTTTTCTGAAGTATTGACAGGTTCTATATGGTGATCATGACGGAAGCATTCTTGTACCAGCTCAAGAGCGGGTTTTCTCCGTTCCTCGTCTGTGTGTCCTCGACATAGGCCCATCGCTTGAAGAAGTCCTCGTGCTTCATGACGCGGGTAAGCTTTCCGGTAATGGCACGGTAGATTGCTTCGTTGACCGCAAAGTCTGTGGGGAAGAGGATGTCGAAAAAGCCTTGATGAACCTATAAGATTACAGGTCAGTTTGTTGCGCTTACAGTAAGTAAGATCGCAAGTGACTTACCAGAGGAGTGGTGACAGGGACCATGCGACGTTGGTAGCGAGTCTGCACCACAGGCGCGTTGACACCCTCCACAGCATCGGGAAGAGCGTGGAAATCCGAAGTGACCAATTTATGTGCCGGGAAGTATTTGTGCAGAATATCGAAAAAGTGCATCAACCTCGTAGGAATGTACTCTGGGATACTGAGGTTGGGAGCAAAGGGCAATTTGCTCCTCAACTTCCTCAATATAGCGGGAGAGTTGCGTAGAGGATGCGCGTAGTTGATGTCGTTACATGCAGCATCCCTGACTCGCAGGAAGCGAGAAGCCACCGGGTCTATGTCCTTAGAGTAGAATTCGTAAAAGTCACCATTCGCATCGACCAGAGCAGAACCTTGAAGTGGTTCTTCGGTGGAAGGGTCATATCTGATTACGTCGTGAGCAAAGTTGTCGAAGACTTCCATAGCTAGGAAGAAGCAAGGAGAAGCCTCATAAATGTCCCAATCGAAGATTGACTTGTTGATGATGGAAACTTTGTCTGCGTGGCCCTTCGCTTGAGCATTTCTCATGAGCTGGCTTCCCTGGATCGAGGCCAGAGCGGAAGAGACTTCAATGACGCGGAAGCGAGTGCGAGCGTAGACTTCAGGGTCGGTCTGGCGAATGTAGTCGAGGACGTTCATCATCAGAGTTCCATTTCCGGCACCCATCTCGTAGATGAGGAGGTCGTGGTATGGGTATAATTGCAACTTGTAGTTTGCGACCAGATGGCGGGCGATAGCTTCTCCATAGTATGGGCGGAAGAGTTCTGTGGGCGTATGCCAGAGTTGGCGAGTCTCGTTGTACTCCTTTGCATCCAGCTGATCTTCAAAGTCGTTGTAGCGTTGACCATATTCTCGGTAGAAAGATTGTTCATCGGGGAGTTGATTGAAGTCAAATGGTTCGCCAGGAGTCCAGATGACAACATGCTTCGAGAAGTAGCCGTACTGCGGGTTGTACAGACTGTCTTCGATGAAGTCGCGCATCAACATGCGCACTCTCCTCGGCCGCTCTTTCCTTGCGCGTAGTTCATCCGACGTGACTTGTGGGTATCTCTTGAATTCGTCGAGCTTATCCGGAGGGAAAGACAGGCTGCGCTGTTGCCAGTTGCTCTCAAGCTTGTTGTCTTCTTTCCGTCGTCCTTGGTAGTTTGGACTGGTGTATTGCTTCTGGGAGCTGTATAGTCGACGGGGCGCTTGTCGGAGTTTATTGGAAAGGCATGTTCGGCATGGACGATGTTGGAAAAGCTGTTTGAACAGCTGCGACACAGCGGCGGACTCCATTGCTGTAATCTAGAAGGGCAAGAGCGACTTTGGAAGGAAGTCACAAGCTTGCGGGAAACTCAATATGTGGCTGTGCTGCAAGCTGTGGCTGAAACTGTGGCTGCTCTTTCCGATACTGACCGCAGCGACTTCCCGACTTTGTTGAAACATTCCACTTGCAGCATGTGACAATGACCAAATGTCGCTAGACCAGCACACCAAAGTCTACCTGGGCCTGGCATTCGCTGCTGGTATCCTCATTACTCTAGGCTACAAAGACTTTTACCCGGACCTCGAACGCCGCTTCCACGATGGCCTACGGAAGAATCGCATCCGCCGCCGCTCCAGCACTCAAGTCTCGCTGCAAGTCAACGAACCACAGGATGACTCGCCTGCCGCTCCTCAGCCAGCATCTGCCATCAGGGAGGGCATCGAAGGTGCAATTGGCAACACTCCCTTGATTCGCATCAAATCTCTGTCTGATGCCACGGGCTGTGACATTCTGGCTAAAGCAGAGTTCCTCAATGCAGCCGGCAATTCGCCCAAGGATCGTGTGGCTCTGTCGATGATCCAGATGGCTGAGGCTGAGGGTTTCCTGACACCCAACTCGGGTGATAAAGTCTACGAGGGCACAGTTGGCAGCACTGGCATCTCGCTTGCTGCCATCTGTCGCGCAAGAGGTTATACCGCACACATCTGCATGCCCGATGATGTAGCTATCGAGAAGTCCGATTTACTGCTACGACTCGGTGCTGTCGTCGAACGAGTCCGTCCAGCCTCAATTGTCGACAAGGGTCAATTCGTCAACATGGCTCGCGCTCGTGCCCAACAGCACACTTCCGATCCCAACCAGAAGGGTCGTGGTTTCTTCGCTGATCAATTTGAGAATCCTGCAAACTATCTGGCCCATCTGCATGGAACCGGCCGCGAGATCTTCGAGCAAACTGGTGGTCAGCTAGACGCTTTCGTCGCCGGTGCAGGCACCGGCGGCACCATCTCTGGCTGTGCTCTTTATCTCAAACCTCGCTTGCCGAACGTGAAGGTCGTCTTGGCCGATCCTCAAGGTAGTGGTCTCTATAACAGGGTTAAGCACGGCGTCATGTTTTCACCCACCGAACGCGAAGGCACTCGACGTCGCCATCAAGTCGATAGCATAGTCGAAGGAATTGGTGTCAATCGTGTTACCCACAACTTTGAGGCTGGCAGAGAGCTTGTCGATGATGCCATCAAGGTCACCGACGATCAAGCCATGATGATGGCTCGTTGGTTGGTCGAGCGCGATGGTCTGTTCGTGGGTAGCTCTTCCGCTGTCAACTGCGTTGCGGCTGTCAAGATCGCACTAGAGCTGGGCTCTGGACATCGCGTCGTCACTATTCTTTGCGACTCCGGCACGAGACATTTGTCTAAGTTCTGGGCAAAGGCTGGTGCGGTTGGTGGAGACGATGAGATGACCATGGACAATATTTTAAACCCAGTCTCAGTGTCGTAAGACACAAGCCGTCGCTTTGTAGGTCAAACTTGCCACGTCTGCGAGCGCCAAATCACTCTTACCTCCTCCTTTGAGAACATATCGTTCCGACTTCCTTGACCATATACATACACTAGATGCGTGTCGTGTCTCGATTAGGTGGTACCACCTAACTTCCCCTCCAAAGTTTGAGCGAAGCACGACCTTCTTTCGGACTATGCAAGAACGACAAAGTCGATGCTCGCAAAGTCGTTCTGAGAGCTGTATCTGGAGTGTGGCACCGGGCGTTTGTCAGCAAGGTGCCAATCTCTACAGAAGACGAATGCGATATCCAAGGGCACTCAAATGTTGTCGTTCACTCTGTGATACGCTCCATCTACGGGATGGCATTGTTTGCAAAACCTGACGGAATCACTGAAGAAGGTCAGCTTGACTACTTCTTCGAGGCGTTCGACTTTGCCAACGAGTACCAAATTAGCTCACTCGGCGAGGCTGTCACCGAACGAGTCATTCAACTGATGAACACCTATCGTATCAGACCAGGATACATCAGTGCAAGTCATCTTCGAGACTATACCGGAGTCGATGAAGGAAGAAAGAAATTTGGTGTCGTCATATCGAGAACAGCAGAGCTTTATATCAAGAACGATGTGGCAGACAAATCCTTGCTAAATGGCGTACTCAATGCTTGCATTTTCCATTGTGAAAGCATCAAGTGGATGGAGGAAAACTTGAAGCTCTCGTCTCTTATCGAGAAACATGATGCGTTCAGTGCTCGGTTGTTAAAAGTGTTTTCTGGCAGCAAGCAGTGATCATATTCCGTGTTCTAATCAAGGGTAGTGCATGGGCCCTAGTGAAGACTCTGTTCTATGGCTATACCCGGGGGACGACTCTGGCTGGGATCTAGCCCATCGCCTCAGCTCTTGAGTATCAGTATTGGTATAAATGCCGAGTCCTTTTCAGGCGCCCGAATGCTGTTTTACTTATGCTCCTCCAAAAACACATCGAAGATCTCATACTCGGTCGTTCCGTGCATAATATTCTCGATCTCGTTGGTGCTGAGCGTGAGCCTTCAGCATTTCGATGGTCAGCTCTGCTGCTGTCAGGAGAGACGATCCTCGCTTTTCTTTGTTCCGACTTCTGATCGCTCCTAGTAGCTGGCCAATATTCCTGCGACTTGTGGGCTTGAGCTCATTAGCGATCTGTTCTTTGACGTCCC
Source organism: Aureobasidium namibiae CBS 147.97 (assembly GCF_000721765.1). Lineage (NCBI taxonomy): Eukaryota > Fungi > Ascomycota > Dothideomycetes > Dothideales > Saccotheciaceae > Aureobasidium > Aureobasidium namibiae. The sequence continues at coordinate 290,718 of NW_013581207.1, forward strand.
AAAGGCGGGACTCAACCGCAATCTTTCTCCATGTGGCAAGTTCCAGTGCAGAGCTACCCTGACTGTCCGTAGCTTGAGCATCGATCCTGGGGTCGTCCAAAAGTGCTCTGACTCCCTCGGCGCAGCCATTGGCAGCTGCTACCATCAAGGGAGTTCTTTCCTCGTTGTCTCGAATGGACACGTCGACCCTCGAGTCCTCAAGGAGCCTCTTCACGGCTGAACCGTCGACAAAGGGCCGATTCACCCAACGTATAATGGGTGTTCTACCGTCACGGTCTCTGACATTTAGATTGACTCCAGGCCTTGCTAGTAAAAAGTCTATAGTTCTGGAATCGCTAAGCTCGCCCAGATATGACAGCCAGACGCAACCGTCGTCGTCCGGAGTGTCGGGATCAAGACCTTCTGTAAGCATCAATCTCGCGAAGGCCAAGCTTCTGAAACTGGAAAGTGCTTTCTCCAGAGGCAGTAGTCCCCGGTCGTCTCTCAGGTTCAAGTCCTCCTTGGCCTGAGGAAGGATAGAGCGAAAGAAAGCAAAAGTTTGTTCGTTCCGTTCCTCGTTCGCAATCTTGAGTGACGCATTGAACAAGGCAATAGACAAAGGGGTCCGATTAAGTTTATCTCTGGTCCGGGGGTTGGCTCCATGCTGCACCAAGACATCGGCCGCAATTGTGTTAAAGGCGCCGATTGCCAGCAGCAAAGCTGTGGAACCTGTCTTAGGTTCCCTCACCTCCAAGTCCAGTCCTGGCCTCTCGACTAACTGCTTTGCCAAAACCTGGCTGCTGTCATGCTTAGCCGCGAGCATCAACGGTGTAAACCCGTCTGCGTCAAGAGCGTTCAGATTTATGATTCGGTGCATGACCGCCGGCTCCGCGGACCGACTGCTGTCTAACAATCTGTCTAAGGCATCGCGGTTGCCTCGCCGTGCAGCAATGTGGAGAGAAGTCCTACTTGTTTGATCACGCATATTGATGTCAAACCCTTCGGGCGCCAGCTCAAGGATACTGCTGATGAGATTAGGGATATCGAATTCCGCTGCGGAATGAAGTAGGCACATGTTATTGCATGCAAGCTCTTGGAGTTTTCCCTCGGGCTTTTGATGGTTCTCGCGCGAGTATGCTGCCAGTCGTGTCGCAAAATCCTCTTCAGGCCATCCGAAGATGCGAGCAAGATCGTGATGTACCGCGTGCCCTTCCTCGGCAGATCGGGCATGAGAAAACATATACATGGAGGCATAGCCGTGCAATATGTTCCGAGTCCGAAGATCTAGACTTAGCTTTGACGGGAGAACAGATTTGTAGCAAGTCCTGATGATGTCGAGTTGCATTGTGCGTTTGGCTGTCGCCGAGTCGCAATTCTCGAGGTCTCCCATGCCATGACCTCTGACAAAATACTCTTGGACTGAGTGATGGATGAACTGTACTACAAAGTGAGGATCATCTCGCCCGCGTTCGCGAGGGTCAACCGAGGACGACCCGACTACGTTTATGAGTCCACACGACAAGCGCCCAACGAATCTGTCAGAGAGTTCGCCTTCACGCCAAATGTCGCTGTCCGAGGACTGAATTCAAAGAGCAAAATCCAACTCTTCTAGTGAAAGCCGACGTCCCGCAAGAGCAACCCATTGGAATAAATCGTGAAATCTTTTTCTATCCTCGGGAGTGATGTCGGTGGTGTCTAATCGCGTCCGTAAGATCAATCGATACAACCCAAACAATTCCTGGGGCGTCTTTTCGACGTCTTCCAGTATCATTCTGATAGGCTTTTCGTCTTCCAGGGATCGAACTACGCGGGCAATCACCACAACGGCCCATTGAAAGATGCCCTCAGCTCTTGAAGCTATCGCCGACAATAATTGGTCATATTTTGCAGAGCCTGTATCGATGACTTGGCTAAGCTCATGGCCAACATATTTATGAATGTCTGCCTTGTTTTTGTCGTCCATAGATACCTCATGTAATACACCGGCCGCAACAAGGGGATAGTGTCTTGACGAAACAAACACTTGGAGGTTGCCTTGGTTGCCAGCTGCAGACTGCTCATATCTCCCCCATCACTTTCATATCAAACAAAACAAAATTACAAACAGTGGTAGAAGTTCGATACCTTTCATATACGCTACGAAAAAGTCAAGTACTATCGGAAGGCATAAAGATGTCAGTGATATGGTTATCGTCCACGGTAAGCCCCAAAGACCATGTATCTCAATGGACATCACCCCACTTTTCAAAACACTGTGCATTGCGAAAGGAGTAAGAGAGACAAGAGACTATGCTCTCTCTAACGGTGGCGTATAGACCGGAGTCGATATAGTAATGCACAAAGATCTCGTGAGAATGACAGTGTCCAAAGAAAGCCCTGGAAATCTCGTATCTCATTGGATTCCACTATACATCTCGAGATCACTGTGCATTATAATGGTTTCAGACATCATATAAGAAGCAGAGGAGAGCAGAAAAAAAGCGACTTTTCCCATACATCATGAAATTGTATAACCACAATGAAAAGGCACAAAGATTTGCATGGTAGAGATGTATCCAAAGAGAGCCCCTAAGTGTATGGCTTCTCAATGGATACTACTCTTAATCACAAAACTATTATGCATAGTTATGGATGTAACGTTTGTTGATTTGGAACGTGGGACTGAGTGGATTTGGTATATATGAGTTTCTCTTTTGATCTAACTACACCCCTAAAAGAACCCGTGACTAGCGACGCTCGCTCTTCTTACTCCTGAACGGCCGATTTGGAAGTGCGACGGGCGGTTTCTTGAGCTTACGCCCAAACACGGGGTCGTAGAGCTCGCCCTTGAGGTCACGCAGCAAGTAGTCGGCCATTGAGACGGGCGGGAAGAGCGTCGATGTCGCGGTCGAAGACCTGAAGCCGAGACGTGTCGTTCGCTGGACATAGAGGATCTCCAAGACCTCTGGCACACTTCTTGTGAGTATGCGGCAATGCTCCGTACGCAACAAAGCTGCGACTCCGTTGATGAGAGACCGGTCGGCGATTACATGGTCTTGGTACAACGCAGCGACTTGACCGAGGATGCGGCGAAGGCGTTTGACATGACCGTCGCAGTAGTCGACCAGGTACCTGGTGAGAACTCGTCCCATTTCGGGAACTTGGTACTCGTTGGTAATCATGAACAGTCGGAGAGCACGGTTGTGTAAAGATCCCGAAGCCGCCTTGTAGGCCTCATCGAGGGGTGCGTCGCAGATGAATCGGATCATGCAGTCGACGAGCTCAGGCTCGTGGCCCTCGATTTTGTATGTGCCCGCGTGTGCGACTGGAAACTTGCTGCTGAAAGCAGTATAGAATAAGCCAGATCTTGCCATCAAGAGAGCCTTGTGCGCATGGATCTCTCGATTGCCACATCTGATGACAACGTCCGATTGGTGGACGTTGTTGTACATGATTGCTTGGTGCCATCTTTGGTGGGTGCTCATCTTTGTCGAGGTGAAGATGGTCGAAAATGGGCGCGCGTGAAAAGGTGTTGCGAATTGTACCAGCTCGTGTCTCTGGGAAGGCTTGTGCTTGATCGATATCTCTCGACGTCGACAGATAGGGGACAATTGATCGGGGTAGATGACACAATGTGTTGGACAAGGAACAGATGAATGTGAGGCAGCAAACTCTGGCTGCTGGGTGTGTAGTTGTATGAGCGAAATGACGGAGATTCGAATGAACGAGGACCAATCTTCGAGCCTTCATTTGGCTCGTCGTTGACATCACGAGTGAACGAACACCATCCACGATAGAGTACGGCAACAATGTAGGGTATCCAGAAGTACTGTCGCTTTGCGAGCAGGATGATCACAATAGGCATTGTCTAGAAGAAAGAGTCCTGGTGCTGCCCTCCAGACAAAGAGGCATATGCCTTTAAAAGTGCAATCTAGGAACTTGGACACAACGAAGCTACAAAGGCCAAAGCCTCTGCAAAATGCCTTTTCGCAGTACAAGCATTTGAAAGCCTTGTTGGGAGTAGACGAGAGGAAAAGACATGTAGTCTGGTTGTGTATGCTACGTGTTGTATCAGCATAGTCATCGCAAGAGTGTATAACATCACTCGGCAACACCACTAGACGAAATCTTCAACCCTACCACTAGGGCAATGCCAGAACACACTTTTAGTCTCCGTACAGCCGACCGCCGAGGATGTTGCAATGACAAGAGGTGAGTTAGCACGTGCTCGCTGATCTGCAGGTCAATCTCTCGGCGGTCGGCATCTTCTTGTCCCTACCTGACCGGCGTTGTTGCGGAGGTCGAACAAGAGAGTTGGACCTTTGATGGAGGAAGCACAAGAACCAAAGACTCAAAGACGTGCTTGCAGATCTGACGTTGTCAAGACACGTGGTGGTGGAGGTAGGTTTGGAGTTACCAGATCTGGGTATCGATAATCTCAGGGCAAGGGCGGGAGCACGACAAGTGGCATGCAGATGGAGGAAACGGTCGATAGGGCTGAGTACACGCAGTACGAGAGCGTATATCGATGTCGGCATCTGACTTTGCCATGACGAGATGGCTTAGGTAGGTTGGTTCCAGCCTTTGCCTGAGAGTCAGAGGCCCAGAGAATGGTTCGTCGAGTGTCACCAAAGAAGGAATGCCGCACTTCAACGACGACGGATACGAAGACAGTTCGAATCAGTTGGTATGGGCTTGACCAGGAACAGAGTTTGATTGGCCATCAACCGTTGAACGAAAATGTCAGAATCGCGTGTAGAGAATGGAACGCTTGACTCGAGCATGATTTTGAAACGGCAAGAAGCTCGGAAACCGTGTTAAGGACAAAGCGAAATTCTAACGGTTCCTCGGCTTTTGGGTTCGCTGATTGGCAGAACCGAAATTGGCCCCGGAAGTGGAAATAGGAGGGTGAGTGGAGCGAAGAGTAGCTCAGGTCTATAGTCTGGCGTTGACGATAAGCGTGGGAAGGAGAAAGGGTGTGGATGGTTGCTGGAAGAAGGGTCAAACAGAAGCTTCGGATATGGAAGCCTTGAAGTCGACGGTTGGCAAGAGCCGCTTGCTGCTGCCAACGGTCGAGATTGCCTTCCGGAAGCAACAAGCAACAGCAGACAAAGAAGCAACGACATATGAACACTGACATTGTTGTTTCTGGAGCTTTTCTGCTTATCGGAATCTCGGCCCATTTCTCAACGACTGAAAACGACACGATGAAGAGTCACCTGACGAAGAATGATCGCCAAGGGCAGATATTTTGGATCCTGGAGATGCGGCCGTGCCCTTTGCTCGGTCCACGTGCGGGAGACGGTTGGACTGGTACCAATGCCCGACTAGCAGCGGGCCATGAGAGCAATGGAATTTGGAAAAAACGTACGGCTATCATGGCCGTCATGTCGAGGCTAGAAAATGACTGATCAAGGTCGACGTCCTCGTCAAGCGCCGTCCGTTGATCTCACTTCTCAATGTTGGTCGACCGGACAATCCTTCGGAGCTGAAGATTTGGACCTGTGGCGCCGGCTGATGCACAAGACCCGATACTGCTCGTTTGTACCAAAGCGCTCCTGAAACGCAGACAAAGGCCGACCTTGTCGCACACCCTTGGCCCGCCCAGAGACAACAACAGACTGACTGAGTCTGGCGTCTCTGTTGCAGTATGGCCGCACCCTTGGGCTCATCCTCTTCACATGCTGCCGTGTCTTTGTCTGCAACAGCAACAAGCATGAAAGACTCATACGCCAATTCCATCGCCAGCGACGCTCCATCCCTTGCCTCGGCAACCGCCTTCACCACCACTCCTGCAACCGTCGCCAACGTCAAGCCTGCGCCTGAATACATCTCGCTGTCCAGCGCATCCCAATTAGCCACCGACGTCGCTGACGCTCGCGCTGATGAAGACCACTCATGGCGTCTTCACCACAGAGCCACAGTCGCAGAAAGCGCTGTCGCTTCCATCAATCAATTCCTCGATCGCCAGCTCTACGAATACATCAATGTCGCCAGAACCGCCTCGCTACACGCCCTAAGGCCTGCCGTCACCGAAGTCCTCAAGAAGAATCTCGCAAGAGATGCAATCGCCAGCGCCCAAGACAATCTCGAAGATCTCCTCGCTCTGCAGGCAGACGATGAGTTCAACGATCAAGTTCGCCCTTCAAGTCAGAGCGGTGCCAAATTCAACCTCGATTTTACATGGAAGAGATCGCGTCTGAGAGTCATGATGCGCACAGAGAAGAGCGAGTTCGACATTGATGATGATGAGCGCTACGTACGCGAGGAGGGATTGAACACAACTTTCTCAGAAACCGCCGGTGTCATCAGTCTGGCGTCCGAGATCTTCTTGGCCGGCGTGCTAGACTACCTGGGCGAAATGCTGCTCACATTGGCTTCGCAAGTCGCTCTGGCTCGCCTTCAACGCACACGCACCAATTCGACCCAGCCAGAGCAGAGCGACGACATTATGTACATGCTCGTTGATGATGCCGACTTGGAGAGAGCTGTGCTCAATTCCCCTCTCGACCGTCAATGGCGCACCTGGAAGAAGTCAATCCGCATGCTCAACCGCGCTTCCCACCAGAGCCACTCGGCAGCGAGCAGTCCGATAGTTGTTCGCAGAGGTAGCCTGTGGGATCGTATTCCAGATCGTCCAGAAAACAACTATCCTGAGCATGTCCTTGCTTCCAATATTCCGCTGCCTGAGAACCTGCGCGATGTTGATGAAATCGAAGTTCCCGGCCTCGCCAGAGATCCAGACCGTCCGGAGTCTGCTCAACAGAACGACCGAGCGCCGCGAGTCTATCGCCCGCAAAGCGCTGGCTTCGGTGCCCACCGTCAGTACAAATCCGACAACTTTAGCAAACTTCGACCTGTCTCGGTTCCCCTGCCCATGACGACCCCACTCGTTGAAGCTCCTGGAGCTTGGCCCATGGATACCCCAGCGGTAGAAATTGTGAACCCAACTTCACAGTACGCTGAAGGGCAAGCCGGTGAAGGACTGCCCAGTGTGCAAACAAACGACTCCGAGCGACCGGAATCAAGAGACAGTGCTCACACCGAAAAAGCTTCCATTTCGTCTCAGCCCACCGATTTGGACGATGGTCTCCCCGCGATGAAGGTGGTACAGCGACCTAAGAGACTCGCTATCTACGGTCTTTCATCAGCCAGATACACACAAGCACTCAACCTTTCGCAGGAAGGTCTGGAACTTGCAGCAGAACTGGACCGTCCTTTCAGTCCCGAGGACTTCTTAGCCAGTCGCAACTTGAGTGGCTCTCACTCAGGCTTGACACCGACATCCAGCCATAGCAGGCCCAACGCGCTAGGATCACCCGCTGAGCTTCCTGCTGAGACCTTCATGGAGTCTGACAGCGACAGCGATGCCGAGGACGAGCCTGAACCTGTTGTTCACACAGCTTTGAGCTCTCCTGTGGTTGCCACGAGTCCTCTGGCAAGACAATTTCCTGGTCTGGGAATTACACGATCTTCGTCAGGCGCTTCCTCAAAACGTGAGAGAACACCTATCTACGAACAGCGTGTCTCGGCGGACTTTGTGAAGACTAGAAGGAGCTCAAAGTTGACAGACTCAGATTCAAGTAGCCCCGCTCCGAGAATCAGCCCACGCCACATTCCAAGACAGAGTGTGGACGAAAGAAGAAAGCTTCCTACGTCGTCAATGACTTCGGAAAAAGACTTTGATGCTCTGTTGAAGAGAGACGAGACTATCAAATACACCTTGACACCTGAGAATGTCAGGGATGCATCCGATCGGTCTTTCAGCCCCCAGGCGAAGATCAAGAAACCAACTCTGTTCCGCTCCAACTCGCGGGAACACTCCAGACAAGACAGCGACAGTCAATCCGTACGATCTAATCGTAGTGGTACTTGGTCGCTCGGGGGTATCAATCAAAAGAAGGAGTCGAAGCCAGTCGAAGAAACAAGACTCAGGAAGACTTCAATCAGTCGTCCATCGCCTCAGAACTTGCATGCTCTCCCTTCAGGTCAGATGGCCCGTGAGGCAGTCATCCAGACAGACTCGACAAGAGATCTCGCAGACTTCCTTCGTTCAACTGCTCCAGACAAGGAACCGAACCCGATTGTGCCTGGGCTCGCTACTAGCCGCAGCCTGTCTTCCATTCGTGCTACAGCTCAAGCGCAGGCCGCAAGAGCCAAGGACGCACCGCCTGTGCCCAAACCAACTCCTTCCGGTGGCAAGTACATTCCTAGAAACCCAGCAGGACCACCACCGAAACGCTCAGCCAACCGACCAAGCTTGATGGCCAGAGCAGCAACGGGATCATCCGACAACAACAGCGATCTCATTGACTTCATCAGAGGCGGTCCTCCTGGTCCTGACGGCAAGGCTCGCGTGCCGAATCACATTGCTCCTTTCGCCGATTGGGATGGCGCAGAAGTGCCGAAATATTACGGCAACAGACCCCTGACGTCCTCCACTTCGGACTCGCGGACAGGACTGTTGACCAATGGATCTCCCAACGTCAATTACGGCAGTAACAATACACCTAAGCTACCGATGTCCCCCTTGACCCAGCCTAGCTCACCTGCTTTGAACTTGGTACTGCCCAACACACGTCCAGCTGTCAGTAGTGATGGCCGCACACGAAGCAGAGTCAAGGATCCTTATGCCATTCCTGACGACTCTGATGACGATGACGACGACGAAGAAGATGTGCTTGCTGCTCTGCCACATGCCAACAGCAACGGCAACACAGCTGCAGGCGCGGAACAGCCTCGCACTGGTTCAATCACCAGTATGCACTCCTCAGCTGGACGTTCTCCAGCTATGAGCAACGGCAACACCCCCACTCTATCACCCAAACCAGGATATGCTCCCAGTATCAGTAGCATCCAGACAGCAACCTCTAATACCGCGGTACGCCCTGCTCATATCACTTCTCACATCTCTAGCGGCAACATCCCCCGCAGCAACAAGCCAAAGCTGGAAGTGCGCTCAGCCGGTGTAGTTAGAAACGCAAGGCTTGATCCGTTCCACTCATCAGGTACCAGTGATCTTGCCGACTTTTTGATGTCTTCTGGACCTCCGGAGCCAGTCCAGAGACCTGCTCCTGCCCCTGCTGTCGGCAAAGGTGGCAAACCTGACAAGGCTGAGAAGAAGAAGAGCAGATTCTGGCAGCGCTCTTCTTCTGCTAAGATGACCTATGGAGACTTGCCTTGATTTCTTGTTCTTCTTGAACCTCTCCTTCTTTCTCTTTGGATCTCTCGATTACTCTTGTACATGTTGGAGAATCTTCCAGCTAGATCGTTACGATATACGGTACAGTCAGGTGATGAACGTTACACAAGCCAGACGCGAGTCTAGTTTGTGCGTGCAAAAGTCGGTGCAGACAGCTTCGGTTCGCTTCGCTCGGATGACAAGATCATACGATAGAGAATGTGGCAAGATTTCCAGGATGAAACGGATGGGACAGGAGACTCTTTTTGCAGAACCATTAATTTCTCCTTTGTTTTATGGGCGCGGATGGATACCCCTTTTTGTTTCTAGTTGTACAGTATAGATGACCACTTTTTGTTCTGAGTTCCTCGCCGTCTTCTCTTTAGTGTAATTTGTGTGTTCATGATGTACGCATGGAGGAGCAGAGCTTTTTCGATGGGAAGAAAATATTGGTCCATGTCAGAACGAGACCCTGGCTCTCGTTGCGGGAGATCTGCGGGCTGAGCACCCTGAAACACGAGCCTTGAACCTACCACCATTCTTTCCTGCTTCGCAACCATCGCATCCAATGTGATGGCTCAGTATCTCTCATCCAGGAACAAGGTTTATTCGATGGCTGACAAAATCTCGTTCGGTATCTCTATGAGATGTGCAGTCCTCTAAAGTCTTGAGAAGGGATCTCGAGTTCAGGCACGGAAGGCCTGAAGCGTGCAAAACTCTTTTGCTTTGACGACAGGCATGAACACAAATACGAACATAAATACGAACATAAGGTAGGGTTGAGTTTCAGGCCTCCTCCGCACGTTCCAGGATTTTCTTTCTACAGATCGGGTTGACTCTCAATCCCGGTAGCTGGGACGAGCACGACACTCTGGTCCTGTTGGGGATACCAATCAACTGATCAATATATTGATACTGCTACCCTGCTCGGCTACGAAGCCTCGATACGGATCCTTATTGCGTCTTCGAAACCACGGACGGTGGAGTGCTTCCAGAAACAGTCATCGAAGCTTTAATCAGGCGTCCGCAAGACAGCAGCCACCCGTAGATTGCATATGTCATCAGCCTTGCCAACTGACTCAATTCTGCATAGCGAATCCGATCCAGTCAAGAACCCGAGTGTAATCGCGGCAATCAGTGGGTAGGGCAGCATTCCAAGTACAACTGCTATGTCGAAAGATGACTCGATCCGACAGCTGCCATGTGTACGGCCACGTTATCCCGGGACGGCTTGCCGGTAGCTCACTCCCCTACCACCATATGTCTCGAGCATACCTTGTCAGGCTCGTTCCTCCTGACAATATACTGACCCAGTAACAGACTGGATCAACAACGCGAACATATGCCGACCGTGTCGCTTCCTACATATAGCTTTGGCTTTTGACGCCTCTGACGAAGAGCTCTGTTTCATCAATCCAAACTTACAGCCCCACTCATACAACCTCTACCACCGTCTCGTCTGTCACTGGAATCAGCCCGGGTTCCTGCTCGGTGATCGTTTTTCGCATCCGAGACTGCCCGGTGAAGTCAATCTCGGCATTCGTCACTCAGGACTATATAAGGACGAGGAGACTTGGTCGCAATGCCCAGACCAAGACTCGTCAGATCCGGCACTTCAGCATACGGTCAAGTTGGCAACGAAGATCCAGACATGATGTCCCGATACGACCCAACCACGCCTTCGTCACAGAAGTCCAACAAGCAGCTTGGGTATGATTACAATGCGCAAAATGGCACCAGTGTCTCTATGCTGCGCAGTTCGCCTTCGCAAGAGACTCCTGGATCAATCAAATATATCTCGTCGCCTCCGCCAGCGGATTCAGGATCTCGACCAGGCACATCCACAAGTGGATCTACGGCAACAGTGATCCCTCGTCCTGGCACTGCACAGACGATCCAACACAGAGATCGCTCAATGAGTAATGCCAACGCGCAATCCTACTGGAGTACTCTGCCTCGAAGCTACAACGAGAACTACGACTTGGGAAGCCGCCCAGCTTACTACAAGGGCAACTACTACAATGACTACGAAACCTCGGGTCCCCAAATCGAAGACAACGATACTCAATCTTTGGCACCAACTCCCCCTCGTATTCAGCAGAAACAAGCTTCTGTTGATCCGTTTCCGACTGATGTGCAGAGAATACCTGTCAATGCCGATAGTCCGTTGCATCAAATGTATAACGTGCGTCGTGCGCCGTCAGAATCGTTCAGGAGTTTGCGCTACGATACCAAGAAACGCTCTTATCGCTTTGACAATCTTTCCGATATCGAGAGCGAGAGAGGCGCCGGAGGCAGAGGTGGCGGTGCAGGATCATTCTACAGGAACGGACGACCATCTACTCCCGTTGAGGAAATGCTGCGACTGCCCATGACTTGGTGGATGAACTCGACAGCGAAGAACCGTGAGTGGCTCTCATATTCACAATCGTCTTCCAGTCGATCTCTTACTGACAAACTTCCACAGACTTTGTAGCTATGATAGGCGAGTTCGTCGGCACAACAATGTTCCTCTTCTTCGCCTTCGCGGGCACCCAAGTCGCCAACATTCAGACCGCCACCACAACAACCACCACAAATGCCACCAATGGCTTCTCTCCAATCGTACTCCTCTACACCGCTGTATCTTTTGGCTTTTCCCTCATGGTCAACGTCTGGATCTTCTTCCGGATTTCTGGTGGGCTGTTTAATCCTGCGGTCACATTAGCGATGGTTATGGTAAAGAGCTTGGACTACGTGAGAGGTTCGCTGCTGTTTTTGGCACAGATTGGAGGTAGTTGTCTTGCGAGTGTTTTGGTCAGGGCGTTGTTTCCCACCAAGCTGAATGTGAGGACTACGCTTTCTGCTGATACTTCTAAGGCGAGAGGTGTGTTCATCGAGGCCATTCTCACTGCTGAGCTGGTCTTTACTATCTTCATGCTGGCTAAGGAGAAACATCGCGCTACTTATATGGCACCCGTCGGCATTGGGCTTTCCCTCTTCATTGCGGAGCTGGTCGGTGTCTTTTACACCGGCGGCTCACTCAACCCTGCCAGAAGCTTTGGTCCTTGTGCCGTCACTGGTATATGGGATAATGAGCATTGGGTTTATTGGCTAGGTAAGCAAGCCTATCTGTATCCAAGTACGGGCAGATCGACTAACATTGAGCAGGCCCCGCATTGGGAGCTATCATTGCGGTGGTCTTCTATAAGTTTATCAAGATCCTGGAGTATGAGATTGCGAATCCGGGACAGGATGCTATTAGTGAGCATATTCCGGAGGATAGGGATGGGAGATGGAAGAAGGATGAGGAAGCTTGATAGAGTGAACGGATAATAATGATGGAGGGGAACGGCAAGATGGGGTTATGGTCTTGTAGTAACGAGGTTTGGTAATTGATGATCGACGCTCTCGCAAAATCTACCACTGTTCTAGTAGAGAAGTTCAACTCCGCCACTTTTGTCATTGAGAAATAGATGCATCGTGATCCCGTTTAGACTCATGGGGACAGACACTGTATCATCCGACTCATACTCGACGTGCTGCATGTATTGGCTTGACTGCCTCGATTCTTAATATTCCTGCATTGAGTTGATCAGTGTCACACACCGTGACTACCAACCTACCAATTTCAAGATCACTGATCTCGCTTCTCTTACTCCACACCACTCATTTGGAAGCCCTTCGGTATCTGAAGTGCATGGTCGAATGTTATGATCAAGCAAAAAGTGCCACCTTCAGGATAGATCAATGCCAAGACCCTCCATACCACCGCTCCGCTCCGCCGAAAAAGCACCGCAGCACCGACTCCCGCTTGACCGAAAAGTTTTGAGAAAAAAAAAATAAAGTCTTTCGATCTGGAGAGGAGTATGGAAGAGGTTGATGGACGAGCAAAAGAAGTGTTCCGACACGGGGAATTGAACCCCGGCCTCCTCGGACCTGGTTGTTGTATATGATACAACGGTTTGAGAGCGAGAAATCCTAGCCACTAGACCATATCGGATGTTGATGTAAGCATTTTGATGCTCAACAAATATGTGGTAACGCTGTGAGGGTTCAAGCAGATTGGACCAATTGTGACGGTGGCTGTCTACATTCGTCCAATCGACACATTGCCACATACGTCGATGGAAGGATATCAGTTTGTTACTATCTGATCAGCTTTGTCGTCTTAGCTCAGCTTCCAAGGACCCATGGCTATTGACATCCATGCTATCCTGCTTTTTCTCTCGAGATTGCTCTGGTATGTGATTCTCCATGACCATATTTTGACTTGTGACTCAAGGCCGACGGTCAAGAGCCCAGAACCCCGGCGTGAAGGTTTTGTCACCGATAGATAGATGCTTAAAACAATATATGCCCTACACAATGGGCTAAGGTGTTGTCGATAGTGGTTGTATCGAGTAGAGGTGGTTTGAGATCTAGAAGCTTGCGCCTTCTCGGTCCGAGATTGTCAACGTCTTCTGCTGCATTTCTTCCCATTGTCAAACGTTACTATATCACTTGCACGTATATATCGCTACGAGCATACAAAGTATGGAAATGGTGAAATGGTCCAAGTGCAATCGGTACTCAGAGAATCAGTCAATAGCTAGTCAAGATTGACTAGTTCCAATTCCGAACAGGAGTTATCATTGATAATTTTCTCGGACATGACATGAGATGACACAATACTGACAGGATCAAGCCGTTGATGGCAGTCATGAGCAAAGTCTTACCTTTGACTTGACGTCCTACTATCGGGAGATGTGTTTCGATGGTCGTTGCAGAGTCTCATAGTTGCAGACTATACTGACTTCTGATTCTACACTCGACCGCTTCGACCATCGGGCAGTCCTTGAACCACCGAACAGCTTGGATGTCTTGCTATCACAGCTAATCATATGTATCTGGTGTCCTCGGAGTCTAGTAAGAACAAAGAAGCCTGGTTGCTGTCGTCTGTCGCTCCTGCCGAAAGCGGCTCCACTTCTAGACAAAGAAATTGGGTAAGCCGAACACTCCAGCCACCATGAATGGGCTTCAAACAGCTCGAGGCGCTCAAGTTCAAGCGTTTCACGAGGCTGGATTCGAGACTGGGAGGAGACTATCTGAGGATCTGGATAGAGGCAGCTTGGACCCATGGCCTGGTGTCCCAATGGTTGGCAAGCCACAAGCCAGGAGTCTTCATGAGCGCTCCTTATCGCTTTACTACGATCCAAAGAAAGAGCTACATCTGTTGAGGGCAGTGTCGTCGGTGTTTGTGCCGTCTGAACAGACATTCCCCTCGTAGTAGACACTTTGCCTTACTTACGCGGTCCTCAAATGACCCAGTGCATCCTCACGACTACTCTTGCGTCCTCGCTTCGGTGCCGATCGGGATTGAGGCACCTTCTGCCTGGAACCAACAATGCCCCGTCTGCATGGTATTGTCCGAGCACCACCACTATGTTGATCGACGAGAGGATGACAAACAACACCATCAAGCATACTCAGTGCACCTGGCTCGATGGTCATGAATATTGTTGAACAGAGCTCATCTCGTCGATACCATGGCCTCTAGATTTGAGCATTAGCCTCACAGCCGTGCTGCTGGCATCTTCATGTCACGAAAGAGCCTGGCTGGAGCACACTCAACCACGAAGATCTTTAGATCGAGCGTCCCTGGTCTCACAAAGACCAAGGACGATAATCTCTGACATAGTAGGTGTAGTTCCTTCATCATTCCGGTTTGTAATCCAAGGAGAGATGTACTATCGCTGCAGATACATTCGAAGAGCTTCCCGTCCCTCTCAAGGTGCCCAACTTCAGCAGCAGCGCCGTGCCTTGTGAGAATCTGTTGCTCCTGAATACACTTGATCTCGTTCTCCATGACTCCCCTGACATACCCCGACCTACTGAAATCCTCCAGATCACAAGTGAGTGGTTCTCATTGCTGTCGAACTCCTATTGTCAAGGCAATGATATCGTGCTTTCACATTGTCCGTCACTCAAATGCCGAGACTTGCTGGTGGTTGACGAAAGGGACTATGTTATCTGCGCTTAATCAACCATCAATACGTCTTCCTCTCCAACCACACCATCTTCCACATACGCAAAACTGCGCACCACAACTCTCCAGCTGTCACAAGTCCGGATTTACACCTCAAGCACCTTGGCCCCAGTGGCACAAGTCTGCGCGCACTGTAAAGACTGTATGTTTGGATGCTCAGGTCTTCGTACGCGTGCTCCTACTGAAACATCTCTTCCAGCCTTGTCGATCAAGACGACACCTTTGGATCCAATACTGCTCCATACTACCCCGTCTCGCCCCTAAGTCCACAACATCTCCATCAAATCGAGCACTTGGGCAAGACCACTGCCGTTGATCATAAAGATCTTTTGGTAAGTTCTGTCGAGGACCTTGCCATGTGACATTAGCTAACACCTTCCAGAACCTGCAGTCGCATAACGCAATACCTATAAGACTATTGCATCGAGAGCCGAGACTTTTCGATCACAACGCCCAAGACAAGAAAGCAAAGAGTCAACGACTAGATTCACGAGGACCTCCAGAGAGCATTGCACCACCGCCCAACTCGCTTCCCTTCTCACACCCAACGAATCAAAGTAAGTCGATCAAGCATCACCAGGTTCTTGATATGCTCGCCTTGAGCTCTAACTCGCCTACACCCGTATCTGCGACGGTTTTACTGACGCACGACAGGGTCTCTTCAGTATGGCGGAAGAAGCTATGGCATTCATCGCGGCAAAGATCTTCAACTTTGACGACCATGGGATACACGTTCCGTACCAAAAACCAACACCCGGGGCCATTGAAGACCTCATGCGACCGGACGACAAGGAGGAGGAGGAACAGATCTCACACCAGAGATCCACACCTCTCGCCCTCGAAATACTGAGTCAACCGCACGACGGTTACGACCCGTATGTCACACATCTGAGGGGTTCCAAAACATACCTGGAATCTGATCCTCCTCGCCAGGCTCTCATCACTCATCCCGACATCACCGTCCCACCAGCTCCCGTCTCTGGCGGCCGCAGCGTCCCAGCCGGCCAGGTCACTGTCGGCCTTACTCTTCTGGTGAACGGTAAAACGTTCCCCAAGATCGAGGGTGGCCAGGAGCGCTGGTACACCCAGCGCCCTGGACATGGCAATAACTACAGTCGCTATAGCGACTTGGTTCGCCACGACAAGGCCAAGGGCCTCACTCCCCTGCCCAAGGCCAGCAAGGCCGAGCTGGCTACCGCTCGCCACCAGCAGACTTTTGGTTGAAGGACGAGAAGTGGTTTGTTCTTTTGGTTCCTCCAACATCGGCAATTCTTCTCAGCTGCACACCGTTGCAAGGACAACTCTGCAGTCTCTTGTAATACCACTTCACAAAGATAATGATTCTCCCAAATGTGCCAATCTCGTAGAGCTGTGCCCCTATTTTGCATGCATTGAACAACATAGATATCCGTAAGCTAGTCTTGTTTCGATTTGAGATTGACCAAGATCATGTATTGTTACCTTACCTCATTGTCGCTTCATGCCAAGAGTTTCCTGAATTGGTCGTAAACAAGGAGTTTTCTTTGTGTCTACTTTCCACTTGCGGCTTCTTCACTCTCGCTTCTTTGTAGACGCAACCAAAGTCAAGATGCCTCTCCGCATCGTCCACAAAGCCAGTACTAGCAAGAAGTGGGTATCTCATCGCTCTCCAGGTGCAAAAGCATTTGACTAACGGCCTTCCCAGAGATCATTCTGCCTACAACAACAACAACAACAACACCACCACTATGGCGAAGGGTAAGGCCCCAGCCACCAGCGCACCTGAAGCCGAACGTGAACACCACGATCCAGACGACCCTTCATACGACCCTCGCCTCGACCCAGACGTTGGCCCCTACGACCCAGACAACGACTACCTTCCCGAGTAAGCACCTTCTCCACCAGCCCTACACAGTTCCGCATCTGACTCGTGCTCTATAGTGAAGGCATGACGGACCAAGAGGCCGCTCAGGAGATCTTCAAGATCACGAAGGAGGAGAAGGACGGCAAGAGAGAGTTCAACAGCACCTTTTATGGTGGTAAGGCTCCAAAGGCTCCTACCATGCGTCCACAGCCCAAGAAGCCCTGTGACAATTGCAAGTCGCTCAAGAAGGGCTGCGACCGCCTTGTTCCTACTTGTACCAAGTGCCAGGCTCGCGGTATCCCTTGTGTCTACTCTCGTGGTTAAACTACAAGCAAGCAAACGGGTCTGTCCTCGAGCTCCAAAGATACTCGATCTCGTTTCCACAGCACGGTCAACAGTTCGTGGAGGTCAGCAGGAGTCGTTATGCGAGGTTGTGGTCTGAGCAGGAGTTATCGAGGGAGTCGATAGTATCAGGGTTTTCTCTTTTTTAAATCCCTTCCTGGAAGCAGTTACAAGCAGCTGATCCTGTCTATCAATGTGCATTTCAGTATCGAACTTCGGCTGCGCAATCACATCCATCAGTAGCTTGTCATGCTATGCTCGGACAATCTATTTCTTCGTGTGACGATACAGAGAATCTACAAAACTTCCAGCTGAATGTCAGTAGGCATGCATACATGTTGCTATTTGAGGTTGAGGTTCCACTGGCCTCCGAGATATGCTGCGCCTTCGACGTCTCTCGCAAGGCCTCTCAATCATATACAAGTGTAGACACCTCTGATCGTAACAAACTTAATGCATATCCCCTTTAGCTCCAATGTGATATCGACACGCGGATTGTTCGCTAAGGAGTTGGTGCGGATTATCTTGCTGGTAGGTTTTGACGCAGTTCCAACGCGATCAAGCTTTCCTCCAACATCTTTCTCGCGCGCATCCGCAACAATCACCAAGATGTGCTTCATCACAATCGAGCTACCCTTCCTCAACGACATGGACGGCCTCGAGTTCCTCGAAGAGTTCGACGGCAGACCTCCGGTCTCTGATGAAGAGTTCATCGATGCTTATCTCTCCCTGTAAGCATCCCTCAAGCAGTTGGGCTATGTACATCTGCTCACGACACTGCCAATAGTACCAATCCCGCCGAAGCCCTCGCTGCTGACCACCCTGACCCTCACGATAGCGGTCTCGTCAACGAGTAAGTCTATCTCCAGCTGAGCGGTCAAGACCTATTTCAAAGCCCGATCTAGAACTGACCAAGAACCTTGCAGCCAGTCAATGAACACTAACGCCCAGTCTGAAGAGTTTGATGACACCTTCGTCCCCCTGTAAGAATACTCTTGGCGACTATTGTCTTTGCGTTTGCTCATCAGGTCGTGCGCAGTCCCTCCCCCTTGGATACACTCTTCGCTGAAGACCCTGAACCCCACGACAGCGATCCCGTCAACGAGTAGGTCCAACTCTCAAACAAGCACCATTACATTCCTCGACGTTGAGCTGACTATGAACCCTGCAGTCAGGCATCGGACAGTGACACCCAGCCTACTCCTCCCCGTCCTGCTGCTCCTGTTCCTGCTGCTCATGTTCCTGTTGCTCCTGTTGCTGTTGCTCCTGTTGCTGCTGCTCCTATGCGTGTTGCTCCTCCTGCAGGACCCACCAAGAAGGCCTGCACAGAGTGCTCTCGTCGTAAGATGAAGTGCATTCCAGTTGAGGGATCTAACCCCAAGACTTGCCAGGCTTGCAACAAGAGGGGTTCGGTCTGTGAGTACGAGGCTAAGAAGTAGTAAAGCAGAGTTCGAGGTCAGGCTTTCGGGTCGTACGGATAGGCGTGATAGGGCGCTCAGGTACTACAGACAAGCATTATGGGACGTTCTGGTATAACGAGTGGGCAAAATGCGGCTTCTCTGCTTCTCCTTTTGTACAGATGGACACCAAATACTAGAACACACCACTCGCTGGTCTAATATCATCTTTGGATTGTCTCTTTTTCGTGCACATACACTATTCGCAATTCGACCGAAGCTTTGTCAGTCGCATCAACGACGGCATCGATCTTGGTCCCTTTTTCAATCATGATTTACCCGTTGAATATCGCTTCTTTTCTTTGCCCATTTGGAGAATTCGTGCTTATCACACGTCAGTTGCACAAGTTCAATGGTCATTGTGTCAAACAGCCGAGATATCTCCGTTGCCATTGAGCTTCGGGAAGACTTCACTAACGGGATCTGTAGCATTCACTATCCAGGCTCTATTCTTGTTATCATCTTCCACACCATTGTAAGAAACTTTTCCCGCAGCCTTCAGCCATCTGCTCAGCACCGATCCAAAGCAAACACCCATCACGAGTATGGAAGCCGATCACACTCCCACTCGCCAGATATCCGGTGTCGAGCCAACCTCTGTTGGACTCCGCGGCAGATGTGACCACTGCCATTATCTTCACCGCCACTGCCGCAACGGCTCTACCACGACCCCATGCGACAGATGCAGAGAGAGTGGAGTGCTTTGCAGATTTAGCCCACCCAGCTCCGTCGTGGACAAGCACGTCCCGGGCAGAAGGGTCAGGACCGGTATTAAAAACTGCGGGTCTCTCATGGTTGGTAGGTCTCTCAAAATTCGAGTCTCGTGGAGTGCGACCGTTAACAAAGAGTCACAAGTGACTACAAAGAACAAGGGCGACGCCGCTCCTGCAAGACAAAACCCGAGTGTTGATGATGGTAGTGCCCGAGGTCTAGCAGTCAAGAAGACTGCTTCTGGAAAGTCTGAGCACACAAATCGAAAGTCACAGATGATACAAGAGTCCAGATTCATCTTCTTCACTCAAGACCAGATAAATACACATAATTCCACGATCGTGCTCCTACCTTCACTGTTCCCAAATAGGCTTGAGCTCGAGTGGTCGGCTGCATTTGCTAGTATTATTTTGGACGCGCTTCCAAAGGGTTCCGCCTCGAGCTTGACCATCATATCAACAACAATATCGTGCGCTCTCAATGTCTACGCGCTCCCCTTCCAACGTTATCGCGACCAACATGCAACAGCAATTCTCAATTGATACCCCACCAACCCCTGACCAGATGGCAGGACTTACCAACGGGAACGAGGTCACGTTCCCTATCCCGTTCAACTATGATCTCTTGGATCCAGTCCTTCGCGACCTCAAAGACGACTCGGCCTTCAGCGTAGACGCCAACTATCACACTGCTGGCAATGAAGACCAGAACTATATCTCCACCTTCAATCAACGCACGAATTACGAGTCTTCCATCGCCAGCGGAGCTGACACCCACAACTTTGCTTCAAACCACGAAAACAACAACTCGGCTCCCTACCAGAATTACACAACCCATCTCGGCGAACATTCTGCCTACCATCTCGCCCCCTGTGGTCCAGTCCAGTTCGCGCCTTTGCAAGCCCTCGACGGTCTCAGAGGCCCGAGTAAGACTATGCAGTTCTACAAGTAAGCTTGTATCCTACGGCTGACTCCTGAC
The DNA here is from genome assembly GCF_000721765.1 of Aureobasidium namibiae CBS 147.97. Classification (NCBI taxonomy): domain Eukaryota; kingdom Fungi; phylum Ascomycota; class Dothideomycetes; order Dothideales; family Saccotheciaceae; genus Aureobasidium; species Aureobasidium namibiae. The sequence goes on from NW_013581207.1 coordinate 311,195, forward strand.
TCTCACTGACGCAACATAGCTTCCCTGATGCCGAGACTATCCATGATAACTGCATCAACGTTGGAAGATCGGGTGCTAACACCGTCCTCCCGATCAACGCCATCAACGAAGACACCACTTATCACCCTTTCGAACAATCTACCAACTCAGAGCACCTTATGGCTCTAGAGTCAAGAGCAAGAAGTGATTCTTTCCCACGAGACAAGATCTGGTCTTTGTCCTTCGTTCTTTCCGGCCCAGGTGGTTATTCGACGTCAGGAGTTGGAGAGTGCATGGAGCTTTTTCTTTTTTGATACCCGTCGATGCAAGCGAGGAGTTTGGCATGTTATCTCCTTTCTTTCGGTTCCTTCATTCTACTTTGGGATGATCTGCCAGCATGCACATCTGAATCAGTGCTTCTCCTGAAGCCGGCGGCAGCGTCATTTTCTTGTTCCTTTCTTGTACATTAGCTTTGCGATCAATCATTGAAAACCACCAGGACCATTCTCTTGTCCAGCAGTACTTTCATGATAGAAGTGAATATGTGAATTTGTACGAGGTCTGTGCTTGTTAGTGCTCAAGGCCTGGTGAGCGTCGTTGCGGAAGTCCGCTATCTCAATCTGCGCGTCAAGCTCTCTTTCTTTTCGATCAGCCACACCACAACCGTGATTTCCGCAGACATTGATACGCAAGACGTATCTTCTCATCGTAACAACCACTTTCACGTCGCAGGATTACTGTAAGTCATCTCCTTGAGCCCCGCCATCAGCAGCGACGAGCCTCGTCATGCGCGTCAACAGCCTGCGCCGGCTACTCCTTCGCCCACCCTTTCCCTCTCTTCTGCGCACCCTATCCCATCAATCTGACCTTTATCATCCAATGCACGTCTGCTCGAGAGCTCTTGCTGACCTTTGACGCACAGCACCATCCACCATGTCGGGCGTCAGCAGATTTGACCTCCACCTCGTCAATATCAACAAGGCCGAGACTATGGACGAGTTCAAGCAGGCCAATGAAGCTCTGGCTCTCGATGAGGAGTACGTCCGACGCTTTGACTTTGTGCTTAGCCTTGAACATCTACTGACCTTCATGTATAGCTACGCTGCCCCTGTTGAGATGGTCGTCCACGACAACGAGGCTGACGGCGCCGCCGACGCTGAAGATGGTCAAGAAGAAGGAAACGAAGAGGTCGTTGGCGAGGAAGAAGGGGACGAGGACGAGAGCACTGTCAGTGCCTCCTACGTTGCCTCAAGCCGCTATCGCTACATTCTCCCAGCTCCTCCTTCGACGACCACCACCACCCCCGCTGTCTCGACTGCTCCTACCCCAATGTTCATCCCGGTCACCTCCTCCGCTGGCCCTTCAACTGGCCCCTCAACTGTCCCGTCAGCTGCTGCTGCCATCGCCGCCACCACTACCACCCGCGCTAGCCTACCGATTGTTTGCGACGAGTGCCGTCGTAAGCACAAAAAGTGCATTCGCCCCTCGGGCACCGGCTCCTGCGAAGGATGCCTGCATGCCCGCGGCGGTGCGAAGGTCTGCAGCTTAACCCAGTGATCGAACACCGCATAGTCTCGCTCAGACCCAACTATTGCATGTGTTCAGATCTTTGTTGCAAGTCCCCTAGGTGCTGCATCACGACCAAGGGCAACAGCGAGAGCGTCAAGAGTTCAAGAGTGTCAATACTTTACACCGTGAGCTTTCCCTCGTCCAACTTCTCCTATTACGACGCAAGCATGCATACTTCTTCGCCTTTGGCTTTTCGTTTCTTCTCGTGCTTTTTTGCAGCTTTTTGATGGATGGGGACGACGAGGTTGAAGAAAAGGAGGAGAAACAGCTCTTACTGCTCGTTCTGCGTTCTAGCGTTTTCCCACAAGGGGATTTCGAATTGGGTTTTGCTTGATTGCCTGGTGTTCTTGTTTTTTGTTCTTTTTTGAGGCTCTTTTGCCTAATAACGATACCACTTTTGCTCAATGATACCACTTTTGCTTGTTGATGATTCTACTTTTGCCCAACAATGATACAAGAGGGAAGCAGAATCGTGAAGAACCGAAAGGAACGAGAGAGTGATAAGATAGTGAGATGGAGAATCGACGCACCTTCAGCCAAGAGTTGAGCTCTGTCGTTACTTGCTTGCATACTGCTGTGTTTACATCCGACTTACCTTAACGTGCAACTCTCACACATCCATCACGTACCACTTCCATCACCTACCTGTTCCACCATAGCTCTTGCACCACAGCACTTGCACCCTACCAGCCTACCATCAAACTCATTGATACGCTGCATCTCATCATTGACCTCGACTGATCCTGGCGCGCAGAAAGCAATGTCTTTCGAAGACCGTCTGGACGCCGTGGCCGAGGTCAGTGATGCTGAACTGTTCGACGCTGCTGTCGGTGCGCTTGGTTTCAGCCCTCGGTACACTCATCCCTCCGTCCCTGTGCACTGTTACCGTGACTGGCTGACATGTTATGTGTAGACTGATCTCTGGCAACTACCTCGAGTATCAAGTCTGGGGTGCCGAGGACCAAGACGAAGGCTTTTACGAGGACGAAGACACCGATATGGAGGATGTAACGTCCGAAGAGGATGCCGACGAAGAGGAAGCCGACGAAGAGGACGAGGATGAGGTCTCATTAAACGACGAAGAAGGCCAACTCTCTGAGCAGGAGAGCAACGACGAAGATGAGGACAACAAGGAAGACGACTCAGACGAGGACAAGGAAGAAGCAAGCAGCTCTGCTGCTCCCACTACCGCCACCCTGCCCCTCCCTGGCGTTCCTGCCATCAACGCTCCCGCTGTTCCAGCCCCTGCCATCAATGTCCCTGCCGCTGCCCCAGGAATCACCACTGCACACGCTCGCTGCGCCGAATGCGCCCGTAAGCACAAGAAGTGTGTTCGCCCCTCGGGCCGCGGCTCCTGCGAGGGATGCCTGCGTGCTCGTGGCGGGCCCAAGGTTTGCAGTCTCACTCAGTGATACACTGCAACACAGTCGTGGGCTCAGCTATGGCGTTTAACTTTCTCTTTGAGCTTGGCGCACTGTTGGAGACCTTTGAGCATCAACTCAAGAGCAAGAGCGACAGCAACAGCAAGAGCAAAAGCAACAGCAAGAGCAAAAGCAACAGCAAGAGCAAGAGCAACAGCAAGAGCAAAAGCAACAGGAACAGCAACAACGAGAGCGAAGGAGATGGACTCACGGGCGCCTTCGAATCATCAACAAGCACAACCCCTGGCCGACTTTCAAGCATCGACGGATGCAGACATACGACATGGTTCTTTTCTTCCTCCAGCAACTTTTGATTGTTTTTCGTGGTTTGACAAGGTGGAAAGAGAAACGACGATAGAAGGACGAAGAGAGAAGAAACGAAAACGAAGAAGGAACGACGACAACGAAAGAGGAGACGATAATGAGGAAGAAAAGTCTTGCCGATCAGTTTTGCATTTCGAGTTTTTCTTGCGTGGTATTTGAGCGTGGCGCTTCGGCCGGTGGTTTTGGTTTTTCTTTTCTTCTTTGGTGTTTTTTCTTTGGTGTTATTTCTTTACGCGACGACAATAATGCAGGAGAGAAGAGGCGAGGGAGATACAGGAGAGAGCGCGAGAAAGCGAAGAGAAGAGACAACGCAGAGAAGATGAGGATAGAAATCATGAACAGAAAGAGAATGATACACCTACACCCATCAATTTACTTCCTCTACATTCCTACTTACCTAGCCCTCGTTGTTCCCAGTCGCTGAAAACGTACGAGTATGTTGAAAGACAAAAGAAGAAAGAAATCCCCACGACGAGACGTTCAAATTAACATCTCGCATTGACAAAGTCGCAGCCCGAAGTTCAAGCGTTTTGGAATGCTTCGAGGCAACCCTGCTTCTTCCTTCCAGCTACACCACTTTCTCAACCTCGGAAGAGAGCTCGCGGGATTCAATAGTATTCTAGTCTGGAATCGATAGTCTTAGAAAAAGTATTCGAAGAGAGTCTTTCGGAACAGGTCGCAGAGCGAGAAGGATCGCACGTTCTGACGAATACAGATCTTTCGAGCTTGGGCGAGCAAGACTTGAAGATCGTCTGCCCTTCCAAGAACGGAGCAGCGATGTTTATGAACAGATGCTAAACAACATCGGTGATCAAAGTCGAAGAATTGAAGCGAGAAAATCACCTGATACGCTAGGATGAGTACTTCACCTCGATTGCATGGCAAGATTGAACACGATAACATCACACGATTCTTCCTTGCCCGCAGCACTGGTCCAGAGCAAGATCTGTAAGTTCACTGGTTCATTGGACGAATTTTTGCTCTTCGTATGATTTTTGATCGTTAGAGTATGCTTGTATAGATCAATGGTGAGGGACAACCAGTTGATGTACAGAGATGTTTCACGAGTACTCGAAAAAAGATCCGAGCCAGCTCATTGACACTCCGAGCCAATCACGTCTTGCATTGCTAATCATGGTCCTGGCTTTCTGCAGTTCATCAATCTGGTTACCGACTTAATCGAGAAGATGGTAAATTTTGTTGACTGTAAGGAAAATGTTCGAACAGGATATCATTCAATTTTTCCTTGGTAAAAATAATCTCCGTCCCTTGCCAAACAACAACTCCCGCTCAGTGCTTGACACAGCTCAAGCGGCCCTGGCATCCTCAAGTGCCCTTCTCAACTCCTCGGGTCTAGGCTTTCCACCTCTTGTGACAACAACAGCATCCACACTCCCCGCCCTGATGATCTTCACAAATGTTGGCGAAACTTCCTTGGCCATAATCTCCAAACACTTCTCTCCCTCATCCGCAGAAATGGGATTGCGCAATGAATTTTGTAGATGCGACAGCAACACTTTGGTGGAGAAACTCGCTCTTGCGCGACCGTTGGAAAGAACATCCAACACCTCGACGATGTCGGCGATGCGGTCGATGGCTGAGAGACGAGCGAGGTGTGCAGGATCGGGTCCAGAGGCTTTGTTGGCGTTTGCGGTCTGTTTGGCGAGAATGCGGTCGAGGAGACTGGCACCGCGGCTGGCGACTGCAGCGGCGGATTTTGCAGAGGATTGGACAAGAGGTTTCCTGGCAGAAGACTGGGCGGCGCGAGCGGCGAGCGCTGCGGCTTTGATCTCTTGGAGGCGTTCTGAACCCTTGGTCAAGGTAGCGGGGTTGTTGGGTGCTACTTGGCTAGTGATGACATTGACGGTCGGCAATTGTGAGAGGAAGCCGTCAACATTTGAGGTTGCTGTTGGTGATGAGGACACCCATTGATTCCAAAGTGCAGTCAAGCGCTTGTGGAATTGTTGGATTAGCTCGGGTTGGTTGAAGTGACCGGTGGTGGAATGATTTGTTTCGAGGAGCTCGATGCAGAGGCTGCCTTCTCCGTTGTCTGCCAACTCGAAAGTGTCGTTGTCTCCAAGAATGCCGAGAATAATGCTCATGTCGTGTTCTGTGACGGCTCTCTTTTTCCAGCTCCTTGTGATATGTGGTAATAGATTGGTGATGTACATTGGTGTGCCGAGGCCATTGTGGGCGGAATATAATGATGTGCTTGTGAGGAATGCTTTGAACAGGCGTATTAATTCTTGTAGCTGAGCGGGCAGTTCGGTAGAGGATAATGATGTTTCGAGACTCTTGAAGGCTGGCGGAGTGAGTGGAGGAGTGTCGTAGACGGTTTCTTCTGCTGATCCGGTTGGGGCAGGAGCGGCATTGTTCAAGAGGAGTCGCTCAAACAACTTGGAGGCACTTTTCGAGGGTGTCTCTGCAGGAGTTGGCGGTAGAGCATCTCTGAACCTCTTGTTCTGCGGCGTCGTGACTTCCTCTTCCGTCTCTCTTGACCGCTTTCGAGATTGTGTCGTTCTTACTGATCCCTCCTGCTCTTTCTGTGCTGTGTTGATCGTGTGTTGTGTTGGTGATGATAATGTATCAATGGTGACCGAATCTAATATCTTGCGCTTCTTTGCACTCTGGTCGGCTTTCTGGTTCTTGGTGACACGTCCAAAGGTATCGATGGTCTTCTGGCTGGCGATTGTGCTTTGTTTACCAGAGTCGGGGCTGACGGCCTTGCGTTTCCTCGTGACAGGCATGATATAGAATATGATATGATATGCTCGCTGAAGGATGATTTGGGTATAATAGTATCAAGCAATGGCAATATACGATGTACTGAAATTCATCAATGACGGGTCAAAACAAAGGGTCGAGAGTTGGGTGGCCCGGTGATGCGCGTCTTTCGTGTCAAAAGCGCGACGGCGTAGAGTGCCGCCAAGCTCCGAAAGCTGTTTCGCCGGAAAGCCAGGGTGGTCCCCCTTACAGTCTTTCTGACCAATACATAGACGATAACTCGACATCTACCGTACTATACAAGGAAATAGATGATTGGAAATGTGTGTTAGAATAGATGCCATGTCTTGAGGTGTGTTGAATTCGAACGTGCGGTGTATTGGAGGTGCAATGTACACAATCGCGGTTTTGACCTGGCTTCTGAGCAAGATTGACCTGCGACACGTCAGTATCGAGGCCTTCTTCTGAGCAACAACACATACTACGTCAAAAGACCGCCAAGAGCCGATTGCAATCAATGTGTCCGCAGCATCCTTCAAAGCTCTACCTCCACGAATGTTAAAGTCTCCAGTAGATCAAGGACAACTACATAATCACAACGAGCACAGCATTCAGACGGGAGGGTGGTAGGTTCATTATTCAGTTTTCATTTCGCGGCCTGAGGTTATTCTTGATAATATAGTACAATCGCTGAAAGTGCTGATGAAGAGAAGATTAAAGGGTCGTTCATGCCATCCGAGACTCATGCTTGCGCAGAAAAAGGCAAGTTTACTTTCCACCGAACCAGCTGGAGAAGCCGCTCTTGGCCTGCTCAGCCTTGACCTCGACGGTGTGCTTTGCGTTGGCAGCAGCATCACCGACCTTCTTGTCAAAGGTGTCGACGGCGCTGTTGAACTCCTTGTTGGCCTCCTTGCGGTATGCGTCGATGTTCTTTTCTGCGTCGGCGCGGTAGGACTCGAACTTGGCGTCGAACTCGCGGGTCTTGTCGCGGGCGTCCTTGACCTGGGAAGAGTGTTAGCAGCTGATGACTGAAGGCTTGAGAGGCAAAAGAGCTTACTGCGGAGTCGATCTTCTGGCCAATCTGCTCGCCGTAGACCTTTGCCTCGGTCTTCAGCTCCTTGGCGCGACCGGGCAGCTCGTCCTTTGCTGATGATGAGAGGCGGGCAGCGTCGTCTGTGGAACAAGTCAGCGACCTGTCCGAAGCTTCAGAAAAGGTAGTACATACGCTCGATCTGCTTCTCAGCAACCTTGGGGCTACCGCCGGCTCTGTACATGTAGTAACCACCGAAGGTGGCGGCACCGAGGCCGGCAATGAGGGGAAGGCGGGATCTGGCGGCCATTGTGAAGGTGTTTGTGTGGTAGGGGGAGTTGGAAAAGGTAAATTGATTGTTTGTAGGAAAGTCTTGTGGTATAGAAGAAGGAGAAATCAGCAGGGAACAGCGCTATTTGTTTGACAGGTCTCTGCATCGAAACAGGGAGCTCTCAGCCACATATCGTCGATTTCCGGTGACGCAATGTGACGTACACTGCGTTCATTGGCGCACATCTCCCGTCTCCGCAATGATCGACGCCGGCTGCTGCTCGATCCAGACGCAATCCTGGAAGCTCGAGGACGTTGAAATTCGTGAGAAGGAGATTTATTGTCAAGGTCGTCTATAAGGTAGCCTTCGCGTATTCAGCTTCCTCCACCGCCTCTGCATCAATCATCCCGCAGACGATGCTCCTTGAACCATTCCTCCTCTAGCATGGCCATCCCGACAACGTCTCTCCACTCGCCCTCGAGCCAGAACTTCTTACGTTGCCTTCCCTCTTCGACAAAGCCTACTTTCCGGTAGCAATTCGAAGCTTTGGCATTCTTCGCATCCATTTGGAGCTCGATGCGGTGATAACCAAGAGTCGAAAAGGTGTAATTGCAGAACCAGCGGAGAACTTCGGTGCCTAATCCCTTTCCTGCTCTTGTTTCAGCGGCTGAACTGTGCGACAAGATTCCGCAATGCTTTGCTAGTGTGAACAAGGAAGATGATTACCTTGATGACTTTGGTCAAACAGAATGCCAAATGCTACTGTTCTGCTCACGTCTGTAGCACCGCCGATCTTGGTCATGGTGAGCATGCCGATAGCCGGGTATCTAGCTTGACCATCTGCGGTACGGTAGTAGTCATCGTTTGGGCCAAGAACTGAAGCAGGCTCGTTTTCGGGCGTTGGTCTTTCGCAGATGATGAACCAAGGTAGGGCATCAGCATTTTTCGTTCGACCCTCGACCAGCTGCTTCGCTCTCTCGCGTGACCATGGGTGAGGACCTGATGTCGTGATACTATTCACCGATTCCACGTTGTTGGTCCATTGGAGAAAGATTGCGTTGTCCACTTCTGGGTCGATGCCACGGAGCATCAGGCGCTCGGTGAAAAACATGGAGTGTGTGAGATGGTAAGTACAATTGGTCGGCTAGGAGTCGATGTCTGATATACAGAGAGGATCTATCTATATTCAACGCGTTGGGAAAATTGCGAAGGGGAGATCAGGCTTTGCTTAAGTAGCCCTGTATGACAACCCGCTGGCAAGAATGTGGAAGCCTGGACCGAAGGACAAATGAGGAAGGAGACGCGTATCTTTCAGGTTAATCAATCTGACTCCTGAAAGGATTTCCCTAAACGTGTCAGGGCAATTTGCTGACAATTCATCCTTATCATCCTTATCGTCATCAAATTCACCTCCCTCAGAGATAGGCAAGGAGAGACATGTTGTCGGAGAAATTCTGAATCCAAAGGGAGGTGCAAAGAATAGTTTCTAACACAGTGTTATCGAGTAGTCTATTTATACCAAGGCATGCCAAGGTTATCATGATCGGCGGACTCGTACTCGAATTGCGGGGAAGCAGCCCGTGGTCGCGACACGAGTGACGTGCCTGACCTTTTCCTCGACATGTCCAGGCAACCATGTCTTGCACTTCGCTCAACAATGGCCATGTTTGAACACCATGTCGACTACAGATCCTCCGACAAACTCGACGCCCGACAGAGGTAGTTCGACCGCCCTGCCCGACTCATTTCCCCCTCAACCTTCTCGCAGGACGACAGCCCAGCAGATCACCCTCGTCGATCGCACAAATCCCGACAACCCTGAAATCCAGAACCCCGGGGAGGTGCAAGATCAAGACGACACACCTCCCGAGTCTGGCTCCTTGTCTAGGAGATGGACCAAACAATCTTTGACGGGTCATGCACATTCCCTCCAGGGCTCGGTACAGAACCGCATGACCTCGCGCAAATACCGTCACTACCGGGAAGGAAGATTCATAGGTCCTGATGACCCAGACAACCCCGGATCCGGCGATGAGCTCTCGGGCACAGTCACTCCTGGCAAGGTCGCAAGAGGAAAGAACAAAGTCCGAGGTCTACTAGGCGCAAGGAAACAAATGAAGCTTGCTCTCGAAGAAGATGCTGTCATCGATGTCCTCTACGAAAATCAACGAGGCTGGTGGTTCTTTGGCGTTCCTCACTTTTCTGGGAAAACGCTTCTCAACTTCGACCCCAAGCCCTGGCTGAATGGTAATAAGAAGCCAAGTCCGGTTAACATCACAAATGCCCAAGTTCCAGATCCTAGCTGGGAATGGTCCTGGAAGTCTTGGTACGTCGATATGTCTCGCGATGTCGATGAAGAGGGTTGGGAATACTCGTTCTGGTTCAGCGACGGCACAGCATGGCATGGCACACATCCTTGGGGCTACTCTTGGGTGAGACGAAGGAGATGGCTACGAAAGCGTGTGCGGAAACAACCGCCAAAGCCTTCTCAGCAAGGTCATACTTTTAACTCTGAGTATTTCACCATACATCCTCCCAAGGCACCCAGCAGATCTAGCAGTTTCGTCTTCAGCAGCGAAGCAAGGCAAAACTTGGCAAAGGCAGAGCACTATCTGGAAGATCCCGAGGACGTACGAGATATTGGCTCTCTGCTCAACAGTTTGAAGAGAGCAGCCATTGATCGTGAGAAGATTGTGCTTGTCCGCCACTTCATCGACAATGGTGGTGAAGATCTTCATTATCTAGGCGAACAGGCAAGTATTTCCCCTCCTTTCTCATCATCTCAGCAGTTAACAATTCTCAGATGGAAACAATCATGTCTCTATGCATATTCCAGAATTCTCGTCGATATATTCTGACAATGCTCTCCGAGAAGCTCACCGCAGCCGAGAAGCTACGGGATGAACACACTGCACACAACGAAGAGATATCCGCTCAGGAACAGCAAAGGATCACGAATCTGGAAAACGCAATCGCCGCCGCAGACGAACAAGTCAAACGCTTGGAATATTGGAGCGATATTCGTGATATGGCTCGGTCAGGTACGACATCCTTTGCTACCGACGCAGAGGTTTGGGGTTATGCCAAATGGCGAGGCTTGGATGCTTCAGGGCCAGAAGCCGATGATCAAAGTACAGCAAAGGAGAAAGGAAAAAGCTGGAAAGAGGTCAAGAAAGAGGTTAAGGGCCAATTGAAACCCAAGGATAATGTGGTCAATGGGCATGAGAACAAGGGCCAGCCGAAGAAAGAGGTTAAGATCGAAGGTCATTTGATGGAGTCGAGCGATGAACATTATGCTACGGCTGCCGAGCATGAGCAAGAGGAGAGGACTCAAGCCAAGAAAGACGCGGATAATGCGAGCCACCTTATGGAGTTGAGTGAGGAGCATTATACTACGGCTACAGAAAATGCAGCCAAGGACAAGGGGAAGCAACGGGCAGAGTGATAGATATGCTTTTATTCCTTTGCGAAATCAGAGCGTCTGCTTTCTTCGTGGCGATCGCTGCCTCTTTCTGTTCCTCAAGAAGCCTTACCAGGAAGACGAAAACTGTAACATTCATCATCAATCGCCACTTGAGACCCTCATCGCTCAGCGAAGTGTAGTCACGGCATATGTGAGTATTGTACTGCAGCTCGTCAGAACCTCCCTGGAGTTTGATTCGCAGATCCATCCAGCCATGAGTTATAAGAGGAGTGTCTTGTCCCATCAACTCTTAAAGTCTTCAAGCGTCGGTTACCAGCGACTTGGACAGCAAGGCAGATGAGCTTGTCAAGCTGCTCAAGAAAATTGAAGCTCAAGACCAGCAAGCTATCGTACTTTGAGAGAGAGAGAGCACATTCCCTCAGGTCTGCACGGTGAATCGTGGTGTGCCTTGCTGCGGTTCGCACTTGGGCGTCACGTTCAACGCTGCGCGCTAATGCGAAGGTGTGGTATGTTGGAAGTCACTTCGCAACGTCTGATCACGTTTGTGAGGTACATGTTCCCGACTTCGCTGCGATCTCAGAAGAGGCACCAGACTGAACGCTCGGCGCTTCTTCAACAATGTGGAACACTGCCATAGGCAATTGAAGCACAAATTGCTCTCACGGCTCCAGAAAAAAAACGAAACACGATTTTGACTTTCAGCGCCACGAAGACACGTCCAGGAATGACCTCAGCAAGACCCAAGGTCAGCAAGGTCGAACTGAAAGTCAGACTGAGGTCGTCTTCGAGGCCAAGAGGAGCAGAGTCAAGATCAAGGGCCATCTCAGGAGTTTGGAGCACAAAGTTGTTGCTGTAGCTCCAGTCTGAGAATATGAATTCAATCAAGCAGTTCGTATCACCATCAGCATTTGTACAGACCTCTTCGATTGTCCGAGTAAAGGATCGCTAAGACTACAGCTACACTATTGAACAATGTATACGAGTCAGCTTTCGTGCTGGAACTAGTTTTCGTTCAAGGGCAGAACGACTGCAGCCATCGCGAAGCATGCACAAAAGACGCTGACAGCATTCTGTGTCACTTGACTAGAACATTCTATACTCGATCTCACACCGCAGAATCCTTCAACACAGCGGCCAGTCACATGAGCGTCGATTTGATCTGTGCATCATGGACGAGAAGAAGGGGCAAGAGCATTCTTTCGAGGATCATCTGCGTGCATATGGGACCCAGAATTGCAAGAACCGAGAAGAGAAGTAGGAACAGAACTGCTTAGGAGGCCCAAAGGTGGTTCAGGGAGCCGGAGTGGGCATGGAGAATCTCTGCATACGAGTTTGCGGATGAGATCTCCTATGGCTCTGCGTCCCTTCTTCGTTCTGGTAGAATACGAGTCTCTGAATATTACTAAAGTTATCAGATCAGCTTGCGAAGATTTCTACCATGATCTTATGACAAGATACAAGCATGCCGCCAGGGACGATGGACAAAGGTAATTGCACAAGTCTGGCAAGAACGCTGGTTGGATCAATAACGAACAAAGCCATCAAGCAAAAAACAAGAAACAATGTGCCCAGACTGGATGTTTTGGTTTCTCTTAAAGAACCTCGAATATCTTTGTCTAACAGTCTCGAAGTTCCTGCTCTCGTACAAGTGTGTGCCTTCCACAGCCGTCAATACTCGTGCCGATAGACATAACAATAGTAAATGTGTGTTACTGAGGCGTAAGAATGGATGATATCGCAATCGAAGTGAGGAAGAATAGAGGGTTGAACTCAACGTGCTCCAAGTTGTGTCTAAGGACGTGAAGTCAAGCCCTAAAACGATATGTCTTATCCATGAGAAGTTACCACACAGGGCGAGCTTCTGGAGTGCATCGTACACCTTTGCCTTACTCTTCCTCATCATCAAAAACAGTGGCATCTCACCCATGCATCCCATGCATGGGCTGTAAGCCACACTACTCTGTAGAAAAGGAACACGATGTAAGGTCCCGAAAGCAACAGTCAAAAGCACTCAATCTCCATACAACTCACCAGAGAAGACGCATAGATATGGTCAAGGCGAAGGAGATTTTCAGCCACGTAAATGTGTCCCGTCTGCTGAGCCCCATTCAGTAGTGCAGAATTCTCTGACCATCAGTCTTGTAGTACTTGCAAGCTCGTCCAGAGCGCTATGATCGATCTCGTGAGGCATGCTCTCGTCAAAGTCGATTCAGGAGTCACCTACATCATCAGAGTCAGCAGCTACTCGCATATCACCAGAAGAGAAGAATGGTGGCGGCGTCCACTCCCCGCGCAGACAGCCGTTATCGAGGTTGTACCTGCCATCTTGCAGCCAGCGCTCGTCGAACCCTTTCAAGATCCCCGACCCGATGCCATCAAGGGCAGGCTCAGCAACTTCGCTCTAAAGCCATATCTGGCAGCACGAACAGATTACAGCAGTCCCAGCACCGTCTGTTTTGACTAATTTCTGCATGTATACGAAGGTTTGGCGTTGTCGACGTCCATGCTTGTGCGACGCTTGTTCAGCAAACTGGCCATCAACCTTGGATACATCGCCAACTGGGCCAGACTGGTGAAGTATGATGGCCATCGATCGTTCAGACCTTACGAGGAGTGGACTATGCACTGTCTCGATCATGACCTTACTGCATGTGAGCAGGTCGATGTGCTGTCCTAGGTCAGGTCCCTCAGACAAAGATGACCAGTGACAGACTCAGGGGGTATTGTAGCAACGCAGCATGGGAGCAGTGATGGAAGCTATACAGTTGGAAAAGAGCGTATTATCGTGGCACCTTATAGACCGTAGATCATGTCGAAACAGTTGTTAGTGCTGCAAGAAGGATAAGATATGCTCATAGACCGTACGGACACCAGAAAGCAATGGAATCAAGGGGAACCATGGTCGAGCAGAAACTGTCAATGTACGAGCACAATCTCATCGTCGCTCGGACGGAAAAAGCACTGGCCAAGCGCGCCGACTCTTGTGGCCGATGAAAGTGACGTGAGTTCGCTTTGTTGTTGTCTTGACTTGAAGAGCGACTTCGTACCTAGATCCATCCTTACAGCCGCATCTACCCCAAGACGTGCCCTTGCTCACATCACGCTTGCTTTCTACAACTTGCACATCACGCTCATCTGTTACATCACGCTCGTCTGTTACACCGCGCTCATCACACCCGTCCACTATCATGGCGCCTCGACGCCCCAAGATCAACAAGGGCCCTGACCCAAAGCTCCTTCTCCCCTGGGGCTATGACGCTCCAGGCAAAGACACAACACCTCTGAATGACTTCATCAAGTTCATCACTGACCTCGACGTGAACCCTGGAAAAGACGGAGAAACCAAGAGCGTACTTATCCACTGGAATCGCGGAAACATCGAGACCGGAGATGAGGCTAAGATGTTGGAGATGAAGATTGACTCGTGAGTCAAGCAAGTCTCTGTACTAGCTACCGCTAACACTGGGAAGGAACAAATACTTCGCGCATGTGCTCGATATACAAGAATGGTGCCAGCTGCTTTGGCCCAAAGGCGCCAGCGGTAACGAGAAGCACAGTGAGCAGATTACCCTTACACGAAAAGGTCTATGAGCTGATACAGTATTTGACAGATCTCCGCGAGGCGGCTGAGACTTTGAAGATCGCCACGATCAACCAGAGAGAACTGGACAACGTCGAGGAGATTGCACGACCCTATGTCTATGGAGCAATGATCCACTGCGCAGGTGGGGATAGCGAGATTACACTCCGCGTGTTCATGGAGCTGGTCATGCTGAAGATCAAGGACCTCAATGACGAAGATGAGGGAGAGCGGAAGCTGAGAGACGACTTTTGCTTCGTGGGCCTGGACTTGTGAGTTCATCCCTGTACCTCACTCGATCCATGCGCTCGTTACTGACTGTGATGCAGTGAAGGAGGAGGAAAAACTGGTCAGGGTACCACAGAAAGTGGACTCTCAAGCCTGCTGTCCAGCTGCGTCTCTGCTAGCGGAGATTACCTGACCAGCATCGTAAATCGCCATGCCATCGTCTGGGAATCGTTCAACAATCACATTTCCCGCAAAGCTCAAGCTGGCAAGATGGACATTGACCAGGATGCCAGAGCAACTTACCCTCGCTGGAACTTCCAGGGGGGCCCAAACTCTACAGAGAAGGAGAAATTCTGCTACTTCACAAGATACAACTCTCTCCACAAGGTTTTTGATATCTCGGTCGACACGGAGATCGTTTACCTAAAGCATCGGGCTTGGTGGATCATCCATCAAATTCCGGGATACTCAAGAGTTGCAGCAAAAGTCGAGTATCCCACAGGCACAGCACCCGCTCTTTTACCCTTCCGTGCGTGCAATCATACTCACCACGAGATCCCAAGCAATCGCCCAATGCGCGCACCAGAGGAAGAAGAGGAGTACAGCATGTAACCACTGTCTCCGTCGAAGCTGAGTACGATACGGATCTAGAGACTTTCAACCATCTGAACAACCAGTGAAACCGTCCTTACGAGCATCACAACGTCCTCTTCAACTCCGGCCAATCCGACTAAGGACCATAGAAACCCAAGTCAAACATCTGGTCAGTTATCAATTGCATCTCGCCAAGCGTGCTTGAGAAACTCGTCGACTGGATACGCGCTGGTTTCGATTCTCAGTCCTTACTGCATCTTTCTTTTCCAGCTCTAACGATGGCGCATACAAGACATGTATGCACGAGTTGGCATAGTCACACTTCGGGGATGCGAGGCAGCGAGAGGCGTCTTTTTCTCTACTGCATCCGTCCTATTCTCTCTTCAACGTTGCTGCTTCCACGTTGGAGGCGCTACTGCACTGCCTCTTTGCAGACTTAACATGCAGCCAACCCTAGCTAGCAATTTCAATGCTTTGTTTCCTTCTATCGTGTTCCAAACTTCGTGAGACTTTTTGATGTTGCATTCAGGAGATGAAATTCGCGTTGCACAAGTCATCTAATGGTAGTGTAGCTCATTTGCTCTACTGCCTGATGGCTGTTATAGATGGCAGCTCAGGCTTTGCTGCAGCTTCCAACATTCGGCGAACCTTTCCTCCCTCTTTGTTCTTCATTCGGTTTGCATTGTCAAGTCTTCTCCTCCAATCCTCTTGCAATTTTCAGACAAAGGAACTTCCATCGCATCACGCCACATCTGGACACTTCCGTATCCGGCAGCGATATGGATTCAGATGAAAATAGTATGAGACTGAAAGAAGGAAATGTATAGCTACCGAAAGACAGAAGGTAGATAGAAGACCTCGCACAATATTTATTCTGCATAGATCTCGATCGCACTAGGGCTTACCATCAACTAACCATCATGGCGGCCACAGGCAACGAAAAGAAAGATGCAATGGACTGGGGCCACGATGCCCCCAAAAAGGACACCACTCCCCTCGACGATTTCATCAAATTCATCACTGATCCTAACGTCAAACCCGCCATTCTGCCAGGACAGATGAAAAATGTTCTAATCTACTGGGACCGTGGCGACCTCGGGAGAGGCGATGAGCAAAAGATGAAGAACATGGGAATTGATTCGTAAGATATGCTTGAGAGAAGCGAAGGTGCCGGTCTTGCTGACTTGGGGCAGCAATGCTTGTTTTGCGCATGTACTTGACGTTCAACAGTGGTTTCACAAACGCTATCCCAAGGATGGCAAGCCGAATGAGAATTACGGTAAGTAGGATGAAGCTCGACGGGTGTTCTGATCTCGAAGCTAATGCACAGCTCAACAGGTCTTGGACCGGCTGCCGAAAGGATCAATATCGACAAGGTCACACAGAAGAATCTCGACGTTCGCAAGACAGAGGCAGAGCGTGCAAGTCTCTCGGGCGCGATGATACACAACGCCGCCGGCGATAGCGAGCTTACCCTTCGTATCTTCGTTGCGATAGTCCTGGCTAGAATCCAAGAGCTGAACAACATGGATGGCGGAAAGCGTTCACTGAGAGATGACTTCTGTTTCATCGGTCTGAACTTGTGAGTAGTATCTAGTGAAATCTATAAGACCATCACTAAATTTCATTTAGCGAGGGCGATACTACAGAGATCGGTTTCTCGAGTGTCTTGTCCATGTTCATCAACGAATCAGCAGGTGAAAAAGCACTCAACATTGGAAACAAGCACGCCATCATCTGGGAGAAATTCGACGAGCATCCCCGCCAAGATGCTCAGGCCGATCGCATGAAAATTGACGATGTAGAAAGCAGAACATACCCTCGCTGGAACTTTCGAGGCGGACCCAACACCACGCAAAGACGCGAATTCTGCACTGGACTATTCCTGAGTTTCAAACCGGACCACCATCAATCTCTGATGATTTCTGTCGATAGCGAAGTCATTTACTCGGCAAACATGGCTTGGTGGATCAAACGTCAAGTTCCAGGCACTCCAGAGTCCTCATTTGGAGCGCCAGTTCCCACACATCCTAGACGTCATCTTGTGCCGGTTACGCTTTGCCCTCATGCTAATCATGAATATAAACGGCGCCCCCGTAGAGCTGATGGTAGTATGATTCTTTCCAACGTGCAGACTCGTATGCAGAAGAAGCATGAATATTCGATGTAGATCAGATAAGCCACAACGATACCCGCATCATGTCAGGATCGGCTTTTGAGCCTACAGAGGAGGAGGTGTTCAGGATCTAGGATATGTTGGACAAGCCAGATATACAGAAGATTCAGAAATCAATCTTGAAAAGTAGAGGGGCTTTTTTCTGATATGGGGAGAGATGGAAATACAAGGAGCAGACTGGTTTTGTGTCAGACCAAAGCACTTGTTGCAGATAGAGATGAATGGAAGCTTGGAAAGGCTGTCGAGCGAGGATAGATAGATCGATGTAGGAGCATCGATAGGTATAATATAGACATCATTCCTGCGCCCCAGAATATCTTGAACGTGCTCATGTGTAGGAATAGTAGCGACCTGAGACAACAAGATGCGGCCATATTCAATGTGTCCACGCATCAGACTTGTGAGCTTGAAGGTAGAATCTATGTTCACCCCCCGAGCGACATTATGTTTCCAAGACCAGATCAATGGCGGGAGTACCTGGATCATGGTGAACAATACTCTTAGCAAGAAAATCGTAGGACTGAGGTGATGTACAGTTGATAAGTGGCCAAAGGCTCAGAATCCGAACGTGAAGGTCTTCCTTTTGTGTCATTTGATGTGCGGTGGTTGTGTTTTGGGTAGGCTCTCCAACACGACGCTGCCATGGTTTCAAAAACTTGGAAGATCTTGTCATGATATTATGACAACTATCTTTATATGACTTTCATATCTTTGTCTCGCTGGGACTTTATCTCTTTCAAGCCCCCTTTTCAATATCTCTCTCCTCAGCAACCGCCGCTCCTGTCTTCCCCACTCCACCAACACTAGCCTCCGCATCCCCTCTTTGCACAGCATCCTTCTCCGCCCTCCTCAAATACCTCGCCTTCTTCTCATCCGCGCGTCTCTTATCCTCCTGCATAGCCTTGATCAACGCACTCTTAGCCCTGATCTTCTTACCGTACAGATAAAACACCACCGGGATAGGCACACAAGCCATTTCCACCAGACCCAACGTGCAGCCAGCCCAATTGCTGCCGAGGGAGGCATACATTGCGGGGCCGGCGAGGGGGAGTACGGCGCCCATGATGGAGCGCAGGACGGCGTTGCCGGCTAGTGCGGAGGCGGCGTAGAGTTCGTAGGAGTGAACCAGGTAGTTGCTGCTGTAGACAAAGACTCCCGCGTTGCCTGCACCGAATGGTATACCAGCGATGATGGGAACAATCCAATGCACATTCGGCGTGCAAGTCCATGCGAACCACAGTTCTCCAGTAGCTAAGCTCACAGCTGCGATACAGATAACCGATACCATGGCTTCAGGAGGAATGTCGCCCGTTTCAGGATCTTTCTTGTGCGAGTTGATGAGTTTGCGGCACACGGGCTCGAGGACGATAGTGAGCAGATTGCCGATTCCGATGCCGCAGAAGGCGAGACCGCCGATACCCGGGGACCAGCCGCGTTGTTGTTGGAAGACTATTGGGTAGGCGACGAAGGAGAGGTAGAGGGTACCGTAGACGATTGCCACATAGACGTCCCAGAAAAGACTGGAATCATGGGGTTAGTGAGTTGTTCGCTTCTCTTCATGACCGATGCGTGGAGTGCTGAGAAGGAAAAAGAAGAACTTACCAGATTGGCTCCGTAACCATCAACACAAACGGCCTGCTCAGATTAACCTTGAGCAATGGCAAAAACGCCTTTTTCTCGTCAAATCGACTCCACCATCTCGGATCTCCTGTCTCTTTCCTCATCTTTGCAGCTCTCTTTCTCAAAATCGTAGGTCCATATGTCTCCTTAACAATCGCCACAAAAGCAAATGCAACGCCAGCCAGAATCATGACCAGCCAATTAGTCCTGTCGAATCTCGCGTCAGTAAATTTTGCTTTTGGGATGAGGCAAGGAGCAGGGGAAAGAGGAAGCAACTCACCACCGCCATCCCAAATACTCAAACGTGAACCCTCCAATGATAGGACCAACAACGGGCCCGTTCAATGGCCCAATAGCCCAAATACTGAATGCCAAAGCCCTATACTCCTCCACCACTATATCATTGATTGACCCAGGCGCATTAGACACCAAACTCGCCGCCGCAAATGCACCAAAGAATCTCGGTATTAGCAAAGCTTCGATATTCTTCGCCAACGCGCAAGGCAATATGAGAATGACAAACATGGCGGTCGAGAAAATGTAGACAGGGCGGCGTCCATACATTTCCGACAAAGGCGCAAGCACAGTGGAACCAGCAGCCATGCCGATAAGATAGGTAGTGAGGCCTAGCAAAGCAGTGAGATGCCCGACATCAAACACCTTTTCCAGCTTCCCCACTGTCACCGTATAGCTCGTCGAATACAAGACCGTAACAGTCGTCGCATAACTCATCACAAACACCACAAAAGCTTTGTATGCCATGCTCCAATTCCTCGGGTTTTCAGGATCATTGTCGTCGGTCCAGTCGATTTCAAAATTTGGATCGTTGGTTGCGACTGAGCCTATTGTTGCGCCTGTGGTGGTGTGTCTGAGGTTTATGTCTGCGTAGGCGGTAGTTTCGGGGCCGTAGCCTGAGTAGCCGGATGCATAGCTGCGGACGAGCTGCAGGCGGTTGGTGCTTTGCTCGTTGCGGATGGATTGGGTCGAGTGGATCGAGTCGGAGTCGGTATTCGTCGAGGGTTTGGATACCTGTGGCGAGGGGTGTTCTTCTTCTTCGACCATCGTGACGGTGTGTTGTATCCTGCCTCTTTGTTGTGGGTCCTTGCTCTTTCTTTGATCGCAATTGATTTTTGAATCCAACCCTCGGGTCGTTACCCCTCAGTGCCGGTCCAGTATACCCAGCTAGTTTGCCTGTAACTCCTCACAATGATGGCACCTTCGTGGGAAGAAGTCCGGTCCTTGTATCGCGATGTCGGCGTTTACCCGTGTCGCAAAGTCGTGAGACGTCCAGTTTCGCTCTCGTTCAATTGCGCAAGTCCAGCAAGTCCAGTAATTTGACGAACCCGGAGAATCTTTAGTAGACCAACACGCCCAGCAGACGAGTCAAAGAGATAGAATAAAGAGCGTAGATTGAAGAAGCAAAAATCTCAAACCAGTCATCGGGAAACTTTTGAACAAACCACACCCACGCAGGTTGCCCGAGATGCGGCCAAATACGGCCCCACATCCGCCTCGTAAACGCTCCCTTTGATTGACAAGTACTCGTACGGATATGCTCCCGTCGCTTGATGACTCGTTCCCTTGTGATGACGAGCATTGAAGTACTTCTATGATCAGACCTTGTATTCACTCACGAACCATGCTATCGGTTTCCAAAGTAGCTGTGATAGACTTGTCGTTCCTGTAATCTCACGCAAGGTAGACGACAATATTTGCGGTACAGATTCCGCTCTGCACGGCAATGACGGCACGACTTGAGTTCAGGGTCCGGTATAGCCAGGGTGCTACCCAAAACGTAAGAAAAAATCATTGTCGACCAACTCTCAACACCACTACACATGGTTTGATGGTTCATGAGAGCTGAAAGGAGTGTTTTGGTATTTCACTGTCGATTGAGCACAGTTGTGCTCGGTTTGTTACAGCTCTCGTGAGGGAGATCATCATGCGCCATTCAATCACTGTTTTGTTAAGAAACGAGCCTACACTTGGAGACTCAGAAGGTGGAACAACGATACCAAAACGTTAGGCCGAAGGAAAGGTAAAGCAAGCGAACATGGTAGATTGGTTATGGTTTCATTGGTTGGATGGGCCGAGTCGAATATGGAGTAACTTCATTCCAGGTATATAGGTATTCAGTCCATCGAATGTCGTCTATGCATACCCTGCCGCATCAAAACTGCTCAATGATACCCAGGAGCCCCCTTGCAGGTCTTCATTCTCGTATGTATAGAGATCCAAGCATCTTCTCAAGTCTTGGATGTGTATGCACGCCCACTTCCTCTTCCTGTTGGTGTGGCTTCTCTTTCGCTCCGAATATGACTACATCTCTTTTTCATCAATCGTGGCTGGTCGGGCATTCGTGAATGTGACATTGTTTGTCTTCAAGACGATCAGTGCGAAGTGGCCTTCTGGTAAGTCTCCCAGGGAGTCAGGGCACCGACTGCACGGCGCATGTGAGCATCGAGGAGAGCAACACCGTAGACGTAACTGGCGTTGACCCATCCGAATCTGTCAATTGTTAGTGGTGATCCTCGTGAAACTCGAGAAACTTTGGACTCACCCTTCCTTGGCAACACCCTTGAAGTCACTGCCCTGGTTACCGTACTCAGCAGCAACCTTGTGAGGATGCTGAGGGTGGCAGACATCGTACTTCTCGACGACGACACCGTTGAAGTCGACGAAAGCTTTTGTGACCATGTACACCCAGCGGTAAGCCAATCTCTTGGCCTCGTCTTCATAACCAAATCTTACCAGACCAGTCCAGGCAAGGATCTGCTGAGGCGCCCAACCGAAGGGGTAATCCCATTGACGGTTGGGACGGCTGAGACCAACATCACCACGAGATCTCTCAGTTCCTGCGGCAAGACCACCAAGCTCCTCGAAGAGAGGAAGAGCCTTCTCGACCAGGAGACCAGCTTGACGAGGGGTGCAGGCACCAGCCCACATGGCCCAGAAGGTTGTGGCCGACTCGTATCCAGTGTGCTCATTCTTGACAATGTTGTAGTCGAAGAACATGCCCTTCTCTTCGTCCCACATGAGCTTGTCCATGGTCTGCTTGCGACGCTTGGCACGGCGGTCCCAGGTTGCTGACGTCTCGACGTGACCAGGCTTCTGATCACCAACACAGAACTCGGCGGGAACAGCAAGGCTGTCTCCAAAGTGGTTGCGAATAGTGCGAGCAATATCGGTCTCGTACTTGTAGAGAAGGGAGTTGAGATCGACCGTGGCGAGGTCGGCTGCCATGCCCTCGAGACGGTAAGAAGTGTCGTGACCAGACTCACGGACAGCGCGATCGTGGAGGAAGTACTGGTCGAGCTCAGGCTCATAAATGTGGCCATAGTTGTAAGCGTGGACGAACTCCTTGAACTCCATGTTGTGCTTCTTGCAGTAAGGCTCGAGCACGTGGACGAAGTGAGTGGCTTCAGTCTCTGGCGGAACACCGATACCGCCAGGTCTGTAGCATGAGAGACCGGTCTTGGGGTCGTAGCGAGGGGCGGCGGTCCAGACACTGTGGTACTCCTTGATGGCAGCAAGAACGGAGATCTTGAGGAACTCACGAGCGTCAGGCTGGTCCTTGATGCGGTCATAGACACGGAGAGCCATGTCGGTCAGGAAAGGAGGCTGAGTACGGCAAAGGTAGTAAGATCTGTTTGCGTTGAGGATCTTGCCGTAGTGCTTGATCTCGAAGCAGAAGTGCTTGACCATGTTTTTGGCAAGATCTTCGCGATCGTGGATAAGAAGACCAAGGGCGGTCATGTAACTGTCCCAGCCGTAAAGCTCGTTGAAGCGACCACCGGGAACAATGAAGGGTAGACCCTTGAAGTCCGGCTCCCCTGCAGGGGTGTCTGCAACTCTCTCCATCTCGAGAGCAAGAAGACCGGGAGCTTCGTTCAAGTCACGGACGTACTCGTCGTTGTCGGGGTGCTGGGCAAGCCAGACGACGTCCAAGTTCATATCAGGATGTTCGCGGGCAATGCGGCTGTAGTATTGGTGCTGCTCAGGAGCGCCACGAGGGACGTAGATGCGAGGGCGAGGGTTGTCGGTCCAGTCTTTGGCGTCCTTTCCGACTTGAGCAATGTTGGAGCCGTCGATGCGGCGAGTCAAGTTGGGCCAGAAGAAGTCCTTGATAAGGCGAGACAAACGACTGACGGGGTTCTCTGAGAGACGAGCCTCGTCCAAGACAATCTGCTTACGACCGTGCTCCTTGGCCAAGGTGAGCTCTTGCAGCAGGTTGGAAAGCATGTACGTGCCGCGGATGTCAAAAGACTTGTAACCTCCTGATCCAGCGGTACCCAATTGGATTGTCTTGGGACCGACATCCTCGACGGTGATCTGCTGGTTGTTGTCCGAATCTTCACGGTGCAGTAGAGCTTCGAGCGTGTCCGAGACGTTGATGAGGTAGCGGCGGGGCTGTTCTCCTTGTTCGTCTGGTTGTCACTGTCAGTACGGTGCATGACCTGCCGCGGTAGCTCATTGAGACTTGCCGTGACTCAAGCGGCGCTGGGTCTGGTTTTCCATCTGCTGAGCAATGGTTGCGCGGATGCCGGGGTCGACCTGCGATCAGACATTGTCAGCTGTGTCAAGTCATGCAGTGTACGTGTGGAGCACTCACAGCCGAGTAGGTGCGGGCTTTGGCGACATTTCTCTTGTTGTGCGAGGCGCCGTAGTAGATGTGCGAAGCCGAGTAAGGGTCGAGATCTGTGGCAGCGCCCGAAGACTTGCGCGTAGGATGGATGGGCAGCTGCTTGGACTGCGATGAGGCATCGGCGGGGGCAGCCTTGTTGACAGTCGGGGCCGTCAAGCTATAGTCGGCCAGAGACTGGGCATTGACGGCGGCGAGCGAGCCAACGCGCTGTCTGGTGGATGCATCAGCAGTGCCATTGCCGTTACTGGCGGCTGGCGGCTTGTCACCGCCGTGGGCAGGTGTCGAGCTCATGGATGCAGGACTGAAGGGTCGATCGGTTGTTGATGTTGGGGCGAAGGAAGTGATGGCTTGCAGGTAGAAATATGCAGCTGTCGAGGGGCAGATGCAGGGTGAGATGTTATCAGATAGGGCTGTGACTAAGGGTCGAGGCAAGTCAGCTCAGCCGAGTCTGTGATGGGTGTGAGGAAGAAGAATTGAGATGTAAGATGATGAGTAGAGGCAGGCGCAAACGGCTACAGTGAATGGAAAAAGGCTTGAACTAGGATGGTACCCACCTGGATACGTATGGATAGACGTAGATCTTTCAGCTCAGCGCTTTCCGAGCAGGAACAAGCAGGAAGCCTTGACGTGACCGCCGGAGTCAACGCTCTTGACGCACTGAAACTCAGTGTCTGGGGAAGCTGCCACCACGACGTCACTCACCTTTTTCTGTGCTCGATTTCTCGAGCCTCACCTGGTCAAAGCTGCTGCCACTCTGACTCTCTGATCAAACGACAGAAGAAAGACGTCGATTGAGAGCGATTCTTCTTCAGCTGAACTTTCTGTATGCTTACGGCAAGATGACCTCGAGGCCAAAGGTGGCTTGGCTGACAGGACCATCAACGAAAATCTTTGTCCCTTCTGCACATAATCCAACGGTATCCACACCGCTGCTCTGTCGCATGACCCTGCTTTGTGGTTTGCTTTTCTTTTCGGCTCCGCTATTTTTCTATCTCGGACTTTCTGTGTCTGCAAATTAGTTTGCTGTGCCTTGTGCACCACTCTCTGACAAGTGCGTCGAGGCCATGGCTGTAAAGCAACACAGGACACACTAAGATGATTGTAGGCGTCCGGAGTAGACATGTTTGCAGGCTTCGGCGTTGCGACGACAAGGTACGGTAGGGTTTCAATTTTGACATCTCGATAGAGGGTTTGCGCACATGCAGTCAGGGTTGTGCAGGACTATATAAGCACCTGTTTCTGTAGGCTACTTCTCTACACGGCTCAGCTATACCTGTTCATTGATCCTGTACCCCGCATCATGCTGCTCGTCGGGCCAATAAGTTGAGGTCGCATGCTCGCTTGTCGTACAAATCTTTCCGCCTTGTTTTCGGTTCCTTGCCAATCACATCTGTGAATGTGTCTCGGGCGTAGAAAGAGGGTTCGTACATGGCAAACAATGATCGTTCCATATCCTGGTATCTCTATCGAATCTTCATAAACGCAAAAATGCAAATTATATCTACAGCTTGGCCTGCAGCACAGTCTTCATACGCTTCTCAACAGCGTCGAGGTATGCTCCGGTGGTGACATAGTCGTCCTTGCCCTTCTTTCCGCAGGCAAGAGCAAGATCCTTGGTCATGATACCTTGCTCGTTGACGACGTGAACACAGGCCTCCTCCAGCGACTCGGCGAACTTGACAACCTCGGGAGTGTTGTCGAGCTCACCACGCTTGGCAAGACCCCGGGTCCAGGCGAAGATGGAAGCGATGGGGTTGGTCGATGTGGCGTTACCCTTCTGGTGCTCGCGGAAGTGACGAGTGACGGTACCGTGAGCGGCCTCAGATTCGAAAGTCTTGCCATCGGGGGTGATGAGGACCGAAGTCATCAAACCCAGACTGCCAAAGCCTTGAGCGACAATATCGGACTGGACATCACCGTCGTAGTCTGCTTGTTGTTAGTTTTGTGCTTACCGAGAACCACGATGCGACAACTCACTCTTCAAAGCCATGATGTAGCCACCCTCGCTCTTAATCATCTGGGCGACCATGTCGTCGATCAGACGGTGCTCGTACCAGATACCGGCCTTCTCGAACTCGGACTTGTACTCCTTCTGGTAAATCTCCTCGAAAATGTCCTTGAATCTTCCATCGTACTTCTTAAGAATGGTGTTCTTTGTGCTCATGTACAGAGGCAGCTTCTTATCGATGGCGAGCTTGAAACTGGCGTGTGCGAAACCAGAGATACTCTCGGCAGTGTTGTACTGAGTCTGGGCGACACCTCCCTCGTGGTGCTTCTGGAAGTTGAAGACCTCAATCTCCTCGGGCTCGCCGCCCTTGGGTGTGAAGACCATCTTGAGGGTACCCTCGCCTTTGATCACAAGATCCTTGGCGCGGTACTGGTCACCGAAAGCGTGACGGCCGATAATGATGGGCTTCTTCCAGCCGGGTACGAGACGAGGAATACGAGGAATGACAATGGGCTCACGGAAGACGGTTCCACCGAGAGCGTTTCTGATGGTGCCGTTGGGAGACAGCCACACTGAGGAAGTGTCAGACTCATGCTATTCTTACACGTTCGCTCATACAAATACTCACTCTTCTTCAGGTTGAATTCCTTGACGCGAGCCTCGTCAGGAGTGATGGTGGCGCACTTGACACCGACCGAGTACTTCTTGATGGCCTCGGCGGCATCGATAGTGACCTGGTCATTAGTCTCATCTCTGTAGGGGAGACCGAGATCGTAGTACTTGAGGTCGATGTCGAGGTAAGGGTGAATGAACTTGTCCTTGATGTCTTGCCAGATGATACGGGTCATCTCGTCGCCGTCAAGCTCGACGACGGGGTTCTTGACCTTGATCTTGTTGAATGCAGCCATCCTTCGTCTCTGCTCAATTGCAGCAAAAGCGGGTCTGGAGATGAATTGAGGTCGCACAGCAGCGTTGGAGGAGAGTTGGAAGATGCTACGGGTAGCAGCAGGACGGAAAGAGGCGCTCATGGTCGCTGATACGGAAAAGGCAGGAAAGCAAAAAGATACCTCGGGAAAAGGGAAGGTGCAGCTTGTGAAGAAGGAACTCCTCTCTTGTGTTCAAATAATTCACCAGTCATCGCACGCCAACCCCGCAGAAATCCAAAGCAGGCCGATGCCGGCTGATAACGAGGCCATCTGTGTCATTGCCGTCACGTCTTTGCTACACGCTCGGTCGAATTGGCGAGACTGGCATGTGAAGTGTAGCCGTGTACGTGACTTTCTTCCGCCGGCTGAATAGGGACGGGCCCTGCTATGGGCGGCATGGCGCGAGGATGGACGGATCTGTATGACGGCAAGCAATTAGAAACGCAACAGCTCCAGCTCGTTCTTCCCGGCGAACGCGGCCGTGCGCCGACATGACGCTGGTGCTGTCGCGGGGTTAGACGAGATTATCCCCGCCCGAATTTACCGCGGCAGCAGCAGCAGCGACTCTTCGATATTCAGGTGAACAAGACAAGGTCGTTCTTTCCTCAAGATACCTCCTGTCAACAATTACACAAGATGGCAACCCCCAACCCCCTAGCAGACCAGGCGTCTGACGCCGCGCCGGTCTCGTCCAAGACGTACACAATTGCTGGCGTGCTCACAACCGTCTACGGACTCGACGAACTTGCATCGTCAGCAAAGGAAGTCGCAGTACTATGGCTACTTCACCCTCGACTCCAAGTGCAGTCAATCATGGCGCCAGTAGCTGCAGCTTCAATTCGTGATTGGAATGGCCGATCC
Organism: Aureobasidium namibiae CBS 147.97; assembly: GCF_000721765.1. NCBI lineage: Eukaryota > Fungi > Ascomycota > Dothideomycetes > Dothideales > Saccotheciaceae > Aureobasidium > Aureobasidium namibiae. The sequence continues at coordinate 338,515 of NW_013581207.1, forward strand.
GCATCCAAGTCCAAAGGCCTGATTGCCGTCTCATTTGACCAGCGTAATCATGGTACGCGAGAGGCCACCCCATTGGCAAATGAGAGCTGGAAACAGGGCAATCCGACACATGCCCAGGACATGTTCTCCATCTTTCGTTCGTTCCACAATCTCCTGATCTTCTGCAACGCGATCTGACTTCGATATGAACAGACGGCACAGCCCAAGACACGTCGATGCTGATTGACTTCCTCTCCTCCTACATCTTCCCAGACTCCTCGAGGACCATCACCAAGCATCTCGTGTTGGGCATCTCGCTCGGCGGCCACTCAACATGGCAATGCATCCTGCACGACCCTCGCATCACTACTGCCGTTGTCGTCATCGGCTGCCCAGACTACAAGTTCCTCATGACTGATCGTGCAAGGAAGTCAAAACTCTCTACGTGGACAGCTTCGGAGGGCAAAGACTTCCTTGGTTCGACAGACTATCCGAATGGCCTCTGCCAGGCCACTGACAAGTGGGATCCAAAGTCTTTCCTGGTAGGTGACAAGCTGAACCCCACCGAAGAACAAAAGAAGACATTGCAACCTTTGATCAAGGAAAAGTTGGGAGGCAAGCACATCTTGTGTCTTTCTGGCGGAAAGGACAAGCTTGTGCCATATACTTGTAGTGCACCCTTCCTAGACTGGATGAAGAGCGGTCTCGACAAGAGGGACGGTTGGTTCAACGATCAGAATATCGTGCTGGAAGACATAATCGACGAGACGGCAGGTCATGAGTACAGCGCAAAGATGAAGGTCGAGGCTGTGCGTTTCATCTCCGAGAACCTCGCTGGCGAGGGCAGCCTTAAGGCTGGCACGAGAACCTCCAAGATCTAGATTCGCTCGGCATTGATTGCTTGTATATACCGATGCTTAACGACTCATACTTTTCGTTCCCGATACGATCACCAATTACCTGAACCGGCAACATTTGATGAAGGCCGAGCATGATCCGGAAAGAACTCGTGGTGAGTCAAACAGGTACACGAGCACAGGACAGTTCCGGTACTTGTTCGAGCACCAGACGTTGGAGTCAGGAACAGCCTCGGCCGTGAACGTGCTGCCACCAAGGTCTGCCTACACAACGTCGACTCTGCCAACAGAACGTCCATCTTCACCATCATTCTGCGACACAACCTTCTACATCGGTCGCGAGTTGTAAGAACTGCCCAGAGTGTGATCCTACTCAATCTCATGACAATGCCTAGTAACCCAGCGCAAACTCGCAAGTTCCGTCTGACAAAATGTGGCAAGTCGATCGTTGGTGTCTCGGACAACGTTCGGCATCATGTTCCCCAGATCGCCGACTTTCATGTGCTTTCCCCAGATGCTTGGCTTTGTCATTCTGACTTTCATCGAAGCCTCGGATGAAGGGAGTCAACGTCGAGTCACAACCGCTCGGCCTCTCGTCATGGCCAAAAGCGCAGGTAAGGAGCTGTCGCCGAGGTCCAAGTCATCATCTTCTGCTGTGAAGTCCTGAGTTCAGCATTGTAGCCACTGATCCGATTGGCCCCGGCCATGTTTCTCATTGGCCTGTGACGCTCTCTGCTCTCATCGAGTACCGGTAAGTCATCTGAAGCTCTCGAGTCTTTGTAAGAGGTATATATGAGCTCTTGTTCCCCCCGCCTTTGTGGCTCATCCAATATTTTTTGTACCCCCGTTCCATCTCAAGTTCCTGGTCTTACACAAGAAGAAACATCCCTTGTCATTCGATTGTCAATCTACTCCAACACATCACATTACCGCCAAGCTGGCAGAAAGACTCAAGAGTATCTTGGGCCACGTCAAGGAGATTCTTCCAACCATGTCTTCTTCTGGTCTCGATGCAGAGGAGCAGCAGTTCCAGGACGAGGTTGCCGCCATCAAGCAATGGTGGAGTGAGCCCCGCTGGAGATACACCAAGCGTCCTTTTACCGCTGAGCAAATTGCAAACAAGCGTGGAAACTTGACAATTCAACACCCTGGAAACGTCCTATCGAAAAAGTTATGGAACATCGTCGAGAAGAGATTTGCCGTAAGTCCAGCTTCTTAGGAACCAGGAGATTTCCATTCTAACACATCTCATCAGGAAAAAGATGCTAGTTTCACTTACGGCTGTCTTGACCCCGTCATGGTCACACAGATGGCCAAGTATCTCGACACCGTCTACGTCTCGGGCTGGCAAAGTTCCTCGACCGCCTCCTCAACCGACGAGCCCGGACCAGATCTTGCAGACTACCCATACACCACTGTCCCTGACAAGGTCCAACACCTCTTCATGGCTCAGCTGTTCCATGACCGCAAACAACGCCACGAAAGACTCTCTACGCCCGCTTCGCAACGCAAGAGCCTCGCCAACACCGACTTCCTACGCCCGATCGTCGCCGATGCCGACACTGGTCATGGTGGTCTCACAGCAATCATGAAGCTTACAAAACTTTTTGTCGAAAAAGGTGCCGCCGGTATCCACATTGAAGATCAAGCTCCTGGTACAAAGAAGTGCGGTCACATGGCCGGCAAAGTCCTCGTGCCCATCAGCGAACACATCAACCGCCTTGTGGCCATTCGTGCCCAAGCAGACATCATGGGCAGTGATTTGCTCGCCGTCGCCCGTACAGACTCCGAAGCCGCTACCCTGATCACCTCGACCATCGACCCCCGCGACCACGCCTTCATCATTGGAGCCACCAACCCTGCCCTCCAACCCCTCAGCGAACTCATGGGCGCCGCCGAAGCAGCCGGCAAATTCGGCGACGAGCTTCAAGCCATCGAAGACAAGTGGACCGAACAAGCCAACCTCAAACTCTTCTCCGAGGCCGTGGTCGACACCATCAACGCCGGCGTCCACGTCAACAAAGCCGAATTGATTGCCCAATTCGCCGAACAGGCCAAGGGCAAGAGCAACGCAGAGTCCCGCGCCATCGCCAAAGCCCTTACCGGCGTCGACGTCCACTTCGACTGGGAAGCCGCCCGCACACGTGAAGGCTACTACCGCTACCGCGGCGGCTGTCAGTGCGCCGTCAACCGCGCCATCGCCTACGCACCCTACTGTGACATGATCTGGATGGAATCCAAGCTTCCCGACTTTGCCCAAGCTCAAGAGTTTGCTGCAGGTGTCCATGCCGTTTGGCCTGAGCAGAAACTTGCTTACAACCTCAGTCCGTCATTCAATTGGCAGACTGCAATGAGCACTTCTGACCAAGAAACTTATATCAAGAGGCTTGCTCAATTGGGATACTGTTGGCAGTTTATCACGTTGGCTGGCTTGCATCAGACTGCGTTGATTTCTGATTCGTTCAGTAAAGATTATGCTGCTCGTGGTATGAGGGCTTATGGTGAGACTATTCAGAGCAAGGAGCAAGAGGTAAGCAACACTTCACCCCATTCTCTCTCCGGATTAGTACTAACAACATCACAGAATGGTGTCGAAGTCCTCAAGCACCAGAAATGGTCAGGAGCAAACTATGTCGATGAACTCCTGAAGATGGTCTCTGGTGGTGTGTCCAGTACCGCCGCTATGGGTAAGGGTGTTACGGAAGATCAGTTCAAGGCTGTCGATCGCCCTGGTGAGAGTGGGTACAAGGCTGAGGAGAATCATTGAGATGTTGCAAAGACGGGATGGGGAGTTGATAGGATGAACCTTCTAAGAGTTGAATTTTATTCCTTCTAAACTTGGGTGGTGTGTTATGTCTCTATGAGAACATGTATCTGTATTGTGCCTCTCCCCATTCCTAGAAAGATATGTGGAGCCATCAAGCCAAATCCCGAGTCTTGGGGGCTGACTTCCTGCTGTCCTTTTTCTCTTGTTACAACTCCCGTGTCAAAACTATGACATTATCAACTCAGCGCGACATGATCCTAGGCTCAGTCACACTCATTCCTCCAGTGCTTTCATGCCCCTCTCTGTGGCCTGAAATGGACCGATTCAACATTCCGATCAAACAAAGGAAAGAAGGAGAGGGAAAGAAGACACGTTCAACAAAGGGCATCAATGATCCACCACTAATGAACTCGTAAGAGTCGTAGTTGGTGTTACTACCCTCGCCGTCGTTATCGTTCTGGTTGCTCTCCTTCATAGAACTGTCATGGAGCTGAAAAGTTACAACTGTTGTTGTCTGGGCACGGCAGTAGTATCATTATCAGATGTGACGTTGTCTTTTTGTTCAAGCTTTTGGGGAAGAGTTGCTACTTTCTTGCGGGATGGGGGTTTGATCTTCTGATACTCCTTTCTGTGGCCTGCAATAGTATCCAACAGGTGCTGCAGTCGATTGGAATCCCAGGACTTTCCCGGTGACAAGGGCGAGCTTGTAAATCTCGATATCCAGCTCGAGAGATGTCTCAAGCACTCTCTGGGCCTGAGCATAAGCACTGCAGCCTTCGCTTGTGGACCGGACCACAGCGAGATCTGATGGCGCTTTCGTTATATATGGAATCACTGTGGTGAGCCCCTGATCTTAGACCAGTGGCATCCACCAACGACTCAAGGAGGTCTTCTTCAGCATTTCCATGCGCTTTGTCATCGTGTCCAGGGCCTGAGGGAAGAAGGTCCACAGCTCGGCGACCTCACGAGACAGTGCGCTGACTTCACCAGCCAAATGAACTACCATATAGCCAGGCGAGGAGCCCACCCATATTCGGCAGCCTGGATGTCTGAGGAACCTCTCCGTGAATCAGGAACAGTCGCCGCTAGAGCTAGAAGTGAAGCAGAAGTGAAGGGGAGGTGAAGCTAAAGCAAAATGTGCAAAAAGAAAGGATCGCTCACGTAGTCGACCTCAGGCACTTGCCTGCTATGCACCCTTATTTCATGGTTGACCCAGCGTATGTGTTGGAATCAAACCCCTACAATACTGAGCACATTTACTCTGCCAATTCTAACTCAATATATGCCCGCATGGTGTATGGAGTGCGAATTCCGGGACACTTGCTCTCTTGCCATAAAAGTCCGTTTGCCATGATCTTAGAATGGTCGATCGGAATGTCGTGTTGCAATCATAGTCCTACTCGTACAGGGGAATGGCGGACTTGTGAGGGCAGTCGATCCATGTCGAGCAAGTGATTGCTTACATGGTGTATCTGTCTTCTTGTCCAGGAGTCTTCTCATGCATGTTTTAATCTTTCTTCTAACTCCACTCCCAAGGACATCGAAACTCCAGTATATGAGGACGTGTTTTCTTTCTCCAGCTCAGTCAGGTTTGATACTGGGGAACGTCACGAAGGCAGATGACCCTGGGTACGCCGATGACGGTTTGAGCATGAGCTATTTGTGAGATGATTGCATAGAGGATGGATGGTTCACGTACATCGAAGGACAGACCCCGTCGAAAGATCGCCCGGGTCGACTACCGTGAGGGCGGCAATCAGGCAGCCCTCGGTGGAGATGAAGAGTATGCTGAGGACGAGGCACCGTCCAATCCAGCCAGATACCCGACATCCAAGCAGCTAGACAGTGTCAAGGACGCAGCCAAGCTCGCTGACCTGCAAACTCAGTTTGATAATGTCAAGAGTCGCTTCGACGTCTCGCTCGATCCTGCATTGGTCTATGTAGACAGGACAAGAAAGCTTCCCTCTGATTCTGACGTCTGATATGTGCACATGCAGGTTCCTCAGAATCAATGGCGGCCTATATAGACGAGAAGTAGGCAGAAGGACGTGTGCAAAGTAATGATCGCTAGTTCATGTCAGCAATGGCTAGCATAGCAGGCTCATCTATCTTACAAGTTGATACCCATCTCCACCATCTTAGCCTCATCGCCTCTGGTAAGGTCACCACGATCCCAGTAAACTAGGACGTTCTTCGTGATACCGGCTTGAGGGGGTTTGATGTTGACATTCGTCACGAAGCTGATGTACGTGTTAAGGGGCGTGGTGTCTCCTATGATGTATTAGGTACAGTTTTAGACGAGAATGATTCTTCCTACATTGAATGAGGTGCGTAGACGAAGGTGTCCTGTGCTCCATCAGACATTCAAGCGTTTTCGGATGCTCTGTGATGTGTCTGACTCCAGAGCGATATGTGCAGGAACCTGGACACTGGTAGAAGAGCCACTAGGCCGGTTGTTCTTTAGGCCCAATCTTTGAATCGAAAGGCATTTTATTGACTTGATGCTAGTAAGTGCCGGGTCAAGGTAAACAGGTAATTTGTTCAGTGAAGTTTAGTCTCCCTCTAAGTGTCTAGCGTGTATAGGTCTAAGACTCTCTGTCATCGACAACAATGTTCCCATCTTGGGCTTGCGGTCTCCGACGCGCATGTATCCGTGTTAAGCCTCTGGGCAGATATACTGGTCATAGTGCTTCTAAGCAATGTTGGTTATGGAATTGCTGTAGCGCTATCGCGGTTCTGGTTTGCGGCAGAACACCTTGACAGGGACTCGAGAATATAGGAATGAGACTTCCAGCGCAGTTAAGTATTACTCACGTCCTGGTTGGTATTCTCGGGCCGCCTTTAAAGGCATAGCGTGGGTAGGTTGCTCTAGCATCTTGATCGATATTCATCTTGCCAGCTTGTGCTCTGCTGTTAATGTGTTGATCAAACATCTCCTATACCATGACATAGCGGTTCATGATGCTATACAGGCAGTCTCTGCTAGTGGATATGCAGTGGGATATTAGACTAGAGAGCCCGGTCTCCGCGATGCTCTAGCTACGACGCGTATATCATCCGGGACAGCCACTGCAGCGGCTTTGATTGTACTTGAAGCTGCCGAAGCCTGGAGCCTGCGGACATCTATAATATATATATATGATCCACCAAGAAAAGTGACGCCAGACTGAGGGAGATAATTACAACCACGCTGATATGGGACTGACGAGCATCCACTTCCGCATTCTGTTGTCACTTTCCTAGCCCTTCTACTTCCCAAGCTTTGGTCAGGCATGAACAAGCTGAACTCAGTATCAAAGTCATCTCAGAAAAGACGACATAGGGGAACGTAAACGTGTTTCATAGGTGTGGTGCAACTCATGATCATGAAACACAAACGAGACATCAAAATCGAAAGATCCTTCCAAGACCGGCCCAGATACTGATATATAGCTTTTGAGGTGGCAGGGAGGCATCGGAATCTCCACCCTGGGCAAAAATATCAGAGTTCTAGCGCGGTTCTTTGCGGCTGGGCTCGCGTACGTGAGGCTAGATCCACCCGACTGGGTCGTACATGTAGTCGAGAGGTAAGTGATCATAGATGTTCGTTGCAGTGGTAACAAGAGTGCAAAAAGAAAAAGGTGACCAGGGTTGAATCGAACCAATGACCTATGATGAATGCAGTGAAGTTACCGGTAAACATACGCCAACGGTAACGGACACCTGCTTCCCACTGCACCATCTATCCGCTGGTCAAAAGGAGTGCTCACTTTGCGGATTATGTACGCAAGTGTTGGTGATGTAGTCCCCGGAGCGAAATGACTGTGGCAGGTTTATAGGATATCTACGTTTCCTCCTCGTCAAAGTTGGAAGAGCTTTAACGCGAGGTTGACCATGGCTTCTTCGGCCACTTTGGAATAACTCTGCAGTGCATAGGTGAAACGCTTGTGAAGAAGTCACATCCTTGATCACAATGCCGGTCATGCCTGGAAAACCACCCCCTCAGATAGAACTGAGCATAGCCTTCAGATCGAAGTCGTTAAATCTTTCCTATTCTTCTTCGTCCTTGCGCATCTGGTCGACGAGCGTCTTGATACTTGGCAATGTTGTTCTGAAGAGATGGTGATAGCCAGGGAGTAGACTGTGATCGACTTCGCAGCCAGCTTGGTAGCCTCTGGTCATACGCTCGTACGCTTGCTCGGTATCGCCAGGAGGGCGCTTAACCACAGAGACATAAGAGAAGTCAGAAGCGGAAGGCACATGGGTTTTGCAAAAGACGTACGTGAAAGCACTGCGCTTCCACGACGAAGTCAAGATCAAACATATAGTCTAACCAAGTCACATAAGTTACTGATATCCTGTTATGAATCGAGAGATTCAGGGGACGTATATGAATGCGTTTGTGTTCCATACATTATGACTTGGAACCACGGCTAAGAGGTTACCGGTCAATCTTGAGCTCTTCTTGTGCTGGCGACGGCACTTGGCGCAGACAACAGTTGGGACAGCAGGAGCAGCAACAGCCGATGAAGCAGTTAAGGGGCGAGCGGTAGTAGAGGAGGAGGCGGGAGTGAAGACGGGGCCGGCGGCTGATGATGCAGCTGGGGTAGTGCTGATCGATGGAGGTGCCGGGAGAATGTAGCGGTAACGAGTTGAGGGAACGTAGGAGGCGTTGGCAGTGCTCTCATTTTCGTACTCTGTATAGCAATACTGTGGAGTATGTTAGATGCGTTTATCAACACTCCGTACAGGCCCCTTTGTATGACTGCGGTACCTGAGGTGGGAGTTCTGATACAAGATGTCATATATATAAGAGCCTACTGGTCAGGGAAATAGTCCAGAGAAGTGATGAGACAAAGTCCAGTCGTGAAAATGTTGAATATCAGGTCAATCTTTCCGAACGCTCGTCGACGTTTAGAACTTGTGGCCAGATTTCTTCGTCAAGATTACAGATGGTAAATCTCAGCCCGATACCCACTCACTACGCCATATGTTCTGAGAAGAGCGAAGTGCTTAGTCCTCGAGCGTGAGATTGCGCCTCCTCGAGATTCGCTACGTTAACCACGATAGCGCTTCAGTAAGCCGACGACCCTGTCTGACAGACAAGAGTGCGTTCTTCTTGTCGGCTCTGATGAAATGAGCAAAGACCATAGCAGGTCTTGTTAAACTCTCTCTTGCTGTCCTTCTCCTCCTTTGTAATCTTGGCAATCTCTTCTGCAGCATCTGCCTCGGTCACGTTTTCACTATGGAGCATAGGTCAGACGGGATTACTTTGGGGCCTAGTGGAGAAGAGTACTTACTTAGGGAGGTAATCGTTGTCAGGGTCGTAAGGAATTTTGATTTTGCGATCTCCTTTCCAGTCCTCTTGTAATTTGTGGGAAACACGCTCGGCTGAAGATATACAGGATGTTCCAGGGAGGCGACACAATAGGCTATAGGATGCAGTAGCCTATGGTAGGTACATATGATCTATTGTGCATCTTGAGGTTTATTGTTGAGTATCTTACACCTCCAGCTGTATGGGCCGAGCATGCTGGGAGAATCTCGTCAGTAATAACTTGAAGAGTTGGCAAGGGACCCGTTGCGATCATTGTCGGTTCCAAGAAAATACGGAGACCAACACCAGCGGCTTTGTGATCAGCTTGATATGCGCGATGTCTGGCCAATACAGCTGGCAATTATGTGAGCACATCGGCAGGCTCGACGTCACAACATCTGTAGAGTTGTTCGACGTGTACTCGACCATGGTCGCGCGAGTAATGTCACCAATCTATTCACCTTGAGATATATAATTCGATTCTTCACACCTTAAATCCCGTATCGAAAGCGCGGCGGACGACAACACTCCAGCAAGAGCTCAAAGATTGGTGGGTCTGTATCTGTCGATGTAGCACAGATACTGTATCACTGCTTGGCTGTTGCCGTCAAGTGCTATCACAGTTGAAGACAATTTAGACTTGTGCTTGAAGAAGAGAAGAGGTCTACAAATCACTCTGATATTTGAGGTCGAGAAGTTCGACATATGCGAGAACGCAGGACTCGTGCTTGTTGTATGCCCTGGTGGTGATAAGCATACGGGTCTTTGCGTGTTTTCTGGGCAGCCCTTAGTGATCGAGTAGACCTTGCTTGGGTCTCTCTTTGTGCCGTGAGGCATGGTAACAAAGGCGGCGGCGGAGCCCTGGTCTATAAGATCGAACGAGAAGGAGTGATGGGTGACGGGCTGATAAGATCGTGCGCCGGAGCAGCAAGGCAGACAGGTGGTGCCATGGCGGCAGGAGAGAAGGAAGCGAGGAACAACAATATAGTGATGTTGACTGCGGCACGATGGTGAGTGACAAAAAGAATTGTATGACCGAGGTGAGAGAAGAAAGAAAAGAGGAAAGGGTGAGGAACACCAGGCAGAAGTGCTGGGCTATGCTCTCGCAATATGTTTGCAGCATCTTCATCGTTCCCGAACAGGTTGTCTCGTGCAGAAGGTCAATTGAACAGGTAAGGTAAGTCACAGAGCTCTGAGTGACGATCTTTGAAGTCGTACATATCGACAGGTCGATAGCGCCGCCTTGTCACCCAGGCTCGGAAGGCTCTCGAAGGAGTTCTTGCGAGGCTTGATGGTGGAGGCAACGCGCCATGAGCGTAACTCTTTAATGACATAGGCATGTGGATGACAGTAAGACCTTGTGCTCGTCGGCACGGTTATATGGGGATGTAGACTTCATAGTCTCTGAACCGTATGTGACTCGAGGTGCAAAGACACACGAAACACCCTTCTGGGCGCACTTCACACCGACTCCGCCGTCATGAGAGGCCACCCAGCGGACGTGGAGCTTGCGACAGCCCTCGCAAGTACCACGACGAGCAGTTGGCTTGGTGATTCTGGACTTGAGAACCCTGTTGCGAGGTGTTGATGAGGACCCTGTTACGTGGGGAGGATCCGTAAGCTGCTCTGGGTTGGAAGACGTAGGGGACGCCTTTCTGCACGCACTTCTCACAAGCGCCATTGTCTGCCGAAGGAATGCAGTGAATGTGGATTTTGATGCAAGTCTTGCAAGTTCCACGCAAAGTGGTTGGCTTTGTGACCCTAGATCTCAAAACGCGGTTGCGAGGGGTCGCGACAGGAGGGACGGGGATGTGGCAGCTGGCGAATTGCTTGTCCGCAGTGTAGTCGAATGGAAGATAGCTGATGAGAGAAGGAATTGCCCACCTCCTACTTGTCTCTCTAACGTTCTCCTCCATATCTTCGTCTCCATCGCTTTGTGTCATCTCGGAGAAGTCTTCCTCTTGGTCGCTGTCCAGCTAGACTTGATAGGCGAGGTAAGAATCAGACACCAACCTACACAGCACAAGTCAGTCAATCACGGTAACAATGTATAGAGGACAGAGAATAGGCGTACTAGGAACTGTATCCTAGGGCATCGACAGCTGCGTTGAACATTTTAGGTTCGTCAGCGGCGATTACAGTGTACAGTCTGTCCTGGAGCTACATTGTTGGTAGTTTCCTACGCTGGAGGGTTAGTCAATCTAGACGATGATGGCATGCAGCGTATTAAAGTGTGATAGAGAGATGGGAGAGGATGCGCAGAAGCGAGAAATTGCCCAAGTGGAGGAGTAGTATACAGGCATACTGTTAACGCGTACAAAGAGACACGGTGCTGCTAGCGCAAAGGAGACTTACTGTGATGCTTGAGAGTGGGCGTGGTTGGTTTGATGGTATGGTGGTAGGGTGCAAGAACGTAAGAGTGGTTGTTATGATGGTATGGTGGTAGAGGTAGGGTGGAAGTGATATTGATCCAAGTTGAGAAGGACTGGGTCGATCAGGACAGGAGTCGATCGCGTCGAGTGGGAGAACCTTTACTGTTACAGCATCACACCTCGTCTGAACCTCCTTGCTTTGACCCGCATGTCAACGGCGAGGTCGTGCCGAGTGCACGATCGATGGCGCAGATGAGGTACTCATGACAAGGACAAAGTGGCGGCTGATCAGACGACCTCAGAACCTCAAAGGAAAAACCTTCGTTTTCGTAATTCAAGCCATTAGGGACGAACTCCGCTCAACGGAAGTTGATAGCTGGCATCATGAAGGGTCTCCTGGACAGCATACTGGGGACAGGGTATCTTGCAGCCAGCTCCTCCATCTCTTTCTTGTCCTGGACCAGCCACTGAGCACTCTTTCGCTTGTCGGTGCCTTCCCTGAGTATGTTAAAGCGGTGGTCCCACCAGAGCGGATCCCTGTCGCCGTTGCGTCTGGAGGCTTTGCACTTCGGTTGGAGCAACGTAGACCTGGTAGTCGGTAAAGGGTAGCTCGGTATCCCCATCCCTCTCCAACTTCTTCCACGCCTCCTCAGTCAACACTCCAGACTCATTGATGTCATCCTGACAACAATAGAACCACGAGACTTGCGGCGCATGTCTCAAAAGACCCTGAGCGCGCTGATCAGCCCAGAACTCTCTGGAGCCGCCCCATTGTCTGATATGGAGACTAGGGGTGAGAGAGCCAAGCTACAGAGATAACAGGCAAGGGCAGAGGACGGAGGGTTCGGGTAGGGTCTTCCTCTAGTTCATGAGTGTAGTGGACTGTGATGAAGAAGGAACGCATGCTCTCAAAAGCATCGCGGTGGGTCATGTCGAGTATGGTAATCAGGGCAGTATGAACAAGACCTCGGGTGCAACCTCCTGAGTTGATGGAACAATCAGGAGCTTTGACACAGAATAGTCGTCATGCTCCGGAGGCCTCTAAGAGGCGTTTGCCGACAGAGAACCTGGCACCACAGACATATATACATATCTCTCGAGCATCAAGCATGAGGGTTGACGAAGTTGATGGCGACCAGAGTTGTCGACTTATTCGGCAACTGTGATGGCGAGCGTTTGCCATAATATATATCGATGAACAGTGATGGTTCAGAAAATGAGATGAGAGGATATGAGCGATCAAGATGGCGACCGACTGGAATGGCGCTGAAGGGGCTCAAGCCAATATATATATATATATATATATATATATATCAATGGAGTTGAAGGATGAAAATGTCAGGGGAAACGACGGGTGAGAAGGGACCTTATATGCCTGCTCTGCAACACGAAATAAGTCAGAAGCTTGTTGCTTGCTCTGGTCACTTTTGCTTTTCGAGCTGATTGGAGAAGCAATAGTATAGCGGAAAGAGGTAACGGGAAGGAGCAAGTGAGCAAAAGAACGAGAGGGAAGAAGCAAGCAAAGGAAGAAGGAGGGAAATGGGCAAGCAAAAGAAGATGAGAAGAGCAAACATCTGTAGAAAAACGCGTCAGTCAGCAGTCCAGAAATACAAAGGGAAAGACGAGAACCCCCATCATCAGCACAAGCAAGACAGAACAAAGACGGGAGGAAGAATAGATGATTGGTAATTGCGAAATTGCCTCATCCAAAAGCTCAGGCAAGCAAGCTTTAGCAATCAACAAGCTTGCCCTGCATATTTCAAACCCCTCTCACGTCTCGAACACAGTCTCCACATCCTTCCAATCGCCCTTGTCTCTGCGTTCCCAATAGCCATTCTTGCCCGTGCTCAACCTCCAAATCTCTTCGTCACCCTCTTCTCCCTTAACAAGATCAAAGAATTTAGGTTTCCACTCCACACCATGTGTTTCCAAGACCTTTCTTCTAGCGCGTTGACGCTCTTCAAGTTTAGCTTTGAGTGCCTCCGCTTCATCTGATTTGCCATCTTCGAGCGCGCGTTGGTCAGGACGTAAGCGTGAGTCAGTGGGTGAGATTGCTTTCTTGTCTGCCTCGTCGATCTGATTGAGACAGGCTGCGAAGGAAGTGTAGCCGTAGACTTTAGGAGCGTTGGGAACTAGAGGTCCAGCGGTCCAGATGTTTTCCCCCGTGTCAGTGCGAGAAAGGCTTTCTATCCATTTGCCTGTCAAAGTGGCTGAAAGAGGCGAAGATGAGGAAGCATTGTAGAATTGTGCTGTCACTTCTTCACTGCGGCCAGAGAAGATACCTCCAGCTTTGAAGGTGACGACAGCTTTTGATCCGTTGGTTTCGTTGACAACAGTCATGCTTTCGACGGGCTCGATGTATTTCTCGCCGGCAATGACATTGCGGAGGAAACAAGTTGCCAAAGTCCAAGAGTACTTCTCACCGTTCACATTGTGTAGCACCAATCTCATTTTGCCTTCAGTGTTGAGTTCAGCACTCTTGCCCCAGAACTTCTGAGTGGGTTGTTGGGATTGAGACAATGACCATGCCGAGTCCAAGGCGTCGGCCTGGAAAGCCATGCGTACAGGCCGGTGGCACACTTTCTCAGAAACAAAGCGGAAGCCAAGATCTGAGCGGATGAGTTCGTATGTTTCTCCAAGCATAGGATTGAAAGGCTTGCGAATTGCTCTTTCCTTGACCCGGTTGCTAGCGAAGTTGGAGATGGCGAATGCGGCAACATGGATGAGTCGGTCGAGTGATTTATCTGGTGAGGAAAACGATGAAGCCTTGTGCAATAGATCAACAGACTCGAAAGGTTCAGCGAGACGCTGCAATGCCGAGAGCGGCTCGTTGGCGGTGACAGGCATGCTGACAGTACTAAGGTCCTTTCCAGCATTCTTTCTAAGGAAGCCAATGAGTGATGGCGGAGGCTGTTTGGGTGGTGATATGGTGGAACGGTACGTGATCTTCGGTAGCGGGGAAGTCAATGGCGTAGGCTTCGCAGGGAAGAGAGAGGTGTGGCCAGGTACAGCAGCCGTGTCGTTGGAAAGTATTGTGGTATCTCCAGCATCGCTGCTAGTATCAGAATCACCTGCATTAGATGCAATGTCCTGGAACTCTCGATCATCGTCTTCTCTAGAAGCCTCGCTGGATCTACGGATTGACAAGAGTTGCGAAGGCACGTCCTCGGCGTCGAAGAATTCTTGCGAAGAAACCGAATCAATAGACATGCGGGAAGCAGCAGGAGCGAGCAGATTTGGGTTGATTGGCATGCGACGTGCTTTCGACTCCTGCAGCAGAGCAGAGAAGTCGTTCACCACGTTGTCTAGATCGCGTAGAAGAGCCAAGCATCGCTCGTGGGTCTCCTGCATGGTGATAGAAGCAGTATGGGCTGGCTTGTTTGAATAGTTGGGAAGAGGGGAAGTCGGATGGGAAGTAGTAGGTGAGGAGCCGTTCGGGACTTCAAGCTGTTGGCCTGAAGTCTTGCGTATGAAGCCAGGAGCCTCCTTGCTGGCAGAACTAGGCTTGCGCTTCCAGAATGGCAATCTTTCTGAGTGGCTGGTAGTACAGGCTTTTTCGGTATCTGCAAAGAATGGGTTTGTAAAAGACTCGACAGACGAGGCACTTGGGGAAGCAGCTGCAATGGAAGGAGACATCTGGACACCAGTGTCTTGAGCAAGTCTGCGTAGAGCATCGCGAGAACCAGAAATTCTGCTGACGATCTCCTCTGCACGCTCCCACTCGACCGATGTGACAGCTTCCGAGGAAGCAGGGAAAGGACTTCTGTTCTGAGTAAAGACAGCGGGAGTCGAAGGACCAGAAACAGCAGTGGCCGAAGCACGCTCAAGAGCCTCTCTCCACTCCTCGAAGTCTTTCTGGTTGCTAGCTCTGAGATGCCAGACCTCTGCACCAGAGTCAACCGAGAATTCGCGAGTCTTGGAGTCAGCACCCACAGCGACTAGAGACAGCGGCACGGCACCACGCAAAGCCGAAGCATGGCTGTTGCGGTAGTAGGACAGTGTGCCAGAGGTAAAGTCGAGCGAAAAGAAACGACGAGCGTAACCTTGACCCTTCTTTCTGCGACGCTTGCCCAAAGTGCCACTATGGATGTCGTGAGGCATCAGCGATGGGTGGAACGAAGCTCTTGTGCGCTTAGCAGATTGTGTCTTTTCCAACTCTTTTCTCAACGACTCGACAGACGCGCCAGGTGTAGCAGAGATGCGCGGGCTGGCCTTGAGATTCTGCGTACTCGGTTGAGCCTTGAGCTGAGCTCTCGACTTTGGCGGGGCGTTTGTGGGATGTGTCATGAGGACCAGCGTCGCAGTCTTGGAGACGGTCTTGCTGAAGGTGTTGTCGAACACAAGGCCGTACATGCCTCCCTGTCCAGGCGCGACATGGTAGGTGCCGACTCTGACCTTATCAGCTTCGCAGTTGCCGACCCACTCGACACAGCGCAAGCCAATGTTATGCAACTTCTCCATGACAGTGCTGGCCTCGTGTTTGGCAACCGAACTCCCTCTCTTTCTCCCATCGTTCACGGGTTCGTCGTTACTGTGGGCGCTCGGCGGGGGTTCGAGGGTGGCAGACGACGAGTTTGGCATTCCAGGAGCAAGGCCATTTTTTGTTCCAGGGTGTTTGAAGATGCCGAAGTTGATGCTCTTCTTGTGCGGTTGCACACTCCATCCAATCGAGTGGCCTTCATTGACGTGGATCCATCGCACAATGTAGCTCTGTTGTTTTGGTGCTCGTCAGCCTTGCAACTTGTATACACTTTCGGTCCGGTCCGGGCCCCTCCTCTCCAGGCTGCAGCAACTCACCCTTGAATGGATCTGCAAGTTCTCCATTCTTGCTGCTTTTCCGTTCAGAGTTTAGAGCGACAGTCGCAACATCCAGATTGTGCAAGAGACGAAGTAGTTTCTAGGAATGCAAGATGATAGAAATCCAGGGATGAGGCAGAAGAAAGGGCTCAAGGTTGTGTCAGCTCTTGGAATCCCGCAACGGTCCTTCTTCATAAAACGCCGACGCTCCGGATCTTACGATTTCCGACTCCGAATTGGATAATTTCTCTCGTCAGCAGTCTTGGTTGTAGCAACTCTTGCGAGGTGAAGAGTCCCTAGTCAATGGCGGTTGGTTTCCTCTTATGGTAGCCACTTGCTCGAAAGAACACGCGGCCGTATTGCTGTACGCATCTTTGCGCTTGTTTCCTGTTCCTGTTTCTGCCCTGCCCTTTCCCCAGTTTCATCAATAAACATAGGCGGTGACGACGCCAAGTCCGGGCTCCGCGAGTGCCGATCTCCATGTCTATACGACAATTGCGCTGTTTATGCATCCACTCTTTTGAGGTAATTCTTGCGATCTCGCAAACGACTACCATAGCTCTATCTGAACGAAAACTCTGCTCTCCCTGAAGCGAAAAAGAAGTCGGTGGGTTACAGACACCTTCAGGCTTCCCAGACTGAAACGCGCGGCTTTCTGCTGTTATCGTGAGCCTTCACCGGTAGAACGATAGGCTGTCTTGGAATACGGATGCGATACGACACAAACAAGAGGTCAAGGGGGTTGGTGACAATACACGACGATCGATTCTTCCCAACCACTGAATATTGGCACATGCAGTGACGATAACAGTTGATCATAGCATCATGTCCAATTTCTATGCTCAGCGACTGGCGCTGTCTATCTCTTCTGTTCTATGCTTCTATCCCTCTAACTATATTTAAGTACCTCTATGCAATCACTTGACATCTCTATCCTTGAACACCTTCTCCTCTTCAACACAATCAACGTGTTCAGCATGAGGATCAGCTTTGTATTCTTCCGCAACAGCCAACTCAACGTCTTTTCTTCTTTGCTCGGGTGTAACAGCTCCAAACAGAATATCCATCTCTTCCAAACTGCGCCCAGTTGTGTCCTTGAGAAAAATCAAAACGAAGGCTCCCATGGCGGTACAGAAGCATCCGAACATGATGAAGGTGCGCCAGCCGATGCTATTGATCGCTGCGGGTGTGACTTTCGTGACGACAAAGTTGAATAGCCACTGTTGAATGCGTTAGTATATTTTCCCTAGGCTTCAGGGAAGAAAAATGGAGAAAAAAGAAGAAAAAAAATAATCACGAACCTGAGTAGCGGAAGCGAGAGCAACTCCATAGGCTCTCAACCTCGTAGGAAAGATCTCTGCCACGTACACCCATGGTACAGGACCCCAGCTAGCAGAGTAGCCAATGACATACAAGTATATCATGACTACCATAGCGATGGAGGGAGAGCTCACCGATCCGGCATCAGGGTCTGGTGGGAAGGAGACAAGAAGAGCACCGATAATGAACATGCAAGCGGCCATCCACCAGGCTCCAGCAACCAGTGGCCACTTGCGACCGAAGCGCTCGATACCGATGATGAGAAAAATTCCAGTAGCGATGACCTTCACAGTACCATAGATACCAGTGGCGAAGAGCGAGGTACTGGAGCCAGTAAGGCCTACTGACGCAAACACTTGTGGTGCATAGTATCCAATCGAATTGGTTCCCGACCATTGCTGCCAGAACATGATACAGAAGGCGAGACCGAAGCGTTCGCGGTATCCAGGCTTCAGACACTCTTTCCAGCTGAGACCCTCGGTTGCCAAGAATTCTTCTTCCACGGACGCGCGAATTTCCGCAAGCTCCTGAAGGACTTCAGGATCATCAGTGGGAACACAGCGAATGTATGCGAGTGACGCCAAAGCTTCATCATGGCGGTCATTTTTCGCCAACCAGCGGGGAGACTCCTTGAGGAACCAGAGACCACAGAACATGATACCTGAAGGGACCAACTGGAGACCCACAGGAACACGCCATTGCATTGCAGAGGGAGCAATGTTCTTCTTGACGCCATAGCATAGCCAATAACTGAACATGACACCAAGCACCAAGAATTCCTGAAAGAGACCAGAAATCCTACCACGGACATTGGCAGGACAGTTCTCAGAGACGAAGACAGGCGTGATGGCACTCATGCCACCGATACCCAGACCAGCGATGACACGACCGCCATAGATCGTGCCAATCGCGTGTGAAGCTCCAGTCTGGACGGCAGCACCAATCATGAAGATGACGCTGAAGATCATCAGAGAGTATCGGCGACCAAGACGTTCGTTCAACCAAGGTGCAGAGAGGGCGCCGAAGAAACATCCAGCGGTGAGTAGTGATACGACGTTGGAGGAGATCTCTGCATTTTTGCCGTTGCTGAAGCCTGTCGACGAGGCAGCCATGCCGAAGTCGCTTTTGAAGCTTTCCAGTTCCAGGACAGATCCCATGACACCAGTGTCGTATCCGAAAAGGAAGGATCCCTGCGATACATGTCAGAAGATTGACTGAATTGGGACTGATTTGTTGAGATACTCACCATGTACGCCACCAGGGTCAAGAGGTAGACCCTACGGTTCTTGAAAAATGCATTCGCCATATTGTGCTATAATGTTATGTCGAAGACTCTGCGTAGCCAGAGAGATGAAGAAAGAAGGAGAGAGGATCCTCAAGGGGGAGCAATGGTCTTTAACCATACTTCCCATCACGGGCCAATTTACCGTTCCATGGGTAGTGCCACTGTGCCCTCCCCATGCATGTCACCTCCGCAAAACACATCCCTCATACGAAGCGGAGAAACGGGCATGGAGAAATAGATGTGGGTCTCTCTGCCCATTCTTTCTCCAGATCTGCGTGTGGATACCATTTTTCCGTCAACGAGGTGCGTGTGTGATGTCAATAACAGTTTCGATATCCGAACAGAGAGGAATCTCTGTCGTCAAGAGGCAAGGAGAAACTGGTGGTCAGCTCAACAGAAACGGATGTTGTTATCCTTAGCTCGAGTCTTGCAAAAGGCTTGAAGAGTTGTGGCGGCGGTGGAATGTCAGGGCAGACAGCTGCCGACCGGTCTTGGCGTTCGAGTCATGCTTCATCCGAAGCTATCACCGACAACGTCCAATCATTTTAGCAGCTTTTGACAAGTTGCATCTCATCAAAATATGTCAGGCATGGCTATGGCGTGTGTGGCGGTCAAATGTGCTGTATATCAAACCGGATGGCCGACCGTTAGTAAATATCAATCAAGGTGGACGGGTGTACGATAGATGTTATTGTTCATCTATAGTAAAAGCATGATAACTGTTACACTTTCTTCTCGAAACCAGTTGATATGGTAGGCACGAATGCAAGACTACTCCACTTCACTAATGCTAGATCCTACGTAATCCGATGCGGTATTCAAAGCCGTAGCGGCATTCACTAGAACACTTTTGTAATGTCTACTTATAACTGCTATACGCTGTCTTTCATCACAATGAATGAGGATATGGAGTTGTTTAGCATTCTATCTTATCGACAGGGTATTTCATCGCCGCCAGACTTGGACGTAAACTACGCGAAGGCGTTTAGATATGACCAGAATGAGATCCGTCGTCAAAGCCTTCGGCAGATTGTTGTGTTGAGAGTTTCATGTAAGTGTGTTTTCCTCTACTCTACGTGTTGATACCGTGCTCCGTCGCGTCTCCTAAACAACCTTAAGAACAGATATACGAATGCTGAAACAGCCAGCAAGCCGATGCCCAGTATCAGTGTTTTATCTTCCACAACTCTTGTTAACGACGTGGACCCTGGTTGATACTTCAGCTGCGAGTCTAAATGATCTGACTCAGGATTTCTCAGACCAGTAATATCAGAACCGACACTTTCGTGCTCTTCCTGAGAAGTTTCTTCGCTCTTGATCTCGCAAACACTGCTGGCAGTGCAGAACGTGCCTATCCATTTCTGTGGCACTTCCGAGGCAGCAGCAATAGAAGCTCTCATGATTCTTCCATCAACATCAATGGCTTCAACATATACAAAAGCAATATAATCTTTCGTCATATACATTGTCTCAAAATCCGTCTTTTCCACTTTTGCAAGCAGTGAGAAGCTCTCAGAAGAGTTCTTCGTGGCGCCATAGAGGTTCCAAGAATGCACGTCTGTAGCCCCATTCCAGCTGATGTAGTGGAAAGTGTTTGCGGTCTTGGGTGAAGAGCCATATACGATCGACTTTGTTACTGGTGGAAAATGTGGGTGGCCAGTAAAGTTGAACTTGTAGGACCGGTAGGTGCTCATCTTGGGATCGCGGAACTTGGCTTCCATGACTGGGGAACCATCTTGTGTGAGTTCGCTGATTAGGCCATGAGTAGCCCATCCAATAAACACATTTGAGTTTGACAGTGTCTGCATGTTTCCTCTTGCGATAGAAATCTCGTGATCTGGTCTGTCGTAGCTGTGAAGTATACGGGTCGTCATTGGTCTGACGAAAGTGTTGAATTCGACTACCACTGCACGGCTCCAGTTTCCTGTTGTCTTGCTTTCTTCGTCAATGCCGACTCCGGCGTTGTCGAAGAAGGAAATGATGCTTGTTGTCTGGTTTTCGTATATGTATCTTGCATCATGTTGCCACGAGAAGTTGAAACCATTTGAGTGATCAATGTCAGGGCTCTTTCCACTGAGCGTCCATAAGATAGATCCATCCGAGCCGGAGATTTTGAATATGGTACTGGTGTGCCGTGAGGAGAGTAGGTAATCGCCATGTGCGTTCTTGTCTATCGAGTTTGCGTGACTGTTGACGTTCTGTTAGCAGACTTTTGTTGTTGAATATTGCGAGTGTACACTTACAACCAGTCCCAAGCCTGTTTCTCTGACGTCGAGTCCGCTTTCGGAAGATGAAAATTGGATGCATTCAGAGGAATATGTTCCAGCGAACTCCAATGGAACAAAGTTGCGCCACTGTCCAGATCAATCTCGGCTAGGCCATCATCCATTATCCATGTATCGTTGACTAGCACTGGCTTGGAGTACAGTGTCAAGACCGATGCTCCGTTGTCGATGATTCTATACTCGTGTATGTTGATCTCCGGCGTATCGAACAGAGGCAAGGTCATATTGACAAGCTCATACCGGCCGTTGATGAGAACAGCCATTCCCTCTGGATACTCCGGATAGAACTCGTTCGGTGAGATAATGAACGAGAGCATAGTCTCGCCTTTATACATCACGGCCTTGAAGTCGTAAGCATCTCGTCCGGGAAACAGGGTAGATCCAATCCAGATCAATTGCTAAAGAGTTGTCAATATTAAAACCGGCATGCGAATTGTCTGTTCTTACTCCATTATGATCATATATGAATGGACCAGTGATATACGCCTCGGCAGAATCTGTAACCTTCTTGGCTGCCAATTGGGAGTAGGGGGCGAGGAACAGATAGCCAGGACTTAACCTTTCTGCATCATAGATCGTAACATCAAGAAGCGGAGGTCGCAGTTGTGGTAGCTGATCAGAATTAGTGGACTTTAATCAACATTCAGGAATTCAAAGTCATACAGTCTGGAGGCGGATATGTGGGTCACGGTCAGTGGAAGGAAAGAACGTTACCGCACTGATACGGACTGTGAACAGTATGCATAGCCAAAATACATGCATTCTCTTGTCAACTCATGTCACAGAGAGCAGAACACATGTCTACAGAGTCCATCTCGACTCTCGAGGCTTCATCGAGCGCTAGCCCCCTTGTACGGATCCATCTTCCGAGGAGCCAGAAAAGACCGTCGAAGGATCGGACGCCTCCTTGCCAAGACAAATAATCAAAATGCACGATTCGTGACACAGTCAAAAGATCTTTGCTCACACATCTTGATATTGAAATGATGGATAGATAATGGTGATGGCAAGAGTGCTATCGTCGCATTGTCGTTGAAGATGGATGGACTCAGGTCCAAGGACGAAGATGTGTCGCGGAGTGCTTGTCCAATGGAGAGAGGAGCTCGGCCGTGAAAGGAAGGTGCACGAACCCCAATCTCCTGCCCTCCGTCAAACTCTCTTCATCAATCTTCGTGCTGAACTAGCCCACATATCATGTAGTCGTATACTCTCTGCTGCGGATGTGATGCTGTCTGTCGCGAAAACATGGCTGCATCTATAGGTGCAAGTAGGGTAACCGATCAACCAGGACTAGATCTATCTCAAAATCAGCTTCATGATACATATTCCAAGCATTGAACAGCACAAACCCAAGATCCGACAAGTCGATAGGCTCGTCCAACAGCTCACGGGCATGTTCCTGAGTACTTCTCGCGACCCTCAACCTCTCATCGAGATCCGCACCCTTGATCTCCCTCTCCTCAAACTTGGCAACCAAACCACCCACACTGTTCTTGAACTTGCACACCGACTTTGCGATATCGATTGCCAGAAGCTGAACTGCAGCATCAATGGCCTGGTTCATGCGCTCTTCAGTGGCTTTGGCTACTTCTAACTCTGAGCGTTGAAGGCAGCGCATTTCTTGAATGGCGTCGAGGTCTTTGGCAGTCATGTCGAGGATGGCGGTTTCGATGAAGCGCAGCATGGAGATGGAGGTGAGTGCTAATCTGGCGACTCCAGGGGTGGTAGTGTCGGAGACGTTGTCGAGGGCTTCGAAGACGTCGTCGCTCAAGGCGGACAGCTCTGCGTGGTCGATGCTGGGAGGCATTGTGGTGGTTGTTTTGACGTGTGCAGAAACGAGGGATTTGACTGGAGTGTGGTTGAATTCTTCCAGCTGATGATGAGCTGGTTTTGATATAGGTAGGCATCTCTTGCTGACGCAGTTTGTCTCGCAGGCTACAGTGAGACAACAAGCATTCTGATTCTGTTTTGCTGTTATACGCCACTCACCAAAAGCAAACACAACGCTCAGCGCAGTCGGATTGGTTGTTTGTAGCAGGTTTAGAGACATGAAGCGTCCAAAGTTTGACCTTGATGACCTGGTCGCGTAGATTGTGACAACGATCAAGACCCTTGAACTACTTGTTTGAGACACTACATTCTTACCATGGATACTCTCCCACAAGCAAACAACGTAGACAATCCACATACTAACACAACCACAGGAAACCAATGCCACACTCACTTCAAACACTTCCCCTACCCTTCACTCACTAAGGCCATATATTAATGTCAAATTCCCTCACCCTCAGCAAACGTGTAAGTGTGGCCCAATCAGCCACCGTCATTTGCGATAGAACTCCTGGGAGTTCTTTAGCACGAAATGAAAAAAGGTCACTTGTTCGATCCTCAGATTAGGCACAAAAAGAACTCCAGGGCACGGTGCTGCAAAGGTAGAATACTCTGCAGGCTGAAGGGGTTTTCCCAAGTAGCTAACAGGCTGCTTGGTTTTTTGCTCCTCTCGTTTTGAGGAGATACCAGAGCTCTTATGGATATTTGATGGGTAAGTCTTCATCGCAAGAGGTGTTGTGGTCGTTCGATGATACATGATGCTGGAATGGAAAGTGGAAAGTGGAAAGTGGAAAGTTACTATAAGAGACTGTATAAAGAACAATCAGTTCTTTACCATTTCTATCTACCGTTACCCAGCACGCGTACTCATCGACCGGTTCAAACAACAGGTTTTGCATCATTCTTTTCGGTTCCGGAATCTGGTCGTCGAGACGACTAAGCAACACGACCTCGACAACGCAAGACGTTACTCACTCAGCCCTCAATCTCTCCTTGCACCCTTCCTCTCCATTCCAAAACCCAATTCTTGGATCAAAACCGCAACAATGTCAACTATCCGCACCATCCCTTGCGAGCCCATCACCACCATGGACCCTACTCGTCCCTCAACACCCTCAATGAGCCTTGACCATCACTCAAACACCCCATCACCTCCCTCTGCCGCCAGCACTCCCACCACAGTCGCCACTCTAACACCCAATGGCCGTCACCGTGCTGTTCCTCTACCCGTTGCATCTCATCAGCGACGCTACTCAAACAACTCTGCTTTCGTTATGCATGAATACCCTCGTCGTCCACCTAGCCCTCATACCCCTTCGAACAGCGAGTTTGAGGTAACAAGACCTCACGAGTGGCCAGAGGTCAAGAGGAGTTGGTGGAAGAAGATTTGGAGTTGGATCAGGGGTTGGGGGTTCCGTTGATCAGAGGTGGATGATGAAGAGATCTGAAGGTCATCGGTAAAGGGGCCTGGAGAGGTAAGAATCTTCGTTCGAGATGTTGATTTTGTCATTTTGCTGATGCAGTGAAAGCAGATACGGTGTTGATCGCCTGCCTGGATTGAGCATCTTTTGCAAACTGGACTGGTATGGTCGTTACAGCACTCAGTCGACAACTTCCATGGTAGATCGCGACAGCGCTTCAGACATACCATTGAAAAGAGAATGTGCGTTTCGAGGAGACGAAAGCAAAAGGCAGGGGTTTACAAGTCAAAAGGGAGGAGCAAGCTGCTTGACAGAGGTGTTGAAGATCAACGTACGGCGCTTGCAGGTCGCACCAAAAAAAAATCAGATTGTCATCACCAATGCTTACTCCATGGAGTCATGAAGCTGAGGGCCCACGGTCTCCTGTGACAAATTAACAATAAGCATCAAATATGAGAAAGTCAGGAGTGCAACGCTGGTCAAGTTCAAAATCGATAGTCCATTTCTGGAAAGCGCGTCACAGCTGTCGATGACGTTTCAATGATTTCTGCAGCAAACACAACTTTTGGTATAGACATGCAAACATCACCACAACAGCAACTGAACCGACAACTAGCATTATCAGGTCTTCAAGGAAAGATTCATTATGGTCATAGGTAGCTATCTAAACGACTTCGCGTAATCTAATCATCGTTCTGGTACGGATGGCTTACTGTGTGGAAGGGCTAGTACGCTGGACAGCTCCGAATCTCTGATTGCCCTGATCGAAGACAGCGTAGATGCTACGAAGTACAACATCGCCAAGGATGTCAAAAGTCATGTCACCACGGCTTTGGATACCACCGTAGGTCATGCCATTTCCAGCATCAGCGAAGCCGAGGGTTTCCTTGCCGATGGTGTACTGGTGATTTCCGATGGCGACAGTGACGACAGGGAGGTCAGAAGTAGCAGTGTTGGTAGGGAAAGTGTAGCCTTGCTGGCTTGAGTCGTACTTGGCCCCAGGAATAGCAGCATAGACTGCCTTGACGAGATTGTCATCGACCAGGCACAAGGTAGTGCCAGTGTCCATGATGGCAGTGTTGTTGTTGCGCTTAATCTGCTTGCCATTGACGTGGGCAGATGCAGATGGAACGCTCCAGAAGCCCTGAGAGTTGTCGACTGGAGTGTAGTTGATGGTCTGGCCGTTGGTGACGGAGGTGTCGATGAAGCCAAAGGTGTAGAAGCTCTCTTCACCACTCTTCTCCGAAGACAGGTAGGCTGTGAACAGCTCAGAATCCTTGGGGCTGCAGTGGCTTGTCAGTAGAGCAAACATATTGGTGAAAATGATATCCTTACATGTCATCCTGGCTGATCATGTTCTCGACGGGAGTCTCGACAGGTGTAGGCTGGACGGTGTTGATCGAGCCCCAGGCCAGTCCCAGGAGGCCATCACCAGTGCTCTGGACGAACTGATCAGAGATCTGGTTGGCGACCTCAACAGCCTGGTTCTGGATGGCGAGACCGCCGACATTGACAACATCGGTACCGACAGTACCGCTTGCCGAGGACGAATCTCCGTACGAGATCTGCCAGGTGCTGCCCTGGGAGTCTTTCCAGGTGCTGCTCTTAGATGGATCAAAGATAGTGTGACCAGCCTGCTTGCCCTGAGTTTGGATGTCCTGAGAGAGGTTGGTGGACCAGACCCTGAGCTGTCAGCATCTGTAAGATATTGCTATCAAGGCAAATTACACTTACCAGAGGTCGGATGAGCCGGTGTCAAAGTCCAAAGTCAGGACTTGGGCAGGCGTACCGATGGAGACCTGACAGAGATACTCGGAGTCGTTCTGCTGGTCTGCGGCGGAGACTTGACCTTCTTGACCAGAAGTAGCGTCCTTCTTCATCAACTGGTGCTTCTTGACTTTGGCATGTCCTCCGATGTGAGTAGCGAACTTGTTCATCAGACTGGGTTTGCCGAGCTGTTCGACGATGTTTGAGACAAAGTAAGGTCCCTCGAGAGTAGGAGCGAAGTTGTATTTTCTGAGAAGATAGACGTAGGACTTGAGACCTGAGTGCTGGTACTTGGGGTTGTGGATGAGCTTCACGCGGTGAAGATTGTGCTTCATGGTGGTTGACATGTTGATTTGCAGTTTTCTGTGGTATGAATTGATGAATAGGGAAAAGGCTGATGTTGCAAAGATGGTGCAGGTTGGTGGCAGACTTAAGTACAATCAAACAAGCTTGGTCTTCCCGAGCGGATGACCTAGGGAAGGCACCGACCGATTGCCATGAAGCTCCACTTGGCTCAAGCTGCATCTTCACGCGGCTGCTGATCCAAAACAGACCGCGGCGATTGGTTAGTGCTTGCTATGCACGAGACAAGCTTTTGAGTCCATGATTGCCCCTGCAGCCGCTGTTGCCCCAAGAAGCTTGTCATGCCTTGGTTTGACACGCCTTGTTTTCTGCCGATCGAACTCTCCCATTCATCAAAGAGAACAGAGAAGCTGGGCTGGCAGTTTAGAGTTCTCATTGCAATCGCTCTCGGCTGCCAGTCGCCATGTTTGTCCTGGCCAGACAGAACAGGAAGGAGGACGTGGAGATGTGGGGTGTTCACCCCAGCGGCACGGTCCCTGCCTCCCTTCTGCCACAGCCCGACAGCGAGCGACGAGCGTCGTCACCATGCGTTCCCTATAGATGAGCTTGATTCATGTGCCTGACCGACTTGTCCAGTGTCGCTATCTACATCAAGCACGCGCGTGGTTGCCTTCTCAACGCGTGTTTGACGATACGTCATGACAAGAGAGAGACGCTCCACCACCAACCGGCAGCAGCGGCGGCAACGCACGTAATGTTTGACACGAAGCAAGTTTTGTGTATTCAGCCTCTACCCACGATCATCGGATGATTGGACCCATTCCAGCCCTTATCTCGAGAGCGTCACAAGTGCAGCTTTGGAACGGTCAGTCAGATGATGAAACAACACCCTTGTCTTTGGTGCTCGTTCTTGCAATGCATGCATGATTAGCGACTAGATAGTTATTACTACACTTCTACCAATCGAAATGACGACTTCCACCCTCCTTTAAACTCCCATGCATAGATGCAGGTTTGATAATGCCTCCCTGATTGCTGAAACCACAGTCGAATGACGCCAATCCATGCAAGCTTAACCTCATGCTCGTGCAATGCGAAACAAAACAAGGGACCTTCGATCGAAGATGTGTTTGCTGCCTCGATCAATATCAATATTCATGTCGGTATGTGCAAGAGTCTCCTTTCTGGCATTGTCCCTTCTTGAAATATTTGCATGGCACCGTGAAGCGCTTATCGGTGAAAGGTGTTCCTTTCTTTCCAAGCTTGCCACGGCGCATGTGATCGTTGTTATTGTTGTTGTTGGTGATATTGTTATTATCACCGCCTCCCTCGCGCCAGCGACGGCGCTCTTCGTTCTCGAAAGGAGACTGCTGGTTCTGCTGCTGTCCAGGGAACTGTCCCATGTTGGGCATATTGAACCCAGCACCTGGGAAAGGGAACGGGTTGAAGTTAGCTCCCATCCCACCGGTCTGGCCCTGATTAAGCTGTGAAAAGAGAGCTGCAAAGGCAGCTGGGTTTGGATCCATGACAGGTGGTTGCTGCTGCTGTTGAGGCGGGGCGAACATGTTTGATGGCTGAGCTTGAGAGTTCAAGTTGGCGAAGATTCCAGCAAGATCTGGAGCCATGTTAGGCTGTGCGGCGGGCTGTTGGACGGGCTGCTGAGTATGCATAGGCTGGGTTTGCTGCTGTTGAGTGGCCACCTGTGGTAGCGATGCTAGGATACGTTGAATCTCGGACATCTGATCTTGGTTTTGGGCTGGTGCAGACACGGGTGCAGGTGCTGGAACAGAATGGGCGGCCTGAGGTGGGGCTTGACCTTGCGGGTTGATCAGGGCCAAGATCGCAGAAATGTCAGGGGCTGCAGTTGGTTGTTGGGCTTGCACAGGTTGTCCGGGTCCAGCGAGCTTTGCGATTCTCGACTGTAAAGTGTTAACTACGATCGTGTATGGTTGGATGGTAGGAATACATACAGCAAGTGGTTCCTGGGTGCCCAGAGCACCAAACTCCTTTGTGCTGACCTCTTCGCCGTTGTATGGCTCGGCCGGCTCGCGTGGATTGGGTGGAATGTCGCTCGGGTCCGTATAAAAGACCATTAGCGTGCTAGCCTCGTACTGTTCGCGCTTGATGCGCTCTGCGGAGTCTGGCTGGAGTTCACCGCCAGCGTAACGGCTGTAATTTCTCTTTCGCTCCTCAGTGTCCACCGAGCTGAAATCGGTCACTGAAAATTCGTGTTAGCTTTCTCGTCAATCGATTCACGTTTCTAGTAGTCGACTTACGTGTCGGCGTGATATACTCTCCAAGATTCTCTTCGCCCGTAGCATTTTCGTCGTCCTCATCGATGTCCATCATGTCTTTGTGCTGCTTGAACATACGGCCTTCACCACCAACATCGCTGACATCGCGAATCATGCTTGCGTCGTGGCCGAGTTCTTCGTCGACGTCGTGATGGAAGATTCGAGTCTCGACAAGTTGACTGTCAGGCTTGAAAGTAACACGAAGTTTGCGCCTCTCCTCTTTACGCAGACGCTTTGCCTTTTCCTCTGCGGTCTCAGGCGCCTGCTTTTCTTCCGCCTTGAGGGGGCTAGGTTCTTTCTCTTTGCTTTTGTTCAGGTTGGCCATTGTCTCTGCAAACGAGAAAGCAGGTTTGGCAGGTGCCGCAGGAGCTGCCTTTTTCTCAATGGATTTTCTAGTATGGATGTCAGCTTTGAGTATCGAATCGACAGTGCTGAAACTTACATTGCGGCGGCCACCACGGAGGGAGCTGCAGTCTTGGTGACTGCTTTCTTAACACCTGCGCCTGTAGAGGCAGAAATGACTGACTTGGTGACAGTAGGTTTTGCTTTCACAGTGGCTCCGACGACTGCAGGCTTTGTAGCAACAGCAGGAGGTTTCGGGTTAGTGCCAATTGGAAGCGCACGCTTGAGCATGGATGTCTTCGCAGCGGCATTGCCTGTTGCGGGCGTCATAAGTACTCGTTTCGAAGCCGTGTCAGATGATGCACTGCCTGAAGCAGCACGCTTGACACCAGCAACAGGCTCGGGAGTTGGTCTGTTACTTGGAGGCGACTTTATGCCTGGCTGCTGTTCATTGCTTGCTTGGCTCTCGGCCCCACCAGTGACATTACTCTTGATACGCTCACACATGTCATGGGTTTCCTTGCTGCCGTTTTTGCTCAGATTACTGATACATTTGCCCAACTTTGTTACGTCGTACGTTCTTGCAGGAAACGTGTCGCAGCGCATGAGTACCTTGAACTCGTTAGCAGAGTACGCGAAGTGAATCGTGATGTTTGCATACCTCGAGAATCAGACGAGTGAGAGGCCCGTCGTAGTCATTCTTCTTGATTCGATCAATCAGGAATTGCGCGAAAGACGCCATGATCTGAGCGTGCTGGCCGAGCCTGAAATCTTCGTTAGCAAAGAATGCACTGCATCCAACCAGCTCAAGCATGCAGAGATGCGCAATATATCACTCACTGTGCCATAATGTCCCGGTTTCCGTGCTCGATCGCGGTTTGCAATGCAATCTTCAACACTTCGAGCTGATCATTCACCCTACTTCTCAGAAGCGGCAGTTCGCCGTTCCTCTTGCGATCGATTGCATCGGTCAACGCAGCAGAATCAGCTTTCCATCGATTCTTGACAGTTTGCACAATATCATTGAAGTCTACCATGCCAGTTCTGATTCTGTCCGCGGCAACAGCAGCATGACGACTTTCCCAAAGAGCCTTGATAGTGTCATATTTGACACCTTCACGGGGATCATCTGATCGCTCCGCTGGCAACGGAGAAATCTCAGGCTCCTCATCAGATTCCTCATCTGAATCATAATCTGAGGAGTCGGTCTCGGAGTCCGACTGTTCCTGCTTGACTGGCTGTATCGATCTGCCAACTGAGCCTGGACCAGAAGGCAGTGCAGTAGGTCTTCTTTCCTTCTTTCTCAACTTCTCTGTTTCTCGTTAGTTGTTGCAACACATTGGCTGGAAAAAGAACAAACCTTGAAGCTTAGGGTCGTTGGCAGCAAGACGACGAAGCTCGGCTCTTGACTTTCTACGTGCCACAGGTGCGACGCTAGCTATTTATTGTTAGTTTGAGTTTTTACACAGACACTTTCATAGAGATACTGACCTCTGTTGATCGGCAATTCAAACTCGTTCTTCCCAACGAATGTGAATGAGTTCACTGGAGTGGACTGGGTTGCTTCGCTTAGTCGATCTGTGTCTTTCATCCAGAAGTTTCCAGTGCGAGTGCCCACAGGAATAGCGTTGTGCAGAGCAGCCTGATCCGCTGTGGGTGCCGGAGGAACAACTCTGGTGTATGCGGCAGCATCGGTAGTGTTGGGACGAGAGAATGATTGAGGATCCAAAGTCTGGCTTGGTCGAGCAGAGTGTGCACGTTCATGCTCCAGAGCTTGCGGCGCAATGGTTCCATGTTGCATCTGCTGTGGCTGACCGTATGGAGATGGACCAAGTTCATACGAAGACGGTCCGTTTGTGGCGCCGGACACCAGCGAGGGATCGTAAGGAGAGTGTGAATATTGGTGAGGATTGCCGTAATCGGTGTACGAAGCGGTCTGAAGAGTCGATGGGCTTTTGTTAAAAGCTTGGTGGTTGTAATTATCTAGTCCGGTGTTCGTTTGCCAAGACAAGTATGGATCTGACTGAGTATTTTGGTTTGGAATATGAGAGGCAGCATCGAAGCCCCAATTGCCAAAGTTATCGCTCTCTCCACCATTCGAGAGGATGTTGCCAAATTCATCGACTGCATTATAGCCGTTCTGGTACGACGAAGAGTCATGGCCATGCGGCGGCATGTGGTGATGGCCGTCCATGATTGCGATGTAAAGAGGGTGTTCTCAACAGCGCTGATGTTCTCAACGCAGACTCGAGCACTGTTCCTCAAGCGGTATGTGCGCTGCAGGAAGAACCAATCACAAACGACGACAATCTGCCTTATGGCTTGAGATTACGTGAGGGCGGCTCAAATCAAGTGGGAATGTCTTGTCGGGGCGATGTAGAAGCGCTGGTGACTGTAGAAGCTTGTGTGAAAAGGCGCGAAAGTGTATGGATGTCGATACTCCTCCGAGCTGATGCGTGTAGCGCACGCGCAGACGGCTTTGAGAGCAGGAGTGCTGCCGGTATGCTAGTATGTAAACAGGCAGCCCTTTGATGGGGGATGCAAATCAACGTTGGGTCGCGCTGCAGCACAAGAACGCGATCAAGGCTCGATGTGGCAACAAGAGGCCGCAACGCAGAGTCCCTGGCGACTTGTGCGGTTCAGGTAAATTTATGGATGATAAGCACCACTGACCAGAGCCAGAACGGGCTTGTCTTCAAAGTAAGCAAGTAGCAGCCTTGCGGACGCAATCACGGTCGCGAAGAGGACCTTTGGGCACTCGTAAGGAGAGCGAGCACTTAATCTGCTCAGAGTCCCTCCGACGTGATCGTCCGTCACTTATTAGACCACAAATGACAAGCTTTACAGACGGGCGTTCAAGCGCCTTGCATTAGTGAGGCCAAAAGAAGGTCAATTACACAAAAGGATGGTTGATGAAAGCGCGTGTGTTGTGAGATGTGAAGGCGAAGGATGACAGATGCGGAAAGGAAGAGCGCGCAATCCTGTGCGGCAAGAGTCGCAGAGAGCTGGCGGGCTTGGCAGAGAGACAGCCGGCTCCTGCCTTGCTCATGACGCTCCGGCGAATCTGGAACCATCTTCGTCCATGTGGGGAGAGAGCGAGCATGAACGTGTTAACTTATTGAAGCTTGCCATCTTGTCTGCCTAGGTAGTATTCAGGACAACACCCACAATTCTGCACTGGCTGGCTCATCGACCCAAGAACCCACGACCTGATCTGTTCACCTCTCCAGCTGTGTATGCAGTAGAGCTTCCAGTCCGGCTGAAAGATCTGGCCATCCGATCAACATGGCATCCCAGCATAACTCGTTGCGCGACCGCCAAGTGGGTGCGTGAAGCTCTCGTGTCTACCAGTAGTTCCACATACTAACCTTCCCAGCGTCCATCGAGAAGGTCCTTAACCTCAACCACGCCTCTCCCGAAAGCGCAGATACACAACACGATGCCACCCTTTCCAATGGCCTCGTTACCAAAGCCACCCCTATCCTGAATGCAGACGGCGAACCCATCTGGAAGGTTCTTGTCTTTGACAGCCTGGGAAGAGATATGATTAGTAGTGTCCTCCGCGTCTCGGACTTGCGCTCTTGGGGAGTCACCATACACTTGTACGTCCAAAACATCAGCCGCTTGCTTTCCAAGCCCTTGCGCATGCTGAGTCTTGCTACAGAGCTGCCGCTGACAGCAAACTATCAGACCTATTACCTCAAAACGTCATGCCATTCCAGACGTGCCCGCCCTCTACCTCGTCGAACCGACTCCTGAAAACCTGAACATCATCGCTTCTGATCTCGCAAATGGTCTCTACTCCTCTGCCTATGTCAACTTCCTCTCGTCAATATCAAGACCTGTGTTGGAGGACTTTGCAGCTCAAATCGCCGCTGGAGGAACATCAGAAAGCATCGAGCAAGTCTACGATCAATACTTGAACTTTGTTGTCAGCGAGCCCAATCTGTTCAGTCTGGGCATGGGCAAGGATGTATACTACACTATGAACAGTGCGCAGACTAGCGACGACGAGATTGACGCAAAAGTCGATCGTATCGTGAGCGGTCTGTTCAGCGTGGCTGTAACCATGGGTAAGTCGAGCTGATGCCCTTGCAACACTTGTGCTGACCTCCCAGGTTCTATCCCTATTATTCGATGCCCTAAAGGCGGTGCAGCGGAAATGATCGCTGCCAAGCTTGATCGCAAACTGCGCGACCACATCCTCAATGCAAAAGACAACCTCTTTTCGGGCGCCAACGCTCGTACCAACGCTGCAGCTGCCACGCTAGCTTCGCGACCTATCCTGATCATCGTTGACAGGAACCTCGATCTTGTTCCCATGCTATCTCACTCTTGGACATACCAATCTTTAGTACACGATGTGCTCAAAATGCACCTCAACCGTATCACAGTCGAGCTGCCAGGAGACGATTCAGACCCGACTAAGCCTGCGACAAAGAGAGCGTACGATCTAAACACAAACGACTTCTTCTGGACCAGGAATGCAGGAGTACCGTTCCCGCAAGTCGCCGAAGACATTGATACGGAGTTGACACGCTACAAAGAGGACGCCAACGAGATCACCAAGAAGACTGGCGCTTCTTCAATCGAGGACCTACAAAACGACACGTCAACCTCAGCTCAGCATCTCAAGGCTGCTATCACTCTGTTGCCTGAACTGCGCGAACGTAAAAACATTCTCGACATGCACATGAACATCGCAACCGCCCTGTTGAAGGGCATCAAGGAGAGACAGTTGGATAATTTCTTCCAGCTGGAAGAGGACATCAAGAAGCAGACCAAAGCTCAGATGCTAGAGCTGATCTCGGACGCTGATAAAGGCAAGGAACCTCTGGATAAACTCCGAATCTTCATCATATGGTTCTTGAGCACCGAGCAGGAAGTCTCTCGAGCAGACATGGACAAGTTCGAGGAGGCTTTGCGCAACACCGGAGTCGACACCACACCTTTGACCTACGTGAGACGGTATGTGACACATTTGCTCATCTTCCCCGTGCTAGTTGCTGACCTCTTACAGTGTACGAGAAATCACACGCATGACTATGATCTCTTCTGCGCCCACCCAACCAGCCCAATCATCGGCATCTAACGATCTCTTCCGTGGGTTCAGTTCGCTCTCCAAAGGACTAACGGACAAGTTCAAGGAGGCTGGTATTGGCTCAAACTTCGAGAATTTGATCTCGGGCGTCAAAAACTTCCTCCCTGCCAACAAAGATTTGACTCTAACCAAGATCACGGAGTCATTGATGGATCCATCTAACGCCAGCACGAGTGCGCTTCAGAAGACAGAAGGATATCTTTACTTTGATCCCCGCAGTGCGAACGCAAGAGGCACAATGCCGCCATCGGCAGCCCAGGCCAGGAACCCTACTGGCAGCAGTGTAACACGAGGTATCGAAGCCAGCTTTGGTCAACGGAGACAGGGGTACAGCGAGGCGATTGTCTTCACAGTTGGTGGTGGCAGCATGGACGAGTATGGTAATTTGCAAGACTGGGCCAATAGGACAAGCGGACAAGGAGCAGCAGGGTCGGTTAGCAAGAAGCGTATTGTATACGGCAGCACGGAGCTTGTGAATGCGGAGGACTTTGTGCTCGGCGAATTGACCAAGTTGGGCAACGAGAGCGCGTAAGCTGGGTGGTTAGACTAGCTGTACGAGAAGGATAAGAGTACCTAATTTCAATTCGAGAGAAGAAGATGTTTCTGCATCTTCAAAGGACGATCATCTCGTACGTACAGTAGGTAGTACATACGCAGAATGCTTGGCCACGGGCCGCATGTTCGGGGAAGGAGCTTTGGCCTCATTTGCCCCGGGTACTCGACATGACATAGACATTCGATCTACGGGGAAGAGCCAGTCTATCTTTGATACGCCCCTCTATTCCCGACCTCAGCACTCAACACGTTGGCCGCTCGAGTGTCTGCTACATACCTATCGTCTTTACTCTGAACCCTCGGCTTGTCAAATCTGGACAGACATCCACTCAAGCCTACGCGTTGCCGCATACACACGTCCCTCGGCTGCTGGTCCCGTCGGGCTACCAAGTAGAAGTCAATGGCACCTCGCACATCGCTCAAGACGCTCGCGTCACGACGCCGGAGAGCCGACGGAGACGAGGACGAGGAATCCATTGCCGGCGTCGACGACTCACAAAGCGAGGCTTCGGTAGCTAGTGACCTCGACGACACGGCCGATACGTTAGATGCCGATGCCGACGCCAGCGAGTCTAGTGATGCCGATAGTAGCGCACCACCACCCATCGACACGACCGTGGCCCAATCTGTTGGGCCTGGCAAGACTGGACGAACGCGTTCGAAGAAGTCCAAAAGCACAAAGACTGACAGGCCAGCCCCGAACGTCAACGGAGACGACCTTGTCAAACAAGAGTCAGGAACTGGAGACTCCGAGGTATCAGCCAATGCGGCTGGCGCACCCATCGTCTCGTCCGAGAGTGGTCCGGCAAGAAGAGGAGAAACAGTAGCGGATCGTCGAAGGCGAGAACATGATGACTACCGGAAGAAGCGTGACACGGATCCTACCTTTATTCCCAACAGGGGTAACTTCTTCATGCATGATGCTCGTACATCAGACCGGCGAGGCTTTATCCGTGGCAGAGGCAGGGGAAGAGGCATTCCCCAACCTCCTACCGGGTACGTATGCGTCGACCTAGTAGAGTCTATAACGAGTACTGACATCTACCACAGCCATATGCCGCAAGTAGAGCGGACGGCTGATGCGCCATGGACCCACGATCTCCACGAAACAATCAACGAACGCGGTGGTGGTGGAGGATTATCTACTCGTCAAAGACCGTCGCAAGTCCCTGAAAACAACCTCGACAGCGTCTCTCGAGGCGCTGTCGCGATTCAGCAAAAGCCCTTGAACTTTTCGAAGACGACGCAGATTGGCAGTGTGCAGATCCGCGTCTGGATACCTGGCATGGCCGCTGCTGTCCCTTTTGCCGCTGTTCCTGTAAGATCACACACTCGACTGCCCGATCACAGGCCTCCTCTCCGTCGTGACAAGCCTGTCCGCGTTTCGCTCCCTGATCATCCCGTACGATATGTCTTCCCGGCTGTTGAGCGCTCCTTCATCTTCATTCCTAGAGCACTGCGACCCAACCAGCAAGGCTTTGGCAAAGCAAGAGGTAGTTTTGGTGCATATGGGGCTCCATCAAGCAGACGGCCTAGTCTCTACGGTGGTAGCGTGTACTCACAAGCCATGTCCATGAGTCGCAGATCCTCGCTGGCTCGTGAAGTGCCCAGAGACTCGGCCTTCTCTCCCACCAATTCCTACACCGCTCGTGCTCCTGCAGGACCTGGTCGACCAGTCGTGCGCTTGCCCCAAGCTGGATCGCATCGTTCCTCGAACCCCTCACCAGCCGGTTCTTCTTACAGCCGTTCATATCCTCATTCTTATCCTCGGCCTCAAACGCCGGCCGTCGAACACTGGGCCGAACCAGACACTGTACATCAGCCTCGCCCCCAAAAGACCATATCCATGACCGGGATAGAGTCCCCTGCAGGGCTGGCTCTGCACGCTCCACAGCAGCAGGAGCAACAACCATTCCATAATCAGCTGCCTCAGCACATTGCAGAAGGTAGTATCAGCACTTTGTCGACGTCTTCCGATATGGCACCCCCTCCATTGGGTCCTCCAACGTACATGTACTCCGGCGGCACACCACTTTCCAACATTCCAGAGAGGGCAGTTCATGCACAGCCGTTCCAGCCTCCTGTACCTAATTACTATCCATCATATGCTCCGCCTGGATACTACTATTCGGGCCAGCCCACACAATACGGTGCCATGCCGCCCTATGCCCCACCAACAGCACAAGCAAGTTACGCGCCTGCTGAACCGCCTATGACGAGCGATCCTCAGCAGGGTACCATGGCGCATGAGAGTAATGGCATGGTCTATTACACACAAATGGCACAACACGCACCCCAGGACAACTATCTACAGGCACAAAGTTATGCTGTTCACGGGATGGGTGGCATGATGACACCGAGTCCAGAAGGTGGCTATTACTACGCAAACCCCAGACCGATGTTCTACCCTCAAGCTCAATAAGCTTTTCATGCGCCAAACGGCTGTTGCTCGTAAGAGCTAGCTGTATGGTTAGGTATCTTCCATATCAGACCTCAATCTAATGACTTCTTTCATGCTTCATATCTTCCAGAGTCGTTCGAAATGTTACGGTAAATTTGGTGCATTAAGCTAGGTTCCAAACATGTGAAGAAGTGAGGAGTGTCAACGAGTTTATCGAGTGCATGTGAAACGTCAGCAAGGCAGCCACTGGCAGGTTCTAGCGAGTCATGGGCGACAACGCGGGGAAGGAAACACCGATCAGCTCCGCGTCTTCCAACCAACCCGCGTCAAGTCACTCACCTCCACATCTAGACGACATCTCGTCGCTGACAATCATCTCCTTCTCCTCCTCAAACATAATCTCCTTTCCATCACAGGTGGGCATTCTCCTGCGCACATCTCCTCTACAGCTCGACATCTCATCACTCTCACCACACACCGCCCCTCGACTTATCGCCTCCAGCCGAGGCTGCTATACGTCACTAGGCTGCCACCCACAAGTCGCTCGCTCGACATGCCTTCAACTGCAGGCCTCGTGAATGAGGACACACTCATCACCATCAAGATCTCGTTCGACGATTCTATCAAGAGACTCAAGTTGCCCCTCAAGGACCTGGGTGCAAACACGCTTCCTATCAAGGTACCGTCGGCTTATCGTCACATGAAGGTGTGCATCTTGGCTGACTCTCTCACAGCTCCGCAACCTTCTCTGCATCGCCCCTGACCAGGCTGTGATCTTCGAGCGCTATTCCGACTCGGCTGCCGGCTATGTCGTTCTCGACGAGTCCAACCCTGCTGTCTTCAAGACTCTCATCCGTGCTGCCAAGGCCAAGCTGAAGCTCAAGCTGAGAGCTTCTGCCCCCAAGGTCGATGCTCCTGCTTCGGAGCCATCTATCGCTCCCTCGTCCTCTGCCGCTGCTGACAGGACTGCCACCGCCCTTGACCAGCACTCTATTGGTCCTGGCATCTTCGAGTTCCGTGAGGCACTCGGCTCTATGAAGAAGACGGACATTGAAGCTCCTCTCCCTCGTCCCTTTGGTAAGTCGAATGCCACGGCCACCAATCCTATAAACACTGACATGTCAGACTTCACATCAAACTCGACCGCTCAGGGTCCCAAACACGTCCTGCCACTCCGTGTTGCACAGTCAGCACATGTCACCAAGGGACCATGGACTATCTTCTGCAACGCTTGCGATAAGATCATGTACAACACTCACTACCATTGTGGCACCTGCGAAGGTGGCGACTACGATCTCTGTGAGACCTGCATCGAGCAGGGCACCACCTGCCTCGGAGAAGGTCACTGGTTGGTTAAGCGCTCCATCCAAGATGGCAAGCTTGTCAGCAGTACCACCGAGCGCGTTGCTCCCAAGCCTAAGACGTCCACTGCATCTGCTCCTGCACCTGCACCTTCACCCAAGCCTGATACTGTCAAGGAAGTCCCTGAAGCTTTCACCAACGACATCAAGACCTTGTCCGAGTCGTCCCGCACTTGCAATGCTTGTGTCGTGACCCTTCCTGACCACGACTTCGTCACGTGTGTGCAATGTGACGACTACGACCTTTGCTTGAGCTGCCACATGCTCAACACACACGGTCATCACCCTGCTCACCACTTCAAACCTGCCATCGATGGTGCTGCCCTCTCCCTCGCCCAAGAGGCTCTTCTTCCCGCTGGCCGCAACTTTAGACACACCGCCATCTGCGATGGTTGCGACAAGATGATTCATGGTGTGCGCCACAAGTGCTTCGACTGCCCTGACTTTGACTACTGCAGCGAGTGCCACAAGAACGCTCGTCACACTCACCCTCGTCACCGCTTCGCCGCCATCTACGAGCAGTTCAAGGGCCGTCCCACCTCGTCCGTTACTCACCATGGCATCTATTGCGACGGTCCTCTTTGCAAGGGCAACTCGCAGCAGTCTTACATTCACGGCGTGCGCTACAAGTGCGTCGTCTGCCACGACACAGACTTCTGCCAGAATTGCGAGGCTTTGCCTACTGCTTTCCACAACAAGACTCATCCTCTGGTCAAGTTCAAGACCCCTGTCAACCACTTGACTATCTCGACCGAGAGCGAGACTCAGCATGGAGTGCGCAAGCTCGGCGACCGTGACCCTTCTCGCAACATGAACACTCCTGTCATGTCTAGCCGCAGGCAGTCAACCAATGTCACTGCTCCAGTCAAGACTGTCGCTGACATTAAGCCGTCGCCTCAGCCCGAGGAGAAGGTGTTGGACGAGAAGAAGGTCGAGGAGAAGACACCGATCTCTGAGCCAGTTGTGGCGACTCTCAAGCCCAAGACTCCTACACGTCTGCCCGAGGCCGTCTTCGTCGGTGACCGTGTCCCTGACGGCACCGTCATTGCTCCTAATGCTCGATTCGTTCAATCTTGGGTTCTCCGCAACCCCGGGCCCCTCTCTTGGCCTGCCGGATGCAGTGTCCGCTTCGTTGGTGGTGACAACATGCTCAACATCGACAACACCCGTGTCGCCGCCGGCGCCGAGGCTAGCGAGAGCAACGTTGTCGGTCGTGAAGTTTTGCCTGGTGAGCAGTTCCCCTTTACTGTGATGATGAAGGCTCCTGCTCGCGAAGGAAAGTGCATCAGCTACTGGCGTCTCAAGTCTGCTGATGGTACGCCTTTTGGCCACAAACTCTGGTGTGACATTGAAGTCAGACAAGCACCATCGATGGCCACTGAAACTGCAGCTGTGCCTCGTTCTGCTGCCAGTGTTCAGTCTTCGTCTCAGGCACAAAGCTACTATGCTCTGTACAAGGAGCGCATGAACGCTCTAAAGACACACCTTGACCAGACTAACGCAGTCTCCGCTGCTGCATCAAACGCTGTCTCGCAAGAGGCTCAGAAGTCCGCCAGTGAACAGACGACCGAAGTCACCAAGACCCCAGCCGAGGTTAAGGTCGAAGTTCCCGAGTCAGAGCATGGCGAGGAGGAGTTGAAGGGCAGCCAAATGGTTTTCCCTACCCTGGACAAGGAGAGCCCCACCAGCTCAACCTACCAATCCTTCAGCGGTTCGGGCATGAGCAAGAAGGCACACGACAAGACCGAACAGGCCTCCCAGACCTCTGAGGTTGCTGACAGTGTTGCCAGTGACGACGAGGGCTTCGAAGACATTAGCGATGACCTCGAAGTGCTCAGCGCCAACGAAGACGAGGACGAGACCGAGGATGATGGTTTCCTTACTGATGATGATTACGACATTCTTGACGCCAGCGACCAAGAGACCGTTGCATCGATGAAGTAAAAAGCAAGCGGCAGTTTTCTTCTAGACCTGTGAGCAGCAACTTTTTTGCTCAAACGATTGGCTCTCTGCTTGGCTTTTCTTTTCCTTTTTCCTTTGTTCTTTTCCTTTTCGGCTGCTATGAAATTGCTGGGACAGTGTGGAAATTTGGGGTCACTCTCTAAGGACAAGGGTTCTGCTTTGATGGAACATGGGCGTAAGGGACAACAGACAACGGACTTTCCTTTACAGCCAATGCGTGTTACCTAGTGCAGGTAGTTTTTTTTTCTCCTAATCTCTTTTTTCAATGACTTTCTGATGCCTGTCATTGCTTTGCTGTGCTATATTGTGTCGTAAACAATGGTTTGTGTCTTGGGGTAAAGGTAATTTTGTGATGAGGCTGACATGCGAATCGAGTTTTCTGTGCGGCCAAGTCGGATGGTATGTGGTATGACCCTGCTCAGAATAATTTTCCAATCTGTATGTCTCGACCATAGCACACTATGGGTTCTGTACAACAGCATGATGTAGCCAATATACACTAGAATACGATGAAAAAATCAAGTCTCGTGCATTACTGCCTCTTAGGGCGGTCCTACAACTCGATATCTTGGATTTGCGACATTTATCTGAATTGACCACTCTTAACCACATTGTTTCTCCACCCCAGGCTCCAGGGAGATCGACATGTTGCGACGATTAAGTCATGACAAATACCTAGAAGGGTGATTGATCCCTCTACAAAGGATAGTCAGCATACCTCCTTGGAGTAAGCGGGTAGTAGAAACAAAGATTGAGTCACGAGGGCCCAGGAAGATGCAAAGGCGTTGCATTGAGAGGGGAAGAACAAAACAACAAAAAAAAAGGTAAAAGAAATCAGAAGCTTGGAAAGTTCCAAGAGCGTAGCTACAGTGGAGTTTGGCAGTAAGGGGAGGAGCGGACGGCGAGGAAGAGGAAGAGAGGCATTCGAGGCAGGACGCAGGGGTGATGATTGATATAGAGTGGAAGTTCTCATGGCAATATCTTTTCATAGCTTCGTTTTGTGGTTCAAAGATATCTACGGGATTTGAACAAGAAAGAGGTTCTGTTCCTTTGAGAAGAACTTGCTGGTTAGATTATTCCCAAAGCGCCTGTTGTACCATGCCTCCGTCTCCTGTTCAACGTGCGGTACTTTTCTCTCAAATGTCGATATCGATACCCAAGTCCATGTCGGCAATGATATCTTCATCCTTGGGCTTCTTCTTGAACCCTCCCAACGTCGTCTTCTTCAGCTTCTCGTTGATGGGTGTACTCGTGCCAGACGTGCCGTTTGCTGGTGTGCCTGTTCTGCTGATATCGCTGGCATCGCCAAACAGATCATCAGGAACCGCCAACAGCTTCTCCTTAGCGGCTTCAGCTTCACGACGTGCCTTTGCTGCAGCCTCTTCTCTGGCCTTCTGCAGAACACGCTTCTCCGCCAACTGTGCTTTGCGCACGTCTTCGCTATTGGCCTTGCGGTTCGCACGGTTGAGTGCAGCCAGACGTTCCTGTTGTGCGAGTTTGCCGTTTTGCTTTGCTGCGTTGGCGGCCGCTTGTGCTGCTTTGGCTGCGCCGCTGCCGGATCCCAGGGCCGCGAGCTCGGCATCGCACTTGGCGACTGTGGTGTCGTCGCCACGGGATGCAGCTTCCTCACGTCGCTTCTCGATCTTCTCGCGGCCGTAGTTGGCGAACTTGGCTTGTAGAGCGTTTGTGCGGTTGATCTTTCTCTGGATGTCTTCGTCGGTCCACTGGTATTCGAGGAGGGAGTGGATGTCGTCAAGCTTTGCGACCAGCGCTTTCTTAGAGGGCAGGCGCAAGGAATCGGCGGACTGAGCGGCTTTGAATCGTTCGAATTCGGCTTCGGTGAAGCTTGAGTCGGAACAGGCGATGAAGGGCCACTCCTTCTCGGCCTTGCCATGGGCGACAACTGCATATTGATCGGTGACGAAGGGCTTGCCGTTCAGACCTTCCATCTGGTAAGGCTTGCCTGAAGTAAAACCTAGAAGGATTAGCAATGTCCCGATGCATATCATAGCTGTCATGACCCACTCTTGATCTGAGCCATGCGGTATTGTGGTGCTCCAGTGTCGCGGTTGACGCCGATGCTTACACGAGCGTAGCAGTTTCTAACGCTTGTCTCGAAAGTTGGGTAGAAGCAGACTCTGGCGAAGTTGGTACGGCCGATGCGAGCACGCTCAAAGTCGCGCAGTGCTGCAGGAGCATCGTCGCGCGCAGCAGCAGCAGCGGCAGCGCGAGGCTTCTCATCCCACTCA
This sequence comes from Aureobasidium namibiae CBS 147.97, assembly GCF_000721765.1. NCBI lineage: Eukaryota > Fungi > Ascomycota > Dothideomycetes > Dothideales > Saccotheciaceae > Aureobasidium > Aureobasidium namibiae. Next base: position 381,059 of record NW_013581207.1, read on the forward strand.
ACCTCGCTGTCACCCTCGGCGTCTCTGTCGGAATCCATATCGTCTCTTGAAGGAGAGCGGTCTCTTCTGCGCTCGTCGCCGCGGTTTCGTTGTTGACCTTTCATTTCACGTTCCCTCTTGTAGGCTTCCAGAGGACCGCTGGCCTTGACCTTTGGCCTGCTGCTCTTACGCTGGTCGTCATCGTCCAAGTTGGCAGCAGCAGCCTTGCGCTTCCTCTTATCGGCGCCAGCTTGCTCTCTCTTGCGTTGTTGCAGGATCTTTTTGAGTTGCAAGTCCTGAACCCTTCTTTCGACCTCTGCGGCACGTTCTGCCAGGATTTCTTCTCGACGGATTTCTGTCATAGCCATGACTTCAGCGCGATCAGCCTCAGAGCGGAACTTGCCCTCGATGGGATACAGAGGAGCTTCCTGGTCGAAGTCGACGCCGTCTTCCGAGTCTGATTCGTCCATGGCAGCTGAGCCCAGTGATCGGGGAGACGAGGCTGCAGAGCTGAGATGGCAATCAGTACGTGAAGGCGTACAGGAGGGCAAGGCAGGAAGGTTGGAGAGAAGTCGGGAAGAAGTGTCTGGAAGCACGTAGACTTACGCTTCACCTTCTTCTTCAGAATCGTCCTTTCTTCGTCTGCGGGGAGCAGAAGCAGCAGATGAGCGCGACTTTGGCTTTTGAGCGAGACTGCGACGTGGGGGAGAGCGATCGGGCTCTGACGACAGGGCAGCATGTTCGAAGGGGGATGAGGGTTGGGCTTGTCTGTTGTCGGATCTCTCGTCGTCGGAGCTGTCGTCACCAGCAAGAGCGAGGAGCTCGGCATCAAGCTCGTTGTCGGACATGGTTGAGGTTGTGCGGTTGGAAGGTGACTCAGGGGAGAGAGCTATAAGTTGAGCAAGTTTCGAGTATCGAGGGTTGAGAGTCGACGGGAAGGAGTGAAGTTGTCGCAGTTGGAAGTGGAAGGCGCGGTGGAGTCGGAAGGGATAGAATTGGCGTGGCTGGGGGACAATAGATGGTGCGACAATAAGATGGTGAGGGAGAATGGATCAAAGTGAAGCAACGTCGAGACAATTGCGACTTCCTCAACTGGAGCTCGCCAAGCACCTCCAAAAGTGCCTCGAATCGATGACATCGATAATCGTCGCTTCACTTTCTATACACAAAGCCACCCTTGACTTGTCGCCCTCAGCTGCCTAGAGACTCGAAAAGGAGATAACTGCGCCATCTTGTCTAGAAATAATCACAATCGATATGTCGGTCCGTCACCTAGGCCGATGCAGTAGGGCCATGCCCAAGTCGCCTTGTTCGCTGCATGTCGCCTCGCTGCAGCGGCTAGCACATATCACCACTTCGTCAGCTCCGCCGAGTACCGAAGCGAAGCCTGAGACCATCGAGACTGGCACTTCAGGGAAGAGGAAGCGTCCTCTGACTGCCGAACAAGAACGCTTCCTAGACGCTGCTGTACGCTGAATCCATGCTTTGTCTGATTTATGAATCCACCTTGACTGTTCTTAGCTCCGTGTAAATCAGACTGGCGAGCTTGCTGCTGTTGCCATATACCAGGCTCAGACTCCGCCCCTAGTCAGAGCTCATCCACATCTTCGTCCCCTGATGAAGCACATGTACGATCAAGAGGCCGGCCACTACAACTATTTTAACAAGATCATACCCAAGCATCGCATCCGTCCGACAGCCATGACTCCGCTATGGGGTCTGGCTGCCACCGCATTGGGCTGGTCGACCGCCATATTGGGCCGAGAGGCCGCCATGGCCTGCACAGAAGCTGTAGAGACCGAAATCGGTGAACATTACAATGCACAGGTGCGAGAGCTTTTGGCTTGGATGAAAAACATGGAAGAACGGGGAGAGGAGCCTGGCGAAGAGATGACAGAGTTGCTTTCAAACCTCCGAAGGATCAGAGACGAGGAGCTCGAGCATCTCGATCACGCTGTCGAGCACGATGCAAAAGAGGCTCGTCCATACGAGCTTCTGACGAACGTGATCCGGGGCGGCTGTCGTGCCGCCATCTGGGTCAGTGAGAAAGTCTGATCGCGTCGAGGAGCTCCGTCTGTAAGTTATCTCACGAATCAAAATGCCACCCGCTGCAACGCAAGATTATTTTGGCAACGTCCACTTCAATCGGGTTATTGAGACCGTCAATGGTAAGCATCCGAGACAATGCACAATAGAGAGCAGTATCGTTGTCGGGCTTCGAGTATTGTCGTAAGCTTCCATTGTGCTCGATTAATATCAGCTTGACGTGTTTCACTCACAACCCGCTGTCTTTCCTACTTCCCCTTCCACCAAATATCACCTCTACCGTATCTGGTTCTCGTTCTCATACCAATCCACCCTTACCCTCCTCTGTGTGTCTTTTCTCCAAACATCCGCGACATCCTGTCCATCAACCACTCACCTGCTCATCTATCACCATGACCTGCTTTACCTGTCGACTGGGTGCTCGATGTCTTACCAGAGACTTACGCGAGCTTGGCTTCAAGAAGAAGCTCGTACGCAAGTTTGTCGAATGCCCTGACAGCGTCAAGCATGCTACGGCTCTGCTCAAGTTCTACTCACCTCCCTCCCGCAAGCCTAGAAAGGGCAGATACAATGACCTGTGTCTTCGCAAGGGCTCACGAAAACAACGTAAGAGCACTCGAGCACGAACGATCGCGTCCCGCTCGTACTGACCTCTACTAGTATGGGTGGTCTACGATCCACTCAAGCACAAACCAACCCTCGACGAGGACGCACTTTTGCTCACCGTGAGATTCGCCATTTTCCAACCTGGAAATCCGCGTCTCATCGAATACAACACCAAAACCACAGCACTCCGCATCCGCTCGTCGAGAATCATCGCGGGCCAGCAAATCGACTACACTGCCAATGGTCCCGTTCTCAGGCCTCTAGAGGTAGAAGAAAGCGACTCTGAACCCGAGGCTGCCACTTCTGCCGCAAAACAACAGGAAGTCACTCCGTCTGCATCGCACAAAGCCAGTAGCGACTCCGAGCTTACCGTACTGGAATCCGATGAATAGATCGACTTCGACTAAAACAAGATTCACGAAAAAGGCATGCGCGGATGCTACGACCATGTCAAATTTATCACATCGCCTGCATTGTCTCTTTCAGCTTTACTTAGCGACTGCTTTTCTCCTTTGCCCAGGCTCTTTCCTCCTATACTTAACGACTGTTTCCTGCGTTGCCCATATGCTCCTTCCTGCGCTGCTTGGTTGCTCTTGCCTTTCACATCCAAAGGTCCCCCTATTCCTCTGCACTTCTGGTCTTCTTAGAGTAGGTAGTTTCCTGCTGCTCATACTCTATCATCGAGATATCATCATTGCCTACATGTCTCGTAATGATACCTTCCTTGTTAACTGTTGGCACATGCTTCCTCTGCTCCAATTTTCTGTGTGAACAGGTCAAAAAGATCTTACGACTGTTTTGGAATGCCCGTGCCAATGCAATGCAATGTATCATGAAGTTGTCAGAATAGGTACTGTACACCATGAAGCTTGTAGCTTAAGCTCTCGAGTATTATGGACACTGTCTTCTTGTACTCGGCTGCCTCGCTTGTAGCACTGTACGGAATATGAAGCTTGCAACCTCTGACCTCCCCATGTGCGGAGGGTTGTAAAGCGTGTAGCTATAACAATGCACAATCATTTCGAGGAACAGGATAGTATCCACCGAGATGTAGTGCTCTCTCGGCTCTCCCTGGATGCACCTCTGGTCTGTTAAATGACCATGCATTTCCATAGTAAGAAGGTCGCTCTGTGTCTTCGTGTGATATTTGTTGGAGCTGCAAACTTGAGCAGCACCCGGGGAGCGAGTATTGTTCCTTCAAACCATAGGAGAAACCTCCGGTCAGAACATTGGCACCGGATACCAGGTACATGAGTGTGGTACACCCATTCGATCTGGCGATCGGTGGTGAAGTAGTGATCGATACTAAGCTGGATGAGACTTGATAGAGAACGTCCCCATACCGCATTTCGTGAGCATACCTTTATTTCCTTCTAGTCCCCGAATCTCGTCGCTCTGGCTCGTTAGAAGTATGGCATTCGGTCCTAGGTGCTGTACCTTGTATGGTCATGTATTTGAGCTCTGGTCTCAGTCAAAGAAGACGATCCTGTCAGAAGGTAGATCTCTTCCTCGGCTCCGTGGGACACGGCTCGTCGATTATCAAGCAAGACGCCCGTTCGATAGCATAACCCCAATCTGTCAGATCACGTGGACTCACAGCGGCCCACCATTCCTGGGACCTCAAAAACGTCAGTCTCCCTCGCGCCTTGTGCGTCACTGTCGACATCATCGAAGAAGACGACCAGCACCGTGCGGTACAGCAAAGAACGCAACGCGCCTGTACAAGCATACGCCGCAGCGATCAATTGACCCATACAGCAATCCAACGGTGTTCTTTCGTACACGCGCCGCGAGATTGAATACTCGAGGAGCTTTCGCTGAGAAAGAAACCCACCTGGATTTTACGCGATTGAACAAGGACATTGCGTCACTAGATTTTGAAGGAGCGCGACGCATCTTCAAACTAGAGCCTCATTCAAGAGATCCTCAGGCAACGACTCGACAGACGATATCATCTACGCGTCGCCGTCGACCGTGAAACATCTCATCTCATCGTCGGTAAGTCTCTTTGCCACCGAATGTGACAGGAGCCGGTTTGCGACGCGATGGCGCGAGTGGGGACGGAAAACCGACTGACAGCCGGAGCCGCACGCGCGAACGCTTCGTGTCAAAGAATATTAATGTTGAAGGCCGGAACTGACAAATCCATTCGATAGAACATCGTTTTTCTCGAAGTTGCTTTTCTTGAACTGAAGTCGGAGATTCTGGCTTGTCAGTTTGAGAGTTCAAAGTCGGGAGAAACACCTCCTCCCCTCAAAAGTTGCCCAGCCAGCCTATCGCACCTGCCTGCAGAAACCGCGACGTCATCGTCCCTCGCCGCTACTTCCATCTCATCTTCCATCACAACAACAAACATGTCTTCTCCAAGTGAATCAAAGACCAAAGACGTGTTGAAGCAAGAAGGTAAGCAGCACTCCATTTTATCAGTGTCGTCTGCCACGGGTTGTCGTTGGTACCTATCATCGTCATCCCACCTGACATTGACGTCGGGGTTGCCTCTCTTATGACGCGCATGCATGACGCTCGAAATCATTTCATCAACTGACGCGCCCGTCAATCACAGATACCTCGAGCCAAGACAGAGCTCCATCTCCTTCGCGTCAAGGTATGTGTCACTGTTGATTGGGTCGTGACTTAGATCGGCTATTGATATACCGTCGCAGACATCAAGCAGAACATACCTTCCATCAGACAGCCGGAAGAAACTAAAGCATCTGGTGACGGCGCAAAAGAATCAAACGCGTCCTCGACCAATGCGCCGCTTGCACCTCCACCCGTTCCTAACAAGGCCTCTAACGGAGACAACGACTATTTCAGCGCCGCTCACAGCGCCCACCTGACCAAAGAACCCAACCCTTTCGAAAGCGCCTTTGGAGGTACCGCCGAGACACCTGGCAAGCCTCAACTTCCCGGAGTCAACAGTTTGACGTCGCCTGCTCCGCTCCACCCCGGCACCACTCCAGGTTGGCCCGGCTCTCTTCGTTCAGGACCTCTTAGCCCTGCAATGCTAACCGGCCCCGCGGGGTCGTCCAACGACTACTTCAGCAACGACCATCACTTTGGCGGCAGTTTCCCAACCCCTAACGAGTCCTCCCTCAGGACTGGTCTGACTCCTGGCGGTGGTGGGTCTATGTTCCCCCAACCCAGTCCCAACTCGCAAGCCATTTTCAACGCCATTCAGAGTGGAGGCGCCACTCCTGGTACTCTAGACTTCCACCGTACTGCCATGCATGCACGCGCTTCCCAGACCAACGTCAACGGAAACTTCAGCATGCCTCAGCCACCTACGTCCGCCGCTGCTGACCCCAACATTCAACCCAACCTCGACAGCAAGGGCTTCGGTCAGCAGCAACAGAACGATACCTTTGAGCAGCACGACGCCAACGATGCAGCCAACGGTCTCTTCATGCTTGCACAAGCCAGGGGCAACAACCGTAATCAACCCCAGCAATACCCGCCACCCCAGTCACAGCCTCAGATGAACTACATGGGCAACCCTCCACACCTTCCTGGCGGACTTGGCCAACAAGGACACGACGGTCAGGGCAACATGGCCGCCCGCGCCAACAAGAACTCTATCGCAAGTAATCTTTCAGGGTCAACGCAGAACGAGCACGGCAACTTCTCTGATAGCGACGGCGAAGATGTTAAGCCCACCAGAGGCAAGGGAAAGAAGAACAACAACACCAAGAACGCCAACAATGGTAGACGCAAGGCCGAGGACCAACCTAAGGGGTCCAACAAGCGCCAGAAGACTAGCATGCCGTCTATGGATGAGGAAGACTCGGACATGGACGACATGGACATGGAGAGAGGACCCGACAACAAGAAGATGACTGATGAAGAGAAACGCAAGAACTTCCTCGAAAGGAACAGGTACGATTTGCCGAAGAAGTGTGTGACTTGAGACGTACTGACATGCATCACAGAATTGCCGCACTCAAGTGTCGTCAGCGCAAGAAGCAGTGGCTGGCCAACCTTCAGCAGAAGGTCGAGATTTTCAGTACTGAGAACGACGCGCTGGCCGCTACCGTCACTCAACTGCGTGAGGAGATAGTAGGACTCAAGACTCTGCTTCTCGCTCACAAGGATTGTCCTGTCTCGCAAGCACAGGGCATTAGTGGCATGGCTATGCAGAACATTGCTGGCGAGCCCCATCAATTCAGCAACCCCTATGGCATGCAGATGTCGCACATGCAGCAGGGAGTGCCATCGCAGGCCAACATGCAAAGACGGTGATCTGGCGTTATATGCGACAGCCAGAAGTGAGTGGTACAGGGGCGTTTAAAAGGCATGACTGGCGCAGCAAGGCAAAGTCCAGCGACAGCATGTAATGGCTCAGGCAAAAGAAAGCAGGCACAGGCGTAAGGCTCTAACAGGGGTTGGCGCACTACATTCTCTCAAACACCAGATTACAGCTCCTTCGATTCAACTTGTACATTCTTCACGAAGGGAGCGTTGTCACGCCGCACAAAGGGTTTGGTAAACTGTGGGACTGGAGTAGTATGGATAGGTATTTGCTTTTGCTTCAGTTTTTGTAATCATCGAAGTCTTTATCATACACGAATAGCACTTGGTTTCACATGATTTTCCCGACTTTTCCGTGTGAAGGTTTGTGACGCGTATAGCTTTAACAATGCATAATGTTCTCGAGGATAGGATCGTATCCATTGAGATGCAACATGATCTAGGCTCTTTTTGGTCACATCTCTAGTCTAGAGACCACTGTGAATGTGTATAGCACCAGTTGCGCCCTCGTGTTGTTGTGAGAGCGAAGTGTGGACAGGATTCAACACATGGCGAGGATGTTGTATGGATTGCGAGAAAGTCATGGTATTGAACGCCAAGGACAAACAACACGTCCGCATGCATACCCGCGTCTGGGACATAGCACATTCTACGAGAAACGAACTTGTCACATCAATGAGCGATGGAAAATCGAGGGCAGCGCGTGGATAACGCGCTGCAACAGTTGCTCTTCCGATTGATACCTTGGAGGCAGGACGACGATGAAGCACTCGAAGACCAGCGCTTCGATGAGGCATTGCAAGCAGCCAGACAAACACTAGGCAGGCACGCTCCGTTCTTCGCAGGCTGAACAGGCACTTGGGGCTAACTGGGTTGCTATGTGCAGATGAACAACCATCCTCGGCAGCAGCAGACGATGTGCACCACGCCGCCGACCTGATCAGACAAAAGCTGGTACACGAGAACAGCCGCCCGGACAAAGCCCTCCACTTCTCCAACCTCTATTCGCGACTGCTGAGCCAGCCTGTGCTCGACCGTAAATGGGCTATTCTATACTTTTTATATCGACTGTCGCGTTCGGAGCCTGAGGCACTGGATGCTGCTCCCTCACCGACACCCCGCCCTCAACCTGCCTTGCGACAACAGAGCAGTGACGCTCCAGCCTTCAATGATGCCTTCTCCCGCAATGGTCTACCCAGAGTACCCGATCCCGACGATCCAGAGCCTTTGCGTCTGCCACAAACAAGAGAAAGAATGCCCTTACGCGCATCAACACGTTCAGTAGTAGCTTCGCCAGAACCATCGGCCTCTGCGAATCCACAGGACGCACCGTCAGAAGCTCAATTGCTTCGCGACTTGCCATTTACACTACAGGGTCTCTCATCGACCAATCTTGCCTTCTCCGACTCCTCGCTCAAACTCCCCTCAACATTACCCGTGCCCATCATCAGTTTGCTCCACACACTCGCCGAGCCTTCGCTTCTATATCGAAGTCTATCAGCCTTTGTTGAGTCTTCCGAGGGTGGTCTGGTGGGCCAAAGTTTGCGCTCTGCGATTGGCGTCGAGCTGAGAGCCTACCTTGGTTTGGTCGCGACTCTCGAAGCTCAAATCAGAAGAGCTTTGACTCAATTACAAGAATCGCCTGGCAATTTGGGTCTGGGAAAGGCTGGTGTGACGTTGAAACGATGTGTTGTTTGGACTCGTGAGGCGACCATGGGCTTGAGGCTCATGAGTATGATGGTCGAAGAAGCAAAAGAGAAGAAGGGAGGCGAGTTGATATCGCTCATCCACTCTTATGCCTCGTCACATGGCGACCCCTTTGTGTACACCTTCGCCGAACGACTGTTGATCCACGTCACTCGGCCTTTCTATACTATGCTTCAACACTGGATCTATGACGGCGAGCTTGAAGATCCCTTCCTGGAGTTCTTCGTCTACCAAAACCGCGATGCTGATATGGACTCGGATCCTCGTCGTGGTGGTGCAACAAGTGTTTGGGAGGACAAGTACCGCCTCAAAGACAGCATGATACCCACCATCATCACACAGGATTTTGCAAAGAAAGTCTACCTGATCGGCAAGTCACTCAACTTCATCCGCTACGGTTGCGGTGACTCGGCATGGGTCGAGAATCATAGCAAGAGCTCTATGCGAGAGCTTCGCTATGGCGACACAGCCACCCTTGAATCATCGATCGACTCGGCATACAAGGGCACCATGGCTCGTCTCATACATCTCATGGAAGACAAGTTCAAGTTGTTTGAGCATCTGGCAGCACTGAAGAAGTATCTCTTGCTAGGCCAGGGTGACTTTGTGGCCTTGCTTATGGAGTCTCTGGCCTCGAATTTGGACAGGCCGGCAAACAGCCAGTATCGACACACTTTGACTGCACAGCTCGAGCACGCCATCCGCAACAGCAACGCCCAATACGACTCTCCCGATGTACTTCGCCGACTAGACGCCCGTATGCTCGAGCTCTCTCACGGCGAAATTGGCTGGGATGTTTTTACACTCGAATACAGAGTTGATTCTCCACTCGACGTTATCGTCACCCCCTGGGCATCAAAACAATACCTCAAAGTCTTCAACTTCCTCTGGCGAGTCAAGCGCGTCGAATTCGCATTGGGCAGCACATGGCGGCGCACAATGACCGGCGCTCGCGGCGTCTTGGGTGCTGTCGGCGATAAAGTGGATGCAGACTGGAAGAACGCACGCGGCGGCATTGCAGAGATGATCCATTTTGTTTCGCAACTGCAACACTATATTCTCTTTGAAGTCATTGAAGCTGGCTGGGATGGACTGCAAAAGGCACTGCGCACACCTGATGCTACACTCGATGACTTGATCTCAGCGCATGGAGCCTACCTCCGCAGCATCACTCGCAAAGGTCTTTTAGCCCCTTCAGGCTCTCAGGCTTCGTCCTCGACGGCGCCAGACTTTACGGCTCAGTTGCATGAGTTGCTGAAACTTATGCTTAGCTATAAAGATGCCGTGGACAGTCTATACTCCTTCTCCGTGGCCGAATTCACCCGCCGCCAGGATCTAGCCGCCAAAATCGAAACAAGGACAGCAGCAGGCACATGGGGCGTCACTGAAAAAGACGACCACAACCGCACCTCCTCTCGCCGCCACAACGACCGCGAAGACAACGATTCACCTATTCCGCCTTTACTCCCCTTTTCCTCCAACACCTCTGCTGCAGATGAAACTGCTATCCTGACCTCTTTGCGTCAACGATTGCAGACTCTAGCTACGGATTTTAGAGCCAGAGTTAATATTCTGCTCGGTGATCTTGCGTATCAGCCGGATGTGGATATGAGGTTTTTGGGCGTGGTTATGAATTTCAACGATGTTTATGCGCCTGTGAGGAAGGGTCATGGACATCATGGTCATGGTGGTGCGGCGAAGAGGAGACAGCAGCAGCAGCAGCAGCAGGAGAGGGAGAAGGAGGGAGGTGAGAGGGAGAAGGGCAAGGGCAAAGAAAGGGAGAGGGTCAAGAGAACCAGAGACGAGGTCGAGGCTAATGGCGGAGCAACATCCAAGGAAGGCTGATGCCCTTTGTGAGTTTTTCCCATGTTTGCAAAATCGGAGTTTTGACGGCAGAGGGAGGATAAGCGTATGCTGGTTTACATTTGTGCTCTTAGGTAGTGGCTTACCTTGAATCGAAAGAACATGATCTCAGAAGCAAAAGACTCATTTTTTGATGAATTCACGTGTTATGGTACTTGAGAGAATAATTTGTACGGTGAGCATCGCGAAAATGGTTGGTTTCTTTTATATCTCTAACCCTCTTCTATCCTGATTTGCATAACCACCGCAGATATATTTATATTCATTAGGTCAGTGTATGGATCTGAAGTTCGAGGCATCTCCGTGAGCAGATATCCAGAGTGAGGAAGATTGAATCTGAGAAGAGAGTGCTCATAGCCAAGACGCTTGATCTCATGCGTTGCAACAAGTGTTTAGCCACGAGCGAGATTGAAGTTGTCGCAAGGTGTCGGATTGTGTTCGGTGAGGTTTCAAGAAGAAAGTACTCCGGTTCGAATTGGTTTCGCGCACCGTGGAGGATCGTGAAGCAAAGGAACTCAAAGGTGTGATTTGGGGGCCAACAGTGGGATTGTGAGGTGTAAAATGGTCCCTCAGTCGCTGTCCGAGTCACTCGAAGACTCCTCGGACGATGACGAGGAGCCGGAATCCGAGTCTGAGCCTGAGCTTGATGATGAGTCCGACTCGCTCTCCGAAGAATCAGAACTAGCCTTGGACTTCTTGGACTTTTTGGCCTTTGCCTTTGTAGCCTTGACCTTTGCAAGTTTGGCCTTGAGTTTTGCGATCTTTGCGTCTGCGAGCTGAGCCTCGAGTTTTGCGATCTTTGCCTTCTTTGCTGCGGGTTTCTCGTCTTCGCTGCTGCTGCTGCTGCTGCTGCTGCTGCTGCCGCTGTCCGAGTCACTATCGCTATCACTGTCGCTGCTGTCGCTGTCACTGCTCTCGCTGCTAGAGACATCGGTCCTTGACTTTCTCTTCTTGCGCATGGAGAGGATGACCTTGGGTTCCTCCTTGGCGATGGGTGCCACTCTTGCGACTGCCTGGGGCTCGCCCTTGCTCATGGTATTCCAGACCAACTGCACACGCTCATCGTAATCTTTCTGTTCCTGTATGGTTTTGGTCTTCTCAGGCTCGGGATCGATACCGTTCTTGCGCAAAATCTCCTTCTGTCTCTCAAGAGCAGAGTCGTAGGCAGTCTTTCTGGCCTCTGCGGTCTCCATGGGTTCGTCCTTGACTTCTGGAATCTCGGTGCGGATGAAGGAGACGATGTCGATGTTTGCGGATTGAGCTGCTTGACGTAGACGTTGGCGGGCGGCTACTCCTTGTAATCCGTCGAGATATTCCACAAGGGCGTCGTTGCAAGAAGGAGGGATGCGGTAGATGTTCCAGACGTTCTTAAGCACGTCGTTCTGTTTGGACTTGTTGAACTTCCAAGAGGATCTATCGGTGTGGTATTGTTCCAGATAGCGGACGTAGTCGGGCACAGGTTTGTCGGCGTTGTCCTTTGGCGTGCGGACTTTTTGTTTCTTGACAATGGGGACCGCTGGGTCAGAGATGGTTTGCGCCGTGTTGTTGTTGTTTGTCATGTGCTCTGCTGCTCGCTCTGCTTTCTTCTCTTTCTTTGACTTTTTCTTTTCTTCCTTGGTCGCTTTCTGGGGCGTCACTTCAGACTCCTGGGCAACTTCCGGGGGGTGAAGCGACACAGTATCTTCAAGTTTCTTGTTGTTGTTCTCGGCAGCCTTTGCTGCTTCGGCGGCGTCGTGAGCGGCAGCTTTCTCAGCGTAGTAATCTAGTTCGTCGTTGGCCCAGGCTTGGAAGTAGGTCTGCGCACTATCTCCGTCTTGGGTTTTGGTGTCGTTGGAGAAGACGACAGACTTGCGACGGCCTTGCTTACTGTTCGGTGTGGCTAAGATGGACTTTTCAGGCGACGCCCGTCTACAGATGGTGTTAGCGTTTGTGGAACATACTGGCGATCCGAGTTGGTCGAGGTACAGGTCACAGAAAGCATAGGCTTCATAGGATAGAGCAATTCATGGACGAGAACTGAAGGAGATTTGCGGAAAGAGAAAAACAGAATGGAAAAGCATACAATTTGGAGGGCATTGGACTGGATATCGAAGCTACTGACGAGGGCTGCAGCTGCTTTGGCGCAGGACTAGATTGATTGACTCCATTCTCGAGTCTCTGCTTCTTGAAGCCCTTGGGAGTATCGGCATCGTCTCTGGAGCGTTTGCTCGAGGTAGCAGGGGAAGCGGGCAGCGGAGCCGTGTCTTTTGCGTTTGTCAGACTCAGACCGAGTCTTTTCCAGGCAGGCACGTGTTGTTCGGTCATGATTGCTGTTGCAAGAGATCAATCACATGCAAGACCAAAAAAAGAAGGAACAAAAAATATGCGGAAGTCCAGCACGATCCGGGGAAGGCGCGCGGGAGTGCCAAGGGTTGTCTGTTTCGCTGCGAGCTCGCCATGACGATCGGGCAAACGCGCACTGTAGTGCTGTAGAGAGCTTCACTATCACCACATCTCCATCGCTCATCGCCCGTCCATCGCCTCGTCTATCCGTCTTCGCGGCTTGCTTCATCTCGAGTTTGCACACGCCTAATCTCAATACACATCTCGGTTGCCCATCATGAGTGAGTTTCGCCTTGGTTCGAATGCTCGGCATAGCTAACTCCCGCAACAGGCAGCGCAGGCTACGACAGACACATCACCATCTTCTCGGACCAAGGCCGTCTCTACCAAGTCGGTGCGTGATCCCGCCCATGGCCTTCTCTCAGCGCAATCCCCAACTTACATTCCATAGAATATGCATTCAAGGCCATCACCGCAGCAAACATCACCTCCGTTGGCGTCCGCGGCAAGGACTGTGCAGTAGTCATCTCGCAAAAGAAGGTCCCCGACAAGCTCATCGACCCCTCGTCCGTCTCGTACATCCACAGACTATCGCCTTCGGTCGGTTGTGTCATGACTGGTTCCATCGCAGATGCAAGAGCTTCGGTCATGAGAGCGCGCGGTGAGACTGCCGAGTTCAGATACAAGAACGGCTACGAGATGCCCTGTGATGTTCTGGCCAAGCGCCTTGCAAACATCTCGCAGGTCTATACACAAAAAGTGAGACGGCCACCCTCGGTGCATTCGCGACTCTGTGCTAACCTAGTCCAGGCATACATGAGACCCCTGGGCGTCGCCACAACGCTCATCTCGGTCGACTCTGAGTTTGGCCCTCAGCTATACAAGTGCGATCCCGCTGGTTACTTCGTCGGCTACAAGGCCACCTCTTCAGGTCCCAAGGCACAAGAAGCCATGAACCACCTCGAGAAGAAGCTGCGAAACAAGAACTGCGCAGAAGGCAGCTGGGAGGAGGTCGTTGAACTCGCCATTACCACTCTCAGCACAGTGCTGAGCGTCGACTTCAAGAAGGGCGAGATTGAGATTGGCATCGTCGGTGGTCCCCGTGCCGATGGCAAAGAGGGCACCACAACCGACTTCACCACGCTGAGCGAAGAGCAAATCGACGAGCGTCTGCAGTCGATTGCTGAGAAGGACTGAGCATAATGACCCTTTATCTTCACGACGTCATCTAATCCATCACATGGTATGCCATCCATCGCTCTCGCTGATTCGCTTGCACATGGCACCGCTAGCAGCGTGGTTCGGTGTCCACACGCCAGCGTGCAGAGAGCAGCCGGTAGCCTCATCTCATGAATCCTGCTGTGTTTTTCCCCTTCCGTATCGTAGCATCATTTCCTTCTCCGTTCCACCAAACGCTTTCTTCTGTGGCTCTGTTCGTGCGCAAAGTGCCGGTCAGGCCGGCTGCTGTGGTAGCTTCTGACTTGTGGCGCCCACCTCCCCCGCCTTTACCACTGGAACGCTCCTCTGAACGCCTTTTCTGAATCCACCCAGCCTTAGGACTCGCCGATACCTGACTCTGCCTTTAGAACTTACGCTAGGTCCTCTCGTGCATCTGCCACACGTGTGCGTGCGTACCCTTGGCTGTTTCCGTATGAGCTGTCGACCCATGCCCTCTCATACATGGTAGCTTCGTGACGTCTTGGCCGTCCACCCCCCCAGGCGTAAAACTGCCATTTTAGATGTGAACCCCGTTCAGATCATGCTTGCTCATAGCTGCAAAGACGACCATTTCCCTTGTTGGTGTATTACTTATCAACGTCTCTCCCAATCCATCCACAGCCTCTCCTTCGCTTCTGCACGCCCTGTCCTGCCCTGCCTTGACCCTTTCCATTCTCTCTGCTCCACGCCCGATCTAATCGCATATTATCGACATCGTTTATATGTGTGACAATGAAAGATACTTTTCCGGGATCCACAAGCATCAGCAACCGAAAAAAGATCCATTGAGCTGTAAGGGTCGTTATATATCTGTCGATCACTGCCCGTCCAGATCCATCTTCTCACCACAGCTGAACCAATCCTTCCCCTGCTCAATGACCGACGGATGTAAGATGTCCCTCGTACCATCCTTTACCACCAATCCGGACCCCTCCCTTCTGACATGCATCGCCTCAGTGAACGAGGCACGCGCCATGCGTATCGCCGAGATTCTTTCTGATTTCAGACACCTACAACACTACATCGCAAACATCAGAGCAAACCCTTCAGCCGAGGACTACTACGAGGAAGGCTACTGTGTGCTTCGACAATGTGCCGAAGAAGCCCACGCCCTCCTCGCTCAACCATACGAATGCCAAGGACCGGAACCGGATGGTGACTATGAACGAGAGAAGGACCAGCTTCAACGGTATGTTTCTCGGACCGTCTCCGTTGTTGTTGAAGTCGAGTCTGATGTCAGAATAGTGTCATGCTCGATGCAAGCATTCGGCGATTCAAGATTCAGCAGACATACCTCAAAGCAAGCGCAGCACTACGATGGGTCAACTCGAGGAATGCCATACTGGGAACGAATCGACCTCAAGCCATCCATACGCCGGCGCTGCAACAGATAACCAACACTATGCGAGCAGTAAGTTTTCGGCTCCGTCGACTGCTTTTTGCTTCTGTTTTCTTGAACGTTGTTTTGCGTGAATCCCGGGGGTGCATGATCCGAACCGTGCGGCTGGATTTTTAGCATGATCACACTCAACTGACACAACTGTCCTTGCAGGAACTTGCATCGGTGACACCAGCTCGGGTAGAGCTAGCTCTACGATCTCAGGACAGCATCCAGGGGAAATGGCTTGTTGAGGATCCGACATGGAGCACCATGGAAGAGAGCATACGGAACCGCCGATGATAGCATTTGATCACTTGATCCACCAGCACCAAGCGACCAAGCAACCGAATACTCTTGGAACAACTACCGATCGATGGTTAACCCAAGGCTTCGGGAATTGAGGAGCGGTCGACTCAAGAGTGGGAAACTTGCGGAACTCTTCTGGCCTTGACAGGACCGACACCAACGGCAGCCAGCTGGCGCCCAAACCGGCCTTTACCGCCTTTGCGCCAAGTCGTTTGCACGTGCGGACCACTCGGACAGATCCGTCAACTTAGGCTCAAGCCTCTCGGCGACTCCGTCTCCCACTCACCGAACGCCGACCTCACCACTGATGTAATCACCATTGCCTTATTTCGAAGAATGGTAACAACGGTCCGATCGATATACCTTACTCCCGGAACATGGCGTTTTTGAAAGAAGCCCTGAGGTCCCTCACAAGATAGGGACAGCGGAAATGGAACATGGATGAGATGAGGTGAAGTGCGAGATGGGAAACGTGGGGTACCAAGAGACGAAGGATCAGTAACCTCATCTCCTGCAGACTGCTGTTGCTCATACGACTACCAGCTCGGGAAGTAATTCGCGCTCTGCTCATGTATAATTACACCTCATCTCGTGATCTGACTCAGACACCAATAAGAGATTTCTCAATTGCACGCTCAAGTTCATCCATCTAGACAGAAGAATCCCAATGGAATAGAGATCACTATCATAAGGTTGACTCATCTGGAAAACTGATTCACATGCCCATCTGACGTACACAGCCTTATCACGAGCGCCATGATTCTAAGGGACTGACACATGGCGGAAGCCTAGCTGATAGGCTTGCAACTGATTTAGAGTTGGGTTAGTACCCTAAACTCCTCTCTCCTACAAAGGCATAGAGTGCAATGCTCGCTTTGAAAAAGCACAGTATTCTATAGCCTCGAGATGTATCCAAAGAGAGCGTTTTGAACACCGCATCTCGATGGATACCATCCGAATCTCGAGAATCACTGTGGATTTCTAAGTCCGGTTGGTCAATCCAGAAGTAACGCGGCGTGTAGCATGCTTTTGTGATTATTTCCAGGGCAAAAGTCATATGGCTTTGGCCGAGTCCGACATCCCCATTCCATGGTATTGGTCCAAGAGCGACAGTCCGCTTGAAGCTTAGTTGATCACAATTTGCCAGTCTCAGATGAAGCGTCACGAGTAATTCTAACGATCCTTATGACGCATTCAAAGCATCTCGGAATGCGTGCGGAGAAATAGCTAGCTCGAGATCCAAAACCTCATGCGCTTGACCCTTGCCTAGTTTCGAAGCCTACTCGACCGTACAGACTACAACACTTCCGACGGTTCACGAGAGCTTCGAGCACTGCTTGTGACAACCGTAGTAAGTGTTGTTGTTGGCCGAATGCCCTTGTTATGCAACATAGTAAACTCTTACGCTGCACCGTGTCAAGCGTCGGATGTGATTCGAGTCTGTTCTGTTGCTGTTCCATCCAAGTCTAGATCACCATCGCAAGGCACTGATAAACATTCATCATCTAATAACTAAGAAATTCATTCGTCACTGCAGCACCCCGAGCACACTAGCACTTGGACTACTGGACTGCAAATTGGCGGAATCATGACGCACACCGCACCTACACTATCAACTCCTTGCGATACACTAACTGTTATACCAATGATAGCATGGAGCCAATCACAGAGACCATGCTGCTAGCCCTCGAGCCGTCGTGACTCAGCCGCAACATCCATACCTTACCCCTCTCAGGTCCAGAGAACGGCATCAGTCTGACAGATCTCAAGACAAACGATCAAGAACAGGGACATGAAGGTTCACCTCGCAAAGGCCACGTGAGATCAGATAGGAAGAAGCTTTCGCCGTACCTCGTATGACACTGCACAGCATACAAGCAGGATCGATGACGGCGAATCACCATTGGCGGACCCAAGAAGTTCACCAACAGAGCCTCATCACCCCATGGCTCGCAAACAGTCACAACCCTTGCAATCTCCCGATCACATCGAAGAACAAGTTGCGTCTCTCGATCCCGAAACCGAACCTCTCGCATCTCGCCATCACCGTCGCTCGGTTCTCCCAAGAAGACACGACCAAGTAAATACGAAGTACCTCCCCCCTCAATCCTCACGAATGATGTTCGTGAACTCAAACCCTCCTCGGAATCCTCGAACCGGATCTTCATAGTTCGTCTTTCGTCACTATTCACGTGGCAGAAAAACAACACCGACAAGGATCAAGGTGTGCAGGAAGCTTTTTGCACAGATTCGTGTTCACCCACCACATGCACCCCACCGGAGTCAAGTCAAAAACTCTCCGGTACCTTGCCCTATCCTCATATATGATTGGTGGGGAGCAAGGCTGTCGACTGGTGTCATTTCTCGTACCCATGTATCGCACTGCCACATGTTTTGATAGTGTACCTCTTCCCCTCTATCTCGGAACCTCCACATTCCGTTCGACGCCCTTTGACTGAACAGCAAAGTCAAGCAAAGAGGAGAGATGTTCTATGAAGTTTTGCTTCACCTCAACTCCGGTCGGCTAATATTTCCTCTCGTCGTTTTTTGTGGCTGCGATGATCAGCCACTTCTTTCCCACGTGTCGTTCCCGCGCTTAGTTTGGAATATGGTGCGCACCTCGCTGTTTGATTACCCTTTTGAGATATGCAGTAGAGACGGTGGCTTTTGCACTTCCTTTTTCCTTTTGAGTGCTTCACGGACTTGCAGGTTTGATATCATTCGGGGAGAGCGAGTATCGTCGGAGAGAGCGAATGATCGTCGGAGACAGCGAGATATCGTCGGCGAAGAGCGATGCTTTTGCGCAGAGTAAGCAAGATGAATGCTGATAAGCCACCATGCGTGGCCTGCTGTGACTTCCTGCGTCTATTCTAATTTGGCGCTGCAGCCGCAGATGCGTTGCTGTGCATGTTCATTCGAGGAAGCACATGCGTGCTGCAAGACTGCAAGTGCTATATAGCTTGTTCGAAGTTTGATATTTATTGATTTACGCTCTACTGTTAGCAGGCATGAATTGAAACCGTTCTTGAGAGTCTGTCGAGTTTTAAGTTTTCTCTGGCTTGTTTGCGATCGCAAGATTGCATGTGATACTCAGAGTCTATGTGCCGATAAACGTGGTACTGGGATCGGGAAGTCGAGGCTTGGTATGGCTGAGTTTCTGTGTGTTGGAAGACGATCAAAGTGTCCTCCTCGTGTGCTGAAACTTGTAACCTGCACGCTTCTCTCACACTTCTCCTGCGAGGGTATAGAGGATGATCTGCCTATCAAAAGGCACAAAGGGTTCTAAGCTAGAAATAATACCGAAGAGAGCCTTGAGCACACAATCTTCCAATGGACACTGCTCGTTTAACGAAAGTACTGTGCAATTCTACAGCTGACCGCGTTACAAACTTTAGCACACAGGGAGAGTGTGTCAGGACAGGGTAGAACCACGAATACATAAGAAGCTTCCGTTGGCCATTTACTGTAGAGAGTGCATCTGGTTATACTCAGTGAATCCCATTCCGAGTTTGAGAGAGCATCTGTTGCCTGAGTACTCATTCGACTTCACAGCGGCCACTCGCGCCATGTTGGACTGCTACCAGCCACATTCTCGAGTCCCTCTTTCCATGAACGGTCATTCCGACACTGTCGGACTTCCCAAACCATCTCCCGGGTCAACTGTCAAGAACTCTTCCAGAAGCTCTGTTGACCTCTAACGTAAGACATATCGATGGATACGATGCCTTGAACCAGGCTTACTTAACGTTGCGCCCTGCCACACATGTCCAGCTCAACTTCACCAAGCCCAAGGTTCGATGGGGGAGTTCTTGCGAACCGTTTTCTGTCAGTGCTTCCATCGCCAAAGCCCGATCAGAAAGAAGCCGATGTTGCAGCTATGGCGTCAAAGAACAGAGCTGACCTCCAAGGGGCTGAAGGAAAAAAGATGCTGTGCAGAAAGAATTGGAAGCGACACCGGGATAAACAGATTTAGTTCTGTTGAAGAAAGCCGTGTAGCTTGACCACAACAGCCAGCTGAAAAGACAGCCTTGGCGCAATCGTTTGGTTGACATGCAAAAAAAGCCAGATTTTGACCAAGCGCTGTCATCTTTGGTTGGCGTTTCTGGTGTTGAAGAGAGATGAAAAGGCTTGGACCGTGTTGTTGGTGTTCCTCAATGCATTAAACGCACCTGCAGTGACTTCCGGGGCTTCATCCGCGATGGTTATTGTGGACTGAGCATCATCGTGAGCCTGAGACGTGATGCGCTTGCGTTTGTTCCGTGATGAGGTGGTTGGTGGCTGCTGATTTGATGCTGTTCTCTCCTGTGCAGACCATTTCGCTAGGATGGCGTCTTCAGAAGGATTGTCCAGGTTGTGGTAGGAAGCATGGTGGCCGCAGCCGTCGCACTCGAATGAGGTAGCGGCCTGTGTGGGACACCGTGTGTTGGTATGAACGAAGGGAAGTGGATGGTGGTGAGCAGTGAGAAGAACGACCTACCTTGACTGGATGCAGCATGAATCGAAGGCAAGGACATTTGTTGGAAATCATGCCGTTCTTGTGGTTACATGATCCGCGTGGAGGTGTGTAGTTCATCGAACTCCAGACGCTGTTTGCAGGTATCTGCATACTAGACATGTTGATCTGGATAACCAGTAGAATGGTGGTAAGTTTTGATCATTGGTCGTGTCTGCTTGTAAGTGAAACTACCGTGGTGCCCATGTGCTAAATTCTGTCACTCCCACTCCCACTCCGTCCCGACTCCGATCTCACGACAACATACGGGCGGAATTAAAAGCTATCACGATGCACAGCCCTTTCCAGATTGTGGCAAAATCTGCAGAGAGCCATAGCATCTTGACTCTCTTTGGAGACTCTCTGTTCACTCAAGAGACTGTGCATTCCTATAGCCATCCACGTGGTGATGCAAGATGATCCAGATAAGATAAGATGCTCTTGCGCCAAGACTTTGGTATAGCCGTCTGGGGTTCGAGCTGCCTTGTACTCAAAACCGACAGCTTTGCGCCATCATCCATCTCGTCGCATCTGATATAGTAATCATACCGTCAAGATGCCGAAATATAAGTCCGCCTTCTGCTCAATCGCTGTTCTCTTACTGACAATCGACTACTCTTCTGTAGGTTCCTCAGGCCGTAGCCATACGACGACAGACTGAATACTCATGCGAACTCAGGCGATTATTGCGATGTCTACCTCACTCACGACAGTATGAGCGTGAGAAAGGCCCACAACAGCGGTCGCAACCATCTACGAAACGTCGTCGATTACTACCAACGTATGCGAGCCGACACTCAGACCTACAGAGAGAGATGCGACTGACATGGCGGGACAGAAATCGGACACGAAAAGGCACAATCGGTTATTGATAGCATCACTTCCTCGTATGCCGCCGAAGGACAGGCAAGCGCGAACCCCATGTTGCCCGGCGGAACCCATGCTGGTGTAGCAGCCATGCCCTTCGGCTTCCCTCCCGGTATGGCCCCACCACCTGGCGGTATGCCATTCCCTCCTCCAGCCGGCGGTCGCGGTATGCCACCTTTCCCCTTCCCACCAAACGGCATGCCTCCTTTCCCTCCCAATGGAATGCCCTTCCCTCCTCCGACACCCGGTGGCGCAGCTGGATCACCACCTCAAGGCATGCCTTTCCCTCCTCCTGGCGGTATGCCCTTCCCTCCACCGGCTGGTATGCCATTCCCTCCCATGGGTGGCCCGAGTCCTGGACCTGGCGCCGGACTCCCTCCACCTGGAATGCCCATGTCGCACGACCCAAGACGCCAATAGGATGGCCCCTGGGAGCAGCACGCACGCAATCCATACACGCAGGAGCCGCCGCCCAGGCTCGACCCACGATGGCATTAGAAAGCTCTCCTACAAGCGCTAGGGCCAGAGCATCCTCCAGAAGCGCACATCGGACCTGTAGAAGAAGCTATCAGGACGCACTCACAAAGAGTCAAGAGGGAACGAAGCGCTAGCCCTGTCGTGGGACAGCGACAAGGTACGACTGGAGGAGGCAAGAGGCAAAGACGTTGATTATGTTTAGGATGGCGTTCAGTCGGGGATGAAATTCGAACAGGCGCATTCGGAGTTGAAACAAGGACGGAAGGAAATGCATCGGATAAAGATATCACTCGAGGTTTTGTACCAACGCACCCTATAGAGGCAGCGTAATAAATCATTCTTCGCTCCTGTCAATGTTTCCTCGCCATCTTAAAGAGAGCTTTCTAGGTCTGTGCAAACATCAAATCGTATTCTGAGGGCTATATACTAGGTAATTCGTGATGAGTTTCTCGAAGCTCCAGAAAGTGGTGACGTCTGAGTGCAGCCGGCCAAACATGGCTCTTTCACATGCGAACATAACTCTCGCAGGTCAACAACCGCCGCCATGGGTCTGATCGAGGCAGTCTACATATTCAACGAGCCCAAGTACAGTAAACCCCCTCCGCTCTTGCCATCGCAATCCTCGTACTGACCATCATTCGCAGCAATGCCATCGTCTCACACACCTTTACCGCGCGCCCACCACCCGCAACCACCTTGCTACCGCTATACCTCGCCCACTCAGAACCCAGACCATCATGTATCTACCTGACAGGAACAAATCCACCGACACTGCTGTTCTCCATGCTACAGGATGGCCTGCTGTTTCTGAGTCCTTGCTCCACCGACACGGAACCGCTGGTTGTCCTAGAGTTCCTGCACCGCGTGGCCGACGCGCTTGAAGAGTTTCTGGGTGCGCCGCTACTGGCTAGTAAGCTGGAAGCAAACTACGATGTCATAGCTCAGGTCTTGGGCGAGATGTGCGATGGAGGCTTGATTGGAGGCACTGAAGCCAATGCTCTAAGAGACGTTGTGGATACACCGTCCTGGATGGGCAAGTTGCTGGGAGGTGTAGGATTGCCTGGGTACGCATCCAAGCATATGGCCACATGTCCCGAGCCTCCAGCTGACACAAGCATAACAGTACTTCTCCTGGCCTGAACGCTGGCCCAACACCCTTCTCTGGCATGGGTAGCGGTGGCAGCGGAAGCCTCACTCCTACTCTCTCAACCGCTGGCTCTCAGATCCCCTGGCGCCGCTCCAACGTCCGCCATACAAGTAACGAAATGTACGTCGACATTGTCGAGACCCTGTCTGTCACATACGCTCCCTCAGGCCGTCCTCTAGCCGCCTTCGCAAATGGCAGCATCGCCTTCACTAGCAAGGTCTCTGGCGTACCTGATTTACTGCTCAGTCTACGCGCTGGCAGCGGCCCTGGAGCCGACAAGGTAAAGCGCACCATGGAGCGTCCAGTCTTTCACCCTTGCGTCCGCCTCGCGCGCTGGAGAGACCATGCCGAACTCAGCTTTGTACCTCCAGACGGCCGCTTCGTACTCGCGGGTTACGACGTCGATCTATTGGATCCTTCTGCCTCGCCTCTGTCTGCCAAAGCAAGCGATCTGAATCTTCCAGCTTCGATAGAGATGCGTGTGGGTCTAGGCGCCACAGGCTCAGACTTTGAAGTCAGACTGTTCGTCAGCCATCGCTTCTACACTGGCAGTGGCAGTGGCAACAACTCTTCCTCATCCCTATCTTCAAACTCGGCATTGGGATCTGCAGCTGCAAGTCTTTCCAATAATCTGAGTAGCGGTGCATCTCGCCCATCAACCCTCCGTGGCAATTCTGGAGAAGCTAAAGCACCAGTGTTGGAGGAATTGACTGTGAGCATCCCTGTCACGCATGCCGTTCGCAATATCAGCGATCTGCGCGCTACAAAGGGCGAAGCACACTGGAGTCCTGGCGACACTAGCATCGAATGGAAGATCTCAGCCAAAGAAGCCGCAGGTATCAGTAGTGCTGGCTGCGTTCTGCGCTGCACTGTCGTCGGTACCTCCTCTGGAGACACAGACGACGAAACACCATTTTCCAATGGCAGCGGTATGAAGAGCTCTACCCACGACTACAGCGACGATGACGACTATTCGACCACCACTAGCACCAAACCCTCCTCTGCAGAATCAGCAGCATCCAAAGACAAGAAGAAGAAATCACAAAATGTAGGACTTATGCCTTCATCGGCATCGCTGAGTTTTGGGGTCAAGGGATGGTTGGCCAGTGGATTGAAAGTGGATGCATTGGTCATTGATACAAAGAGGAGTAAAGGGTTGGGCGAGGGTGTGAGGCCGTACAAGGGAGTCAAGTATTTGACAGTGTCGAGGAAAGGTGTGGAGGTCAGGTGTTGATGTAGCTTCTTTGTGTGCGAGGGTTGAATACATTACAAGATTTTGGAACGCAAAACGTGTATCTTTGCTTTTTTTTTCTATTAGAGACGTGCAAATGCTAGCAGGTTTATCTTTGGTCTTTTGTTTTTGTCTTCCATGACTTTGCCTTTTGATATCGCGAGCTGAGATATATTTGAACGGAATTCATATGTAAGGACTCTAAGAAGCCTACCTCTTCGTGCTGTTAGCGATCAACCACGCGCTTTCTAGGTAGGCGTTGCGGAATGTTGTAGTCGTCCGTCATCACAGTAACATACACAGATCACACAAACCAGCAAGATCGGTACTACGACCTGTTATGCACACTTCACTTCTCCAACACCATAACCTTAACCTTAACATGCCTCACCGCTCAAACATCAGCAACAAAGTATCACGCATTCTCACGCGCATATTCATATGTATTGTTTCAAAATCTTCATTGTGCCATTTGCCATCTGCTTTCTTCCCACACTCTAAGCTTCAGCCCCGTGTCTTTGTACATATGCTGCTGCTGCTGCCTTTCCCTTTCTTTGGTATCTGGATATTTTTGACGGGGGGAAAAAGTATCTAGACCTGGCCGAGGGCAGCGGCGCGCTGGTCTTCGAGCTTGGCGTAGAAGAGATCGCGGCGGCGGACGGCGGGGACGTGGAAGCCTGTTTGTTGAGGCGTGATGTCAGTATATGATTCCTTTTGTCTCTTTCTTTCTCTGGTGTAATGTTCTGATTCCGACTGAGTTTATAGAGTTGCTGGGTTGCGGGTGACAGGCGGAGGACGCTGCTTCAGTCGTATGGCGCATTGTGTTCGTCGGAAGGCTTGGTTCAACTCGATGTTCCAGTCATTGTTCATACACGCCATCCAATCCAGTGTTCCAAATAATTCAGAAAAGGCGAAAGATCCGAAGGCGAGATGGTCGAGGAGAGTAGGAGAAGGATTCGCGTGGTTTACGTACCGTACCACCAGAGGTAGCCAGAAGCGGTACCGAGACCTAATTGACCCGCATGTCAGTCCAATTGCCCCATCTGCCTCTATCCTGCTCGCAGAAGACCACATACCGAAAGCGACGGAAAGGTCGAGGACGAGACCTCTACGGAGCATCTGTTGCAAAGGTCAGTAAAGGTTGCTCTTCTCCAGATGTGCATTGCGGGCCGTGGTCGTCGTCGCGCGCTGGGACATTGTTCGCGCGAAGAGATCCGGGCCTCGGGTTGAACGTACACCAGTGATGGGCTTGATAGGCATTGTGAAGTGTGGTTTGGTGGGTTTGTGGAGTGGAGAAGGGTTGCTTGCGCGGGCTTGAGGGCTTGCGGATTCACAAGGCTCGCGCATCGGTATAGCATGAGGTGACGACGGGTTACTCCGGGATTTTGCCAAGGCTTCCGTTCCTACGACTTTTGGAATTGTTCTTAATTTTATTTTTAATTCTTATGCAATCGTGATGAATCAAAGCAGTGACAGTGTGAGACTGTCAATGTCGGGTCTTTTGGTTTGATGTACAGTAGAAGTTTCTCTTTTCTGTTGGTATACAAAACAGATGCCTGCATGGCCCTGTCTTCCGCCTATCTTACAACAATGTCTTCACCACACCAGAGCATATACAAACCAGAAGCCTCCCTTTCGACAGAAGGCCCTGACAAGAAGACAAATCGAGCCCCTTACACTCCCTGTAACACCCGTGAAAATGCAAATGCACTTTTTGCTCTCTTTCCCCAAACTCGCAGTCACCAGATCAAAGACTCTAGACAGCCTTTCCCCAACTCTGCTTCCTGGTCTGCCTGTCCTCACGCGCCTCCGTCTTTGTTCTTCCCCACTTCTCCTTGATCTTCTCCAACTCGGCATTCCTCTCATCCTTGATCTGCGGCGCCGAGCAGCACAAGCTCACGAAAAACTGACTGCACTCAAACTTCTCAGCCAACCTCACTCGCGTCCACTGGCGCGGGTCTTCTGCACGCAGCCGTCTGATCTCTGCAATATCTGCTTCTTTAAGGTGATATTTCTTCTCGTATACTGGTCGCACGGCTGGCGGCAGTGCGGTTGTGGAGGAGGCAGAGGCTGAGGTGGGGCGTAGCAGGGTGTGCAGGCGGCGTCGTGGGTCGTCCTTGGGCAAAAACTTCAGGGGTGTGTGATAGACGTTTGGCGCCGAGGATGGAGGGTTGTAGATGATGTGGTCTTGGGAGCCGGTGGTGGACTTGAAGGACTGGTCGGGCTGGACGAGCAGCATCTTTTTTGTGCGGCGGAACGACGAGACGTGGCGGCATTGCTGCTGCTGGAGCGAGTGCAGGCACTGTTGGCCGTTGGTTCGCAGCGAGTGCGGTATCCTTAGTGACGTGTGCATTGTGTGTGTGGTGTGTGTGTCGAGAGGAAAACGAGGGTGGTGTTGCAACTGGTGCTCTGTCGAGAACAAGCAGCTGCGAATTCCGACTGGAAAGTTGCTCCGCCGGTGAGCACAGACCTCTTCAAGTGCAACCCTGGCCTAGACACAACCGACACACAACACTCGATCACAGGAAAACTTGATGAAGTTGAACATGTTGTCTTCAGCAAGCAGAAAATATATATAGGCCACCGTCCGTGTGCATGCCAGTCATGGCATCGCTTGTATAGAAAATGAAAGCCAACATGGCAAAAGAGATGGAAATCGCTTGTACCGATAGCAGGGAGAGAAAAACGCCTGTCGTATGCCACATCAATTCTTCTTCCTAGACTCCATCGTCGACCATTCTACTTCATGACGCGGTCGTACGAGATGCCCTTGACGCTGCCACCCGCCATGCTGGAACGCACATTGCGCTTGAAGCCATCACGGTCGCGAGCCAGATCCTCAGCAGCCTCCTTGTTCAACGGATCACTAGCGTTGGGCTCGAGGAACAAGAACTGCAGACCAACAATGACAGCATTCAAGTTCAGCACCGGCTTCCAGTCCTCGCGCAAGATGTTCAAGCACACGTTTCCCTCGAGGTCGATGTTGGGGTGGTAGATCTTTTGCGTGCACTTGACCTTCGGCGGCTCGTGTGGGAAGTTCTGGCTGATGTTGAAGGTAAAGTCAAAGGTGCCGTTCTTGTACATGCCCTCGTCGGGTGCGATGGTCAGGCTGAAGTGCAGGATGTCGTCGGGGTCTGGGAAGGTCGTTGTCATGGTGCTGCCGAGCGACAGTTCCGAGAGATCTGTGTAGTCTGTCAGTCCGTACAATACAGTTGCAAGACATGTCTACTTGCCCTTTTGCACACGCAGTTGTGCTGCCGTCACCTTCTTCTTCTTTGCGCCACCAGACGCGGCGGCCTGGTCCTTCTGCTGTTGTTGTTTCTGTCACGACTAGTCAGCATCATCTCGCAAGCAGCGTCCTCACATAATGCATACCATAGACCAGATCTTCAACATCTTGAATGTGTGTTTGAGGGTGACTAGACCGACGAGGCCGTTCGAGGTGGGTGGTGTGCTGTAGCGAGAGTGGAGTGATTGAACACGTAGAGAGCGGGCTTGACTCAGAGAAGAAACGCGCAAGATCGTCGGTGTGAGAGAGGCTTGACTGGTAGTTGATGTGTGTTTCCACGAGAACGAGTTGGGAGACGAATCAACGTCACATCCAAGTCCCAATCGAGGAAGCCCCACGCTTCACCGCCTTCGTCTTGCCGGCATCGCTGCCTCGAGTCGCGACTTCCTATCTTGTATCTCACCTCGCATGTACACACTCTTTTTGACAAGCGAGGTCCATGAGAACGTCTGAATTGCCATGGAATGCCGTCTAAGGACTCTAACTCGCATAACCTTCCCGAATCCATCTACCCGTCTGAACAAGACAGCTTGTCTGTGATACGACCCTGGCTTGTTCTGTTCACTCTTGTTCTCTTGCGGAACATAACCTAGGGCCATGTCAATTGCTATCAGGGACTACGTAGGGCTACATGACGTTTGGTTCGATATATGATATGTCGCAGGTATCCATCTGGTCAAAATTATGACGGTGTCTGCGGCATGGTGCAAGAACTAAAGCCGGTCGACGTGAAAACTCCGAACAAAGGAGCACCTTGAGATGACCTCTCTATTGATGATTCTCTATTGGAGGATATCATGCATTGCCATCAATGAAAGCATTTGTTTACCTGGCTGCGAAGAAACGACAGAGGGTCAAGAAGAATGACTGGCTGGTTCTCGTCCACCCGATAATGCTCTCGATATCTGCTTCGGTCAAGAGCCTACTGCTGCTGCTGCTGCTGCTGTTGAGCACCAGCTATCTGAACCGTCATCCTCATCCTCGTTGCACTGCGGCTCAGCATCTGCACAGCTTTCTCCTCTTCCGCCTCTTTCGCACCCACCAACTTTCTCGCTCCAAACTTTGCCTTTGCTTCTCTAGCCTTGATTCCTTCATCCAGCTTCTTCTTCAGGCTGTCGTTAACAACCAGTGCAGAATTTGTGAATAGCAATCTCAGCAGCTTCTCAACCAATAGGCTCACTCGTGCGTTCTCAACATAATTGGCGTAGTTAGCTGGATATGCTAAGAAGTGTTTCTCGAATTCGATTTGTGTCATCGTGTCCGCGTGGTAGGTTGGTGCGTCGGAGGAGATGGTCGGACGGAGAAGATTTTGACAGAGCGAGGCGTGTGAATGGTCTTCCAGCCAGGAGCCTGGAGGCGAGACGAATAGCATGAAGGTATCTAATGGGAGAGGGCGAAGGAACTCTGTCACCAAATCGAAGCAGTCTTCAGCCTCCATGAAGGCGTGTTCGTAGTGCAGTGAAATTTGGGTGAGCTGCACAGTGTTAGAAAGTGTTGAACGGAAAGAGGGCAATTCACTTACCAAAGCGATGAGACGCTGGCGTAGGTGCACAGCTTCATATCCACCATAATCGGAAGATGCAGTGTATTCGCTCTCTGCATCCACATCCGGTGTTGCTGATGATGGTCGTCCTCTCTTACGTGACGAACGTGCTGAGGTTGTTGCTTTTGGTGTCGAGGGTAAGTCATCCTCCTCTTCTTCAGAGTCGTCCATGTCCATATAGTCGCCGTACTCGTCATTGTCAAAGTCGATCTTCTTTTTTGAGACCAGCTCTTCCATCTTCTTCTCTTTCGGAGGTTTGGTCTCGTTCTTCCATATCTCGTGAAACTCGTCCAGATTTTTCTTACAGCCATTGGCGAGGATTGCTCTCATGACTCTTCGTTTGCTGGCTCTGCCGTCGCCCGTAGCGAGACAGTACTGCGCGATCAGACTCTCAGATAGCAATGTATTGGCTGCCGCTTCCTTGCCGTCTTCCCTCAGAGGCTCGACAGCAGATATCCTTTCCTGTAGATCGTCTTCAAGCGCGTCAAGTATGAACTCCAACCAGGGCCTCCATCTTTCCCATCGTTTGGGATGCTGACACGAGCAGTTGAAGGCCCACCCGACCACGCTCCAGAAGTCTTCGGCCAGATTCCAGATTGCACTTTGGTTGGCCAGTTTGATCTTCAGCTTGCCGTCCTCTTCTGGACTACCGACATGATCTCCAGTACGTCGGCGGCGGTCTCGAGAGTCGAATCTATCGAGAAACTTGAAAGCTGATGTAAAGTTGGCATTGGTACCACCGACAATGGAGTTGACGTGTTTGAGGAGGAACAAAGCATCGTTGGCTATCTTCACATTCTCCGGTTCTGTAGCTCGATTGGTCCACATGGGATGTACAGCCAGAGTTGCCATAACTGCCAGGACCTGGGGAGATGGGACACAAGTTGGTAACGGCCGACCATCAGATGTGCCATCCGTGCCTGCGATTAATGTGTTTGAGAGTAATGGAATGGCTTGTGAAAAGAGCTGCTCTTCGATGTAGACATTGATAATATCCCGAAGCTCGAAAGGTAATGGCTTCACTGGCCGATACTGCTTGAGCTTCTTTGCTGATTGAGCTGTTCCAACGATCTGCGAGCTCGGTATCGGAGCCGCGACCTGTGACGAGGATGGTAGTACTGATCTCGGAGGCATAGCTGTCCTTGTCTCTGATGATTGTGAGTAATATTAATTTTCAGTCACAGACGTTCGTTTGGGAAGACGCGTTCCAACACGGAAGACGCGACGGAGATTGGTGCGATGCAGGACAGGGTCACTCTCAGAAAGCTTGGACCTGCGAAGATCAGTGACATTTCCGATGCCCTATCGTCACCCACCCTTCACTTTGACTAACCAATATATATTCTGGCGGTACAGGACCTACGTGGCTGGATCACGCGGGCCTTTGTGACTTCGATCTACGACCTGATTTCCGACAGCATTTCTAGCATCGTTTGCGAGCGTTTTCCCTAAACATTCCTCATTGCATATCGCTAAACACTAATCACACCATCATGATGGTATCCCTATACTCACGCCTGGTGAGTGTGAACAAGCATAACCTACGCACCCTGAAATCGCAACCACTGAATGAACTCTCTGGAGCTCTCGGCGATCTGGGGACTTTACTACCTCTACTCATTGCTCTCACCTTGACGAAAAGCATATCCTTATCTGCCACCTTGGTGTTTTCTGGACTCGCGAACATAGTAACAGGAGTTGCGTTTGGCATACCATTACCAGTGCAGCCCATGAAAGCTATAGCTGCCATCGCCATCAGTCAGTCGTACACCATAAACGAAAACATCTCTGCTGGCCTTTTCGTGGGAGGAGTTGTGACGTTTCTTAGTCTCACTGGCCTGCTCAAGTGGTTTGGGCGTGTGGTACCTATCCCTGTCGTCAGAGGTATTCAGATGGGAGCTGGCTTCGCTCTGGTCATCTCAGCAGGAACAAGTCTACTCAAGCCTCTTGGATGGACAGCTCCAAATTGGTCAGACAACTGGCTATGGGCAATCGCCGCGTTCGTTTTTCTCCTGTGTTCATCGTTGATACCTCGAGTCCCCTACGCTCTACTCGTCTTCATCCTCGGTCTCACTCTCAGCGGCATCTATCTCTCAACCTCGCACTCATCAACCCAACCCTCAGGCTTCCACGCCTGGCACCCGCACACCTACATCCCTTCCCTTAGAGACTTCTACAAAGGCGCTTTCGAAGCCGGTCTCCCTCAACTTCCTCTCACAACTCTAAATAGCATTCTAGCAGTGACATCCCTCTCCGCATCTCTGTTTCCCTCCAGTTCACCCCCTACACCATCAAATACCCAAATCGGCCTCTCAGTAGGCCTCGCAAACCTCATCGGTTGCTGGTTCGGCGCCATGCCAATCTGCCACGGCTCCGGCGGCCTCGCAGCCCAACACCGTTTCGGCGCTCGCAGCGGTGCCTCCATAATCATTCTCGGCCTTGTGAAACTCATCCTCGGACTGGTCGCCGGCGAAGGCATCATACCGCTCCTCCAACGCTTCCCCAAGTCCCTACTCGGAATCATGGTTCTAGCCGCTGGTGTCGAGTTGGCTAAAGTAGGCCAATCCCTAGATGACGTCCAGGATGCATGGCAGGAAACAGAGCAAGAAAACGACGACGCTGCTGCTGCAGCAGCAACGGATAAGAGACGTCAACTCAACGAGCAGCAGAAAAAGGATCGGTGGGCGGTGATGTTGGTTACAGTGGCTGGATGTTTGGCGCTCAAAAACGATGCCGTGGGCTTTATTGCGGGTATGGTGTGGCATTGGGGGTTGAAGGCGTCGGAGGCGGTGCAGCAGAGGCAGTGGACGGGTCAGAGGAGGTTGACGAGGTTCTTTACTGCGAGCGAGTATAGAAATGGTGAGGATGCGCCTTTGTTACATGATGATCGTGCAGATGAAGAGCGTGTTGCATATATCACTTGAGCTTATCTCGATATAGAAAGAAGCCTTATGACTTGAGAGACATCACTTGAGCTTGCTGCCTCCTCGTGTGCAAAGGTTTGGAACGCGTTTAGCTACAAGATTGCACAGTGTCTCGAGCACTGGATTGTGTCCATCGAGATGCGGTGTTCCCTAGGCTCTCTCTGGACACATTCCTGATCTAGAGATTACTGTGCCTTTTCATAGCTCGCGAGCATTGCGCTCTTTTCCCACGTAGTAGAGGAGTGTAGTGGACTGAGCTCCAGCCTTCAGCACAAGTGGACGTGAAATCACACAAAAGAAGCTGAAATGCATTAAAAGATCAAAATGCAATGATATCTATGTACCGGGCTGTATGAAATGCAACGCAGAATAAAGACATTAATCGTTGCTCGCCACTACGCTAGTTACCATGATTCAATTTCGCTTCATGACAGAAAAGAACTTGAAAGAGTCGTGAAAGTGGCTGTTGTCCATCTTAGATCTCCTCCGCGTTGATCGAGAAGGCCTTGTAGTTCTGCTTGACAATGTCCTTCAGTCTCTTGTCCATGACATTTCTGCCGTCAAGAGTTCTCCAGACCTCGTGAGGGGCCTTGTTGACGACATCCCAGCTGATCAAGTTCTCGGTAAGCTTGGTCAGGTCGCGCTGCTTACGCTCCCACTCGGTGTCACGGCGGTTGCTGATGCCACTGCTGATGATGACGAGAGGAACATCGGGAGTCTGGATAGTACGAGCGGTCGAAACTTCGTTCTTAGTAAGAGACTCGGCCA
The DNA here is from genome assembly GCF_000721765.1 of Aureobasidium namibiae CBS 147.97. Classification (NCBI taxonomy): domain Eukaryota; kingdom Fungi; phylum Ascomycota; class Dothideomycetes; order Dothideales; family Saccotheciaceae; genus Aureobasidium; species Aureobasidium namibiae. The sequence goes on from NW_013581207.1 coordinate 413,473, forward strand.
TGAGGTTCTCCTGGAGCTGAGCCTTGATGAACTTGCCACCTTGATAAGCCGAGCGACCGTAGACACGATCCTCGCGGGTGCGTCCGTTGAAGATGGCGCCAAAGTTGCGCTGAATTCCGAGAGGTGAGATAACGCCGAAGCCCCAGAGCACAAAGCCTCTGTATGCGCCGCCGATGCGGTGGAGGAGATCCTCGTGAAGAGGGTCGATCATCATAATACCGGCAATGTTGCGAACATGGCGAGCGGAGAAGATGCGTGAGACAATGGAGCCGTAACCGGCTGAGACGAGGATGAAGGGACCCTCTTCACCAGCAACAGCCAAAGCCTCGGACAAAGCATCTGCGGACATACCAGCGCTGTGAGGGCTGGGAGCGCTGTCAGACCAAGCGTAGCCGGGACGATCCCAGTAGCAGTAGCGGTCGATAGTGCCGTTCTTCCAGGCAGCATATGCCCAGTGCTCGAAATCGTACTCCGAAGGCACTTCGCCAGCCTCGAGCAGAAGAGTGGGGTTGGCGGAACCGTCAGAGCCGTAAGTAACGTTGCCCAAGCATGCAAGGTGGACCTGGTACTTGTCGCCGTCAACGTAGTACCGCTCGCCATCCATGGGCAAAGTAGCATCACGAGCACGCAAGATAAGGGTTGCGGTCATTAGGACGGTAATGACAGTGAAGACAATAAGGATCAAAGTGGCCAAAGAGACGGCCAACCACTCGCGCAGTGTCCTGCGTGTCTCAGCACGACCAGTAAGACGCTCTTCTTCCTCCTTCTTGCCCCAAGCCACAACTCTGTCGGTAATGACACACCAAAGGCTGATAAGAGTAGCCCAAGCGATCGAGGCAATGCCCGGCCAACCCTCCTCGACTCTGAGGCGGGGAATGGCAAGAATCATGATCAAGTCGATGGCCAAGATGGCGGTGATGATACCCGATGTGATGCGCATGCCCTTGGAGGGTGCAGAGAAGAAGAGGATAGCGACCAGAAGGTTACCAGCGGTGAGGGTGATGTAGGAGAAGTCGAAGAAACCAGAGCCTCTAGTGTGCAGACCAGGAGGAGAGACGAAGATGCACACGAAGAGCAGAACCCACCAGATGAAGTTGATGAGGAAGAAGAGGACGGTGAGGTATCTCAGGAAACGGACGGTCCAGAGGTTGTAAGGAGAGACCTGAGGTTGTCAGTACTGCAACGAGATAGCAGAGAGACGCGAGCTGGCTTACAGCCGGGTCATCTGGGTCTAGGTAGCCATCAGAGTGGGGAGGACGAGGTTGAGCAGGCAAGAGTCTGGTTCTCTCGTCTGCTTCACGCTCTCTTCGCTCGTAGGAACGTCTGGACGGAGGACGTCTGGTGTCTTCGGACGAGACTCTAGGCGTGGTAGAGCCATCGTCGAGCTGCTCCTCGTCGTTGTTTTTCGAACCCCACAGCGAGACCATGGTAGGATAGATGCGACAGGTACCTTGTACTTGTCGGCTTGAAGTCTAATGTGCAGAACAGATGAAGAGACGAGAGAAGGTCGAGATCTTGTAGGAAACGATCCGATGGAGCTCCAGGCAGCGCAGCGGGAATTGATCGCCCCAGCCACAATGACGATGACATAGACCCCGCGAACGGCAAGCCCAGTCAACGCTCATCTGCATACCGAACGCATGTGATTGCTCCAATTTGGCGCATGGCATTCGCATTTGGAACCTACTCAGAACCTTAAGGTCCTGCTCGTCAACACTGCTGACTTTACAGACCAAGAGGCCGCGTTCTCCCCTCGTGGATCCAATGCTGGAAGTTCTATCGTATGTGCAGATTCCGGTCACCACACCGAGGCAGTGACATCCATGTGCATATAATGACAGCAGTAAGATAGGTATGAGCCGCTTGTCTTACGCTAGTTAAGGAAGCTCATCTGTCTGCTATGGAACAGGGAACAAGTTGGAATCTAACAACCACGTCCGTGCAGCGGGCAACTCGGTCGATCGTGCAAAGCTTGGCGGTGAGCAATCTTCGTTCGATTCATGCTTGCTGTTGTCATCAAGATGGCTATCTGATGCCAACGACATCGCATCTCTACACCACTGCCAAGAAAAGTCGGAGTGAATGTTCGCCGCTGGTGAAGCTCTTGTGGTTTGAGAAAGCCATTTACTGTCCATCAAGGCAGCACACGCGTAGGGAGCCATCCATCTACGTCTGTCGCCCGCCACCCTATACCTCAATCTCACAATAGTCACAATGGCCGAAAATGAAGATGCCAAGCGCCTCAACCAGTACAAGTACTCGGCCATGTCCAACCTGGTTCTCCAGGCGGACCGTCGATTCATCACCCGCCGAGGTGATGACAGTACTGGTGATCCCGAGTCGCTTGCTGGTCGCATCAACCTGAACGACATGGGCTCGCGCAATGCCCGCGAAGCCGCTCCTGCCCAACCAGCTGCTCAAGATGCGCAAAGGAAGCGCAAGAGACCCGAACCCGCCCAGAGTGCTCGCGCCTCTGGCATCCTATCACAAGCAGATCTCAACATCGAAGGCCTACGATACCGCCCTCGCACACCTGCAACCCAGGCGACATACACATTGATCAACACACTGGTGGCACAAAAGATGGGAGGCGACTACGGCCTCCACATCACTGCCAGTGCCACCGACAGCATTTTGGAGTACCTGAAGGACCAAGCCCTCAAAGATTTTGACAAGAAGCGGGAGATTGACGATATTGTCGGCGTCAACTTGTCATCGAAGGAATTCAACGAACTCGTCAACTTGGGCAAGAAGATTACAGATTACGACGCACAAGATGAGGACGAGAATATGGGCGATGCAGATGATGCAGGCGAAGGCGACGATATTGATGATCGCCAAGGTGTTGCCGTTGACTTCGGTGACGAAGATGAGGAAGAAGGCCAAAACTACGAAGTTCGCGACGGAGAAGGAGAGTCAGATGACGAGGATGTCATTGAGGATCCGGAGAACGTCGTCGGAGGCGGCGCTGAAGAGGTGGAAGATATGGCTGCAGAAGGCGACGAAGAAGATCTCGTCTTCTCAGCCCCGACAACCAGCCGCTCAGCAAAGGCCGACCAGGAGGATATCATACCCGCTCACGAAATCGACGCTTTCTGGCTCCAGCGACAGATCGGCCAGCTATACGAGGATGCACATATTCAACAAGACAAGACATCACAAGCGCTAGACATGATGTCGGGCTTAAATGAGGATGGTGAGGAGAAACAGTTGCGCGACGTTGAGAACGATTTGATGGAGCTGTTCGACTACGAACACCCCGAGCTGGTCTCGAAGCTTGTCAAGAACAGAGATAAGGTCGTATGGGCAACGAGGTGGAGAAGAGCTGGCGAAGATGAACCTGCTCGCGTGGCCATTGAACGCGAGATGGTCCAGGCTGGACACGGAAGCATTCTCAAGGAGCTCAAGACACGCCAACAAGGTACCGATGGACAAGCTCAGGGAAAGATGCAATTCGACCTTATGGACCTGGATACAGCGACTGGAAAGCCTGCTGTGGCTGAAGAGAAGAAGGAGGGTCTTGTTGGTGGTCTTGCACCGAGCAGGAATATCAACCTTGAGAACCTTGTCTTTGACCAGGGAAACCATCTCATGACCAACCCAAGCGTTAAGCTGCCACAAGGATCGACGAAGCGCACATTCAAAGGCTACGAGGAAATCCACGTACCGGCCCCCAAGCGCAAACGCGAGGACTTCGAAACCCCTAACCTTCCAACAACTGAATTGCCTGAGTGGGCTCGCATTGGATTCGGAAGTTCTAAGGAGCTCAACCGAATCCAAACACGATGCTTCCCTACTGCATTCAAGGACGACGGCAACATGCTGATTTGCGCGCCTACTGGATCTGGTAAAACAAATGTCGCTATGCTCGCAATGTTGCGCGAAATTGGCAAGCACCGTAATCCCGAGACTGGCGAGATCGATTTGGACGCTTTCAAGATCATCTTCATTGCCCCTCTGAAGGCTCTGGTCCAGGAACAGGTCGGCAACTTTGGCGCGCGCCTGGCGCCTTACGGTATTAAGGTTTCAGAACTGACTGGTGATCGTCAACTCACCAAGCAACAAATTGCTGAAACCCAGGTCATTGTGACGACCCCAGAGAAGTGGGATGTCATTACTCGCAAGGCCACTGACACCAGCTATACCAATCTTGTCCGTTTGATCTGTATCGATGAAATCCACTTGCTTCACGACGACCGTGGTCCGGTTCTCGAGAGCATTGTCAGTCGACAGATCCGCAAGATCGAGCAGACTGGTGAGCCTGTCCGTCTTGTAGGTCTGAGTGCCACTCTTCCCAACTACCGCGATGTCGCCACTTTCCTGAGAGTCGACCCTCAGAAGGGAATGTTCCACTTTGACGGCACTTACAGACCTTGCCCCTTGAAGCAGGAGTTCATCGGTGTCACCGAGAAGAAGGCAATCAAGCAGTTGAAGACCATGAACGACATTTGCTACAACAAGGTTCTCGAACAAGTTGGTCAACAGCGTAACCAGATGCTGATTTTCGTCCACTCCCGTAAAGAGACCGCGAAGACGGCCAAGTACATTCGTGACAAGGCTCTTGAGCTCGAGACGATCGGGCAGATTCTGAAGCACGATGCAGCCAGCCGAGAAATTCTGACAGAGGAAGCCGAGAGTGTGACGAATGCTGATCTCAAGGATCTTCTCCCATACGGTTTCGGCATCCATCACGCTGGTATGAGCAGAGCCGATCGTAACTCAGTCGAGGAATTGTTTGCTTCGGGTGATGTTCAGGTTCTTGTCTGCACAGCCACCCTCGCATGGGGTGTCAACCTTCCAGCTCACACTGTCATCATTAAGGGTACTCAGATCTACTCTCCTGAGAAGGGTAGCTGGGTTGAGTTGTCTCCTCAAGACGTCCTACAGATGCTTGGTCGTGCCGGTCGCCCGCAATATGACACATACGGAGAAGGTATCATCATCACGACACAACAGGAAATCCAGTACTACTTGTCGCTACTGAACCAACAGCTTCCCATTGAGAGTCAGCTTGTTAGCAAGTTGGCAGACAACCTTAATGCCGAAGTCGTTCTCGGCAATGTTCGTACCCGTGATGAGGGTGTCGAGTGGCTGGGTTACACATATTTGTTCGTGCGTATGTTGCGATCGCCCGCACTGTACCAAGTTGGTGCCGACTACGAAGATGACGAAACGCTGGAACAAAAGAGAGTCGATCTGATTCACTCTGCGGCTTTGCTTCTTGAGCAGGCGAACCTGGTCAAATACGACAAACGTGCAGGTCGCATCGTGTCTACCGAGCTTGGTCGCATTGCATCGCACTACTACATTACTCACAAATCGATGTTGACCTACAATCAGCAGATCCAGCCATCAATCACCCCTATTGAGCTTTTCCGTGTCTTTGCCCTCAGTGAGGAGTTCAAGTATATTCCCGTCCGCCAAGACGAGAAGCTGGAGCTTGCAAAGCTGCTCGGCAGAGTTCCAATCCCTGTCAAAGAAACCATTGATGAGCCTCACTGCAAGATCAACGTCTTGCTTCAAGCATACGTGTCTCGTCTGAAGCTCGATGGCCTTGCTCTCATGGCTGACTTGGTCTACGTCACACAATCTGCTGGCCGTATTCTGAGAGCTGTCTTCGAGATCGCTCTCAAGAAGGGTCTGGCTTCGGTTGTCAAGGATGCCCTTAACCTCTGCAAGATGGCCGAGAAGCGTATGTGGCCTACCATGTCACCTCTGAGACAGTTCCCGGAGTGCCCTGCAGACATTGTTCGCAAGGCTGAGCGCATTGATGTGCCGTGGTCGAGCTACTTTGATCTTGATCCTCCTCGTATGGGAGAGCTTCTTGGCTTGCCCAGAGCCGGTAGACAAGTCTGCGCTCTGGTTCAAAAGTTCCCTCGTCTAGAGATCCAGGCTCAAGTTCAACCCATGACACGAACTATGCTCCGCGTCGAGCTTACCATCTCACCCAAGTTCGAGTGGGACGAAGCCCTCCATGGAAAGTCTGAAAGCTTCTGGATTCTCGTAGAGGACTGCGATGGTGAAGAAATTCTGTTCCATGACCAGTTCGTCCTTCGCAAGGAGTACGCCGAAGCCGAGATGAACGAGCATCTGGTCGAGTTTACTGTACCCATCACTGAGCCCATGCCACCCAACTACTTCATCACCGTGTTGTCTGACCGTTGGATGCACTCTGAGGCTCGTCTGGCTGTGTCCTTCCAGAAGCTGATTCTGCCTGAGAAGTTCCCTGCTCACACTCCTCTTTTGGATCTCCAGCCTCTTCCCATCGCTGCTCTCAAGCGTGAAGAGTTCGTCAACCTCTACCCTGACTGGGAACGGTTCAACAAGATCCAGACCCAAACATTCAATGCCTTGTACTCTTCAGACGACAACGTGTTTGTTGGATCTTCCACTGGCAGCGGTAAGACTGTGTGTGCTGAATTTGCTCTGCTCCGTCACTGGAGCCAAGGAGATGGCAAGGCTGTCTACATTGCACCCTTCCAAGAAGCGATCGATGCTCGTTATAAAGACTGGCAATCCCGCTTGACCGGCATTGCTGGCGGCAAGCAGATTGTCAAGTTGATTGGCGAGACTACTGCTGATCTCAAGTTGCTCGGGGAAGGCGATCTTATCCTTGCCACACCTCAACAGTGGGACATGATGTCTCGTATGTGGCAGCGCAGAAAGAATGTCCAAGCTGTGACACTTGTTGTTGCCGACGATCTCCACATGATCGGAGGACACAACGGTTACATCTACGAGACTGTTGTATCTCGCAGTCACGCAATCAGCAAGCAACTCGAGAACGGCCTCCGCATCGTCGGTTTGAGTGCCTCTCTTTCCAACGCCCGTGATGTCGGTGAATGGTTCGGAGCTAGCAAGCACACCATCTTCAACTTCAGCCCTCAATACCGCCAGATCCCCCTTGAGCTCCACATCCAACCTTTCACGATTCCTCATTTCCCATCTCTTATGTTGGCCATGGTCAAGCCTGTCTACCAGTCTATCGCACAGCTCGCCGCCGGTCAGCCCGCCATGGTGTTCGTGCCAAACCGTAAACAGGTACGCGCGACTGCCTTGGACCTGCTGGCAACTTGTGTTGCCGATGACCAAGAAGATCGATTCCTCAACGCCAACCTTGAAGACATCTCTTCTGTCCTGGAGAAGATCAACGAACGCGCTTTGGCCGAGTCTTTGTCGCATGGTATTGGTTACTTCCACGAAGCTCTCAGTCCCTTCGATAAACGTGCTGTCGAGCACTTCTTCAAGGCTGGTGCCATCCAGGTAATGCTTGTATCAAGAGACTGTGCTTGGGAAGTGCAAACTCCAGCTCACATGGTCATTGTGATGGGCACTCAGTTCTTCGAAGGTCGTGAGCATCGCTACATCGACTACCCCATCAGTGAGATTTTGCAGATGCTCGGCAAGGCTGGCAGACCGATGAAAGACAAGAAGGCTCGTGGTGTTCTGATGTGCCCCGCCGTCAAGAGAGACTACTACAAGAAGTTCTTGACAGAGGCACTTCCAGTCGAGAGTCAGTTGCAAGCCTTCTTGCACGACGTCTTTGTTACTGAAATCAGCACCAAGACGATTGAAGACACTCAGGACGCAATCAACTGGTTCACCTACACCTACTTTTACCGTCGTCTGATGGCCAACCCCAGTTTCTACGGTCTTACTGACACAACTCAAGACGCCTTCAACTACCATTTGTCAGAGCTTATCGAGTCCACTCTCAAGGATTTGACTGACGCAAACATCATCGAGGTTGACGAAGAAGATGATGGTTCAATCACACCACTCAACGCTGCCATGATTGCCGGCTACTACAGCATCTCCTTCATTACCATGCAAACCTTCTTGCTTTCATTGAAGAAGACCACTAAGCTGAAGGGCATCCTCGAGATTGTCACTGCAGCCACAGAGTTCGAGGACATTCAGACTCGTCGTCACGAAGAACGCATTCTGTCGCGTATCTACGACCGTGTGCCAGTCAAGCTCGCCGAGGTCAACTTCGAGTCTCCTCACTTCAAGGCATTCATCCTGTTGCAAGCACACTTCTCACGCATGCAACTACCTGTGGATCTTGCCAATGATCAAGAGCTGATCCTCAAAAAGGTTCTCGTCTTGCTCAGCGCTTGCGTAGACGTACTTTCATCAGAAGCCCACCTCAACGCCATGAGCGCCATGGAGATGAGCCAAATGGTTGTGCAGTCCATGTGGGATCGTGACTCGCCACTCAAGCAAATTCCCCACTTCGAACCCGAAGTCATCGAAGCCGTCAACAGTAATGGCATCAACGACATTTTCGAGTTCATGGACGCCATGGACCCGTCCGAGAACCCCAACTACGAGAAACTGGTCAAGAACATGGGTCTCAGCAACCAGCAATTGGGCGATGCCGCTCGCTTCACCAACGAACGCTATCCCAACGTCGAGCTCAACTTTGAACTCGAAGATGCCGAGAACGTTGTTGCTGGCGAACCTAGCTTCATCAACGTCAGCATTGAGCGCGATGTTGAAGAGGACGAAGAGCCTAACCTTACTGTCCACGCACCGTTCTACCCTGCACAGAAGTCTGAGAACTGGTGGCTTGTTGTTGGCGAGGAGAGCACCAAGAACTTACTCAGTATCAAGAAGGTCACTATCGGTCGTGAGCTCAAGGTTCGCCTTGACTTTACCGTACCCACGCCTGGCAAGCACGACTTGACTTTGTTCTTGATGAGTGATTCGTATGTTGGTGTTGATCAAGCACCTACGTTTAGCGTAGAGGCTGCCGAAGGCGAGGAAGAGGATGACGAGGATGAGGAAATGGAGGAATAAGGATATCCTGCTTCAGGGGGCAGAAGGCGTTTGTTTATTTTGGGGTCTGACATGTAGAAGATATGATAAAAAGTAGATGTCTGTGTATAATTTCCATTCAAAAAGAGTTCAAGCGTTTTCGTACATCATCGAGTCTTGTCTCTCTCTCACTTTCTTTATTCATGGATGTTTCGTGTATATCCTGGTTTCGAGCTCTTGTTTGACGATCTTGGTCTTTGCTGTCGCCATCTCTGTATTTATGCAGGACTATTGTGAAGGCTTGCACAAGAAGCACGAGCCTCAATTTCCTAATTCGGGCATTTGCGACAGTGAATGTTTAGCTGCGAGCACAAGAAGTCGCGACCTTGAATATTTCAATCACTCACATCTTCAAACGGCAAAAGGCATTCCTCCAGTAGCTGGCAATTACTCTTATACGTCAACACCGAGTCCACCAGATCATACCACCTTGTCAGCAACAAAACCAAACCGACAGGTCCTACACCACTCCTTAGGGACCAGACAAACTGTTCGGAGGACACACCACACACCAACCCTCTCAAGCGCATACGCCTCTCCCACAAACCACAAAAAATGAGCGACGCAGAAGACGACTACATGAACATGTCCTTCACCGACCCCTCGCCTGCACTCCCAAAAACCTCCTTGCAGCGCCAACAAGAACGCCGACGCATCGCATCCCTAAAATCCCAGCCCAAGACCAAAGCCGAGTTAGCCAAAGAAGCAGAACTAGCACGCGAGACTGCGTTGGCGACTTCAACATTGAGCAATCCGACGTCAAAGGGCGCTCAGATGATGGCTAAAATGGGTTTCAAAGGTGGCAGCTTGGGCAAAACTGAGGGAGCTAGGACAGAACCGATTGAAATCAGTGTCAAGGAGGGGAAGGGGGGAATAGGCATGGATAATGAGAAGAAGAGAAAGATACGCGAAACAATGGAAGAGCTCCAAGGAAAAGAAAAGAAACAAAAAGCAGAGGCTGGAGAGTATAGAGAAAGAGTTGCGAGGGAGAGAGAAGAGAAAAGACAAGAGGGTATGTGGTGGGGTGCTATGAAGGTGTGCGAGAAGTTTGATACGGAGGAAGAGGAAAAGGCAAAGGCGAGGAAGGAGAAGGAGAAGGATGTAAGGAAAGTCAATGTGCTTTGGAGAACTCTGGCTCTGCAACGACAACAGAGGGACAAGGAGAAAGTGCTTAGGAAAGGAGCGCTGGATTCGTTGTCTTCGCGATGGCATGACGATGAAGCGGATCACGATGATAAAATCGCTCTAGGCATGGAAATCGAGGATGTCGAAGACGAAGAGGAGGATCAAGAGTTGGAGGAATACAATGCGTTGAGCGTAGGAGGGAGACTTGAGAAATTGGTGGTATATCTGAGGGATACCTATCACTATTGCTTTTGGTGCAAGTATAGGTATGCTGATGCAGATATGGAGGGATGTCCGGGCACGACGGAGGAGGAACATGATTGAGACCTCAATCCGGAAAGAGCAAAAGAACCAAGCGAAGAGATGCAGAGAAAAAAAAACAGAGCGGTGTTTTGATTGTATTATACATGATTGATGCTTTTACTAAACAACATATATGATACCCCTCCGGCCAAACTAAAGGCTGTTTTGTACAAAACAGAGTCGAGATGCAACCTATACCTCCTCCTCCTTGCGCAAAACCAACTCCAGATTCAGATCAGCAACCACATTCGAACAATCCTTGTCTCCCGTCACAATACCCGGCAACTGGCACGTCACAGCAGCCTCCTGGATCTCTTTCTCCACCACATCAACACTGTTTTTATTTTGCTTTACCAACACCAATCTCAAGAATTCAGAAAGCAAGTTCAATGCTTCCTCTTTACGTGCTTGGACATCCATAGACTCAATGTGGTTGCCACTCGCAGCGGCGGCTTCTGCACGGCGATTCGCGAGTTCTGCCATCACTTTTGAAGTGGTTTTGAGGCGAGCCACAGAGGCGGGGAGTTGTTGGCGGCCTCGGCGACCGCGGAGAGTCACTGGTTCGGCTTCGGACATGTTGGCTACGGCGATGAGGATGACGCGCGCTAATTCTGGATCGGGGTATGCGTTGTACATGCGAGCGATGCCGTGTAGCGCCACCAAACATCCAGCAAAGTCCTTCTGCAAGCAAAAGCTAGAGATGATCTTTGTAAAGACCTCAGGCGTGAAGTCTGGAGCGAGCAAAGAACGTGCTCTGGCGTCTTTGCTGTGATACCAGGAAGTCATGAGGCCAAAGAGCTGGCGGGGAGAAGGGTATCCAGTGTTCGCTTTATTTTCTTTATTAATCTTAGGGTTCAAGTGTTCGAGTTGAGCTGTCCACAGAATATTGTAGGTTTCAATGTCAGGACCACCGGTGACGTGTTTTGCTTTGTTCAAGAACTTTTGCCAAAGTCTTTTTTCGTCGTGGTAAGTGTTGAAAATCATGTTGAGTAGGTGGTTCAAGAATACAGTATCCAACCAGAGTTTTGCTGGTCGCAACATGCGATTGAGGTGGTGGATGAGTGCCCAATTCTCCTTGATGGAATACTGGAGCGCGAGGACGTTGAAGGTCTCGATGGTTCCGATAGGCACGGGACGGGCGAGATGAGCTGGCATCTCGACGTCTCCGATATTGCTGGCGCTGGTATCGTATATAGAGGGGGCAATGTCTTCCACTTTTTCGCCTCGTTTGATGCAACGATGTCGGTACGAAAGTTCTAATCTTCGTTGGATCATTTTCCAGGCCATCTGTTCGCCTCGATCCTCTAGCTCTGGGACTTGGGAGCGGAAATAGCCGCCGATCAACCCATTCAAGTGTTTAGCATCGGGTTCGATACCTCGTTCGTACATCAACTCGACGACCTTCGTTGCGGCTTCGAGTTGACCCATTCCAATCAATTTCTTGAGCCAGCTGCCGTAGAAGAACTTGTTCTGCCACGGTCGAGGTAAAGCACTCAGAGCCTTCAGAGCAGTAGCGTTGAGTTCTTTCAGGTCATTTGTTCCTTCAGTCAACAGTTCCATGCGCTTGAAGACCTCTTCATAGGCGTCATTCTGTCCCGAAGCGCCCAGGAATTGTTCCGAGACTTCTTTGTTAGAGCCACGCAACATCATGTCGCGGAAGACGGCCAGAGCGTAGTCCTTTTTGTTGTGCTCGAGGAAGGTGAGTGAAACAACATCGTAGTCCTCCATATTCATGTCTTCGCCCAGCTTTTGACTCATGAGGACGTAACATCCAAAGGCCGTTTCGTCCCTTCCAGTCCGGAGATTGGCGCTGAGAAGAGTGATAATGATGCGAGGATCGTGCTCGGGAAAGCGATCGAATAGTTGCATCATGATTGTGTTGGCTTTTGCGACGCGATCGTTCTGTGCAAAGAGTCGTACTCCGAGAGCTAGAACCTTCTCGGAAGGAGTCGAAGTAGAGTCGAAGATGTATTGCCATGAAGCAACAGCCTCTTCGTTCTTGTCGAGAGCGAGCAGTGTCTCAATAAGGACGAGAGACTGTTCAGGCATGATTTCCATATCGACCAGAGTCATATCGCGCAGAAGTTGAGCCATATGGTGCAAGCGCTCGGGATTGGTGTGAGATTCGACAGATTGAGAGTCCCAGATCAGCTGCCAGGCCTTCTTGGGGATCATGCTCGATAGAGCAGGAATGCTGTACCTTGCACGTCCGTACCATCTCCAGAGATCCTTCCTCCGCGCGACAGAGTGGGGTTGTAGAGCAGCCCTGCGGAGAGACATGTTGAACTTCTTGAGAAGAGGCACAGTCAGCGGAGGCATGTCCAGACTGACATTGAGGCCGTTGGTAAGTTCAGTCTGTTGCTCGTTGCGTACGGCCAAAGCCTTTTCCATCTTTGCTCTGTCCTCAGGCTCCATGGCAGCCAGCATGTCCTCGTCCGACTCTTGATCTTGGTATTCGCTCAGTTCTTGCTCCAGGGCGGCGATCTTCTGTCTCAGCTCTGCCGCTTCCAGCTCTTCTGGATTGCCGGCGATACGGCGGGTAGCACCTGTCTCGACATCTTGTTCGAACCAGCGGACGGCTTCCTCCTCTTCGTCGTCCACTGGAGCGCTGGGGCGAGCAGGAGGTGATGAACGAGCGGCGAGTCGTTTGTTACGATGGTTGCGCGGGGCGATGCGTCTAGTGCTGGTCGAAGCAAGGCGACATGCTTGCTGGAACAGTCGCGGTTGTAAAGTACTTCTCCTCAGGCTGAAGACGTGCATCAAGTTTGTTGAAGGTAGGAACGTTGCACAAGCAAAAAGTCCAGAATAATAGCACGGCAAGAACCATCAACTTTTTTGCTTCTGACAGCGTCGTCATTGGTTGCCAACACCTTTTGACTGCATTGCCAACACACTCACACGTTCCACTCGGTCTACACTCCCGAATCTTTGTTTACGCAGTCTTGGTTCCACTGCCAATACGACCGGAGGACCATGGACTTTCAAACGTGCTATGTATATGATCCACCCGCTCGTAACTCGGACCGCCCAGTGAAAAAGCGCCGAATTGAGCCACTGCAAGGCCTCCAAACCTCGTGGCCTCTTCGTAGGTCACTATACCAACGCCTATGGGCCAAACAGCAGCATCGTCTTAAGGTAGAAACATCCGTCTGTATTCCGTCTTCTATGCTGACAATTGCACAGAGTTTACTTTTGGAGATCAACGAATCAACCATCAACCAAATCTCTACTTTTGTCGAGTCCACTTCTCCTCAACCAGCTCCCGGCAAGGTCTCTTCGGCCATCATTCTCACTGGTCCAAGTATTGCATCACACGCTTTGCTCTTTTCACAGTTATCCAGCAGCATTGGCCAATCTGATGGAAGTATCTTCATCCCTTTGACCTCTGCCTTGGCTCCCAATCTCAAGACCTTGCTCAAAAATCTCATCTCGAGAGGAACTTCTTCTGACGCTCGATCCGATGATGAAGATGAGGTCGATGCTGTCAACCCAACTCGCAAACGTACACGTCTGCTGAATTATGATCTTCAACTGTTGTACGACTATACACAAGAGAAAGACTTGTCTCGAGTTGTTGTTGCATTTCAGGACTGTGAAGCCTTCGATGGCGCGCTTCTATCGGATGCAATCGAGCTGTTGACGTAAGATTCATCTCAACTCTCATAGTCAATTCCGGCTAACCTCTTCAAAGTCTTTGGCAAGACAGAATACCTTTTGTCTTCTTCTTTGGTGTTGCTACATCCATCGAGAACTTTTCTGTCAAGTTGTCCAAGAAGGCTACTCGCTGCATCCACGGTCAACGATTTGATGTTGTCAAGGCAGAAAGTGCTCTCGAACAGATCACTGATGCTCTATACTCATCCCCTGAATCTAGTACCCCCGATCTCTGGTTAGGTCCTGGCATTTGCTCTGCCACGCTACGTCGTCAACGAGAGCATATTCAGAGTCTCGACGCTTTCGTGGACAGTGTTCAGGTATAGCCTTCAGTCGCCGATTGGTAAACTTTGTGCTGATCGATCACAGTATGCATACCTATCACATTTCTATGCCAATGCTCTTAGCATCTTCCTCGATGACACCGTCGCAGAGGCAGATATATCAGCTGAACACTTTGAAGCTCTACGAAACCTCCCTTCTTTTCAACAGTAAGTTGCCTCAAGTTTTCTAAGCTTGACATTCCTGATAGTCACAGACATGTGGAAACAATGCTCGAGAACGGTGAAGCTTTGATACCTCAACGCCTTGTAAACAACAACGCATATCTTCTTGAACATCTCAAACGGCAGATCTTGTCTGGACATCAAGCTCTGGAGAAGATTTTGAGCATGGTAGAGATGACCATGGCGCTACAGAAGCGCATCCCAGCTCTACAACAGCAACTCAAGTCGACACTACTAGTCGATGCCCTCGCTGGCCAACTCAGAGACTCAAACTTTGAGAAAAACTTGTTCATGTGCTTGAAGAAGTCAAACTCGGAGGCTTTACTACTGACACTACAGGACGTCCTATCAATCCCGTCTGGATACCTGCATAATACATGCACTAAGCTACTCACCGAACTCGAAAAGCTACAAGCCCAACAGAAAGACGGCGAAACCCTCCGCAGCGAACAAGACCTCCACAACGCAACCCTCCGAACAACCGTCGTCGCCAAAAAAGTCGAACTCAGCAAACAAAAGTCCACCCTCACAAAATCCGACGCCGCATACTCCGATCTCCTACGCCGCTTCATCGAAGCCCTAGAAGCACACTTCGATGCAACTCTCATCGATCCCAAAGACTTGATGTTTAATGAGGTTTTCATGTATGATCTCAAGTCACCTCATCGCGATGTCTTTACCCCAAAGCCCAGAGCTGCTATCGAGCGTGCTTTGGCTTCTCCGCACGATTACTTGGATTGCGAGTGTTGTGCGCCGGATGCAGGGACAGGTGCTGAGAATACGTTGGCGGCTACTCAGCCTTCGACTGCTATTCTGTATCAGTTGTATCTTGAGGGCGGAGCTTTGATGAATGTTGCCGACCTGCGAACTGCATTTGTGACGGTGTTGGGAGATGGCCAGGATGAAACTTTGACAAAGTAAGTGTGATGCGAAGAGCGCTGATCAGGTGAGAATGTTGTGCTAATCGACATGCGTATAGTGCTTTGTTCCAGCGTTCTCTGGCTGAATTGCGATATCTGGGACTGGTGAGAGGTACAAGGAAGAAAGCAGACCATGTCATGAAGATATCGTGGAAAGGTGTCTGAAGGCGATCAGAGCCAACGACCATTACCTCACAAAACGAGAACAAAAAGACACGACCAAAAAGAAGTATCCAAGTACCATGAGCTGGATTCGAACCAGCGACCTCCCGATCCCTGAGAGAGAGTGTTTAGAGAAAGCGAACGAACTTAGAGAAAGTGTGGGATCGGGTGTGCTGACCACTGCACCACCACGGCTTTTTTGCTTGTTGCTAGAGACAACGATTCCATCGTATATAACTGTTGGCACACGCAGTGGGTCGTTGCATGGAGTTGAGGTGGCATGAGGGAGTTTTAGATGCGCTTCCCACCCAGCCGAAGATATGCCTCAAACCTTTATATTCGAGAATCTCAAGTTACCCTCCACCAACAAAAGAGAAGCCGTGGTGGTGCAGTGGTCAGCACACCCGATCTGGTATCCTACGTTCGCCTTACCCTACGCTCGCTTTACCTAAGATCTCAAGTCTCTCTCTCGAGGGTCGGGAGGTCGCAAGTTCGAATCTTGCCCACGGTGCTTTGTATTGTTTTTTTATTTCACTCTGTCTTGTCGTCACATTGTGAGCATTGCATTGCAATAGCTTTTGCATTTCTGTTTCGAGAGGTTATGTTCGGCGCCGGCATACAAGATCTGCAGACTTCTTTTCAAGCTTTAACCCACGTCTCTCTGGTCTGGTAACACTGTAGCACTGGAATGTTGCAGAGCGTATTCTCCGTTGCTATCTAATCAGTAAACAAGAAATGCTACCAAAATATAGGAAGCAAAAGTTGTTGATGAGATATGCTCGTTGGATTTGCTCAATGACAAGCAGCACTCTTTGTAACAGTCGAGTTGCCAAACATCAAGTAACCCACAAAAGCACCCACTCCCACAGCCAGCATGATCCATCCGTTATAAGTCATGAAGAGCAACCTGTGTTTCCACCATATCAGCTATCGTCCTCGGAATATGAAATGCAAGAATGCCCTCCTTGAGGACGTCCTTGGAGCAGAAGGATGAAAGATGGACTTACATGATGAAAAAGGAATAAAATACTTGAATGGCGTATAAAGCAGCCTTGATAGTCTTGGTCTTTGCATACGCGTCGGCAGCAGAGCGTCCTGATGCGAGCAATGAGCTTCCTTCTTGATCGTCTTTGTGAAAACAGCCAGTTTAGCGACCTCGTTCAAAAGTCTCGCGCAAACAAAAGCAAAGGTATGCACATAGATGACTTTGGTGCTAAAGGGCAGAGGACAAGAGGATGAGACTTACTCGGCATATCATCAATCTCCTTTTGAACTCTGGCTTCATAGCGACGAGAGATTTCGCGGACGAGTTCGTAGCCGGCGGTTAGTAGCATGACGCCGAGCAAAGACCAGAGAAGTGACATGGTGGAGGTGACGCGCCAGGACTTGAAGACGATGCAGAGGTTGTTGGTGTCCCATGTGAAGAGCATCTGCATTGTTTCTACCATCAGTCTCTCTACTCCATGCTGCCGAGATAGAGGTTCGAGGCTTACGTTCATGTTGCACATGTTTCCATGATCCATGCCACCGTGGTCCATACCGCCGTGACCCATATTTCCATGATCCATGTGTGAGTGATCCATGGTGTTCTGATACTGTAAGTTGCAAGGGTCAAAAGAAGAGAAAGAGGACAAGACAAGTGGTTCGATGGAATCGATATCGCAACGACGCAATCCGTCTTACAGGTCTCAGCCCTAACAGCCGGCCAGCCAGCCAGACCAACCACTCGGAATTAAAGTGAGCCTCTCGTATCTAATCGCCGTATGCTTGGCATGTCCTTGTCCGCGATTGGACCTCTCCACTTTCTATCTATGACGCTGGGCATTTCTGATACAGAAACACCCGGTCACTTCCGAGGTTTGCCATCTCTGTTTTGGCCATCAGAAGAAGCATGCAGACATTTAGATCACTGAGCAGACACACACTCAAAAGAAGCACAACCCTACGAACACCACTCACACCACTCCTCACCTCCATCACAAGAACCGCAACAATGTCCAGCACAGCACCCGCAAAACCCACAACCACGCCCCTGGGCAACCCTTTGAACATTCCCAAATGGTACCCACTCTATCCCTTCCTAGCCTCTAGTGCATCCAAACTGACCCTCCGCCAAATCACAGGCTAGAACAAAACTCACACCTCCTCAAACCCCCAATCAACAACTACTGCGTCTACTCGGACCCAATGACCGTCATGATCGTCGGCGGCCCCAACGCACGAACAGACTACCACATCAACAGCACCCCTGAATTCTTCTACCAGTACCGTGGTCGCATGCTGCTCAAAACCGTTACTCCCGAAGGCTCCTTCCGCGACATCTACATCGACGAGGGCGAGATTTTTCTCTTGCCAGGAAATACGCCGCACAATCCGGTTAGATTTGCAGATACGGTTGGCGTGGTGATTGAGCAGCCTAGACCTGAAGGGGAGGAAGACAGGCTCAGGTGGTATTGTGGTGGGTGTGGGGGTGTGGTGCATGAGAAGAGTTTTGTGTGTACGGATTTGGGGAGTCAGATCAAGGATGCGGTGAATGCGTTTGGAGAAGATGAGCAAGCGAGGACGTGCGGGAAGTGTGGGGAGGTTTGTGATGTCAAGCCCAAGCCCGAGGTCATGGAGAAGATGAGGACGGGTCCACACGATGCTTGAGGCTCTTGGATCACACCTGGAAGTGGAACAATACAATTGGAAGTAGAGAAGAGATGCAGAGTATGCGAGAATGCAACTCTGCACATACAAATGGTTACTGGCACCGAGTTAGATGATGCTTGCTAGACACAGAGACCCCGTCCGTATCTCATATCATTCAGTCAGGGGTATGAATGCCTTTGTGCCAAAAACGCCTTGCTCTGCCCAGTCTGAAAGCAATGGAAACAATAACGACGAAAAGAGTAAAATCCAAATCCATCATCCCTCATCATCCAAATCGCCACCCCAAGACCACTCGAACAGCCTCGACCCTTGACACACCATGATCGTCGGCCTCCCATCAGCCATCTGAACAAATCTCAGTCTGTTGATCCTTCCCTTCTCCTTGCTCGGATTGGCTCCACTCAAACTGCCCATCAACCTCCCGCTCTTTAGCGAATGCAGCTGGATCACATTATCATCGTCTGCGGTTGCTAGCAACTGTGCATCTGCAAGCACATCCATGGCGACACTGGGCCGTTCTGTCTTCGTAGGGGCTAAGCGCAGTAGAGCTGGCGATGGTGAATGAGGGCCTTTGGGTGAGGAAGTCATGCGAGTGTCGTAGATACTTGTGCTGGTAAATCCGGAGACCAGGACGCGAGACCCATCGTGTAGACTGCGGACGCCGGTTACGCCGCTGGAGTGCTTGAAGCGCAGGGATGAACCTCGTGCTCGTGCATCCCAGAGGTAAACCGGGCTGGACCTTGTGCCGCCGACAGCCACGTTTGGTGTCAACCAGTCGATAGAGCGGACATCTTCCTTCAGCGCATGGTGTTGCAGCAAATCTCCTGCCGATGTCATCATGTAGACTCCCTCTGTGCTTCCAATGGCAATGATATCTCTAGCTGCTCCTGTGGGACAAGGGCTCGCTGTCCAGAGTGCCGTTTCGTCTTTGCCCAGCATGGAGTAACTCGGCGCCGGCGAATCCAGGATAGGCGGCCCTTCGTCTGCTGCATCGATATTGCTAGCCATACCCGCCACGAATACATTGCCGGGATGTGTCCTGTCATATGCAGTCGCCACCAACGTCCTGCTTTGACTGACGCACACACTACTGATATCACTCCTAAACGCCGCTACATCATAGGCCTCCCTCTCGATCCCCAACCACTGCACCCTGCCAAAGTTCCTCGATCCAAGCGCCATGAAAATCGCATCGTTCTCTCCGTCTAGGAAGAAATCGTGTATGTTGTCACGTTTGCCACAGCTTTCGCAGCTATTGAGTGAAAGGGATTCGTAGCCCTGGAACTGGGAGGACAGGGCGTAGAGACGTGCTTCAGAGTTCAAAAGTGAGGAGCGGCCTTGTTCGCGCCAGAGTGCTATGCCTGCTGCAGAGGCCGAGTCGAGGATTTTTGAGCGGCGCACGGTTTGGGTCTCTCGTTTTTGGCGGTGGGCGGCTGTTCTCTTGCGTTTCTGCGTGCCAGTTTGTTAGATTCTGTAGCCCTTCATGATGAGATCTGCTTTTTGCATCCGGTCCGGACGTATTGCGTGAAGGGCTATGGCAAAGAATGATATTGAAAATCTAGACATCAAGGTGTTTTTGAGGTGCAAATCCTGTAAAGCATGTTCTCGAGAGAGTGTTTGTCCATTCGAGCCCACGAATCATATCACAAGAGATCCAGAAATTCTGGAATCCAAGGGTAATCATTTGTCGAAGTCCATCTGTCCATAGGTCCGGAACTGTAGTCACGAGCATCCTTCCACTAGCCCCTCACACACTCCTTCTAGATGGTAGAAGAGAAGAGATAAGACTTACTCTAGACATCTCCTTCTCCTTTTTCACATTTTCATGCGAGTATTTAGCACCCTGAGGTGCCACATGATTCGCCTGCACTCGAAAGTATTTTCCCTTTTCCGCATCTGTTCCCAAGGGAAAACGCTGGTCAGCTTCGTTCTGTTCCAGATCGAAAAGATGCGATCTTGTTTTAAAAGAAGATCGGGAACATCTTACCATAGTAGAAACCAGGAATCTCTCGTTGCGCCATAAGATCTTTGAGAATGATGAGTTTATATGTTATGTCTTGTTGGAAGAAGTGAAGTTGAGGCTCGGGTTGAAGATTGTGGATCGCACAACTGAAAGGTTGCCTGGTAGCGTCATTCGTACGTGTCCGAGCGTGCCTCAGCGTGCAGCGGCTCGGTCCGCGTGGCCGGAAGCCTCTAAATCAAAGCTCGTGTTCTGGATGTGATGCCCATCATAGTGAATGCGATAAAGGCTTGAGTGAAAAGGTGAGTGTGACTACGTATAACTGTGCTTCAGGCTATGACAATGGAGATCTCAGAATTCAGACGGAGAATTTACACTGGTTTGTATGAAATCAGAATCAGAGTGCAGTAGCATAATCTTGCCTACGTATTGTAGCAAAGGGGTATCAGAGTTACATCAACAGCAGAATACAGAAACCCATATAACAAAAGAAAAGCAACGAAGGGTTATGCGTTTTCGGCTCCCTGCCATGCCGTTGTGATGTTCCACCGCTGGTCCTCCAGGTTAACATCTACTTTGGTCCACGAAAAGCAAAAAACTCCATGCCACCAAAACTCCATGCTTATGCTTCCAATGTGCAACCTGTTTTTCGTTGCTCCAATTTGTCGTGGTTGAGCGATGGTTTTGCTCAGAGTCCAAGTTTCATCTCGTATTTCAGATTCTTGCTGGCACACCATTCTCTCAGCAGTGCATAACCAACTCGGACTGCGATGAGAGGCTCGGTATCCATTCCGAGCGGTAGAGCAATATCCCCAGCGTAGCGACCAATCTTGACGTCGTCCTCAGCTCCTGTTCCGGAAACATTGCTGTTCATAGCCTTTTTCCATGTCTTTGGGAATGATGACATGATGGTTGATAGAGATAATTTCGAGCTTCCATCTTTGGAAACTTTGAGACCGGTCGAAGCTGCATTGTGCAGCGCGCGCGTTTCCTCGGGCGTCATGTCTTGTGGTCGTTCGCGTATGGTCGTCAAGCGTAACACGATCATCGCATTGCACACAGCACCTAGCTGACAGGCCACACCATCGAGAGCTGGGAAGTATTGGCATCGCGTACGGACAAAGTTGATAAACGCCGGTATCGTTGCCCAAGTGTGTCCACCATCTAGAGGTGCAGGCGGGTTACGAGCGGCAAGTCCGCGGTCCGTACAGTAGAAGGAGAGCATGAACAACAGAATAGACTCGAGAGACATGGCGGCAGCCGTCTCACGAGGTCGAGATTCAGTGTGGCCATTGTTGGACTCCGCCTTGTCCAAAGCCGAGACGGCATGCTTCAATTCCCGGCCCAAGTTTCCGATTCGAGCTGCTTCGATCACCCAAGCTTTCGACTCGGCTGTCTTAATGCTGCCCGATGAGGGGGATGGTTTAGTGACACCATTGACCTGGCGTGAAGACTGCGGTGTGCCATTAACCATACTGTCGGTCGACTCGACGCGTTTCATAGCAGCCGAAGTGCGTAGATCTTTGGTAGCACTGCGGGCAATACGTGTGGCTTTCTGCACTGCGAGAGTGGCAGACGAGGGTGTACTGGGCTCCTGCTTTGTGGTGGACAGCTCAGGCTTGATGGCCTTCTTGCGTTTTGACTCGAGGAGTGGCGTGTCTTCTTCTGCCGGGCGTGGTCTCTTTGCTGCTTGTGGTGTGGCTTGTGCTGGAGCTGTTTGTTTCTCCGGAGGTAGCACACGAATGACTTGAGGTTGTGGTTTCATCTGCAAATATCGACCAATGTTCTTGCGCATACTCTTAGGGATCTTGAGGTGGACGACAAGTGATGAGGGGGTAGAATCTTGTTCTTCTTCTTGGGGTGAGTCGCGTGTTTTGGGCTCAGGAATGTTTGGCGGATGCTTGCGTGACTGTTCGGCGACTGGCGGTAGTGGGGAAGGTAGACGTTTCGATGCATGCTTGTGTCGAGATGGCTGGTATGGATTTGCTTCCAAAGAAGCTATGATGCTAGGAGGGAGAGTTGGGGATATTAGGCGGGGTGGTAGGAGGGGTTGTTTTGGTGGGTTTTGGTTGGGTGAAGGTCGAGGTTGTTGTGGTTGTTGTGAGCGGTCGCGCAGTGGAGACAGCATGCGTGGCAGATTTGCAGAGTCGCGTGACTTGAGCGACTGTGAGGAAGTCGACTCGGACAGCGTCTTGTTGTGTTTGGGCTTGTCATGCTTGACGTCCTTGGAGTCGGGTTGTGTCTTTTTGTTGGCGTAAGCAGCCAGGCTGATCTTCTTCTTAGGATGCATGCTGGGAGTGCTCTGTGTACTGCTCTCCTTTTCCCTCGGTTGCGACGAGACGGAGGCATTGTCCTTCTGGTAGTGTGAGTTGCGATGTAGATGAAAGACGTCGGAGAGTGGCTCGTGATAGTAAAAAGTCTGGTATTGCTGGTTGGGGTCGTCGTCTGGGCGGAAGGGAGTACCAGTGCGCCACATCTGCGACGAGTGATGGGAGTGGTGGTGGAACTTGGGTTCGTCTTGAGGGATGCTCAAGACGTAGGGCTCGTCGGGCGTGAAGGCGCGCATGCGGTCGACACAGGCATCGATGCGCCGGAGCAGGTCTCGCTCCTTTTCCGGAAGGGATGCAGCCATGTTGCCAGTCGAGCTGTTCTGTGTTCCTGTCAGACCATGTCTCGTGCCAGGAACAAATACAAGGGGCAGTCGAATGTCGGGCTCAATGCATTGAGAGAGTGAAAGCCGAATGCGCTATCGGTCGGGACGACAATCGATGCGCCAACGCTGATCCCAGCGGCCCGCCGGCGGCCCCACAGGCACCACTGTCCTGTGCCAGAGTTTCCAACTTCCAGTCTCCTGCCTGCCCTCGTCTCTTCTACGGAGCTGTAGAGCGCAATGCTCGCTACAATAAGGCACAGTGATTTTGAGATTCAAGTCGTATCTGAGGAAAGTCTGGAGAACACCGTATCTCGATGGATATAACTCAGTCCTCGAGAATATTGTCCATCTCTATAGCTATACGCGTTACAACCTTTGCACACGGGGGAAACCCTTTCACACCTGACTTTTGGCCGTGTCCAACCCAAACAAACATTCCTTTGTCTGGTCCTGCATCTGACCGCCAGCGCCAGTGACACAGACTCTTCCCCGCTTCTTCTCTGCATGCAACCCGTCCTTCTATACAGCCTTCTGTGCTCATATATGCTGCTCATTATGCGCTACAGCTTGCTCTTGTTCTAGTCAGGAAGGATGACTGTTGGAGCGTCTGTTTGTTGGCTGCGGGTTGCTCTCTTTCTGCCGATCTCCTACCTATTGCGCATGTCGAATGGCGTACCTGGTTTGTGGCTCTGTGATATTCCAGAAGAAGGCCTTAGAACACTCGTATCTCGAGATAATGCAGATGAAAGACCTGTGCTGAATGTCAGTGGCATGCTAGAAGGTTCCTAGCCGTGTAAGCAACACGAATGGCAGTTGCGATGATGGCGGGCGGGGCATGAGGCAGGTGCGTGCGGAGGACTGGCGCTCACCGCCTTTGGAGTTTGAGGCCGCAACATCAGAACAGCGAAACACCGTGACATTTGACAAGACCCGAATCAACAAACCCCGCCACCACCACCCACCTCTGCCACTTCATCTGCGCTACAATCTGTGTGTTTCACTACACTACAGCTGTCTGTCCTCGTAAATTCTTCCTTCTCAACTGGTGGCGAGCATGGATGCTCAGGTAAGACGCACCCCACGTGCCTGCCCATTTTGCACAAGCGACCAGCTAACCCGTCTTCCCTCTTGACAGGTCGAGAGCGCCATCCAAATTGCCTTTGATCCCCGGGCCGACCAGAACCTCAAAGCTCAGGCCTATGAGTTTCTGCAGCAACTGCGCGACGACGCTTCTGGCTGGCAAGTTTGCCTAGTCCTTTTCACTCGCGACCCTCCCCCGGACGAAGTCGTGCGCCATGTCTGTCTGGAACTGGTCAGCCATGCCGTTCAGGCAGGCCGTCTGGACGAACAAAGCCTCTCCTACATCAAGGATCAGCTCATGACATATATCCACCAAACTTTTGCGAACCAAGCGAACCGTGTCGACTCGCCCAGTATCCAAAACAAGCTTACGCAAACCATCACCTACCTTTTCACCTCCCTCTACGCTACCGCATGGCCAACCTTCTTCCAAGATTTCAGATCGCTGGCTGGCGATGCAAACACAATTGGCTCCGACAACCCACAAGGGACTATTCTTTACCTCCGCATTGTCAACTCGATCCACGACGAAATCGCCGACGTCCTGATCCCTCGCACCCCGGAAGAGCTGAAGCGTAATGCTGATCTCAAAGACTATGTGCGCTCGCGCGATGCCCAGAACATCTCGACCTTCTGGCAACAAGTTCTTGCGAGGTGGAGACAGATTGATCTGAGTATTGTCGAGTTGTGTCTCCGTTGTGTTGCACGTTGGGTAAGCTGGATCGACATCTCGCTCGTTGTCAACGAGAACATGTTGAACTTCTTGCTCGAGATTGCAGGACAACCGGACATCTCATCTGCTGAGAGCCCTCAAGCGAAGATTCGCGATGCCGCCATCGACACCTTTACCGAGATTGTGGCCAAGAAGATGCCTAGTCAGGACAAGATCCAGCTAATCTCGTATCTTAACCTGGCCAATGTCGCCGGTCAGCTCGTGGCCAGCTCTGCTCTGAACCAGTCCAGAGGCACCTCAAACTACGACAACGACCTTGGCGAAACCGTGGCCAAGCTTGTCAACAATGTCGTCTTCGATGTTGTCAAGGTTCTCGACTCGGAAGGTCTAGACGCGAACACTGCCGCCCAGGCAGACGAGCTTCTCCAATTGTTCGTTCCATACCTTCTCCGCTTCTTCTCCGACGAGTACGACGAAATCTGCTCCGCTGTCATTCCTTCGCTCACCGATCTGCTCACGCTCTTCCGTGTCTCGTCCAAGCGTGGAACCCTTCCCGACCAATACCGTGCCATGCTGCAACCTATCCTCGACACCATTATCCTCAAGATGAAGTACGATGAGACGGCAGATTGGGGTGCTGAGAGCGATCAGACAGACGAGGCTGAGTTTCAAGAGTTGCGCAGGAGATTGCACGTTCTCCAACAAGCTGTGGCTGCAGTCGATGAAATTATGTACATGGATACTCTGAGCAGAGTCGTTGCTACGACCTTCAACAGAATTTCGTCAGACAACAAGCCTAACTGGAGGGATTTGGATTTGGCTTTGTACGAAATGTACCTTTTCGGCGAATTGGCCGTCAAGAACGGTGGTCTCTACCAGAAGAGCTCACCCTCTAGCACTGCGTCTCAGCATCTTATTGAAATGATGGCCAAGCTAGTCGAGTCTGACATTGCTTCGTACCCTCACCCTGCGGTCCAGCTTCAGTACATGGAGATCTGCGTGAGATACTGCACATTCTTCGAGCACACTACCGACAGCATTCCCCGTGTTCTCGAGAACTTTGTCCGTTTCGTTCACAGCGATCACATCAAGATCAAGACTCGCTCGTGGTATCTCTTCTTCCGCTTTGTCAAGCAACTACGCAGCCAACTTGGTAACGTTGCTCAGACCGTCATCGAGACCGTCGCCGATCTACTCACCATTCACGCCGAAGTACCCAAGGATAGCGACGATGATGACATGTCGTCTGAAGAAAACGACCAGTCCGCAGACGCCATCTTCACCAGCCAGCTCTATCTCTTCGAGGCTGTTGGAGCTATTGCCTCTACGAACTCGGTCCCACTAGAGAATCGCATGCTCTACGCCCGTACTCTCGTCAGCCCCTTGATCGCAGACCTGGAACGTCACATTCCAGTTGCCAAGAACGGTGACGAGCGAGCAATCATTCAGGTTCATCATATCATTCAGGCAGTGGGAACTCTGGCAAAAGGCTTCTGCGATTGGATGCCCGGCAGCAACACCTCGGGCGCACCTCCACCCACTGAGCTAGCCAACGAGTTCTCCCCAGCCGGCGAAGCTGTTCTGACGGCGCTCGAGTCTCTCAAGAACTCCATGCTCATTCGTACTGGTGCACGCTTCGCTTTCTCACGCATGTTGGGTGTGCTCGGCTCCGGTATTCTGCAAAAACTGCCCAGATGGATCGACGGCTTGCTCTCGCAGTCTTCCACTAAGGATGAGATGGCTACGTTCTTGAGACTTCTAGACCAAGTGGTCTTCGGTTTCAAGACTGAAATTATCGAGATCCTCGACCAACTGCTTACTCCTCTGCTGCAAAGAGTCCTTGCAGGTCTCTCAGAGCCTACCACTGGCACTGACGATGCTATCCAGCTTGGCGAATTGAAGATGCAGTACCTGCAATTCATCCTCGTCATCTTGAACAACGATCTAGCGCCTGTCCTCGTCAGCAGTGCCAATCAACAGACTTTCGAGACTATTCTGACGACACTGGAGCATTTCTGCCGCGACCCCTCTGACTACCCCACCGCTCGTCTCTCTCTTGCCGTCTTGACCAAGATGACACAGGTATGGGGCGGCCCTGATCTCACCATCCCTGTCCCGGCAGGTGCTGCTCAACCTGCTGCACCAACGGTTCCAGGATTCGATACTTTCATCATGTCACGCTTCTCTCCCCTGACATGGGCTCTGATTTCACAACCCTCCTTCCAACCAAAGGATGCCCAAGCACGCAGCTACCTCACAGAAGCCGCCACCTTGCAATGGACTATCCTCCGCAAGTGTGGAGCAGCCTACGAGACCCACCTGCGTGAGACGGAAATGTCTGGGCTGGGTCTGCAAACTCCCATCATTGACGAATATATCAAGCATCTCGAAGCCAAGGATAAGCTTGATTTCAAAAAGTTTTTCATTCAGTTCGTGCAGCAAGTCAGATCATGAGAAGGTGTTGAAGGACATACTTGAGCGTTTTTTTTTTTTGCGAGGCTATCGCATGGAAGAAGTTGGAGGTTTTCGAGATTGTTTCCTTCTCATTCTCTTTTGCTCTTTTTTTCAAAATATCCCATCCGTCCCTCCTCCTCCTCTCCTACATGATCGAAGATACCCTCCTGAACAAGAAAGCAATCAAAAGACATTTATCATCCCACTCTATTCTTCGTGCATGGATCGATATGTCACCGTCACCAACGATCGCGTTGCGAGTACTAATCATCACCAACCTCAGCTATAGCGTCATCTCACCAAGCCTGGATAGTCGTTACTGCACCACGTTACCGTTGACCCTCTCTTTGATCAAGCCATGCAGCAAAGTATCCAGACAATCACTCAATAATTGCTCACAACCGTTGCGAAAGGCAAAACCAGCCACCGATGAAAACGATAGGACCCTGCTGACCCTGCTGACCTCCAGCCACCGTCTTTAACTTCCCTCAATACAGCCAAAAATTTAGACTCTGGCTTTCGAGGTCGGTCAGCTCTTCACAATGATTGAAAGGCAGACACAGATATCACTTTTGGAGCAAAAGGAGATAAGAAGTCATGTATTTGGAAGAAATTAGAAGACTCTGGTATATAGGTTAAAAAAGAAACGACTGTCTATAGGTTTTGAGTAAAAAAAAAACGCCCTTCGCTCAGATGGAACAAAAGATAGGAAAACAAGTGAGTGAGTGAGAGAGAGAGAGAGAGCATCGCCTGCCATCATATAACATAAAAGTCAATTGTCGAAACAGAGAAGAAGAAAGACAACCACCCTCTACCACGTGAAGAGCATGAGGTTAGGGTTGAGCATGATGGGCAAGAAGAAGTGAGAAAAGATGATGGTGGCAAGAGGCCAGATGGCAAAGAACTGTCTGATCTGCCAGTTCCACGGCACGATCCAAGCGCAGGCAATCATACCCAGCGCCATGACGATGCAGAAGATGAAAGTGTACTTGAAGTTCTTGATGACCTTGCCGACTTCCTTGAAGAAGGTGGTGTTTTCGGCTTCCTTGCTGGTTGCGCCCCAATTCATGTCGATGCCAAACATGTGCGATAGGAGAGCTTGCGACAAGTGCAGCGAGAGTCCACCGAGGAAGAGCATCATCATGGGAATCCACATCAGGTTGAGGAGGAGAGCGCTGAGCAGACCTTGCTCGTCGGTGCGGTAGCGGAGAATGGCCAGCGAGAGGTTACCGAGCGCAGAGAAAACGACGAGGATGGCGAGGTAGATCTGGAAAGAATCGAGGTAGTACTTGTCGTTGTAACCCAGGTACCATCCCATGAGGAAGTAGTTGAGAATGGTCAAGATCCAGGCGCTACCAATGGCATAGTAAGTACCGATGTAAGCCATGATGGTGAACTTCGAGGGAAGTGGCATGGCAGAGCAGATGAAGTTGCGGAAGAGCTTGGTGAAAGGACCACGAGTAGGCCAGTAGCGGATAGGGTGGAAGAGGAGCTCGTTGCATCCGTACGCGTATTTTTCCCAACGAGCGAGTTCATCGTAGACGGTAAGCGACACACCCTCCTTGAAACCGTCGCCGGTGTAACCACCCATGCGGACTACGTAACCATCGTTCTGCAGGCGCAGAGCCATGTCGAAATCTTCTGAGACAGTGTTCTCAGACCAGTACTTTTCACGATGGTCATCTTCACAATCGTAGGCGATGTTCTGAACAGAGGACCATCTCAGGATGGCGTTGTGACCGACGAAAGGAGCGACATCTCCACTGGCGACAGCATACTTGATCTGGGTGTAAATGAGGTTGGTGAAGAAAGTGATGCCCTTCTCGAAAAAGCTGTCGGTGACGTTCATAACACCAGAAGAGTACTGGAGAATGGCAACCTGTGGAGATTGATGCATCTCACTGGCGGCGTCGAGCAAGCAATCGGTTGGCACACGGGTATCAGAGTCGATCAAGAGAATGTAATCACCAAGACGGACGTTACCATCAGCCCAGGTGCGGCCTTCGTCCTCCTCGACGACCTCGTTGAGTGCCTTGACGTAGATCTCGGCTTCGTCCTCGTTGGACCAGTTAGCGTGCTTGGGAGTTGCGTTCATCTTGTCCTCAATACGGTTGCTGACCCAGAGGGCGTAGTTCATGTTTGAGGCCTTCTTGAATTTTCCGCGGCGAGTAAAGGCTTCACCGTGTTCACCCTTAGGGTCATGGCGAGGGCGAGCGACCCAGCCGATGTTGTGCTCGTCGTAGAAGTCCTGACGGGCACGAGCCTCCTCCTCGGAGATCAGCTGCATACCATCGTCGTTGACAAAGATGTTGGCAGTACCACCCTGCATCTCATAGGTGGAGATGGCAGCCTTGATGGAATGAACAGTAGGTTCAATAACGCCCTGAAGACCTTCCTTGTAAACGGGACACTGGATGGTGATGTGAGGGAGGGTGGTAAGATCGGCGTTGAGGCGTTTTGGAGCAACACCCGAGTAGAATTTGGTGTTAGACGTCAGCTGAGAGATGGGACCAAACAGCTGGGCAATGTTGTTGACGACTGCTTGGTAGAAGAAGAGCGAGAGCCACATCTGAGGAAGAATACACAGGACGAAAGCAATGCGGATGTAGCTGCCGTCAGTGGCAATCTCCAAGGCGATCTTGCGCCAACCAGTACCCATGACAACGATCATCAAACACAGAGTCAAGGCGCCGGTGATAGCCTGGGTGAGGACAATGCGGCGAGGCTTCTCGAGGGCACCAGCCTCTTCGCTGTCGGCACCGAGTTCATCAATGTTGACCTCGGCCTGCTTCTCTTTCTCGGAAACCTCCTCCTCTTCACTTTCTTGCTTCCAGACCATCTTCATGAGAGCGTTCTCGATGTCGGTAGCACGCTTGACCAGATGTCTCGGATCATCGTCCCAAACGACGAGGATACCACGATCGGCAATGAAGGCGGCGAACTGATGCTTAGCGCATCGCGGCAGGTACGACATATCGGGAAGCACTTGGAGACGGAGACCGCTCTTCAAGGGAATAAAGGCACGGTCGTTACCGTGAAGGAACAGCTTGATGACGCGAGTGTTGACGGTCATGGCACTCTGAAGATACAGTCAGCACAGTAACTCAAAGGCAAGATGATCGTTTTGCTCACTCTGACGTTGAGAGTCTCAACAGCCTTGAAGAAGCCAACAGGCTCGCTCTCGAGATCTGAAGGGCAGCATGCGTACTTTCCTCTCGACTTCTTGAGCAGAATACCCTCATCGTGACCACCAGCAGTCCAGAGCAATTCCATTTGCTGCTGGTAGAGGTTGTTGACCATCATGTCACACTTGATGTCAAGAATCTCCTCCTTTGCATGGTTGCGGAAATCACCTTCGGGGAAGACAGATGCCGGCCTTGATCCGAAGGGTGTTGCTGCGCCAGAGACTGCTCCTGAGGGTGCAAGATGTTGGGGTGTTGATGTGCCAGTGGCCGGGGCCTTCTCATTGAGCTCGGTGGCATTGTTCTCACCCTTCTTGTCGGCCTTGCGGCCTGGGGCGAGATATGACTTGAGACCCATGATGGAAATGTGAATGTGATGTTAGAATGTAGTAGTAGTGCTGGCTATAGCCAAGCTTCCTAATCAATTTCCAGTAGATTGGTTCCTGGTCCGCTAAATCTCTCGTCCTGGATATGGGTTTGTTGTAATGCTTGGACTGGTCTAGTGTCACAAGCTGTAAGCGAAAGACTGAGGATCAGTAAAGACCTCTGATATGTTGTAGTACGACAAAGAGTGGTTGTATGGTGATTGGGAAGGAAAGAAACCAAAAGGAAGGCGTGGTCCAGGACGGCAGCAGCACGACTAAGAAGTAGTCCGGGACAACAGCGCCAACAGATTGGATTTGATAGTGTAGAGAGCCAGCAGCTGCTGAGGCCAAGCCAGACAGGGCCGAGCCAGAACATACCCAAAACGGCTTTGATTCAGCACGGTCGAGGATAGCGCGAAAAATCTTGTCCTATTTTGGCGGCCGAGGCGACGCTAACGGCCATGCACATCGGTTGCCTGTCTTAACCTTGTGCCAACCCGTGGTGCGTACCTGACATCGGCAGCCGTCCGGTGAGAAGTGGGCGCGAGTCTGTCTCTCTGCCGCTCAACTGCTTTGGAGAATCGAGATACAAGGTGCAAGCTGCTTCCTTCTGTGCCGCCAACGGCCGAAGCTCTCCGCGTCGACCTAGATTAACACCACCGTACGCTGATCATTGATTCACATCTTGCTGATCTTCGAGACTCCAGTGCGGAGATGGTGCAATGACATTGACACCGTGTGCGTGGCTGACGATTATCTCAAGCTGACGGAGAGCCCGAAGCTGTAACGCAGACTCGTGGGAAGTTCGTTATCTCACCACGCCGCAGCCTTTTTCGACATGCGACAAATTGTGGAGATTCGTCATTTTGCAGGGGTTCTTTGCACCCACGAGATTGAGGTTCCGCATGCATGAGTCTCTTTAGCGAAGCACCTGCTCAACGGAAATCGACAGCGCAGAGACAGGACGCCTCGCACGCCATGGATGGGCACCATGCATCCCGAAAACTTGATTGCTAACGTGCATCGTCAAGAAAGCTTTTGTTCCCGGTCCGCTAGACTCGAGCTATACGAACGCTTTTTCCTTCTACCTTCTTCGCCACGTCGTAGAACATTGGAGTACTAGACTCGAGTCCGCCGCGACCAAGTGTGATTTATGACGAGACGGGTCTCAGCGATGTCTCAGACGTGTTTTCCCTCAGCTCTCTCCAGCGAGTCCATAGGTGTTCTCCGGCGCGCCACCTGGTATTGGCTCAACAACGGCCCGGCCGATCGTTTTCCACGCATGCTGGGTCACGTTAACAAAACGTCGACGAGAATTGATAACCAGCCTTGCTGGACGAGTAGACTTTCTCGACAATATTCGATGCTTCCGCTCTGCCTTGCTGGGATTGTCATTATGATGAGAAGTTCGCGTTATTGGTACTGCGATACTTATGCAGGTCCAAGGAACATACTTTCCTTCATTGGCGGAAGCGCCTTAAAATACACTAAACGCAGCCAAGGTTCAAATGCTATTTTGAGTTGCATCTCATAGTCTGTTCTGCACGATTGATGCTTTGGGCTGGCGTTTTTTCCTCACCAACTTATTTTCTGCTGCTGCTGCTCACGGATTTTGCTTTGCCTATCCACCCGTTCGGCTGGCTTTGGAGACGTTTCGATAAGCGGTATCAGTGTCGAAACTGCTGTATGCGAACGCATTCATGAGATGTTCTTCGTTGACAGATATAAGAAGAGGCTGGTAATTCATCTTTGCATCTCGAGCATCTCGTCGCTCCGACCCCAGAGTATTAGCACTCATCATTATTTTGTAATTGTAGCCTACGCGATGATCGCGCGGGCCTGGCTCTGTGCTTTTCGCTATGTTTCGGCTCGCGCCTTTTTTTGGTGATGATCTCTCTTGCATCAGCAATGAACCATCACTTATCTCGATTATTCCCACACAATTGGGTTTATTGGTAAAGTAGTGATAAGTACGTAGCAATAAATAGGAGGTACTCAATACTCGATAGCATGGAAAGAGAAAAAATGCATGATGCAGCCGGACAGAGACTCCACCCATCATGCTATTGATGCACACGGTCCCCCCCTTCGCGTGCATGGATGCTCGTGCATTCTCGCGATGGAAGAAAAAGTAGGAACCAGAGCTGAAAGAAAAGCACAGTCTATACTCCGCAGCTGAAGCAAAGCAATAATTAGCTGAAATCTTGCAAATATCGTTTTACGTTCAGCCGCTTTTTTCTTCCGCGTTGGCAAGAGTCATGGGCCCCTTGTGAGATTTCCGTTGGACACACAGAAAAGGCCCAGGTTGAGGCTTGAGAGGTTCAGCCCTTTTCTTCCTTTCGCTCACTTCCGCGCTCCCGCCAAACCGTGCTTGTTGAAAGGTTAAAGTTAGTTATGCTTTGCGGCCTTCCCGTGCGCCTTTGCAGCTGTATGGGCTGGACAGTGGCTGTTCAGCTGAACAGAGCTGACAGCAGCGCTGGCGGAGATTGTTGTTTGAACATGGCACCATGGCGTGGTTGAGGCGCTCGTGTGCAGGTTACAAAGGGTCTGACAGAAGAGTCTATTTTCAGGGGTGATGTTATAATTGTCATAGACGTGTTCGCTGCTCTTGTGTAATGAACATCGAGCAGCACAGCTGGTGGTATACAGCACCAGTTGTCGGAAGAGTAGTAGTGCAATATCTCCTCAACGGCCCTTCTACATATATGTACCGAGCTTGCTTTCGGGCTGTCTCAAACAATCTCAACCGTCTGGCTCTATCTCTTGTAGTTGAAGGACCGGCATTTTTTGTTGTCTCTCTAGAAGCTCAACGCTCGCAGCCGCCCGAACCTTGGTTTCTGCATGTCAAAAGTCTCCTCTTCTCAACGCTCATTCAGCCAATCTGTTGCAAAACACGTCAGATATAGATACTACAGGCAAGACATGTGATAACATCGATGGTGACAACATACCTGTAGCTCACAAGTGTATCGACCTTGTGGTTGTTGGTGGAGAAGCTGCGCAGCTGCACCTTTTCAGCATCTTGGATGTCTTTAGCATCACTGTCACCCCATTCCAAGGGCACCTCCGAGTCTTGGTCGGCGTAAACCAGTACGTTGAAGGTGCAATTACCATCGAGCATGGGTAGGAATGTGACAGAAGCGGTGATCTGGCGAAAGATAGATTGAATCTCTTGTTGCACATCTTGGTCGGATTTCTCAGATGCTTGCTCGGTGGCACTAAACGATATCGTCAGCTCATTGTAAGCGTAGATGATCCATTGGGCGTACTTCTCAGCGTTCTCATCGACAGCAGTTTTGCTGGAGCTCTTCTTCTTGGAGTCTTTGCCGAATATTTGAACCTTGTTATGGTCAGTCGCGGATAGTGAATATTAAGGTCAGGGTGTTACACACGTCAAACTGCCATCTTTCTACAGGTTCTCCAGTCTCTTTGCTGGTAATGACAATGATGAGTTTTGATATTTTGGACTTGAGCATCCACTTGTTTAGTTGGGACATGATCTTCTTGATGTATGCTTTGACTTGATCGTCCTGGGAGACTGCGATAGTTTTTAGCTGGGCGAACACGACGAGAGCAACGATCATCTTACCCAGCATATTGAGACCATATTTCTTGACTCTGTATAGTTTGTGAGAGAAATAAAACGACGGTCGTAGAAGATGGATGCATACGCTGTAAAGTCCTCGGGCGGATACACACCACGTTGGAACCTGCTACAGTTAGTGAGATAGTTCGAGATGAGTTTTGTTATGAGAAGCTTACAAGATTGTGTTAATGCAGTACTCGAACTATGTTCAGGTTAGTTTGCAGACAACGGTCGATTGAATTGGGGGTTGTACAAATTCTGTGACAGTCTTGGAGGAGCCTTGATATGGTCAGTCTGGGATAAGGCGATTATAGATGTTTTGCGACGCACCCTTCAAGGCAAGCTTGTGCGTGTTCTTCTCCTTGGACTCCTTCTTTGCTGGCGGCATGATTGCTTTGTGGATTGGTTTGAACTGGTGGTAATGGAGAGAATTGGTAGGCAGCACAAGAGAAAAGATTGGAATGTTGGTGCAGAAATTAACTGGACAATGTCGAGGAGAGGCGCGAAAGAGGCTGGAAAGACGCAGTGAAGCAGCAATCAGGAAGGCAGGAAAGATTGACGGATCGAAGAGAGTCGTGAATGGCTTGATAAAGCAATATGGCTGGCGAGTCGTGGGATTGATGGTGACAGCAAGGGAGAGGGCGGACAGCTTCGGGCCGACCATCGACGAAGTTCAAGACAGCGCGAGCAACAATGTCGATTCATCTTCAAGACACGACTGTTCGACTTCCCCCGGGCAGGCAGACCGCAGGACCAGATGCAAGCATGTTTCTTTCGCGCCCTTCCTAGACGCTTCGGAGCGTGCAACTTGACAGCCAGCGCGCCCACCATCAACCATGGCTATACCCGCCTCTTCCACGCAGCACCTTCACGCCTGGCGCAGGTCGCTAAGGTGCAATCCGACCTCGAGAAGCGCATTGCCGCCATTCCCATAGAACGCTTCCGCAACTTCTGCATTGTTGCTCACGTCGATCATGGAAAGAGTACCCTGAGCGACCGCCTGCTGGAAATCACTGGTGTCATTGAAAAAGGTGGAAATGCCCAGAGTCTGGACAGACTCGACGTAGAGCGAGAAAGAGGTATCACTGTCAAGGCCCAGACATGTACCATGCTCTACAATCACAACGGTCTGGACTACATGCTGCACTTGGTCGACACGCCTGGTCACGTCGACTTTAGAGCAGAGGTCTCAAGAAGTTACGCCAGTTGTGGTGGAGGTACCTTACCCGTGAACGACCAGCCGGACGAACTCCATGCGCTGACGCTATCCATACAGCTCTACTGGTAGTCGATGCGAGTCAAGGTGTGCAGGCACAGACCGTCGCCAACTTCTACCTTGCCTTTTCCCAAGGCCTCACTCTCGTGCCCGTCATCAACAAGATCGATCTACCCACCGCCGACTCACCCCGCGCGCTCGAACAAATCAAGGATACTTTCGAGTTGGATCCAGAAAAGGCAGTCCTAGTCTCGGCCAAGTCTGGAATCAACGTCGAGGCTCTGCTGCCCAGCGTCGTCGAGAACATCCCTGCTCCTGTTGGCGATGAAGATAAGCCGCTGCGTCTGCTCCTGGTAGACTCGTGGTACGACAACTACAAGGGTGTCATCTTGCTGGTTCGCATTTTCCAAGGCCAAATCAAGCCCGGCGACCATGTCACTTCGTTTGCTACTGGTATCAAATACTATGTTGGCGAGGTTGGCATCATGTACCCCCTTCAAACCCCCATGACCAAACTGCGCGCCGGCCAGGTCGGCTACATCTACTTCAACCCTGGAATGAAGCGCTCGCAAGATGCAAAGGTCGGCGACACCTACACCACTGTCGGTTCCGAGAAGCTTGTTGAGATGCTGCCTGGTTTTGAGGAGCCCAAACCCATGGTTTTCGTCGCCGCTTTCCCCGTCGACCAAAGCAATTACGAACATCTAGAGGACAGTATCAACCAGATCGTACTCAATGATCGTAGTGTCTACGTCCAAAAAGAGTCATCGGAAGCTCTAGGTGCAGGCTGGCGTCTCGGCTTCTTAGGCACATTGCATTGCTCTGTCTTCGAAGATCGTCTTCGTCAAGAGCATGGAGCAAGTATCATCATTACTCCTCCATCCGTACCCTTCAAGATTGTCGATCCTAAAGGCAAGGAGACTATCGTGTCAAATCCCAACGACTTCCCCGAGACCGATGTACTGCATCAAAAAGTCGCAGAGCTGCAAGAGCCGTTTGTGCTTGCGACCATCACTATGCCTGAAGAGTATCTCGGCAAAGTCATCGAGTTGTGCGAGGGCAATCGAGGTGTACAAACCGAGCTCACATTCTTCACGTCAACACAAGTAATTCTGAAGTACGAACTGCCGCTAGCCCAACTCGTAGATGACTTCTTCGGCAAGCTCAAGGGCTTGACCAAAGGTTATGCGTCTCTCGACTACGAAGATGCTGGCTGGCGCAAGTCCAGCATCATCAAATTGCAACTGCACGTCAACAAGATTCCCGTTGATGCAGTCGCTCGTGTCTGTCACCACAGTCAAGCCGAGCGCATCGGCAAGCAGTGGGTGACCAAATTCAAAGAGCATGTCGATCGACAAATGTTCGAAATTGTTATTCAAGCTGTCGCTGGCAGGAGGATCGTGGCCCGTGAGACCATCAAGCCTTTCCGAAAGGATGTTTTGGCAAAGCTTCACGCAGCTGATACCAGTAGAAGAAGGAAGTTGCTTGAGAGACAAAAGGAAGGAAGAAAGAAGTTGAGAGCTGTTGGCAACGTCGTGATTGACCAGAAAGCATTCCAGGGCTTCTTGGCAAAATAATCTTATTGCATTCCAATCGCACCTACTTCCACACAACGCAACCTACATTTCCGATTCCATTGTGCTGCTATGGTTATACCCTGAATTGTCCGTTCTCATGATATGCGTTACGCCAAGCTAAGATGGGACGCGCCTCTCTGTCGTGAAGACGGCGCATCACTATATCATGACAAAGAAACCACAGCTCATTGTGCTCCATGAACCACCTTTGTGCAGATTCTGTTTGCGGTCACTGGTGGCAAGATGGTGAGGTCTAATATGAATCGCTGTCACCCTGCGAGGATTCAAAACATACACTCTTGTATTGCCTCACTAATTCCTACAGCATGGTAAGACCTCGCCATCCAACGCCTCTGTATCCAGGGCTCGACAGGCGTGCATATGGCGGACTCCGTCATGGTGCACAAGACAAGCTAATCGATCGATTCCTGAGATGGACCTTCCGTCGCCCACCTCGCGCTAAGCCAGGACGAGCACTACATGAAGGCGAATGGCTACCAATGCAACCTGACTACAATCAAGGAGAGCAGCCTCTCGGTGAAGGTGGCATGGGAATAGTGCATCTCTGGTGCTATATCGACAACAATAACCGCATTCGAGATCGAGTCATTGTAAAACAGGTACATCCTGGAGTCTTCTCCTGGGAACGCAAAGACATGTGGCGCGACGGAGAGGTCGGTGGCGAGCCTCGGGAACACATGTTGAGTAACAAGGTCTACGAGAACCTGGAGGCATCGACCGCTGGTCATGGCAAATTCATGACAGAGTGTCTCGGGTACGGCAGTATACGGGACCCTAACTTGAACATAGACTGGACGACTGGATTGATGGCTCCTTCGGCCATTGCGGGATACAAGCTCTATTTCGAGTACTGTCCCTTTGGCGACCTGAGAAATGCGATCATAAGACAGAGCAACGCTGGAGAGTTTTTCCACGAAGGATTCATCTGGATGGTGTTTGAAGCACTTGCGGAATGTGCTGTGGCGATGACTAAAGATCCAATCGTACATATGGACATCACAACAAGCAACGGTAAGTCCGTCCTTCTATCTGCTCAGACACACCAAGTACTGATCCATAGAACAGTCTTGCTATCGAACAACGACCCCCAGCGATTCAAGATCTGGCCCACTCCCAAGGTAAGTTCGACATTCGCTGATCCAATGTGGCATAGCTGAACAGTAATCTAGCTGTCTGACTTTGGGTCAGCGCGCATTATCAATAGCTCTACCGCACGACGACGGGGACCTGTCGAAGCAATGCACCCATACTTCACACCACCGGTAACATCACGAGCTGCTCATAACCATCGATCCATGTGACATGTGTTCTGACAATAGTTCTAGGAGCTTACCCGAAATTATGCCAACAGAGACTGGGCAGTCAACGATTTGCGTGTCACCAGGAAGACAAATATCTGGGGTATCGGTGCAATCATCTGTTGTCTGATGCGCCTGGAACCAGAGCTCTTGTAAGTGTCCCTCTTTCGACGCTCACCTCATCTTCGCTCTGTACTGATTACAGTTTCGTCTGTAGGGAAACCGTGCGTACGACCAATAATCCACCACAACCTTTAAACAGACAGCTTCTATTCCATATCAGAGCTCAGCGAGAGGTTAGAAAGTTCCAGCACAGTTCAGCCGGCTACAGCGATGAACTGCTAGCACTTGTCGAAGATTGTTTGAGATACCGTCGGAGGAGGAGACCGGGAGCCAAAAGGCTGCTGCAGCGAGTGAAGCGGCGTATGCGCAATCATCTCGAGGGGTTTGATACGTATGGGGTGAATGGAAGGATTCCTTGGAACAAGCCGGAGAGATTGAAGGGAAATTTGAAAGATTTTTGGAGTTTTGGGCAAGAGGTCGAAGTTCGTCAGGACAGAGTGTGATTGGCTCTTGGGAACTATTGTCGGGTAGAACCCATGACTCCTGTTCAGATATTCGCAGATGCTATAATACTATCGCTTTGTAGGGATTGTATCTCCATCGGTTGATCCTCACATTACTTATGTTCCTTTCTTTGGTTTGCAACAGCAAAGTGCTTTACAAGCAGGAGAGGATTTCGAACGGCTAGTTACACAGCTTACTTGGTTTGCTTCTTTGCTTCTTTGCTTATTGGAATATGATTACCTGGTCCTTTGCACCTGTTGATGTAAATGACTGTACGACAAAGGAATTTGCAGTCTTTTTTACCAAATTGTGTTTTCTTGTACGTTGGACCGATTTTGGCAAGCCCACGTCCGCATGCGGCTCACAAAGTGGCATTGATATGCCAGAAACCCAGCTCGAGAAATACTTCCAAGCAGATCTGTACACCAACCTACCCGACTATCGCCATTCATACTCCCACGCCATGAATCTGAGTCCAGCTCTCAATTTTCAAGCCTTCGGAGAGCTCGCCCACAATGCTCAAACACGACTCGTCTCGAGTTTCATAAAATGGGCGTTCAAAGCACCAGAAGTGACTAATGGAGCACCTCTACTGCAACAGGGCCAATGGTTACCTATCCAAGCTCCGCGCGACGCAGCAGGAAACGAACAAGCACTTGGAGAGGGCGGACAAGGTATCGTACATCTCTGGTGTTGTGTCGATGCCAACAATCGCATCATCGACCGTGTGATTGTAAAGAACATCTTTCCAGGCACTGAAGCTTGGTCATTACCCACTATGTGGCGCAACAAAAAAGTCGGAGGCGAGCCCAGAGAAGCCTGAATCTGCAACATGGTATACGATGCACTGGAAGCCGAGAATCCTGGCGATGGAAGATTCGTTACTCGATGCCTTGGCTATGGAGACCTGCAAGATCCAGATTTCGTATACGCGACGGGGTTTGGCAACAAAGTTATCTTTGAACCCCATCCAATGGTGGGAGCTCCGGTCCCTGCATTGAGGGGGAAACCTATCACGCATCGCATTCCGAGTTATAAGTTGTACTTTGAGTACTGTCCGCACGGTGACTTGCACGATGTCATCAAAGCGCAGGTTGACGAGAGGGAGGTGCCAGTACCAAGGGTCAGGAGTCCCGGTGGCCATATGCGCGTGCAGAAAGTAAGGAGGGCTGATGGTCGATTGGTTCCGAGGACGAACAGAACCAGCAATGTGCCTTTCCATGAGGGCTTTGTGTGGAGGATGTTTGAGGCATTGGCGAAGTGTGCTGTGGCCATGGAAAGAGCGAATGTTCTGCATGGAGACTTGTGTCCCACCAACAGTAAGTCGTTACCTTGATGGGAGGGCAGGACGTACACTAATCATTCCATCCAGTTTTGCTTGGCGAACATGATCCCGATAGATTCGCGATATGGCCGACCCCTAAGGTAAGATTGCAGTCAGTCAATAGTAATGTGGATCGCTTTGCTAACACATATCCCAGCTATCCGACTTTGGCTCTTCGCGAGTAATCGACGCGATGGTGGCTAGTCGATTTACCCCTCCTGAAACGATGCAAATGAACTTTGTACCTCCGGTGAGACCAAGAGCCAAACAAATTCGAACTCCGTCTCGAAGTAGCTGACATCTGTCTAGGAACTCGGCGTGATGAGAGGAGACTGGGAAGTCGATGGCTTGAAAGTGTCGCACAGAACCAATGTGTGGCAAATAGGATTGGTCATCACCTGTATGATGCGACTTGAGTTTTACCTTCCGTA
Organism: Aureobasidium namibiae CBS 147.97; assembly: GCF_000721765.1. NCBI lineage: Eukaryota > Fungi > Ascomycota > Dothideomycetes > Dothideales > Saccotheciaceae > Aureobasidium > Aureobasidium namibiae. The sequence goes on from NW_013581207.1 coordinate 454,002, forward strand.
AGTTGCTTCCTGCTGAATTGTCGCCAAACGGAACATTGCAGCCCGGACTAACATATCTCTCTCTTTGCAGGGAAACCGATTGGCGTACGGGACCGTCATCAATCCATCCAAACGACGAACTTCATTTTCATGACCCCAATCAGCGAGAACTCCATCCCCACAGTTTCCAACATGCGAATTGCAACTACAGTCCGAACTTGCTAGCGCTTGTACGGCAATGCATGAGATACGATCCAGCTCGCAGACCATCACCGCGGGCGTTGCTGCAAAGAATCCAAGCACGCATACCAGGTAGTTGTGGTGGTATGGATACTTATACTGGAGATCGCAATGGAAGTATACCATGGAACAAGACGGAGAAGCTTCGAGGTTTGAAGAAAGATAATGAGTGGCCGCTGGGTGATGATGCCGAAGTTGTAGACGTGTTCTGATGAGGAAGGAGAGATCTACCATGGACTGTATGCCATTACTTTGTCTTGCACCGTTGCGAGTGCCATGTTAGATATGTTGGCAACCATGACATAGATGATTGAGTTGGAAGAGTTGATGTCTGGTTTGGACAATACAAATCTCGTGTCGCGAAACGTCATTGACATTGCCGCTGCTTCCGATGCGGCTCTGCGAGTCAAGGCTTCACGATCGCCAACCACCCGATTTATCAAACAATGCCACCTTGCTAATCGAAGTGGAATGAGTGTACAAACAGACCGCGGCAGTCACATGTCCCGCAGGAATGTATATGCTGTGTTTGTCGTCTTGTTATCTTTCGCGCACTTCAGCCTGATATCCCGTGTCCGACCACTGTTCCATGCGCTCACACAACCACTATGGCTATTGAGAAGCCAATACTCGACAACAGCATTCACAGATGCTGCGATTGTTCTAGCGGTCGGGATTCACTACTATGGAATCCATGATCTAAAGCCTCCACAATGGATTCTGGAAACACGGCCTATGGAGCTACAAGTCTTTGCCTTCCTCGTACTGCTGATGATCTTTGCTGGTCTGATTGTATGGAGAGGAGAAGCAAAACCATTCCAAGCTTTTCCTGAGTCGGGGGATGAATCTACAACTGAGCAGTTGTTACCGCCTCTACTGCTTCCTGGACGCACCACACATTCGCGAATGTTCCCTCAACAGCATTCTTTTGCATACTCGTACTTTTCTGTGGGAGTGCCTGTAGACTTCAAGGGATGTTCTGGGTCTATGTTGTCTACCAATCTGGAGTTGCTGCCTCTGAGTGAGCGAAGGAAGGGCTGGTTCAACGTGAATGCTTCGGACTATCTGTATCGAGGTGGAGAAGAGCGTGGACTTGAAGCGCGTCTGCGGTGCTACCTTCGTGGAGAGGTATGTTTAAACGATGTTGGTCTCATGATGCCAATAGCTGACCTGTTATAGGGCGTCCCGGATGAAGTCTGGTCTTTCGCTTATCTCGTGACAGCGCCAAAATTCTTGGGCTACTCATTCAATCCAGTATCATTCTGGTACATCTACGATACTTCCAAGAAGCTCACTATGATGGTACTCGAAGTCAACAACACTTTCGGAGAGCGTCGCCTCTACCTCCTCAAAGCTGAGGAGAAAGCCACAGATGAATCTGTCCCAGATGGCTTCGAAGCACCCGCCAGAGCGACAAAGTTCACAAATGCTTGGGTCAAAGATTTCCACGTCTCGCCATTCAACTCACGCAAAGGCACATATTCTCTTACAGCTGCTGATCCAGTTGCTGCTCTGAAGTCTGGTGCCAAGGTGTTGGACAACATCGTTGTTCTCAATTCTTCCAAAGCTCATGCCAAACTTGTTGCACGTGTGTACTCTGATGGCGATCACATGGATCCAACCACCATGACTACTTCTCAAGTTATCAATCTTCTCGCATCTTGGTTCTGGGTCGGCTTCTTGACGTTCCCTCGAATCATCGCACAAGCGTATAAACTATATTTCAAGCGCAAACTCCACGTCTGGTTTCGACCTGAGGTTTTGGCTTCAAGTATTGGTCGCACACATACCTCTTCTGAAGCCATCATGGAAGCTTTCTTCCTTGCCTATCTTGGCTATCTGGTGGATTCGGCAGCTTCGCCTTTGAAACTCACGTATACACCAGCGGGCGGCCTGGGGACTTCAACCGTCTTGAGGTCCAAGGATGTCACAAAAGATCAAAAACCCAAGGAACTGACACTCAAAGTCCTAACACCAGCTTTCTACACGAGATTTGCACATTACGCACACACCACTGAAGCTTTTGATCGCGAGAGCCTGCATACCTCCCCACAGAACCAAACACTGGTTATCGAGAACCCCGAGCACCTTTCTATACTCCTTGGCTCCTCTACTCCTAGCCCAGTGGCATCCAACTTCAACACCCTCGAACAATACCGTTGGCATCTGCTCCAGCGTCTTCGCTCCCCACCTCCTGCAACCGCATACCCTGATACACACACCGAGCTGCACGACCTGGCCAGCGTGAGTGATATTCGTCGCCTGCCTCTTTCACCTCTCGACAAGTTTGTTCTCTCCAACTTCGCCAACGATGCAAAGTATGCCGCGATAGCAGCTAAACAATTATTCAAACACGAACCCACCAGCTTCCCACCTTCGGCTTCTGTCTCACTGCGAGATGTTTATAGGAGTACAGTTATGAAGATTTTCATCGCTGATACCTATCTCTTTGGCTTTGAGGGGTTGATTGGTGTGTTTGACATTTTGGTCAGAGTGCTTTTGGTGATGGTGTGGTTTAAATGGTTTACTGGTGGGGAGGTGGCAAACAAAGCTGTTGGAGAGATGCTAATGAGGTGGCTTGGGGTTGGTGGATTGCATCTGTGGGATTTTATCAAGCGTATTTGAAAGTGATAGAGGTATAGAAGAAAATAGATGGTGTACAGATGTGTTCGGAAAGCATGGCAGAGATCCTGCATGTCAATTAACCGTCAATGGTGTTTCCTTCCTCGTTTGTTGAATTGTTTTTCTTCTGCTCCTGCCGTAATCAGAGATGCAGATACGATTGTCACTATTTAAGTATGAGTGACACTGACCCTGGCACTTCATTTACAGTGTAGTACATGCAGCGTGCTTGTCGAGCAACGAGTATCGTCCCAATGCATATGCCGTGGTGCCGCCAGATGTTGACTACGATTCGATGTACAAATGACGTCGTCCTTATGCTTCGAGGATCAAAGCAAGTATACACCATGTTGTTGACAATAACGTAAGCGTAGCTCCTGCCACAATAGTCACCGCCGGCCAACGAGGTGGGATCACAGCCGATATGGCTCATGGTTACTCTCAAGAGGAGTACAGATATCCATGGGGCACCGTATAACTACCCTCTGGCGTGAATTTATGGGTGAGTAGCTTGGATCCACAAATTGGTGGAAGGGGCAGATGATTATGACAGGGCAGCGACTTCAGCTCTTGAAAGGGAAGATCGTGTGAAGAAAATACTCGTTTTGGTTCTGTATCGTCCCAGTCGTTGCTGTGTATGTAACCTATATGAATCCTGTCCTGTATCCCAGTAAAAGTTTGCCGAGGGGTATCGTGCCGTAAATGAGAAGTGAAAAAAAAAGAGGAGAAGAAAGAGAAAGCCAAGTACGCCCATCATCAGAGAAACCCAGCAACTCCAGTCATGCAAAAATCAAAGCCTCCCATCAACATCTGATCCCCAACCCTACCGACTCCACCTTGCTCAACTTCCCAACCAACGCATCAACTTTCCTACACCAAGCCCCAGCATCAACTCTGTCTTCCCTCTTCTTCCTCAACGCGCAAGCCACAAGACTCAATATGTTTCCTTCGCCTCTTCTCCTCTGCCACTCCTTTTGCAATTGCTCAACTCTGGCTTCAAAAGCAGGTTCTTGCATAGCCCAACTCATCGCATCACCCATCTTTACCGCTTCTCTGAGGCGAAAGCCATTGTTGAGTAAGGACTCGAAAGGGTTGCCGCCACAGAGGAAGGATAGCAGAGTGATACCTAGAGCATAGATGTCCGAAGAGAAAGTTGGGATAGAGAGATCAGCATCGCGGGAGAGTTGTTCGGGTGCCATGAAGGAGTAGGTGCCGCCGCCTGAGTGTGAGGATGGTGTAGTGTCAGCCACGAAACTGGTGCTAAAGTCTGCGTAGCGGGCTGTTGGTAATGAGTCATAACTCGATGAGAGGAGGATGTTGGCGGGTTTGATGTCAGCGTGGATGGTGTTCGCTGTGTTGTGCAGAAAGTAAAGGCCGTGGGTTAATCGCTGTAACACGTGGAGGAAGAGATCCAGAGTTGATGATGAGGGAAGGTTGGATGAGGACTCGAGAAGGGATTCTAGAGTTCCGAAGTCTGCACGTTGGAAGAGAAGAGAAGGAGTCGGTGTTCCTGTGCATAGACCGAGGAAGGGAACCACGTAGTCCGAACTCGATTCGTAAGTTTGAATGTGAGTGAGTATCTGAGCTTCAGCTTGGAAGACTCCAGTTGCGTCCGAGCGTGTTGCTGTCTTGATTGCATACTGTTCAGAAGATCCAAAGGTACTCCTGTGTGGTGTTGATGGTGGGGTCAGAGGACGCCCGCTTTCACTCTGACGAGAAGGCAGGGCTGGGCTGCTGTATACCTTACTCCACACGCCTTCACCCAGCAACTGTGCTTGTGACAAGTCAGGAGTGAAGTGCAGTTCCTGGACACGAGAGTGAGAAGCATCCAGAGACCGCCTCGAAGGAAACTGATCATCGAGCTTTGCCCGTGCGGGCGTAGAAGGAGGAGTGAGCATTTCTTGATCTTCTAAACCATTTTTCGACGATTCGACTGTGATTTTTTGGCTGCCACCGTTGGCTGGCGTCCTTATCTGTAGTCCTTGCATTTCGCGCAACAGTTCGTTAGGCGTTGTTCTGGCCCTCTTGTAAACCGGTCTGGAAGTATATTGCTCGTTCTGGCCAATCCGCGTGGAATGTGAAGTGAAATTCGTATGGGAAACAAAAGGACCTCGTGCATGTGCAGCGCTCGTGAAGACTTTCGCCGTCATCTTCTGACTATATATCCAAGCGGAGAGCGAGTCAAAAAGCACACTGAGTACCTATGACGGCATGGGAAGGTCCGGAACAGAAGGGATGTGTGTGACAGTGTGTGGGCTAGCTGACTCGGATCAGGGTCTCCGGGGGAGTTGTCTTTCAGAGCGCGTCAGATGTCCAGAAGAGAGCGATGAAACATAAAATCCTTCGATACGATCTCGACGCCAGTATCCAACCAAGACAAGCGTTATCCGAGGGCTTGAAGCGTAAAAAAGGAGTGTGACTGGAAACTTCCAGCAAAAGAAAAGAAAAGGAAATTCTCTGCTTGATAGAGAGAAAAACAAGATGAGAAGGAAAGCAGAAACAAACACTACCGTAGCATTGGCACTTTCTATGGTAATACTTGGATAATAGAATCCACGGTTCCGCTAAGGGTTTTGTCGGGAGAGTGGGGAGGTTCTACATTGCTTGCCAGCAAACGCGCCGATAAGGGAGGAGAGTAGGGTCGTTTTTTCCGTCGACATACTAGAGCGCCACATTTGGCAAGTTAAAAACCTTAGCTCGCTTGGCATCCTACGGGTTTATCGATTGTCAGACAGAGGTGTGTGGAATCCTTTGGCTGCTGGAGCCTTTCGGCAGCAGTGTCATGTTCAGTCAAGGAGAGAGGAGAGAGATGAGGAAGGAAACGTCACAGCATGCAGTGTCGCGAACCAACCAAAGCGCCATGGAACGTGGGGAGAGCAGCATCTCCATTGGCCCTCCAGTCGTGTTTGGAACGTCAAGCACGCAGAATGTTCCCATCCTCGGCGGTTTTGGCAGAGATGACCCGGAATTTGGGAAATAAGATGGCCGCACAGATCCAGATGCGGGCGGGATTGACAGCGATTGAGCAATGGTTCACTTGTTCCATTGGTTTTGACAGGCTGATCCTGTAGACTTGTTTCTCCACGCCCTTGCCTCGTGACACATGGCACCCGAATATCGTCGCGCGCGAAGATGGTTGCTTTCTTTTGTATGTAGATCTACCATTGATCGCTCCATGCTGCAACCATGCAGTGCCACGCTTATCTGGCTTTTGCTAGACTTGAGAGCGATGTCATGCAAGGAACAGCAAAAGCCAAAAGTCGCTCGCGGAGTTGCGGGCGGCATTGTATCATCGCAATCAGCTATCTCTAAGCGAGCAACTGAGGGAGATACAAAAAGCCTCTGCGCCGCATTACTGACGATTGATTTGGGGGCTTGAAAGATAGGGGAGCAGGCGCTGCAGGACCCGATGTTCGGGACTGCTCTTTTATCAGTGTGGTTCATCTTTTGCTCTAGCGTTGTGCCATCAATTGCCGACCCGGCATGGTGCCATGGCCAGGCATGTTTGTATCTAGCTGGACCGTCCGCCGGGCGCTGGAGAGTTTTCCGGATGCTCGTGAGATCCACCACAGCTCGGCATGGTTTGTGACTGTTTACGTGAAGACTATCAAAGCTTTGCCGGGTTGTTGACACAGAGCTGAAGACACGGCTGAAGAAGCTTCATATCACGAGTCGTGGTTTCACACAGAATGAAGATTTGAAGCACAAAGAGTCGCACAGCACAAGATTGGAAGATTGATTCTTATCTGGAGATTGTGCATCGTTGCTCCAACGAAAGAAAGGTCGGCTACGCTATGCTTGCGCCCATAACTCCTTTCTATCCTTCCTGTTTAATGATAGATACACAAATGCTCCCCTTGCCTCGCTTTTTGGTAACGTGTAATGGTCGTGATGTCGTGTAGATGTTCTAAGAGAAGAACTTGCTGTAGGCAGCCTTCTCCTTCTTTGCTCTGTCGGTAGCAGCCTTCTTGACGGCGGCCAGTTCGTTCTTGACTGCTGCATCATCAGGCACAACCTTGAGGGCCTCTTCCAAGTCTGCAACTGCGTCCTCCTCATTCTTGAGACCCTCTCTTGCCAGAGCGCGGCGGTACAGAGCCTTGCCCTTTTCCGGTGCCTTGATTGAGGAGACTGCGATAGCGTTGGTGGCAGACTTCTCGGCGTCGGCGTAGTCGTTGAGCTTGAGTTGCAAGAGAGCGCTGTTGGAGTGAAGAGCGATTCTGAGCGAAGCCAAAGCAGGGCCAAGCTCTGGTGGGTCGTTCTCGAGAGCCTCGGGGTATTCGTGCAGGTATCTCAGTCCCTTCTGGTACTTGGCGAGACCGAGAGCAATGTCTCCCCTCTTGAAAGCATCGGTTCCCCTGGTCTTCAGGTCGTTGGCAATCTTGACAATCTCGAGTCCAGGGATGTCCTCGCCCTGGTCTTCGGGGAAGTCTTCGTAGGGGTCTCCAGTGCTGTCGGGAACTTTCTCGGCGGCCTTGTTGTAGTCCTCTCCAGTGAGCTCACCGCAGTCGACGATTACGCATTCCTTGTTGGGCTTGTCGTTGGGGCCGCAGGGTGTGTTCTCGATAGTGCGAATGATGCTCTTGCCGCCGAGGACCTCTCCGAAGACAACGTGCTTTCCGTCAAGGTGGGGAGTGGGAACGGTGGTGACGAAGAATTGGGAGCCGTTGGTGCCTAGAGCAATGATCAGCAGATACTCGTGTGTAGTCCAGCGACTGGGAAACTTACCAGGACCAGCATTGGCCATGCTCAACAGGAAGGGCTTCTCGTGCTTGAGTTCAAAGTTCTCATCCTCGAACTTCTCTCCGTAGATACTCTCACCACCAGTTCCGTTGCCAGCAGTGAAGTCACCACCCTGGATCATGAAAGACTTGATGACACGGTGGAAACCAGAGCCCTTGTAGTGGAGGGGCTTGCCGTTCTTTCCCTCGCCCTTCTCGCCGGTGCACAATGCGCGGAAGTTATCGGCAGTCTTGGGAACAACATCGTTGTACTACGCTTCGAGTAAGTCGCTTGTTGTGTGAGTGAGGAGCAGTGGAGAAGTTCCTACCAACTCGAAAGTGACACGGCCAGCATTGGTCTTGCCAATGTTGATGTCGAAGAAGACACGGCTGCGCTTGGTCTCGGCCATTTTGGATCGAGTGTATGTAAGAGTGGACGGGGTAGTATTCAATTCAGAAGAGTAACAGGTCATGCGACAAGAAGAAAGACAGCAAGCAGGATGAATTGTCCACAGTGAAAGTTGTTGATGCTGATGGCTTCTAGGGCCTTCTATGCGCCAGATGCTACCCCACAGATCACCAACCGATTGCCTGTTTGAGATGTATATATTCGACCCTTGACAACACCTTGCATGCAGACACTGTACTGCAAATAGGAAGCTGGAGCAAACTAGATATCATGTCTGATCGGACATCTGGTCATGGTTGATATTTGGAAAAGTGTCTATCCTGTGCTCTAAAATTGGTATCATGGTAGTGAAAGGAAAGAGCCATTCGAGGAATGAAACAGCTGAGGCTATAGTATGCAGAGTAATAGGGCTGCTAGGCCGACTACTCTAAGAGCGAAGCTGGAAGCTCAAATGTCGTCTGCAGCTTTCCCTTGTGTGTGAGAGGGTCGCCAGGAAGGTCGAAGCTAGTAGGGTTGTCCATCTTGGGAGGATCCGTGTCTATCTGGATAGTGACCTGCGACGAAGAACATGTCAGCATCAAGCACGTTGGCAGACATTGAGATATTTACCGCGCCATCTTCGCACGTATAATCTACACCTACCGGTCCGTCGTTGACTAAAGCCACATCCATCATGGCTTGAAAGACGCCATCTTTGACTCTGTCTGCTTGGTACAAGGCTTGTACTTTCTTGAAGAACTGGTCATAGAGCTCTTTGGCTTTCTCTCCGCTGGCAGACTTGTGGAAGTCTGGCTTGTTGCCCTTCTTGACAGAGGCAAGCAGAGTAAATTGTGATACTGAAATTCTGATCAGAAGATGATATTGCTGGAATAGTGAACTAGGCATACCACAGAGAATCTCTCCCTCGATATCCTTGACACCCCATTTCCATCTGCCGCCTTCGTCGTTGTCCCACAGCTTTGCTTTTAAGATCTTGTTGGCCATTGATTCGACCTCCTTCTGAGTATCATCTTTGCCAATCGCAGCTAGCACAAGCAAGCCTTTGCCGATTGTTGAGATAAGCTGGCCGTCTACCGTGACTGAGGCTGATTTTACCCGTTGAATGACAGCTGAAGGAAATCAATATGATGGTTGAAGGAGAGAATAGAGCAGTGGACTGTACTTCTCATGGTGTTGGTCTGATATGATAGGGCGAAGAGAGAAACTATGAGATTGCAGCGATGCAACACGAATTGATCTACCTTGTGCTTCTCTTGGAATCGATTATGGATGTTACAGGGTCGGATAGAAGTGGACAGGATGTTTCGATAAAGTCAAACGGCACAAACGCACGTAAACTTGACCTTTGGGATTGCTTGGCGGACGAGCGAACGACGGCAACCAACGCAACGCAGTTGTGCGCCAGACACAGTCGCACAAAGCAGCATCCACATCTCGACTCGTCTCCGCTTGTGCCAACTTGCCCATCGCCCCGAGTTGATGGAGAGCTGCCACACCGTCTCCCTGGTTTCGATATCCCCCCACCGAAGCGACGCCGAGCTGCTTCGCCATCCTCATAGTCGACCCTCGCACCACACCCACCCACGAGGGCTACATAACCAACCATGGCGCAACGAAAGCTACAACAAGAGATTGACAAGGTGCGCGCCCCAATGCGCCAACCCCTGACCCAGCTGTTGACACGCGACAGACGTTCAAACGAGTGGCCGAAGGTGTGCAGGCATTCGAAGGCATATACGACAAGCTGCAACAATCGACAAATCCCTCACAGAAGGAAAAGCTCGAGGACAACCTGAAAAAGGAGATCAAGAAGCTACAGAGGTCGCGAGATCAGATCAAAGCATGGGCTGCCCAGAATGACATCAAGGACAAGAAACCATTGCTAGATCAGCGCAAGCTGATCGAGACGGTACTGAGAGCTCTCCTGACTCACTCACGTTTGCCGCTAACGCATGTCAAAGCAAATGGAAAAGTTCAAGGCCGTCGAAAAGGAAATGAAGACAAAAGCCTTCTCCAAAGAAGGACTATCCGCCGCCGCAAAGCTCGATCCGAAAGAGAAGGAGAAACTGGAGATATGCGACTTCTTGGGGAATATGGTCGAAGAGCTGGAACGACAAATTGAGGTCACAGAAGCCGAGGCCGAAACATTACAAGCGAACATGAAGAAGGGCAAGAAGGATACAGCAAAGGCCGACCGGATAGCAGAGCTCGAACGCATGGCCGAACGACATAAATGGCACCAAGGGAAGCTCGAGCTATTACTACGGTCACTGGAGAACGGCGGCGTGGACACGGACCAAGTCAAGGACATTGAAGAGGGCATCAAGTACTATGTCGAGAACAACCAAGAGGTCGACTTTATGGAAGACGACACCATCTACGACGACCTGAATCTTGACGCCGACGAGCAAATGTTCGGCTTGCAGGGTGAGGATGATCGCGTGTCCTCACAGGACAACCAATCGCAACACGACGATACACCGGACCTGCCCGAGCCGCCAACCAAGGTTGCACAGCCTACACCGGCGAAGCTCACCAAGCAGTCATCAGTCGATATTCCCAGCGCCCAACCGAGGAGGTCGTCAGTACAGCTCAAGTCGCCGTTGCCTGCCTTGGCCACGTTGCATGCTTCGATACCGAGTAGCGTGAATGGCAGCGCGCCGCCGGGCATGAAGCCCGCTCCCTTGCCGAATATACCAACTGGTCAAACTCTGAAGTACGCCTCGGCTGCTGCTGCCGCTGCCGCGAGCGACAAGAGTGGTGTTGGAATTGCTCCTCTGCCGCCGCCGCCAGGGGCTACCGCTGCAACTGCCCGTACCAGCTCGACTGCCTCCCCCGCTCCGACCCCTTCACAACCAGTCGCCCAACAGCCCTCGCCCGTACAGCCCCCGCCGCCTACCCCCGCCAAGCCGCAAGAACCTCCGGCAAAGACTCCCTCGCCTGCTCAAGAGCCTACTCCACCTGCCCCGGAGCCCAAGGTCAAGAAGAGCGCGAAGCAAGCACAACAACCATCGCAGGACTCTGGCGTCGCTCTTACAAATGGCGAGTCTTCTAGGCAACAGAAGCAACCTCAGCAGCAACCACAACAAGAGGAGGAGGAAGAGCAAGAAGATGTGTCCTACTACCATCTGCCGGAAAGCTTGAGCGATTTGCTCGAATCTTTCACTACCACAAAGGAGCGCGCATTTTCGGCGAATCCCCAAGTACCCGAGGACCACCTGCTGTCTTTGTCGCGGAGTAGCATGCCGACACCCATGGACGCCGAGAAGCCCTACCACTACAAGCCAGCATCGCCCTATGCTTACACACCGGCTCACTATCCCCAGGAGCCTCTTACCGTGTTTGACGACCCACGACTGTACAGTAGAATCGAGACGGATACACTGTTTTACGCCTTTTACTACCGCCAGGGCACTTACCAGCAGTTCCTGGCTGCAAAGGCATTGAAGAGTCAAAGTTGGCGCTTCCATAAGCAGTACCAAACCTGGTTCCAACGACACGAAGAACCTAAGAACATCACCGAGGAGTACGAACAAGGAACATATCGCTTCTTCGACTACGAAAGCACATGGTACGCCGCGCATCCTGACCACTAATCCTTCAAATCATTATTACTCGCCCTAACATATTACACAGGATGAACCGTAGAAAGGGCGATTTCAAGTTTGCTTACAAGTTCCTCGAAGATGAGCTCTAAGTTCGAGCATCAACCGTTCATCGTTCATGGCTTGATCTAGAGTTTCTGTCGTCGCGATTCCTCTTCTTCTTTTCCCGTTCTACCTACCTGTTTGCAAAAGACCATGGCAAGATCATCAATGTTTGGGGTTTGGGGGCAAAAAGGCAGGCCTTTTATCATTGAGAGTGCTTACCTATGGGCAAAAACAGAGATTTGGTTCTTGCTTCTCGTTTTCTTCTCGCTTTTTCTGTATCTGCTTCGTGATTGTCAGTGAGCTTTCGTAGATTGTCGCGAGTAGACGTGTCAACGGTGAGTCAGGTGCACTGTAGATTGTAAGTCTCACTCCACATCACGGTCGCTTCCAGCTGTAGAGTGGATAGCGACCGTGTCATGTCAATCCATGACACCTTTGATCCCATCGAACTGATGGGATCAGCTCTTGTCACCAAGACATGATCTGGAAATATCATATCGCTACTCCTTCTTGACCCGTGGATTGCTTGCATAGTAGGAGATGCTGGAACTGATAAGACCCCAGGTGATCGGGAAATTTTTGTTCATTTTTTGCATGTATACTGTGATTGTCTTGAGTCCGCTACACGGAGCAGACATCAAGAGTGACTCTCTGAAATACGAGGTCAGTCTGGAGTAATTTGCTTGTAACACCCGACCTACAGACTTTGATGCGTTCTAACTTGATTCTGCCGTCTGAAAAATTGCCTAGAGACCTGTGTGTTAGTCTCAGATCAGAAATCTAGATATTGCGATTGCTACACGTCGCCGACTGTTTTTTCTGATGGTCAAGGGGGTGACCCGGGCGATCTGTCCGTGCGTCGATGTCCGATGGTTGATGGATAAGATAAGATGAATCTCGAAAAAAGTCCAAAGCGTCTCCACCTTTCGGCCATCTTTTTTGCGACGAGAACATCACATATCAACGACACGATGGCAGCCGAAGTACAATCGCTGCAGCCACTTAAGCTGGCTGCTGGACCCGAGGCCATTACTGCAGACCAGCGCTACTGGAAAGGATTCAGATCACAACAACTGGTGCCCTCGCCGCATTCAAATCCCATCACGCACATATCGTTTCCTCCGTTGCCTACAAACCCGCTCGTAACGCCGCCTTCAGATACCTTCGCGGTCACCTCCGGAAGCAGAGTCCAAATTTTCTCGTCAAAAACACGCAAACTCTTGAAGACCATCACGCGATTCGGATATGATGATATTGCGCATTCGGGAGAGATTCGTCGCGATGGACGTGTGCTTGTCGCAGGTGGAGACAGTGGTGCAATCCAGGCATTCGACACTGGATCAAGAGCTATTTTGAAAACATGGAAGGAACACAAGCAGCCCGTCTGGGTCACAAGATGGAACCCGAACGATCTCACCTCCATCATGAGTTGTAGTGACGACAAGACTGTCAGACTGTGGGACTTGCCCAGCGAGTCTAGCATGACCACTTTCTCAGGACATCAGGATTATGTTCGTAGCGGTGCCTTTATGCCTGGTCAGAGCAGCAATCTGCTCGTCTCTGGTAGTTACGATCAGACTGTTCGTCTCTGGGATTCGAGAGCACCCAAGCGTGCCGTCATGACGTTCAAGCACGCTGCTGCCATCGAGAGCGTTCTCCCAATGCCCTCTGGAACCCAGGTGCTTGCAGCTGCCGACAATCAGATCAGCGTTCTGGACCTGGTCGCTGGAAAGCCTTTGCATCTGATCAAGAACCATCAGAAGACCGTCACTTCGCTCTGCTTGGCCAACAATGGAACAAGACTCGTCAGTGGTGGTCTGGACGGACACGTAAAGGTCTTCGAGACATCAGCATGGAACGTTGTGGCTGGCTTCAAGTATCCCAGCCCTGTGCTTTCGCTGAGCGTTGTCGGAGCTGGTGCCACTAGAGAGGACAGGCATCTCGCAGTCGGTATGCAGTCTGGTCTGCTGTCGGTCCGCACTCGTCTGTCAGGAGAACAGAAAGCAGCAGCAAGAGAAAAGGAGAAGGAGATGCAAGCCTTGGTTGCCGGTACTATCGAGGAGTACGATAGGAAGAAGGCCAAGAAGCTGCGACAGGGCGACAAGAAGGCTCTGCGTGGTCGCGACTTTACCGGAGAGGGTGCCGATATTGTCATCGACGGAAATGCTCGCGGAAACATCAGAAACCAGTCCAAGTGGGAGTCTGCTCTGCGAAATGGCAAATATGCTCTGGCCGTCGATATGGTTCTTGGAGCTACCGTAAGTTTGATCATTATCATATTATGCAAACCACAGGACTAACTCGACGCAGAAATTCTACAATCCCAACATGCTCACTCTCCTTACCGCACTCCGTCACAGATCTGCCATGCGCACAGCCTTCAAGGGCCGCGATGAGACATCTCTCCAGCCCATCCTCCGCTGGGTGATCAAGTACATCGGCCACCCTCGTTACATCAAGCTTACCAGCGATGTCGCCATGCTTCTTCTGGACCTGTACTCTGAGCAAACCATGGACTCGCCAGAGATCGATGACCTCCTCAACCAACTTCACCGCAAGGTCAGACACTGTTCAGAGTTGGCGCAGGCAGCATACTCGACCCAGGGCATGCTTGAGCTACTTGTGTCCGGCGCATGAAGAAGCACTGAGGTCTGGACTCGAGATTGACAGAACGAGCGGGAAGTGGCCTTCGCAAGTCAAGACACGCCTCGACACGCTCCAAGAGGAAAGGCACGTCGAGGATTTTGGACGTGGTTCCACACCTGACATGAAGCCGTCACGGAGAATGTACTCTGGCCACTGTCTGAACCAGTGCTTATAGAGGAAGAGCAAAAGTATGGCGTCCGGTGTGGCATGGTGGTGTAAATAGCATAGGCAGGAGCTTTGGAGTTTCGATGCATAAAATAATGATACCCGAATTATTCACAGCCACTTGTGCATATTTATGACGCTGCATGATGCCCCGCATGCCAGCTTTCAAGCATGTTCCAGCCACTCTTTCCCAAGAAACAATCATCTCTCACAATCACCACGTGTTTACACAACTAGAACCGTCTTCGTCGAATCTCCAATCGCGTAGATCACTGGAACATATACCAACCAAAATGGCCGCCCTCATCAACACAGACGACGAGATGGCCCCCTCGTTGCAGAACATCCTCGACCAAAAGTCGCTCCGCTGGATCTTTGTCGGCGGCAAGGGTGGTGTCGGAAAGACCACCACCTCTTGTTCCCTGGCCATCCAACTCGCAAAGCACCGCAAGAACGTCCTCCTCATCTCGACCGACCCCGCTCACAACTTGTCCGATGCCTTCAACCAGAAGTTCGGAAAGGACGCCCGTCTGGTCAATGGCTTCGACAACCTGAGCGCCATGGAGATCGATCCCAATGGTTCCATCACTGACATGCTCAATGCTGGTGGTGAGGAGACTCAGGAGGCCATGTCTGGTCTCGGTGGCATGGGAAACATGATGCAGGACCTTGCTTTCAGCGTAAGCGGCTGTATCTGACAATAGAAAGGCGCATCGCTAACCACATCCACACAAACAGATCCCTGGTGTTGACGAAGCCATGTCTTTCGCCGAAGTCCTCAAGCAAGTCAAGTCGCTCAGCTACGAGTGCATCATTTTCGATACCGCACCCACCGGCCACACCCTCCGTTTCCTACAATTCCCCACCGTCATGGAGAAGGCCCTCGGCAAGATCTCCCAACTCTCCGGTCAATTCGGTCCCATGCTCAACGGCATCCTCGGCGCCCGCGGCGGCCTGCCCCAAGGCCAAAGCCTCGACGACATTATCAAGAAGATGGAGGATCTGCGCGCTACCATCAGCGAGGTCAACACCCAATTCAAGAATGCAGACCTGACTACCTTTGTCTGTGTATGCATTCCTGAGTTCTTGTCACTGTACGAGACGGAGAGAATGATCCAGGAGTTGAACAGCTACGAGATCGACACACACGCTATTGTTGTCAACCAGCTGTTGTTCCCCAAGGAAGACAACCCTTGCGAACAGTGTAATGCGAGAAGAAAGATGCAGAAGAAGTACCTTGAGCAAATTGAGGATCTGTACGATGAGTTCAACGTCGTCAAGATGCCTCTGCTCGTCGAGGAGGTTAGAGGAAAGGAGAAGCTTGAGAAGTAAGTTCTTACCCTGCCATTTTGTGAAGGAATCGTGTACTGACAATCATTTACAGGTTCAGCGAGATGCTTGTTACGCCTTTCCAGCCCCCTCAATAGATGTCTGGTTTGGCTCTTATTCGTACTTTTTGGAAGACATGATACCAATGAATTGACTGAGCGCTTGTTTCCCTCATTCTTACCCTCTCTGATACTCTTCGCATAATTTGATATGTTGGAGCCTGTATGAGAATCATGTTTTGTAGCAGGAACGAGTTCAAGGAGCACTTTGCGGCATCGCGCTATGGGCATAGGTACGTAACGAACATCAAGAAAGGAACCAAAGACGTGCTTACTAACCACCTCTCTGAGGTACACAAGCTTCTCAACTTTCTCTCATGCATCCTCACAGCATTGACTTCTCACTCTTGGATGCCTTTGAAACTGTTTTGTATTAAGCGACCGACCGCTCTCGAAAAGCGAAAACTCCACTACCTGCATTAATAAAACATTCAACCTGCGCTGCCCGCCTATCTTTGCTCACCTCAGCTGCATCGAAATACAATCACCCTTCACCGTCCTTTTCGATTCTTTTTTCCTCGCCCTGTCACAGCCACGCTTTCAGAGCATCAACCCCCCAAAAAGCACTCGACATCGCCAGTTCGTCTTGCTCTCCTGGTCTCGATGCAAGCTCGTTGGTGGGAGCTTAGTCAAACTTCATCACTTCCGCGCGCTTGAAGCCATTGCATTCGTCCAGTGTGGTCCAGTGGAATACGAGCTTCATAATGTCCTGGTCGGTTGGTTCAGATTCCATGCTTCTGATGATGGCTTCGAGAATACTCTCGATGCATACTTTGCTCTAGACATCGTGAACGACTGCCCTGGGAACCTCTTGAGCTGGAATTGAGAACGGAGCTGGAACTTGAGCCAGAGCCAGAGCCGCAACTGGTGCTGGTGTCGAGCGTGGAGCAAATCTCTCGTTCTGGAATGGTATTGGTGCAGCCAAGTTCAAGAGCAATGTGTCAACGAGATAACCGTACGCTTTGTGCATAGCTTCGATGTCGGCTCTGCCGACTGGTGTGGATCCGGGCAGATGACCAAAGCTTTCTTCGATATCGTTGTTATCATGCAGGAAGTTTCCGGTCACTTTGACAGCATGACTCAAGTTGTGATAGTTGACCACCTGGTGAGGATTGGAGAAGTATGAAAGATGGAGCTCAGATGGCACCGGAGCATCCAACGCATGGAGCAAGAGGACAACCAGCTCATCGTAGGCTTTGTGCAAGCGCTGAAGATCCTCGGCGCCAACACCAACCGAATCATTTCTGTGCGTCAACGGGCTCTGCAGTTCGTTGATTAGCCTCAGAAAGTTGGCGGTAGCATATCCGCAAAGCTGCAAACTGTGTCTGGTAATGGCAGGGGCGTGACCGATCTCTGTGGTATCGCTGCCCAGATCACTCCAGTCTTCGCTTGGAGTCATGATACCTGTGGTCGATTGGGTTGTCGACCAGTCGTCCATAATTGAATGTTCTGATATGTCTGATCTCTGAGGCGATGCTTCTGTGATTTGAATGTCCCGCAGCGCCTTCGAACACTTCTTTGTCCATTCCAAAGCTTGTTCCACCTCGGTGAAAGAGCTAGAACAGACGCCCTTCTTCATTCTCTGACGTGCAGAGGCAGCTGCTCGTTCCTGCCTTGCATAATGACTTGATGTGGAATCTGGACAACAAACAGGTAGTCCATGTCGGGCAGGCTCTTCAGGAGGCTCAACAAGTTTCAAAGTCCTGGTAAACAATTCGTTGTACATGCTGTACAGTCCCATGCGCTTGGCGAGTACATTAAGACGATAGCAGGAGCCACTTGTAGCTCTCACGGTCCACGGTCCGTGCTCTTTGAGAATGGCTGACGTCTCTTCAGCAATCTGTTGACATTGGTCCCGTGTGAACTTGATGGAGAGCGTGATATTCTGGTTCCAGATTGGTTTGGGCTTTCTCATGCAGTCTCCTACAAGCGTGTATGATAGACCCATCCGAAAAAACTCGGTCTCAAGAAGGCCCAGAGGTTCACTGAGGCATCCAGCTGTGGTTTGCTTGAGGTAGTCGAGGTTCTCCGAGATGTTTGTGCAAGCTTTGGCAGATCCCATGACACTGTCCACGAGTTCCGGGTCGCGTTTCATCTGGCCCATGTTTCGAGAGTTGCCAGACATAACGCTGTTGGTAATCCTGGGTCGGAGGATGAGCGATGGCGATAAAACAAGAGACGCTGGAGCGACGGCTATTTATATCAGCAACTCCAAGTTTGCCAACTCGTGTCACGCCAGCACTTTTAAGCTCTTGTCACTTCTGGAAGCTACGAACATGGTTTCATTCATCACCTCATTCATGCAACAAAGAGATGGTCTCACGAGCGCTCAAGGATGGTTTCTCTGCTCCCCATGTGCTAAAGTTTGTAACGCACGCAGCTGTGAAACTGCACAGTGGCTCCGGGGATTAGGAGAGAGTCATTGAGAGTCGTGAGATCTATAGCTCTCTATGGACTCCTCATACCTTCTAGACATTACTGTACACTTATACAGTAGTTATCACGCTCCAAGCCTCCGCAGGGGAACTGTGGGAGGACTGTGGGAGTAACAAACTTTAGCACACGGAGAGGCTGAGTCAAGTCTCAGTTCAGGTTCTGTCTTTGAGATGGCTAGACAAGCCCCGGCGGTGCCAACTACCTGTTGTGCAAACGCTTGTGGCACATGGATACTGCGGTCCTGTATCTTCGTATGAGCCCGCAACGAATTTTGAGGGCTTGCAGGCTGGAAGTGCAAAGATCTGATGGTAGAGAAACGATCAAAAAGTTTCTCAAGAAGGTGCGACTGATGCCGTTTGAAATAGGAGCGAAAGTGTTGGGTTAGGGTCCTTCCCTGCTAATCACCTCACGCCTACCAACAAACCCGACACGGAAGCTTTTACCTTCCTCTCCACATCTCCAGTACCGCTGGCAGGTACGATGCACGTACCTGATAAGTGGCTTCGACTGCGCGTTGTCGACCATCAAGACTGCACCATTATCAATCAAATCATCTGTTGCTCGTTGACGTCCATTCATTGCCGCGCTACCACCGCGCATCATCTGACAATCTCGCGAGGCATCAACTGAGTTACCACACCGCACCAGCCCCATCACCTGCTGCATCTCGATCCGAACTCTAGTCTTGAACCTTTGTTGGTCGAGTCACTGGAAGCTTAAAGGTTGTCTCAAGCAGGTCAACCTGAGCCTAAGTGGGCTTGCTTTCTATCTATACAGGTTACTCGACACTCGAAGCATACACGTGTGCCACGTTGCATAAATCAAGCTTATAGGATGCATTCTGAGCATGACTACGCCTACAAAACGACAGATGATATAGCAACTCTCAGTGGCTGTGGCACCAATTCTCGAAGGCATTGCGCATTCTTTGATTTCTGAGTTACAAACATCTAGCAAACAGGGACACAGGACCGATTTCCAAAGCATATCCATTTTGTACCTAAATCCAAGTAAATCACCCTCTTCAGTACACCAGCCCACGCCAGATCTTCCGGGAAACACTCAATGAGCAGGGATCGGGTCGGGCCTTCGGAGACCTGCGAAATTCTCCACGTTGGTCCAATGGAAGGCCAACTTCGCAAGGTCCCCTTTTCTGGCTACCAACGCTTCCACCGACCAGTTCTCTTCTCGCTTGACCCCATCTTCAAAACCATCCAACATAATCTCCAAAATACTATCTCCAGTGGTTTTGTCCTGTTGGTCCTTGGTCGGATCAGCGTTTTGACACTCGTGCGTTGGTTCGAATGGTGACGATAGACTTGAAGAACTACTACCAGAGCTATCGCTCTCAGCATCACTCCAGTCGTCTTTTGGAGATACGCTGCCCGCTGATGATCCCCCGGACGACCAGTTGTCTGCATCGGGCATTTCTTCTTCGGCCGTATTGACAATAATTTCCTCGTCCTTTGAACTTGACGAGACGATCTTCAGCAGTTTTTTCTTGATCTCTTGTCTTATACCGACAGTCGAAGCAAGGTCTCGACAAGCTTTCAAGAATTCTTCATTTTCACTGTGAGGAACGTCAGCAGTTGCTTGTTTCAAAGATCGTGGATACTTACAAACTTATATTCTCCGGATGGCGACTACAATAGTTTTGGCCGGGCTCCTCACTGGATGACAAGATACGCATGATAAGCACCAAGAGGTTGAGGATGAGTTGCTGTCTCTGCAATCGGATCTGATATTTTTGCAAGTCGTAGAATACGCGGTCCGGAACAACGACAGTCCAAGCTTTGCATTGATTGGCGACCTCTCGAACGCTTGTTGCTATCTCTTGAACAACTTCTTGTACAGTCTTGGCTGTGTGTGTCGCGTTCTCCGTCCACAGCCTTTGAACATGTGAATCGGACCAGATGCGCCCAATGTCCTGAAAGGCGAATCCCATGCCATAGAACTCGGCGATCAAGGGGATAAAGGCGAAATACATGCACCTAGTTGTATTGATAAACTCGTGCGAGTATCTGATCCGATTTCCGATTGCGAAACATGATGAGCCGGAACCGAACAGGCTTGCCTTCAAGTGTGACGCTGGGATGTCAACCGAGTTGTGTCTTTGTTTAATAGCTGGGATACTGGAGAGAGACTTTTGGTCTTCGGGCTGTGAACAGTTGTGCGGCATATCTTCGATATCAGAAGAGTCTGTGTCGATGTTTCAGAGAAGTTTGGATTTCAGAGAAAGAATGGATTTGATGTGACTCTTATACTGTCGTCAGGTTCTGAAAGACACAGCCCACCGGTGCCTGATAGCTTCAAAAAGCACCTCTTTGGCAGACGGAGAGAGGGTTCGAGCAACATGAGTCACATCCCGACAGGGTAGGTTTCTCGAATTTTTTCTTCTGAGCACCACCTGGCCTTGGTCGGTAGAAACGCAATCACAAAATCATCTGACCAGTATGACAGCGACCAGTTATATCTAAGCAGTGACATGACGTGGGTTTCAACATCACGTTTACAAAAAATGTTGCAGAATCTGTGGAGCATTC
The DNA here is from genome assembly GCF_000721765.1 of Aureobasidium namibiae CBS 147.97. NCBI lineage: Eukaryota > Fungi > Ascomycota > Dothideomycetes > Dothideales > Saccotheciaceae > Aureobasidium > Aureobasidium namibiae. Next base: position 474,798 of record NW_013581207.1, read on the forward strand.
TCCAGCCCTTTCTGCCTCAACCTTTGCTTCTCCAAAGGTGGAGATTACCTCTATTCGCTCAGAGGAACTCAACTCGAGATTATCGGCCAACTCCGACCTCACACCCATACCACTGACAATTATCTCCAATGTCCGATATCTGGAGACCACCTTAATGGTTCCTATAACAAAACCTCGAAAGCTTATCGTCCGATGTCACGAGAAAATGAGCAAATATCAAAGTTCTCGAAACAGTTCAAAATAGGATCAATATACTCGATTCAACACATACTGGAGCGATATGGTTTAGGCGAAAGGATTCTGAATTCACCAATATCTGGATATTCTGACTATAACAGAGCAACAGGTAAACACGCATCTCTTGTCGGACGACACTTCAGGTTGACCAATGGCGAATCAACCTTGCAACATCTTCGTCTGTTACTTCTGGACCAATCTCGCTGAAGATTGCCTCCAAGCTCCTGTCTTCATGACAATTGCTCACGCTCTGCAAGTGTGCAGCCTGGTCAGGTGTAGATGAAGCCAGAGGAGAACCAAGGACTGATGGAACATGCTCCAGCGACGGCTCTTGCTGCGGTACGTGCAAAAGCTTTGCCAAATTGTTGACGAGGTGCGAGTATCTGTTGTGTAATATTCCGGTCGCTTCGGCACAATTCTCTCCTAAGATTCCCACGAATCTGTCTCTGTTGCGGGAGTTGACCTTCATGAGCGCTCCCAGATACCTCGTGAACTCTACGGTCTGTTCAGCGGCGTTGATCAACTCTAGATACTCGATGGGGGCCGCGTCTTCGGGAGCTCTCTCGGTAGTTTCGCTATTGACATCGCTCCAGCCTTCCAGGGGCGTCATCATACCCGCAGAGGGTTGAGTAGAAGACCAGTCGCTTGGTTCCGTGATATAGCAGTCTTCTTCTTGACTGACCGCCAGCTTCTGTTTCCAGACGTCTAGTCTTTTGGACAAGCACTGTCGCTGGTATATGAGTATTCGGCTCTGACACTTCACACCCGAGTTACTACCAGCTGTCAGCAGGGAGAAATGATCGTTTAGGCTCAGAACCTACTTCAGCATTTGAGGTCTCGACAGAAGATATATCAAGGCCAAGTCCATCCACTGCTTTTCCAATGTCGTGGCACATAGACTGGGGCTATCGTGAACGACCTGTGGAGCCGAGGCCCACTCCGGTACATCCTTGATCAGATCGTGAACCTGGGAAATCGTCTCCCTGTTCTGTTTTTCGAGACTGATCAGCGAGTTCAGCCGGCTTGGTGTGCTGTATGTCGTCTTTGAAGTGACATCGGCGACCGTCACCATGGATCTCTGACGTGTTATGATGGACGACAAGTCAGGAACGAGGTCAGAGTTGATGTGCTCGATGTCTTTCTGGAATTTGCTGTAGATCGAGCTCAACGAGAGGTGGCATCGTTTGGCGACGTCTGAGACTGTCGTGGCAGGTATTTCTGGGGAGACTGCCGGGTAACAATGGGAGATTCCGCTTATGAGTGTCCAATCCATGGTCTGTTGAGTGCGATCCAGGATTTGTCGGGTTTTCTCGATGGACGAAAAAGCAAGTAGGGTGAGACTTAAATATATACCTAGCTTTGATAATTGTTTGTGTTTCTGTCAGGCTCTGGAAACTCAGAGAATCCTGGTCTTCCGTCGATGGCATGGTTTGCTAATTCGAAAAACTAACTCATTCGACTCGAGTATGTTTTCATCCAGATCGTTCCACCACCACGACACGCGACTGAGTCATAGCACGGGACGAGAGTTCCTGACTATAGTATCAACAGCATCGTTCGCAGGTTAAAGTCTTCTTCCCCTTCCACTTTTTCGACCAAAATTCTCCTCGATCATATAGCATGTCAAAGGATATCGTCTGTGCTCGTGCTGAGGCCGCAGGACCCATGCCCTTAGCGTTGTCATCTTACCAGACCACTTGCAAGGCCCTCATCGGGAGGATGCAGGCGAAACTCAACACCGAGAACATATATCTGCTCACTTACATCAGTAAAGCAATTCACCAATTGGAGCTCTGCGAAAGTAAGTCCAAACTCTTCAAGTACAGTACCAAGAACTTTAGTAAGAACATCGTCTTCGCACTTCAGGACAATTCAGACCGAATGCTGGACGCTGTTCGACGCTTGGAGTCTTTTGTTCGACCCGTTGAGCATGACTGGGTGACGGTCCCACTGAATGTCAAGACTCAGTGCAACTTCGTCTGTGATGCGCTCTTCTTGGTCGCATCGCATATGTGTTTGCTCGACGAGGTTGCAACGCTCTCGCGTACATCAAGGTTAGAACCAAACGACTTGCTTCTGATACAATCTTCTGACATCCATCCAGATCCAAATATCAGACTCTATATCTCAATAGTATTCGAAACCATGTGGTCAAGATGAGAGCAACGATGAACCGGACCTATATCCTAAAAGAAGACTCCAAGAAGTCACCGCCGCCCATGCAAATGATGGAAAAATCGGAGACGAAGCCCAAGAAGAGTCTCGAGCATGTCTCAATCCCCATCATCGACGCAATGAGTGCAGAGATCACAGATCGAGATATCGCAACTCTTGTTTTCAAATGGACGACTCTTGACAAGTTCAATGAATTTAGCCGAGTGAGGTGAGTGTATACTCCTTCTGCTGTTCCATATCATCACTGATGTTCGTCCAGCAGTCAGCAAGAGCCCGTGGAGTCAAAAAGTCCGCAAATATATGTTGAGGAAAAGAGCGATAACAAGGACAAGATCAAACACAGGGTCAAGAGTAGACGCGGGAAGCTATGGGCTCTTGCGTATCTATCTTTCATGTGACAATTCTTCGTTTCGGGGGTGTATTCTTGTACTACCAGAGTATGAGCTTGGATGTTAAGAATCTCTACACACCTAGAACAACGTGCCATCTCCATCAATCAATATCGGACTACTCTTCGTCTCCGGCCTCTTTTCCGCCGCCAATTCCCTCCCAGCCTTCCAACTGCCAGCCTCAAGCATCTGCGCCATACTAAACTCTACTTCCTGCTCTGTCATCTGCTTCTCAATAATCTTGTAGACCTCATCCAGCAAAGCAACAGTCAAAGCCCTCCACTCCACAATCTCATCACTGCAATCCTTGAACATGGGTAGTTGTTGTCCAGAAGCCTTTTGGCCACGCTCCAAAGCTTCAGGCTTGAGGGAAAGAACACCGAGATCGATGAAGAGGCCTCCGTTACGGTATTCGGGTAAACCAGTGCCGAGGTGAGCGTTTTTCCAGGAGTAACCTAGGATATTCACAAAGGGAACCATGAGTGAGTAAGCGAGCCATTGGGTAAGCTTATGGAATGGTTGGATGGTTTTCTTGATATCATCTTTGCCATCTCCATTCTGGTTCTCCAGGACTCTCAAGGGCCAGGCGTCTCCAATCGGTGTACCTTCGATTTGTGTGCGATCTTTGGGCCAGATGGGGATGAGCAGTTTTTGCAACGTTGACCAGAAAACGCGATAGTCGAGCTCCTTTGAGTCGGAGTCTGCGGTTGCGATCACATAGTCAACGAGATTGCCGGGTCGTCCTTCAGGGCCAAAGATATCTGAGTGTTGGAGTAAAGAGTCACCCAGACGAGAGAGTAGTTGTGCGCGAGGTCCCACGCCGATCATTGGGTTCTCAGCAGTGATCTGGAATCCCTTTGTGAGTATCTCTTCAGTAATGCGTTGAAGTCCTTTGGCTATAACGAATAGTCAGCTTTTCCGATTTCCTCAACTCTCAGCAGACAGCAGGACATACCATCAACCACATGCCCCACACTCTCGGTCGTCGAAAATTCGCCTGCCAAAAACATATACAGACTCGCCACTGCAATGCCCTCGCTCCTGGTATAAGTGTCTCCAGATTTCTGTTCCTCAAATTTCCATTTGTCACCAGCACCAGCGTCCAAGAGCACAGAAACAACGAAAAGATCGATTAACCTGCGAGCTTGTTCTTTTCTGTCGTGGCCTTCGTGCTTCCATTGGCGGTTCAGGTCGTCGATTCTTGGGATGCCGCCGACGTTGAAGTGTTGCCAGCGGCCATGAGGCGGGATGGCTTCGAAGTTGTCGGGACCAAAATCTCGCTGTTGTGGTTGTTAGTAGATGTAACTTTTGCGGTGCCAATCAAGTCAATGGTTCTAGTATGACTAAGAGAGACATCCGGTGTGAGGGAAAAAAAGACTGTCAGACCGGGGACAGCAAGAACTCACGTTGATCACAGAAGTCACATAAGCAGCAGCTTCAGGCAACTTGTCGACATGATAGGCGAAATGCAAAAGCTCATCTTTCTGAGCAGCAGCAAAGACAATCTGAGCCCTTTCACGGACAGCCTCGAGAGAAAGCAGATATTCAATTTCAGGTGTCATGATCGCAGAAGAGATAGTCCGATTGAGGAGGAACGGTTAATGTGGTAGTTGAAGATGGAAGTCTGTCAAAGCAAGGGTGAAGAGGGCTCATTATCCATCCACCACATAACGTGACACGGTGTCGCAATCGGTATAGTGGCGCGAGAGATAGTAGTGGCCGATAAGAGCGAGGGGTTGGGAAACGTGAGAGGGGTAGTTCCATCGGCCTCCTCCGCACTTGCTCCATTCGGGTGTTTGGTTAACCTTTCCGATATTGGTTCATCTGCTGTTCTTCTGCTTTGATTGTCGTTGGTGTCTTGTCTCTCTAGAGCTTCAGACGCACTTTATCGATTGTCTATGATCCAGTCGAAGTGCGGATGGCGATACAATTGCGGATCAAGTAAGAGAGCAAGGTAGAGATGAGCCGCAGTTACCCCAAGCAGACTAGGACAACGAGTCATTCACAAAACATGTCATGCCGGGCATGAATATCAAAATCACAAGCAAGACCGAACGTCAAAAAAGTGGCTGCAAGCCCAAAACGTCAACGACAACACTTGCACATATAAGAGGATGGAGAATATTTGTTGTATCAAAAAAAGAAGAACCTTTTGTCCTGTCATTGCCGTTTTGGTATGTAACACAAGCTCAGAATACATTCGTGAAAAAGAAAGGGTAGTAAAAAAAAAGAAAAGCCCAACACCCTCAAGTCATATCGTATAAAGCAGAAGAGACGCAAAAACACTTTTGTAGAGTTGAATGTCTAAGCGTTCTCGGGACGGAGGCTGCGGACGGCCTTGCCGGCGCGCCAGATCTCAAGGTTGCGGATCTCCTCCATCTCGGCCTCGAACTTGGCGCGGTAGTCGGACTGCGAAGCGTACTCGAGGGTGCGGCGGGTCTCCTCACCGGTCTGGACAGAGGTGTAGAGGTCGTCGAAGACGGGCTTGAGGGCGTCCTTGAAGCGGGCGCTCCAGTCGATGGCACCGCGGCGGGCGGTGGTGGAGCAGGCGGCGTACATGTAGTCCATGCCGTGGGCACCGATCAGGGGGTAGAGGGACTGGGTGGCCTCCTCGACGGTCTCGTTGAAGGCCTCAGAAGGGGAGTGGCCGCGCTCACGGAGAACCTCGTATTGAGCGAGGAACATACCGTGGATACCGCCCATCAAGCAACCACGCTCACCGTAAAGGTCAGAGTAGACCTCCTTCTCGAAGGTGGTCTTGTACATGTAACCAGCACCGACGGCGACACCAAGAGCGACAGCCTTCTCCTCGGCCTTGCCGGTGACGTCCTGGAAGACGGCGACGGAGGCGTTAATACCACGGCCCTCCTTGAAGAGAGTACGGACGGTACGGCCGGAACCCTTGGGGGCACAGAGGATGACATCGATGTCAGAGGGGACCTCAACCTTGGTCTGGTCCTTGAAGACGGGGGAGAAACCGTGCGAGAAGTAGAGAGTCTGGAGAATTGGTCAGCGATATGCGGAAAGAGGCTGGCAGTGTAAAATAGCGTACCTTGCCCTTGGTGAGCTGGGGCTTGATGTGAGGCCAGGTGGATGACTGGGCGGCATCGGAAAGAAGGTTCATGATGATGGTACCCTTGGTGATGGCCTCGTCAATGTCGAAGAGGTTCTTGCCCTCGACCCAGCCATCCTGCTCGGCCTCCTTCCATGAGGCACCGCCCTTTCGGACACCGACAATGACGTTCAGGCCGTTGTCACGGAGGTTGAGACCCTGACCGTGACCTTGCGAACCGTAACCGATGAGGGCAAGGGTGTCGTTCTTGAAGTACTCGAGGAGCTTCTCACGAGGCCAGTCGGAGCGCTCTGGGAAAGAAAGTTAGATACAGCTCATCTCTACGTCAATTGGGAACCAATCGTACCGAAAACCTGCTCCTTGTCGCCGGCAAAGTCGACGGTCTTGACACCGCGAACCTGCTGAGCAGCAACGGAAGCTCTGGGGAGCTGCTTGACAGCAGTGGTGCGGGCAGCGTTCAAGGCAGCGCTGAGGTAAGTGCGCTGCTGCTGGACAGCGGGGCGCTGGGCCTGCTTCAATGCGGCGCGGAGAGTTCTGCTGGCAGTACGAGAAGACATGATGATGGATGTGTGTATGAGTAGAACGGAAAGAGCGTGGGAGTCTTTGATTTTTTGAAGGCAGCTGTGACTACGTTGTGCCTGCCGCACAGACTCGCTCCCTTGACGGCCGGCCTGCGACATCGGCTCTGCCCCAGACCCCCGAGTCTTAGGCCACTCTCTTCTCCAGCAAATTGTGCAATATCCATTACCAATGAGAAGAGCTATAGCCTCTTCCAACCGTCTTGCTGACCCTCGAGGCCCTGCTGTAATATGTGAAGGCGCGACTCTGTCCGCGACCAACACCCATCAGCTTTCTGAAAAATATCCCACAAAGCTAAGCGAGAAGTATCGCGGAAACGGCTCCTTGCCAACCCAGCAACCAACTGCTCATTCTTCTGACAAACTGCACCGGATAACATGCTGTGAGACGTCAAAAGGTCTCCACCGGGTGACGATGATTTGGTAGGACTCCCCCGAGTGCCCCGATGCGCAGGGGCCTACCCAGCGACCCTCCGAGCGTCATCGCCCGTCTCGCGCCGACATCGTCCGGTGGGCCATCTGTTTGTACTGCACAGAGCCTCATACCAGCAGACACTCCGTTGTCGCAAACTGCATGACTGTTCCAATCTTGTGACTCAGAGAACGAGCTCTCTTGACACTGTTTCCTCATCTCTTTCTTCAGTCTCGTACTCACCAACTACCGAGTACATGCTTGTCAAAATACACAATGTTGCTCGGTTTCGTGAGATCATCCGCTGAGAGCGGCTCTACCACGGGCTCTCACTGGACAACGCTCTAGACTCCGAACACGCTGTGTATTGCAATGGCCGAACAATCGCAAGTGTCCGGTACAGGAGTACTTTCTTTGACCCTCACGCTGACAGTAATCCGCGCATCAAAACCACTTTCACCACACGCAAACTTTTTGGAAAATATACAACTCAACGTGAACAACATTGAGCATCTGGCTGTCTGCCATCAGATCGTGGTTCCTCCGCTTTCAGTCTTGTCCGATCAGCACGGATGCGCCGCCGACGACACAAACCGGGTCCTGAAGACGATCGATCACAGGCAACGATAGCAGAGGACACCGGGTCCAAAGCTTTTTCAAAGGCTTCGCCAGTAACCTATGACACTTTTCTCCGTGCATAGTCAGAACAAAAGTCGTGAGACATGCCTAAGGAACTTGAGAATACAGTCTGGGTCAGTAAGAGCAAGCGCCAAGGTTATACACAATATACAACAAAGCTGCTATCCTGAGCACCTTTGGGACGAAAAAAGCAGGTGTTGAAAGTCACGGTTGTTTCCTGAGCCAGGATACTTTCCAGTGAGAGTGGTTGCCTGAGACACTTTCATTGGATACCGATTTACCCTGCGAACAAACTGTGAGTTTAGGCAGCTATGCCGCAACTTCTACCACAAAACAACCAGAAGGAGAACATATAGGTAAGTGGAAGCAATCTTTCGAAGGACATCACTCAGTCCTGGAAAGTATTGTGCATTTTTATGGCTGCGATATGACAGGCTTGAGCCCCTTGGAAGGTAGTATCTTGTTATAGGGAAAATTAAAATTCATGCTTTGGTATCTTTAACATCTCAAACTCGAACTCTTCTAGAATCTTTCTACGACTCGTTCACATTCTCAATGGCCACGTGCTGTAAGTACGAGCCCAAGAGCTTGATTCCCTCGATGTAGTTGCGCTTGTCAAGCTTCTCGTTGATGCTGTGAGCGGCATCTGTGCTGGAACCCATAGGAAGGAGAAGAACGTTCTTGCCGGTAGCTTGCTCAAAGGTAAGAGTAACAGGAATGCTGCCACCCTCACGGGTAAGATCAGGCTGGACCTTGAAGACTGACTCGACGGCCTTGGCGGCAGCAGTGAAGTTCCAGTGCTTGGGCGAGGCAACCCACCACTTGCCAGAGTGCTGCTCGACAACCTTGCAGGTGTTCTTGGAGTTCAAAGTCTTGAATACCTTGTTGACGTGAGCCTCGACGAGTCTGTTGACCTCGGGGATCTCCATGTTGGGCACAGTGCGGATCGAGAACTTTCCGATGACCTTGGCGGGGATGACGGTCTTTGCGCCGGGAGCGGAGAAGGCGCCTTCGATACCGTGGAGCGACAGAGAGGGGAATCTCCAGCGGGCCATCAAGGTGCTCTCCTTGTCCTCGAAGATGGTGGTCTGGCTGCCGAGCGACTCGTGCAGGTTGTCCATGGTGAAGGCAATACCCTCGTACAGCTTCTTCTCTTCCTCGGTGACAGGGGCGACCAGCTCCTTGATCCCGTCGATCTGGATTTTACCGTTGGTGTCGACCAAGCTTCCCATAACGCGGACGAGGTCGGTCATGGGCTCCTGGGCGGTACCACCGAAGACACCACTGTGAAGATCCTGACCAGGACCGCTGATCTCAATGCTGTAGTAACTGCAACCTCTAAGACCGTAGGTAAGGCAAGGCTTCTCGGTACCGAGCCAGTAGTTGTCGGAGATGCAGACAGCATCGGTGTCCTTGAAGAACTTCTTTGCCTCGGCGTTGATGAAGTCATCGAGACCCTCGCTGCCGTACTCTTCCATACCCTCGAAGCACATGAGAAGGTTGACGGGGAAGTCGATGTTGGCCTTCTGGTGAGCCTCGATGGCGTTGAGCCAGCCAAGAACGGGACCCTTGTCGTCGGTGGAACCACGTCCGAACATGCGGCCCTTGTCGTCGATGGTGAGCTCGAAGGGCTCGGTGGCCCAGCCGTCCTCCTTGGCGGCAGGCTGGACATCGTAGTGACCGTAGACGAGGATGGTCTTCTTCTTGGGGTCCTCGCCGTAGCGGGCGATGATGACGGGAGGGAGCTCGAGATACTCCTTGTGGGGCTGGGGACCGAGGGGGCGGGCCTCGACGTGGGCACCAAGGGCCTTCAGTTCAGACTCGAGGAACTTGCCCATCTAAACAGTATGGTCAGCATGCGCGACAGCAGTGAGGGGTAGAGCACATGAACATACGCGGACGACCTCAGGTCTTCTGTCATCCTCGGAAGAAACAGAGGGGATGGCGACAGCCTTTCTCAGTCTCTCAATGAAGTGGTCTTGAAGCTCGTCGACCTTTGAGAAGTATGCATCGAGTTGAGGAGCCATGTTGGGCGAAGCTTGTTGTCTATAAATATAAGGCCAAGCGGCGGTTGTTTGGCGGCGGAGTTGAGGTCGGAAAGCTAGGACAGAGCACTTGGGGAGGATAAACTGTCTACGGGAGAACAGCTGGCCGATAGAGCGAAAAGGCGAGGACATGCAAATGCAGAGAAAGGAAATTCTTTCGTCGATACCGTAATGGAAACTATCGCAGGGCGCAGAGAGGCGCGATACGAAACGGAAAGAGCACGGAGCTTTGCTCTTTCCCCCTCGGCCAAGGAAACTGCCACCAGGATTCCCCACCTTCCTGTTTCAGTTGACATGCCACGCCCTTTCGCCGCGCTTTCCGTGCGGACAAAGACTCCTCCGCGCGAATGGTCAAGTGAATCATATCAATTGTAGAAAGAGTTTCTCGTTCGCCGTCACATCCAATCTAGTCAGCTTCTATTCAAAATGGGTGACGTATCATCCTGCCCACCTCTCACGCGCTCGTCGGTGCAGGCTGCACACGCAGCCATCAAGCAGCACATCCACCGCACTCCCACAATCACATGTGACACCATCTCCCACCTCGCTTCCACCCCCCAAACCTCCGACTCGCTTCAAGGAACACCTTTCGCAAACCGCACACCAGCCAGACCACGTATCAACCTCTTCTTCAAGTGCGAGAACTACCAAAAGATCGGCGCTTTCAAAGCAAGAGGAGCTTTCCACGCATTGAGTCGTTTGTCCAAGGAAGAGCTGAGTAAAGGCGTCGTCACACACAGTTCGGGAAACCATGCTCAAGCTCTTGCGCTGGCTGCCCGTACTCATGGCATCCCAGCACATATTGTCATGCCCACCATCAGCACTCCCTCCAAGATTGCTGCCACCAAGGGCTACGGTGCCAATGTCATTTTCTCTGGTTCCACTTCCGATGAACGAGAGGCTGTTGTGGCCGATGTGATAAAAGATACTGGAGCTATACTTGTTCCGCCATACGATCATCCCAATATCATGCTCGGTCAAGGCACGTTAGCCCTCGAGCTGGAAGAGCAAGCCAAAGACTTGGATGAACGAGGATTGGATGCCGTGGTAGCTCCCTGCGGTGGAGGTGGCATGCTCTCCGGTGTTGCCACAGCTTTATACGGTACTGGTATCCGTGTCTTTGGCTCTGAGCCCAGCTTCGAGGGCGCCGACGATGCAAAACGAGGTGTAGAGTCTGGCACTCGTATCGAAAAGGTCAAGACGCTAACAATCGCTGATGGACTGAGGACACCCCTCGGTAAGATCCCTTGGGCCATCATCAGCGACAAGGAAAAGGTGAAGGGCATGTACAGTGTCACCGAAGACCAGATCAAAGCTGCCATGCGTCTACTCCTAGAAAGAGCAAAAGTCTTTGTCGAGCCCAGTGCTGCAGTCCCTCTGGCCGTTGTCCTATACGATGAGAACTTCAGAAGCATGGTCGAAAAAGAAGGCGGCGAGCAAGGCTGGAATATCGGCATCGTCTTGTCAGGAGGAAACACTACTGTCGAGGCTATCGCAAAGCTTTTCGAACCTGCTTCTGAGCAGCAAGCTGGAAGGCAAGAGGCCAAGCTGGGTATGAATGGCGAAAGGGTTGCCGAGAACGTCGCAGGCTAGATAGCTCGCATCTCGGCGGAGACTGCGATATGTTTGTTAGAGGATGTAATGATACATACACCCAGAGCTACCGGCCTCGAGCCGGTAGCGTCAGAACATCAAGTCGTCTTAGGACCGAAAAACACGACTGGAAACGATCGCGAAACATCACATGCAATGTTCTGGATACAGAGAAATGGATGGCTGCTAAAGGGTAGCAGCAGAGAAACGTCAAACTCTATGCATTCTTTGCATTAATATTTATGCTTTACACCTCAGAAACTCCCGGCTCCCCACAGGAAAAACGACCATACCAGAAACCAACAACATCATCATTCCTCTGACGCTATTCAGGGTTTTGCGATCAGCGCAAGAGCACCAGCAACAGCACTAGCAATCATAATGGCAGCGCGACCATAGTTCAACTTGCGCCACTTCAACTGCAGCTCTCTGAACTCGGTCTCGGCAGCCTTCTGTCTGCTATCCTTGTCGGTGCCATTGGCAACACCCGCCTTGAGGATCTCTGCCAATCTCGACATTCTCTTGTTCATCGGCACCTGGATCAATAGTGCCCAAGCCGTAGTTGCAACATTCAATCCAAACGCAGCAGCGAGTTTGGGGAACTTGGCCTCGGCGATCAGGTTGCCGTCGCGGGCGCGCAGGAATGCGGTGCTGGTGAGGATGAGGTTGGAGAGGGAGCACAGGGCGTTGAGAGGAGGGAAGAAGTGCTCGCTGTTGTGCAGGAGGTAGGCGGTTTGTTGGGCTGTGTAGTGGATTGGTACGCCGACGGTGTGGTCGGTCAAGGTGGGCATGATCAGAGGCGATTGCAGCACTGAGCCGCCGAAGTTGACGGCGGCGCCTAGAGTTGCGAAGATCTGGAGAGGTTCGAAGAACCAGGGGTTGCTGATGATGTTTGACGCGAGGGCGGCCATGATTGCTGTGTGCTTGATTTGTTCTGTGGTATGTGTTGTAGTGACCCGAGCGAAAGACTTGATGTTTTTCTAGAGACGGCGAGAGTGGCCCTCAAGTACTCTCTTCCTTGCCTGTTGAGAATATATATTTACTTCGGACTTTTACATGGGGCCGATGTCTGCAGGAACTCATCCATGTTGTCGCATGTGGATGCGGAGGGATCATCATCACAGATCATTGATGTGCCGAGTCTTACCTGCACCATATCACCTGAGCCAAGCATGAAGATTGCAAAGGACCGTCGCATACTCGAGTACACAATCTAGTCGCTGCTTCTCTATCTAGAAACTCAGTCGGCGCGAGAATCTGGTGATACATGTGCAACCACGCTGATGCGGTCATGGTTTCCGGACGGAGAAGCGTTGCAGATCCCGCATTTGCATCAAGAAATCTCCGAAGTTTGCAGATCGCCCTTGTGGAAGAACTGTCCGAGGCATGGTGACCTATCTCTAGATTGTGACTTTTGAATTCGTGTTTTAATCTAGTTATGGCTATGAAGATGTCCTGAAGGTGTAGGCTCATCGCAAGCTCCTTTCCATGCATTCCAAACAAAGTCGTAAATTTGACTTCTGCAGCACTAGACTGTCTACACAGGTAAATTGAACTTCTTGCCTTGGAAAACCCTAGAAAAATGGTCAGTGAATCGATGCACATGGATTTACACAAGAGCGGGGTTTACTTGGTGTAGTAGATGTAGAAGAAATCGGAGTACAGAATAGTCTGGACGAGACCTGCGACAACTGAAATGGGCTCAAAGTGGCCCTCTGTGGCATAACGGTAGATCCAGTTGGGGATATAGAGTGCTCTGTAAGCGCCCAGGGCAAAGAGGTAATGCGTGGTGATAGTCTCTGCCTCGCCTGTTCTTTGCAGCATGAACAACTGGGGGAGAATGGCGACAGCTTCTAGCCAGATCGAAAAGGCCCAGAGCATCTGTATTGTGTCAGCATCTTCCTTCTCCTCTTGTTTGACCCGGCCGGCTGTGTCCTACCTCAGAGAATTCGTATTTGTAGGGGAATATGATGCCCAGGACGGCACTTCCTGCGACCAAGTACTGCACTCTGAAAGTGTCGAGGTTGGGATCGTGGGTGGGCTTGTAGTCGTTGAGCATCAGGTAGATGATATAGGCGGAGGTTCCAATGAAGACGAGCTTGAAGGTAGTGTTCCACAAGCTCCTGAAGGGATCCGTCCAAAGGAGGTCTGCGAAAATGGTCTTAGCATGCGATGCGTGTGTTTCCCGCGGCAGATGGGCGTACCAAGGTATCGGGTAACGTATACGACGAGATAGAGGAATTGTGATTTGAACGAGATGCCTGATGCGCTCTGTGGACTTGTTAGGATTTGGAAGCTTATTGACGATGATGATGGACGGTGGTAGGGACGTACGCTGGATGTCTTCATCTTGTGCAGCAGAATCAGAATCGAGAACAGATGCGACAAGTCGCCTGAGAAAACTGGTCAGCCTATTGCATTGACAAGCAGTTCTGGACAAAAGTGAACCCACCCAGAATGCGAAAGATGTTCATCATTGCTGTGACCAAGATGACCCTGTGCTAGTAGGACTGAACAAAGATTGCCTCGAGGCTGTCGACGCGTTGAGTGAGTGTTTGCGACACGGCACAGAAAGGGTTGATAGCAAGAGCAACAAAGGAGGTAGATGCAAAAGTCCTCCTAGCATCAATGTAACGAACAGCTTTCCGACCACGTAACATGGAAGGACGTCCGTGCGTTGCTCTTACCCCTTCCGCGACGTCGGTTTCAGGAGGAAGGAGCTTGACCTGTCACACAAGCTGCTACACAATTCTACATACCTTATTCACCAAGGTTCCAATCAATTATAACATGCACAAATGATTGTTGCCAGAGATCTCCATCCTACGCGATACAAGTATATAGTTCACCTCCGCTGCTCTCGATGGAGCGTGTAGAAGCTGAGACCGTTGGTCAGGGTGTTGCACAAGGAAATTGTGCAAGCAATGATCAGTATCAGCATTGTGGACAAATCGTCTTGGCAGGCCAACCTCAGGCAACATCACATCCTATGGTATGGCTCTTTGTCTGTACCCATTGCGGTCGTGGTATCGTCTCGTGAGCTGAGCACGATGGCTTCCGACCGCCTCGGAGTCCAGGACAAGATATACCGAGAATCCATGCTCGATTACCGGTTGGACCCTGGACAAATGTCCAATTGATCCCTTAGGACAGCTCTACTCAGGCTTATATGTTATATGTGATATGAATGTGTCCATGCATATCACTTTCCGGAGCAGAGTACCCCATGTCCACGGATGGAGGTCGTCATGATTATCACCGTTGCTTGTCTTGCATGCTGTAACAAGACATTCTATCTGCTTTGGAAGCATGAAGCGGTATGGCAGCTCCGCCAAGACTTTTGAGTGGCTGGGAAATGGCATCGCGCGTCGCGTCCCTGGAATTTCAATTTAGAGCATCATTCTGGCTACCATCTCTACCACACCCACTTTACCACAACATCCATATCAATTACCGCTTGCATTCATACCGCCCCTCATCTCATGACCACTAACGCACAATAAACCTCTTCACGACCACGACAGCATAATTCATTCCAATCACAATGTCATCTCCGGCGCGTTCAACGCGGTCGAGTCGCGCTTCGACACCAGCAGATGATAGCTCCTCGATCGTGTCCATGGCCCTCGAGTCGCCAGGAACTAGGATGAGAAAGCTCATGGCTGCTTTCGACGAAGAGTCTGACGACGACGCTGGCGTACCTGTCAGACCTACGACAGAATCGACTTCCACAACACAATCTGTAAACGCGACGCGTACCATTGACGCGTCCAAAGATGGGGAGCAGAACAGCGACGACGAGGATGAGCCTGTGTTCAAACCAAGAGGAAGGCTGGCAGCTAGAATGGGAGGTGCGGCTCCTCCTATTCAGGAAGAGTCGTCGTCAGAAGATGAAGACGTCTACCAAAAAATCAGAAGAGACCTCATGACTTCCAAGAAAGCTCCTTCGGCCGATAAATCTCCTGTCAAAGTCACACACCCGATCGAGACAGCTCGAATCCAAACACCACAACCCAGTCCTCCTCGCAAGAGACTCGTGCACCGGGCATCAACTCCCGCAGCTTCTACCCGCTCAGAAAGCCCCGGCCTGTTCATGTCACCAGCTCCAGAGCAGAGACGATCCGCCGACGACAAGTCCGACCACTCAAGTGGCTCAGACTCGGACCTCCCTGCAGACCCATCGGCGCCCTCCCGACTCCGCGATCTCGTCAACCGTCGCCGTGCTGAAAGATTGGCAAGAGAACAGGCCGAAAAGGAAGCAGAGGAAGAAAACGTCACCACTGGTCAAGCTCCTTTGTCAGACATGTTCGACGATGAGGATACAAGAGATGAGGTCACTGAGCGAAGACTGACCCAATCTGCAAGGCCCACACGCAAAGCCAGTAAGAAGGCTTTGGAAGAGATGAACAGAGAGACACAGCGGATCAAGAGAAACATGCAATTGACACATCAGGCAAAGGTCAAGAAGCGATTCACTCCACAAGACTTCTTGTCCGCCTTCAATCGCCCCAAGACTTCTTCTGGTCTTGCAAATGTCACGAATGCTGCCGACGTCACCTCTTCCTCTCCTCCGCCAGAGCCTTTCTCCGAGACTGGTGCAAACAAAGAACGCGATACACCGCCATCGAGTCCTCCCAGCATCGACGACAATCTTAAGACTATTCTCGAGCAGCCTGTTGGCACAGGAGCCCTCGAAGAGTCTGACGAAGAATTGCCAACCCTCCAAGAAGTTCTTACACAACCCAGGAAGACCGTTGACAAGGGCAAGGCGCCTGTTCGCCAGCTGCCCGCAGAGTCAAAGTCGATACCAATTCGTAAAGTCCGCGTCAATATCCCTTCACACAACAGATTCAACAGATTGAACAACGACGACGATGATGATCTTCAAATTATCCACGATCCTCTTGCTATGTTCAACCAAATCCCCAAGACACAGACTCCCGAAGGAAGAACCATGCTCATGCTCCGACACCTTGCCCAACTCACTGGTAACGGTGACAGAATCCGTAGCAAGAAAGGACAAAAGCCATCCATCTCTCCTCAACAACTTGATTTTCAACTCCGCCAACGGGCTCGCGAAATCGCAAACCAAGAACGTGCTGCAAGACTCGCAGACTTGCGGGCCAAGGGCATCGTCGTCTTGACTGAGGAAGAACGTGAAAGGGAGCAAATGCAGATTGAAGACATGCTTGGCAAGGCAAGAGAAGAAGCTGATAAGTTGCGCAAGCAAGAAAAGGCCACTGCCAAAGCTAATGGTGAGGATGTCGGTATCAGTTCTGATGAGAGTGAGGATGAGGATTATGTTGGTAGTGACGAAGAAGTCAAGACTACTGCCGAAGAGGAGGATGCGGAAGACGAGGAAGATATCGAGCTCTCTGGTTCTGAAGAAGAAGACACCGTCGATCACGACATGGTCGACGCTGAAGCTGGCGAAGCAGATCAAGACGAGCCGGTGGAGGCCGAAGAACTGGTCGACGACGACATGCTCCAAGACGATGAACCTCGATTGCCCAAATCAAGAAGGGCACGAAGGAAGCACATCATTGATGACGACGAGGACGAGGACGAACCAACGACGCTGCAAACATCAGGCAATGGTATCAACGATGAGCTTGCTGCTGCATTCGGCTTTGGGCGCGCACCTGCTGCACCAATGGGCATGTCACAGATGTTCGCAGGAACTATGGATGACACTCAAGCTTCTGACATGATCTCCCAAGACCAGGATTCTTTCGAGATGCTTCGCCAACTCCCGCCTTCTGCTCCAATGCCTTCAATGCAATTTCTTGACGATTCTCAGGATGCTGTGGCTGACAGCCAAATTGAGACTACCCAAACTCAGGCACGTGAGCCCACTCAGCAAATGGATCTACAGTTCCCTCGACCTTCTGCAGATTCGCCTGCAGTCATGTCGCAGTTCTCACAAATTCCGGACCCCTCTCAGGATGTCGGCTTCGATCCCAACCTTACTCCTCTTGCTGATAGAAATCGTGCTCCTTCGTCGACTGTCGACACTGTCTTGCTTGGTATTCCGGAGTCTCCTGTCGTCCAACGCCGTGGTCGTTTGGTAAAGCGATCGGAAGTTGCTCAGCAGGCGGATGAGGAAGCCGTACCATCTTCAGCGCCGGTCGCTGTCGAGAAGCCCTCAGATGCATTCAGCGTCATGCGCCAAGCAGCGAAGAAACCTGCTCAGCCCGACTTTGACAGACAGAAAAGCAATGCCAAGGGTATGGTCGACGAACAAGCCGAAGAATCAGAAGATGAGTACCGCGGTCTTGGAGGTGCCAGTGACGACGAAGACGCCGGTTCTGGTGACGAAGACGACAAGCAAATGATTGATGAGACCGACGTCAAAGTCAATGAACGCGAGCTAGCTGCTCTCTACGCCGAAAAGTCACGCGAGGAAAACGAAGCCCAGACAAGCAAGCTGTACAAGGATCTCATGTCTGGAAACCTTCGGCGCAAACGTGGAAACAATGCCTTTGAGCTCGACTCGGATGAGGACGATCAGGTAGTTGAAAGAAGACGCCGCAGACAACGTGAAGAAGCTCGCAAGCGCAAACTCTTGCTCCAAGACGAGACTCTGGGAAAACTTGGTAGCAACGACAAGAAAGAGGCCTTCCTCCGCGCCATTGAAGACAGAGACGAGGCGGATGATGTCGATTTCTTGGACGGACTCGATGTAGACGATGATGCGGAAATGGTCGCCTCGCAACAACAGCCCTCTGCCTCGCAACCCACTGCTTCCCAAACTGGCAATGAAGAACAGCACAACAGCCTCAAACGATCAGCCGACTCCCTCGACCTGAGCCAATCGTCCCAAAACGCCCAACCACTTCAGAAGAAGAAGTCTGTGGCAGCATCTTCACTTCGCCGCTCTGCCCTCAACGACACATTCCGCAAACCCAAGTCGCTCGCTGAAGTCCGTGACTCGCTATCGTTCCTCATCGATGACCCTTCCAATGCAGAACTCGCTTCAGAGATTTTGCTGTCTTCTGACGAGGAAAGAGAAGTTCGTGCTTTGTCGTCTGAACCCAGAGCCCCTGCCTCAGCACGCAGAGTCCCTGCCAAAGAAGCTGTCATAGATCGCCTGACGCTCAAAAAACAAGCCTCCTCTATGGCCGAGACCGCAGACTCAAACCTCGCTTTTACGTCCTTGTCGCAACAAGCCAAGGGATTCAAACCTGCTTCTCTACTTCGCAAAGCCACCACCAATACCTCTTTCACCAATGGCTCTTTCAGCGAGAACAGAGCCCCGATTGCGCTCAACAGAGAGGGTAGTAGTGGCATCAGAAATGGAGGTAGTAAGAAGTCCAGTATCAATTACCAGGCTAGGGAGGCGGAGAGACAGGAGATTGTACAGAAGGCGGCGAAGAGGAGGGAGGAGAATGTCAGGAAGATTGCTGGGTTGAGACGCAAGGCTGGAGGCGCACTCGGTGCGTTGGGAAGGGTGGGTGGTGGGTTCGAGTGATGGAGGAAAAGGATGAAGGGAGGGGGTGTGAAAGCAAGATAGGATGAAGATTTGTATAGGTGTTTTGGTATAGCAAATCAATGGTGCAGTATATCCATCTCTCACATCCAGCATTGCCATAGCTTACCAGAGGCCACAAATCCAAGCAAAGTGCTGCTTGAAACAATCCAAGACGCTACTATGGTATTTCTGCACTCACACGAGAGTGCCGTCCTCACGCCCTCCAGTGTTTTCAATCTGCGACCTCGATCTGGAGACCACTTCTATGTCCGAATCAAAAGTGATGGGCTCTGCAGTGGTTTTTGATGGATGAGAAATGTAATTTGCTGTAGAAGTCATTATCACGCTCATCCTACTCGGAACTGTACCAGCTTCGTCAAGGCTCGTAAGGCGAAACGGCACGCTTCCCACTGATCACTTCAGCGTGTCCGTTTTCCTTGACAAGATAGATGTCCTCATGTCTAACGCCGAACTTGTTCTCAAGGTAAATACCTGGCTCGGCTGTGAACGTCATCCCCGCACGCAACAGAGTTTCATGGTTTCCTTTATTGAGGTAAGGTGATTCGTGCGCTGACATTGTTAGTCGACATGCCTCGAATCAATCGTGTGGATGAACAAACCTTTGATTCCAATGCCATGGCCAAGACGATGGGTGAATGTCCCTTTGTAGCCAGCGTCGTCGATGACCTTTCTGGCTGCAATGTCGACGCTGGCTGCTGTCCCGTTGGGCACGAACATCTTGCCAGCTTCTGTCTGAGCTTGCAAGACAATGTCCCAGACCTTCAATTTCTCGGCATGAAGCTCCTGATTTTGAATCTTTAGTGTCGGTAGACGCAGCAGTTGGCGAAGGAGAGAGTTCTTTGGAGGATCAATGAAGAAGCTTCGGCAAACATCAGATGAGTAACCCAAATAGTGATAGCCAGCATCGATTAACACCATCGTCTCATGAGTAAGAATCTTATCGCCAGTAGCGAAACCACCGTGTGGAAGCGCTGCATTGCTGTCAAACAAGACGATGTCGAAGAAGAGGTCGAACCCAATGGTTTTCAGAGTGTTGTCCAGAATTTGGATGACTTGGTTTTCGGTCAACCCAGGCTCCAGACATGGTCGCATTGCCCTAATGCCTTCGATAGTTCCTGTATTGACAGCTCTCAGTAGTTCGACCTCGGCAGGTGTCTTAGTTTGTCGCACAGCCTCTACTTCGCCACCAAGGCCAACCGTCTTAAGTCCATTGGCGTCAAGCCCACGCACGAGAAAATCTCGAATTTCCTCGTCAACCATCAGAGTTGCCGTCTTGTCCGGGAAGAGACCCTCCTTGAGTGTGCTGTAGGGAT
This sequence comes from Aureobasidium namibiae CBS 147.97, assembly GCF_000721765.1. Classification (NCBI taxonomy): domain Eukaryota; kingdom Fungi; phylum Ascomycota; class Dothideomycetes; order Dothideales; family Saccotheciaceae; genus Aureobasidium; species Aureobasidium namibiae. The sequence goes on from NW_013581207.1 coordinate 494,744, forward strand.
TCCAATGTTCTTCCCAGACGATAATCTCGAGTTCACCATCGGAAGGTATACCGAGCATTCTTACTCTGCCTTCCTCGAAGTGTGGGCTGAGAAAGGTAGTCTTGGCTTTGACTTTTCCAGTAGAGTCATTGACAGAGGGTTGAATAATCATCAAGAAGGGTCGCTCTTCCGGCTGTAGGTTGTCAGCCGATCATAAGACTTCATGGCAGTAGAATGGCTATAGTACCTCCCACGGCTCCCATTGTGGCTGGGAGATATTGGCATAGTACTGAAACGTATAGCCTGGCTCGAGGACGAAACCGTCCACACCAGAAACATGCAGAGCTTTGGCTAGATTATCGCGACGATCAAGGAATTCTTGTGCTTCGATCGGACGTGCATTGTCCAGGAAGTAAAGATCTTTGTGCAAGTTATCTATGGAGCATTGCTGCACACGATCAACCTGAGATTTTGAGCTGAATGGGTTCTGGTATGACTGTCAGCAGGGGCGTAATGCCATGCAGTGAACTATGAGAGTGTCCACATACAACAGTCCACATCAAATACAGCGCTGCAATGCCTGCCGCCAACCATGATCTCGAGGACCTGCTGGGTTGTCTGCGATCCGCAGAAGATTGCGTTACTCCAACTCCGTCCTTCATCTTGCAATTGTCACTTTGGCAGTATGCAGGATTTGAATCTATCTCATGAAGCGATGTGATAAAGAAGTGCGATCTATCAGTGGAACGGGGGCCGCAGTCGCAACATGCGGGGCCAGCGCAGCAAAGTAGATAACGGCCAGCGATACAGGAGGATCAATAGTCTGAAGTCAGAGATCGGCTATTATCGCATGCACTATCCATTGAGATGTGGTATGCTGTCTCGCCCGTCTCTTGCCCGGTGCTTGCCCGATGCTTGGCCGCGTGGCGGGCCCCTCATTCGGAACATCTTCCGGCAGGGCACCCTTATGTTTATCGAACCTTGAATCCACTCACGAATCACAACCCATTTGTACACATCTCTATCGCGTTCAGCTGAAGATTGACAAGTTCATTGTCATAGAAAGCAAGATATGAACCGGAAACATGGATAAGCTTATCAGGCCGGCCAGGGTGGATGCGGAGCAGCAATTCTACATATTGACTTGAACTCCCGGGTCTGAGCTTGAAGATTCCTTTGATCACTGCCAAAGCAGGGCTCGATCATACGATGTCTCCAGAAGACGTCTCCTCGCTTGGGACAGAACAAATTGTCGTGCATAGCAGTTCTAAGACCGACGTGAAAGATGAATATACAGGAGTGGTCGAGGAGCTACAGGTGGAAGAGGGAGAAGCTCACAAGACCTTTTACAGCAAGGGCTCTGTGATCATGATGGTAATATTCTCTGGCCTTGCCATTGGCTCAGACGGATAGTATGTTGGCCCTTCTCTGTAGCTAACTTCTCTAACCAACGTGCGCAGTAACGCTGCCGTCATTGGCAATGTCGAGCTCCTGCTTGCTATCCTGTACCCAGAATCATTGACTAGCTCCATATACACTCGCCTATCCAATGCATTTCTGATTGGCATGATCGTCGGCATGTTGATGTTCGGAGTCGTTGCCGACCAACTTGGCCGAAAGACTGGCGCTGTAGCAACCACCGCACTACTTGTCTTGGGCATCGTGTTGTCAACAGCTGCAAAGGGCGAGACCGATACTGGCATGTTCTGGATGCTGATCATCGCTCGTGGTATTGCTGGTGTTGGCGCAGGCGGCGAATACCCAGTCAGCGGAGCTGGCGCAACAGAAGCATCCGATGAGAACAAGGGCATGCGCAAGCACCGCGGATTCATGTTCGCCATGATTGCTGATCTCTCAGCCTCGCTTGGATATGTATTCGGTGGTCTTGTACCCCTACTTCTCTTACTCTGTGTTGGTCAGAAGAAGGAACACTATGATATCGTCTGGCGGCTCAGCTTTGCGCTCGGCTTGATTCCACCAGTCTCGATTTTCTGGTTCCGATACAAGATGGCGGTTTCGACTGCTTATCGCAAAGCATCGATGAGACGGCAGAAGGTTCCGTACGTGCTGGCGATCAAGCGTTATTGGCGCCCTTTGCTCGGTGCTTCGTCGACTTGGTTCCTGTACAACTGGATCGCCATTGTAAGTCGCATTATCTTTGCATATACGAGAACAGAGACTGACCATACTCTGAGCCATTCGGCATCTTCTCCGGCACCATCACCAACCGCGTCAACGCCGGCGACTCACTGATCACCAACCTCGGCTGGGGTGTCGTCATCAACTGCTTCTACATCCCAGGGCCGTTCATCGGTGGTTACCTTTCGGACAAGATTGGTCGTCGCAAGACCATGGCACTCGGATTTGCAATGCAAGCTGTACTTGGCTTCGTCCTCGGTGGCGCATATCACAAGATCGTACCCATCTTCCCACTGTTTGTGGTCATGTATGGTGTTTTTCTGACCCTTGGAGAAGTCGGTCCCGGCTCGACAGTGGTACTCGCGTCATCAGAGAGCTTCCCTACAGCTATCCGTGGCCAGATGATGGGTCTTTGTTCAGCCATCTCCAAAGCCGGTGCTGCTATTGGAACTCAAGTGTTCATACCGATCACATCAGGTGCAGGCGACCAAGGAGCCTTCCTGGTGGGATCTGCTTTTGCTGTTCTGGGTGCACTGATAGCATTCTTTGTCATTCCGGATGTAGGCAGGAAGCTGGAAGATGAAGATGAGAACTGGAAAAAGTATCTGGAGGAGAATGGATGGCTTGCTGACTGGGGTGACAATGAGACGAAAGATCCCAAGGGTGTTATCATCAACCAGAGATCATCTTAGGCAGTCAAGATTGAAATATAAGGATGAAAGAAACATGCTAATCGTATCAAGCCAACAGCTGTAAATAGGGACTGTTGTCACTTGACACAAAGCCTGAACTGCATAAAAAGTGCGTACTGCCTGATAAAACAACACATTTTCGTCCACCTGCATCCGTTGGTACAAGCAATGACAGGGAAATGTGGGCCCAAGGGGGGCAGCCTGCGAACAGGGTTCGTGAAAACGGCGAGAAGAAGAGCCACCTGCGAAAAGGGCTCACGAAGATGGTGAAAAACGAGCAACCTGCGCAAAGGGCTCGTGCGAATGGCTATAGCGGAGAGGACAGAGCCTGAAGCTGCACAGAGGATATCGAAAGGGGGAAGGCCGAGCACAGTCATCACTGTGGCTACTCATCTACAATGTAGACCATGTCACTCAAATTTGCATATATATCTTCCCAACCGTAGTCAAGGCCGTGGGCGACAAAGTCGCGCTCGGCGACTCCATTCTCCTGTCCATCTTCCTCTTTCTCACCCATGGTCTGCTGTAGGGCCTCGGTCAGCTGCTCATCTAATTCATGTTGCAGATCTCTCGCCTGCTGGAATTCCTGCCAGGTGACTGTGATCTCTGGAGCCCTATGGCTTAGTACTAGCTCCTGTTCATCTGCAGTGTAAGAGCCGTGTCATAATTGACATCATAGTGCACGCATTCTATTGCTTGTGTAGCGTTTGTGCTGTGGAAAAATCCATGTATGCGAATATTGTGCTTCTGGTGATACACCTTTTAACTGTCGTTCTTCAATCAATGTTTTCTATGTTCTTCGAAAATCTTGTTGAGTTCCTTGAGTCGTACTGGTTTGGTCATAAAGAGATCGACTCCACTGGCAAAAGCTTCTTGTTGTACACTTGCAGATGCCATGCCGGTAAGCGCAACAATGACTGCCGGACGCAATCCCTTTGCTCGTTCGAAAGCTCGAATGTGGCGGGTGGATTCGAGACCCTGTGAGTGCAAGTCAGCTGGCGTTCAAGAAAGTGGTTGTTATTTGCAGACAGTGGTACTCACGTCCATCTGAGGCATATTGACGTCCATCAGAACGAAGTCGAAGGACTGTGCTGTCAACTCGGGTCGGTTTTGTAGGAGTAACGAGTTTTCACTCTTCTCGGGCAGGCGTGTGGGATCGGTGTGGGCTTGATATGCATGTAGTGCCTCGAGACCATTGGTGGCGGTGTCATATGCGTGCCTCTGCTTCTTCATGAATGTAGCCAACAAATTCAAGTTGATGCTGTTGTCATCGACGAGCAAGACCGACACACCCACACCTGGAGGCGCATTTGTAACATTGGCTAATAGTGCTTGTTTCTGGGCTTCGAGAATCTGGGCTTGACGGTTCGTCTCAGCGGTTTGTCGGACCTTGGAAAAAAGCATCTCCTGCGTCTTCTCTTCCACAGGCGTGCATAGTATAACCTCAGGATTGGAATTTGTGCTGTTTTGTGAAATGTTCGAGCTGACCCGACGAGCTCGTGGACGTTGGGAGGATATGCTGGTAGCACGTGATAGTGGTAGTAGAGGAGGCGTTGCGGGAGGGCGGTCCAGGCATCGAGAAAGCGTCTTGGCGATCTTGTTTGGTGCCAAAGGTTGTGCCAGATACTCCATGCATGAGCTGATGGCAGCCATAGACTTGTTAGATTGAAGAGCATGCGCAGAGGCGAGATCCTTGCACAGCACAATGACCGGTTTCTGTCCAATAGGGTTGGCTTGTGCGGGCTTGAATGCCAGTTGCCTGACCAGCGCGTTTGTGTGCCTTTTCAGGACAACATATACATCGGCCTCTTCCGGTTCTGGTGTACAGCGAACCGATGCACCGAACCATTTGCTGCAGAGATCGGTGAACTGACTTTCGTCTTGCTCGCCAACTGGTACGATCATGTTCAGGCGCTTGTCTCGAAGCATATCGGCGACGTCGGCTACTACAGGCAGGTTCTCTGATTCCACAGGAGAGTCTGCGCGTGTCATGCATACCGTAATAGAGAACTTGGTACCTTCACCCAGCTTGCTCTCGACACTTATGCTGCCGCCCATGCCCGTAATGATCTGTTTGACAATGCTGAGACCCAGACCAGTGCCCGGACTTAGTGGATCTTCTTGGACAAAGGGCGAGAAGACACCTTGAGATAAGAAATCATCTGAAATGCCCTTCCCTGTATCGCTGACGGTCAAGACGACCTCGACGTCCTCTTCGGACAACGGACTTGGTAAAGGCTTAGAGTCCAACCGCACCGTGACACGGCCCCTCTCAGTGTACTTGAGGCTGTTTCCAACCAGGTTCAGGATGATTCGAATCCAGCCACCAGCTTGAGTTGTGAATACCCAGTTTGAAGTCGTGTCGTACTCTAGGAGTACCGTGATTGCTTCGAGTCCCTTCACAGGCTGAGCAGCGGTCAAATGTGCAGGCACGGCTCCATGGGCAGTCGTCCCTCCCTTGACAGGTGTAACACGAACAAACTCGTGTCCAGCAAAAGCGGTGTCAACCACTTCTTCGGCCAGGATACTCAAATCCACAGGACTTTGCACTGTTTCGGCACCATTCCGATGTAGCTCATTGCGCGTCGAGGAAACGGAGGTCCTCCGGTAGTTGGTGTTGCTGAGATTGTTGATCTTTGCATAAGATAGCAAGTTGTCGAATGTGTCGAGCAAAGTCTTGCCACAAGTCTCGATCGTGTTGATAAGGCTGGACTGAAAAGCATCCAAAGGCGTGCCCTGCAGGCATTCGGAACTACCCATGATGCCATGCAGAGGGGTTCTAGAGACGGGTCAGGACGTGAACAAGTCACATGTGGCAGTCGTGCTTACCTCAATTCGTGAGAAATCGAGCTGATGAATGTCGCCTTGGCTCTGTCTGCCATCTTGACATCAATTCTTGCAATCTCCGACATGATTGACTGGCCAAATGCAGTCATGTAGTTAAGTTCATTATCAGTTGATAAAATGCGTGTGGGGTTGCAGGTCCAGAGTATGCTTCCTGCGTACCATCTGCTGCGGTGGGGATCCCACATGCCGACGAGAGCCAGGCTGCGCGCTCCAGGAAAGAGACTGCGAAGCAATCTTCTCTCTCTCCAACGCTCGCCTCTGCGATTCATAAAGTCTGCAGTGCTAGGAGAGTCGATCAGGCCTTCGTAAACGTCCTCATCGTCGTAACTCCAAATCCTCCCCCTAGGATATTTGGTCAGGAGTCTTTGTAAGAACCGTTCGCTGACAGAGGTCGGCAAGCTCGGTAACAAGTGAGAAGATCTGCGCTTGCTGACTGTAGCCAGCGAGCTTCCCAGAACGATACAATGTTTCTCGTCGTTTGCATATGAGCTCTCGGTAGTTCTGATTGAGTGGAATGATGTGTCACCAGAAGACTGAGTCACCGAGTCTTGTTGTGTCTGAGTTCCATCGACGAGCCCAGCGAATGACCCAATGGAAGCGTCGAGGAAAATGGCGCCGTCGACATCGACGGATTCTCTGACGATCTCGGCAGCTCGCTGGAACGTAGATTTGATATCCGGTGAGATGGAATCTTCTTGCAAACGATTGGCGACCACCGCCTCTGTTGAGGGCTGCTGTATTTCTTGCACAGGCGTGCTTGATTGGGAAGAACTTTGGACATCGGAAACAACCCTCCCAGGTCCCGGACTCACTTCCGGCGTGTGCGCAGAAGGTGCAGTTGGTCGAAGATGTCTGGAAGACGAATTTGCAAACCTGATGGTGGCACGTCCATTGCGCTCAATTCCAGCTCTTGATCGAGGACGGTCGGGTTCGTCCTGGCTGAAGCCATTCCACCATTCCTTTATACTGGTCTTGCCATCGACGAATTGCCCCAGCCCCTGGACCATGTTTCGAGAACGATTGAGTTCGGCTGTCGCTCTGGCCATCTATTTCATAATCAGTAAATTACATACGATGACCGCTATCTGACAGCATACCGAAAGGTGATTCATAATGGTCACAGCCATATCCTTCATGAAATCAACTTCTGTCGTGCTGAGGCCTTCCTCTCTCGGCTTGTCGTCCAAGACACAGAAAACTCCAATGTTGTAGCCATTTGGCGAAACGATGGGAACTCCGGCATAAAATCGACCTGGAGCATGTCAGCCCGCTGGAAGGACCGATTCTATGATGTACCTACCATGTGGAATCTCGGTAACCAAAACGTGGTCCTTGAACAAGACGTGCTCAGACAGATCCGGGAAGACTATTACATCCTCTTTCTGCTCTGCGACAAGGAGATCTGGTGCAACAAGAAGCCCAGCGGCATATTCGCAGGGAGTTGCCCTTCTCTCAAAGGCGGTCGCACCAACCCAGAGATTATCTTTGTCATCGTCGACGGTATTTTTCTCCAGAGAAAGTGTCTTTGTAGCCTCGGCGATGACATATCTTGTAATTGGTCAGCGTTGGCGATATTCGATGATGGCGGAGGCTTCGTTACTGGAATTTGCGATCGATCAGGGATATGAAAGTTCTACGCGCTCTCAAGCGGAATGCTGCGAGTTGTGCAAAGGCTGTCAAGGCACGGTCTGGCGACGATGGGCCAGATGGAGCAGATGGAGAGTGGTCGGCTTTGAGAAGGTCTTGCAATGGTTGGTAGTATCTGGCAGTCGCATTGGTCAATCACAAGGCAAAAAGCAGAAACAACACGACTGCGACAACTGACTTGTACGTCTCGCGCTCCCTCAGGACGTCGTCGTCTGGAGCAGGTTGAAGAAGAACACTGGGCCTCCCACACGTAGAATCCATGGCGGAAAAGGGCGTCAATCAATGGCAAAAGACACCCACGCACGATGAAACCTGCTGAATATCATCCAAGGCACGACAGCGACGGCGACGACTGCAACGTCAAAGAGAAGAGCTTCAGGCGCACTCGGCAGGGCAGGCATGTTTGAAAACGAGGGTTCCAAAAAGCCACGACTAGACCGTCCAAACTTTGTGGCATTTGCCACTGCATAGCTTAAACCAACGGCCTGTACACACTACAATACCGAATCGCTTCCCGCAGCGCCAGTCTCTCCTCTCTTGCACGATCGCGTGTCACAGATTTGGATCGCAGATGGCATGGGTGGAAGCTTGAACGTCTTTGAGTCGCAAGCTCCAATGCAGGCGGGCGGAGGCAGCGTAGCGAAACCGAAACAACGCGCATCTGCGGACGGCTCAGATCTCCTAACTCCGCTATAACGCCGCCTATATCACATGAACGAGTTCTGCAATGAGTTACGGATTGAGTGTGCCTTTGCGGGATATGGACACTTTATTGACAAGCATCTTTGTTTAATCTCGTACGCTTGAGAGAATTGCGCATTCATGGTTCCTCAGGGCTGTTGATATTCCGTGTTGTTGATCAAACTGACAGCCACAGACGCCTGCACGAACGTCCTTGCACGCTTTGCTTAGCAGATCGTCACTATCCTGCGGCAGGAGCTCGTGCGCAATCTAACCCATACTGTTGTCTTGCTGACACGAACGTCGTCAGACGCTACATTAACCGAATAGCATAGAGTATCGTATGTTGCATGCTTGCCTAGTCTTGTAGACATGGGTTTGTTTTCTGCCTCAGTCATCAAGTCATACCCTAGAACAAGTTGTGGAGTCACGAGAAGCCACAACACGCCATCGGTCCAAGCCACCATCTTCGGATCTTTCTGGAGCTCCACTCCGCACCTCCGCCGATAGGCTGAATAGATCTCGATAAAGCTTGGTATAGGCTGTTTGAAAACTTCTTTATGCCCCTCTCTTCCTCAAGAACAAGCTCTGGTTGTAGGAGTAGCAATGTGAGTGCCAACATATCTGGCCGCGAGTGGTGGGAGAACGCATAGCAAAGGGGCTACCCCCGGTCGTAGCATCACGTTGCTGCAAGCAGATCTGATAGTGCATGCAGACACTGCGGAGTAGACGATGAGATCCGAGGCAGCTAGCATGAATCATTTGCACTCCATCTGCTGATATCCACTGCATTTTTGAGTTCTCTGCGGCTGGAGTGCGATGTTGAGGCTCTGGCGGATAGATCAAGGCTCGGTGCGGACCCTTGCCCGCTGTAATACAGGGGTTCCATATATTCTTCCGTGTTGTATGTATACTACGGTTTTCGCATCCAATATTGACATGGCATTCCTGAGATGAGTAGATGATCAATGATGGACATCGTTCAATATCGGTCGTTGACCAAATAGGCACGAGCAGCGAGACAAACGAGGGATCGACAGAAGATCCACCCAGCCACGGCACTTGGCGGGCGGACGGCACTTGGCGGGCGGGAGCAATTCGTGACAAAGGGGCCGCATCTCGGAGGCCTCATCAATTCACGACATGACTTGACTTTGCTTGTCGCTCCGCGAGGCCTATCTTGAATCGTACTATTTCCGCGATTGATTCTCTGGAAGTGGGTGACATCCCTATCCAAAGTATTCTTCGCGACTTATGAACTCTATGTTTCTAGCACGTCGTATCGCGATCACTACCCAAAGCTGATCTTCGGTAGTTTCCATGGCCACGTACGTCCGTACGAACAACGATCTCGATGATTGTCAGCTTGTCTCATAGACAGGTGCTCATCGCAATCTGGTCTTGAAGATGCGAACACTGCGTATCATGTGCCAAACCACGGATTCATCTCGTTTCTCCAGAAAGGTAGGAATAACGCGCCATCGGTACTGGTCTTATGCCTCGCATGACTACTTGACCTCCAGCCGTAAGCTATCATACTGGACATAAGTACTCCTTGGAAGAACCGCGCTCTCGTAATCTGTTGCGTTGAACGGCAAGCTCAAGATTATCTTGTTCTGACCTTGCTTCAGAAGATTCGCATCGAACTCATATTTATGTGCCAATGCGTAGCATACTACCGCGGATCTGGTAGCGCACGAACTGCTCTGGTTCCAACTACGAGAATACGTTAATATGATAGTCTGAACAAGCCTTCGATCTTTACGTACGGGATGTCCCATGGTTCGAGTTCAATGCCGTTCATGACTACTGTCAAAGGCAGGTTGTTCCACAGTTGTGTTGCGTTCCAGTTGTCGGTATTGCCAGCAGCTGTCTTTGCACCTGCTAGTTGGATCTGGCATCACAGTCAGCTCGTTATTCCTGCAGGTTTCAGACTCGGATCAATGACTCACGGTGAGAGTCGCATCTTTGGCTTTCTTCAGATCGTTCTTCTTTGCATCGAACAACACAGTCCAGTTGTTGACGTTCTCATAGTATGGTTCTGGTCTGACCGAGTTTGCATATCCGCCAAAGACACTCCAATGAACTGTCGAGTCGTTAGACCTCATCATCCAAGTCAGCAGAGAAACATACCATAGTTGAAATCCTTGCTCTCGTCACTCTTGCCGACCTCGAAGGTGACACCATCGGGGTAATCGGTCGGAAAATCCCAATTGGCCCAATAGATTCTGTACTCCGGAGGATGCAGAGGCTTGCTTGGATCAGGCTGATCACCATGCCTGTACTCTCCGCTACTGCGATCAGGGGTGCCGATGCGCCACAACTCTTTGCCGGCGGACTCTTCACGCCACTTTGCTTTCGTCGTAGTGACTTTACCAACTGCAATCACAAGATCATCCTGGATATACTGCCCGAAGATACCGTCAGCATATATCGTCAGACGATAGGCCCCTGGCTTGACCATCGGGATCTCAATATTGCCTTTCTTGTCAATATCACCCCAGTACTGGTATGCCTTTGTGTCTAGGACGTTATCCTGGAAGTCCACACCGTTTTGAGCAAGCACTGCAATCGGACGCTTAGCACCTTTGGGCAGATCAATGCGCCCTTTCCAGGTTGATCTCTGTGTTGAGGGGATGTAGTTTGGCACCAGATGAGCGATGGAGTCGTAGAAAGCGGTGTTCCAGGTTGGAGAGGCAAATTCTTCGGCTTCTGCACGTAACTCTGCTAGGCTTGTTGTGTTGGTGCCTTTGTTGAAGTGGAAGTATTGGGGTCCAAAGGTTCGGTCAAAGCCTGTTGTGATGTTGGGTACATTGTCTCCATGATGATTTGAGGCTGCGTAGAGGTAAGCTCGGGACGAACGAACGTTGGAAATTTCAACTCACAGATATAGTTGTACACGATTCCATCAACTGTCAAATCGGAGTGCGTTGGACCTCCAAAATAAGTATCCACTGTGTTCATCACCAACCAAGCTCCGAACGTGGATCCGTCTTTGCTCTGAGAACCATCACCATATATTCCATGGACTCTATGATCTCTCCATTCGTCTGAGAAAGTGTACTTGGTAAAGTAGTCGGCAAAATGTTCAACATACGGCGCTTTAGTATAGTTGCCAATGTACCAAGTTGCATCCTGGACTGTTCTGGAGTACTTCAAAGTATCCGAAGATGGCAGTGGAGCATTGATTCTCTCATTAGTAGAGAGATGAGTCCACAGCGGTGTAGTCGGCCTAAACAGCGTCCTGAACTCCTGCAAATTCCTTTCGGAGAATCGGTCAACTGAACACAGACAAATAGCGCAGATACACAAACCTCAAGAAAGGCTTCGTCTCGTTATGATACGCAAGCCTCGAAAACGTATGCAAGCCCGTCTCCGTCTCCCTCAGGAACCAATACTGCTCCAGCACCTGACCAGTCAACGGGTACACCTCAGACATCACCACGCCGCCATACTTTACACCAGTCGAATCACTGCCACTGTACAGCTTAAAGGTTGCATACTTGCCAGGCGTATAGGATCCAGAAGGCACGCAATAGCAATCTAGGTACGGTCCAATGCCGTTTTGACCAGCGGCGTTGCCTCCAGGAGTGACTTCATTGTACTCTTTGGTGCCGAGCAGATTTTGGCCATCGAGGGTTAGGGTGTCCATGATTCCGGTTGATTTGTTGACGGAGGCATATAGGCGGTCGTTGGCGATGACCAGGGCTTTTGCGTTTTCAGTCGCATTGAGGAAGCCATGAGTAGGGATGATGAGAATAGCAAGACATGAGAGCAGGAGAACCTGCAGTGTCCGAACGACAGCCATCTTTGATCAACGATGGAAATCCGCGTCGAGGCTACTACCATCTACATGCATCCTCACATCACCCTTTTATTGCAATGTCCGCCCTTGACATCTCAATGATCGGCTTCACCCACATCATCTACCCCATCTTTGCTTCCCTCCCCCATACAGATACCCCGAGCAATTTCTCCGCAAAACATCTATTATTCTCGTGGTGGTGCTCTGTTACCGACTCTCTCCGCAGAATTCGGTGCATTGCTAGGCCGAGGTGCATGTTGCATAGCCCTGTTGCATCTCGTATTCTGGACAGTGTCTTGGAGATCTGCCAATCCAACCGAGTAGATCGTCCAAAGGATCAGTTACGGACTTGGCATGCATCGAATGATTGTCCAGCAGGAAGAGTTCACAACAGCCCTAATGGGCTTCTGGTAGCAAAGAGATGAGTAGTTTTATGTGACAAAGAAGACTCTTCAGAGCACGCAAAGAATCAAGAAAACTTGAGAGACAAAACACATACTGATACCACAATCAATTACAGCCATACTCCCAACCACTCCCACCATCCCATCCTAATAAACATATCTAAAGTTTGGATTCTCCCTATCCGTCAAATCATCAAACGCATGCGTGTAAGCCTCATCATGCGCCTCTCCCACACCAGCAGCAGCCATCGCATCCTTCCTATCATTACACCTCTTCAACCACCACCTCAAAAACACAATCACAATAACCAGCAACACATAACAACCCATGTGTGTCGCAAACGCAATAAAGTACCTCGGTGCATCATACGCCAAAAACACCTGAGGACCGATTGCGTTGCCAGCAGCCCAAGCGGCAAAGTTTGCAGCTACGACTATGGATTTTTTGGTTTGGCCGCCGACGTTGCGGGAGAGCATTGACATGGCTAGGGTTTGCGCTGCCCAGAAGGATAGGACGATGTAGTATGAAAACAGTAAGCCGGCTTGGGTGGCAGTGCTGGTGTTTCGTACCGTCATAAGCACAATCGTTCCTGCAAAGGAAGGAATCACAAAGACGCCCATGACGAGGAGATTTTGACCTGTCTTCTTGACGATCCAGGTGGAAGAGAGTAGCACGATGACAATATAGGCGCCTAGCACCATTGCCAGGAGCTGTGTCTGAAGGGTAGTGAAGTTGAAGCCTTTGACGATGATGTTGGCGAAGGCGCCGAGGCCGCTGGTGGGAAGCGTGGTGCAGATTTGAATCAACATGTAGCAGTAGAGTTGGGGGTCTGTGAGGGCTTCCTTGACTTGTTCGGGGCGGAACTTTTTGTTTTGGATGCCGGTTTGGTTGGAGCGGACTCTTTCGACCATGAGTTTCTGTGAGCAAGGTTAGTTATGCTTTGCAGGAGAAGATGCAGCGATGAGGATTGCTTACCTTGTCCTCCTCAGAGAAGCACTTGGCTCGCATAGGTGAATCGGGCAGCCAGAAGAGTACAAAGACACCCCAAAGCACGGAGGCAGAGCCATATGTGATGAAGATAGCCTGATACGACTTGATGCTTCTGTCATTACCGAGGAGTGAGAAGCAGTAGGCCAGCAGACCACCCACAATCTGCTGAGCACCGTTCATCACATACCAGTACGTCACTGTCTGAGCCTGCTCATCTCTCTTGTACCACAGAGATGACATGATTAAGAAAGCAGGCTGGCAGACGGCTTCGAAGATACCCAGGAAGGTGCGGCAAACGACAAGAGTGGTGAAGTTTGTCGCTGTTGCGTGGAGGGCAAGGACGATACCCCAAAGGATAATGTTGGCAGAGAGATATTTGGCAACGGGCACGCGTTGGATGATCCAGTTGGTAGGGTATTCGACGAACAATACAGCGATGTAGATACAGGTTGTCAACCAAGAAAACTGTTGCAAGGTTAGCAGATCATCGCCAACACCTGTGATGGGCAAGAACATACTTTGTCTCCGACCAAATTCAGATCATCTCTGATCCCCATGATGCTGGTGAAACTCATGGTACCCTTGTCGAGTGCTTGGAGGAAGTATGTCAGGATCATGATGACCAAGACGCGACGGTCAATCATCTTCTTGAGACGTTTGTCGTCTGCCTCAGAGACAATGATACGCTCGCTGTTTGTGTACTTTGCGAGTTCCTTGTCTACACGCTCGTAGTTCATGTGGTCGCCCTTGAGGTTCTCCTCGTTGGACATGACTGTCTCGAGACGAACGAGATCGTCCTTTTCCATTGGAGTTGTCGTGTTATTGATATTCGACATAGCTGCTTCGAGACAGGCAACATGAAAGACAAAGCCAGGACGTAACAAATGTCAAGGCAAAGATCGTTGGGCAGGAAACAAAAGGACATGCTGTATACGAGTATCATCCTTTATCTATGCTGGGGTGCTCACTCGGTATTCATTGTCCCATGGCCAAGACGGATTATCAAGCTCATGGTGCTTGTAATGCAACGTCCACAGATCTCTTCATCCGAGCCCTGGGAACATCGCATGTCCCATGGGGTAACCCCCACACTCCTCCAGGCAATAGACGAGCGCCACCGGGGGCGCCATTGAAACGGGCGAGGGGACAAGTGCAAGGTTAGCGAGTCAGACATGGCACAATACGAGTTCGGAGCAGGTGTTCCGCCAGCAGCTCGGCGTACTGGCGATTCATTGGTGGAGAGTTAGGGCGTGGGGAGTCTGGTTAAATTGACTGCATGTCACGTCGTGATGCTCCAGCTTGGCATGTCGGTCTTCTCGGAACTCGGGGTAAAGATATCAGAAGATCGACAAGCAGCTGAGGGGATAGCTCTCGCGAGATATCATTTCAATAAACATTGGTACCTAGCTAAAGACATAACTTTTTTCGCATCTCATTTCGTTGCTGCATTGCGTTTTCAATAGAGGTAATTGGGATATACTAGAAAAATCATTTATCATGCCTACCACTCTGCGTCTTCACGGCTACGAAGCCACCGACATTCATCGTCATATCGAGCTGTTGATTCACAATCTTGTCAACATCAAAGACACGACTGGCCGTTTCCTGCTCAAGCTTGACGACGGTCGCATCATTGATACAAAAGGTCAGCCGTCCCACAATCCCACCACACCCAATCGCAGCATACTGACACCACCAAGGATGGAACGACTGGGAATGGACCCACGGAATTGGCCTCTACGGTCTGTACCAATACCACGCCTTAACCGGCTCAGCCACCGCCCTCTCAACAATCCAACAATGGTTCCAAGGCCGCCTCGCCGAAGGCACAACAAAGAACATCAACACCATGTCTCCCTTCCTCACCCTCGCCTACCTCTACGAAAAGAGCCGCGATACCACCCACGAAGCATGGCTAGACTCCTGGGCAGAATGGGCAATGTATGATTTGCCCCGCACACCCTACGGCGGATTCCAACACATAACTTATGCGAGCGAGAATCACTACGAGCTCTGGGATGATACGCTGATGATGACCGTGATGCCTCTCGCAAAGATTGGATTGCTGTTGAATCGTCCGCACTATGTGGAAGAAGCAAAGCGTCAGTTTATGCTGCATATCAAATACTTGTTCGACACAAAGACTGGACTCTTCTTCCATGGCTGGAAGTTTGACGAAACCAGTTCAGGTGGTGTAGGTCACAACTTTGCCGAGGCCAGATGGGCTCGAGGAAACAGCTGGGTCACCATTGTCATTCCTGACTTTATTGAATTGTTGAATTTGCCAAAGGACGATGCGTTGAGAGTCCACCTGATTGATACTCTGGGGGCTCAATGCAAAGCTCTTGCGAAGTTACAGGGCGAGAATGGTATGTGGCGCACATTGCTCGACATCCCTACAAGCGAAGGCAGCTACGAAGAAGCTTCTGCAACAGCCGGATTCGCCTACGGCATGTTGAAGGCTGTACGAAAACGTTACATTGGCAGAGAGTACGAAGCAGTCGCACACAAAGCTGTAAAAGCTGTGATCGGAAGCATTAGCGAAGATGGAGAATTGCAAAACACCAGCTTCGGCACTGGTATGGGAAGTGACCTGCAGCACTACAAGGATATCCCAATCACTAGTATGCCATACGGACAAGCAATGGCGATGATGATGCTAGGTGAATTCTTGAGGGTATTTGTCTAGGGATGATGCTATCAGTCTTGGAATCTAGCCTCCAAAGCACAATCAACGATCAGCAATGCTGCAAGTGCTGTACTCCCATGACCATGCAACCGTTGCGACACAAGTAGGCTATTCATATGCGAGAGCTGCAATCTTCTGGACGTAACTTCCATCGCCCGACAACGAGGCACGAGCAAAGGCAGCGGTAAGGAGTGAAGCATAACTCCAGGTCAAGTCGTATGCTCCTTGGGCGTGGCCGTCGTTGCGGTTGAACTCTTCGGCTAGGTTACCACCGGCTGGTGTGTGATACTTGATGCGACGGATATAGGCATCGCCCCAGCCCTTCAGGCTTGCAATTACTGAGGCGAACTCTTTGGTATCCGAGGAGTAGGTCCTTGACTTCAGGCCAGCTTTTGGTGCGTAGTAGGCGAAGAATGGCGCAGTAACATTGTTGACTGTCAGACTACCCGCGTTCTGATACTCAGATGCAACTGAGTAAAGGTATTGGGCCATGGTAGCAGTGGTCAGATACCATGGGTTGCTGGTTTGATGTCAGTAGACGCTTTCTGCATGAACTGGAAATACGACTTGCCCTCCATTTGGTGAAGTTCCTACACCGTTGTAGACGTCCTCGGGGTAGCGGCTAAAGTAAGTGTCAGCGTCTAGAAGCAGAGAAGTGATGTTTTGTATCTTACCCAATTGGGATGCCGAGGGGGAGACTCTTCGAATCCTGAACTGTCTTGGCGATCGGGTAGACGTCGAGGAAGCTTGTCGAGATCTTCAGAGCTGAAGCAAGGACTCTGTCGTTGGTGTACGAGTATACGCCATCGCCAGCATATCCATGGATAACACCAAGAATAACAGCAATGTCGATGAATGAATTCTTGCCGGCCAATACAGGGCCGTATTCGTAAAGAATTAGCTTCCTGTTCGGGCTCCAGAACTGGTCAAGTGTAGCAGTAAGCTGAGTGGCTGCCGACGAGAGGGTGTTGCTGGTTGCCGAATCACCGAACATGGTTGCAAACTTGGCACCCATGACCAGAGCACGTCGCTGGACGAGGCGGGTATAGAAGTGTGTACTTTCCTCCTCTTCCCACAGATCAAAGCTGGGCGAGCTCCAATTGCTGGCCACAAACAACAGGTCCTTCATGACTGGCGCCTTCAGAGGATTGGCTGTTGAGTTCCAGATGCGGTCGCGAACCGAGGACAAACTTCCACCTTTCTCCATGTAGTCATTGGCAAAGTCCATAAGCGTGATGGCTGCAGTGGCGGGGCCATCGTTCTGAGGGCGACCCCAGGGACCAGTAAAAGCGGTGTTGTTCAGGTAGAACTTGGGCTCTCCAAGACCAGCGAAGGTGAGGGAGGGGTCGTTCTGTTCGACCGCTCTACCTTCAGCGTAGTGGAACATGGCATCCTTGTACTTGCGGGTAAACTTGTCGACTGTTGATGCAGCGTAGAGGGATCGGACAACATCCATAGTTAGCGAAGAATCACGGACCCAGTCATACTCGTAGTCCGGAAGCTTCTGATCGTACGAAGGTCCGGATCGAGCAGCGACCACAGTGCCCTTAGCAGCACCATCGATATCAGGGTTGATATTCAGGAACATGCGCGACTTGGAAAAGTCGGCTTGTGAGCCGTTCGTGGGAGCCAACCATGAAGTAATGTCGTCAGCAAAGCCGTTTGGAGTTGCATATGGTGCTGGGATAGCTGCAGGAGAAGGAGGGGCATTGCCGCTAGCTTTGACGGGGAGCTGCAGTTGTTGGACATAGGTCTGACCGATATCCTTGGCTACGTAAGTCAGGTTGAGCAACTCAGTGATGCCATCCAGATAGACCGGGGTGTTTGCACTCCAAAACTCATAATTGGTGTTTGGGATGCTGGAATTGTAGCCGAGTGCGAGTGATGTCAAGGGTGTAGAAACACCTTGGCTATCCGTGTAATACAGAGTGACCACTTTGTTGTAGTTGACATTGGCGATGTAGACAGAGACATCCAGGTTACCGCCACAGTACGAGTAGGAGTTGAGGGCGACGTTGGAGCTGGTCGGCACTGATGCTTGCACCGTGGTGGTCTGACAAGGAGTGTTTTGAGCGAATGATGAAGAGGGACAGAAGGCCAACAGGCCACCCAGCGGTGTAGCGATGTTTCTGAGCAACATGTCGCAGGATGAGTTGAGCACAACCTGCAGAGCTGGCGATCCAAGCATCTTGTTATATCACTGGAATCTCCTTCCCGAACTGAGGCTCCTTCCCTATCCAGACTGTCGGTGCAATTGTCGGAGCAAATTGCATGCATGCAGTGGAAGCTGAGCCTGCAGGCACGCGCAGTAGCAGAGTTTTGACTTCTCCATCCTTTGCCGACCGCCAATCATGCCTTTGTCCTGCACCTTGGTCACACGCAACAGGCAGGTGGTCGCTTGCAGTGGAAAATACCAAAGCTTTCCCCGCACCCGACCTCCACGCGACTCCTTTTTCTGACACGTTTCGTCATCTCGTCGTCGAAACTTGTTTCTTTCTCGGCACTCGGACAAGCATCCAGACTCTTTCACATGCTAAGGCGTGTTCACCAACAACGTCCTGACTCTCAGTGCCGTCTTTGACTGAGGAATGTCAATGCAAAAGTCATCCAGGAGACAGACGCTCAAACCTCCACCATACAGATATCAGCAATCACCAGATGACAAAGAGCAAGGCACACAGGTACACATATGTTTGATCAGAATTACAATTCGCGCTTATAAGCCCCAAAGAAAAAATCGCCCAAAGATCATGCCTCCTCTCCATCGCTGCTCGAGTTGTCCGACTCGTCTGCAGACGACAAAAGCGTCTCGCTCTGATAGCTCTCCTCACTAGGAGCCACTTTCTCCTGCACTGCCTCCACCTCCACCACTTTACCCTCTCTCTTGAACTCAGGAGTCAATTCTGGTGATAGCCTCTCGAAAGCATCCTCCACCATCTTCTCGATACTAGCACCGCTAAGGATCTTCAACACGGGCATGTCCAAGTCCAACTCGCTCTGGAACCAACTGCGGATCTCAACAGCAACCAGAGAATCGATACCGAGTTCGGTAAGACCAGTTTCGGGAGTGACTCTGCTTTCGTCTTCACTAATGTGCAGCATAGTGCACAGACCAGAGATGAAGCGGTCAAGGACGACTTTCTGCACGCCTTCCTCGGTGGTCTGCTCTTTGAGTTGTGCACGGACAGAGACCTGGCGCTTGTCGCTCTGTTCGGCGAATGCATCAGCCTTGACACGGCGGTAGTATGCGAACTTGGGCAAGTCGAGCCAGTAAGGCAAGTTGGGCTCCTTGGCCACGTCAAAGACCTTACAACCACTGGAGATCTCGAAGTTTCTGCCAGAGTCAGAAGGCGAGGCGAGTACAGCCTCTGCAAAGAATTGGTGGTAGTCCCATTCGGAGACGGGTGCATAGCCCAAGTTGCTCATCTTCTGGCTGAGGTTAATATCGACACTGCGACGCTCGACGTAGCCGACTCCAGAGATGGCGCCAAAACTCATGGCACTACCTGCTAGACCTCTTTGTCTACGGTTGGCAGCCAGAGCTGTCATGAAACCGTTTGCTGCTGCGTAGGGACACTGACCATGGTTGCCAGCAATATAAGCCAAAGAAGAGTACACAATGAAGAAGTCAAGGGTGTTCTCGGGGAACAACTCGTCGAGGTAAATGGTGCCATCCACCTTTGGCTTGAGCGTCTTTGCGAATGACTCGTAAGGCATGTTGGCTAGGAGATTATCATCAAGAACCATGGCGGCGTTGGTCACACCTGCAATGCGAGGCATGGTGTCGCAAATCTCCTTGTAGCCACCCCGGACCGAGTCTCTACTCGTGACATCCATAGCCAGGATCTTGACTGATACACCTTGACTAGCCATGGTGTTCAGCCAAGCTTGCTCAACTTTGGGGTTTCTGCTTGTCAGAGCGAAGTGTCTGGCGCCGCGGTTGACCATCCACTGGCAAGTAGACAAGCCAAGTTCACCAGTGGCACCGACCATCCAGTAGGTACCGTCAGGACGGAAACGAAGCTGCTCATTGACAAGTGAAGTAGAGACTGGAACCGATGCCTCAGCGGTCCAGTCAACAACACGAAGGCTGGCAGACAGAACCGGAGTACCAGGCAGACTGGCCAAGGAGACAATCTCAGAGTTTTGGAACGATCCGAGATCACTCATTGCACGGACGTACTGTTTGCGAAGGATCTGTTCGATATCGAGCTCCGAGTCAATGAACCCATCGTTGCCGAAAACAGCTGAAATGTCTCTACGTTTGCATGCAGTAGGGAGCTCGCGTGCAATGCGGTGGCCAAGGGCATCTTCTTCGATTGAGCTGCTAGACAGATCGGCAAACACCGAGACAGTCCGAGGGACGTGCGACTCGATCAATGCTTGAGAAGTAGAAGGATGGATATAATGGTACATGCTCTCCGACGACTTCGATGAGGTGAGGAGCATCGGTATCTCCCTCTCAGCCGCGACCTTGAGCAAAGTTCTTGCGAGGACTGAAGTGGCCTCATGAACCAAGCAGAAGCTTCTTGAGCTAGTCTTGCCGATGATTGCATCAGCAGCACTGTAAGTGGCGGCAGCCAATACGATGTTGCTCTCAAACTCGTCTGCGACATCACATTCAATAGTCCATGTCTTTGGCACAGACACCGAAGACTGCAAGGTCTGCGAGAAGGCCAGTAGTTTCTTTCCAGTCTCGGCGTTGGTTCCAGAAACGATGAATAGAGAGCCGACCGACTTTACCTTGACAGCACTGATGAAAGACTTACGGACATTCAAGGTAACCATCTCAGCATCTTTGATGGCTTCCTTTCGGAATGGCATGTCAAAGACTTCCTTTAGCTGGTAAGCAGACTTAGCCTGGCTGACTGCAACAACTGTAGAACTCAGAGGCATAGCCTTCTTGATTTCGCGCTTGTCAGAGTTGTAACGGTCATCGAGCTCTGTGCTGGGGACGAAGCGCTCAATCTCAAGAATACCGTTGCTCACGTGCAGCTCGCGCTCGAGACACCATAGCGGCTCATAGGCTGCATTTCTCCATTGTTCGGCAATGTGCATTCTCAGCATTGTCTCCGCAAGAAGGCGAGGTTGAGGCAACTCGTCAATGTCGGAGTCGATAGTCTGCATGTAGAGTGCATCCCTACGCTCACCAGCCAAGCATCGAGCAACGGCCATCATCATTCTGGCGTAAGGGTTCTGGGTCTTGGATCCCTGGACGGTCCAGAGGACGTTGCGAGCTTCGTCGAGGACGAATTGCATAGCCTGGTACTTCTCTTCGCTAAATGACTTGAACAAAGGCTCATCAAGCTCAGTCAGGGACAGAAGAGCATGCTTGGCTGAGAAGTTATGCTGACCAACATCTTGCAATTTCGTGACGATTGAGATGAAACCGTAGTATGGTTGCAGAAGCGCTTCCACCTGGTGAGCGATGTGCAGAGTTGAGGGCTTCTCGCCTCCAACGATGAGAAGCTTCTCACAAAGCTGCTTCTCGGGAGCTAAGGCAAGCGGTGTTCTCATGATTTCCATGCGAGTGTCCAGTGCTTGTGTAACCATCACAGAGTAGGGACCCATGATTGTCTTGCTTGAAGGAGTCGCACTGTCGATGCCTGAGAAGCCTGTGCGACGGAAGACTGAGTCCCATTGTGCCTCAGTAGCCAATGGAGTGTAGGGACGTCCATCCTCAACACCAGCCCACCAGCCAGGAATGCAAGAGAAGAAGAGACCAGTGCGCAGCCAGTCGACTTGGGTAATCTCAAGCATGACGAGGTAGCCACCAGGTCTCAACAACTTGCGAGCATTGCTGAGAGTCTGATCGAGCGACTTTGTTGCGTGCAGGACGTTACTGGCAACAACACAGTCATATGTGCCCTCGGTGTATCCTTGCTCAACAATATCTTGCTCGATATCAAGGACCTTGTAAGTAAAGCCATTGCCATGATCCTTGAAAAGGTCGGCAGCATCGTGGAGGAAGCCTGCAGAGATGTCGGTGTAAGTATAAGAGGAGTAGCTCTGGCCAATCTCCTTGATGATACTTTGGGTTGCACTGCCAGTTCCCGCGCCAATTTCCAGAATCTTCATGTAAGGGAAGCGGTGGGTGAGCTGCTTGACTACCGCACCCATACACGCGTTGTAGTCGGCAATTTCGGTCGATGATTTGTAGAACCAGTCAAGGAGGTTGTGGTTCTTGAACTCCTCGAGCATATTGACCTGGTTACGAACGAATGGAATCAACATCTCGCCAGCGAACATGACTTTGCGCATGTCGTCGTATGTTACGGCGGCTGCCAAAAGCTGAGGCTTGAGCGATTCTTCGGTGTCGTTCATCCACTCGGATTGCAAATGTGGGTGTGAGCCCTCAGCGGTGGTCGAGACCAGATGTTCAGCCCAGTTGAGGATTGCCAAGCGATCATCATCGCACCGTTTGCGCTCTTCCTGGGTGATGGTCTCCCAGAGCTGCTTGAGGTAGAAGAAGCAGGCACGCTCGACCAGCATGCACAAACTTTTCTGCGACTCGGTCTCAGAAGTGCCCGAGAAGCAAATACTAGCATCGGGTTCAAGAACAGACCAAGCAGACTCTGCAAACATGTGGCGATCAGTAGCTTTGCTGGGACGACCAAGAGCCTCAACCCTGACACCTTCGAGCTGGACAAAGCAGTTCTTACCGGCGGGATCATAGATGGAAAGATCTCCGGTGAAACCGTGGTCGCCAGGCTCCTGCTTTGCGAGCACAGAATTAGCAAGAACTTCCGATCCACGGCCACCCTCAGCAGGGCATGCCATAGGGTTGATCTTGATTCTTCTGATCACAGTGGGCACGTGCAGAGTCCATAGACGGCTGTCGAATGGCGCACCGATGGCGCATAAGGTGACCTGTAGACCCACATCAAGAACTGCAGGGTGGACCATGAGCGAAGCATCGGAGCCAGTAGCATCCTCTGGAACAAGGATCTTGCCCATGGCCAAATTGGTAGTTCTCTTGAGCGAGGTTATCGACTTGAAAATACCGTTGTAGTTGTAACCAATGTCTTGGAAACTAGCGTATTGGTTCTCGACGTTGACCTTCCTCAGCTCGTGTTCAGGGGTGGGTCTGATTGGGAGAGCCGACTGAGACTGCTCTCCGATTCTGATCACAAGCTTGCCGGTAGACATGCTGGACAGGCTTCCAGTATCCCTGTTTGTGCAAGCGTCACAGCTGAACTGAGCGGTGATTATATCATCCTCTCTGGTAATGCTCTTGATCGATGAGATTATCTCTGCGCCATAAGTCTCGTCCGCAATGGCCAAAGCATTGTGAATGCTAAAGTCATGCAGCTCGATGAGCGCGACCGGTTCATCAGCAGTGATGGTCTTGGATCCTTCCACTGCCAAAGCTACGAAACCAGCGGCCGGGAATAATACCTGACCTTGCACTGTGTGACCACGCAGCCAAGAGATCTCGCTTGGCTTGAGGAAGTTGTGCCAGCGGTACTCCCCTTCAAGCTCGGAGTCCATGCGAACACCCAGAATTTCATGGCTGGCTTGAGGACGCTGAGCACGGAAGAGCCTCGAGATGCGAGATTCGTACCAGTAGGTGCGGTCGTGGTCCCATGTGTACTGAGGCAGGCTCTTCATGAGCTTCTGTCCAATGTTGCCGAATAACGCATTATAGGCCTTGAAGTTGGGAGTTGAGGGACCGAGGAGTGCCCAGGTGAAGCCGAGTGTTTCGGCAAGAGACTCGACGTCGTTACCGTTGCGTGATAGAGTACCAGTGTATGGAACAGCATTGCCGGTGACTTCCTCAATGGTAGCGGTTGCTGGTCCTTTGAGAGCTGGATGCGGGCCAACTTCCATAGCGAAAGCCGGAGGACCAGCCTCGTCCAGAGCAGCAGTCAGAGCCTGTGAGAACAGAACAGGCTGCAGCATGTTTTCAGCCCAGTATCGTCCAGTCAAATCATCGTTGTCTTCGGACATCTGATCGCCGCCGTACACACTAGAGAACCATCTAGGAGCATTCTCAGGAGGGGTCAGGATCTGAATGTCACAGTCCATCAAGGACTGAAGATACTTGTCCGAACACGGAATCATATGGTGACTGTGATAGGCCGTGTCAACTTTGAGCTGCCTGGCGAATTTGTTCTCATCTTTGAAGATCTCAAGGGCCTCGACCACTGCATCCTCATCTCCAGAAAGAGTTAGACTAGAGGATGAGTTGGAAGCTGCAATCTGAATGCGGCCTTCGAGACTAGGCAGTGCGCAGAGCTCTTCAGCATCCTCCATGGATGTTCCGACAGCAAGCATAGATCCTCTCTCTCCATTAGCTCCCTTGGCAAACTTGGCATAGAAACCTCTGTAGTAGGCAATACGAATGGCGTCGTGAGCAGAGATGAAGCCGGCGGCGTATGCAGCACCAATCTCACCACTGGAGTGGCCGACGACTGCACTGAAAGAGACACCAGCTTTGATTAGAAGATTGACCAGAATGATCTGAACAGCGGTGCAGAGAGGCTGGGACATCAGGCCTTCTCCAATGCGTGATTCCTTACCCTGAGCCAACATCTCACACTTGAGCGACCATCCGGGTCGGCTGGACTCAGGTAGCTGGGTTAGAGATTGCTCGAGCTCATCGACAATATCTTCGACAAATACCGATGACAGGATCAGTTCGCGGCCCATAGCAGCCCATTGAGCACCTTGACCCGTAAAAATGCCGAGGATGTTGTCGTTCGAGTCTTTTGCAGCCCTGTTTCCAATGGGAGTGTTGTTGGACTTTCTCGCCTCGAGTTTGGCTTCAAGCTTCTCAGCAAGCGACTCGCTAGTGAGTGCGGAGACCGCTGTTCTTATGGTCAGTGTAGAACGTTGTGCCAGTGTCAATGCCATCTGCGAAAGGTCGACATCCTTGTTCTCGTGCAAGAAGTCTACCATAGTACTCAGCTGCATGGCAAGCGCCTTTTCGGACGGGGCAGACAGAGTGAAAGGGATTGCGACCGCTCTGGAAACCTGATCCTCGGTGGCTTCGTACGCCTCGATAATGGCGTGAGCATTGGTGCCGCCAAAGCCGAAGCTGTTGACACTGGCTCTACGAGGCGTGCCAGCTGGAAGCGTTGGCCAAGGCAAGGCTTTAGTTGGTACCTTGAGATTTTGAGCATAAACTTCAAGATCAGGGTTCAAGGCCTCAAACAGCATATTGGGAGGGATGGTCTGGTTTTGGATCGCGAGCGAGGCCTTGATCAATCCTGCAATTCCAGCAGTTCCTTCTGTGTGGCCGACCACGGTTTTGATTGATCCGACATTGAGAATTTCATCCTGAGCTCCAGTATCGGCAAAGAAAGAGTTGTAGATGGCTCTCGCTTCTTGAGGGTCTCCAGCCTTGGTGCCAGTTCCATGGGCTTCGAAGAATTGAGGTCGGTCAGAGCTTTTGGTCAGGTCAAGGCCGGCTTTGCGGTAGGTTGAGCGAATCAAAGCACATTGTGCATCAGAGCTGGGCATGGTAATACCGGGTGTGCGTCCGTCTTGATTGACTCCGGTCTCGCGGATGATGCACTCAATCGAGTCTCCATCCGCAAGAGCCTGTGTCAAAGTTTTCAGGATAACAGATGCAACACCCTCTCCACGAGCATATCCATTGGCATTTGCATCCCACATGCGAGACCTTCCGTCAGGTGAGAGCATGTTGAGATTACTCTCTGCGATGAAGTTGCGCGGGCTGAGAATGATATTTGTTCCAGCTGCGATTGCAATACGTGACTCACCAGCTCTCAGCGAGAGAACAGCTTGGTGGACAGCGACCAAAGATGATGAGCAGGCAGTATCAATTGTCATAGAAGGACCGTTCCAGTTGAAGAAGTATGACATGCGGTTGGCTAACATGCTTCGAGCCGTTCCAGTAGCAGCGTATTTAGGAATCGACTCATTGTCATGGAAAGCAATACCAGAAGCATCCTCGCACATGACAGCCGAAAACATGGCAGTGTCTGAGCCTTGTAGACTGTCAAGTGTGAGTCCAGCAGCCTCGAGACCTTCATAGATTGTTTCGAGCATCAGTCGTTGTTGAGGGTCGATGGATTCGGCTTCGCCAGCTTGAATGTTGAAGAATGAAGCGTCAAAAGCTTTTGCATCTTGCTCAAGCATGTACGCATGTCTGACGTTGCTGGTTCCGTGGTGGTGGCCATCGGGGTGATAGAAGTGATCTGCATCGAAGCGATCAATTTTGCTCAAGACGTCCCTAGGTTCTCTGAGCAACTCCCAGAGCTTGGAAGGGGATGTAGCTGGGCCGGCGAAGCGGCAGGAGCTGCCAATGATGGCGATGGGCTCGTTCTTGTAAGGCATTGTGTAAGTAGTCGATAAGAGTTGAGTAGGTCTTCGGTCCTGATATAAACTGAATGAGGCTTGTGAAAGCGAGAATTGCTTTGAAAATTATGTGTATTGCTTTAGGAAGTGTCGTTTGGATTGTGATGATGGAGGTGATACTGAGATGGGCGGACCAACGTCTATATACCGTCGCGTCTCTGCAGAGATCCGCATGTTCGTGGTATACATTATGACCATGTCACAACCACTGGATCTCTGCGATATGACAGTAGGCCTGACGATGGCTGACACTTTCGACTGAGGCTGGAGGCTCAGGATGCAGGTTGGAAGGACGGAATACGAACACCAAGCTTCGGCTCGAGCTGCAAGCTGCTTGCCGAGGCGTGCACGGACACCGGAAGGGCCCGTTCCATTTTTCCTTTCTGAGGCTTGGTTTCTTGAATGCTCGTGTTGCCAAAAATATGACAAGCAGCACTATAAAGCATTAAATGAAAGTTGTTGGTGGATTCTCGCATCCTTCCTGCGATCCTTCGTTCAAGCACTGCCAAATTTTGCGGCATGTCTTGGTAGCCGCAGTCAGTTGCTTGCTGTTTGTAAGAACGTGGGACAATCTGTCCTGCATATCGTACTGTCAGCATAGATGATTTCCAGGTCAGACTGACATTCATAAAGATCGCCTAGAGCATATAAGACTTTCTCAGTAGGTAAGAAGTTGGCCATGATCTCATACTCAACTTCGACCTACTATCTCTCACATGATCATTGTCATCGACAACTCCTCTCCTCAATTCAAACAATACCTTCGACTCATCTCAAATTCAACACCGAAAATGATGGCACGAACCATCGAAATACCTCAAAAGCAGAAGGCCATCGTGGCGGGTCCTGACAAGAACTTTACAATCGTGCACGATCAACCCGTCACACATCTCGAGCCCAATGCAATCTTGATCAAAGTACACGCGGTCGCATTGAATCCCGTAGACACCAAGTTGACGGGCGAATTCGTGACGCCTGGCGCAATTTTCGGTTTCGACTGTGCTGGGATAGTTGTAGCCGTGGGCTCTGCTGTTCGCAAGCGTTGGGCCATCGGGGAGCGAGTTTGCGGCAGCGCTTGTGGCATGGATCCTGAGCGACCCTCAGGTGGTGCCTTCGCCGAGTACACACTACTTCCCGGCGAGCTGGCTCTGCGAATTCCTGACTATATGTCGTTTGAGACCGCTACCACTCTGCCCACGGCCATCAACACGACAATACTGGCCGTCTTCTGGTCAATGGAGATTCCCATGTCATTGATCGACAAGCCGGCTGAGAAGTCCTTCCCGATTCTTGTATATGGCGGTAGCACATCAGTGGGTACCATGGTGATCCAGATTCTCAAAAGGTATGTCGATCCTCCTTGGCTTCTACAGTTTCTCGTCTGACTCTCGAACAGAGCTGGTCTCAGACCTATTACGACATGCTCGCCTAAGAACTTCGAATTCGTAAAGTCTTTTGGCGCCGAAGCTGTCTTTGATTACCGCTCCCCCACTTGCGGTGCAGACATCAAGAAGTACACCAAGAACGGTCTGGGGTATGCCATCGACTGCATCACCGAAGAGTCGAGCATGAAGATCTGTTACGAATCTATCGGTCGCGCTGGCGGTCGCTACATCGGCATGGATCCGTACCCTGCTCACGTCGCAGCCACGCGTAAGCTAGTCAAGTCAGACTGGGTCGTCGCGTTCCGCATCACAGGAATGCCTTGCAATTGGCCAGCGCCATTCACCAGCGAGGCAGATCCAGAGTTGTCAGAGTCCGCAATTCCATTTTTCGATTCAATGGAGAAGCTGCTTGCGGATGGTCAGATCAAGACTCATCCTGCAAGAATCAGCGACGGCGGTCTGGAGGCGGTCATCGATAGCGTTGATATTCTGCGTCGTAAGGAGATCAGCGCAGAGAAGTTAGTCTTCACGACAGTCGCAAAGGAATAAGAGACGTGGCTGGGGAGTTTCGCGTTTTCTGTATTCACGTCGGCGGCAGATGCCGCTGTTCCAGTATCATCTCTTTGTCTCAGGTACTCGTCGTATGAAGCAAAATGATTTTGACTTCGCACCTTTAGATACAAACTTGAGTGAGACTCCGTGTGAAGTTTCCAAGTCTAATGACCACGCAAAAGAGCGTAAATAGATGATGTGAATCAGGCCATTAACAGGTCCATTTCATCTTTAGCAATACGTTATCGGTATGGCTGCCAAGGCCGAATCATTGCCAGGGTGCTCCGCTCAACAGCACTCGAATGGTATCTTATAGCTATAGGAGATGAAGCAACGAAGATATAATGGTTGTGAATGTCTGCAACTACTCAGTGGTTAATGTTTGCTTCGAGAGAGCTTTCTTCTTGGGGCTAACGCATTCTGATGGCGTCGAAACATCGAATTTACGTTTTCGAGATGGCTCGAGATTGAGGTTTGTAAGATTCTCGTAGTACTAAAATGGCAACTTGCAGGAATCTGTTGAAGCTGCATCTTGAAGTTGAAACATGAGAGCTCAATTCGATGCGTACAGTATCTCTTGACATGACTGAACCTTCCTTGGATGGTAGTTACCGTATCATATCTGTATATTCGACTACAGGCAATCTTGGAGATAAATCGGCCACAAGTCGGGGATACTATATCGCATAATATAGTCCTGTAAGGATGCGAACCGCCATACTATCTACAACTCTAACAGTCCCTCATCAAGCAGGGACCAATCCAACATGTGTGCCCTCACCACTGCACAATGTCAGTCCTAGACCCTCCTTCCATGGCCCTTGATCTCTAGATTGCAACTCCTTGAAGTTCTGACACATCCTGACAATGGTGTGACTAGCCTCAGTCAAAGCATACTGCTGACCAACACAGATCCTTGGGCCGCCACTGAATGGGATGTAGCCCCAGCCTGGCCTTAGAGGATCGTCAGGTGAGTCGGAGGTCCAGCGCTCAGGAATGAACTGCTTGGCTGTGGGTCCATAGATATCCTGGCGACGTTGAAGGGCATAGATGGAGTAAACAACTATCGAGCCCTTGGGCACAAAGACAGGCGATGTGCGTGTGGGGCCGCCACCGGTAGGTAGAACAGTGTTGACTTTCGCACAACGTGCATTTGTTGGCACAGGAGGATAGAGGCGGAGGACTATGCAGCATGTTAGACGGTCTCGAGAAGAGTGAAGAATGTGAAAGCGTACCTTCGCACAAGACACATTTGAGATACTTGAGGCTTTTGAGGTCTTCATAGGTCGGGAGTCTTCCTTCCAGTGTGTCGACTTCTGCTCTCAATTTCTCCCAGACATCGGGGTGACGGGATAGGACATGAAATGTGTTGGAAAGCAGACCCGCAGTAGTGTCTCTTCCAGCAAGCAAGACATTCAACATCTCCTCGCGGAGCTGCCTGGGATCCTGGACCTGGTCGGCGATCTGCTCGAGGCAGACATACTTGCTGTTCTCACTGTTAGGCTTCGGCGACTCGAGATCCCTGCTGCGTAACCACTGCTCGACATATGTATCTGCCCATGCATGTACGACTTTGCAAGCAGCTTTGAACTTGGCGTTTGGGATGAAGCGATTCATGACGCCCAAACGATTACGGTCAGGCATCTGATGTTGAGCAAAGTCAAATGCACGTTGGAAGCGATCAGCTTCGCTTCCAGATCCCGCGCCTTGGGCTCCAACTGATTGACCGAACAGAAATTCTGTAGCTGAATCAAGAGTCATGCTGAAGAACAATTTTTGCAGGTCGACCGTTGATCCATCTCGAGGCAGTAGCGCTAGAAGGTGTCCAAAGTGTCTCTCGAACATGCCTAAGCTGGCGACTTGCTGCTTGGAGAAATTTGGTCGGATCATCGCTCGCCTGTGAGCCCATTCTGGACCATCGGAGGTGAATACGCCCTTGCCAACGAGTGGGCCCCAGGCATGAATTCTTCCTCCAAGGTCATAGTCGCTGAACTTTTGTGCAAGTATAGTCTGGATGTTTGCGGGATCGATGGTGGTTATGATGTTGAGTCCCAAAATCGTGTTGGAATAGGTGTTGGCCGTGGACTCGATACGGCGGACTGCGCATTCGAGACTGTTCTTTGCTTTGACCGCGGCAGCACCTGATTTAAGCAGATCGAGTCCAATGATGCGCTCACGCTGAGGCAAGGCAGGAGGATCTAGGCATGAGTGGTGTGATTTGAATCGAGAGGCAGTGATTTTGCGAAGGATGATGTTCGCAACGAGATAGAAAAGCGAAAGTGCACACAAGAGCAGCAGTAAGGTAGAGGAACTCATATTGACCTAGCGATTGTGATGATCAGATTCTGAATCACTAACACTTACAACACATGATATAGTCGGTCGCTGCTTGACGACGACTTGATTACCATTTTCTACAGAGGTTGAGTATGGTAGAAACTCAGTCTGACAGAAGGGAGCTGACTTGTCAGCGTGTGCATCGACCTCGAAGGGGATGTAAGATTGACTGGGAAGGATCGTGGCGAGGGATCTAGTTGAAAGTAGATTGATGTTCAACGTGGCCTAAAATAAAGGTTGATAAGAATCCTCATAATCAGGCCTGCAGTGTGCGGCTGTTTCAAGCCACAAAACCCTTGCTCCGCCCGACAGCGGTTAATCTAAAGCTTGGATTGGTTCACCATAAGCTTGGGTTCATCCTTTGTTGCATTCGTGTTTGTTACATGATCAAGCTCTTGCTCTTTCTGGATTGTCAAAACCAACACAAATTCTGTCAAATTCTTGTGTGCAAACCTCAACATCATGGTTCGTCGCGATATTGAAGAGAACGGGCGCCGCAAAGGCGGCCTCGTCCGCGCCGGCATCCGAAGCGTTTCCGGGGCGGTAGGGTTGGCATCTGAAAGTATCAAGGCGCGCAAAGCAGACCGTCAGAGTCCAGAGAAAGATACGCCAGCTACCGCTACACGTTCGGACAGTGCACAAGCAGTCGAAGATGTGCCTTCGACGCAACGAGGAGACGAAGCTGGAGATGATCTGCAGAATGAGTGGGATCTGGACGACGCCCAAGACGAAATCGCCGGACAACACGGTCAAGGTGCAGTCGATGCAAACCCCGAACGCACTTTCCTAGAGAAACATGGCCGTCAACCTAGCTCTAACGTCGCTGGCCGGCTCGAACTTCCAGTCGTGATTCCACAGCGTCGACCAAAGGACCGCTCACGAGGTTTCATTCGAGCGTACGCGCCGGTACTACAGAGTGCAGGCATTGACCAGCCTACCTGGCTCGACTTTCTCGACACCCTGCAGAAATCGAGTGCTGCTGATCCTTGGCTGAACGCCATCAACTTTGCCTCCATTGGCACAATGTTTATGCCTCACGTTATTGGCTTTGCCGTGTCGTATGCGATTCAGCAAGCCACCAACATCGCTATTGAGATGCAAGCTCGGTTCAGGTATGCTGTCAGAATATCTCCCGGCGGCTTTACAATCTGACTGCTTCTAGAACAAGTACAGCCTTGCGCAAACTTAACGAGGAGTTCTTCCAGCCTCGCGGATTGTACTGCCTGATCATGACATGGAATCCCGACTCAAGAAACAGGGTGGAGCAAGTCAATATCAACGAGACTGTCGCAGCCATGAAGCAAGAAACCAAGGGTGTTGCAAAAGTCGGTGATAAGTTCAGATCATCTGACGGAACTACATACGGCGAGTTGGCATTCCCTGAAGTGGCACCACTCATCTTTCCCACTCTGGATGAACTGGCAGCACAAACCGGACCCGATGCAGCAAAGAAGAAGAGTAACGTGGCGAAAGGTATGACCTTTGTTGCAAACTATTGGGACAAGAGAGCCACTGCAGAATACGTGAGTACCGCTTTGTTGTTCCTGATAACTTTCAGCTAACCCATCCAGTCCATGCAAAATCCCAACAGTGTGCTGGCGCAGGTCCCTCAAGGCGAGTTCAATTCTCGATACGCAGACCCTAATCACGCGGCAGCCAGTGGATCGCTAATCTCCTTTGTTTCTGGAGGTAAACTAATTCCCGGTCCTAACTCGAAAGGCTTGATAGGAGGCCTCGCATCTGTGATCGGCCAAGCGGCCAGAGGAGAGAAGCAAGGAGCAGAATGGGATCGACTTGCAGCCGAGCAGAGACAGCAGACGTTCAGACGTGAGAAGAAAGGAATCATTGCTGGCCCAATTCGCACATACAAGAAGCTGCTAGCCAAGGTAAGTCCATCCTCGTACAACCAACGCCACTCCTCTAACACGTGGATAGAATGTGTTGTATCTCATGGTTGTGAACATGCCTTCAGAGGAAGAGATGGCGGCAGCAAGAAGGGCGGTTGATGCTTGATATGGCATGCGAGAAACAGAGCTGTTACCTCCTCGTATAGTGAATCACAGAACGCATGTCGACACCTGTATCCTTGTTACTTGTTGAAGCCACCGAATTTGTGTCAGTCATGGTTGATTTCGCGCATTTGCTCAGGCTGAATAGCAGAGCTGCTTCCTCGCCGGGCTGGGGTTCGAACGATGCAGCACACGCATCCCAAAGCAGGATCATACCGCGAACGCATCGGTCCAATGATGGATCGAGGATTGAACTCTGCAACACTTGAGGCTGGAGATCTGAAACCTGTTGGTTGCCCCACAGCTTGAGACACAAGCTACCTTCCAGCACCACGAAAATGTAAATGAGAAGGATTGCCAAGTGACTGTTGCCGTATTGGCGAATGCTTCGTTGGACGGACGCTTTCAGAGGCCTTGAGTTTTTCCTGTGGGCCAGATAGAGGATCGACGGGGCTCGTTTGACCACGACTTAAGTCCAGCTCAAGCTGAAAGAGGGGAAGAAATTGTGTTGATCGTGCACAGACCTTCGCGAATCTTAACCAAATAGAATGCACCTTCCAAAACACCTGTTCAGGACTCATGAGCAAAGCTCTTGGCCGATGTGTACGAAATGATGTTTGTGTGAGCTTCAGCATCAATTTTCTTTTGTGAAGAGCATCCCGTTGTGTCGTCCAAGTGTGGAGAACGCCATCCGCACCAATGGGGCTGAGTTGGTGTCTTGCAGAAGCAGCCCTGCCTCCTCCTATAGTGCATCTGAGCCACGATCAGTGCAGTCTCTGCGCGTTGGCGTTCCCAGCCGGCCCCAACATAGCATCCCCAATCACCAACAGGTCGGAGAAGAGACAAAGATAGCTTCCGATGAACGCCAGATCACCAGGCTGAGCAGTATTGCATACTCTCCTGGGCTAATGCTTGGTTGACTTGACTCTGTTCCCGCTATCCGAAGCTCATGCTAAGCATTGGTCGAACCAAAAATGGTTGTTGGAGTCCGCAATCCTCTGGCATAGCTTCACCGGGAATACAATCTGTCACCCCTGGTATAGCTAGATGACACTGACAGTGGATCAGAGCTGTATGCACGGCTGTCATCTTCCTTCGAGTCGAAGCATGCGTTCTGTTGGTGGAAAGCCGTGCATGGTCAGTCGATCGAGGATACAAGTATAGGTATGGAAATGATATGGATTTATAGAGCAAGCATACCTCAGCTTCTGGTCATCAACCCAATCAGCAAACATGTCTCCACCTTCACAAACAAACGCCGAGCAAATGTCTGACTCCGAAGATTGGACAAGACTTACAGACATTAGTGAGAGGAGGAGAGTACAGAATCGCCTTGCACAAAGAAGTCGCAGTATGTGACTCGATCGAGTTCTTAACCCAAGGATCAAGACTGACACCAAGCTCAGGAAAGAAACTAAAGTTGCTCGAAGGCCGAGGAGGCCAATCCAAGCGAACATCATCTCCAGCATCAAAAAGTCCAGAGCCCACACCAAGACCGGAGAAGTCAACGGACTGGCCCGAATCTCTCCAGGACATCAAGAGCTTGCTGTGCCAAATCGATCAAACCAAGACTAGACTCCAAGAGTACCTCTCCGGTCTATCAACTGTTAGCCAGGAAGCTCCAGTTGCAGTCCTCAACCCCTTGGACTCCTGGTCTCTACAAAACTGGAATGCGAGTGACTTCAATGCACTGTTTCAAAGCCCTGACAAGATGCAATCAACTCCGCATCTTCCTAGACCTGACATAACCAACCTTCTGAGCACAGACTACTTCGGCGGCATGCCCGTGACTGATAGTGTTGCTGTGGCTATTGCTCCTATGACCATGCCTCGGTTGACACCACCAGCCAGTGTGTCATCACAATCCTGTAAGACATTCGTCCTTCGCTTCCATCAATATCGAATTCTAACAATCTGCAAAGCATATTCAAGCGACAATCCTTCACTGCAACATGGTCTCAACAGATACTCACTAGGTGCAGTGAGCGACGTCTGCACTCCTGATATCAACGATCATGGCAACAACGCCTTACACATCGCAGTCCGCAATGGTCATCACTCCATCATACGCCTCCTGGTCGAGACGGGCACGGACATCAACTCACAAAACAGCCAACAGATGACTGCTCTACAAATCGCCATCAGCTCCGCCTATACCAGCACCGTACAGCTCCTTCTCGAGCTAGGTGCTGATGTGACCAGCACTACATCGAGTGGGGACACAGCACTACATCTTGCTGCACGCATTGGAGATGTGGCGTTGGTGGGACTACTGCTGCAACGATGCGAGTCCATCAATGTGAGGAATCACTCTGGGGAGACCGCGTTACATGCTGCGGTTACGGCGGGTCATGAAGACGTGGTTCGAGTAATGTTGGCGCATGGTGTTGACTCACAGGCCAAAGTTGGCGTTGTGACGCCGGTGCTTGATTCTGCGTTTGACTGGAATATGATTATGGAGCTATGATCTTCTCTTTTGTCATTGGTCTGGAGTTATTATGTTGTCTATCGCGTGTAGCGTTTGTAGAGTTCTTTGAATGGGGGGTCTTCGGGGCGCAGAGACATTCTACTACATACAGATCACCCAACCAACGGCTCGCTCAAGAAGCGATTCATCCTATTACTGTCTCCTTGCAATATCATACACATCATATATCCCCAGCCCACTGTACATACAGTGCTCTACAGTTGCAAGTTCGGAAACATATACCACTCGCTGCCTGTACCCCATCCCTCGAAAGTACAATTGATCAACACGCCGATTCTTCCAATTGCCATTTTGGTCAAAACACAGTGTATAGCCCAAGGAGTCCAGCAAGCTTTCAAAAAGACCTTGGTCCGCTGGTAGATGATATAAGAAAGAGCCCATAAGAAATAATTCGAATTACTCGCAAGCTACAGACGTCCCGTGAACGACCACTCTAGAATTCCTCTCAGAGATCGAAACCAGCAGCCTCTCTGCCCGCCTCTCCATTCAATACTCCCATCTCGCCCTTATAGCCCACAAATCTAGTCTCATCTGTACCATTGCGTTCAAAATCTTCAGGTGGAGCGCCAGCTCTAAAGTTTTCCACTTGCTGACGCATATATCGCGAGTTGGCTGGCGTGGTCGGGACAGCTGCAATGTACAAGACCGCCGAATCATGAGTTCCAGTGTGTTGCGAATCAACACCATGAATCATCTGAATTAATCTTTGGTCAGCTTTCCATTTTATAGACAGCAGATGTGTGAGCGTGGGGTGAAGGGGTATCTTACATCAGCATGCCACCAAACAGTATCGCCTGGCTGCATCCTGGGAATATTGACCAAACACTCTTCAAGTCTCAAATGCGGATGACTTGTCGGACTGACAATCTGCGGCAAATGTCTCCAGGTACCAGGGAACCATCCTCTTTCTGCATTCAATGTCCATTTCTCTGCCTCCATGATATTGTCTTCGTTATCAGGGGCATCGAAAAGAGGTCTGAGCATTACATAGGCCATGGCGGTCTTGACGTCAGGGTAGAGTAAAAGAGAACCTTCGTTAGCTCCTGCAGAGGTGAGTGCAGTCCAGCCTTGGAAGGCGCGCAGGACTTGTGAAGCAGTGCCTGGGAAGAGACCGGATTTTGCCTCTTTGCGGATGGAGAGATTGTAGGGGTCGAAGGAAGAAGGGTTGCCAGTCCAGATTTGCTCGTATACTTTGCGGTAAGTGAGATCTGCCCAGCGAGAGAGACTACCGCCATCTGGAAAGTGCAAGTCAGCATCTAGCATTTATCATACTTGGAAGGTCACTTACCGATATGCGGGGGTAGTGCATTGAAAACAGTATTCTCAGGTCGAATGCGAAAGCCATCGGCATAGGAAAGAGGTTCATGGAACTTGTGTTCTTGGTCACTCTCATCATGCCATAGGCTGTTGACAGCCCTCTGGACCGCCAGACTGTTTGGGTGAGAGCGAGCTGCTTGCTGCACCGGTGAATGGTAGACATTGAACATGAACGGGTTCTCGGCTGGCATGCCTGTACGACACAAGACAAAGTCAGATGGTGAGGTATAGACGATGTGACCAGATGACATACCGGTAATGTGAGCCTTGTTATCCGCAACGTATCCTTTCAGTTCATCATACCAATCAGTTGCCTGTTGCTCCGAGACCACTTGTCGGACGATGAAGCATCCTGTATCCTTGAGCTTTTCTTTTGTTGAAAAGTCAGCAGTCAAAAAGTCTTCTATTCCAATCTGTGGTATCACTGAGTTGCCTTGTGAGGCTATGTTGTCTGTGACAGATTTTAGTCTTTCACAGACTTGCATCCAGCTTCCCTTCAAGGCTTCGGCGCCATAGGTAGAAAAGATGGCCTTGGTATACTCTTCGGTGCCAGGCTGCACTCCTTTTGCTGTAGCAAGCGTGAGCTGAGGCCAGGGCGACCATTTGTCGTCGACACGTCCAGGCATGATTTGATCGGTATCAAGTTGTGGTCGTGATTCACAGACGGAAACGTACGGAGTCTTGGATCTTTCAGTTGCGCGAGAGAGCAGCGGCTTTTGAGAAAATCGCAACGTCAAGTATGGTCAGACGTACTCTCGTATTTTGACCAACGCCTGTCAGAGAAAAGGTCATCAAGATGACACTCATCATTAGTTGTCTTAATCGTCAGACATGACAGAACATATCTGATAGCATTCGTTGTTCAACTCTCAAGATTTGGTACCTAGGCTTGAGCAGTGTTTGGTGTCAGCACCGCGCGTGAAGCCTTCCAAAGACGCTCAATCTTGATGTCTCCCTGAGGACGGTATTTCAGATTTTCGTTTTCCGTCCAATTTGCCCAGGATTAGATTTAGTCCTCGCCACGAAAGTGGATAGTGGTGGGACGGCAGATTGAGCTGAACAGAGAGTTCATAAGTCTGAGGGTAGGCATACAAGACTTTTACACAAAGCGGCAGATGCATGTGATCAGCTACAAATTCTTTTCGAGTCTCGCACTATTCGTCTAATATAACCACACCGTCAAGATACATCTACCAATCAGAGAAATGAAGTGCCCAAGAGAGACCGCCGTCAAGCTCCGGGACGGTCAGGTAGGGTGGTGGGCTAAACTCGGCTGGACAAACGGACACTTCGGCCGAGCTTGGACGCTGGACTAAAGATGGCCTTGACGAATTTGGAGTTGTGTTGACACTCCTTGACCGTAAAGAGCCAATGGATGCCACACAGGTACTGTACAGCTCGACTGAGGTAGGGGAGCCTGTCTGCAGTGCAACACGCTCCGCCTCGAGAGCTTTGCGATCCCGTGGAGCTTTCTGCCATGCAAAAATGCTCGTTAGAATGGCAGCACCTGCGAATGCCGTGACCACACGCATCTGAGCATTGGCGGACCTTCCATACGCACGGCACGTCAGGTCTTTGTGCGCAGTACCTAGTGTCTCGATGTTTGCCGTCGACAACATCACTGCTTTTAGCTCTTCAGCGGACAGAAAGTTGGCCAACTGAGACCTGAAATTACCGTTTAGGATAGCCTGGGTGACAGCAAGCCCGATGACACCACCAAGTTGCCGCATCTGTGTGACAGCGCCTAGAGAAACCGCTGATTCAATCAGTAATTCGTTGTGCCCATTTCATTTTCAAAGGACTCACTGTTGTCTTTCAGAGCTACTTCGGTACGAATGACAACCATGGAGCTGGCCATAGTGAGCCCGAAGCCAAACCCCAAAACGACCTGATAGAAGTAGCAGATCTTGGCAATCTGCATATCTATGGGTAAGGTTGACATGAGTCCACAACCAATGGTCATGAGGATGTTCGAGAATACCAACAAGTGCCAAGCGATATTGAACTTGCCGGTAATGGTTCCTGTCAGCATTGCACCCAGTGCGGTTGCGCCAATGAGTGGAAGCATATGTAGACCGGCATTTTCTGGTGTGTCCCCATTAACAATCTGAAAGCGTTGAGGAAGTGCCATTATGGTCACTACAAAGGGAAAGCCAGTGAAGAAGACGGTCCTGCAATAATTAGTACACATCGTCTAGATGCTGCGCTTTCGTACATACCCAAGAGTCGCTGCAACAACTCTGCTTGAGACTAGTCTGGTCGGAAAGAGAGGCATCATCTTCATTTTTGCTTCTCTGGGAGTCAAGACATATTCCCATGCACCGAAGCCTATGAAGCAAAGAGATGAGCCGACCAACATCAGAATGATAAACAAACTTCGCCACGAGAACTGCACGCCTCCTTGTTCAAGAGAGATGACCAAGAGAGATGACCCAGTGAGCGAGAGAAGTATACCGGGCCAATCGATCTTCTGTAGGGTTGCTCTTCCAAGGGTTCTTGTTCCAGTCCTATTCGGAAATACAAAAGCGACACAGATTGTCACCAGCACTCCGCAAGGGATGTTGATCCAGAAGACCCACTGCAAGAATCAGTACAAATCGATAATCGCCTCTTCGGGTATACTACCCTCCACGTGGTGTTCGACGTGATGACACCGCCAAGAACAGGCCCTAGAAGACTTGCGCAAGCAGTGCTCATCGAGATGGCTCCCGAAGCTGCACTGACAAGTCTAAATGGCACGACGTCCAAGACGGACGCGTAGGCAAGTGCATAGATACCAGCACCACCTATACCCTGCAAAGCACGAAAGACGATACTGCAAAGATATCAGCCGGAGTTTGAACCATTGGGGCCGTGAAACTGACAGCTGCTCGAGTGTTTGCGAGAAGCCACAACCGATGGACCAGACGAGAAACATCAGGATGGAGAACAACAACATAGGCTTCCTACCCAGAACATCACTCAGGCGGGTGAATATGAGGAGAAACCCAGAGTACGTCAGTAGATACGACACCAGGATCCAGCTTGATT
This sequence comes from Aureobasidium namibiae CBS 147.97, assembly GCF_000721765.1. Taxonomy (NCBI): domain Eukaryota; kingdom Fungi; phylum Ascomycota; class Dothideomycetes; order Dothideales; family Saccotheciaceae; genus Aureobasidium; species Aureobasidium namibiae. Next base: position 534,062 of record NW_013581207.1, read on the forward strand.
GGTCAAAGTGGCCCAAGTCAGAAGCGATTGTGATAAGCGAAGTCGAAATAATGGTAGTGTCGAGAGTTGCAAGAAGCAGAGCCAGGCACAATCTGATGGGTCATGAATATCCGGATCTCGACAGCACTTCTCTCTTGACGTACGCAAACACGGTAGAACCAAGCGGCCAACCCTCGAGGACAGGCACGCCCAGATCTTTCTCAGCTTCGCTGCAAAGACTGGTCTGATTACCAGATGACATTGATCTTGGCTTCGTGGTGGAATCTCCATCAGAATGAGCACATAGAGTGTCAAAAGATTCTGCTGCTGAAGTCATGGTCAATTGTGTGTGAGATTTGGACGTTGTCGCAAAAGCGAATCTCGAAGGAGCGTGGTATTCGGTGCATACATAACCTATATACAAGCAGCATTGCTAAGAAGGATGACTCTGGAGTCTTGGACGACTATGGCGCGAGATCCAAGTCATCTTTGTGACAAAAATTGCCAATGATGACCAAACAAGGATGATCGAAGAGGACTGAGGGTTGGTGACTGATGACAACGCGACTGCGTCGAAGCTCACCAAGCACGGACCTGCTGTCTGACCTTTGGTCCCTCGTCATCTTCCTCCATCCTTCGTCGTTGTCACTTCCAACCACAATCTCCATAGGTAATTGGAGAATGGTTACAAGATGTGACAATCTCATAGGAGGCTATAGCGGGTCGATGCTCTACATACTTCTAGCCATGGACATCCCCCATCATGAGCGAAACACAACCCCTCGGTATCAAAACCAGCCAACATCAAAATGGAAAAGCGACGCTCTATTCTCTTCGTGACCAACAGCGAGCTGGGTCAAGCCAGTGTCATCCTCGCTACCGCTCATGAGTTTTTGTTGAGACCTGAGTACAAAGTGCACATCGCTTCCTTTCCCGCTCTCCAAAAAGAGGTCGAAGAACTCAATGCCACGGCTGCTCGTCTTAGTAATGGTGCTTCTACTACCGCCAGATTTCATCTCTTGGCTGGCAAGTCGATGAAAGAGGCCGCACCACCTGGTACCGAGTTCCTTGATCTCCATGCACCAGGTATGGCCGGGGCTCTCTTTGCCTACGACAATGTACTGCCAGCAACTTTCGCACCCTGGAACGGGACCGAGTACATGATCGGATATAGCAGTACGACCGATATCATCGATGAGACAAAGCCTGAACTGGTCATCATCGATCCCTTGTTCAGTCAAGCTGTTGATGCTTGTAACTCCATCGGCCAAAGGCATATGATCCTCAGTCCAAACACTTTGAAAGAGCTTGTATTGGATCGTCAACCCAGTGGCGGAGCTTTGTGGAAGTTCCCTGCGTGAGTCCGATTTCCGTCTGATGTTGATGTTGCTGACAATCAGAATCAAGTATGGCCTCCGGCTTCCCCTATCCCCTTCCATGGTCATACATGCCAGCAAACATATACCTCGTATATCGCTTCCTTTGCTCTCGCCGTCAAAATGAGAGACTTCTCCAGCTGTCACGATATCGTCAAGTATGTGGCCTGCCAGAAAAGATACCCTCGATGTTTGAAGGATTCGGAGATGCTCATATCCTACTACCCTCGACGCCAGCCATCGACTATGACTTCTTCGTACCTCCGCATGTTACCCCCTGCGGTCCAATTGTTCGGCCCTTTGAACCTCTTGCCAAGACTGATCCGGACCTCAACACCTGGCTACAGCAAGGTCCGACTGTTCTAATCAATCTTGGCTCCCACATCGTGGCCGATCGACATCTAGCCGCAGAGTTCGCCGCCGGAATCAAGACTTTGCTCGACCGTCGTCCCGACATCCAAGTCCTCTGGAAGCTGAAGACGAAAGACGATCTTGGCGATGCCCTCCATGTGATTGCCAGCGAGATCGCGCAAAAGCGAGTTTGGATTGAACCGTGGCTACCCGCACAACCCATTGCGATTCTCATGACGGGCAATATCGTCTGTATGGTCCATCATGGAGGCTCTAATTCATATCACGAGGCCATCTTGTAAGGTTCACGTTTCCTGACAATCAATCAGAACTGACGGCGGATAGTGCTGGAGTCCCTCAGGTCGTTCTTCCCGTCTGGATAGACACATACGACTTTGCGATTCGTGTCGAATATCTGGGGATTGGCGTTTGGGGCAACCGAGGCGCTGCTCCATATGCTGGGAGCGCAGAACTTGGTAATGCCCTTGTCCAAGTCGTGGATGGGGATGACTCGGCTGGTATGTTGGCAAAGGCCAAGCAGATTGCTGTACCATTCCAAGAGCGCCCTGGTCGTCACGTCGCATACGAAAAGGTGGTAGAGATACTGAATGATAATGATAAATAGCTTGTTCGTCATCGGTCTCGTTGGACTACTGGTGGGCACTTTCTCTGACGATTTCTCGAGTGGCTTCCTCCAATTCACTTTCACTTTCTCACTTGACTTCATATCCCAGAAAAACCCATGCCCAAAACAGAGATCCGGTGCTGTGGCCCACACGGCTGCGCACCCACTCGATGGAAAAATTACCAAAACAAAAGCTCTAGCGTAAATAGAATCCAGGGGCCGCGAGTTCGACTCTCGGCCTTGGTTGGTCGCGATTATGACTTTGAGGTTTTTCCCCAAAGGTAGCTTGGTTCTTTTTGCTTGGGCTGGTGTGAGTGATAGGTTTTTGCGATGGTGATGTTGATGTTGATGACATAATGTCAATGTTGCTGGTATGATGTGGTGTCTTCAACATCTGACTTTGACATAAAGGTATGGCTGTTTGTCAGCTTCCTCGCGTGCAAGCTCCATGACCAGAGTCGGTCATTGTCACGTCAGTGAGATTTATTGGAGAACACGCAACCAAGTTGGGAGACAACATCGATGAATGTAGTTCTCCCCATGATGATCCCCGAGGAAAGCCAAACAGATACTTCCAACAATAACGCTGTGTCTTCTGCTATAAACATCACCACCTAAGAATTCTCAGTCCAATCACTATCCTCCTCAGCCTCTTTCCTCGAAAGATCAGGAGCATATCTCTCCGCCATCCTCGAATAGATATTCTGCAAATCATACAATGTCGACGCTGCTGCTTGAGCAGATAATTCCTGTTTTTAAAGTATCAGTCTTTCGTCATAGACATCTGATACGCAACAAACCTACCTCTTCTCTCGGACGCCGCTCATCCATCTGCCCTAACTCCTCCTTCTCCTCTTCCTCTTTTTCTTCCACCTTGACTTTCTGCTCGACACTACTTTGTGTCAAACTCTGCTGCACAGCACAAAGCTGTGCTTCCACACCCGAGAGTTTGGCTCGCAGGTCTGCGATGATACAATTTTGCCGTTGAACGGTTTTGCGCTCGCGCAGCAGCAAAGTGCGCAAAGAGGAGATTGTGTGATTGGTGTGGGTGGAGCGGTTGGAAGTGGCGTGTAGGAGTTTTATGATCGAGTCGGTGAGGTCGAGGATCGCTGGGACTACTTCTTTGTAGTCGTGGTCGGTGGGGAACATGGTTGTGGTGTTTGGGGATGTGGGTGTGGTGGATGAATCAGAGGAGAGAAGGGAAGGAAGGAGAGGGTTGGAGGAAGTGCTGGGATGGTAGAGGAGGAAGGCGATGCTCTTGAGTTGATGGGACTGGAGAATGGAAAGGGTGTTGATGCAGTCAAAGACTTTTGGTGCTGACCCTCTGGTCTTGAGTGATCTCTCAATCATCTGACAAGTTGGATAGAGACTTTGTGGTTGTCAGTCGAATCTGACATTGGTCGTTCGAGGTCAGCTCAGAGACTATAGTATTGCCGCAATCATTCTCATGACTTCTACTTGGTCGGGCAAGATGACACAGTGTCACATCTGACGAACATTCAATTTGAAGGTCATCTACCATGACACAGGTCGAAGAAGAGAACCACGGTCAGGCGTACTCAGAACGAGAACTATAAAGCGTCAGGTGTACTCATCAAGTCACCCAGCACACCACTCAGCAACCAGCATCAGCACATTCGCGGTAAACAGCACTGCCCTCTACACAATGTCACGCTCATCCTCCATCCTCCCTACGATCCTCTGTCTTCACGGGACCGGCACCTCCGGCGACATCTTCTCGGCACAAACGCGAAATCTCCGAGCTGCCTTGAAGTCACAATTCAAATTCATCTTCATAGACGCCCCCTATCCTTCTTTACCAGGCCCTGGAGTTGTGCCCGCATATGTGGACTCTGGGCCTTTCTACAGTTGGTTTTCTCCCCACGCAAACGACTCGTTGGAATCCGTGGCCGAGGAGTTTGTGAATTGCAATGAGCAAATCAAAAAGTCGTTGAGAGAATTGAATGTCGAGCCCTCGAGTATCACAGCCGTGATGGGATTCTCCCAAGGCACTATTGTAGCATCAATGTTGCTTGGTCAAGCCCAATATCACAGTGTGGAATGGGCATCTACCAACGTCGATATCGCAGATGTGCCTTGGGCTGGTTTGCGCTTTGGCGTTTTGCTTTCAGGATCCTGCAGCGATGGGGTGGTGACGGCGTTTATGGGCAAGAAACTGCAATTACCTTGTGTGCATTTGCACGGATTGCAGGATCCGTTTCTGGAGCATGCGAGGATGTTGCATACCAAGATCTATCATGCCACTTCATCGGATGTGGTTGAGTTTGATGGCGGACACAATATTCCTGGAAGTAAGGCGGATCTGGATAGACTGGTTGCTTTGATACGTGGGCTCAACAGGAAGACGAAGGTTAAGGGTTGGGTGAAGAGGAGGTAAGGATGGGTGTTGTGGATGTTTGGTGGTGCATTTTGGGTGATCTAGGTGGAAGTTTGGGGCGTTTGGTAATTGGTGATCGCCGCTGGATGGAGTATGGGGCTGACAGTCTCGGATGCCCTTCGTGACTCCGACTGTAGGAGGATAGATCGTTCCAGAGAAGGTGTTGGTTATAATGTTTGTTTTGTTTGCTTGGGAGAATAAATGTAGCAGCTGTTGGCAACAAGCGCGTCATTCTCAACACAAGCATCTTCCACACTCTTACCTTTTTGTCCATCGTCACACTGAGTTGTTCAACGACAGTGCGCGGCCATCAATTCTGCAATCTGCTCTTGCCAAGCGACCATTGGCATATCACTCACTCTACAAAAGGTATGCGAAACAAGCTTGCGTTGAGCCTAGTGCAGTGTCAAGACCCCATACCGGTTTTCTGATCTCCACCGTCCCGATGACCTGACCAACCATACTATGTCGAATGATCTCCATCCAGTATCCCAAACAACCATAGATATCAGATATGTGGGTTCCTCAAATCTTGCTCTGACGATTGCGGGTGTGAATCTACATCTCCACGACATTATACTGTCACAATGTCAGCAATGTCAGCTCGAACCACTGCCCCTGGAAACCTTCTGCCACCCGATATCTTCAGGATGTCATCACCACCCTCCAATATAAAGTCTTTGCTCGAGCCAGTCCTCGAGAACGCACATTCCGGTCAACCCAACCACACCATGTCTTCCTCCAGCTACTCCCCTGACTCCTCACCTCACCCCCTGTCCGTCATCACCATAATCGCTTATGTCGTCCTCATTGTCCCAACCTTCTACATCTGGCGCCGCCATGGTCGCCCGGGATTCCTCGCCTGGAACTTCGTGTATGCACTCTGCGCGATCCGCATCACAGGCGCTGCCCTCTCCATCGCTGCCGAGCGTAATGCTTCGCTAGGAACCGCAGCTGCGATAGTCAACAGTATAGCAATCTCACCACTTTTGCTGGCAGCGCTGGGCGTATCACACGAAGCACGTCGTGCACGAATTGCTGATCTGAATGCGAAGAGAGAGTGGAGGGGAGTGTGGTGCTTGCATGCTGTGGTGACCACTGGGATGATATTGGTGATTGTAGGGATCGTCAAGGTGGTGGAAGATGAGTCTTCCACTGCAGAGTCGGTGCTTATCAAAGCTGGAATGGGAGTTTTGGTGGCTGCGTATGTGGTTTTGCTGCTTTGGACCATTGTATCCATGCGACAGCCATTCTTGGCTCGCAGTGAGACGGTGATGGATGGCACAATTGTAAGTTGTTTCTTCCTTTTTCACTTGCACCTCGCATGAGCTTCATCAATGCTAATTGTGTTGACAGCTGCTACGTACCAATCTGATGACTTTGCCGTTCATTGGACTCAGGCTTGTATGGGGAGTGGTGTCCTCCTTGCTCGCCTATAATGGCGTTGATCATTTATGGGACATGAACATTATTGCAGGATCTATGCCTGAGATTGTCGCTACTGTTATGTTTGTGATCGGAGGGTTCAGGACAAGGAACATGTATGCTTCGTGTCGTCGGGAGATCCCAAGCAAGGCCTAGAACTTGAGCAATGTTCGAGGTTTGGAAGACCAGGAGGAAAGGGCCTCTGAGTCAAGAGTCCTAGAAGATTGCGGGATGAGATATAGCGAGTGGTGCAACAGTGTATGCAGTCCTTAGAATACCCGTCTGGGCATCGAGTATGTCCAATCCAGGAAGAAGTTCCGGATCGAAGTCAAAAATCCAGGCCTGTCAAGATCAAGAAGCATCGGGTCTCAGAGGTGTTGCAGGCATAATTCCCGCTGCAATGATCCATTCCCTGACCAAGCCTTCCCTCACCTCATCATCAGTATGCAAGAAGATCTCAGCGATATTTGGATCTGCAAAATGTTTCACAGCAGCGACTCTTTGGCGTGTTGGCAGTGATGAAAAGGTAGCTTTGAAGAGAGAGGTTGCAGCAGCCACAGGAGAAACCTGGGATGTGTTGCCGTAATAGGCACGGAGTGTATCTGCAGCTGGTGGTTGCGCAGGTACAGACTCACCCATGAGGACGCGTTTGGCTTGATTGGAGATGGATGATTCGGCTGGTCGCTTCAAGGATCGCTGAGGAGTGGGATGGGCATGAGGGGTGTGGAATCGGGAACTGATAAGTTCTTGCGATGCCGCGGATTGGTAAGGTGAGTGTGGCAGAGGCAGAGGCAGCGATTGGCGAAGACTTGCAGATGTTCCAAGTGATGGAGTTACAGCTGGCGAATTCAGACGCTGCTCTCCCTCCCTTTCAGACTCAAACAGCTCAGTCAACTCATCAAAGTGTCTCAAAGGAGCGGCTCGAAACTTTCTAGCATTTGGATCTTGGTCCCTGTAATAGTTTTCCAGCACCTCATCCGTATTGGTAGGTAGACCATTGGGTAGCTTTGGCCATTGCAGGTTGAGGAGATTTGTATATGTTCTCCAATCGTTTCTCAAAGCTCCCAACTTGTTCTTCATACGCACATGGTCGCATAATTCAGGTTGGGAGGATTTGTCTTTGATTATTTCAGCGACGCGTTTATAGGCGTCTTTGGTGAAGCCAGAGGGGACGGTTTTGGTGGGCGGACCTCGCACGGCTTTCATGGTGGCGATGAAGGTCTGTTCCATGTCGTTTGTCCATTTTAGCTGTGTGCGTGTTGAGGTCGGTCCACTAGGAGTGTCGGTGGAGATGGAGGCGTCGTTGTCCATGATGTATAGTTGTGTATAGCGGGAAACGGATTCTCGGAGAAGTCGAGGAAGGAGCGAGTCGAGATTGTGAGAGAAATTGGCCGAGGTCGGATTCTGCGACAGCGGGGCAGGGTCGCTGATGTACTTTGAATAATTGGCAGCAGTCACAATCTCTCGACTTCTGTTAAGGCAACTGCTGCCTCTAGAATCATTCGTCAATTGATAGAGAAGCACCATGAGCACGAAAGCCACAATCGCCCCATTGGCGACATTGACACCGGCATCCAACACACGCACATGGCTCTCGTCGCCGCATCCGAACCTCCCCATCGTCGCAACAGCATGCAGTGACCGCAGCGTGCGCGTCTACTCGCTCAACTCCTTCAACCTCGTCAGCAACATCACCGGTGGCCACAAACGCTCCATTCGCAGTGTAGCCTGGAAGCCCGACAGCGGAACCTCTGCTACAGGCGAGAGCGTTCTCGCGACTGGCAGTTTCGATGCCAGCGCCGGTATCTGGAGACGCTGGGAGGGCAACAGCGGCAAAGTGAACAAGTCAGAAGACAACGAGGTTGACTTTACAAAAGATGGAGGTGGCGATGAGGACGACGAGTGGCGCTTTGCTGTCGTCCTCGATGGTCACGAGTCGGAGATCAAGAGTTTGGCTTTCAGTCCTACGTCGCCGTTGCTCGCTACCTGCAGTCGCGATAAGAGTGTATGGATCTGGGAAGAGCTGGAAGACGACAATTTTGAGACGGTCGCTGTCTTGCAAGAGCACGAGGGTGATGTCAAGTGCGTGTGCTGGCATCCGTCAGAAGAACTGCTCGCCTCGTCCAGCTACGACGACAACATCAGACTCTGGAGGGAAGACATCGACGACTGGGGCTGCTGTGCCGTGCTAGCAGGCCACAGCGGAACAGTCTGGTGGGTCGAGTTCGAGGGCGCCACAAAACAACATCTCAAGCCCACCACAGAGCAACAGCAACGACTCCTCGAGCTCAGAGAAGCCGCCGGTCCACGCCTTGCCAGCTGTTCCGACGACCTCAGCATCCGCATCTGGCGCCGTATTCCCAAGGACAGACCCAACGGTGCCCCTCAAACAGGCCCCAGAATGCCCAGTATCATCAAAACAAACACCATCGAGGAAGAATGGGTCCCCGAAGCCGCTCTGCCTCAACAACACGAACGTGCAGTATACTCAGTCTCTTGGAGCAAAACTACAGGTCTGCTAGTCAGCACAGGCAGCGATGGCAAGATTATAGTCTATAAAGAGCAGTGGGCAACTGACAATGCTTCCACAACGATAGAGACAACAGACGGACCCAAGGAAATCGCAAAGACAGAATGGGTTGCTATCGCCGAGGTTGAGAATGCTCACGACGTCTTTGAGATCAACCACGTTAGCTGGGCAAAGAGGAGTGATTCTGGCCGCCGCAGTGACGATGAGGAAATCATCATCAGTACCGGCGACGATGGTGAGGTGCGAGTATGGACCCTCGAGAACTTTTCATGATACATCTCTCGACCAAAGCAGACATTGCATCAAGTCTCGGAGCGACAGACTATGCTTGCCCTTCGTTCTGGGTTCGTACGTGCTTCATGAGTGTTTGCGACTGTCAGGCCCAAGTCCTGAAACACACTTGACGCATTGCGTGCATCGAGAAAACACGGGGACTCGGCCGCCTTCCAACGTCTCAAGATCTGACATGAGCAAAGGTAGAAAGGAGGCCACAGGAACAAGCAATGCCGAGAATTCTTAACTCGAAGATACTCGTCGCAGATGGATCCGCTGCACCGCATTCAATCCTCCCTCCACCGAACGCCGCCGCCCATTGCACAAATCTTCCATAACGATCATAGAAAACTTCCTGTTGTACATACGTCTCCTTCATCAGGAGCTATAGATTTATTGCTTCTACCACAGGGGCTTTTCATTCTACTTTTCCTTCTACTTTTCCTTCTCAACACAGCCTCGCGTTTTCCGTAACATGTGCTGAGCCACACTCACACGAACGTTTCATACTCCAAACATGTTTCCCATCTGCAAAACTATCGCAGTCCATGTGAATCGCTACATGTACTCCCAAACCTGGACATACATATGAGCCTCTTCATCCACATTCCATCAGCCTCACATCTCCGCTCACATTTCTCACTTGCACGCCACAGATCCACGATCAAACTCACGACAGACTAAGCAACCCACTACATCGCTCTTCTTAAAACTCAACGTTCCCGACTGCAACACCTCTGCCACCAAATCGAATATGCACACTTCATATCTTTCCGCAGCCGTGGCATCATTGATGCTTCTTACCGCCACTGCTGCTCCCGCTCCCGTCTCTCCATCACAATCAACAACAATCCAAGCATCTCGTCATCAACTACTACCCGGCTCCCTCCACGCACCCAACCTCCACCCATCGGCATCTCCCTCAGAGAACCCCTCCCCAACACCCCAGAACCTCAAAATCGGACGACGTGCAAGCAATCTCAATGCCGACGAGATGAAAGATTTGATCATGGAGATCAAACGAGAGGACCGGTCGTCTTCTCTCCAGAACCAGAAGACTGCAAATACAGACGGCAGTGGACATGGTGGGGGGAAGGCAGATGATGGAGAAGATCATGCAACGTACATGTTAGGCTCGCCTGTTTCCTTTCCTGCTAGGGGTGGTGGGCAGGGGGAGGCAGAAACGCCGCTTGAGTAATTACGACGACTGGGGAGACTAGAAATGAAAGGAGTCAAGGGCGGAAGAAGAAAAGATGCATTTTGAATGGGCTTTTTATGGGGGGGGGGGGGGAAGAGAGAGGAACTCGAGAGGTTTCTCATGTTTTTTTTTTGTGTGTGTTGGAGTGTTTTCAATTCTTTTCCCGTATTGATCAACTGTAAAGAAGGACGAAGGACGAAGGGACAGATGTGAAGGTGCAGTCCAAAAAAAACACAAAGCAGCACATGATAAGATTGACAAACAAAAAAAGCGGAAAATCGTATAAAAGCCAAAGTACATGCCTATCCGAAAGCTACAATCAAACAAGTTCAAACTCCCCACTCACGCCCTCGAAAGCAGTGATACTACCTCCGATGCCCTTGCCATCTCCAAAGTACTTGATGCGATACCTTCCCTTCAATTTCTCTTCTGCTTCTCTCCTCTCGAGCACCTTCCTCAACTCGGTCTTGTCATCCTTAACAACCTCACTGGATTTCTTCGCATCAATTCGCCCCCACTCCCCAACCTCCCACCCCAGTTCCCAAGAGATGGTAACTTGGCTGGTGCCCACGGTGGTACTCGTCCTCTCCCACGCAAACACAAGACTCCAATCTCCATCACCCCTGACTCTTTCCCACTCCCCTCTAGCGCTATACCTCTCAACACTCGCAAAGGTGTCTCCGAGCCTCAGGTTGTTCCTCGGATTGGCAGCTACAAAGACAGCTTTGACCGTCGGTGAAGAGGAGAGGGCATAACGGGCTGACACATCGGTGGTGACGTCGCCGAAAGATTTGAACAGCGGAGGACGATCAAAGACGACGGGAGAAATGAAAGACAGCGAACTGTTCGTGTGGATGGGTGGATCCGGGCCGTTTTCCAGCAAAGGTAGAGCGGGATGTTGAGGCGGCAATAACGGCGATTGCGATATCGAATGCCCAGACAGATATGGGAGTCTTTCGAGCGTGAGATTCATGTAGGCAGCCAGAGTATGCTGTCCGAACAGAGTTGAAGCGCCTTCATAGCGCTGAACGCCATACTCCTCCTCGGTGGCAATGTAATGCGCATATGTATTTGCCGGACCACCGAGCACTACCAAAGGCTCTGGGGCATTGGAGGCCTCGTCCCAAGCGTTCCGTGCATGTTTCTGCAATGCAGCTTTCCAGCGGCGTCCAGCCATTGTAGTAGCCTCTCCAGGCGCTACAATGATCAACAGTTGACCGATACGCAGCAGTTGTATGTCGACAACATTTGGAGTCCACAGATATGGTTTTTCAGTCTCACCTACATCCAACAAGATAGGTTTGGGGAACTGACAAGCTTTTTGCTCGGGACCGGGTGAATGTAGACTGTTGCGTACAACAGCCCACACGGGACTGGCATTGGGGTCGCCAGGATTGTTTTGCTTGAAGTCAAAGGCGCCAGGGCCGTCGGTTGTGCCTGCAGCAAAAGAATAGCCCATTGCGGCTGGACAAGTATGGCCGAGTGAGCCATTGCGCAGCACGACAGTCTGATTTGACATATCGACAAAGGTGTGCAGGGAGCGGACGACCTTGCCTTGGATGGGTGTAGAAGTCGACATTGTAGTCATGGACTCGTACAACGAGCGAGCACCGAGATACTGTCTGCGTCCGATTTCCCAGGCCGATGCTGTGCCTGCGTCATCGAGACCCCAATGGGGACCGCGTCCATGGCAAGGGCCGTTCTTGCCAGCGCAGAGACTGGTTTTGAAGTCGCATTGCTCGCCCTCTTCGTCGCCGGATTCGCAGTAAGCGCCGTTGACGTTTGGAGAGGTGTCCCCGACGTTGGCTTGGGAGAAGCCGGCCACGAAGCCATCGGCTGTGGAGTCTAGTTGAGCTGCATGTTTCTCGAATAGGTACGCGGCAACGCCCTTGTTGTCGCCGGTGATGAGGGTGTTGTTTCCTAGCATGGAGGTGCCGTGTACGGGGAACCAAGTCAGGACACCAATGTCCTTCTTGTCACTGTTTCTACGCAGTTTGAGAAGAGTCAAGGTTTTGTCGACATTGTGCTTGTACTTGTTGCGTTCTTGCTCGGGATTGGCAAGGTAGGCATAGGGGCTGCGGTTGATATTCGCATCTTCGATGTCGATAGAATCGAACGAGAGTTGGCCAGGACTAAGCGACTGATGGGCTTGCTTGATAGACTCGAGAGCACCATCGACAATTGCTTGATAGCTTTGATGACTGAAACCACGGCTAGTGATTTGCGGCAACAGGTAGTTCAACCAAGCGCCAGGACCAGAGTGAGAATGAGTTCCAGTGACAGCAACGTTCTGTCTTGCATAGACTTGATACTCGGGACCAAGATGCTTGAGGCCTTCCAGAATGCCATTGCGAACAGCAGTATCTCCGGACTGAGTATCGAGAACGAGATAGACGAAACGGTCACGTGGACTGTCTGTATCACCGAGAATAAAAGCGCGGGAGTACAGACGCTGTCTCACACCAGAACCGAGTTGAGCAGGGTCAGCATAGCCCATGAGGTTGACTTCAACGACGGGGCCGGTGATGTCAGCCTTGCCGACGCCGACGAGGTAGTCATGCGAAGAGGATGCTTGAGTGAAGACATTTTGTGACGAGGGTCGGTTTCTGAAAGGATCGTAGGAAGCTCTCCAGTGCCAGTAGTCGAGTTCAGGCAGGCCAAATGTATAGATGGCGGCGAAGATCGAGGTCAAGGCCAAGACGGCGGCAGTCAAGGCGACAGAGAGGCCGCTCCGTCTTTGATGTTGCGGCATGGTGGCGTAGGATGATGGTATAGCAGACGTACAGATCACGCAGTCATGTTCTCGTTAGTCAGATGATAGAGATGGTCTCAAACGCCTTCAACGGTTGAACAGAAAGCTAGCGGACGTCATTGTCTTGATGTTTATATAATGGTGGAAGCCTTCGGATGGCGGCGTTGGTGGACCCTCGGACTTCAAAGCTTCGGTGACCATGACAAGCTCGCCTTTCTTCCTGCAACACTCTGACTTGCTACACCTGTCGCCCTCTGGAGTGCAACTGGCTGGAGTCATGGAAGAACTACAACAGCGCCACCGCAAGGAGGCCAAAGACTTGCAATCAAAAATCACCCAAAAGAAAAAGGGCGCAACCAAGAAGACGCGCAAGGGCGTGAACGATGAATGCGACAACCTGGAGCGAGAGATGAAGGCTCGCCACCAGGACGAAGTCAAGGCAATGACTGCACCGACCATTGGTCAAGACGACGACGACCAACCAGACGACACAGACAGAGACCAAGGAGAAGAGACAGCAAAAGACGCAGACGAACTGGCCGACCGCACAGAAGGCCTCTCCATAGCCTCACCCACACCAGCGCCTCAGTCCACACAAGAAACACCAGCGCCAAAGAAACAGAATCGCGCCAAAGCCCGCCTCGCCCGCCGCGCCGCCGAACAAGAAGCCCTGATCGCCTCGGCCCACGACGAAGCCCAAGACATGCCCAACCTCAAAGCAGCCGAGCGCGAGTCCATGCTCGCCCACTTCTCCGCCCGCAAGCTCGCAGAGAAGGAAATACGCGCCGATGGTCACTGCCTCTACTCGGCCATCGCCGACCAACTCCACCAACTAGAAATCCCCTTGGGCCCAGCGCCAGACTCGACTCCAGATGTGGCAGCTACACTAGAGCCCTACAGACTAGTCAGACACGCAGCTGCCGAGTACATTCAAGCACACCCCAATGACTTTACTCCTTTCCTCGAAGAGCCATTGGACTACTACATCTACAAGATCAAGAACACTGGCGAGTGGGGAGGCCAGCTCGAATTGATGGCTCTGGCAAAGAAATACAATGTCGCCATCAGCGTCTTGCAGGGTGATGGCAGAGTCGAAGAGATCAATCCAGATAAGAGTCAGGTTGAGGCAGGCAAGCAGTTGTGGTTGGCATACTACAGACACGGCTTTGGTCTCGGTGAGCATTACAATTCGCTGCGTAAAGCTGGTTGAAAGAAAAGAGAAATTTTTGTGATGATTCGGTCATCGCAACTTCTACAATTCTCTATCGCTCATTGAGCAAAGCAGATCGATTGTAGAGGACAACCGCTGTTCCTCATCCGCTCATCTGCACTCAGATCTGCCACGCGCGCGCACGATGGGACTGGATGAGAGAATCTACACGCCTCTCATTCCAGCTTACCTTCAAGCCCTACAAGGCACTACATCAAGCACCGCTCACGGACATACGCAGACTGCCCGTCAAATACACACAAAAGCAGCAGGAGAACTGCTCCGTCTGTAAAGTATAACAAAACCTCCACTATGTAGGACCCAAGAAACGCATTCACATTTCATCTCAACTCTCCATCACTCTTATAGAAACCCACGAACCCTCACCCTTTCTACTCATCATACATTTCTCTGCTCAAAAGTTTCGAAACAGAAATGAAAAAAGGATCAAGTAAATCATGTCGAGAGGACAACCCTGCCAATCTAAAATATGAAACAATGGACATGACGAGGCCACTCTCGAGCAACTTGCTCCCTCTCATCAAGATCCAAGGAAGACCGATCAAGACCTTAAGGGTATCGTAATCAAGTCACTATCAGGTTACTTCATCAAAACTTTCGGGAGTCACAATCCCCGAAACATCATCTTTGCAATCTGGGAGTTTTGTGGTACGAATCAAGTCGGCAAAATCATACACGATGTTTCGTGCTGGAAAGCGCGTAGACGAAGGGGGATGATCTTGTGTGTGTCTAAGCATTCCAACATATACGATCAGGTTCTGACGGATGGCGATTATACAGGAGAATAAACTGTGAGCCCCTAGGTAAAGAGATGAGCAACAATGAGAGAATCAGATTAACAACTTTCTTGACTATGTAAAGAAAAGAGAGAACTAAGAAAACGACCAATCCACAAAAACGAAAAGGGGAATAAGCTACATTAACAACACGACGCGTGATTACAACAATTACAAACTCTCGCCTTCGGGGTCCATCCCGACTCCGTTCAGTAGATCCTCATCCTGTTACACCCCCACGATGGAATAAGAGTCTTTGATGAGCACTCTCTAGGTCGTCCACGAGGCTATTTAACCTCTGAACTTCTCCTTGAGCTTGGCAAGGAAGCCCTTCTTCTTGGAGCCCCTGCCATCATCGTCGGCCTTGGAAGAGCCGGCAACGCTGGTACGGTCGCTCTGGGGTGTGCCGCGGAAGAATCCACTAGATCTCTTGGTGGCACTTCTCTGGGGTGTGGTGGGTGCACTTCCCGTGCTGGTGGCAGGGACGCTGTGAGTTTCGGTACCGGTGGTGACCTGAGGTGCTGACTGCTGCGAAGAGTCGGGGCGAGTCATGGGGGAAACGTCGCGAGACTTCTCAGCAGGTGCTTGGAGAGTAGGTGCGGCGAGTGTCTCGGATGTGACGGGAGCGGGGATCTGAGCCTGGCTCGAGGCAGGGGCGTTCAGGCCAGAGCTGGCAGCGACAGCGGGAGTCTCGGCCTCACGGATGGGCAGCGTGCTCGTGGTGGCGCCGGAAAGACCGGTGTTATCTGTGAAAGCTCCAGCTTGAGTGGTGGCAGGCTGCACGGAAGTAGGCATAGCACTGTGACCACCAGTAAGATCGCGTGGTGCCTCGTCGTCAAAGCGGGAGGTTTGGGTACCGAGGGCGGTAGCACCAGTAGAACCTGTGGCAATGGAACCACCAGCAGCAAGAACGGCGGCCTCCATGTCAGACTCAATGCCAGAAGTCTTGACGGGAGCAGTTGCGCTCAATGCAGCAGACTCGGTGGGTGCAGGCTTGCCAGCCTCGTAAGTGCGAGGCACACGATCAAGCAATTCTCTCTCAACCTGGCTCTTCTCAGCGACAGCCTCAGGCTCAGCAGAGGCCTCGGGTGCGACGTGAGCCTGGTGCTGAGACTCAACAACAGCCTCAGGGACGGAAGAGTGAAGGTTAGGCGAGGCAAGCGAAGTGTTGGCGGAAGGAAGGCCGTGGTTCATGTTGTTGATTGCGCTGGCGACCGAAGGAGGGAGGAATGAGACGGGGTCTCTGCCTGTGGTCTCGGTAGTCTTCTCGCGGGCAGTGTAGGCGACTCCAGCAGCAGTAGCACCGAGTGCGGCAGTGCCGGCGGCAATGCCAGCAGTGGCTTTGCCAGACAAGCCCTGCTCGCTGTTACCAAGAGCACCAGACTCAGAAGTGGCGGGTGCCTTTTGTACGTGAGATAGGAGCTCCTGCTCAACATCGTGCTTCTCGTGAACAGCCTCAACGTTAGCTGCAGCTTCGGGCTCAACGTGAGCTCTCTCTTGACTCTCTTGAACGACCCCAGGGATCTGGGAGGTAGAGTCCAGACCAGTTGACTTCTGAGTGGTGTTCAAGTCTCTACCTGTGAGGTCAGAGGCCTTGTCACGGGCGGCGTAAGCAGCGCCTGCGGCAGTTGTGCCAATAGCGGCAGCTCCAGCAGTAAGACCGGCGGCGGCCTTGCCAGTGATGCCCTGCTCACTGCTACCGAGAATGCCAGATTCAGAAGTGGCGGGAGCCTTGTTGACGTGAGCCAACAACTCCTTCTCGACATCGGACTTCTCGTGAACAGCCTCAGGGTTAGCGGAAGCTTCAGGTTCAACATGAGCTCTCTCCTGACTCTCGTGGACAACCTCAGGAACCTGCTCAGAGCTAGACTCGAATTGAGTTGACTTTTGGGTGGTGTTAAGATCTCTTCCAGTCAGATCGGAAGCCTTGTCGCGAGTAGCATAAGCGGCACCGGCGGCGGTTGCGCCAATGGCTGCAACACCAGCGGTGAGACCTGCGGCAAGCTTGCCAGTAATGCCTTGTTCACTGTTACCAAGAACACCAGACTCTGAGGTGGCAGGTGCCTTGTTGACTCGGGAGAGTAGCTCGCTCTCCACATCGTGCTTCTCGTGAACAGCTTCAGGGTTGGCAGAAGCCTCAGGCTCGACGTGAGCTCTGTCTTGACTCTCTTGTACAACTTCAGGGACCTGCTCGGAACCAGACTCTAGTTGGGTTGTGTCTCTGGTGGTGGTCGAGGAAGGCAGGCCAACAGACTCGTAGGCCTTGTTTACCTGGCTAGAAACGGCAGCAGAAGCGGCAGCTGCGCCAGCGGTGGCCTTCTCAGCGACACCCTGCTCGCTCTTACCGAAGACGCCAGACTCGGAAGTTGCGGGCGCCTTGGAAACCTCAGAGAGAAGCTCACCCTCCATGGCAGTCTTCTCGCGCACGGCTTCGGGCGAAGCAGAGGCCTCTGGCTCAACGTGAGCACGCTCTTGGCTCTCGGTGACGACCTCGGGAACAGAGCCGTCAATCGTGGGCTCCTTGGTCAGGCTAGCCAAGGGCGAACCAGTGTAGGCATCGGTAGCCTTGTCTCTAGCGGCGTATGCAAGGCCGGCAGCAGTAGCACCGAGTGCGGCAGTGCCGGCAGCGATCTTGCCAGTGAGACCACCTTCGCTAGCACCTAGGACGCCAGACTCGGAGGTGGCAGGAGCTTCGGGGATAGAGTGCTTCAATTCATCCTCAAAGGCAGCCTTCTCACGTACAACATCAGGCGAAGCAGAGGCTTCGGGCTCGACATGAGCACGCTCTTGGCTTTCAGTGACGATATCAGGAACTTCCTTGGACGCAGGAGTAGGCTCAGTAGCATGCTGATAGGTCTCGGTGAGCTTGTCCTTGGCAAGTAGAGCAGCACCGATAGCGGTAGCACCAGCGGCAGCGAGGCC
The DNA here is from genome assembly GCF_000721765.1 of Aureobasidium namibiae CBS 147.97. Classification (NCBI taxonomy): domain Eukaryota; kingdom Fungi; phylum Ascomycota; class Dothideomycetes; order Dothideales; family Saccotheciaceae; genus Aureobasidium; species Aureobasidium namibiae. The sequence continues at coordinate 551,898 of NW_013581207.1, forward strand.
ACCAGCGATAGCCTCAGGGACGTGAGAGTCAGAGACGGCCTGCGCAGTGTTGGAAGCGGTTTGCGATGCGGTCGAAGCAGCGTTCGAGGCAGTTTGTGACACGCTTGAAGCAGCGTCGGCGACAGGGCTGCGCTCAACAAAGGCGTTGTTTGCGTTTACCTCGGGAACTGTCTGCTTCAGCTCGCTCTCTACGGCGGACTTCTCGCGGACAGCCTCAGGGTTAGCAGCAGCCTCAGGGCCGACATGAGCAGACTGCTGGCTCTCGGAAACGACCTCGGGAACGCCAGTGACGGGACCAGACTCGGCAGTAGCGTTTGCCTGGGGCACCTTCTCTTTCAGTTCCTCCTCGACCTCACGCTTGGTCTGAACGGCCGACGAGGAAGAAGCAGCTTCAGCGCTTACGTGAGCCGACTGTTGGCTCTCGGAAACGACGCCAGGCACACCACGGGCACCACGAGGCTCAAGAGGGACCTGGCCAGCAAGCTGGGCGGTAGTGCTCTGAGGGGCAGCGGAAGAGGTAAATGCGTTGTTAAAGTTGGGTAGGCGGTCGTCGCCGCCGTCGCCCATAGGGAGACTGGACTCAGGGATCATGTTACCGCCGATCGAAGGCAGGTTGAACATGGAAGCACCGTTCGCCTCGGCCTCGCTTTGGGAATCAAGCACCGGGGGAAGAACGGGAGCACCAGTGTCACTAACACCGTACTGCGAGCCATCACGGACAGTCGACTGGACGGTGTTGGAGGTAATCTTGCTGTGGTGGGGAACAGGCTCGCCAGGAGCGAGCTTGATAGGGTTGCCGATACCAGAGGTGGCAGGGATAGGGTTGATGCCGAAAGCTTTGGTGTCCTCCTCTTCTTCTTGAGCAGTAGACGGGGCGTAAGCGCCAGGAAGATCGTTCTCGTTAAGCTCACGCTCGCGGGGCTCGTTGGCACCATCGGTAGACGAGATTGATGGCTTCTTCAGCTCGGGGTCATCGCGCACAGTAGAGCGGATGGTGTTGGAGGTCAGAGTGCTCGGGTGAGGAACGGGCTCACCAGGGGCAAGCTTGACGGGGTTAGAAGGACCGTCAGTAGCAGGAATGGGGTTGACCATGAACTGGTTGAGATCAGCCATAGGTGTAACGGGAAATTGGCCTGGCAGGTCCTCGAAGCCGGGAGTCTCCTGGGGGAAGCTCGTGTCGTTGTTGGCATGCTGCTCGGAGTGGATGTTTCTTTCCTTTTCAAGCGGCACCTGGCCAGCGAGGGCAGCGGTGGTGGATTGGGGGTGCACCGAAGAGATGAATGCGTGGGAAGGACGCTCCTCGGGCTCGGGGCTCAGTTCTCTGGCTTCGACGACATTGTTAACGTTGCCCGAATGATCGGTCTCCTGCCTGGCAGTAGAGTCGGTTGTCCAGTTTCCGTCAACAACAAACTAGAGTGGAGAGCGGTTAACTGGGTACACTTGATGCCAAAAGCAATAGTGCTCACCTTGTAATGGATCCTGCTCTCTTCACCGGGCAGAGTCACAGTCTTGTGGAAAGAGTTGCCATTCTTGTCCAGCTTGATTGACTTTGACCAGTTGTCGAAGTCACCCGTCACGTAGACTTCTTGAGCGGGGTGGTTCCTATGGCACCATGTCAGCGATTGTGCTGTTGTAGCCAAGGATGGTGCGCATGTATTGAGCACGCGCGAGGATTGAGAAGTTCGCGCAGAAGGCCGAGATAACTAGATGCGACGCGATCTCTTGAGGTGTTGGACTCACCAGGTAAATGTGTATTGACCCATGTCGGCTCGCAATCGGCTGTTTCGCTTGCTAGGATTGAGTGGCCTATATGGAAGCGGCCTGGTGCAAAAGAGCTGACGGCGTGGGTTGGGAAGGATAGATAATGCGCTGCTGGTGACACAAGAGTTGCGCGCGCCTTGTCAAGCTTGCAGGAGAGAGCGACCACTTTGCACAGGCCTCCTTCGCGTTCGTGCGGTGGCTTTCTCTGTGGCTGATGACGATCCTTGGCTGACGGCTGACTGTTGACAGTTCGGTCTAGGTCGGTGGCAGGAATCTCGACGGCCTCTTTCGTCTTGTGAGTGTTTGATGAGGATGGTGACTCTGCTCAGAAAGCGACCCAGCTATATTATATTATACTTGTTCTACCACAGTCGTTTAGGCAGAACGGGTGACACCTCGGTTTTGTTTCCAAGAAAGACGTCATTGGCAGTTCGCGCCAAAACCCAAATCCTGGTGGGATTCTGTATGGGACGGCCGATCATTCTTCGGGAGCGCAACCCAGCTTTCTCTAGCTTGTACGGCCGAGAGGTATTTGGAAAGATGCGCATGGCTAATCACGAAGGCAGCAACCATGGGACATCGAAGAAGCACAGTCTCTCGCAGTGTATACCATCCATGTGTAAGCGACGCTCCAAACTCTACTACACCTCTTCCTGCCGTGGTAAGACAGATATGAAAAGATCAGGTGTTGCATAAGAAGCCCTACCTGCTGTATAACAACTTCTCTTTGGATCGAGCTCCGTGCCTTTACCGATTCTACCGCCGACGGGAGCTTGTTCCATTCATCTCTGTACACAATATTGCAGCTTTCTGTCAAAGATAGATTAGTAGAGCCGGACATACAGCTTGTGAACTACAGACCTTCTATCCAATGTGCCCATTCTGATCGCAGTGGGCCATACTTGTTTATTGTCTTGGCATGTCCGATTCGTATGCACGAAACAGGGAAGGCATAGGTAGCTATAGTCAGTCATACCTCATTATTTAGTGATGCCTCGAGGGTCTTTGATAATGCCAACCAGCGCAAGTTATACCAGTCGTGCTCTTTGTAGCCTTGTTCGACCCGAGTATTGGGAGTTGGACTTCTGCTGTGTGACCGTTGTCAATCTAGAGGAGTGCCGTTTGGGCTTCTCGAAGGAGCTTGGAGTAGCAAATAGCGTCACGAATAGTGGCAGTTGCAAGTAGTAGTAGCGAGGGGAACGAGACCAATTGGCCCCAAAAGCACGATGCTGCCAGCTCTCGCTCCTTCCTCTTCCTTCTCTTCATACGTTTTGTCTGTCGTCGATTCAGAAAGTGAAGCTCGAAAGTTTGGCCCGATATTATTGTCCTCTCGTCCAAATTGCTTCTGTCGTCACGCGCTCCGGCTTTCCCCCTCATTAGCTCATTGGCCGTCGCGCGCAGTTTCCCCCTCAATACCCTGAACAAAGTCACTAGGCATCAGGGCACCCGATTACTGAGCATCGCATCGCATCGCAGCACCGCATCAGCTCCATCTCATCACCTGTCGATCAGAGGTGACAGCCGCATCGAATCAGACTAGCCTACCACGGTCGTGTAGCTCCACGTCTGCGGGCTCCTGCACAAACGTCACGACCCAAGCTCCACCCAAGCTCACAGTACCTCTACCCACTTCCAAACAATGGCTCTTCCCGCCGACTACAAGCACGAGATTGAGACCCTCGAACGCGAGGTCCTGCAGAACAAGCCCACCGACGTCCTGCAGTTCTGCGCAAACCACTTCCTCCGCCGCCTAGAGTCTCAGCGACACGAGTTCCTGCTGGGCGCACAGCATTCCAACAAGACCATGGCCGAGAACAAGTTCCCCGGCAGCAACCCTTTCCACCAAGTCCAGCAGCCTGGAATGCAGCGTCTCGAAGAAGAGGATGAAATGGACACGTTCGCCTCGCCCACTGCCGCTTCCTTCCCCAACAACGCCATGAACCGTGACGCTTCTCCTTTTGCTGCAAATGCAAACCCCTTTGGTGCCAACAACTCCAGCTCCAACTCCACCGGCAGTCCCCTTGCCCCTTCTCAACCTGACCCTTCAGCCCAGCACCAAGATGGCTCCTTTGGAGGCTTCAACTTTGGTTTCGGCGGCGCTCAGAATGCAGGTGCTCGTGATCAGAAGGCTGGCGCCGGCGGCAACAACCAACAGTTGGACGTACCGCAAAACTTCCCCAACAACTACAACATGGGCCGCCGTGTGTCCGTCTCTGCCGAAGTCCTGGCCCCTTCGGGCACCGACGACTCGGACTGGAAGCCTCCTACCCACCCCAAAACTCAGGAACAGCTCGGCCGTCTGCGCGCAGCTGTGTCGCGCAACTTCCTCTTCTCTCACCTAGACGACGATCAAACCGAACAGGTCTTGGGCGCTCTGCAAGAACGCAAGATTCCCTCAAAAGATATCAAGGTCATTGCCCAAGGAGACGTCGGTGACTACTTCTACGTCGTCGAGACTGGCAACTTTGACATTTACGTCTCGAGCACTGGCAAGATCGAGCCCGGTGTGAATGGCATGGGCAACAAGGTCGCAACGTGCGGCCCCGGTACCTCTTTTGGTGAACTTGCGCTGATGTACAACGCCCCCCGTGCTGCGACTGTCAACAGCACCGAGCCCAGTGTCATCTGGCAACTTGACCGCATCACCTTCCGTCGCATTCTGATGGACAGCGCATTCCAGCGTCGCCGCATGTACGAGTCTTTCCTCGACAGCGTGCCTCTTCTCAACACCCTCACCCCGTACGAACGCAGCAAGATTGCCGATGCTCTCGAGACTCAGAAAATGCCTGCAGGAAGTACCATCATTCGCGAGGGTGACGTCGGTGACCACTTCTACATGCTCGAATCGGGTACCGCTGCCGTCTACAAGTCTGGAGTCGAGCAATCGCTCAAGACGTACAACAAGGGCGATTACTTCGGCGAGCTGGCCTTGCTGGACGACAAGCCTCGTGCCGCATCCGTAGTCGCCGAGACAGACATCAAGGTGGCCATGTTGGGCAAGAATGGCTTCCAGCGCCTTCTCGGTCCCGTCGAGAGCATTATGCGTCGCGATGATCCCAGACAGCGCGCAGCCTCGGCTCAGCCTTCTGTCTCGTCCTCTGCAGGACCTTTCTCCGACAGTGTCAACCCCTTCTCATCGTCCTGAAAAGCCGGGGAGCATGGTGTACACTTGACTAAGCGACAACGATTAGGTTGATATCACCGGGCAAGAATCAAAGGCGCCATGGGTCCCGTTTACTTTTTCTCATTTCTAGAGCTAGCCGAGCGACAGATGCCTAGTCATCATCCTCATGTATTCCTTGTTTTATCTTAGCTTAGGCTTTTCAGTAACGAAATACTGCTTCGAACCACAGACTATTTTGGAAATGCCACTTTTCGTCATGATCGAGAATCGCACAATTACGTCCCGCAACTCTATCACTATTCCTTGAAAATGCTTGTTGTCGAATAAGCATCTGCATCAAACCGGCCCACGGTTGAGGAAGCGGATGGTGGCCAGTTGATCCATGCCCGTTACGATGACGTGTGCTTCCGTTCCGTCTTCCCGTTTTGCTTGCTACAGTAGAACCTTAAGAAGCTTGTCTCTCCTACCTGATAGCCTTTACGCATCGATTTATTGTTCACGATTCACGAAGCCCTTGTTCATTGATTGCTAAACGGCCAATTGTCTCTTCCTCCACAGACGCTCACATCCAATTTCTATCTCCTACCGCCAATTCTTTCACCCAGCTCTTTCTTCAACCACAATGGACTGCCTTCCTATTCCTTTCGTCTGCTTCCAGTGCGGTACCGGTATGTTGAATGTGCCAATCTTCCATCACTTCCATGTCTGACCGTGATCAGATCAAAACCCTTGCCACTGCAAAGTCGTTGGCCCTACCATTGGCTTCGCCAGCGCCATTGTCCTCGCAGTAAGCAACTTGTTGCGCGTCAAGATGTATCCAACGCTAACCAGGTATTAGATCGTCTGCTGGCCTGCCTCGCTCTTCTGTGGCTGCTGTGCGACTGAAACCGGAAAGAAGTAACGAAATCCAGAATACTTGCTAAACACGAACATCTTTGCTGATACATATACCACAGAATGCTTGCAACTCCGGCCGATCTCAGTGGTTCAATCAGCAACGCTATACCGTTCTAGTGTACTCTTGTCCGATATGGTGTCTTTCTGTGGATAGATTCTAGGAGCTAGCAATGACGGCGTTCTCGACCTGGGTTTGTGGTATAGCTGTGCTGGGCATGGCTTGGTATGTTAATAAGTAGTTCTTCTGATCGGCGGCAAAGTATAAAGGTGCACATGCTGTTGTTACAAAACCTGCCTCCCCATGCTCAAGATTCCATGAAATTCGTCACGGTGCTAACTAGTCGTGACTGGTGCTTCAGAGACAGAGGGAGAGAGCTCCACCAGCTTCTTGACGCTAAAGCAATCCATTCAGGTTCATGAACAACAACTCACATCTCGCTTTCCATAACAGACTTTTTAGATGCCTTCACACTGCATTCAACATACCTAGCTCTTTCCTAACTCAGCAGCCGACCGGAAAGCACGCATTGCGTTTCCCTTCTCAGGCTATCTCAGACCGCAATCTCGACACATCACTTCGCAACCACATCCGGAGAGTAGAACGTGTTTTCCGTAGCCCACCTTCACTTCTTCAAACCGGATCATCAACACATAACAGCACACGCACAAATCGACGCGCCTGTCAATGCCACCTAAACGTGTTGGCCACCAAAAATTGCGCGCCGCACAAATCACCATCTTGCAATCGTGATTGATTATTATTCTGACTATGCAGCATGGAGACACCGGTTATCTTCGCTCCCGGCGCTGAGCAATGCTTCCAAAGTCCACTCTTTAGCAAGCTCGGTAACTATCTTGATCGACCTGAATGGTGGGAGGAAGGCGTAGCGACCCTCAATGCCTTCTTTGACGACAGCGCGCCACCAGTCAACGAACCCGATCAGAGATTAGAAGACTTGTTGGATCTTTTTGAACCTCTGAAAGTGGTCGAAGAACCTCAAGGATCAAGCAATGCCGTGGAGACCAACCTGCAACAAGACGATCAAGTCGGAGTTGCACCTTCCGTCATTGACAAGCTCGAAGATCCTTTGCCCCTGCCAGACAATCGCGTCCATGTCAGACCACTCCCAGCGGTGGATGTCAACACAATCAACGAAGCCATCAACACATCATCCCCCGTTCTTGCTAGCACAACGACAAGTACCAGACAGACAAGCCCTCTGCCCCGATCTAGCACTCGAGCATCATCCGTCATACCAGGCCCTGGATCATCGCTAGAGGATGCAACACTCGCACCTTCTCCATCTGAACCACCCAAGCCTCGCTCTTCTATCGACTTTGCCACAACCCACCACGAGGAGATCTCGGCATCTACGTACACTGACAGAGACAATGATGTGACTTTGACCGATTCATCGGCTATGACTCGGGATGGTTCTGTATCCATCCCGTTCGCGCACGTTCAGGACCAGGTGACCAACGAGCACACCAGTACCACGGAAGAACTCGGACCAGAATCAGGGGATGACCCTACAGGCCTCCAAGCTGTCAAAGACGAAGTCTCTGATGAATATGGACTCACTACCGCGATTGACTCCAGCATACTCACGCAAGACACTGACGCTACTGTCATCCATGATCCATATTCAGCAGCTGTTTCATTATTTCCACCGAATCCATACTCCGATATACCTCATGAATTCAATTTCGTTGCTCATGAAAACCCTCCGGCCGTGCTCGACACACAAGTCGGCGAGGACTGCCACAACGATAATGAGGGATTCTCCACCGATTCGACCTTGACTTCTTTGGCTTCCGATACTGCACAGCTACCCAATGATTACCTCGACCAACTCAACGACCTCGAGAGATGGCAGTTCAAAACACCATCTCCACCACCTTCATCGCCATTGAGTCCACCATCTCCAAGCTGGTTCACCACCAAACACATCGATCAAGATTCCATGGCTGGGGCTGTTTCAGGTGATGGTGGCGGTGTCAAACCATTGTCAATCCCGCCGACACCGAACAAGCCCACTGCAGAGCTTGACACGGCCCCGTCTAGCACATCAAGAAACATCAAAGGCTTGCGAATCACCACTGGAGTCACGGATGAGCTTAACGGAAACACAAGGACGGAGGATGCAGAGATACCCACAGCTTCCACAGCAGTTTTCAATGAAAAGCGCAAGCAAGAGGAGCCTCATCCAGAAGAGCCGTCCCAAAAGAGACGACTCGGTCTAAGAACAAGAAACGAGGAGCAATCGAAGGCCAATACAGAGCCACATATCTCATCTGGAGTGGGGACACTCAAAGACACATCGAAGAGAGCCCAGAGGGACAGAAGCAAAACAGGTTCGAAATCTACCCAGCGCGATTCACCCGATGAGTTGGCTCCAGTCTCACCAGACGAGCTTGCCAATCCTCCTGTATCTAATCCATTCGGGCTGAACAAAACTCCTCTGTCTTTGGCAAAACTCAAGCCCAACAGATCGACAGCCACTCGTTCGCGTACCAAGAAGCCAGTTGACACATCTGCTCCTCTCAGAAAACTCGTAGGTATTGCAAGAGCTACCAGAGCAGCAGTTAGCAACAAGGAACTGGCTGGACTTCTTGGAGCTTCGCCACCTCGTAAAGCTGAAGAGAAGTCAGAAATCGATATTGGCGGACGATTGCGTAGTCAAGCTCGTACTCCTGCTCCTTCTTCCGCTCCTTTTTCCACTGCTGTGCCTACTCCGGTACCCGAACTTGTAGCCAGTGCCGTTCCTAAACCTACTACAGAGAGTACAGACGTTGATTCCACTGGAGCCCCCAAATCAGCCAACACGGATACACCACCACCGAAGAGGATACGGCTTCCTGGCGCCAACCCGCTAGGTGCCATGGAGCTCAAGGAGCTGGGATCTCTTCCGATCCTTGAGACCAGAACCAGAGCAAGGACCGCGACAGGCGAACCAACATCAGAACCAATTGCTGCTCAACCTACAGCAAAACTTGCATCAAAGCGCACCCGGCCCAATCTCAAAGTCGCTGCTCCAGATTCTGCTGAGGCCGACGAAACTGGAGGTCAAGACGCTGCAATTGATTTTATTCCTGTGCCTCCGCTTACTCTCACCTCTACTCCTGCATCGAAACAAACCGCACAAGATAGAGACACCACCAAAACCGAGACGAATGGCATAGGTGATACGGACGCATCATCTCCAACCAAGAGGAAGAGGCTTACCGGAGCCAACCCTCTCGGTGCTCTAGAAATCAAGGAGCTGGGCTCATTCCCTGTTCTCGAGAACAGAACTAGGTCAAGGACCGCAACAGTGGAGCCGACTCCCGAGCCAACTGATGTCCAACCTCCCGTCAAATCGGCACCAAAGCGTACAAGGTCCAATCTTAAACTCCCTGCTTCAGATACTGCTAACTTGGGCGAAACCGACGGCGCAAAGAATGCCACTCCTGGCCCTATGCCTATACCTACACCTGCAAAGCGTACCAGAAAGCCAGCTCCAAGACCTATCGCCAAACCCGTTGTATCTAGTCCGTTCGCTTTGGCAGCAAAGTCCAAGGGCACACCAGCTGCATCCAGGAAGAAGGCACCTGCGAAACAGAAAGCAGTCAACGCTGACAAAGACAATGAAACTCCCACTGGGCAGTCAACCGAGACGACAATCAAGAGAAAGCGTGGAAACGATGGCGAAGAGGCCGAGAAGGGAGCTACAAGATCTAGTAAGAGGATTGCCGGGGCAGAACCTGAAGTTGGACGATGAGCTTATGGGGGTGAAATAGCGATACTTTCTTGCTTCTGAGGATGAGTTTCTAGCTTGTGTGCGAATTGGTTGCTTACAAAGATGGATGACACTTTTGTGGTTGCACTGACTCGTCGCTCAAAGCTTCTTAGTTCCTGCCATACTTTGACTGGTGTTTAGCTCGCTCTAGACACAACTCACAGAAATCCACCCTCAATTCAAATCCCACACTCTTCCATTATGCCATCCTCCAAGCCCCACCCTACTGCTCCGGCACCTTCCAATCCTCCTTATTATACTGCTTCGGCCACACTCCATTCTTTCCCGGACTGATGATACCTTTGGGATCAAGAGCAGCTTTGATCTTGTCATTCAACTTCATCTGCGCGTTATCGTTGAAACTGTATGTATCTGCAATCTGATCCATGACGCTGAGATGGGTTCTGTATTCGCCCCAACCGCGCTTTGCTGCGTCGTCGATCAAGGTGCGGATGAGCCAGTGGGCGCGCCGGCGTGAGTCTGGGTCTTTGCGGTCGAAGACTATGCAGACTATGTGGTGCATTTCGCGCTGTGGAGTCATGAGTTAGTGCGCTGCCAGGGAAAAGGGGAGAAAGGGATGGAACAACGTACCATTCCCACGACAAAAGTGCCGATGAAATCGAAGCCGGCTTCCTCGCATCGTTGGCGGGTGACTTGGTATTGAGCTACACCGTCATCACCAGACACTTTGGCAATAGGTGAGAAGAATAGGTGTGCGCCATTTGGTAGCCAATCGACCCATTTAAGTTCCGTCGTGCTTGGGATGCCTTGTAGTGTATCGTTTCTTGTTTGAAGCACGATGTTGTCGGGCATATCTTTGGGCTCGTAGTATTTTGCTCCAGGGATCTGGAGGAAGGATTGCTTGATCACTGAGAGTAGGACCTCGCGGACGGGAGGGGGGCCGTAGACTGCGCCGTAGAAGTTCCAGCGTCCGAGGTTGAGCTTTTCGGCAATGGCGTCGAGTTCGTTGTCGGTCAGAGGTTTGTCTGAGTCTGTGTATGATTTTCGATTGCCCTATTGTCAGAGTTAGAGGGTGCGTGTTGATGGTAATTGAGTGCTTTTACTTGCCATAACAGCCGCATCCAACAGGATGTGTCGCATGGTAGGAACGTTTTGCAGTACCATACCCACTCTGAGAGGTCTGATGATCTCCAGAGCTTGATGCAGGTTTTCGTCCTTCGGCAGAGTGATGAGGTACTAGGTGCGTCAGCCCTTGTACTTCAAGAATTCACATTACCACATACGCTTTGATATCCACCAGGATTGACCATGAGCCAAATACCCATCTTGACGACAATACCCAGAGAAGACTGAGTAAAGATGCCATCATTGTAGGGACCAAAGCCATAGTTGAACAATCCCCACGTCTCGTTTGCAGCTTGCTCGTGTGGAGGCGCATTGGGGTCGGCGTTTGGGTTTGGAAGACCACCCATTCCCGAGCGCCATAGAGTACCGTCTGGCAGGACGACTTCCATACCGCAGTGCATCATCCAATGATCTCCGTATGGTGTGTATCCGACACCACGCTCGACAGTGTTTCCAATCACTGAACCGCCTCCGAGGTCAGGAACATCAATCCAGAGCTTCTCGCGCAAGTTGTTCTCAACCAGGTAGTTGTGCAAATCACTGTGGAAGTCAGCAACAGCGCTTTCAGCCTGACCGCGAAGGACTTACATGAATGTCACTCCTGGCTCGACGAAAGCAAAAGCACCATCAACATTGACTTCCAAGATCTTTGCCATATTCTTGCCCATATCGAGACCTATGCTTCCTGGAACTCTTGGTGCTGCACCTCCGTATCCGACGTTTCGACCGATGCTGAAGGGCCACACGGGTATCTCGAACTCGTTGCACAGTCGCATGATGGCTTGCACATCAGGTACATTTTTAGGGGCGACAACGGCCGAGCTGACGAAATACTCCTTTGGCGTGATGTGGTACATCTAGATTGCACATTAGCAAGTCATTTCATACTCCAAACGAATCGGTTGCATACATCGTAAGCCTTGCTGGGATCAAGGTAAGACTCATGCTTGAGCTCATTGTCACTAGAGATGACCGTGGCATTTTCAGAGCCAATAATATCAGCAATGCGTTGCATAAAGTCGTTGAACTTTTCCAAGCTTGTGTTTGGAGGCAGAGTCAAGGGGCGTCTTTCTGCTTCTGGGCGACTGCCGTCAGGAGCTCGATATGCTCCTGGAGCAGTACCGACGCCAATGCCATCTTCGCTTGCCAGTTCGTTCTGCTTCATGTTGGGTAGTTGTATGATTTGGATTTGGTTGCTTGTTTGAAGGTAGGCATGGGGACTAAGTCATATCATCTTGCCCTGATGATCTTCCCACTTTGAAGTGGGGTTTGAGAATCAACTGCCGGTGGCGACGTTCCATGAGAGGCCATTTGGTCTTGAGGTGAGGGGTCAAACAGTAAAGCCAAGAAGTAGCTGAAATGTCTGAGGGTCGTATTAGGGTTTCTCGGTCACAAGGATTGATTGTTGCCCCATCATAGGCCACAGGATCTGGCGAATGTGCATTCATGACGAGCAAGACGGATATTGCAATATAGATAGGCATCTCAGGCTGGCTGTTGTGGCCCTAGATATGCAAGATGAAATCAAGTTGGGCACTGCATGACTGCTCATGAAGTTGTTTGGCAGCTGTGGTCCTCCGCAGCTTCCACCGGAGTAGAATCCGTCTGGTGGGGATGAGTGGGGGGGATGGCAAGGAGAATCACCGGTTCGGCTATCCTACCATCCGAGTTCTTTATACAATTGTACAATTACAGCCTATAGCATAAACACCAGTCTCATCCAGCCATCTATACACTAAGCCCAAGCTCCAATAACAGACATAAGCATAGCTCCCAAAAACACACAACCCATCATAAACGCCAACCGCTTGTGACTCCTCGTCTGTGTCTCAAAGATAAAGTCTCTAGCCAGCAACTCCACCAGTCCATTATAGACAAGTACACCAGCGCTGATTGCATCAAACACACCAGCAATGACTTTCTGTTGCAAGTCAGCCATCAAACCCTCCTGATTTACTTGCAAGAACTTACAGCTTCATAACTATCACTGTTATAAGTATTCCTCACACCCAACCCTATCGCCATACTGATGGGTGTAGTGATACCATAACCTGCAATGCACACCCAAGGTAACCACTGCTTATACTTTGATGGGAAATAAATGGTAGATAGTCGAGCACCAATACCGAGGCCTTCAAATGCTTGATGGAACATCAAAACGACATACAAAGTCGACCACTCACTGCCTGCAACACCAAAGTTGAGGCCAATAAACACGGAGTGCCAAATGATTCCTGCTTCAAGGATGGAAAAGGCGGCGAATTCTTGTGCAAAAGCTACTTCCTCGTGTTTGACTTGTTTCTCTTCGTCGGTTCTGGATCTCGTGACTCGGACTGTGGTTGTCGGGCAAGGGGATAGGTCGCTAGTAACCAAAGACTCGACATTGGTGGCGTGTACATCCAACCCATATTTGTCGGCAACGTATTTCTGGGCAGTGACATCGATGGCGAAAATACTCATGCAGGAAGCGAGCATGATGGCGGGTGTCCAAGGATATATAGACCAGTTTCCTGTCATGCCTACACAGCTATTCGTGCCGATATTCTGGTATGCTGGATCGAGCCTGTTTACTCATTAGCCCTTGCCGCTCTGTCTCTGCCATCTGCCGTCTTACAAATGTATAAAAGCTGTAGACACAATGACTCCACTGCCAAAGTATCGGGCAAACAAGTATACAGGAGTTGGAATGCGTAGTCTAGGCATCTGTTTGCCGATATAGGGAAACGCCGTGCCTAGTGTCGATACAACCAGCATGACAAAGACTGCCGATATGCGGGCCGGAAGATGGCCATTGTATTGATTCTCGCCGATCTGCAGGTAACAGATAATGTCTCTAGCACTAGCGGTAGTGAGGTCGACATTGGTCGGGTCGAATGCCATGATGACTGAGATATACTCTGCGAGTAGTGTTCAAGGTCAGTCCAGAGAAACAATTGTTCGAAGGCTTTGTGGGGGATGTTTGTTTTCCTTGTGGTCGGTACAAATTCCAGCACCTTGATGGGCGCATATTGGGCAACGCGGAAGTAATATACCACGGGGTCGGAACATATAGGGAGTGTCGGCGGGTGCCAAATATTGCCAATTGCTTGTTTGCCAATGTCATGACATTGATGCGAGGTCTTGGTGAAAGCTTGGCTGAGTAAATCGACGGGTTGGCCGCGTGGATTGTGATAGTTTGTCACACAGCTTGGGTGAGAAGCGAGACTCCTCTTCATGGATGGAATGTCGTTGTAGACGCCATATCTCACATCAGCATTGCGATATTCTTGGTACCTACAATGACTCGCTTCTATTCTGTCATGCCTTCTCTTCCCCTTCTCCCGCAAACTCGACCAGAGCCGTACCAGCTTTACACAGATCTCCAGCCTTGTGTACAACTTTGGCAATGACGCCGTTATGTGGTGCCCTGATGACCGTCTCCATCTTCATACTCTCAATCACAACAAGTGCTTGGTTCTTCGTGACCGTCGCACCCTCTTCCACCTCTACACGAAGAACCTTGCAAGGCATGGGCGCCAAGACGCTGTTTGCCACATCTTTCATGCCCAAGGCCTTCTCAGCCCACCTAGGCACTGCTAGCTGTAGTCGATACTGACGCCCTTGTTGGAAGAGGATCAGCTTATTTGTCTCAGGATCTCTGATGATCCTCGTCTCGAGTCTGGTGTGAGGGTAGAATGATTGGAGGATGTTGTTGTTCTCATCGAGCTTGCTGGTGACTTGAAGGGCTTGTTGGCCTCCGACCGACACGGAGAAAGTGTGTGGGCCGACATGCTGGACGCTTGCAGTGATAGACGTCGCACTACTATTGTTGCCGTCGGCTGGAATCTCCACAAGGTCGAATGTCCTTGGGCCAGATAGTCCAGTGTTAAAGCCAATGGTTTGAGAGGACAAGACAGAGTTGTTATCGCTCGAACCTTGCTCTGCGATATAGAGACCAACGGCTGCCTGGGTCCAGGCTTCGTCAGGGACTTCGACCTTGCGGAACAACTCATCTTTGTTCTTCTCGATGTAGCCGGTTTCCACTTCGCCCGCAACGAATCTGGGACTGACACACATGCGCTTGACAAACTCAATATTGGTGATTGGCCCAGCAATCTCGTATTTTTCGAGAGCAGTCTTCATCTTTTGCAATGCTGCGTGTCTATCAGGGCCTTGAATAATAAGTTTCGCAATCATTGGATCATAGTGTGATGTGACCTCATCTCCGACAGCAAATCCTGCATCGATACGGACTGTGTCGGTGATTGCAGGAGTTCTCAGATGCAGGAGTTTGCCCGAATCTGGCACAAAGTTCCTGTTTCAGTCAGTATTGCACACACCTGCATAGCCACTCGGTACTTACATGTCCGGATTTTCTGCGTATATGCGTGCTTCGATCGCATGACCACGAGCCTTGATTCTCTCGTGAACCTCTTCCTGGGTGAGAGGCAATTTGCCTCCTTCTGCAACAAGAATCTGCCAGTGTACCAAGTCTTCACCAGTCACCATCTCGGTAACAGGATGTTCTACCTGTAGACGAGTATTCATTTCCATGAAGAAGAATTCGCCCGAGTCATTGTCGAAGATGAACTCGACTGTACCGGCCCCTTCATAAGCAACAGCGAGGGCAGCAGATCGAGCCTTGTCCCAAAGGTCTTGCCGAAGGGCCTCGTCCAGATGAGGCGCCGGTGACTCTTCGAGGATCTTTTGATGTCTTCTCTGGATACTACAATCTCTCTCGCCCAACGCAACACAGTTTCCGTGTTTGTCTGCGAAGACTTGGACCTCGATATGGCGAGGTGTAGTAATGTACTTCTCAACCAGCATGACATCGTCGCTGAAAGAGCTCATAGCCTCAGATTTCGCGGAAGCCAGTTGATCCAAAAAGTCATCAGGAGATGTGGAAATGCGCATGCCTTTACCGCCTCCACCCTTGACAGCTTTAAGCAAGACAGGGTAGCCAATCTGTGCCGCTTGGTGTTTGAGGAAGTCAGGATCTTGATTCGTGCCATGATAACCAGGAATGCAGGGAACACCAGCTTTAGTCATGATATCCTTGGATCGACTCTTGTCGCCCATGGCCTCGATAGCTTTCCATGGAGGACCAATGAATTGAAGTCCAGCTTCGGTACACTTTTTGGCGAAGTCTGCATTTTCACTGAGGAAGCCGTAACCAGGATGAATGGCTTGACAGCCATGATCGCGAGCTGTTTGTATGATTCGGTCGCCATTGAGATACTGGCTGGGATCGCTGAGATTGATAGCAAAGGGAGAGCTCAAAGCATGTTGACTGTGTGCATCTGGATCTGTGTAAAGTGTTGTGGTTCTGATGCCGTATTGAGCAGCTGTCTTGCCGACTCGAAGAGCAATCTCTCCTCTGTTTGCGATTAGAATAGATTGAAGTGGTTGTCTCTCTGGTGCTTGGTTCGGAGCTGTGGTGCTCTTTAGTCGTTTGGTTACTGCAGGAATAAGACCGCGATGGCCTCTAGTATGGCGGAACATGTTTGTTGATCGGGTCAGATCACGAATTCAGGGACTTGTCAGAATGGTACTTAGCGAGAGCAAGAGTTGATGAAGTGCTGCACGGAAGCCGCGCCGAGGGTAAACGCAGGGCGCGTCGTGGGGGGCGCATGCGGGGTCACGGTACCTGCTCCTTGGAGAAACTTGGAGCATGTGACCATCTTACAATCGCATGCCCTCATCACACATTACACCGAGCGATCACAACTTGTTGGAAAGTCGAAGATGAACGACCAGCTCTGCAACCGTGTTGGAAGACAAAGATGGTGTCCTACAGCAGGAAAAGGCCGAAGCAGCCGCACCCCAGCCACCGTCATCATCCCGCGATATTTCCGTCTCATCACACTCATCACAGCCTCGACCATTTCTGTCCAATAAATTTAAGATCTCGAACTGCAACGACAGATATGCATCAGACTCCTCAGCATCATCTCATGGCAGGACGTGGTCCTTTAGGGCCTCATTTTATCATCTTCTTGGTTCTTGCTGAGCGCCTAGGCTTGGTCTATTGGTCCGGAACAGTTTTCTTCCTGAGCGAGACACTGCTGCAACACTGCCACGCACATATTGCATACTTGTTGACATCATGGTTGGCTACACCAAAGATTTCCAATGTTGGATCCGTGTACCAAGAAATCTGCAGGAGGTGATGCAAGAGATAAAGTGTTGTCATTAATAGAAATGTCCTCAAGCTCCAGAAAACTCCATCATCCCTCATTTAATCAACATGAATAGGTCGCAGACGTTGATGCCCATTCTCAGTATCCTCAGGCGCATCTTCCAGTGCCATAATCTCTTCAACCAACAGAGCTTCCGGCAGCAATTCATCGGGCAAAATCCAATTCTCATCCAGCAGTCCCTCTTGCGCTTCCCTTTCAGCCATCGCCTCCTCCTCAGCTTCCCTCTCGAATCTCCTCTCCTTAGCCGCATGACACTCCCTATACGCTTCGCTAGTCTCCTTTTGCCAATTGCCTTTCGTCCTCAAATGCCAAGCATCCGCTGTCAACAAAACCGGATACCTGACAAGCAAATCCACAGGCGCGTATCTGCCTTCCTTTTCGCCCGTCCCCTATACGTGAGCGCGACCGGTGTGCAGTGTCATTTTATCCATGCGTGTAAAGTGCAACACCAAGTCCCAGATGAAGGTTATGAACCACAAGAGCATGTTGGCGAGGTCCACCCATACTGCATTCTTCATGCGAATTTGACCGCTTTGGTGTGGTGTTGGGTGCGCATTGATGTAGATCTTGCCGAAGATGCCGAAGACGATTGCCCAGAGGATGCTGTTTGTCTCGTCAATATATGATCCTTCATCTCAGACACCAGCCGGGGAAGACAACGCAAGATGGGGGAGGAGAACTTACAGCATAACCCCGTCCCAGAAGAACCGCAAGGTGTACTTGAACAAGAAGAAGAATACACTGATGGCAGACAAAGCGCCCACCACAACCGCATACGTCCACTTAGGGTCTGCGGCGACGTGCTTCCTCCTCGCCTTATCGAGATCGTAGCCATAGAGTCCGATGACAGTGATCGCAAGCACGAATTGGAAGACGCGGAGCACAAAGCGTATGTATCCGCCAAAGGAAGAGCGGTCTTTGAGTGATTGAAACATATTGCCTTGTGGTTATATGTCCAGAATAGTAATATCGAGTTGTTGTCCAAGGAATAGATTTATCCAAGCCTGGGTGTTGGATGGGTGGTAAGATTTTACTCAGTTGGCGATATTAGTCCTGTGGTAGAGAAGCGGGAAGGGAAAGAGCAAAGCAAGGAGCAAGAGTGAAGTTGGTAAGGCAGTGACTGGCTCTGGCACGTGTGATCACAAAGGAATGCCACCCAAACAACTGTACAACGCAAACTTACTCAAAATCCCCGGTGCTTCCAAACTGCTGTTAAATAGAATCCAAACGAGTCGCTAATGTTGAGCGCAACAGCAGAAAGCGTGTTTTTTCAGCTGTCGATGTGTCAATGTACAAGACCGTCAAGGATCAGATGTGGAAATAAGTCCCACATCCGTCGACAAGGCATTTATCTATCGGTGTGTCTGCATGCATATACAAGGTAAACATTAGGCGAGATCGTTGTTCGTCAGAGGCTTGAGAGGACCCTGCTTTGGTTCGCTTTGTTTACAGACAAAACTTGGCAAATCCCACCGCTGATTGGTTGATCTGCTGCACACCATGATTGCACACATGTGAGAGATCATCTTCTGACAGCGTTACAAGAAACGAATCGAAAACAAGTGCCTGACTCTAAACTCCGAAATGGTGCCTCTTGTGCTGAAACCTGGTGACGCATGGTATGGACTGCCTGAGACTCCATAGCTGACTCTAACGATGAACATGAAGAATAACTCGGCAACAACAAACTCCTTCTACTTTCTGGCCCGGCCGCTTCTTGTAGTCTTAGTGTCAGGTGCCTTTGTGTCTGCAGTCTTGCTCTGGCTACTTGCAGTTGGTGCAGCAAAATTGCGCAACTGTCGCTTGGGCTTTTCTTCCGGCACCTGCTCGTCTGCAGCTTTGCGCTTCCGCGTGATCGGCTTTGCGATAGATGTGGTGGAAGATGTGTTCGCTTTTTCGTGACTTGCTGTCGGTCTCGGTTTTGTCGATTTCGTTGCCTCGGCCTTGGGTTTGACAGGCACGTCAGTCTTTGGCTTCACACTGGGCTTGTCGTCTGCAATCTTGACTTTTGGCTGTGATGTCGCTGATTGGCGTGCTGCTGGTTTGGATCTGGCAGATCCATTCGAAGGCTTCGGGACATCTTTCTTGCTTCGTTTGTGAATATGAGCTGGCTCCGGAGCAGGTTCTTCCGTCTCGTCATCTTGTTTAATCTCTTCGGACAGAGGGTGCTTTCGTTTCTTTCCAGTTGATGGTGGCTCAAGCAATGCTTCAGTGGACGGGACAGAAGATTTTGGAGCAGCGGGCAGTCCTGCTGCCACACTGTCCTGGGGCGAAGAGTCCTGAGACGCGCCAGATGTGACGTCTTCAGACGGCCTCCTGGTATCCTCGTTCTTTTCTTCGCTGCCGCTTTCATTATCGTCATTCTCTTCCTCGAGCGAGACACCCTGACCAGAGAGCCACTGCCCCATCGATGAATCACCGCCTTCCTCGGTCACTTGATTCACCATGTTTGATGTCAGGCTCTCGAGGAGATCTTCAATGCCAGCACCACCACCGCCTGCCAGCATCTGCATCATGGCTTCCATCATAGAGGATTGGTCCTTGCCAGTCATGCCCGAGGCGGATAGTCTTGCGGCGAGGGCGGATTTGAGCATTTCCGGGTCGATGTCCTGCAGCCCCATGCCCTCCTCGCCGTCTTGGCCATCTTCGTCTTGATCCTCCTCTTCCTCGTCATCGTCATCATCATCCTGGTCTGACTCGGCATCGTCTTCTGACATGTCCTCCCATTCAGCCTCCTCTTTATCGATCTTGGCCGAATGTATGGCCATGTAAGATGTGGTGAATACAGCGGGCCGGTCTTTTAGAAGTTGTCGCCAGTTGGGCAGTAGGGCCGTCGGTTGCTGTGGCTTCTCGTAGACGGGGCAATTGTGATTGAGGCTGAAGGCTTCGTGCGAGGACTTCCACAGGACGGAGGGATAATCTTGAATGCCACGCAGTCGAATCTTCTTGATGGTGTCCTTGATGTCGTCGGCTCTAGACTTCTTTTGGTTGTCGGCAGTCGAGTGCTGTTGGGGAGCGATGTCTTGGTCGAAGATTTCGCCATTGCCGTACTCGATCTCGGACCAGAAGTTGTAATTGTCGTATTCTTCATATTCGTCATCGCGGTAGTACAGGGCGGGAGCTTCGGCTATGGCTCCAGAGGCGAGCTCATCCTGGGAAAATTGTGAGCAATGGTTTGCTTATGATGGTTCAAGGCGACGTACAGCCAGATCGTAGGCTCCTGCATCGGCGTAGATGTAATCATCGTCGTAGTCGTATACGTCGCAGTCGGAGTCGTAGTCGACGTCGTAGCCACCGGACATGGCTGGAGTTGGGCGAGGGCGCCAGAGTACGAGGCGGGACGATGACGAAGTTGGTTGTTGCAGAGAAAGCGATGGCAGGATGACGGGATGATGCTTTGAGAGGGTCGGAAACAAAGGAGTGTCGTGTCTGGGTTGAGGCGGCGCAGAAGGAATGGTCAGCGCCGGCTGAGCTGATGCAAAGTCGATCGTCTGGTACTGGTCCTCTCTCTTTGGCAAGTAGTCTGCATTTGTCTGCAATAGGCAAGTCGCAACCGGAGTACTCTACTGTGCAGCGAGTACGAGTCTCTTCAGCACCCATTTGCACGTAAACATTCCCCACATTTTTCCCTCCAACCCGTTTAGCCGATCTTGAACCCTGATGAGCTCTCTACATAGCTATTGCTCCTACATACGAACTACCCATACGCAGATGGTGCGCGAGCGTGTGATGAGACACGCAAGTAAAAGCTGGAGTTCATGTAAAAGTCATGTAGTTCATATTCAAGTCTCGCAAGACTGGTGGCAATGATGCGTCTATATACAAGTCGTAGCCTCATTATCTTAGACGAGGTACCTGAAGCCCTGTCTCATTCTCAGTGCCTCATCTGGGCTGTCCAAGTACTCCTTCTCAGCAGTGTGCTCAGCAACATCGGGTCTAGTAGACCATGCTTCGGCCTCTCCAGCCTCGAGCTTCTTGTTCAGATTGACCAAGATCATCTTCATGACGACACATCCGGCGATCGTGACACCAAACATGGCTGTCACAATACCATATGAGTTGCGGTATCCGTTGGCCGTGAGATCCCAGACGTATGATCCAGCGACGTTTCCGAGCTGACTGAACGCGTTGACCAGAGCAATCGCGACGGCACGTTTGGCAGGTGGTCTAGGGAAACTCGATGAGATCCACGAGTAGAAGACAATGAATCCCGCATAGGAACTTGCTTGCAGGAACAGAGCAACATAACGACCTGCCGTGTTCAGGGTAGACATGTTGATAATGAAGCCGATAAGTCCAAGACAGATGGGTCCCACAATATGCCAGAACTTCTCTTGAGTGCGATCGGCGTGCCAGGCGTTGATGAGGGAAACAATACAGGCGAATGCCCATGGGGGAGCGCTCATGAGCAGAGTAGGAACGTAACCGAAACCCAGAGTCTTTGTGAGCGAAGGGAAGAAGGCGTTGAAACTGAGACCAACCACGTAGGCGGTGAGAGTGAACATCAAGACGTAGATCTTGGGATCTTTGAGTGCCATCAAGAGACCGTCAAACACACCGTCTTCGGTGCTGTCTTCGTCAACTTCACCAACATCCTCGATCATACGGAGCTGAGCGACCTGCAGCTCCTCCTCGGTGAAGCCTTTCGAGTTGGTGGGCAGATCCGGCAAGACGAAAGCAGCGGTAATGGCAACACCCATGGTGACAGCTCCTTCGATCCAGAACAACCAGCGCCATGCCGCGTGGCCAAGCACACCTTGCATATTCGACAAAACACCAGCACCAACAAGTGCTGAGAAAGCGTTGGAGATGAGGTTGCCGCAGAAGAGGAGAGCGTTTCTCTTGGTCAATTCGCTGCGAGTGTACCATTTCGAAAGGATAAGAAGAGCGCCGGGCAAGAATGCAGCCTCGACGAAACCCAAGCAGAATCTTATCGCGACCATTCCACCGAAACCTTGGGCGACTCCGGAGAGTGTCGAGATCAGACCCCAAAGAAGCATAGCTGCACCGATGTACCAGCTGGGTCTTGTAATGCGGTTGATGATGATATTGGAAGGGACCTAAGAAGGCGGTTAGTTTCATGTCTCCTGCGGAGGAACCAGATAGACATGCCTGCATAAGAATGTATCCCACATAGAGAATACTCAAACATGTTGCGTACTGTGTGTCGCTGAGATTCAAATCCTCTTGTAGGCCCTTCAACCTGGCAGCTGCCATGTTGTTGCGATCCAGATAATTCATGATGTAGATCAAGATGAACAGCGAGCATCTAGCATCGAGCTTCCGCTTCATCGACTTCTCGACAACCTTGCGACGTTCCGGGTCCATAGGTGGGTGTTGACTGTGGAACGCCTCAATCGGCGTCTTTTCGGCGTCATAATGGCTGCCGCCATCCTTCTTGAGATCGTCGTTCATGGCTGCAGAGGAGCTACCAAGGCAGAGTGAGATGAGAGAGACCAGTCCATGCCTGGGGGTCCCTCTTATTTATGTGACTCCATGGGGTACTCCACCCAGAAGATATTGCAACCCCGGCATGACCCCAATCAAGACGTCCCCGGTACCTCGCCCCATATATTGATCCACACTTCTCGTCTTGGCCCGTAGAAAAGATGGAGGAAAACACGGCATGCGGTGGTCGACGTTCGGATAGTGCAGGATTTAGTCACGACGCTGTGACCATATCCTAGGGCATAGGGTCACTGTCGCCCCTACCAAAGACCCGAGATTATCCGCTTATAGCAATTTCTTGTCCGTCACACTGGTGGTTTTCAACGAAGCGGCAAAAGAAGAGGCAGAAATTTGGCGGAGATTCGGCCCGTTCTTCTTGCATGATGCAGGGTGCAACACCACCGGAGACAAGCATTCAGCTGGAGGATCCTTGGGAAGCATTCGACATGTCGTACGAAGTGCTTGTATCGTGCCTTTGTCGACGTGTCGCAGAGGGAAAAGCCATGCTGAGTTGTGCTTCGAGAGTGGACAAAAGCAGGCTCTTCACCTATTGGCCATCGTGCTTGAACGCGCCTTCCGGCGCCAACCGGAGCTTGATAGGACAAAACCTCCAAGCCCTGTGCTCCATAGCTGGCTTGTGAGCATGTATAGATCATCGAGTACTTTTATGCAAAGTTATGAAAAGCTTCAACGCGTTCCAAGTCGGCCTCACGTCTCGCGTCTTGGTCTATGACATCTTATACCCGGCCACTCATGCTTAGGTACCTCAAGGCTCTCTCGCAATGTCTCCACAACCTCTCAGCATCATCGGCGCAGGCCTAGGAGGTGTCACGCTCGGAAAAGCTCTTCTGGAGAGAGGCATTCCGGTTGTGCTGTATGATCGTGCGAGTTCAGCATCTCGACATGGCTACGGAATTAGTCTGCACGCGTCTACCTACAAGCCATTGTTGAACATGCTCAAGATGGACGAGCAAACGTTCAGAAAGAGTGTGGCTGTCGATGCTGCAGTGGGTGGAAATGGCGCTATCGATCCTAAGAAGTTGATTTGTCCACGCGACGTGACTTCTTCATCATTCCGTGCCCATCGCGAGAGGCTGGAAAAGCTGATACGTCAGGGACTGGATATCAAGTGGGAGTCTGGACTGGAGAAGCTGGAGCAGACGCCGAACGGCACAACTCTGTACTTGCAAAATGGCAACAGCATCGAGGGTCAGATATGCGTTGTTGGCGCAGATGGCGTCCATTCAACTACAAGAAAATCTATCTTGAGAGAGGCTGGTCTCGAAGTTCTACCCTTCGTCACCTTCAACGGAAAGAGGAAAGTGAGCAGGATTACTTTCGATGACATTTACGCCCCGATCTTGAGAGAATCCAACGTCATTGAGATTCACAACAAAGGCGCCTTGTTGCAGGTCTCTGTCAACGACATCACAGCTGAGCAAGCCAGTGTCAGTTGGATATATTCACGTCCAGCCAAGGGTTCCAGTGACCGCTGCTTCAAACCAAATCGAACATTATCGGATGCCTCTGAAATTCCCAAGGAGTTCTATGAGGAAGTTACTGCTCTCAAAGACCTTCCTCAACCATTCTCTGAAATTTTCGACGAGCAGAAGATGCAGCATGACCGAACTCTGACCTGGTTGATGCGAGCGTCAAAGGTCGACCTCCCTCAACTATATCAACTCGCGTCCAATGGTATCTTCCTTATGGGTGACTCTGCTCACTCACAGGCAATTCTTGGCGGTGAGGGCGCGAACATTGCAATATCTGACGGGTTGACGCTTGCCGAAGCAATTGCTGCGCAGAACGGCGAGACCATTACTTCATGGTACAGCAAACGTTTTCCGGCCTGGCAGCAGAGTCTGGAGACGAGCAAGACGACGATCGAGGAGATGCACGGAGAACAGGCTCCCAAATCAAAAGTCTAGAGATATACACTTCTTGGAGGATCAAGTCTGATACATCGCCATTTCTGGGGCCAATCACCAACATGCTTGCCCGATTTGAACATACCCTGCTCGCATGGTGACAAATGCAGGAAGCAATGAGCCGGAAATGCAACCGTCATGTTCGGTTCTGCCGTTTTCTAACTCTTCGCGGCCAGGGCCAGGCATATCCTGGTCAAAAGTCGTGCATCTGTCGAGGCCGCCGGCATCAGTGACGGAATGATATCTATTGTTCTTGCCGGCGTCCTAATGCACGAAGACAAATGAGTCAAGCTCAATGTACCAGGTGAATTCGGAGAAACAGTATGCTGCAAAAGCAAAAAGAAGTGATAGCTAAGGTCGGTTTCGATCCGACGTCCTCCGGGTGACATGTTTATGAGCCCGGCGCGCTGTAAATTTGTTAGTATTGAGTATGGAGTAAAAGGGTATCAAATTACGAACCTTCCGCTGCGCCACTCAGCTTGTTGGATTGCTGCAGGCTCGTCCGAATTGTACATAACGCGTAGTCGCACTATAGTGAACAATGATGGGTACGCGTACTTACTGTGGTTGTGATCATTAGCGCAAATGGTGTGATCACTTCATTTCCATACCACACGCAACAGTCTGTTGTACACTCGGACATCATAATATTGTTGACCTAAGCGATTGTGGCCTCGGTAAATTAGTTGTACAGCAGTAGTGAGTAATGGATTCGGCTCAATCACGGATGGATATTGGTATAGAGATTTGGCTTGAAAACGAACATGCCCGGTCTGGGCCTCCACCCCGAAGCACATACATTCAGTGCCACAACATTCCTAAGTATTGGCCCGTCAGAGAACGCATGAGTTTCCCTGCTAGTAATACTGCTATCTGCTGCACTGTAGACCAAGTTCTGGACAACCTGGAATATGCGTCAGGGTCGCTACAGAAGCATTGTAGTGTTGGTGGCAATTTTTGAGCTCGACGCGCTTGGACTTTCCTTGTACCAACCACCTCAAGTGAGATCATACTCTCGAACCAGCCCCTTCATAAGACGTCGCATCGTTGCGCCGCTTCTCGTCATCGAACTTTTCAAGCTAAGATTCTGCTGCATGCATCCTCAGACGCGGACCGACAACCTTAGTCGAACAATGACCAAATTTTCTACTGGGCGACTCGATTAGGTCAACAGAAAGTTTTTCCAGAAGATCGAAGATGAACCATTCTCTTGTAGAGGCTATAGGTGAATTTCCAATGTCGAGACTCGAGACTAATTGCGCCGCGTGGGTTTTGACGGATAGCCGCCTGACTATAAAACCGTTATCGATCGTTCCTCCCTTTCGGCTTACACCTCCTCGTAACTTCTTCCATATCGAAACGTCGATGTCAGCTTCTGGTCTGAATTATCCTTAACCCTGAACCAGTGGCGGTATACCAACGTACGCTCTGCATGGTGGAAGTTTGCGTTCGATGACGGTGGCAGATGGGTGTTCCCTAAACACGGTAGGACCTCGGAATCATCTCGATCCTCAGGCAGCAGCTTGGGAGAAGCTGTTGCCCTATTCGCATGATGGTCCTACGTTGCGAGAGCAAGTATCATCAGCAGTCACCGGCCGGCTCCGTCAACGCAGATGCCCTGTCGCAACAGGCTCGCCGTTCGAGCTACAAGTCTGTGAAGTCTAATCATGAAGAATCGTCAGCTCTATACTCTGGTCGTCCGATGATACATTCTCGAAGTACCGGGAGCTGTCTCACATCGTGACCGCCGTGCCGAAGATCGATTCACAGTTGTTCTACTGAAGTCCATCTCAGCCAACTTGAGTACTGAGTCGCTCTCTGGACATTGAGGCTGGCTTTGTTCAAGACCGTCATCCGCGATTACTAGGGCTACTAAACGTTCAATTATTTCTAGGTTATATCTAGACCTACTAACCAGAACACAAGTATGATACTTGTATGCGTATGCACTGCGTATGTTCGAGAAGTTTCACCGTTGGCCTCTGAGCCGTTGGAGTTGACTATCGTCCAACGGTCAACATCCCATGAACTATTAACATGGATTGGTCCAGCCGTTCGAGCATCCTGTCATTGCCGAGTCACCCATAAGATTACATGTCAGTCCCGGAGATTGAACCAGCTGAATCTGCTGTTGTTCTTCACCTGTTTTCCCATGTGTCGACATTCCACATACCAGACAAACTTCTGACCTCAGCCGGGATCGACACAAATGGCATCCGCTGCGTCGACAGTGCCTACTCAAACACCTTACATTGTCTTCGATTCCAGGAAAGCTGGCCTGATCAGCATTGTGGAAGAAGAGCTACCGCAGGACGATCCATCACCATTAAGCTCAGCATCACCTCAACCTCCCACGTGGCGTAAAGTCGACTACTTCGGCAAATCAGATGACAGGAATGTCCACGGCCTTGGTGTCACATCTGCTGCTGGCACTTCATGCCCGTTGACAGGCAGCTTTGCCGAAATATCACCAAATCTTGGATCTTCAAAGAACACTTTATCAGGATGGGGCATGATACCACCACGTCAAAGAACCCCCTCCGAGATCAACACATCTCACAAAAAATCGTGGAATCAAGGACCACAAACGCTATCTCAGTTGTCGTCTGTGATTCCCGAGATCTCCGATGACGAGACATCACGGCAAGGCTCGATTGTTGAGCTTGAGATATATCTAAGGAAGGCATCCGTAGTCCAATCACAACCTGAAAAATGTGATGGGACGAATGCTGATCTTCTGGTCACAGAGGGATCAGATGTCCTGGGTCCTTTACACTCACCACTGACTCCATTGTCACCTTCCATTCGCACATCGGCATCCCCAAGAGCGTCTTCAGAGTGTCTTGGAAGGGCGTCCACCAACGACGACCAGTCTGCTCCTACTGCAACTACGCCCAAGCGTCCCCGTTTAGAGTCTCGTGGTGTCTTCAAGAAATTCAACAACTTCGCAGATCTGCATGCATTCTCCTTTGGCCAGACTCCAAAAGCTCGTAAGGAAAGTAGCACTGCTCCCGACCCTATGAGTATGGAAGGTGGTATTCAACGACCGTCATCGGCACGTACGAGCCTTGGGAGTAGCGTCCTTCACGAGGCTGTACAGGATGTGATGCTCGTCAATCCAATTACTGGTGAACGTAAAATGTCTGCAATTCGACCCACATCAGCAGGACAACTGGCTCGACCTGGCAGACTCCGACGGAGTTCTTCCGCTACTTCAATGTACACACTGGTCAGAAGGGACTCACTGGTGGGAGGCAGGCGTACACCGTCGACGGCATCTAGACCCAGTCTCTCTGCGAGAAACTCATCGACACGATCTTCTTTTGGCATCCGGTCTGCAACGTCCACACATGACGCACATTCTCAAACTCTGTCGTCCATCGGTGGTCAACAAAACCGCCATGCCTCGACTTCAGCTTCAACACGGCAACTGTCTAGTGCTTCGAACGCCCGCACCGCATCAAACGCAAGGACTTTGTCTTCCTCCTACGCCCGTACTATGTCTGGTACACGGACTATGTCTTCATCCACATGGTCACGAACGATGTCGACTTTTTCGAGAGCCTCATCTACAGCTTCCATGACAACGTATGATGCGGAGTCTGCAAGGCTTGAGAACGACCCTATACAAAGCGATCGCGTCGACGCAGAGACAGGACGAGAGTCATCTTTCTTTGTTCCTCTACTTGGCCATTTTCAATGGAACAAATCAGACTCTGCAGTAGCTCTCCCCACTCAAGAGTCTAAGCCCGCCTACCAGGAAGCCTTGGCTGATGTAGAAGAAGATCCTGACTTTGTAGAAGTTGAGATCGAACCAAAAGCAGGATCAATAGGAAGACGGACCTCGCTACTTGCAAATATCTTCACCAACAAGGACATCGATGTGGATCCCGATCTCGAATTCGAACCTTCTACCTCGGAAGCGGACATCAAACAAGGAATTGCAAAGGCTCGGGGCGAGAGAAGTCGGCGCAAGATGATCTACTCTCGCAACGTTGCAGTGACCTCTATTGCTGCAGTCAATGCACTCGGCGTCGCATTATCATTTGGACTGTTTAGCGTCTGGTACGCTGTTGTTCCTTTGATACTACTAGCACCCCTTCTCAGGTCAGCTATGGTGTTCAACTTGCTTGGCAATCACGCATATGTGAAGGCAAGGGCGCTACTGGAACCTCATGAAAATGAAGAAGCAGCCAAGGTCCCCATCATGGACTATGCTACCGTCGTGTCCTTTTCCAATGAGAGCTCCGAAGATATTCAAAGCACTCTAGACTCTGTGGTAGATCAGAAAGACGTTGACATGCATAAGAACTTACTGCTGATTACATGTAACGACAACGTTTGGAACATCGACCCCACTACCAAATCAACCACAAGGATTATACTTGAGAACATCCTCACTAGTATCGTCGACGAAGCAAAGTTCCAGATGCCGCGTAATGATCAGGAACCCGGCTTTGATACGATGTGGTGTAGAAGAGGCATTTACAGAGGCCTGCCATATGTCCTCATGGTCAAAGAGGGCGTCACAAAGAAAGCAGAAATCCTGGATCTGACTCGGAATTTACTTTACGCGTACAACCTTCGCAGAGAGTCATATTTCAATCCAGTCCCCTCTGTTTTCTTTGCTTGGTGCAAAGAATGGGCTGAGTTGCACGATTTTGCATCTTTCGATTTCTTGGTCAACATCGCTCCCGATACTTTGCTTGAAGAACATTGTATCTCACGGCTACACATGCACTCCCTGAAGCATCCCACCTGTGCAGGTGTCTTGAGTCGCGTCGAGATCGATTTTTGCTCTTCCAAATGGAGTCCTCTCAATCTCTTTAGCAACTCGCAATTGATGTATGATCAGGTCAGACATTCTCACCAGACGCAAATTATGCATAAGGCAAGTGTGGATGCAAATTCCTGCCAGATGATACGAATCTGTGAGGAGACGTGTGGTCTGCAACTCCTAAAGGACGCCAAAGAACGTCGGCCCGCTCCTATGAGCAACATGGTCAAACAAATTTGCTCATCTCTCGAGGAGGACGACATGACCTACGGAGTGCCAGAAATCAACATCATGCAAGCTGTTCGTGCAGTCACATATGCTCGCTCAGCCACCACATTTTCCGAATTCTTTGCACAACGTCAAAGAATTGCTTTCTCGACATGTGCCACAGACCTTGCTGTGATCTGCAATAGCCAGATGCACTGGTTCGAAAGACTATCATCTGCGGCTGAGTTGCTAGCTTGGTGCCTTCCTATAGTCTCTCTGGCTGTCATCACCAATTTCCTCAGATCAGCTGCATTGGCACAAAATATTCCTGTTTTGATTGTGCTCAGCGCTATCTTTGTGTCGCCATGGCTTTATGCAACCATCACTGCAATGCGGTTGTCTCAGTCATGGGATGCACGCTTGCGCTACGTTCTCGGCTTTGGAGTTCTGATCCTCACTGGTCCTTTTGTTGCCATTTATGTGGTTTTTTCGACGCTGTTGAATTTGCATCGTCTTCGTCCGAAACAACCCAAACGTAGACGTTCTTCTACTCGCGCTACACAAGTCCAACGTTCTAATGTTTAAGGCATACCACGTAAATTTGTTTTTGTTCTGTTTTTGCTTCTTTTGTTCTAGATACCCCATTTTGCCTGTTATGTGTATAGACTACACTTCTCAACAATGAGCTGTTCCTACTTGAATTTTTCTGTCTTTTCTATACTGTTTGCTTTTGAGGAAGGGGTCTGTTGTAAGTCTGTCGCAGTTCATGACAGATTTCCACATTGCTATCGAACAAAACTATCGTGCAGTCTCACGTCCAAGTAATGTTACCAGTATGCTCAGAACTGTAATTCTTGCACCTATTTTACGACTACAATCACACGGAGTCGGAGCTATCAGAATGAAGATAAGCCATAAATAGTAGGATTTCGAGAACCGATACGAGATGAGGTTTGCAAAAAGCCAGCCCTAACGCCAAGTCGTGCCCCAGAACGGCTAGACTCGACGCCCAGAGCAAGCTTTCATCCCAAATAGGCAGGTACCAACATCGAGCAAAAATTTCCTCCTTTCCGCCACCATAACACCCCTATATCACAAACAACAGACTCTCGAGCAAAAGAAGATGTACTGGTCAGTACGGGGGTCGAACCCGCGACCTTGGCGTGCCATGTATCGGAGGATATTAGCACCACGCTCTAACCAACTGAGCTAACCGACCTGTTCGATGAGTTGTGCTTGAGTTGGAACGAATAGAAAGACTTAATCAATGTCCCGGGCGTGCGTGCGGAATCAGAACCTTTGTGGAGGACCAAGGAAGAACGAGTCCGAACATCTGAGCCTATCAGTTTGTGAAGACGTGGTGTTCCTTGTTTCAGTAATTTCGGTATCCAATGATCACTTTTCGGGTCAATGTCCGCCGCCACGCAAGCGAAAGCTCCTCCAGATTGTGTTTGTCCTCTTGTGTGAAGTGGTTAGCAACATTAGCAACATCGACCAGTCTCAGAGCGAGGTGACGCAGGCTTCAGCTTCCTGCCAAACGCATAAACCTGGATCACAGTCTCACTCTGCTGATAACGAGCTATAATGAGACCAAAACGGTCATGCTGTTGATGTCTTTGTTGTTGTCCAATGCCCATGTGGTGAAGCATGTCGCGAAAATTTTGGTTCGACTCTCATGAGCAGATGATGGAGTCTTAACGCCAACACAGAATCTGAGACCGATCCTTGCTCGGACGACTTGGAAGCGGCTGACCATGGGTTCCGGAAAACCAGACAGGATACATTTGGTGGGCTGCGATGAAACCGAGACATGCAAATTTGCTCTTTGTGAGCTCAGTGTCTCTAGAATACGTTTCTTGTCATGGTGAGAAGATATAACACTCGCAGATATGTCCTGTGAAGCTGTGAGCATCAAGGGCAGACAGACTTGCCAGCAGCTCTCTAACTCGATAAAACTTCCTTCACACCATGAGATCCCATCTCGCTACACTCGTTCTGGTCCTGCTGGTCGGCATAATCAAGAACGGTGCATCTGGAACGTCTGTACACGCAAGCATCGCGCGTCCCAAGGTGACATTCTCAACTCAAGACAGCTCGGCTCACTTGGATGATATCCACCATCTGGAATGTCAGCTGAGCATTTCCCGTCAGCACGACACACTCAACACTCTTCGATGCAAAGCGCAATCCATCGCAGGAACCTTCGGCAAAGACTTGTACCTGCTAAACAAGAATACTCTGAAAGCTTGCACTCAAATCTACAAAGACATGGTCGAATCCGAGGCACGCGGTTACCGCGCCAAGCTGGGCGACTGGGCTCCATATATCTTCAACTCACCTGTCGAGCGCTTTGTGTCCGATGGTGCGGTCTTCCTGAATGGCTTGAAGCCTTTGAGACATGACGCACTAGAGCTGGCAAGCTTGAGCCAGCACAACATCTCAGAATGTGCATCGATGCTGGTCGGATTTTGTCAAGGAGAGTCTCAGCCGTGTGTGGGCAATGATGCCTTCGTGTCCCGCACGCGATCTTCCTTGGAGCTCAAAGCCTGTGATCAGATCGAGCCGCTGAAACATCTCGAACAGGCAGCAAGGGCGTGGTCAGAGGTGGCATATGACATCGAAGAGATAAGAAAGGTCTTCAGCTCGACCTGGGGGTTGGTCAAGGACTCGCAGGTGCAGGAGCAGAAAGCGTCCGAAGAGTGGGTGGCTAACGTGGTCGCGAAGTGGATCGCCATGCTGGAGGATCTGGTTGTGCGTACCAGAAAGCACAAAGGTGATGGCGAGGTTCCGGCAGGTACTCCGACCACCACTGAGGCATCTATCACGCTTCCATTGTTTTACGAACCTTTGCGCCAGGGTGTTTGGCGGCTTTGATTTGAGGGGATGATGATGTGAGACACGGAGCTCAGGGAATAGCGAGACAACGGGCGTCAGCCGAATTCGGGTGCAGCTATGGAAGATACAATCAAGACTTACAGACTTTTCGCAGGAAGGGGCGTAGGTCGACATATGAGAATAGATGGAGCTTTCCGATGAGGCAACTGTATCACCGGTTCATGGGAGGCAGCTTCTCGAATC
Source organism: Aureobasidium namibiae CBS 147.97 (assembly GCF_000721765.1). Taxonomy (NCBI): domain Eukaryota; kingdom Fungi; phylum Ascomycota; class Dothideomycetes; order Dothideales; family Saccotheciaceae; genus Aureobasidium; species Aureobasidium namibiae. The sequence continues at coordinate 584,162 of NW_013581207.1, forward strand.
AGAATTTAAACAAGTGTTTCATAAGAGCATAAAGAAGTGACAATTTACAAGCAAAGTATCTCATCTACTTCTTCTCATCGAAGTGAATACCTAATCCCTCGGAAGGTACTTCTGTAACAATCACAGGCGCGATAGCATCATCAACAGATTCCCTACTCTTTCCAGTTTCAGATGCAGGCCCAGATCCAGACGACAAAGAAGAAACCTCATGCGCGTCATCGAACGGACTTTCCACAACACCCTTCCCCCCTTTCTCCTCCTTGAAGTTCTTCCCGTCAATCACCTCCACAATTCCATGCACCACTGTCTCCTCATCTTTATCCCCTCCACCATTCCTAGTCAAGAAGAGGTCTCTACGGAAAGGCTCCAGAGTCTTGCGATGAGGCACAGGCTCTTCACTAGCCCACCTCCAACAGTTTCGGCAAAGTGCCAATGCTGTACCTTCTGAGAACGGAGTGATACACATGGCAGCAAGACCAATGACTGTATAACAGCAGACAAACAGGATCAAACAGATAGCCCAGTAAGGCAAGATCTCCATCGAGGCAAGAGTCACACAAAGCCAAGCTCCAAACGACCAAAACACGAAGCCGTGGATGAGGTAGATGGTAAACGTGTGAGGGAACAGCATAATCCAGACTCTGAGCGAGAGGAACCATTGGAATGAAGTCGACAATTCTGTCATCATCTGTACAGCACCAGCGAAGAGGATAGTGTTGAGGCGGGGCTCGAAGTAGGCCGGATACATCGAATCGACCTCGCCTTGAGCGGCGCCAGTCGCGATGTTAGGGTGAATGTTGCGTTCTCGTGTCATAAGTGTGTAAAAGCCACGATCTTCAAGGAAAGTCCAGAGAGGTCCTTGGATGATCAACACCCAGATCAGAGCAAAGGTTGGATAAAGATATTTAGGTCGTGCTTGTAGCCATGCTACATAGTTGTAGGTGACGTTAAGATCGGCGATGAGTAGGCCAACCCAGAAACAACTACCCCAGTTCATGGAGTACCAGTTCACGACGATGCACCAAGAGTAGAAAGCAAAACGCTTCCAGTGAGTCTTGATCTCACGCACCATCACTGCACCGAGCAGTGTCGTGTAACTGCATTGGAGTTGTACAGGAATCGTCCACAACACACCTACGCAGTAGTGGTTGACAATACCAGGAGCTTTGTTCGGAATTAAATAGCCAAGCTCCAGAATCTCGTTCATGAACCATCCGAAGTTGGGGTAGTTGGTGACCCATGGCCATGTGGACCAGGTTATAGACGGGAGCCATTCCAACTTAGCAGTTAGACCAAGTTCGATGAAGAAGTATTCCAGAGCTGCCACGACTATCGCAGGTATGACCATACGAGGTGCTCTGAGCAACATCTTCTTGGCTACATCAGCAAGATTTCCGGTACGCAGGAAGTTTTGGGCCAAGAAGCGGGTCGAAGTAGTGAAGAATGGACCAATCCAAATAGGGTTCAGCAGGATGGGTGTGGCCGACCAGCGTGAGTACAATTCTGACTTGTAGTGTCTACCATAGCCCAGACCACCGGCATAGGGAATGAATGTGAGCGTAAAGTGGATGAGAGTGACACCAATACATGATATCGCAACAAGTCCAGCAAGATAGTCAATACGCTTAGGAGGAGCCGAGGTACGAGGTGGCAGAGTAGGACTCGCGGCAAGCGTCGAATGACTAGGCACTTCATGTGCAGTGACGATGGCTGTCTTGAGCTTCTCGCTGGACTCAAGAGACTTTCTTTCAAGCACTCTGATCTCAACAGATTCTCGGATAGTCTCAGGACTCTTGATCGGCTTGCTGAAGTTGATCTCTGGAGTAGGACAGACGAGCGTGTGGCCATTGCTGGACCAACCATCACTGCCAGTGGAAGGACTTTCCCTTAGTGACTTGGTATGACTGAGTGGAACACCAAATGGCACGGCATTATCTTGAGCCATCTTGTTACGAAGCATTGCCATGTCAATGAAGTCTGTTGTGCTTGGTACTCTGGACATTGCTGGTGTCCTGGCTTCCCAGGGTGTGGTTACATTTGACGATGATGCTTCTGCAGTGGTACACTTGTAATCCCACTTCGACTTGGCGGCTCCGACACTACCGAGAGTCGAGCTGGAGGCTGATCGAGCCATGTGGAGTTTGTCGTTGCTGCTTGCTGATGGCAGTGGCTCTAGCGCATGCTCTTCAGCCTTGCCCTTCTTCGAGGAAAGCTTATCCCATGGTCTTCTGCGGAAGAGTACATTGAGGAGCGCAATGACACCGAAAAATGAGGAAGAGCCGGCGACAATGCCCGAGGGCAACTGCCACTTTTCGTTTCTAGGAGGCTCCTTCCATGCTTTAAGCGAAGCGGATGTGTAGTTTGTCGATGTTCTCAGAGTATTATCGTCAACGTCACATGCCATAGCAAAATTGCATCGCGTGTCAAACTGTTGTTGCTGTGCGGTGGTCGTGACAGAGGAGTTGAAGAATGCTCTAACCCAGGCAACACTGGCGATCGAGCGGTTCTTTGGAGGTCCTTGCATCCATTCGGAATCACCGGTAGACCAGTGCTTGAAGCTCAACGGCATAGGCTCTGTAGGGAACGACTCCTTCTTGTGCACGATTGATCGAGTTAGATTTTCTGCAAGAGTGAAGTTGACATGTTCCTTGGTCCAGTCCATGCGAATAGTAATAAAGTCCCATGGATTGACAGCAGACAGGCTGTCGGAGCCTTTCTCCAAGGCCGTGTAGTTCAAGCCATACTCTTCTGAGGGATACTCACCGTTGAGGAGAGTGGTGATTCGAGCGTTCTCAGGGTTGTCGTTGTTCAGCATATCAATCTCCATGGAGCTTGTCTTGTTGAAGTGGAGCATCATCGACAGTGCGGAACCACCAGTCCAAGGTCCTGATCCTCGGACAGAGGCACGGAAACTGCCATGGAGGATGTCTTGTCGTTGCGATTTGATGGAACCGCCGTCAACGACGTGTTCTTTCGTGCTCGGATTTACGAAGAGATTTAGAGCCTGTTGTGTTTCCGAGGAGGTGGATATCAGACTGTTGCCAGCAACAGCACCTTCACGGTACAAGCTATTCCATCCCTTCTCGGCCTTGTGTGCGTAGGACTGTACTTGAAATATGTTCTCCGGAATTTCTTGTGTTTCGTTGAAATAGACGATGATTGAATCGGTGAACACCTGCTTCGTGGAACTATCATAGAAGCCGCAGGCACAGGAGTCAGAAGCAGCAGCTTCGATTAGAGTGCCTGCTCCAACGAGAAAGTACAGGAACGACCGCATGATGTCATGCAAAGAGTGGTCAAATGAAGAGGAGTACAAGATGCTGTGAAGAAGTTCGCTGGGGACGTTGACGCCTGGTACAATGATAACCTATACCAAATGACTGATGCGGGATATATCTGCCCAGCCAAAATGTCCATGCCAATGGGCGCTATGCATGTCTATGGATTCGGTTGGGTGGAGGACACAATCCCCGTTCATGGTGGATGTCGTTCTTCTCCGTAGAGCGAAGATCTAGTGCCGCGGCAATGTAGTCCATCTAGCGTCTCAATTTACCTTCAGAGTTTATGTGGTAGTATCGAGACGAAGCCGCCCAATCGTCCGAAAAGCCACTAGGGCTCAGAAGGTGGACCCAACCAGAACCGCAGACCATACACGGGTCCAATACATCTGCTAGAGAAATCGCCTCAGAACATGGATTGGCCTGGGAGATTTGGAAAATGTCCGAAGCGTGTGCAGTGTGGTTTCATGCTGCGTGATTATCCGGACCAGTGTGCATGTTTCAAAGCAGGTACGCTTCTGTAGACTGCAGTGAAGCGTGATGACAGTTGTGTCATGCAGGTATACAAGGATATCCCATCCATGTCGACATGAGCATCCTGCCCTGTCTTCTGGTTGGACGATAACATGTTGATCTACCACATTTTGCGAAGAGACTGTGTGCTGTCAAGACGTTATTGCTTCCAGACAATTGATGAGATGAGCCGCCTCGCTAGACCGGACGTCAAAGTGGCAGCTTTGGAGAGGCGTATGGCCGGAAACGTCCATGGTGGAGTAGATGGTTCCCTGGCGATCTTCCAAAAGATCTCAAGGACCCACAGTCGAATGCAGGTACGCATGTGTCGGCTCCCCAGACCGGCGAACTGCCAGAATCTGTTCTTATCAAGTTGTCGCGTTCAATTGACCCTTGAACCCTTCTTATCTCGGGGTCAAGCGGGAAGAGCGAGAGACCATGACGCGAGGCAGATCTTCGACAAATCGATCATGTCGAAGCCCACGCTCGTTCAGACACCGGATTTCTAGATTGATCTCTGTGACTGGATTGATGCATACCGGACGTTGAGCGATTAGCGGAGATTGTTGGAATCTGGTTGAAGGAGGCTGGGAGCACAGGCTGCAAAGATCCTCGGCAGTGACGTTGGCATCCGAAACCTTGTTCCTTATCATGGGATCTTCCGCGTTTATGGCTCTCTTTACTCGGAGAACAGCTCCTTGCCCTTCTATACCATCTAAGATGACTGTTTACGGCCGTGTGCACAGAGATCTGTGCACCAAACAAGTACTGCCATTTTGAGGGATAAGAAATGTCCGAGATATGCACGATGCGGAGATTGAACATCGTTGATGCGGGTGGTCTACATTAATTTGGCGGCAAACACGGAACGACAGATAGCAGCATAACGTGATCACGAACGGTGGTCTTCACGCTCGCTGGACTCGAAGCAAATGGTCAGAGTACGATACTGAAAGTTGCAGGAGGTCAAATTCGAAACTTGAAACTAGTGAAATATAGAAATCATCCTCCTAGTGCGAGCTGTAGACTCAACACATATCAAGTTCTGCTCCACTCAAAGAGGTGTCTGGCGAACCAGGTAGATGTCCTCTCGATTGTCCAGTAAAATGCCTCGGCAAATGCAGCCGTCAGACCGAGATAAGAGATGAAGGCCACGGCATTTGCAGAAGCCACGGACATGTTCCTCAGCACATGAAGAGCAACGAAAACTCTAAGACTGACAACGTAAAGCATTAAGGATTGAGCCACGTAGATACCTAAGCCTTGTTAGTATCATGAAAGATGTGTAATGCCGCTGCAAGTACTTACTGAGTGATCTTTTCCCGACTTGGACTAACAGCCTTGATGAGAAGACCGATCTCAAACGGCTTGACATCTCGAAAAGGAAGAGGATACCGACTACGATCAGGTAGTCATCCAATCTGGCATAGGCTTGATCCTTGTTGAAATTGCGAGTGGTCAGCCCTTGAGTGAGATGGAGACACGGATGGAGAGCCAGCTCTGCGCGAAGATGCTGAGGCAATGCGGCCACCCAAAGGTATTTCATGACAAGGCCCGCAACAACAGACAGGATGGCCAGTATCCAATAGGGGAAGCTGACGCTTTCACTGATTTTGATTCCGCGATTCAAACGTGCGCGGAGGTCTTGGTTTTGAGACAAGTCAGCGATGAAAAGTCCAGCCGCTGAGTACCACCCCCAAGAGTTGAACCAGAAAGATCCGATGCTGAACATCGTGATGGCCTGGACATGCCAAGAAGCTCTTGTGAATGGAAGGATGACCATCGCGATATATGTGGTATAGCTTTGCGAGTAGATCAATGATGGGGCCCACATGGTTGCACCTGGAAATGCTTGATTCGCCATCTGTTTTCCGAAATCGCGGACAACCCATAACACATCCCAGATCGTGTTGAAGGATGCTAGAGCGTTGGATGGCATAGTAGGTACGGCGAGATCAGGGTTCTTCAGAGCTTGTGCAGCCAGATCGATGTAGACTGTGCTGGTCGAAGAAAAGATTGAGATGGAGAAGGCCAAAGCAAAGGCGAGCGGAATGCCAATGCGTAGAGGTCGAGTCAACAGCGAGCGAGCGAATGCTTTGGCAGTGGGCTCTTGCAGGAAGCTGATACAGATAGAGCGTGCTGATAGTATGATGAAGAAAGAAGATATCAGGCTCTCGTTCCAGAAGAGCGCGGAGAAGACCTTGCGAACGACGACTTGATGAGCTGGACCTGCCATCTCATTGGTGACCACTGCTGGGACAAAGGTCTTGAGGAATAGCCAGAGGAAACTCTCGACGGCAAGAATTCCGCGAAGACCATAGAGATAGTCTTGTTGCTGTGTAGTTGTCGAGACCTTGGAGGAGAACGTATCTCTGAAGGATACGAGTAACTTGTTATGTGCCATGGTGATTTGCAATGAGACTCAGGCGTATTGGAGGAGTTGTCAAGTTCGAGACTCTCACAGGATATCTATCCTGCTACTACCTACCTCGATTGGGTCCGCATAGCTGCAGACACCCTGATTACTCGACAGCGGATATCGCGCCCGCCTATCGATCTACGACCCACTTGTGAATGCCCGTTGTGATTGACTTCGGGGTGCATACCCTAGTCTTCGGACATTGAAAATTTGCAATGTTCAAGCATCTGGAATATGCAAGCAGCAGCAACAAGGGTGATCGCTTGCATCCTGGGGATGAGTAACATAGTCTATGCGAAGCCTGCAGTAGACGAGAAGTCAAACCAATATCATGGTGCGCTGGTTGGCTTGCATTCGTTGAAAAATTCCCCGAGCCGCACTATACTTGGCAGCCATAGTCGGAGCCGCGTACAACCGACACGCCGTGATCCACCCCGACAATCACATTGAGCAAGCGCTTCAACTTCTTCCATCCACATGCAGCCCTGACATGTCAGAGCATGGTATCTGAGATCGCTCGTGGCTTCTCAACAACCACTGATGCTGGTATGTGGAGATCTGCAATGCACTCCAGATGGTTTCGGGAATCCGCATAGCGGCTCGTAGGCGACGACGTGCAGTCAGTGAGGACGAAAGTCCGACGCTGTCCTCAGATTGTGCTTTCTGGAGGTCGGAGAATTGAATCCTCTGGATTGAAAGGTAGGCTACTCGGGTACAGCTAATATCTCATCCGTTTGTCGTGATCGAGCATTTATCACTTCTTCGATCTGGGTATCAAGTCTCTTCCACTCTTTCAGTCATTCGCTCCTTCTTGATCTATCTCCAAGCATCTCCTCAAATCATCTTGTATCAATCTTCTTGCACCAATATTATCCATACCGTTGCTTTCAGCATGTCCAAGACCATGGGCGTCACATCTGTTGAGATGCCATCTCCTCAGATGACCACATCGTCTTCACTACGACGACTGAGCATGGGCATTCAAGGTCTTATCGCTCGGCTGTCAGAATGGTTGTTCGATTGGACCCCTTTCGTCCTGGTATCCACCTACTACATCGCTTCAACTGCAGTATATACATCAGCCACCGAAGGAACCATCAAGGTCTTCTACTTCGTCTACATGGCTGTCAACTTCTACATTGCCATGTGTACGGTGATCGAAGCGTTTCTCGGCATCTCCCCTCTTCGCGAAGCTAGGCAGGCAGCCTATGAAGTTGATCAGGATAGCTCCCAATTTCCAACGCCCGACGACAAGCTTCCAATCATCGACATTGTGATCGTGGCATATCTACCCAACGAACAGGACATCGTCAAGGATCAAGTGTGTTATGCTTTGGATGAGCTGGCCTATCCTCGCAACAAGCTGAGAATCAACCTTGGTAAATTGTTCTACTTCAACTCAGAAGCATGGCCTGACTGACGGTATCTAGTCTACAACACGCCAAAACCAATCGAACCTCTGCAATCTGAATTGACAGAAATGGAGAAACAATACCCACAACTCACCGTCACCAATGTCCCGGGTTCCAAATCTAAAGCCGATAACCTCAACTACTTTTTCAAGTCCAACACTGGCGCTGATATCATCGCCATCTTCGACTGCGATCACTTCCCACACCCCTACAACCCTCGTTGGGCCGCTGAACGCTTCATGAAAGACTCTTCGGTAGACATCGTTCAAGGCCGTTGTGTGGTATACAACACCAACGAGACCTTCTTTACCAAGATGATCGCCATCGAGTTTGACAAGATCTATGCAGTTTCTCACCCAGGACGCAGTCGACTATTCAACTTTGGCTTGTTCTGTGGCAGCAATGGATACTGGAAGGCTGATCTTCTCAAGGGACATCAGATGCATGGACACATGTTGTGCGAAGATATTGATTCAGCATTGCGTGCTTACGGTGAGGGCAAGAAAGCCGTTCACGATATGAATGTCTTGTCGTACGAGATGGCACCAACCAACTTTGCAGCGTTTTGGAAACAACGCATGAGATGGGCACAAGGCTGGACTCAGGCTTCGCTGCGCCATATGCCCTTGATCTGGAACAATCCTCCTGACAAGAAGAGGGCTGTGAGTGAGAGATTTGGTGTGCTGTCTCTGCTGTTTGTCAGAGAGATCAGTTATTATCTGGTCACTCAGCACACTTGCCTGCTTTTGTCTTTTATCATTACCGGCTGGCCGAAGAACCCGGCAGACCTTGTCAAGTTGATCTTCTTCCGATACCCGATGGCCGAATGGTTCTTGTTTGCAACGTAAGTCTCCATTGACCATAAATCAAAGAATGACTCTAGTACTGACCATTGTCAACAGTGTCGTTTGTCTCATCTTCACACTTGCGATCACGCAAATGGCTCGATCAGAATTCACGACTTTCTGGATGATGATTCTGTTTTCAATTGTTTATACACCTTACCTTATCTTGATGGCTACTATGGGTACGTACCAGATTCGCTACAGACACTACCACATTTCTCTAACTCTTGGACAGGACTGTATGGCCATGCACGACAGATTATTGGGTATAGCAAATGGAACGCTACGTCTCGCAAATGAGGAACTATGCACTTGTTCTGTTCTAATCATCTTGTCATATAATGAAGTCTACCTTTCTTCTCTCTTTCATGTTCATCAGTTACGTCCCAGAGCATGCTCAAGACCAAAATGTGACCCTGGCCGCAGTCGCGGAATTGATCCCGGAAGCAAGTCCATGACGTAGTCAAAACCTTTTGTCCAGACCAAGTCCAAAAAGCATAACAGTCCCTTTCAATCTCAGGGATATCCAGTAGCAGGAACCGTCGCGTGGAAGAAGAGCAAGGGAGATAGTAGACATGGTCGGCCAATTGATGCGGATCCCATACACGGCACCGCTCCCAGCACCCACAATCATCCCGTCGGCCGCAGCTTCCGTGTCTGGTGCAATCGCCGCCCTGACCGACTTTCTCACATCCACGACGCCACAACAACAAGCAAAGTCCAAAGACAAGACTGTGTTGCTCACTGGAGCGGGTATCTCTGTCGCGTCTGGTCTTGCCGATTACAGAGGTACTAAAGGCACCTACACTCTCAACAAGACTTATCGACCAATCTACTTTCACGAGTTTGTCGCCAACCATGCAGCGAGAAAACGATACTGGGCGCGCAGTTTCCTGGGCTGGACGAATTTGAACAAATCCAAGCCGAACGCTGCGCATAGGGCAGTAGCCGATCTAGGGCGTATGGGATATTTGTCTAGTGTCATCACTCAGAGTATCTACACCCACACTCGACCAAGAGAACTGGAAAGAGTGGTCAAATGACTGACAAGCAACAACCACAGACGTCGATTCCTTCCACCCACAAGCCCACCCTTCAATCCGCACTCTCGAGCTACACGGCTATTTGCGAAGTGCAGTCTGCACCACCTGCCGCACAGAATACGATCGCCAACTCTTCCAAAATGACCTCGCGAACCTCAACCCAGCATGGAGTGATTTCCTCAACGAAATGCTCGCTTCAGGAGCCCTGACCACCGAAAACCCAGACGAAAGACGAAGGTTAGGACTCAAAACAAATCCAGACGGTGATGTGGATGTGCCCGGTGTGGATTATGCTACGTTTAGGTATCCGGCGTGTCCGAGTTGTCTGGCGAATCCGGGAAAGGATAAAGAGGGGAAGAAACATGTGGTGGAGGTTGATGAGGATGGTGCGTGGAAGCATGGCAACTCAACAGCAGGGATCCTGAAACCAAACGTGATTATGTTTGGTGAAAGCATCCCTGACACGACCAAGGTTGCCGCTGAGAAGGCCATTGATGAAGCTGCCAGAGTGCTCGTACTCGGCTCCTCGCTAGCCACATACTCAGCCTGGCGATTGGTAAAAAGAGCAAGGGAACAAGGCATGCCGATCGGCATTGTGAACATTGGCGGTGTCAGAGGTGAAGATCAATTCTTTGGGCACTTGTCTGCGAACAACACTGGAAAGGAAGGATTGAGGTGTGCGCATATCTTGGAGGAAATGCTGCCGAGTCTTGTGACCCAGCTGGGACAGAGGGGACCTGCTTCTCTTGGATCTGCTGCGACGGCGAGACCTTTTGTGCCTGCGCCGTGGGCATGAGATATATCCCGGATTCAGTCTTGAACATCTCGGACATCAAACACCTGCTCAGATCGACATTCTGAGAGCCTTGTCTGGAGACATATGTCGAACATCCATCTGCCTCGCATATGCTTGCGGATTTTGGCCTACTAGCGATTGACGAACACCCTTCTGAAGAGATTGTACAGGGTATGATCACCACGCAACACATACTCGGTGATAGAAGCTATCGTCACGAGAAAACACAGTCTGTTTGGGTAGCTTGTTGTTGCGAGCAATTCATTCTCGCAAGAGGAATGATTATATACATACTGCATTACTGTGCTACCAAGCAGCTGTCCACTCTTCAGAACTCTGCAGCAGCGTATCCATGGACAATCCAGCTACAGCATTGCTCACTCGTTGCTTCTCCGTACTCACTACTTGACGCTCAAGCCGTATCATTGCTTCCAACTCTTCCTTCATACCCAAGACCAAGTCGTTCAGACACTTGAGCATAATAGCCAAGGATGACTCTGGAGCCTCTTCATTTGTGCTCGAGGGTGCTGATGGCAGCATTTCAACTTCTCGCTCCACCAACCGTAAACGCTGTGTAATCGAAGCATGTGTGTGATGCCAATCCTGAGGCAGAGGCCCTGAGAAGATATGTGCCCTGTCCTGCTCAGTCGCCTCAGCTGCCCATTCCGAGAAATCGTGCACCAAGGCCGTATATTTGCTTTCGGGAGCTGAGAGCATCATGAGCTCGTTGAAGCAGCCGCTTAGGCTCTGTATCATTTCCGCAGCTTCGGGGTGTACTTGTGCTCCTTGGACACCCAGCCATTCTGCTATAGCAACCAGATTTCCTTGCTCTTGGAATATGCGCTCTTGCTCTCGTATCTGTCCCACCTCTTCCTGAGCCGCTTCGAATTCTGTCTGTAGTGCTCTTTTGGCGCTCTTCTCGTAGCTGCGAAGGTTTGGCTCGGCTGCTTCGTGGAGGATGGAGAGATATAGAAGTTCGGATTGCAGTTTTGTGGTTTCGAAGACGGCGCCGGATTGGACAGCTTTCACTTCAGCTGATGGAGCGGCTCGAGACGATGGAACTGGCGGTTTGGGCAAGGTAGTTTTGGCAGGACTGTAGTGTTGTTGGAGCGTGTTGAACGCCGGTCTTGAGGTGGAGGGTTCGAGGTTGGGTACGCTTGAGGTAGGAGCTGGTCGAACAAGACGTCTGACCAGAGGCTTGACGGGGTCTGCACTGCTCCTGACAGAGATCGGGGTCGATGGGTCGGAAGGAGTAGCGAGCCTAGAGGTCGAAGCTGTGGTGGTCGAGCTTTGCGATCGAAAATGTCTCGCCGTCGAAGAAAGCGTGGCAGACCGCTTCAAGGCCGAGTCTGTAGTGCTCGAGGCTGCGAGAGTCGAGGTGCTGGCTGTGCGAGAATGCGACGGTACACGCGGTTTCGCAACGGTGCCTACTGAAGAGGCAGGTACTCGAGTTGACAGCGTTCGTGAGGGAGCGACCAATCCCGACCTCGTCGAAGTAGCAGTGGTAGATGTAGGTGCTTGGGATATTGGACGGCTGCGGATGGACTGGGGAGCTGAAGGAGGTGGCATAGCGGCCTTCTCTTCCTTTGCTCTCGTTCGAATACCCGTGGTCGGTTTCGCCAGACTAGACATTGGCAAGCTCGAGGTAGAGACGTCTTTTATCTTGACTGAACGAGGCGTCAGCTGTGGAAGCTGACTTCTCTTCTGCACTGTGGTGTCATTGTCTACCAAGTCCTACACCATCTCAGCGCTGTTGGAGAGTTGAGTGGCCATAGGACGCTACCTCGGGGTTTGTCGCTGTCCTCACAGGACGTCGGATAGAGGGCATCCGCGACGACATGGTCTATCTTCCAGCTGCCAATGGCTGGCTTCTATTTTACTTCAACTCTGCGATAGGAACAAAGCAATGTCCGAAATGCAAAAAGCAGAAACGACGGTCGTTGACGAAGAGAGTTAAGTGATGTTTTGATGTTGATAAGTGAACAACACGACTGTGAAACAGCTCCGTGTTTGCATCATTTGCTCGGCTCCTTAGCGACCACCACTTGACCGACACAACACCATCCACTTCACTTCACTTCACTTCACTGTGTGATAAGGGAGCTTGAGTGGAACTCATGACCCGTAAACTACATACAAAACCTTTGTAGTCCATCAACATGGATGACCGGTTTAACACCTCGCTCAGAGAGCTCAGGCTGCAGCTTGATCTCATGAACCCACGCACCGCTTCAATTCTCAACAAGCCTCGTCAACAATCCAACATGTTGACACGCGATTCAAGCGAGGTCGACTCGTCGTCTTCTGCCATGGCAGATAACATGCAACAGATCAAACACATCGGCGCAACGGTAGGTACACTCGCCAAAACCCAAGAAGATCGTTTTCAAGCACTCGAGCATCAACTCGATGCTCTCTCCAACAAGCTTGACGACCTCGCACTTGACAATCCTCACTTCACTCCACCCGAGTCACCTAGTGATTCCGACTCAGCCTCTTCTTGCTCTGATGCAGCAAGCATCTCATCTCAGAAATCTAATGTGCCACACAGCCCACAACCAGACAAGGCACCTGCCACTGTCGCCGATATTGGTGGTTACTTCTATCCGAACTATGTCCAGCGCGGCCACAGCGATCAGCAATACATTACGGATGCCTCGAGCTTCGTTGGTAGAGTGAACCGCGTACTTCGCACAAAGTCCATCACCAACATTGAGATCTTCTTAAGAGGCTCCGCCCTTCGCTGGTTTCACCTTGGCCTCAGAACCGACGGCACCCATCTCTTCGACAACTACAATGACGATTTTGGTCTTTGGGATTTCTGTGACTCGCTAGTCCTCCTCTTTGGCGTTCCCAAATCTCTAGCATCAGCAGTCAACATCAAGACTTTACCCTTGACATCGTCTTGGATGCGCAGTGTCATTATCGAGGACTATATCTTCCCTGCTCTCGAGTATGTGCGGCCTCAGGAGAAGTTCTATGACGAGAACTCTGGTGCTAGCGTTGCTGTGAGCAAGGCATTGGCACTTTACAACAAAAGCTCCAAGCCCTGCACAGTGAGCCCCGAGATCTTTGACTGCACAGCCGATGCTCGAATCCAAGACATGTGCGACCTTCAATTCATCTTGACTGATATTCGCTGCAGCGAGCTCGAACAGAAATCCCACAGCATGGATTCTGGAAACTGTCAAGTTGTCAACGATAGAGCATCTGCCCGCAAATTCGACTGCAACATGTCGAAATCGACTACAAGTGGGTTGGAAGACTTGGACTGGACAAACCACGCCCCCCAAAGCCCTCAAGCCCAATCAGAGTCATCGAGGCGTAGCGTACCCGGAATTACCAATGTCGAGGGCACCGACTCGGTCGCAGATGCAGTTGAGATCTACCCTCCAGCCCCCTTCGCCGAATCATGCCCTACCACTCCAATTGCATCTTGCCAACACCTGTCAAGCAATCTCAATTTAGAACCTCAGATGGATAACGTATGGGAAGAACCACGCATCGCCGAGGTCCCACGCATCGCCGAGGTCACACACCCCGAGAAGGTACAACCCGAGCAGAACGCCGAAACATACGAGTATCCTTTCGCAGATTATTATAGTGGTGCCGGGGGCATACCTATGAAGGACTCAGCAGACAACAAGACTGGATCTCAGAGCGTCGGACCCTTGACTAGTCCGTATCCTCACCTCAGCCATATGACTACTATCTCACATACTCTCAGCTCCACCCCTGAAACTGGTAGTCTCGAAGTCTTCCACGGCGCTGACAATTGTCTTGCTGGTTTGAGTCTCGTCTTCACAGGCCAAGTTGAACGCGACTTCAGAGAAGAACTTCAGATTCTGGTCAAACGCTACGGTGGAAAAGTCACCCCGGCACCTAGCGAGAGCACTGATTACGTTGTCGTGGGAGCTAACACTGGACCAAAGAGTTTCGCAGTCCTACGAGAACGCAATTCCAGGATCGTTGACGAGAAAGGCCTCTTCGCCCTGATCTCGAGGCTTCCAGCCCTTGACTGTCCTACGGCCGAGCCAAGCAAGGAAGCGGAAAGCCCTAAGAACGCTCCTGGAAATACCTCGACCGCCGCCATCACAGCTCGCCAGGAGGACAGCTCAATCTCTGCTGCAACCACTGGCTACCCATTACAACAGCAAACACGCCAGCAGCAGCAGGTCTCCCAGGCCCAGGACAGCTTTCCTTTAGGCCCACACGCAAAGGCCTTCCTTGATGGCTTCAAAATATACCCTCCCACAAACATCAGCCCCAACACACCGGAGTACGAAAACTACCAGAGGTTTGTCAAGGACACTTTGACTAGAATGGTTATCACACAGGAAAGTAGCATCAGTCGTTTCAAAGAGGCACACGAACAAATCACACAGCTGGAGGCCGCTGGACAGAGAGTAACTCAAGACCTTACTACTGCAAGGGAGATTGCTAGAAAGGACGTCCAAGACGCGAAGTATAAGATCGATTGTATTCACACTGGTAACGAGAGTAATCGCCTTGCTTGGTGCGACAAGTCGAAGTCATCTCCTGCGTGCAAGACCTCTGTTGCAGTCCTAGATAACAACCGCCCCGGATCTCACTCAGGCACATTCGACCTTACAGTTACCGAAGTCGGCAGGGACGAAGATTCAACAGCCCGCATTTCTGACGAACCTGCGACAGACAACCTCTAGCTGCAATCCCGCGTCCGATACTCAAAAACCTTCCAGGCCGAGCTTGAGCAGGCCGAGTTTGAGCATGCACAGCGGGCTGAGAATTGACGATCCAGTGAGAACGACAGAATTCTGGAAGAGGGAAGACAATAGATATGGCACATGACGAAGAGCAATGAGGACGAAAATGGATGAGGACGAAGAGCAATGAGAACGAAACTGGATGAGGACGAAAAGACAATGAGTAATGACACGGCAGCAATCAAAGGGAAAGACTGCGCACAAGAGCTACGAATCAGAAGCACATGACTCCAGAAGAAACGACTTTCCTATGTAGCAATGAAATGAGCAATTGAAATCAACTGAAGACGAGACGGCGGACGGCACCGGGAAAAGCTCCTACGTGTGTTATGGAGAATAAACTGAAAGCTTAAATGCCTATTCCCACGTGGGAAAACAGGTTTGACATCAGACTTGAAAGTGCGAATTGAAGAAATGATCAGCTCATAGACAAAAGCTATATCCACAGCACTGCATGAACTGTCCGTCACGAAATGTACACCTTAGATAAAGGGAAAGGATGACTTGCGATTCTCCTCCGTGGTATAAACGCGCTAAAAGATATAAACGACAGACATGTATCTGCTGTGTGCCTTGCTTTTTTTTTTTTTTATCTTCTCCATTTTCTCAGTGGTCTATAGCTTTGTTTGCTCTCGTCCTCCGAGCCTCGGATCCTTCATACGAATCATATCGATGTTTCGAGAAATGAGGGAAAAGTGATCCAGTCACTCACACTCCAGGTGTGTTTTAATGCGAACTCCTCGGAAGTCAATTCCACCGGAGTAAGAGAGAGTGTCGTTGTTGTTCGCACAAGCAGAGGGAGGAGCCACTTTACAAGTTACCTCTGCGGGGGACATTGACGCCCTCAAGAGCGGCATTGTCGGTGAACCAGCTGACCTTATCACCAGCACCCTCGTTGACCAGACCACAAGGCAAAGCGCGACCCTCCTCAGTCTCAAAGATGCTCTTGAAGATATCCTTCTTGCCAGCACCGGTAGCCACAAAGGCAATCTTTGCGCCGTGGAGCACAACAGGCAAACTCAGCGTAATGCGCTTTGGTGGGGGCTTGGGCGAGTCGGAGATGCTCAGGACCCAGGCATCGGTCTCGCGCAGCAGAGGGTGCTCGGGGAACAGCGAGCAAGTGTGACCGTCGGGTCCACAGCCGAGAAGAAGCAAGTCGAAGGCAGGGAGCTTGACAGAGTCGCGAGCGGCAAAGACAGAGACGAGAACCTTCTCATACTGATCCGCGCACTCTTGAGCATCGTGGAGGTACTTTTCCTCAATGGGGTAGACCTTGGGCTCGCCGAAAGATTCTTTGTCAATCTTGTCCAGCAGCTCGTCCTTGAGGAGTTTGTAGTTGCTGTCGTCGTGGTCTAGCGGGACGCAGCGCTCGTCGGCAAAGAAGATTTCCCACTTGTTGAAGTCGACTGTGTCGGCGGGTGTGCCGTCGCCCTTTGACAAGAGTGCCTGGGCGAGAGTCTTGGGCAAGGAGCCTCCTGAGACGGCGACTCTGAAAGAACCGTGGCGCTCAATGGAAGCTTGTTGTTGTGTGAGGACGTACTGGCGCAGAGTGGGAGCCAGTTCGGCAACGCCGGGGAAGGCGTAGACGTTGGGAGATTTGCCCATGGTTGGAATGTCTGTTGGTGATGAAGATGAGTGGCTGAGATATGGAAGTTGTAATGCCGGTGCAGCAGAGTGGGAGAACAGGCGGTGGAGATTGTGGTGTATGATGGGCAGCAGCGATGGACGATGCGAGCGGGAGATAAACCGCTTCTTTGCCTATGACGAGCGCGCTTGCCAACGTGGGGCTCTGCGAGGGCCTTGGCATTCCCGGACTCACAGCACCACCCGCCATCATCAATTCTACGACCTTCTGCCATTAGCCAATCCTGATCCTGCTTCCCACTCTCCGAGGACAACTCAATCGCAGTCCGCAATCCCATTCCACCTTGCGCAAAGATGTGCACAGTTCTTGTCGGCCCTCGTCTGCTAAGCCACAGAGGAACATTCCTCCGGAGCCAACCTCCGTTTTTCATTCTTGGCCTTATCGTTATCTCTGTGTTTCTCACGTGTTGCTCTCGCTGCACAGCCCACGTCGTCAACTCTAACCGCCTCTACCAGAGCCTCAATTCTGTTTCATACTATGTATGAGTCTATTGCCGAGTTACTCGTCTATACTGTGCCATGTCCCATTCTATGTACCTGAAGCTCCATGTTCAGCTGTTCTTGGGCGGCCTCAAGGTCGCTCTTGCGACTGGACTGGTATCAGACGGAGTGCTGGCATTACAGCTATACCGGCCTCGCGACTCTTCGACATGACTATGTAACTTATAGGGTATCGTCAAACGCGCGATCTCTTGCTAAGTCAATGGAACGGGTCACCTCTGACGAGTACCATAGTCGTATGCTTTGTGGCCTACACCATTCCGCCATCTCACGAACTCGAGTCTCGCGTATATCTGTCGTATTCAAAGTGCTGTACTGTAGAGAGCAGAGCCTAAAAGGTTTCCACCTGCGTCTTTGTCCAGGCCGACCACGCTGTCCGAGCGCGACCTCTTCGGTGTCATTCAAAGGTTCACTCACTTGCATCGAGAGGTTGGGAGGCCGAAGGATGAAGGATGGTGGTGGCACAGCACGCCTTCAGCTGTCAAGTACCTCAAGGCGCACTTGGCCTCGAGCGCAAGGCGTCCACCAAGGCGTCGTGTCTACTTTTCAACACAATTGCCGGGAGCCGGTCGTTTTGACAGCAAGGGAAACGAAGCTGCCCTGACATGGTTCGGTATTGCGTGTTTCATGCTCGGGCTGTGCATCAGGCAGCGACGAAACACTGGAAGATTGCGAATCGATTCCGCTTACATCAGATAAGGTGATGGACCCTGTATCAGGCAACCTGTCGGTTGTAACTTTCCAACTTTCCAAGCATCTTCCTCGCTTGAGGGGGGCTGGTGGTACGATGCACTCCGTGAGCTGATGAGTTTGTTTGCAAACGCCTTGCGTTTAGTGTGAGCTCTGGGCAGCGCTGGCTGAACTCCAGACCTTGACGCCTATCTGCTCCACAGACACTTCTAGACAGCAAGGACAAAGGCCATTCAATACTCTGGTGGAGATTCGGCCTCTTTGATTAATTGTTTGATTGTCCTCGGAGACCTTCCGAGTCGCAAAGGGTGTCGAGACATGAAACGGTACCTGTTGACATGAAACGGACAAAGTTCGATAAAAGTCTGGCCAAGCCGCGAACCCCTCCTTTGGACCCAGCCCAACGACTTGTTGCCAACGAATCACAAAGAATCATCAATAACCTTGCCACAGCACCTTGCGAGTCGCGACAAACTTTGACAGCAACAAAGTTGAGTGTCCGCGTAGCCTCTTTCAACTCAGCCTCTTCATGCGACAAATGCAGC
The DNA here is from genome assembly GCF_000721765.1 of Aureobasidium namibiae CBS 147.97. Lineage (NCBI taxonomy): Eukaryota > Fungi > Ascomycota > Dothideomycetes > Dothideales > Saccotheciaceae > Aureobasidium > Aureobasidium namibiae. Next base: position 602,593 of record NW_013581207.1, read on the forward strand.
AAAAGTTCTTCTCGTGCCACTTGCAAAAGAGGCACTTTACAAAACTGCAACAAGGAGTCTTCTTGGTAAGATGGAACGGTCCAGAACTTCGCACTCGGAGTCGAAGGCCTAAAGACCTCTCTGACGGTTGTGCGGACAGTTGCACCTGTCGGCGACAGTGAGACCGGAAACAAGATAGTTCATGCAGACTGCACTGCGCAACACGAATGGCTTGCAGGAATACACGGACGTATCGGCTAACATAGACGAGTGGTGTTGAATGGCGACCTTCTGGCCCCAGAGAGTCCCTGAATACAAACGTACAATACCGTAAGACTGCTTCGTAATGGCCAGGGCTAGCATGGGCATGGTCTGTAGATGCCTATTCCTACTGTGTATCTCGTGCAGCCTGCCAGCATGATATTGCCGCAGCAACCTGTTCTCTGAGGACCTGTTTCCGTGCATCTGAACACCAAGACCCTTCCACAGCATTCAACGCGATGATGTTCCAATCGGAGCTACTGAGTCCGAATGCCTCTTGGACAGCGCAGTAGTTTTCTTGGATGTACTTTCCAAAATATGCCGGGTCGTCGCTGTTAACGCTGAATCGTACACCTTGATCGAGGAAATCCTTGACGGGTGCCTCTGCGATGCTGCCTATGAAACCAAGCGTGACATTCGAGATTGGGCAAAGCGTGACGAGCGTTTCTGTCTCTGCTAGTCTTTGCATCAGTTGACTGTCTGTCTTCGCAATCCATGCATGATCAACCCTCTCGGTCTTGAGATGATCAAGCGCCGCTGATATGAACGTTGCTGGACCCGCCTGGCCCACGTGTGCCGTGCACCGTACCCCGGCTGTCCTCGCAGCGTTGTATACTGTCTCGAAGTACTCGGGTGGGTGTACGAGTTCATCTCCGGCCATGCCGAGTCCGCACACGGTGCCGTCTGCAAAGTGGCCAGCATCCATGACCTCCTCGAACATCCCTGTCGCACTTTCAAGTCCGTGGTGGCGCAGTATACATGGGATGTATTTGATACTAATGTCGAAGTTCTGCTCCGCTCGCTGTTTCGCACGCGACAGACCTTGTACCACGGTCTCATAAGTTACGCCGCGACTCGTATGAGCCTGTGGGTCAAAGAACACCTCTGCATGCTTGACGTTCTGCTCGCTGGCTTTAACGAAGTAGGTATATGCCAACTCCTCGAAGTCAACGGCCGTTATAAGAACAGAGCTACCGAATGAGAAGTACCGGATGAAATCCGAGAGGGAAGCGAAGGACCCATAACGTGCCTGCAGTTTCTCCTCGCTGGCATACGCTTGATCGTCAGCGCAGGCGAGATCGATGCTGTTCCTTACAGCAAGTTTGAAAAGCAGATGTGGTGTGAGAGCACCTTCGATGTGGATATGATGCTCGCATTTAGGTAACGCGAGGAGGAGCTCGTGGATGTCGCCCTTGCACATGTTTCGACTGCTCCAGACTCTGTTGCAACGAGTTGGCGTTCGTCGTCTCGGTCAGATAGTAGTGTTAGTCTGATTGTGCAACACCGTTTGGCTTGAGATGTGGACTACAACGCATGCGTCTCTTGCGCTGGATGCCTGATGCTCGTGCACTGGCAGATTGATCTATTGTAGGCTATCTCGGAATGTAAGAGCCGTACTAGTATGCGTCTCAGCGCGCAGGCTGGGAAGGGTGCAAGGCGGCGCCGGACAGGCCCGCAGCCGCAACGGCGCGCAAGTGCGGAGAGGCGATGTTTCTTCTTGAGCTTCAGGTCTAGAATTCAGCTGTACCCACGAGTAGTTGTTCAGACAGCCTCATCAAAACAGTCGTTTTCTCAGGTCAACGTCGAAAACTCGAGAAGGCGGATTTCAATGACTTGTTTGAGACACCAAAATGGACTGGAGAGGCAGCCACAGTTGGTGAACAGACGCCCTCGGCGGACTGCATACAGCACACGTACACCTAGCAACGGGCGTCTGCAGAATACGACCTCGAAAGACTTGGCTGGCTGGCTGAGTGTTTGTGTTTGTCAGCCTTGAGATCTCGGTGGTAAGATTCCTACGATCTCCTCAGGACGGGTCCACACCGAGGATGGAGATGTTGAAATTGGCTCTTTGACTTTGCCGGGATTCGGAAGAGGACATGCCATGGCTGGGAATTGTCGATTGGCTGATGAATCGGATGATCTCTCCGCTGACAAGTCAACAGCAGAAAATTTAGTCCGGTTCGAGGCGATGTATCGCTGCGCCTTGGCGGTGGCTTTGTTTAAGTTACGGCCCTAACACCAACCAAAACCAACGCAAAGCGGTCGCCCAGGTTGTTCGTTCCAAGGGCTTCCAGAGCCAATCAACGATTCAGTCGACGATCATCGAGCTCTGCTGCAAACCGAATAAATGTACGCTACCTCCGCTCCATCTGGTCGATTCAACTTCGTGCATCTACGATTCCTCTTCCCGTCTCAAAAATGTCCACTTCAAATACAGCCCCTTCTCCCATTCAGGGCGTTTGTTACTTTTCCATCCAACACACCAACTATTCTTCATACAACGACGAGACTCCCTTGACCACTCCTTTCACTCCACCTGGTGAAAACATCGTCTCTGATCCATCAAACCCATTGCTTGCTTATCGACCTTGCCTGCAATCTCCCTCAACCACTCAAACTCGCTCCGGAATGGAATCTCTACTCCAACTCCAAACTCAGGTCGCACACATCTCTGCCCCAAGACGGCCCCAACCTCAACCTCTTCAGAACGTCCTCGTCGTTAGCGACGATCTATCAGAGTCAGACAGTTCATCGTCGAGCCAAGGAAACATGCACATGGAGGTCGCCAGATGCTCACGCTGCCACCGCTCGCAAAGCATCGATGTGTCGACTGGCAAGGCGGCCAACATGATTGCCTACGGTCTAAATTCCTTCTACTGCTTGAGATGTGCCAACATCACCGGCTATCTCCAACGCTCATAGAACACATCTGTCCTTCTATGACTCTCTCTCACCTCTTGACCGCACCGCCGGTCTTCTATTCGAGACCATTCTATCGGTCTTCCATGCTACGACGACAACGACACCATCATGCACAGTTTGCATGATCTATTTTCACGACACACGACCCTTCTGGACACTTCCAACCAGATTACGATGGGTTCATTCATGGCGTTCCATCCTTCGGGTTGGTCAAAGAAAGCATTTCTTGGAGTTTTTTTTGTTTGCAATCCGGCGCTGTTTCCTGTTCCAGCCAGCCGATGCATTGTTTCTAGATACCCCCTCTTGCATGAGCGCACTGGTTGCGACTCACCTTTGATTAATTCGAGATTACTCTTTACTCATTCTTCTTCTTCCAATCTTGATTCCCGTTTTCCACATGCCTGAGTGATCTGAAACAAGCTTTACTCTTTTTCGCAGGCAAGGCCTGGGTCCGGCGGGATTTCCCAGCGAAACTGCTCGACCCCACACCGGATCGTGAAGTGCCATCGTCGATCATCAGTGCACGCGGTCACCAAAGTGTCGGCCTTGCCTCTTTGCACCTAGCTCAGGGACTTTTTGAAAGAACTTTGACTCGGGTATCGCAGCCTTGTTTTCTTCGCTTCCACGAGCTTGCGAGATGAGGAGCTCAAAGAAAAACTGGCTGGCGGACACACTGTATCGATATGCTGTCGTGGTTCGGTGGCTCTCAAAGTCGCGCACGAAGCAAGGCATGATAGACAGATGATGGCGCACGACTCTGGCGTGCTCCTATCTCGATATATCGCGCAAGGAAGTTGGTAAACGGCTGCTACCACCATGATAGCGCTCCTCTATCGGAGTCGACTTCCAGCATCGACGAAGTGGTTTGAGTACAAACGGCCAAGCCGGTCTTCCGGAGAATGTATGCACGATGGAGGCAGCCATCTGACAAAGCTGGCACGTTTCTTGTGTGTACTGTAAGTCAAAATACGCCGGATCTGTCTTCTCGAAAACTCGATGGTGGCTCGATCAGCCGGCGATTAGGGCACGGCGTTAGATACATGTACCACACGTTTCGGCTCAGATGGTTCATCTACCGATTCATCTTTCGATCTGGTATTTTAGACGGAATCGCGAGCTAGTCGTGTCTTAACCATTCTATTGGAATTTGAAAGTATCATACAAAGAAAGGGGCCATCTCGATGAACGTTCTGCTCTGTGACAGTGTGACTCGAAGGCGAAAGCATCGTTGATGAAGGCAGGAGATGATCTGAAGGCGACGCATCGCTGATGAAGAAGCAGGAGGCCTCTTGGAGTCTCTATATCCGACTCAAACACACCTGAAGCATGCGGACCATCGCTGATGCAGAAACAGGAGAGCGTGTCGGTGTTTTTGAACATGTTCGCTCGACATTGCGCTTGTCTGGCGGAAGAGGGGATGGAACTCCGCGTCGCAAGAACCAACCGCGTCGCGTCTCACGGATTTCTCCGCGCTAAGAAAAATTGACTGAAGCTGCATGCATCGTCGACCAAAAATTTCAATACAGCAGAAGCCAAGGCATTGCGACCACACAGTTCAGGATGTCGTCTTCCGAGGATGCTTTCTCCTTCCACAGGATCGAAGAGGCCATGGCCCGCTTGAACGCAACCATCAGCAGTTACAAGAATGAGAAAAATGCCAAAATGAATGGTCACCACCGTACCGAGTCTGATGATCTTCCCTATGCACCACGCTCGACTCTCTTCTCGCGAGAGTGGGACTTGTCGACCGACGAACACTATCCCCACATCACCAATCCCGAACTTAGGAAACGTCTAAATGCTTTGCACGAGCTTTGCAGCTTCTTGCCCGAACACCCTTACAACATTGATCTCTACCTGCGCATCGCAAAGGCTTATGTCGAGGTCGGATACCCTGATCTTGCTATCGGTTCGGCATACAAGGCTCTCCTGCTCATCGATGCCATCAACAACGAGGATGAGTTTTGCGACGAGGCTATCGAGTCGCTGGCTTTGAGCATCTCGAAAGAGTCGTTGGAATACAGACACCAGAACATCCTCGAGAATGCCGAGATCCTGGCTCATCTCTACCCTGAGTTCATGCTGAGAAACAAGCATCAGCTTGTAGACGTCGATGTATCGGACATCGAGGTTTTGGTCTGGACCAAGGGACTCTTTTCTTTCCAAGTGTAAGTGCTGTTGTTCACTGTCGTTGCTGCGTCTATCCTGACGCCCGTTAGCTATGCATTGCTTGCTCAGTGTCTCCACGTGATTGGTTGCCAGAGAAGTGCCGCCGAGTACTGCTTCAAGGCTCAAGACCTCTTTGGAGAAGACCCTACGATCGAAGCGACCCTGGACGTTATCCACGCCGCGATTGACGATTGGCTCCGCGACACCCAGCCAGACGAGTACAACAAGCCCGGCTTCAAGTTCGGACTCGACCAGTTCCCTGACGAAGGCATGGTGCGTAGAGAGTGCTATCCCTGGAACGAACACGAGCCCGATCGCTGCTCCGACGAGAGCTTAGAGTTCCTGAACGCAGAGATGGAGAAAGTTGCACCGAGACTCGAGGTCAAGGCTACAAAGCTGCCACTTCTGACCGAGGGCGATGGCGCGGAGAAGTTCGTCACACAATTGGGTGTCTTTGCAAAGGAAGATATTGCACCTGGAGAGATCGCCTTGTCGGAGACATCGCTTCTTACCGCCAACAACCGTCTCCAGGACGCGCTGTGCGATGCGTGCAGTGCCGACCTCCCTGAGCTCAGCGACCCAGCTTCGGCGGACGTTGTGGCCTGTACGGATTGCGAGGTCGTTTTCTGCAGTGAAAAGTGCAGCGACCTCGCTCAAGAGGAGTACCATCCTGCCGTCTGTGACCGTGGTGTCGAGGACATCGCAAAGGACGTCCCACCCGCCGAAGCCGCCAACGCTCTATACTCTCTCCTGCTGCTCAGATCCCTAGCCATGGCCGAGACCCAAGAGATCCACCCCCTGGACATCAAGTACGTCAAATTTATTTGGGGCGACTACCACACCCTCGACCTCTCCAAGCACTGGCGCCCCCACGATCGCCATAGCACCGAGTCACCCTTCCCACGCACCCTACCCTTCAGCTTCCAAGCCAACGTTGTGCTCCCCTTCAACATGCTCGAAAAAATGGACGTCGACATTTTCAAAAACCCTCAATACGATGTCTGGGTCTTCAATACCTTGTACGCAAAGTTCAGGGGCACTGCTTCTGCTCGCTTGAGTGGTTCTGGCGGCGGCGTGGCTCGTGGCCCTGAGGTCAGTGCTGTGCACCCTATGTGGTGTCTTGCAAACCACAGCTGCAATCCCAACGTTACGTGGCGCTGGTCCAGCGACGTGCGTTTCCGCGTGCTCGAAGATCGACCAGTTTGGCATGGTAGCGAGGTGCGTGGAGGTATCAAGTACAAGGCTGGACTCAAGAAAGGTGAAGAGGTACTCAGCCACTATTGCGACATCGAGTTGCCAGTCAAAGATCGTCGCGAGTGGGCTGCTGGTGCTTTGGGAGGTAACTGCTGTTGCGAGAGATGTCTGTGGGAAGCGTGTTTTGAGGATATGAAACAGATTAATCGCGAGGCTGACAAGGTCCGCGGGTGACCCTGTCGCTTGCTCATCAACTATAGGAATAAATATATAATGTATACAATATGAAAACAAATTAATCACCTTTGTTCTTTGGAGTCCCCCAAGTGTGTGGAAGGGTGGAAACATGATTGGTTCGATTCACTGCACTTTGCTTATTCATTCCCTTCGCTTCTTCCCCGTGGCTAGAGGCTTCAAATTGCTTCCTTTGGGATCCCAAATGGCCTTCCCACTATTCTGATGTGCCGAAAGTCAATTCACTGCTGTCTGAAAACATGGTGCCTACAAACATCCAAGAGTAGTGTTGCTTGTACTACCGATTCTCCAGTTAGAGGCCACCACAAAGAGTGATAGACAAGTCTTGATCATTGATGCTGAGAAGCCCAAACACGCCTTGCTTAGCTTGTGCAGGTTCTCAAAGATTGTGCATTTGCGCGATTTCTCTCCAGACCCAACTTCTGCATGTGCAAAACCCCATCACCTCTTGCTCCGCATTTTCACGATGCGAACAGCGGCGGAGTCTTGCAGCTCTTTTGCTAACGGCAGTGGCAACCAGTCCGAACAGCTTTCCAGCCTGATTCTAGGTATCGTCTGACCAGACACACCTTCGGCTGAGAATATCCAACCCATGGGTATGTTCGTTCTGGATCACATTTGCACATGCAACAATGACTTCAGAATTGCGTCTTGTATCATCTGGGGAGAGCAACGTGTGCAGCACCTTGAGATCACAAACCTGATTCTCGCGGCTCGGCTTCCGTATTCGAGATGCAACATGTAGATGTGCTGTGCTTACGTTTTCTTTACGCCTCAGGAAGAGCTACACTCGTTTGGTAGAAGTTGTCATTCGTCGGTGATGATGGGATAGATGCATGTGAAGGAGGAGGCTTTCTTGTGGTTACACAACATGGCCATCACGCTAGTCACGTACTCATTACAGGTGCGGGGAAGCGATGCTGCAGTCACTGCACGGCACATGATGGATAAGTGATACTATTCGCTGATGATTCTTGCTCAGATAACGCATTCGCATCTCCTGGTTGGTGGGATACTTGTCTTCGGCGTGAGTTGATGTTTCATTTCGAGCCATTGGCAATAATGAGACCTCCATGGTGACTCTTGGTCGAGCTCGATGATATGACAGTCTCCTTCTCAGTGTCAAAGCGCACGCTGATTGTGTTACGCATGAGCTTCTGACCATGCAAAACTTGAATCGCTCTGGCGGCCGCCTCGGTAGATGCAAATTTGGCTGTTGCTATGCCGCGCGATCGACCACTAGCCGGATTCCGTCGGATCTCGCAGCTGTCGAAGGGTCCAATCCTGCGCAGGTACTCCTCTAGTTGCCGCTGATCGACCCCATAGTCCAATTGACTTATGAAGATACCTCTTGACTTGGTCTGAACGAGTCCACCTGTGGCGTTTATGGGACGGTGGTTCGGTGTGTAGACATATGTTGGACTCATCTTCCTCGGAGTTAGAGGAGGCGAGTGATGGAATACCGGACTTCCGTGCATTGGCGTACTCATGGGCGTACTCATAGGGGTGCTCATGAGGGTGCTCATAGGTGTGGTACTACTGATAGGTGTACTCAGACGAGTAGAGTAGGCGCTGACAATCTGTGGCGATGAGAACCGTTGGATCGGGTGTGGAGCATCGTTACATCGCAATAGTTCTGGAGGTGATCGAGCTGTTGACCAGAGGTAAACCTTGAGTGGTCTCAGAGAAGGCGAGCCATTGGTCAAGAATCCTTGGACATGGTCAGATTCTATCATTACCTCGACTTGAGAGTTCAACGTACCATAAAGGTTGAATGCATCTTTGGCCCGCTTGATTTTGATCCAGCCGCGTCCCTTTTGCATGCCTTGCGGAGTCGAGGCCATTTCGGTCCATCCTGGATGTGGAGCGACTTTCCTGGTGAGATCTTTCAACATTCCCCAGGTATAGTATGGTGGAAGCTGTACCTCAGAATTAGAGTTTGATATGTTGAATAGAGTTTGCGACCTACGCCTTCAATGTAAAAAAAGAAGTCTCCTTCACCACAGCTTTTTGCCCGGGAGGGAGGAAACTGACAGTGCATAAGAGGCATCTGAGAAAGCATATCTGTACGTGGGCGATTTGGCAGAGGTGATGATGGTGCAGATTGGAAAGGCGCTTCGCAATGATCAATGATTCTCAAAAAGTGCAAAGAACAAGAACTGTTGTTGGAAGGAATGTTAGATCCTCGAGATGAAACCTTCTGCAAACAAGAGGGATGAACCAGAAAGGTCAATTGGCACATCGGTCGAGCGCCGCTCTATTTGTACAAGTCAAAGATGAGCAGCGCCGACTATACAGCTTGAATGCATGAAGTACGTGAGGTGCCAGCAGCGAATCAGTTCCCTGTCTGGACCTCGACTGCAATCTTGCGAGCAACATCTCAAAGCGGACCTGTACAAACAGCTCTGATTGCCGGGATGCGTCACCCGAGACGATCGAGATGGTCGGCGCCCTAGCACAGTAATCAGCAAGCCATTCGCACGAGGCCTGTCGCCATGCCCTCGTATTGACCACCCCACCGAGATCAGGATGGTGATAGGGTAAAGCTGTCCTACAGGTGGCAGTCAATGAACAGGGGAAGCAAGGCTGACTCTCCGATTCTCCGTTGTTGAAATGATCCTCTTGCAAGTGGCCAAAGCGTTTGGTCAATCGCAGATGGGTCAGATTGATATGCAGGGCTGGATGCGAGACCGGTAGCGGTGAAACCACTGGTTGGGGTCAAGAATGTTGTTTGCAGACTCGAATAAAGCAGACGCTCTGGTCTGGGATGGATCAAGAACTGTGATCTATCATTTTCGCGGCACGGCACATACTTATGAAGCAACCGGCGTACGGCGGGCGTCCACAGAAGCAACGTGTATCGCGGCTCTGTCCACCAAACAGGGGCTTCGATGGCGGCTATATCAACCGCACAAGGTATATCGAGGGTCGGTTCGAGCGAAAGGACCGAATCCTGCGCAGTCGACTGTTACACAAGATGTTTTCAGACCTACCCGTGCCGCATCCCGTGAAGAATCATGTGGAGGCGCGATGCATGATGCACTGACGGTAAGCGAGTACACAGCTATTCCAACCTGGCTTCAGGCTCGCGTCGTGACACAAAGCGGCAAAAGTATTATCAAGAGCAACGCGGACGTGCAGAAGGTGCGGTGCAGTTCGACGTCGGCCCCCAGAATCTTGGGGAAGTCGCTGTCAATCAACCGAGGGAAACTGCCAGACTTCAACCGCCACCAAGCCAAACCAGTCCCAAACAGCAGGAGCAGGAGCGACCCTATCCGATATCCTTGCGCTCAAAATGTCATCGAGTGAGGCAGCAATCATCGTCGCCCGCTTCCTGAAAGCCAACAGCTACGATGAGGTTTGAACTCTCCCACACAGCTTCATCATCAGGACATCTCATGCTGAACTATCTCAATGTCAGACTTTGGACGCTTTTATCAGGGAGGCTGGCCTTCCATCAAGCGCCGGGTCGACAAACAAGGGCGACCTGACCATCGAGAAAATTCTCGAAGAGAAACGAACCTTTGATGTGAGCCTGCAGTTCGAAAGACTCGGCACAGATGAAGGTGCTCACGGCTGGGGCCACCACGGTTAGCAACTGTTGTTTCGTTTTGCCGAAGCCCAATATATTGATTCCTTCCCAGCACCCGCCTTGCCGAACGAGATATCGGGCCCAACACGTTCCAACATCCTTCATGTGTCGTTACCTCTGGTAGCGAACACGACTGCTGCGTAAGCCAATTGAGCCATGTTATCCAAGAGAACAATGCGTGATTGACCTGCGTATAGCGATGCATCCGAACCGCTGTTGGTAGCTACGACAGCTGACCGCCGGCTCAATGTTCATGAGTTGCCTGCATGCACGCTCAAGAATTCGCTATTGGCAATGCACGACTCACCAGTGCTCTCGACTGCTGTGCTGAAACAGACGCACCTGCTGACAGCTTCCATGTCTGGACAGTTGGCGATAAGTGACCTGCAGGGTGAGGTCCTTGACAAGCGCCGCGATCATACCAAATATGTTGTGCAGATCGCGACCCACGAGTCTGAGAACGCAACCTGGCTCGCAACAGCTGGCTGGGACGGTAAGGTACATCTTTATCAGCTGGACATCGCTGGCAATAATTCTCCTACACTGCCGCCTCCAACTGCATCCATCTCGCTTCCGACCAATCCTGAGGCACTTCTCTTCATCAAGCATCCCGACAATGATTCCATTGTTCTGATTGTCACGCGCAGAGACTCGACCCATCTCTTCTACTACAGTGTTGACAGCGAAGCATGTCTACTTGGCAAGCAGAATCTAGCGCCCCACAGCAATGCCTGGATCGCATTCACACCCTCTGCGATTGCCACCTGCCCAAGAGACAGCACTCTTGTCGCAGTTGCAACGAGTGCCACTCCCCACATGAAACTACTAATCGTACGCTTGATGGTCCCTTCGATGGAGGGAGATGCCTCACTGGCATCTATCGTCCCTGCCGAAGAGACTCAGGCTTCACAGGCACGCGCTGCACTTGCTCTACAAGACCGCGAATCAGCCGCCATCTTGATTCACTGCACAACCATGGCACCCCAGACCGCCTACAGTACTCCCGCACTCACATGGCGGCCGGACGGCACAGGCGTCTGGGTCAACAGCGACGATGGGGCAATCCGTGGCATCGAAGCCAAGACTGGCAAAATCATCGCCACGCTCAAGGGCCACGAACCCGGTAGCAAAATCAGATGTCTCAGTGCTGGTTGGGTGTCATCGGGTGACGAAAGGCAAGAATGGTTGGTCAGTGGTGGATTCGACCACCGGTTGATCGTCTGGAAGCCTGAATCTGCAAAGTAGAAACGTCGTTGAGATGCACCCAGCGGATGTACAGGTATACAATGTTTGCTAGACATCTGCAGGAGCAGAGGGTATTTTTCAATTGGACGGGTAGATTGTGCTGTCATGCAAGGGATCATTTGACACATGCACCTTGCGACAAGAAGCAGGGTCACTATACGGACATTTGATGACGAGTCATGTATGTGATCTTGTACATGCTATCAGTAGCCGTGACTTGGATCGAGAAGGGTGTCCCGGCCACAGATGAACTCAAGTAGAAGGATAGGGAAAAGTGCAATACATATCGTGTATACCCAAACCAGCCAACTCCGCAACCACCTAAGGTATACCAAAACGCCTCAAGGATATCAACAATGATAGAATAAAGAACAATTGACCCAGCACTGCCGTAGCCAGTTCAAGTGGCCACTTGCTCAGGACCTTCAACACCACCATTACCCGAGATATTCGAGATGAAGTCTCTGTATCTAAAGACCTCACCTCTCTTCTGGTTACCGCCGGCCAACTCTTTGCCGAAAACACCTTTGGCACCGAAAGCCCTCCTCGACGAGAACTGGCTCATGATAGCATCCACTTCCTGATCTGAAAGTCGGAAGTCCTCGGCGCCAGGCTCAGGGGCCGTATTGAGCAAAGCATCTTTGAGCTCGTGCTTGTCAATCTGACCACTGTCATCGACGTCGAAAGCAGCAAATGCCGCGGCAAGCTCAGATGGCTCGCTGATCTCAGCTAGCGGTGCAGATAGCAAGTCCAAGAAGCGACCCAGGGAGATTGAAGAAGGAGTGTTGGGAGGGAAGAAAGCAGCGACAGCCTTGGGCGAAGAGTCCATGCCCATCTGCTGCAACATATCGGCGACGCTGGCAGAGGTGATGGCACCGGTGTTTGAGTTGTCCAAGACTTCGAAAGATTCGCGCATGCTTCGTAGCAGAGATTGTGGGAGATGAGAGTATTGGCCAGTAGCCATCTGGACTGGAGCGGTGTAATTCGGCCTTGAAGGGGCACTGTAGCTCGGTCTTGTGGTAGGGGCTGGTCTTGTGGCCGGGGCTGTGGGCGATTCGCGGGAAGTGGGTCTGCCAAACACAGGAGCTCGGATGGTAGCCTGAGTGGACGATGTGACAGTACGTTGAGCGGTCGGTCGCATAGGCCGGGTCGAGGATGGTGATAGAAGGGGCGAGCGAGGTCCTAGAGGTGACAATGGCGCAACAGTAGGCGAACTCGGTGCGACGGCTGGTGAGCTTGGTACAGCGAGCGGCGAAGGTGGCGGAAGGTCTCGAGGAGACGACAGTGAGGCACCGTCTCCCGGCATTGGTGACTCCTCATAGGGTGCGGCGGGCGAAGGTGATGGAGGAGCGGATTGGTCCAAGTCTACTGAAGTGCGCGAAGCATGGCGGGAGAAAGAGATAGGCGGAGCCAGAACGCCAGAGGATGTTGGCCTCGACGAAGACTCTGCGATGCTGAGACGGCTGGTGGGACGGGCGAAGAGACTCCTTGGACGGTCGCCGGTGGTCAATTGTGAAGGTCGTCGTACAAAGGGATTAGATTTCTCAGGCGACAGAGAAGGAGACAGAGGCTTGGTAGGCGATTCAGATGGATCGCGAACTGTCGAAGGAGAGCGCAGGAGAGCGTCCGAGTCGGGGCGGCGGAAGGGCGATGGTCGCGGAGAGCGCGGCGAGTTGAACGACAACTTGGTCGGTGAAGCCTAACGATTGTCAACCAAATGAGCAGAGCCGAGAGATGGGTTGATGCTGACCATAGCAGTCGCAATAGGGCTGAGAATGGAAAAGGTCGAATGTGTATGGCAATCAAGTAGCGGTATAGTGGCGGTTGTCAGGCGGGCAGTCGGTTCAACAAACAAACACACACCGGGGGAGCCAAACGCCGCCGCCGCCGTCTCCCGCTGCCGCGCGCGCTAAAAACAGCGCCGGGTCTATCTATGCTTGGCTGCAGATCTCCGACTTGGACCCTGGGGCATGTGGAGAAGGAGGTCGACAAGTTGAAGAGAGACTCTTTGTGTCGAGCATCAACGTTGATTTGGCACATGGAGTTGCGGCAATAACACAAGCTTCAATGGCTCTGCAGCGCCAGACCAGCAGTGGCACCAACAGCCAATCCAATCCAATCGCTCCTGCCGCCGCAATGTCAGGGGGTCCTACCGCTGCACGCCGTCCCTCGCTGGCCTCGTTCCCGTCGCGCAAGCAGTCTTCTTACGACGTTATGCCTTCTGCTACCTTTGGTCCGACAATACGGCCTTCGCTGTCACACGCTGCTCGCTCGCCCAGCATGCCCCGTCGCAAGCGAAAGCCGCGTCCTCAGTATCCTCAAGACTCTACCGAGCGCCATGTCGAGTACATTCTGGTCGCCTCATTCGACATTGACACGGGCTCCGTCATGGAGCATCAATATCCCACTCCAATCGGCGGCGACGAGCACATGTTGGCCGAACTCATGCTGCCCGACCAGACTCATTTGCGTAGCCAGGACTGGACCATCTTCTTCTTGCACAAGGACCAGTCCACAGAGGACGAATTGCAGCAGAGAAGAGACAGACGTAATCAACGGAGGGCAGAGAAGAAGAAAATGCGAGCCGAAGCCAGCTCTGACAACGCAAATACAGCCGAACCCGCCCTGGACAATGATTCCGACGACAATACAGAAGATGCCGAGTCCGAAGACGACGCTGTCAAGAGCACACAAGGCACTCCGCTGGTATACGTCCTCAATCTTGTCAACACCAAGCACGATGCCAACGTAAAGCGAGGTGCTATAGTAAAGGCCATGGCAATTTGCACAAGGCACTCGTTCTTGCACATATACAAGCCACTGCTTCTCCTAGCATTGGAGGACTACTTCCGCTCTCCCACAATCGAAACTCTGGCCTCTTTGTACGAATCTGTCAACGCCATGGACCTCTCACTTCTCCCACGATTATCATTCCAGGAACGGTACATTCTCCAAGCCTCTGATGTCAAAGATCTGTTCATCGAGAAGTTCGAGGCCATGGTCCATAGACGTGTCCAGGAGGACAAGGCCAAAGACCAGTCTGAAGACAAACAACTCCAACAGCAGCTGCCTCGTCAACGATATGGTTTGCCACGAGACACCCATGAGTACGATACCGTCGTGCATTACAACAAGATCCCGGTCCCCATCAAGATCCCCACTGCTTTGTCTCCCGAGACTGTCGGCGATTTTTCCATCATCAAACTTATCCAGACTTTCAGCACGCCTCACTCGGCCTCTCCTCAACCTTTTACTCAGCACCATCCTCATCTGACCACCTCTGGTCCTCTTACACATCCCATCATTGTTCTTCTTAATGCATTGCTGAGTCAAAAGCGCATCATCTTTATCGGTCATAACCTGCCTTCTTCAGAAGTCGCAGAAGCTGTGCTAGCTGCATGTTCTCTGGCCTCTGGTGGTTTCCTACGAGGCTTCACCCGTCACGCGTTCCCATATACCGATCTTACCAAGATCGACGACTTGCTCAAGGTACCAGGCTTCATTGCTGGTGTCACTAATCCTGCCTTTGCTACACATACCCAATGGTGGGATCTTATGTGCGATCTGCCAACGGGACGTATCAAGATCAGTCCAAAGATTGAGCAAGCTCCTTTGACCGAAGGTGTCCTGTTCTTCCAACAAAACGGACATGGAATGCCTCAACAGCACAATGCACCAGGACCCGTCTCATCAGCTGGCACAGCAACAGGTGCAGGCATGAGTGGCTTCCCGTCCATACCATCCGGAGCTGGAGACCCTACTGGCGATGTAGCGTTCATGTCTAGCGTTCTTGCCTCGATCGCCGAACGCCGTGGTGAAGGTGCCGTCCGTCTGAAGTTTCGTCTTTGGATCCTGAAGTTTATCCGCATAGCAGCATCTTTCGAAGAGCTGGTCTATGGTGCCTCGGCGATCTTTGCATACTACCCGCCCGGCTCGCCAGTCTCGCCAGCTACAGCCACCTTGGACTTCCCTTCGCCAATGACAGTGCTGGATGCTGCATTGGAGGATCCAGCTGTGGCAGGTCATGGCTACATATGGCCAACCCAAGAAGCCAAGATGCGCGAACTAGCCGCCAACGCCACTCGCATCGAAGGCTGGACCAAGACACGAAGCTACTACAATTTCATCCAAGACTTTAGCGTCATGTTCTCCCTCCGTCCAATCCAAGACCTCGATCTCCAGCATTTGCACGACAAACTCACAAAACTGCGTCTTGGCGGCGATGCCTCTGCAGCTGTCTACCTCGCCATCTGCGCCAGAGTAACTACATACGAGCAAATCAACCAATTGCTTTCGGTATTTGCATATGGCGGTCCAGCGGTGATGAACGATAGGCAAACGGGCATGTTTTATCTTGCTCTTGGACTTATGCATCCGAGACTTGATGTCAGAGAGACTGTTGCCGACCTGATTGATAAGATCAGGGTTCATGAGGCTGGTAGGCATTTTTGGGCTGCGCTGGGTAGGTTTGAGCAGGCGGCTTTTGATAGGGTTGTGCTTGCTAAGGCTGAGAGGGAGGACAGTGGGTTGTTGGTGTAGATGACGGTGCTTTTGGGCTTTGCATTTAGATACCATGGTTTGGAGTTTGAGAGCGTTAGGGAATATAGATT
The DNA here is from genome assembly GCF_000721765.1 of Aureobasidium namibiae CBS 147.97. Classification (NCBI taxonomy): domain Eukaryota; kingdom Fungi; phylum Ascomycota; class Dothideomycetes; order Dothideales; family Saccotheciaceae; genus Aureobasidium; species Aureobasidium namibiae. The sequence goes on from NW_013581207.1 coordinate 618,604, forward strand.
GGATAGAGTTAGACGTTAATGTGATGACTCTTTGGACTGCACCTTTCTGGAAATGTCTTCATGACTAACAGAATGGCGTGACAAGCAAGCATATTAGTCTCGAGTCAGTAGAGAAATGATTGTCGCATTCAAACGACTCTACGTCGGACTTATTGCTCCTTAGGGGCCCATATGCAAACGCCTCAACACCTCGCTGGACATGGTATCTCCATGCAACCGAATGATGACTCCGTGCTCGAGAAACCACGCAGATCCCGCTCTTGCTCCCAACACATTGACCCTTAAATGTGCCTATGCGTCACCTCTTTTGCTGCCTGGCCATCATAGCCGTCACCCCATTGGCCACGAATGCCGCGTAGCAGCGTCCACAGACATGAATCTCACACCATAAACAGGTCATAAAGTCGTCACCAGGAGGCTCGTATCCGTCGCAGATGGCACAAGCGACAGGGTGCTTGTAATTGGAGCCCATACGCTGCCAGATGTCATGTTCGCGATAGCATGTCTTTTGTGAAGTTCGTAGCGGAAGGGCATGTGCGACGTGCTCCTGAGGTGCGTCCTTGAAAGGATGGTTATGAGTGTGCGGTAATTTGGGCAGCGAAGCTGAATGATCAGGTGGGTGATTTGTCTTGTCTGACAATGGCAGAGCGGGCGAAATTTGAGCAAGTATAGAGTCTTTGGCGCCGGGATTTGCTTGGTCAACTGGCAGTGTCAAGGTCGCAGACCTTTGCTGAGTAGTGGCATGCTGTAAGGCGTGAGTCGAGCTGTGTGACAAAGAATGGAACGATTGCGTCACATACCACGAAGAGGCCAGCACCGGTCATCTTCTGTCTTTGCGCGGACGCCATGTAGAGATCAGGAGAGGGAGAGTGTGTAACGCGTAAGCCATATTTGGTAGGGCTGTCTTCAGTCAAGAATGGAGGAGTAGGCAGCTGGATCTGAGGTGTTTTTGATGGGCGATGTTGTACGGGGGTGCTCATGCCACTAGTTTCTTCGTCTGCCCCAAAGACAACGACTTCATTGGATGGAGGAGACACACGAGTAGCCGTTCTTGTTGAGCTAGCATCCGACTCGAAGCTGGTATCCTTGATGGGATCAAATCGACTCGAGTGTACAGAATCGCTGAGCGTTTTGACGGTTGACTGTGAGTCTGAGCGGCGAGCAAGAGATATCCTGGTATAATCTGCTTCTGACTCGGAGACTTCAATGGTCGTCGTATCTGCACTGGTCGAAGGCTGGGTGACGGTCAAGGTTCGCACGGTAGTGTTTGCAGATGGAGTGCGATTGCGCTTGAGAAGGTTCATGGACGACGAGCGAGGTCTCAATTTCTTGTGCGGTACCTCATTGACGCTTGAAGCAGCCTTGGAGGACATGCCACCCATGGCGGTCTTCTGCTGAGCAGTGGCAGGTTCTGACGCCGGAGTTGATTGACTTGATGTACCGCGTCGAAAGCTGCGATGGGTGAAGAGTGCGAAAGGCGCCATGTCGAAGTTGTGTAAGAGACAACACCAGCAGGAAGGAGTGGATTTGTAACTCCTTCTCTCTGGTACGAATTCACGTGGAGACCACGCAAGTCGTTTGCACAGCCAAGCTCATGATAGGGAAGGAGGTAGGAGATTTGGCTTGGATCGCATCATCGCCCTTGCATCCGATCTGAGACGAACGACGGCTGGCAAACAACCATTCACCAACACGAAAACACCTAAAGAACCGTGGAGGAGAGCGACAAAGGTTGAAACACGGACATAGTCATGGCCGGGCAGTCTGCAAACTGGTGGTCAGCCGTGCAAATTGTCGGCAGATATGCACAATGCAATGCTCCAGGAAGTCGCAGCTCCCCACTCTGATTGGCGCGCGGTACATACGGCATGTACCTCACTGTTAGGGCGCGGTCGACGACTTGTCAGCAACCAAGTCACCAAGTCCATGTTCAGCGACAATTGCGATACTAGATGACTTGAATTACGACACGACATGGATGACTTAGAAGAAACCAGGTCGTCGAGCAGCAGGTTGAGGCTCGGAGGTGGGGGCCTGTGAGACCATCTTGGGAGTCTCGATCACTGCTGCTTCTCGTGCTTCGGCCTGAGCTTCTTCTTTCTGCAGTGGTTCGCGCGGAGCCTTCTTCTTCCACAGCGTGTTGTCCGACTCGAGCTCTTGCATGACCTCTTCCCATTCTTGCTCTTTCTCGGGAACACCGGTGCCCAGAACGCGTTCCACGTCTACATCTTCCCCACGGTGTACGCGCTCAATCGTCTCTCGGAGAAGAGCAATTTTTGCTTCAGTCTTGCGTGTGAAACCCTGGCGTTCATTTCTCAGAGCAATCATCTGGATTGCGTTCGAGCCAATCAGGAGAGCGATGACGATGAAGAAAGTGGCAGGGTTCCAGTCCTTGGACTTCATGGCTCGAGCCTTCTCGCGCTCGGCGACAGAGACGGGGTCATCAGGTTTTCTGAAGGCTTTGGGAATGACGGATTGCCAGACCGAGGCGACTCGAGGTACCGAGGTGGGAGCTGAGGCATAGCGGATCGAGGAAGAGAACGGACGGCGACACAGCACCTGGCGTAGAGGGGCGACGACGACTCGCATGCTGGCGTTTGTATGGATACTGTCAAAGATCCTTGTTGCGCTGCAATTGTTCTTGACTTTGGCCGGCTCTGCGATTTCAACGCTCCGAGCACTTAGGGCATGGCTACACTCGGCACGTCCGGCCCGAAACGGTTGCTCCAGAGACAGGGCCGAAAAAGGCATGTTTCTTTAACGATTTGGAGAGTAATCAAGGCTGACTGACAGTTGCCGCTCGTGCTTTGGAAATACCGTGATGGCACGTTGGCAGTAACATGCAGCGACAATTCTTCCAAGAATGCCTCTTATGACAAACCGGGCCGAGGCGGTGCGCAAAGCAATAGCGACACCCTCTTCCTGTCCGCCGACCACCACCGCTACCCTACAGTCCCTGCTCGTCCCGACCCAAGATGCCCAACCGAAGCCTCCGAAAACACCGGCAAAGACAACAACCGTTCGCAAACCACCGCCGACAAGAGCAACTAGAGCAAAAGCTGCCCCGAGTGCTGCAGCTGATGCGACCCACATCTTGACTGTCCAAGAGCGATACAAACTGGCCACGGATGTTGTCAATGTCTCACTCAAAGTCTTGAACGATGCAACAAAGACGAGAACTCCTTCACCTTCGCAATCGCCCGGCAGCACCAAGCCCGCGTCGTCTGGTTTGAATACTGTCGCCGAATGCGCCCGCATCGCCTTCTCACATCTCCATTCCGTCCGCTCTTCGAATGACGAATCGCTACAACTGGAGATGGGCATGCTTGCCCTCTCCTCAAAGTTTGTCGCTCTCAAGATGGACACATTGGCAATGAAGGAGCTGCGCATACTCAAGACTTGCATACATCAAAGGTCTGAAGGTGTCAGTCCCGCACCTTCGTCAGAGAGGGAAACCCTCGCTACACTGTTGCATCTCGAATGTAACACGTCCGACGTCAAGGTCTTGTCGCTGGCAATCTCCTACCACATGAATGTCTTGCGACTGATTACGAATTCTGGACGGCCTGCCACTATCGAGGCCTCACTTGCTCATATGTTGCTTGAGAACCCGGTCTCTCCCGCCGCACTCATACTTCGATCCGTCGAGTTCTGCAAAGACCGGACAAAAGCCGCAAGACAATTGGACACCCTCTCAAAGCTCCTCCTTTCCATGTGTCCATCGCCTTCGTCTTCAGCGGACCGTACTTCAGCGCCGAAGACACACATCTCGCCCGACGTCGCATTCGGCCTTCAGACCACTGCGCTTCTTATCCAGACCAAATGGTGGCCTCTGGCTGGCCATACGCCAAACCTCCAGAAAGAGATCCATGAGCCACTTGCTCGATACATCGACGCCTACAGAAGGCGTGCTGGAGATCACGGACCCCAGGCTTACAAACAGGCCATCGATCGTGTTAGCACTCTTGTCGGACTGGACAAGCCCCAAAATACTGCCTCGAGCCTTCCTGTGGTTTTGTGTAAGTCATTGAGTGCGCTCGCCGAATCTTTTGGTATGCCAGATGAAGCCTTGCGCTATACCAAGGTCATGTCGTCAACGTCAGATGGTGCCTCAGGATCCCAAATGTCGTTGCACTGTACTATTCGGTCTATGGCGCTCTGCCTCGACCGTGATGATGGCCCAGATCTTGCGATTCTGCGTAGTCAAGTCTCATCTTGCAAATCTATGCTAGGGAGCAATATCATACTGCCTTCGTTGGCAGTGAATGAGATGCTGGTTGAGCTTGCCAAACTGCGTAAAACAACAACCAAGCTACTAACGCAGGAATCGAAAACAGAGCCCGGGTGCGTGTCAGACGAGCGTGGTCTTTTACTATGCACAATCAGTTTTGTCTGCACTGACATCCTGCTCTGGTGCTGGCAGCACGTCACGGATGGCGAGTCATCTGGAATTGTGGGATCAAGATTGGTTGTCTCTTTTGTCAGTTCCAGCATTTTCTCCTGCAGCTTAATGTTGGCTCCATCCGGCGATCACATTGAGACCATTCACAAAGCTCTTGAGACTTGCACTCGTCTGTTGGACGCAAGTCCGGGTTCTGAAGCAGAACATCTGGTGGTCAATATCTCCAACCTTCATTGGCGCTGTTTCCAGCTCTCAGCTTCCAACACGGAAGAATCGTCTCCACAAGCCATAAGGTGTCTAAAAGCATCGGTCGATATACTGCGTGATCGACCGTCTGTACAACAAGATGCAGGGTTCCTAGCATCAAAGTTAGAGAGGTTTGGCACCATCGCCAAATCGTGTTTGGTCTTTGCCGAGTCGATCCGCGTCCAGATTCGCTCTGGTGTCTTGAGCGAGATGGCGCAAACTGCAAAAGACAAGCCGCTTTCCATTGCCGTACAATCAAACCAAAAGGTTCAATTATTGAGGCGTAACCTTTACGAGTATCACGCCTCTGCGACCAAGGACACTGAAAGTGTGGCTTTCTTCGACGATGGCTCCTTGAGTCCATCAAAACGAGCGACTTTGCTCGAGGTGCAGCTAGCGTTCTTCGAAGAAGATTTGTTCAAGCCATCACATCGAAGGAGGGTAGCAGCAGACCTCCGGTTGTTGTGTACTAAACTTCTGGAGCTCTATACCGAAGATAGTCATCCACTCCGACGAGCCCGTGTGTGCACCCGGGTCCTTAGATATTCGAACGAGTTCCCAGGCTTGGTAGACGACAACACTGTGGAGACTATAATGGCTAGTAAAATAGTGGACAACTCACTCTTCCAGGACGATGGCCTGAGAACATTTGCGCCTTACCTGGACATAACTCTCTCACTGGCGCAAGCATTTAGCAAGAAGGAAGCTCTTGTCGGGGAGGTCACGATACTGATGCAGAGACTATCATCTTTGTTGAAGTCATCGGATTCATGGGAAGCCCTTCAGAAGGAAGTCGATGACGTGGATGCATTGATCTCAGAACTGATGTTCGTGGTTGCCTTCTTTGCTGTCAAGGGTCAGGACAATCCACGCCTCGAAGCACTCGAAACACTTTCGCAAATTCACCATCTCAGGCCCATCCCCGAACCATCATCAGTATTGACTACCTCAGCTCAACTCGCTGTGCAGTATCTACGTTTGGGTTACTCCTCGAAAGCATGTCGCGTTCTTGAAGGAGAGGTGCACCTCTTGGGTCAACCAAATGTTTCGTCTCTCGCGAAGCTTGAATGGCATCTTGCTCAGACAGAGGTTTGGACAACACTAGGACAAGCGAATCCTGCGGCCAAGTCGATGTCATCTGCGACCGAATGTATGCGCTCGTTCCCTACCGTGGATCATGCAACAAAATCTCATGCTCAAATTCTTCGAGCGCGGTTTGCCTTTGTGTGTTCGTTGTACTCGAGAAGCGTCGGACAAGTGAAGCAGGCCATGATTCACGCGAAACGATACGTGTTGTTGTGTCAACAAACGATGAGTTTCTTAGAAATCCAACACGCTCCCCAAAACAGTCCTACGACGACCTCACAAGAGGAGCTCGTCAATGCGGTCCACAAACTTGTTATTGCAGACGCCAACGAGGCCTCATCGCCCGCGCCAGAGCCTGGTACCAACGGCGGCGCTGCATGTTCTGCCATTTTGCCGGATCTGTTAAACAGCTTCTTGCATCTTGCAGAAACCTACGCACACCAAGGATTAAGTTCCGAGGCTTGCTACTATTTGGATCAGGCGGATGCTGTGGTTACTCGAGTGGGAGTGCCTGAGCTGCGTACCAAGATCTCGGTCCAGCGAGAAGCGCAGGCATACGTCGAGGGCATCGATACTAACAACTTTGTTGACGATGGCAGTCTTGCAGATTCGATCGATCTAGTGAAATTAGGAATCATACGGGGCGATGCTTTTGCAGTAGATCAAGAAACCTGGGAGCACGCTCAGCAGGAATACGAAAAGGCCGAGTTCATGGCTACTCGACTTGCAAGCAAGAGCTTCGTAGAGAAGTTAGAAGCCTCGAAAGCTCAACCCGACAAAATTGCCAGAACTACATCTGTCCGAAGTACCAAGCGAGTCGTGGCCAAAACGCCTGCATCCAAAGTGGTACCAATGAAGACGCCCAACGTCGCAAACACAAAGGCCAAAAGCACGACTGCAACTACTGTTTCAAATCAAGAAAACATACCCCTGTCAAGCCTGTGCGCAGCAGCACTGAGGCAACGTGGTCTTTTATTAGTCAATCAGGGCGAGACTGACCTGGGTCTAGAGCTCTTGGAGCGAGCCGACTCGATGAAGTCTGACTCGGCTCAAGAGATCTTGCAGCAAGTGGCGATGGCAGAAGGACTGCTCCGCAAATTCGGAGACGAACTGGCTCTGGACTTCACATTCAACGTTTTACCTGAGTCGACCATATCCTTTCCTGCACTGTCTTCTACTGCCAGCAAGAAGCCGTCGACGCAAACTTCGCTCTCGTCAACACCATTATCTCTTGCCAACGCTACCACGCCGAGGAAGGTTAGCAGACAAAAGCGTACTGATGATGAGTTTGCTCGCTTTCTCTGCGAAGCACAGGACCGTCTCGTTAACATCCAACGTCGATCCGCAAGCACTGCGGGTATGCCTGTCTTTCATCAGTTATGCGGATTGGGTTCGAAAGCTATGCTGCTTCTCTCCGCTCTCAATGCTAGCATGGCGCTTTCTGGGACATTGCATCCTACACGTGCAGCTTGCTCCATTGAGATGTCTCGCATCGAAGCCTTCTCTCGAGAGATGAGTACCGTAGAAGCTGAGAAAGAATACACCGGCCACAATCTCGATGTACAGATCGCAGTCCAGGACTCCCATGGCCATCTGTCGGCAGCAAGATTCCAGAGGGACTATGTTGATATTATTCCCAACAGTTGGACTACCGTGTCGTTGACACTGAGTGAAGACCACAATGAGCTATACATTGTGCGGTACCGAGCAAACCAAGCGCCCTTCTTGTTACGCTTGCCAATGACGCGTAACAAGATGCAGGATATCGAAGATGATGAGGAGTCGCCAACGTTTGACTATGAATCTGGAAAGGCCGAGCTGCAGGAGATCATTGAGCTCTCAAACTACAGCTGCAGTAAGCCTCCTAGCGCAATGACACAGGAAACCAAGCAGAGTTGGTGGGATGAGCGAGAAGCATTGGATCTTCGTATGCAAGAACTGATCGTCAATATTGAGAACATCTGGCTTGGTGGCTTTAAGGGCGTGCTATCTCAGCATCGCAAAGACTCAGCATTGTTGGCTCGTTTCAGAAAGTCATTAGACGGTATCCTCGACCGGCATCTCCCATCGAGGCAAGGCACGAAAAGCAAGATCAAGAAGCTCGTGCTTGACGCCAACATTGTTGAGTTGTTCATTGGCCTTGGAGACGATCATGATGGCGAAGTCGATATGGACGAGCAAGTACTCGACTTACTCTACTTTGTCATCGATGTCCTCCAATTCAATGGCGAACGCAATGCGTATGACGAAGTCGACTTCGATGTCATGGCAACCGAGACTATGGATGCTTTGAGGTCCTACCATGAAGCGGCAAATTCCAACGAAGCCGATCAGAATCATCTTATTCTCATATTGGACAGAAATCTGCACGCCTTCCCGTGGGAAAGTCTACCCTGTCTCCAGAACGTGAGTGTAAGTAGAGTCGGCAGTATGCTCACACTTCGAGAGCGTATTCTCGCTATGCGTCGCCAGATGAAGGATAGTACCGAGGAGAAATACTTTGTCGACAAGCAGTCTGGAGCCTTTATCCTCAACCCCTCAGGAGATCTGTCTAGGACGCAGACTACCATGTCGCCTTTGCTTGACTCGCTTGCAACATCGAAAACTTCGTCGTGGCAATCGACCATCAACAAGACCCCCTCAGAGAAAGACTTTGCGACCGCTCTATCCGACAAAAGTATGCTCCTGTACTTCGGTCACGGCAGCGGAAATCAATACATTCGCAACCGCACCATAAAGAAACTCGATAAGTGCGCCGAAGTAGTGTGGTTAATGGGCTGTTCTAGCGGCAGAGTTACTGAGCACGGTGATTACGAACCTACCAGCGTACCTCTCAGCTATCTCATCGCTGGCAGACGACTAGAGCACACCGATACAACAGAGGACGAGAGCAAGTATCGCAATGACAGTAGAGAAGGTCTTTGCATGGCTGTCGTCGCCACTCTTTGGGACGTCACTGACAAAGACATCGACCGCTTTGCTGTGGAAGTAGGTGAGCATTGGAGTCTATGGTCTTCTGCACCCGAACCTTCGCCCAGAGAATTAGCCCCTCCAAAGACACCGCGCAAGAGAGGGAGGTCTGTGCCAAAGACACCTTCCAAGACGCCTTCACGCACACCAGGAGGCAGAAGCAGAAGTCGCTTGGTCATGAGGGATGAAGAAACTACGCGAGCAAAAAGCTTGTCCGAGGCTGTAATGCTAGGTAGGGATGCTTGCAACTTGAGATATTTGAACGGCGCGGCAACGGTGGTGTATGGCATCCCTATATACCTTGGTAATTGATGGAGCATTAGCATTTGCATTTGCATGGAAGAGGCGTTTTTGGACAATGTAAATATAAAGGTTTACACGAAGCACATACGAGAATCGACTTTTGTTCATACCTTCAAAACATGTTTCATGACGACAGGCAAGAGAAACAAATTGTAAGTGATTTTTATTAACAGCTTACATGCCAGATTCACCATCCTTTTGTTGTTGCAGTCTTCTAGTTCTGAGGTGCCATGAAACCACCTTCATTGTCCTGGGCATGGACACCCTCGGAAGTAGCCTTGACGACCTCCTTCTCCATGGCCTCGAAGCCCCTGAGGGCCTCTCCATACTTCTCAAAGACACCCTCACGGTAGCCATCAGCGACTCTCTTGACAAAAGCATCCTCATCCCAACGCTCTTCAACGAGCTGCTCAAAGGTTTGCTTGCCACGGCGCTCGCATCCCCAGACGGCCTTGTAAGCACCGCCCAGAGCGCAAGCATTACCACCAATGTCGAGTTTGTAGATACCTTCGGCTCCACCCAAGACGTCACCAATGATGCGTGCGATGGCGGGGTTAGCAGAGCCACCTCCAACGAGGTATACGCGACGAGGTTGAGGTGGCAGCTTCTTGCCATTGATCTCGTGGCCGGATACCAGAGCTGCCGAACGCAGGCGCAGAGACAGCATCTGCGACTCTACGATACCACGAGCATCGGCATCTACGCTTTGCTCTGCAGAAGTCTGGTTGAGTTTGTTGGAAGAAGCATCGTACTCATAGCGCCATTGGCCAGCGCGAACATTGGGTACGATTTCAGGGCGAGGGAAGTAGAGGCCCATGCGCATTGGGTCGGAGGAAGATCTTTGGTCCATGGGAGGGGTGGATAGGGCAACTTCGTTGAACTTGTCCCAGGAGCGGTCGGTCTTGTTGCCGTTGATTGCGTCGCGGATGTGCTCGCGGGCGAGACCGCCGTTCTTGTAGCAGAGCATGAACATGTATAGGCCGGCGGTCGTGGGGTGGTTCATGAAGTGGTATGCGGGGTCGGGCTTGTATTGCGGTGTGCTCATGAGGAAGGTGGTTGATGTGCCGAGAGAGACCATGGCGTCTGAGGCCTGGAGAGGGAGAGCGAGGATGGTTGCAGGGTTGTCTCCTGTCATTGGGACGATATTGCAGTCCTGAGCAAAGCCATAGCGTTGCACGAAGTACTTGCTGATGTGGCCGAAGCTGGCACCGCCGTCTTCAGGTACGTGACCGAGTTTCTGCTTGAGCTCAGCGGCACCTTCTGTGCTGCCTGCTGCTAGGGCGAGCAGCTTCTCGTTCCACTTGCCCTCCTTGATGTGCCACAAGTTCATACCAGTAACATCACTGATATCAATAGGAGCGAACTTGCCGAGGAAGACAGAGGCCAGGAATGACGAGACCAGAGAGATGCGGGAAGTCTCCTTGTAGTGGTCTGGGTACTTGGACTTGAATCGCATAATCTGAGGGCCACTGAAACGGTGATGAGCTCCGCTGCCAGTTGCCTCTGCCAGAGTTTCCGGGCTTCCGAGCTCGGCGTCAAACTTGTCACATTGCTTCTGTGTTGAGTGATCCTGCCAGTTGGGACTGTCAGGGTGACTGAAAGCACCTTTGCGCTCATCCTTGTGGGCACTGGGCTCCAATTGCTCGACCAACGACTTCTTTGCGTCCAGGCTTGAGAGCAAACTCTCGGCTTGTTGACTCCAGAAAACAGTTCCGTGCTGCATGCCGGCTCCAGAGACACCCTTTACTCGCGAGAAATCAAGACCATCCTCTCGTAGTCTTGAAAGCACCAGATCTACGGCCTCAAGCCACATGCCTACAGGCGCATAGATCTCGCCTTCTGAAGGATTTGTCAAGACACCCTTCTCAATGCCGTACTTTTCGCCAAAGTCGGCGTCAAAGTCAACCTTGGCCTCATGTTGATGCTTGAGTTGTGAGTCCACAACAACGCCTGTAGTTTTCAGAGTCAATTGACACGTCACAGGTACTCAAAGGGTCATATCTCCCAACCTTTCAGCTGCTGTGTGGAAAGGTCGAAGCCCTAGCATTGAATGTCAGCAAACGGTCGAGCTTCGTCTTTGCTCCATCTCATACCATATACAAAGGTCCTGATGCTGCCATGATGATTGATATGAAAAAAGTAAATTGAGTAAAACTATCGACTTCCGCCGCTGAAGAAGTCTTCTTATTCAAAGATCCACAAAGATAAGTCAGCACAGGCAATGACTTCAACCAGACCCTTCCGGTGCGACTTCTGGGGCGGGTAAATGTGATGGATAAATTCGGCTCTCGTGTAGAACCAGCACAACTTTAGCCCTTATGGCAATTGTTCAATCTGCCTTTCAACCTCAGCTTCTGGCGCTTCTCTCTCCTGCCTGAATTGCACAAACATATAATCTCCTTTACTGCTCTGTTCTGCTTGTTGAGAGCAATTATCTAAAATGCGGCGACTTGTTGAATCGCAATGACGTAGCTGCGATCGTCGCGTCTCATGTTCTTTGACCAAGAGAGACACCGTCACCGCGAAGAAGGCACCGACGACAAAGTACGAGTAAACTGCAGTTTCTGTTTGTCAAACCTCAAGCAGATGAGCTCTTCTTTCAACTACAAGGCAGCCGTCTAGACTAAATCCTTCTGAGACGACAAAGGTGTAGCTTCCCACGTTGGCCATTTTGGCTCAGCGGTGTTGCCTGGCAAGAGGTATAAGTACATGTGCAGCGTGTTTCCCAAATGACATTCTCCATCCGCTCTGAGATTCTGGACTCAACCTCCAGTCTCCTCTCATCCTCCTCATCACTCTCTTCATTCATCTTCTACCCATCTTGTGCCTTGCTTCAATCGCCCATCATGGCTTCTCGTGTGCTTCGCGATGTCACCAACTACAAGCGGTCTCAACTGGCTGATCGTCGTACCGCTTTCGAAGAACGCAAGACTGAGCTTCTCGCCCAAACTCAGAACAGCGACAACCCCATCCTAACGCTCATCGAGGGCTTGGAGAAACTCGGCCTCAAGTCTACCACTGCGCAGACTTCAACTGGCGGATTCTCTCTCTCCAACGCCAGTCAGATGCTCACCCAATCTACCTTCGATGCTTCCATCCCTGTGGCTCTTCCTTCAGCTTGGCAGGCCGATCTTGAGCGCCTCCTGACCATCCAGTCCAACAAGTTCGCCTATACTGATCTCTTCTCTCGCCTCGCCACAGAATGGGTCGACAAGCCTAATGATGCCAATCTTCTTCTCGACACCCCTTCCAAAGGCGACAGCACTTCGGAGTCCTCGGACACCGACAGCTTCGAGTCGGTCAAGGTTGGTCGCGGAGAGATGTATCGCCAGCGCCAGCAGTGGGACTCGTTTGTCTTCACTGAGCGTCAGACAGACACGGCTGCCATTGAAGCCTACCTCACCAACCTCTTCGTTGAGCCTCAGCAGAAGAAGAAAGTTCGCGAGACTCCATTCGAGCAACTTCAGAAGGCCTTCAAGGAGTGGACCGTCAAAGACTCTACTTGCTCCACCTCCGATGTTGAGCTAGCTATCAAAGCTGTGCTCAAGGCCGATCTGCTCAGTGGCCGCAAGAGAGATGAGCTGATCGCACTTGCCAGTGCTGGTAAAGGTGTGCTTGCAGAGGTCGCCGACGTCATCAACATGGAGATTGCGCACTTGGATGATTGGTCGTGGAAGCCATCCCCAATCCCTGCTCAAATGAGAAAGCAGCTGAACGGAAAGTACAGGGTCTACATGGATCCCGAAATCCACCAAGCTCTTCTCCTACAGTACGTTGGCATTCGCTTTGCAGTGTCTACCAAAGCCAACTTCATATCTTTCCTTCGCTCCAAAGCATGGCCAAAGTCAGCCCACAACTCAATGTCCTCCAAAGACCATGCACGTTTTGCCTTCTATGTCGGCGAGAGAAAGGCCAGGTTCCAGAACTCAGTCTTGCATACCCGTCGAGAGCAGTTCAAGGACGACTTCTTTCTGACCCAGCTCCCCGACAAGCTTGAAGAAGGTTGCCGTGACTACAATAACTCTGACGACTCGGACAACGAAGACTCTGACAAGAAATCGCCCCTTGAGGTGAAGCAAACTCTTCTCCGTTTGGCCACTACCGAGCTCATGGTCCAGCGAAAGATCTACGGGAGTTTCACCCTTTGTCAGACTGACTTCAAATGGTTTGGTCCCAGCCTTCCACACAGTACCATCTTCGCTGTTTTGAAGTTCTTGGGTATTGAGGACTCGTACATCGAGTTCTTCAAGAAATACCTCTCCATGTCTCTCATATTCCCTCAGGACGGTCCAAACTCCGAGCCTCGTACACGTCTTTGTGGTGTGCCTATCAGCCAGACACTCAGCGACGTGTTCGGTGAGACGATTCTCGCATGTCTCGACTTCGCAGTGAGCAAGGCAACCAAGGGTCGATGCCAGCTCTACCGCTTCCACGACGATGTCTGGTTCTGGGGCCAGAAGGCAGACTGTGAGGTGGCTTGGGAAGCTATCAAGAAGTTCACGGATGTCATGGGTCTAGCACTGAATGATGAAAAGACTGGCTCAATTCATGTGAGCGATAAGGGCGAGAAGCCCTCAAGCATCCTCCCCATGGGCGCTGTGAGATGGGGCTTCCTGGTCCTGGATCCTGTCAAGGGACGCTGGGTCGTTGACATGGCCAATGTCGACGAGCACATTGCTGAAATGCGCCTTCAGTTTGCTCAGTGTCGTTCGGTGTTCTCCTACGTCCAGGCTTGGAACAGTTACATGGGCAGATTCCTGGGTAACAACTTTGGTCATCCCGCCAACTGCCTTGGTATCGACCATCTTGACATGGTCTTTGCCACCTTCAAGTACATTCAGAAGAAGCTCTTTGTGGACGACAACAACAGCACTGGCTGCGAGGACGTCACCTCCTACCTCAAGTCCATTATTGGAGAGCGTTTCAGTACCAAAGACGTCGCCAATGCCTTCTTGTATTGGCCTGTTGAGCTCGGCGGTCTGGAGCTGCGCAACCCTTTTATACCCTTGATGACTGCTCGTAAGTCTTTTGAGGAGTTGCCGGATGACATTCTCGAGGCCGTATGGGAAGAAGATGAGGAGCAGTACGATGATTACAAATCAGCCTTTGAGAAGGACAGCAGCAAGCACCGTGTCGACGTGCCCTCAAACTGTGATCCTGAGAAGTTCTTCTCTCTCGAGGACTTTGTTCGATTCCGAGAGGAAACCTCCCCATACCTCAGGGGTGCCTACGAACAGCTCTTGGAGTCACCTAGAGTCGAAGGACTGGAGTGCACACGCTTCGTCAAGTATGCCTTGGACACCATTCCGATTGAGTACCGCAGCTCTAAGCACATCAAGACCTCGTACAGCGAGATGGACGTCTACTGGCGCTGGACTGTCCACCTGTACGCTGCCGAAGCCATGGAGAGATTTGGAGGACTGGGTCTGGGCGAGAAAGAGATGTTGCCAGTCGAGCTCGTCAACCTCCTTAGAAGTGAGAGAGTGCGCTGGCAGGGATGATCGACGATCATCCAATCGTACGAGAGATTGCATTCGTGTGAATAGCACCGTGAGAAGCGCAAAGCAGCGCCATGACAAGCAACAAATAACGACAGCATGAATATAACGAAAGCATAGATCAATGAAGGCATCCGTAGCATTACTAGATAACAGCTTCCAAAAGCATCAATGAGAAACTCTATCATATACGTTCTTGTGCATGTGCATCACACTTTCTGTGATGAAGTCCTTGACAGTTTGAATAGAACGTTCGAGATGATAAGCTTCTATCTCTGCATGGATGCGAATTGTCCGAACTTTCTACCACATCTCCATGCACCGGTTCAGAGTACAAGTCTAAAACATAGCCTTCTCATCCGACAAGAGATTCTTCCTAATCTGTTGAATCTGCTCATCACTCAAACCAACCACATCCCTCACATACCCCTCCGCACCACCATAAACCCGCTGCATCATCTCAATCGTCGCCGCCATCTTTTCCGGCTGCGAAGAAATCATATTCTGCACTCCCTCCTCATTACCCTCTAACGCAGGATTCTTGAGCAAGCGTTCTGTAAACAGAGGTTTCAAGTGCTGTAGCCCTTTGTCGGTGAGAGAGTATTCGTTTGCTACTGTTGAGGGAGGAACAGAGCAGAGGAGGTAGAGGAGAGCGACGATGACGCCTGTGCGGTCTTTGCCTGCTGTGCAGTGGATTATACAGGGTGAAGGGGAGGGTTGAGCTAAGTGTGAGAGGATGGTTTTGTAGGCGTGAGGGCCGTTGGCCATGATGTCTGCGTATGCTTTTACGAAGCCCTGGTGCTCTCTTCGTCAGCTTTGACTCTCCATGAACAAGGCAACGTAAGGCAAGGAAAGGGAAAGGAGCAATACACACTTCACTCCCACTCTTCGCATAATTCTGAAACCTAATCGCGACTTGCTCAGGCCCATAATCGGTATTCCTAAACACCGGACACCAAATCCTCTCAATCTCATCTCCAGGAAGATCCTCTGTATCTTCACCGCCTTCAGGTCGTGTGGTAAACACTTCCTTCTCAACAGCAACGCCAGCCCATTCTGGTCCTTGTTTGGAGATTTCGGGTATACTGCGTAGATCAAACACTTTTTTCACTCCGAGCTCTTTTAGATTTGCGAGGCCCGAGGGCTGGACTTTGCTGGGGTCGGCGCAGCGGTAGACGAGGTGGTTGCGAATGGACTGGGGAGAGGAGGAGGTGGTGGTGGTGTAACCGCCAATGTCGCGGAAGTTGGCGATGCCGTCGATGTTTACGAATGGAGGGGGGAGCTCAGGGGTTTTGTCGAAGAGTTCGGCCATGGTTGTTGCTATTTGTCGTCACGAGGATGTATGTCAATGTGACGAGGTACATGTGGCATTCACGAGAACGAGCACCTGCATGGTTGACGACGCCAAGAATCACATGCTCCTGCTGTATAGCCAAGTGGGAAGGCACGAGAGCCGTCTGTTTGCCGAACAAAACAGTGCCTATCGTATCGAGTGCTTTTGAAGATAGTATTACAGACTAAAGGTAGGCCTTGTTTGAATACAGCAATATCAGGGGGAATACTTTGCGCAACCAACAGAGAGAAAGAACAACGAAACAAAAAAAGCTGGGCTCATCCCGCGAGCCCTCTGAGCAAAAGCCTCTGGGCTAGACTGACACTTGACATGATACACTTTTGATGATTGCCTTAGGCGGCGCCGGCCTCGGTCGACTCGGTGTCGTTGACACTCAGCGCGCTCTGCTCTCTGTGCATGCGTGCCTCGATCTCGCGCAACTGGCTCTCTCTGGCCAACAGCTCCTGTCGCTTCTCGTTGATCTCGCGCTGCACCTTGAGTTCGATTTCCTTGAGCTTCTCCTCTTCGCGACGCAGCTGCTCCTCCTTAAGGCGGACTGATTGTGATGCCAGGTCTTCCGGAGCGAGTGAGTGATCGCTGCCGATTCCGTTAGTTCCTGCTGATAACAATGCAATGTCCTGGGTCACATACGCAGTGGCTCCACCTTCGACGCTCTTGCTGAGCTTCTCTGTGCGGTAGTTTTCGTAGAGGAAGTCGTGTGTAATCTCTTTCAGGTCGGCCAAATGGCTGTGAAGCAGGGCACTCCTAATGGCCAGGAAGTCGCTGTGGCGCGGGTTGTCCACCTCGACCAGTCCCCAAGGGTATTGGCGAGCTCTGACGACACGACCCCCGATCTCGACTGTGTCCTCCGATCCGACGATAGCGAACGGCATGAGTCCACGGAGCTCGGCGTTCTCCTCGACGGTATCTTCATCATCCTCCTCAATGTCGTAAGGGAAGTTGTAGACGGGAATGCGGTAGTGCTCAATGTCCTCCATGACAAGCTTCTTGGTCTCGGCGAGCTCGGCGGGGGTCAGGGAGTCGGCCTTTCCAATGACAGGGATAACGTTGACGCGAGGTGACAGACGCTTCATGAGTTCAATGTCTAGTTCACGGAGACTGGTAGCAATGTGTCAGAAGCAACCAACGAGGCAAGTAGGGGTACGGATGAGCATACCCGTGACCGGTAGGTGTGATGAAGTAGAGCAGGACGTGAACACGGTTGTCGCGGAATCGGGGATTACGCTTGATACGAGATTCTTCAGCGAGAATATCGTCGTATTGGCGCTCGAGGTAGCCGACGATTTCGCCAAAGCTGAAGATGCGTGTCAGCTAAAGCCATTGTTCCATCAAAGACGAGGGCTAAGCACCTTGATTCATTGTCGACTTGGTCACCGAATCCAGGGGTGTCGACAACAGTCAGCGAGATACGGGTACCCTCCTCGTCGAGTTCGAGCTCTGCAGACGACTATGAGCACAATGGTAGTGGCGGCGGCGGGGCTAATGATATCGTACCAACGGTAACGGGCTTTATTTGGACACCGCCTTCAATGTGTGCGTTGACGGGGTCATCTTGCTCGACACCAGAGAGGACACTCTTGCCGCAGAGCGTGTTGACGAAAGTGGTGCGACCTTGGCGCAATTGGTTAGTCGATGGAGCTGTTGGGCGATTGTTCTCGAGTGAGCTCACCAGTGCCGGATGCACCGCAGACCATGATGCAGAACTGGATGCCCTTCTTGACATTCTTCTTGCGCCTGATCTGTGGCTGTGTCAGTGGCCGCC
Source organism: Aureobasidium namibiae CBS 147.97 (assembly GCF_000721765.1). Taxonomy (NCBI): domain Eukaryota; kingdom Fungi; phylum Ascomycota; class Dothideomycetes; order Dothideales; family Saccotheciaceae; genus Aureobasidium; species Aureobasidium namibiae. The sequence continues at coordinate 636,225 of NW_013581207.1, forward strand.
ATTAGACAGATCGGAGACAGCGACGTTGGGCTGGGAGCGCACGTACGTAGGAAGACATTGTGTGCTGAAGGTGGAAGATGCGAAACGACTAGTTGGCGGATAACAACTACAATGAACGAGTGTGGTGAAGGCGACGTATTTGGATGAGAAGAGCAATTGCTGTCGGGGTTGCTGCTTGTCGGTATGGGGGAGGTGCAGCCAGCAAAGGGGGAGACCCTTGGTTTTGGGCCCGTGCTCCTTCCGCAAATCCATGAACCTCGTTCCGCCAAGATCATGGGGCATAACATTTACATTGCATTGCATTCGTCTGTCTTACTATCCCTGCTCATCACCTTCATCTGGTTCCCGTTTCCTGTCACTTCTTCTGCTTGTCCTGCTTCTCATCTCGCCCACGCTTGGTGTACAGATCCTCGCTGCCGTCGTTTAGTACATATCGTCGAAGCAGTGGGGAAGCTACTACTCACGTCTTCTGGCCCTTGGTAATCTGCTTGCCTTCCAGTCGTTCAAGGGACTCTTCGATCAGTCCAATGTGGCCCCGTAAAGTTCCTTCGAGCTCGTCCATTCGTGCTTCGTGCTCTTCGAGATTGTAGATGTGATGGCTTCGAAGATGATAAGTGGCTCCGCCAATAGCGAACAAGTTGGCAAGTCCCATGAGGAAGGTGGGCGAACGGAGTGACATATTGAATAGCTTGATTGTATGGCTGAATTTGGTGTTTCAGAGGAAGTGTTTTATGAGAAGAACTGATTAGACGGACTGAGTGCATTTCAATAGGTATTGAAGAAACACCATCTCCTTGATGACGTATACGAATTCCAGCATTCGAGTGTCTTATGCTCTTCACCATAGCTTTCCACTGATGTCAAGGAGCTCGAGAGTTTTCCAGCAATCTCTCGCGAGCTGATGGAGAGCGGTTATATTGGATTAGAGCTCATATTCTATGTATTGTTCTGGAGTGCTCACCAAATGGACTCCCACGCGGCCAAGAATCATGACGGCAACGCGTTTCCCTTCGCGTCCACTTTCGAAAAAACATTCAACATTGTGCACGCATTCTTACGATCTGTATCGCCAGCTGCTCTCCTGAAGTTACGAACATAGTCTTCTCCCGTCCACATACATCCTCTTCGTCCTGCTACGCTCCTGGTTGCCCTTCCAATCGTTGCCACTTTGCGCGTGACGCGAGACGCTCACGCACATGGACTGAAGAGTAGTGCTTTAGACAAGGCTGACATGTCTTCGCCAAACTTGCTCGAGTCTTCGCCAGTGTCTTTGAGCTCACAGCGCCGCCGTAAATCTGCATTCACATACCGCCAACTGGCTCAACTCGCAACCTCTACTACATCATGTCCGCTGCGAGTCATCGCTCACATCGACCTCGATGCGTTTTACGCCCAATGCGAAATGGTTCGTTTGGACATACCACCGGATAAGCCGCTCGCCGTTCAACAGTGGCAGGGGCTCATCGCGATCAACTATCCCGCACGCGCTTTCGGCCTGAATCGACATGTCACTATCACCGAGGCAATTAAGCAGTGCCCGGATTTGATCATGCAACACGTTGCTACTTGGAAAGAGGGAGATGAGAAATGGGCATATCATGAAGATTCGTTCAAGAACATGGCTACACACAAGGTCAGTCTTGACCCTTACAGGCTCGAGAGCAGGAGGATTTTGGCTACAATCAAGGAACATTTGCCGGCCGCTCCTATCTCCAAGGTCGAGAAGGCCAGCATTGACGAGGTCTTCCTGGACTTGTCGACCCACGTACATGGTATCATGCTGGAGAGGTTTCCGGAGTTGAAGGGCCCTCCACCTTACGATGATCCTACGGAACAACTGCCTCGTCCTCCCACTACTGCTTTGGAATGGCAAACCGATGCCCTGGTCGATTTGGACTCCACCGAAACTGAGGATGATGATCCGGACTGGGACGATGTCGCCATGGTCATTGCCTCAGAGATAGTACGAAGTGTCCGAGCCAAAATCTTTGAGGCTCTGAAATACACATGTTCCGCCGGAGTCGCGCGGAACAAGATGCTTGCGAAACTTGGATCTGCTCACAAAAAGCCTAACCAACAAACCATAATTCGCAATCGGGCTGTGCATCACTTCTTGAGCGACTTCAAATTCACCAAAATACGGAATCTCGGTGGTAAACTTGGAGATGAAATTGTCGCAGCTTTTAGCACTGACACGGTCAAAGACTTACTTGAGGTGCCTGTCGAACAGCTCAAGAAAAAGATAGGCGATGACACTGGCACATGGCTTTACAACATTATCCGTGGCGAGGATCATAGTGAAGTCAATCCTCGAACACAGATCAAATCGATGCTCAGTGCAAAGTCGTTTCGACCTTCTATCAACACGCTTGACACAGCTGTGAGATGGATTCGCATCTTTGTTGCGGACATATTCTCTCGACTAGTGGAAGAGGGTGTTCTAGAGAACAAGAGACGACCAAAGACACTCAACCTGTATCACAGACAAGGTGCGCAGACCAGGAGTAAATCGGCTTCTATACCTATGGGGAGGGCAATGGACGAGACCCTGCTGTTTGACATTGCCAAAGGACTACTCGCTCAGGTCGTTTCAGAGGGCCGAGCATGGCCGTGTGCAAACCTATCACTCAGCGTCAGCGGTTTTGAAGAAGGTGTGACCGGCAACAAAGGTATTGGTGGGTTCCTGCTCAGGGGAGACGAAGCGAAAGCGATATCAGCTGCCGTCAGAGAACCATCAGAAGTACGCAATCCGGAGACACCTCCACCAAGCAAACGCAGGCGGGTCGAGGAAAGCGGTATACAGAGATTCTTCGGAGCTAGGCAAGAAAGCTCGGGTGGTAATTCCGAAAGAGAAGAACAACAAGACTTTCACATGAAAGATGAGATCAGAGAGGCTCATAGTCCCTTCGATGTCCCTCCTTCTGCGCAATTGGCATCGGACGATACGCCGAAAGCACATGCAGAAATGCAAAGCGGGCATTCGGATGATGACCCTAGTCGATATACATGCTCTCGGTGTAACAGCACTTTACTGGTCACTGAACAAGGCGAACATGATGATTGGCACTTCGCCAAGGACCTGGCGGCTGACCTCGCAGCAGAGGAACGAACGAATACAGCAGCGCGGGAACAGAGTCGGCCAGCAAGTATAAGTTTGAGTACTCAACCCAAGGGGAAAGGGCGAGGGCGACCTCCAAATGTTGTAAAGGCAGAGAAAGGGCAGAAGAAGTTGCAGTTCGGTTAACATCAAGGATTCGAGGTCTAGAATAGTGTCTCTCGGATTCATCATCCTCTTGGTATCCAGCTCCCAGGTTGCCGGAACTCAAAATATCATCAGACACGTTCTGACAACGTGCTCGTCGTTGTCGCACTGCAGTGACTCCACTCGTTGATGCGATTGGACTTGCAATTAACATGGTCGAGGTGGATCGGAAACGAGAGAACCACAACCATCGCGAGCCTTAACTACGTCATTTTTTTCCCAGTCGACGCGTTCATGCAGAGCATTTAGCGAGAAACGACTCACAGCCTCTTATCAATATCACGCATCTGTTATTGTTCCTTTGTACCGTCAGACGAGATTACTGTGGACAATAGCTTGATCACAGATTTTTTCTTTTGACGTGCTCGCTTCCATGAAATTGGCTGTTGACAAGGAGCGTCAACAAAAAAACGACTTCGGTACAAAATTTCGAGAGTGACGTTGTTCTAAAGGAGATTTATGTTTTCCGGACGAAAATAGGAGTAAAATCTGGATGCCGATAGAGTTGCAGAGGAAAGAAAAGCTTTCGAGGATGAACCTCCGTGAGAGTTCACGCCGACGGTTTCTCGTGCAGAAATGTTTGTCCAAGATTTCCAACATCACTCTGAGCTGCTCGACTTGCTCTCGACTCTGGATGACACCCAACTCGATGTTGCGAATCCGGCAACTGCTTGGATCGAAGATGTCCGAGCCCCATGATGGATGAGGAGCTGTTTCATGCAGCGCGGATCGTTAACAATATGCACTGACGACATCAGCTTGAGCCGCAGCCAGCGGCCAGGAATCGTTGAATCGACATCTCAACTCTCAGGCCCGTATTACTGAAACGCGCTCTCTGCCCTCAAGCGCCGTGGGTCGTCCCATGCCAATCGAGCTACGAATAACACTATGTACAGGGTTTCTCAGCCCTGTCGTTTGGCACGGGACGGGATGCACCCAGATCTGACCCGTCCTTCTCCTTGAGCAATGACCTTTGGAGCATTCACCCTCCTGTCCTCGCAACGTCATACTGCTTGAGGAGCGGGATGCCACCTGCACAGGACATCGTCACAAAAATCTCATCCCTCCTTTACCATCCTATATCTGCTTGATCTATCCTTTGTGATGAAAGTGCTCAACTTGACAATCGACCTCTTCGAAAATCGTATTTCGTCAACCCATCGCCAATCATGCCTAGCAGATCCAGATCTGACATAAAGCCATTCGAGAGCATGTCAGGAGACAAGCATAGAGGCCACGCCATGAAGAACCATTTCGTCGCCGCTACTGGAGAGTTCGTCGGCACCTTTTTCTTCCTATACTTCGCCTTTGCTTGCCAACTTATGGCGTTCGAGCAAGCAAGCGACAAGGCACCCAACGGAAGCAACAGTGCCACGACGACCGTCTACATTGCTTTGGGCTATGGTATGTCACTCTTGGTTGCAGTATGGATCTTGTTTAGAATCAGTGGTGGACTCTTCAACCCAGCGTAAGTCAACATCGTATCAGTCAAATAGTATGAATGCTAACGAGCACACAAGTGTCACGCTTGGCATGGTTGCTGCTGGTCAATTGAACTGGATCAGAGGCCTTGTTCTGTTCCCCGCTCAAATTCTTGGAGGCATCGTCGCTGCTGCTCTGGTGCGCTGCATGCTGCCTGGTGATATTGCAGCCACTCGTACTGTTCTGGCTCCCGGCATGTCCGAGGCACAGGGTCTCTTCTTCGAGATGTTCCTGACATCCTTCCTCGTCTTCACCGTCCTCATGTTGGCAGCCGAGAAGTCAAAGACTACTTTCCTCGCCCCCATCGGTATTGGTTTGGCTCTCTTCGTTGCTGAGCTCGCAGGTAAGCTAGCATCCTCTGATCTGCTTGATTTCATCTCCAACACATAATACTAGGTGTCTACTACACTGGAGGCAGTTTGAACCCCGCTCGCTCGTTCGGTCCTTGCGTTGCCGCTGCTAGTTTCAACCATGCTCACTACATCTACTGGATCGGTCCCGGCCTTGGTGGTCTCCTCGCTGCTGGTTACTACCGCTTCTGCAAGTTCTTCAACTACGAAGAGGCCAACCCCGACCAGGACCATGCCGGTGCTGATGAGATCGTCTAAAGCATGAAGAGTGTGGAGTAGTTTGAGATCATCGATGGATACATGAATGGCTACATAAGCGTATAGACCATTGGGGTGGAGTTTGGGGAAAACAAACTGCATTACATGAGCAGTCATTTGGTTGAAGAAACGTGTACTACTATATAACGAAGTTACGATCAGCATTAATAGATGAATACATCTTTCCCATCTGTCTCTATATCTACTCTTGTCGTTCCTTGATGACACTCTACCTCGTAAATTTCCATGCTTGCTGCTGTCCTGCTTCTTGCGTCTCGTTGTGGTCCAAGTCCTTTCTGCTGACCCTCCCACCCTGATCCAGAGCTTGTCGTTTCATAACAACCGCATTACCACGTGTATGACTAGCAATTCGATCAGAATACATCAGTTTTGATTGAGAATGGTTACCAAAACCCTTCTAAGACGACATGCAGTGGTTGGTGAGTTGCATTGACAGTCAAAATCCAAAATGGCTGGGTCGCAGCAAACAGCAACCCAAACGCAGCGATATCCTACGTCGCAACAGAGAAACCTAGCCTGTCCAACCTCGCCAACTCTCACTTGCGCAAGGAGGCCTTTACAAAGGGGCCACAGCTTTTCACTGATCCGTCGAACATCAACTCCAATACTGTCGACGATTCAAATCATCACTTTACCATCCACCTGCAGACGAGCCAACAACCAAACTCAACATGGCCAATCTCGCCACCATGCTTGACGTGGACAGATTTCCAACCATCTTCGATCGCCTCACTTCGCACCTCCCCATCAAAGACATAGTCGCACTCACTCGCACCTGCCGCAAACTCAAGCTCCTATACCAGAAGATGGTCAACCGTGGCGCCTGGGACATCGACAGCAGACTTAGAAAGTTCGTCAAGGACCCTCTCGGGTTCAGAGAGAGGCTGACCGAGCTCGAGGGCATCATCTCTGGCAGTTTCGCTCTGCAGTTCGTGGATCGTGTCGATTGGGAGGGCTCGGACCTAGACGTCTGCGTGCAGCTCGGAGAAAAGGCAGATGCGTTCTGTCGCTACATCGAAGAGGTCGAGGGATATGATCTTGCTTCGCGTACGGTCGCAAAGTACGCCTGGACCCATGTCGACATGGTAAGTTTGAGAACAGTCGTCTTTGCCAATGTACTAAACCAGTCGCAGGTCCATGCGTACGACAAGGTAGTCGACGGCGAGTTCATCAGGCTGGAAATCATCTTGACCCACAACCATCCCATCCACGCTACGCTGTCGACTTACACGACTGCACTGGTCAATGTCATCACTGGCAACCATGCTTACTGCGTCTTTCCTAATGCTACCTTCATGAAGCGTCAGACATATCCTACTCGCATTCCAGACTACTTCAACGGCGTCATCCTTACGCAAAAGTACAAGGACAGAGGATGGGGGTTCATCCAGAGGATTCCCAAGCAGAAGTGGGTGACCGGGGAGTTGGATCTGGGATGTCGTTGGATTGGCGACAAGCATACGTGGAAGATGGCATTATCGCCAATGTCGGACGAGGCAGCAGACAGTGCAGAAGGAGCAGTGCAGGGACTGAAATTCGAGATGAAGAAGTGCCAGGACCACTATGATGGGGTCGAACTCGAATGGTTGGGCGTGGCAGCTAAACAAGGCCACTGAGTATCTGATCATGTAACATCAGGGAGAGGATGCATGTGCAGGGCCAAGGAGGAGCAGGTTGCAAGCAAGTTTTGGCAAGTACGGTGCAAAGGAGATTGGGCCGGGGAAATAGCTTGATCACTCGATTGGAAAAAGCAAGAGTTCAAACAAGATGACAACAGAGGCACAGTGAACAACAGGAAACAAGTCAATGTGAGTGAATGGCGAGTAAGTGTTGGACGCCATTGACGTCTTGACAGGCGGTGGTAGGGCAGTAGTATCAGGTTGGCGACAGGACACGACAGGAGAAGATTAAGGAGGACCAAGCGCCCTGTGGTGAGGCGGCGTGTTTCCTCGACGATTTGGGTGCAGCCCGACAGCGGTACCTCGACGGGCACGGCAGCTGCGGCTGCCCATAAACACGGAGACCAGAATAATACTTGATCAACACTTCAATCAGGCAGAGAGCAGGAGTTGACTCTCCCACGGAATAATGCCAGGACTCCGGGCGGCCTTCAGAGGACTGCTGAAGCGGACTCACAGCACGGGCAGCTCCTCGGCAGAACCCCAGTCGCAGCAGGAAGGCCAAGCGGCAGGCAGCAGGAACAGCACTTCGCGCGATTACAGTCAATCTTCTCCGCATATCGCTGCCCTCAAGAGTCCATCCAAGTTTAGTGTGCAGGACAGCATCGTAGAGGAAGACAGCGACGACAACTTCCACGACGCTCCCGAGCCAACATCGCGCCGCTCCACCTCTCGTCCGGCCAACAAGCGCAACAGCACCAGCACTAGCATTGCTGCTCCGACTCCCGACGCCTACCTTTCCACTGCCGACCTCGACGACCACGACCACAGCACCACTCCCGAGAGAAATGGGATTGCGAGTCACTCGGACCCTCCCAGCCTGACATTGCAGTGTGCCACTCCCGAAGCCCGCAAGCCCGTCGACGTCCTCGCCGAGTATGTCGTTCCACCCGCAAAAGCAACCAACTTGAAGCTCCCACCCGCTGACCAGATTCCTTCTGCCAGCACAACCACTCCCCGTCCGCTGTCCGCACACTCGCGACCCAAATCTCCACTATCCATCCGCGCTCAGCCATCTCCGAGCTTGCCGTCGCTGCCGCTACCGCCGTCGCCTAAACGCCCATCCGAGGCCGTCCGTCGTCAATCTCTCTTGAGCGGCGCCAACGCTCCCGTCATCCGCGCTCTACTCAGTCCTGATACTGTCGCCCAATTCCCTCTACCACCTTCGACTCCTCCTGCCACCGTCGCAGCCTCGGACTACTTTGTCGACGCCTCTGTCCCGAATATTGCCAGTATGTTGACGCGAAAAGTATGGGTCAAGAGGCCCAATGCCTCGCCCACAATGGTCACTGTACGCGAGGACGACCTTGTCGATGATGTGAGAGATCTCGTCATGAGGAAGTACGGCAACTCGCTGGGCAGAAGTTACGACTCACCCGACCTTGTTCTGCGTATTGTCAGCAGGCCTGACGAGAGCGGGAAGCGTGCACCTGATCGTATCCTGAGTCCCGACGAGGATGTCTGCCAAACCTTGGACTCGTATTATACTGGCGGTCAAACCGCCGAGGATGCCCTCCTTATCGAAACTCCTCCGCGCCGGACTCCTCGTCCATCTCCACGCATATACCACGGTGCCTCGTATGCTGCTCTGGACGACTACCGACCGACTGAGAACGGTACCGACTACTTCCCTCCAATGCCCGCAGTCCAACTTCCTCCAAACGTGCCTGGCCAACCGCCTGTACAACAGACACTACACCCCGAGCCTCCTCGCTCAATAGCCGTGCTAAATACAGGCCAGATTCCTGTCTTGCCATCGCCGGGTAGTGTCCGCCGCCATCGCGATCCTCGTGAACTTCGTCCCAAGTTCAACCGTCAGCACACTTCTTCTCCGACTATCATGACACATAACCCGCCAGCTTCAACTATGCCTCTCAATGCATCAAACTTAGCAGTCTCCCAACACATGCCTACGATTCGACAAGGCCGCCCAAGGGCTGGCTCTCAAGTCTCGGATCAACAAGGCCACCCTGTCCCACCTGCGCCAGCTCTCCCAACACCTCCTGTCACAGAGGCTGTACCTCCTGTTCACCCCAGCAGTAGCCCACCGACACCAGCTTCCCAGGGCCAAAGCACGCTGAAGCCTGCCCGTCCACGCCGTCAGAGAAAGCTCACTCCTACAGACGGTACGGCGACTGTCAAGTCTCCCAACGCTGGTTTAAAATCAACAATCCCTCCATCTCTACTCGACGGCGCAGTTCCCCCCATCAACGTGTTGATCGTAGAGGACAACATAATTAACTTGAGACTGTTGGAGGCCTTTATGAAGCGCCTGAAAGTAAGATGGAGCACTGCTCTGAACGGTCAAATTGCTGTCAACAAGTGGCGAGCTGGCGGCTTCCATTTGGTCCTCATGGATATTCAGATGCCCATCATGAATGGCTTGGAAGCAACAAAAGAGATTCGTCGTCTTGAAAGAGCCAACGGAATTGGTGTGTTCAGTACCACTGCCACTCCTGCTCCATACACTGGCAAAGGAGAGAATGGCGAAGAAGAGGAAACGAAAGATAAGGATGATGATAAGCTGGTGTCTGATGGCGGCCTCTTCAAGAGTCCAGTCATTATTGTCGCGCTTACTGCAAGTAGTTTGCAGAGCGACAGACACGAAGCCTTGGCCGCTGGTTGTAACGATTTCTTGACAAAGGTATGTTGAGTCCAATCGAATCCTCAGACTACATGTATACTGACCAACATCCAGCCCGTTAACTTCGTATGGCTTGAACGCAAGGTCAAGGAATGGGGCTGCATGCAAGCTCTGATCGACTTCGATGGCTGGCGCAAGTGGAAGAACTTTGACGCCGACAAGGCAGTAAAAGAAAAGAAGGCTAAGCGCCTCTCACGAGCCAGCGCCGAAGGACCTCCCAGATCCCCTCGTCCCGCAGCTTCAACAGCAGATGCACCCGCACAAAATGGAGACGCTCCATCGGCAAATGAAGCGACATGAAATCAACACCCTCCTTCCCTCTTCATCCCCATAACGCATTTTCCTCGAGGACGGAATCCTTTTCTTTGGATGGAAACGATCGATGGCTTTCTCTTTACTTAATCTTGTCAGCGCGGCGCATAGAACGATACGGGTATAACGAAGAAATAGGTCGAGTGTATGACCAGACTTGTATTGCAAATTCATTTCTCCTCATTCAAACGTGGCGCTCACTTTATCTCATTTGCGCATTGACTGATCACTCTTGTGTTATCGGCTTCTCGCTCAGTCACCGAGTGTATGGCATTAGTGAAGGTTTCGCGAGAGAGCGAGTTGATGGTCACTTCCACGACAAACGCGACCAACGCAACGAACCACGGCGCCCTCTTTACTTTGCCCGTCTTTCTCGGAACCTCACTTTTCAGAACACCACATCTCTTCCGCTCAAAAAGTCCCTACCATCACCACTGTTGTACTGTTGATTGACAGAATGGCAAGTCCCACCAACACCGGACGACGTCCTGCAGACACAAGAAAGTAAGAGATGAACGTCGACTGAGCTTACCATTGCCACATTGCTGACTTATGTTTCGCAGGCTCTTGTATGATACGCCTATGGTTACAATCGAAGTCGGCGCTGAAAAGGAGCACTTCGTTGTCCACAAGAGCATCCTATGTGCCAAATCATCATACTTCGATAGAGCACTTTCCGGCTCGTTTCAGGAGGCCATCACTCGCTTCTTCCAGTTGCCCGATATCTCGCCAGTGCTGTTCAGAATCTTTGTGGCATGGCTGTACTACGGCGATCTTGGCTATGTCCCACGAAGCGGAAGAACAGTTGAAGAGGATTTCCGAAGCCTCGAGATCACCAAAGAAAATTTCCAACAGAAAGATGCTCACCAGAGCAAGTCTCAAGACGGACCGAGCAACAACACCGAGAATACTCGCTTAGAATACACTCGCTCAAGCAAAGATGTAACAGAATCTACCTCTGGTATTGCCATGGCAAACTCGTCCGAAAGCCACAAATCATCGGCCGAGGAGGCGATAGATCAGCCTATTCCTGCCAACCAACCAACATACGAAGGAGAACACCCTAAGGGCTGGCCTTGCGATGTCCCGGTCAGACTATATATCTTCGCCGACCGTTTCGACATTCGCGAACTAAGGGCAGACTCTCTAGATGCCTTGAATCACGCTACCGAAAACGACAAAAGCAGAATTTGTGCCTTCAACGTTGTTCGTCACATATATCTGAACACACCTTCGACTTCGAAGCTCAGAAAGTACGTTGTTCACTGCGCATCGTATGAAATCGATTTCGGTGAGGATGAATCTGAGTGGATTTCTTATCCCATCGAATTCTTGGTTGCTGTAATGATCATGAACGGTAGAAGGTTGCCAGACAAGCAATGCCAGGAATGCTATGGAGCCGCCCTGAAGTACACGCTTTTCGCGCCGCAGAACGATGAGAGAAACCCGAAGGAAGACCTCCCACCATACAAGACAGACTTGTGCTTCTACCACGAACACCTGAATGAAGAAGAACGTAAGGCTTGTCGCCTTCGTCGTGAAGGTTCGAAGCCTGCCGTTTGAGAGGTAGCCTTTGCTCGTTCGAGTTTATGTCTCTCACATACTCTTACTTGAAATCACGGTCGGAGTTGAGGACTCAGGTGTGCTTTGAGGGTTTACAAAAACCATTTTCTTTGCTTTATCAAGGAGAGAACCATGAAATAAGGCTGGGAAGCTCTACAGGAACATATGTAGAGCAGTCAGAATCAATTCTATGTTGCAACCAAACCATTCCATCCAGTGAGTGCCCACGCTTTGTTGCAGTGAATCTGCTTCCAGACTTGACCGAGTGAAGCTTTGTACCAACACCTGCGTTCTTTCAGTGTCTTCCTCACTCATGCTATCAGTTCATCTTCGTGACCTCTTTCTTGGACCCATCCTCGGTTCTTCTCGGTCACCACATCTGCCTTTCTCTTCCTCAACTACCAACACACCGTTTCTCTCTAGCAACATACCAAGTACTACCTGCAAGATGAAGTTTGTACTCCAACATATGCACTCGCGCGTTGCCATACTGACTTCTTTGTAGGTTCCTCTTCGATGCAAAGATGGCGACTGTCCTGGTTGGTCCAGAAGAAACCAAGTTCGTGATTCACCAGGCATTACTCTGCGACAAATCCAAGTACTTCGCAAAGGCCCTCACCGGATCCTTCGAGGAAGGCACGACTGGCATAGTCCGACTGGAAGACGTCTCGCCTGTCCTGTTCAAGATCGTCGTCAGCTGGCTCTACTGGGGCAAGATTGCTTACAGTGTCTCTGACGATGATTTGAGCATTGATCAGGGCTTTAAGAAACTGAAGCGCGAAGATGATAAATTCAGCGAGAACCTGAACGCAGATGATACCTCAACCTGGCCTATACACATACTAGTGAGGTTGTACATACTCGCGGATCGCCTCGATATCAAAGACCTCAGGAACGATATCATTGATGCTCTGGTTACCTCCGCCGAAAAATCGGGCATCGGTCTCAGAGTATACAGTTACAAGTTGATCGATTCGGATACGACTGCAGAGTCCCCTCTCAGGAAATTTGCCGTGGATCGGTTGGCATATGGTGCGCGACACAATATGGAGCATCGGGGTTTCTGGCGCGACATACCTCAAGACATGGCGGTCACAGCACTGCTCCTTTCCTGCCGAAGAGTACCTCATACCCTGTGCAACTCCTGTTACCAGAAGGGGCTGGCTCACAATGGAATCAAGCTTGCTGCTGATCACCCGTGCAAGAATGAGGATAAGAAGCCCTTGATGGTCAACGCGTGCGTTTACCATGAACATGCAGACGACGAAGAGACAAAGCTTTGCCAGGTCAGCCGCGACAAGACCGTCAAAAAGTAGTCTTTAGCAGGCATACACAATCTATACCTACCAAGCTTTGGCTCACCATTGCCATCCGGGTGTTGGTTTGCCGGTTCGCATACGAAGGCGGTGGCTCTCAGTCGCAGATATGGAATCTGTCTAACCTTCCTATAAGCGGAGGAATCGAGGCGCCCGAGGCAAGTTCTCGCTACTCTGGCTACTATAGAAAGGATCCTAACGTCTTCCCTCTGACAGCGCTCGTTTCAATCTCAGTACATTGAACAATGATCATTACCGAGAGAAGGAGAGTTTGAAGGGGAAGACGAAGTATTTAAAGAAACATACAGCGAATTGTGCAAGAGAAGACAGCGGTGAACCAAGAACTCGCCTACACGCGGTTACATCACGGACCAACAAAGTCACAGCCGTATCCTACACACAGTAACTTATGCTCTTGCTAGACATTTCGGTACTGGTTCAGCGAGAGCGCATATCCAATAAGAGCATGAACTGGTTCGGCCAAAAACCGTTGCGATAACAGACCGTTCACCAAGATTGTAGCAAACAGCGTCGCAAAGACCAAGTTTGGCTGGAGTGGTACCAACGGCGATTCTCAAGGTGTTTTTGTATACACACAAGAAGGTTTTGTGGCAGGAAGACTTGGAGCTGAAAGACGTTGTCAGGACTGCAGGTCAAGGACGATCATCAAACTGCCCACGTGGCTGCCGATATGACAAGGCGAAAAATGCGACTTCTTGCACCTGCGTGGAACAATACCTTGCAAGCGATGAAATAGCTGTCTGTCCTCTGAGCATCGACCGAGAGTCATCGGATGAGTGAAATAATGTGGTTATACTATAGGGCGATTCCATAGGCTTGGTATTCGTCAGCCGGTTATATGGACGTTGGCCCTATTATTCCTTAGCCACGTGCGCCTATGTCGACTTCGTGACGAGATGTCTCAAACGATCAATATTCGAGTAGTTGACCAGGAAACCTTGATTGTTTCACATGGGTGTGACAGGCTGACAGAGGTGAGGACTTGAGTACAGCAGGACGGAGCAAGGATCCAGGGGTGAAGAGGGCTTGTGATAGCTGACTCAGGGCTCGCCGATCGCTCGACCAAGTTTCTCCATGTTTGTCACACCAAGCACTCTGGAGTGGGACGTGTCGCGCGGCGACTCCTCATCCATCTCCTGAGAAGCTTGGAAGGACTTTGTACTCGTCTTCCTCCCCGACATAGACCTCCTCAACGTCTCGGCCAGTCCATCTCCGAAGCTCACCGGCCCCCCACCGCAGCCTTCATCTCGCTGTACCGGCATTTGGACGCCTCTACCGCGCGCCACAACAGCTTGGCAGATGCCCGCAATTGCGACTTGATACAAGCTGATAGCGCTGCGTTTATTCTTCGTATTCCCCCCAAACTTTCGGCCTGTTCAGCGCCCTCCTGGCCCTGTACATCGTCGACCTTCACCCACCATGGTTGCGCCTCGATTGCCTCCGCTCTATGTCCTGATAGGGCTGAGCGTACTCAGTCTGATCATCTACTTCAGGAGCACCGTCAGCTCGAACATTCCTTCCTTCTCCATCAACCATCAAAACCCCGCCAATGCAACTCTGGGCTTCGGCGGCTTGTTTGTTGTCTCTGGCCCAGGGAGCCCACGCCGTAACAACCTGATCCAGTCCGCTAACGTCACCGAGCTGCACTTTACCATCCCGACTCTACCGACATGGTCAGAAGAACAAATCATGGCCTTCAGAGGCAAGGACGACAAGTCGACAATCACAAACGGCTCTGTCCGCGCATGGCTGAGCCACAACTTGGTCCTCAATGAGTTCCTCAAGTCGGGTCTCGAGACGGCTCTGATCCTCGAAGATGATGTCGATTGGGACATCCGCTTGCGTACACAACAAGTTCCACTCGCTCAAACTGCCGCCCGTACGTTGCTGCCGCCAGCAGGAGAAGAATACCCCTGGGGTCATCCGGACGACTGGGAGCTCTTCTACGTTGGACACTGCGGAGACTACTTTACAACCATGGATGAGCCCGTTGGTGTCGGTGTCGTTCATCCTAACAATCTGACCGACCTCCCTCACGTCGTCTACCCCGACAGCACTCTGCCTCGCCGAACCGATCTACACCCCTTTACCTCATCCCTCCTCACCGCATTCGACGTACCCCAGAGATCACGCATCGTCCACAAGTCCGTCTCGCCACTTTGCACCTTTGGCTACGCCGTCACCCGCGCCTCGGCCAAACGACTCGTCGAAGAATATGCCCCCGTGACCGGCAACCGTGGTAACATCGACCACGCCTACGATGTCGCTATCCTGACCGCTTGCCGTGACAAGGGCCTCCGCTGTTTCACAGTCAACCCAGAACTCATGCACCATATGGAGGGCGAGAGTCTGATTAGTAACCTGGACAACAAGAAATGGCGCCCGCCCGTCGACAAGGCCGGTCTCAAGCAGACCTACTGGAGGGGTGAAACTAGCAACATTGCATGTGGCTTCTGGAGCAGAGACTTCAGCTGGAATGGCGACAAGAGCAGGCTAGAAAATCTGAGAGAGGAGGTTGGCCGTAAAGGCCAGTGCATGAAGAAGGGTCGTCTGGCTAATGGCGACAGAGTTGATGAGAGCAAGCTGCAGGCCAGCGGATAATTTCATGAGGCGGTGGTGGTTTCGTTTCTCGGTGTTCAGCGTTCAGCGGAAAAGACGAGCATACCCGTGGCGAGGTGATTGACGAGATCACACTTGATCAGCAGGGAGGCGTTCAGGGCTGTGCTCGACCTGCATAGTAGCAGCAAGCTGGTGTTTCTTCTGCTTTTTTCCCTTCTTGCTTGATTGCTTTTTGGATTACTTTCTTCCGACTACCATTCTCCTTTCATGTTCGATATTTGTACGTATCCACGTCGCTTCTTCTTTTCTGCATTCGATAGACTGGCTCAGACCAAATGCTTTCTTACTTTTCAATATTTGGTCCTGAGATAGCTAGATCTATATCATGCGAGCACAGTGCAGTGGCAAGAAGAAATGTATTACAATAGTACAGCAAGTCGTTTTCTGTTCTTCGATGACGGATGGTTAGCACAATAGAAGCATATTTGACAACTGTGAAACGCGACCTGTGTATGTATCTGCATCTACGGGGTATCACTTCTATCCCTTCCCATCCATCTGCTCTATCGGAATCTACCAGAAGAAATCGCCATACTCGCCGATAACATCATCATCGGCATTCCACTCTTGATGCAGCGCCGTCAACCCATCAAAGTGCCTTGCCACCTCTAGTCCCCTCAATCTCTTTGCTTCCACCTCTTTCCAGGTCATTTCTCCTTCCTTTGCAACTTCTTCCTTGTCAAACATGTTTTCGGAGCGCAATTGACCCATCACTTGCGCAACGAGGTTCTCAGGACTCGACATGTATGGCTTTTCTCCCTCCGAGGTTGGTGTGTCTGAGGAAGAGGCAGTGGTAGCGGTTGGTAGAGGTTGATTGGCAGGCCGCGAGGGCAGGAGATCAGACCGTCTCAGCACAATCTCAGGAGCGATCGTGAGACGGCCCTTTTTGACCACGTATTTGGCAATACTGGTCGCGTAGATGGACTTGATCTTTTCCTCTTCTTTCTTGCCCTGACTCTTTTGCTTTGCTGCTCCTCCATTCCTCCAGTTTTGGAGTAAATAGTTTGAAGGCTTCTTTGCTCCGCGCTTGACAATGTGACTGACGATGTAGATCCACTTGTCATCCCAACTCAGCAATCGCGTCCACACTTCAAACCTCGCGAGGGGGGGAATCTCTTTTCTGAACACGCAGCCCACTCCCCCCAAAGCTACGATGTACGTGCCCTTGACATTCTTTGCCTCTTCAGGTAGACCAGTGAGATCACCCCCATTCAAGCGAGCGAGCGATTTCTTGAGCAAAACACCGACAAAGGCTGCGCGACTGACGTCCAAATCGGAGAAGTAGGTCGAGTTTGACTTGTGGAAGTTGTAGTCGCATTCGGTGAGGGAGTTGTGGCTGGTTGTGATGATGGGTGCGAAGAGGTGGGAGGGTTTGAGGGGGAGGGGTTGCAGGTAGAGGTGCCAGATGAGGTTTTTGAAGACGCGGAACTATGGTTTGCAAGAGTGCAAGGTCAGTATAAAGGTTCTGTTTGCTTGATGGAGGTGGAGATGGAGAGGAGGATGACGTACATGCCAGACAAAAGGTAGATTCTTGAGACTCAGCAGTGCAAAGAAGATGGCTAGGATACGCCAGATGCCGCCAGGGGCAGAGATGCCCAGGTATCGAGTTATGGCCTCGCGGAGAGAGGGGATGAGAGCCATGGCGGCACCGGTGACTCCAATGGCGAGTGTGCCTCCGACGATGGGCATGCGCTGGGCTGCCGACATGGTTTATATGAATCTCGTGGCCGCAGAGACAAATCAACGTTGGTTTCCAAGAAATGTTTCTTGGAAGGAAGCAGATACGCTGGAGATGCCGAGGTTCGGCGTTTTTGAGGCTTTTGGCATCTGATAATCATATCTGACCCTGTCCTTGATCACGCTTCTATTCTTCACATCACTGCTATTCTCTTGTCTGACTTTCGAAGTTCATATCACATTCCTAGAACAAAAAACAGACCTTGGGTACTCGAGTCTGTCACATGTAAACAGTCACTTCCAGCCTCGGGTCTGCTGATGTTCCACGAAGCTTCAGCAAAAGTAAATATCCGTCCACCACAATCTTGATACATCACTGCAATCCGCTTCCAAACTCCAACAACTCCCCCCAACCAAAAAGACTCAGAGTCTCCACACAAAAGCAAAAAGATGTCGACGCCCAAGAGATTCGAACTCTTGCCCCCGAAAGGATTTGATAGCTGAAGATGTGAAAGATCATTCGAGTCAAACGCCTTAACCACTCGGCCAGAGCGCCAGAACCGGAAGCGGAATTTTCCGCATCCGGTTGAATGAGAGATCAAGAGTCCCAGGTAATATATAACCCTACGTATATTGGCCGACGAAGGAACAATCGACAAGTTCGATGTTCAGATAGACGGACAGGCGTCAATTATGGACCCTCGAGCAGGAAACAATGTTCATTGTCCGCACGACGGAGGTGCAGTCAACCAGAATCGCCAATGTTTTTGTGATTGATGAGATGAAGGGTGGTAGACCCATCAGGATAGTAAAGCATTACCAAAGCTCCCACACAAAGTCCGGTACAACCAGCCTCATAATCTTCCAGTGTCTTTTGGCAGACTCGATCTGCTTCTTCTCGAACTCGCTGAGATTATCAACAGTGAGTGTCCGTACATTTTCCCCTTCCATCTCTTCCTCGGTAGGAAACTTCAATTCGAGCGCCTTCTTGGGCGCGAGATAGTGTCTGCGCGACACAGTGCCCAGGTAGTCTGCCTCGACGGGTGCACGGAAATCCAGCTTGCCGTCAGCTGCGTTCTTGCAGAAGATGACCATGTTGAGGAAATCAGTTGCTCCAGTCTCAGAAGATGGCTCAGAGTCACGGAACATGCGACATTGACGGTCGAATGCGAGGTTGATGGTGTTGATCACCTGCTTTGTCGAAGAGTCGCCGAGGTCGCCGGCATAATTGACAGCGACTACGCCATCGGGTGTCAAAAGAGAGCGCAAGTTGCCCAGGAAGTGGTCTGTGAACAACGGAAGGGGTTCCGCGCCTCCAGTAAACACGTCGTGGATGATATAGTCGTATTGCTTGACAGCATTTGTCGATGCGCTTTGGACCCATGCAACGGCATCTTCCAATACAGCGGTATGGTTGGTAGGCAAGTCAAAGTACTTTGTCGCGTACTCGTGGATTTTGGGGTCAAGCTCTACCACTGTCGTGTCGATTCCATGTGCAATGAGAGCCTTGGGTGCAGTGCCGATACCTAGACCTCTACGGGTTGTCAGTTGCTAAGCTGCAAATCACGTGCAACCCAACTTACACGACGAGCGCGCTCTTCTTGTTGTCCGGCACGGTGCTGTCTGTTGTCTCGACTAGACGAACGGCTTCCAATATCTCAAAGACAGAGTAGATGGGCTCAGAAGTACTGATGCCTTGGCTTCTTCTCTCATTCGTGACCAACCACTCTCCACCCAGGAGCGAATGATCACACCTAAGAACTCGGTATCCAGCATCCAGATTCTCCAGAACAGAGATGTAACCAGTATTCGACTCTGCGCGTTCCAACAAGTTCCATTGATTTGCTTGCAGGGTCGAGTTGGCCAATGCGTCTGTGTGCGGCGATACGAAATGAGGGTTGAACCACATGGTGTGGATCATGGCAGGTATGGCAAGAAGACTTAATTTCGATGGCGACAGGATTGTGAATAAGGCGGCCACAACGCATTGGAGGCTTACTCTGGTCAACGTGGCAGAGAGTGCAAAGAACTGGGAGATCAGGAAGCTAGATTTAGATCGGACGAGAACGAAAAAGCCGTAAGTAGAGAGACCGAGTATGGTGGATCCCATGGCAGCATGCAGATATTGGTCGATCTTAGCATCCAGGAGAAGGCGAGCGGCAGAATATGTGCTCATGACTAGTAAAGGATAGTAGGTAAGTCCTTCGGTGACGAGGGGTCCAAAGTCCGCACCAAGAAGAGTACTGTATTTGTACAAGTATGACTGAATGAGAGGAATACTCGAGGCCAGGATGGGGATGTAGTATTCGAGTTTGGTTGGCATGAAGCGCGAAAGGAGGCTGCTTCGAGTGAGAGCCAAGAGGACGATGACAGAGGTGATCTCATGGTGGTAGACAGATGAGGGTATAGATCCATACACAGGGGCCAAGGTCAGCTGTGACAAGGGTGAATAGATAGCTGCCAGTTCCAGTATGCACATTGCCCGCAAGACATAGAGAAAAGGATCCGACTCGGGAGTTTTGGCCAGCGGTGCTGACGGTGTAGTTTCCTTGTTCGCCATGATCGAAGGAATATTCACAGATGAACGAGAGTCAAGCAATGAGGGAGGCCAGCTCCCGTAGATTTTCTGATTATCCTGACTTGTTTCGAAAGTCGCTATGTGTGTAGAATAGATGAAGCCCGAGTCATGAATTGGGTGGAGGAAATGCACGATTAGATTTGAGTTTGCCCTGACAACGTCGTTTGTTTGCAAAGCACAACAAGTCCGAGCCTGTCGGCCAGTGTCATTCTTGTACCTACATTCGTTCTTCAGCAAACCATAATCCACCAAAATGCCTCGCAAAGCAGTCTACGGCAAGCCGTCGCATTTATATTCCGGCTTCAGTAGCTTTCAGAGTCCTATTAAACAACGAAAACAAGAGACGACTTCATTCGAGGTCATCGAGGTTGCCGAAGAGCTTTCGCGGCTGAGCGTCCAGACAAAATTCGCGAACAATGACGTTGAATCCTCTCCTGAGCGAGAGGCGCTCTGCGAGAGAATCGCAAACACCGAGAGACCTGTCAAGCTGGCTCGGCAAAGGACGACAAGCAGCGAATCCGTGACCAGCACTGGATCCGTCTCCCCGAGAGAGCGAAAAACAAAACATGGGAAGCCCAAGAAGACACAGTCAGACAAACGACCAAAGAAACCTGTCAGCCAGGAGTCACAACCAGCAGCATCAGACATGTCAACTGAGAGTGTTACGGAAGAGCCTCAAGTGGCTGAAATCGCATCGCCCTCGCCAGTCACAGAGCCAAAGCCAATAGAATCACTCGAACTCGATCTGGCCGCTTTGGAAATATCCAAACCTCGCATCTCTAATGTGTTCACCAAACACGCCGCATCGTTACTAGCGCTTTCGTCTCAGGATTTGACTTCCTTCTCCACCTGGTCTGATCAGCTATCTTCACATTTTGCAGTGACCAAAATCGCCGAAGCGTCTTTTGGTGAAGTCTACCGTCTCTCGCTTCTCAAAGCGCACTCCGCCTTAGGCAAGACGGATGAGTCGGTGCTTAAGATCATCGCTCTCAAGCCGCCGACATCGACAAAGAGGAAGATGAGCAAGGCAGCCAAGAAGCGAACCGAAATGATGAGCGACCCTGAAAATGTCGCCGCCGAAGTACGACTGATGCAGCGCATGACTTGCACACCTGGTTTCACAAACTTCCGCGAGATTTGTGTACTGCAGGGCCGTCCTGGAGACGCCTTTGCAGCAGCTTGGTCGTCATGGAATGATTCTCAAGAGACCAAGGGCAAGGAGGTTAGCGTGTTCCCTGATCCCAGCAAGAAGGCGAGTTACTCGGAGGATCAGCTGTGGGCTGTCATTGAAATGCAAGACGCCGGCACAGATCTCGAAAACACAAAGGTAGCCAATGTCTGGCTTGCTTGGGATATCTTCTGGGGAGTCGTGCTAGCGCTGGGCAAGGGAGAAGAGGCTGCCAGATTTGAGCACAGAGATCTGCATATGGGCAACATTTGTGTGTCCGGTCTCAACAATGCTGCATATTGTCGCGAAGCAGACTATGTTCCGACAAGCTCAAGCAAGAAGCTCGACTTTACAGGCATCGAAACGACGCTCATCGACTACACCATCTCACGAGCAGAGATGGGTATTTCAGAAGACGAGGAGGATGTTGCATATCTTGATCTTGAAAGAGATCTGGCATTGTTCGAGGGTGATGCTGAGGAGGAATACCAATACGAGATCTATCGATACATGCGTTCTGCCATGTACTTGGGCGAGCCTCTCGGTGATCTCTGGGAGAGATGGGACGAAGCTGAAGAGTCGGGAAGGACTTGGAAAGGATACCACCCACAGACGAATCTTGTGTGGTTACATTTTGTCCTGCACAAGCTTGCCGAACAGATTGAGTGGCCCAGCTCGGGTAAAGGCATTCGGGATGATGTAGCAGCACAGAGAGCAGAAGAGCTTGAAGCAGCGCTACTCAAAGTGGATCGGCTATTGGACCCCGAGGAGATGCCACAGAGCGGGCTCAGATGTGCGAGCGATCTGGTGGTGCTCGCTCTTGATGAAGGGTGGCTGGACAAGGAAGACGTTCAAGGCAGGGCAGGGTCAACGACAAAAACGACAAAGCGCAAAGCAAAGACCACCCGGTCGAGGAGATAGCATGGGGATGACGATTTTGTCGATTTTGAGAGCGGCAGTCGTGCAGCGCGGAGTTTGGGTTTCTTTGTGATTGTTCTTGTCTAATCAATGAACTTGTTTCTACTCGCCAATGTCACTGAGTTGGATGCTTGTTATGACCGAGAGCCGGGAATAGGTGGAAGGTAATCAACCAATGATGCCGACATGGACGAAAGCCCCGCGATTGCGAACATCGGTGCCAAGTAAGCCACTGACAAACTCAGGCTGGCTCCTTCGCCGAACCCCAAAGATACCGCCAATGTCCCCATGCGAAAAATGATTTCCAGCCCGTCTACTTAATACGCGCCATAAGCGCCTGCTGGCTGCTCGTCCGTCTTGGTCTTCGCGCCTCTCTACCTCCGCTGTCGAAGACTTGATAACTGACGCGTATAACCTCGAGTCTGCATCCTCCCGCGGCACTTATCCGCAAGGTCGACGCACGTTGGCCCTCCACACAATCTGATGGTGCCAGACGCTTCTTCTGCTGGGGGTGTGGGGACTGCAGATTTTGCGAACGCAACTCCAGAGTCGCAACCACCTGTTCCTTCTCTCCCGAAGAGTCTTTCCGAGAGCGATATGAATGGTCCTAATGCAGCCCGTTCCGGGCCTGACGATCCAAATCTTCAAGCGTCTTCCACAACCGCCGGAGCATCTAAGCTTGGGAACAGCAGCGACGATAGCGCCTCCTCAGTAGACTCGGCTGCGACCGCTCCTGATAGCTCTGCCTCCAAATTGAGCGGCGATGCTGTATTCTCTACTTTCACTCCCAGTGGCGCTACTACCGGAACATCCACTCCCAATCCTGTTTCTACGTCATCTTCAAAGCAAGGTCATCTGGCCGTCGAAGAGGAAGAAGACCCAGGCGACAGACGTATTAAGTTTAGGTCTGCTACCGACCTGGAATTCGCTGGTCGGAACCCCTCCAAGGTCGAGTTTCAACACCGCTCACACCCCAGACACACTCGCAATGAGTCTTTCAGCTCGCGTCGCTCTGGCAGCATCGAGCTGCCACGCACTCAAGTCAAGAGAGCACAAACTTACCAGGATGATGCTCCTGGCCTTCTCCCCTCCTTCACACAAACCGCAGACCAGGGCATGGGCACGAGATCTCGCAGGCTGTCGACAAACATCCCCAACGAGTTTCCGATAGAGTGCTGCCCTCTGGAGAAGGAGTTCAAAACATCCTCCAGAATGCCACTCAGACGACCAAAACAAATCGGCGAAGGCGGCTATGCATGCGTAAAGCTCATGAGACGCCGAGGAGAGACCCCAGACCATCTCTATGCTGTCAAGCAATTCCGTGGGCGTGACTCTTGGGAGACCGAGGATGACTACGTGAAGAAAGTCAAGTCCGAATATTGTATCGCCAAATCTTGTCACCACCCCAACATCATCGAGCCCGTCAGACTTTGTTTCTCGCATGGTATCTGGAGCGAGGTCATGGAGTACTGCCACAATGGAGAGCTCTTTGGTCTTCTCGAGAAGAAGTATTTGACCATCAACGACAAATACTGCTTCTTCAAGCAGCTGCTACGAGGAGTCGACTATCTTCACAACCACGGAATAGCTCACCGCGACTTGAAGCCAGAGAACATCATGCTCACAAGAGATGGATGCGTCAAGATTATCGACTTTGGACTGAGCGAGATTTTCAGCGGACCCCACCCCAGTTTCCGTATAGGAATGGACGTCGAGGCTTTCAAGGTTGATCGCGTTAGGTACTCGCAACCGGCCATCTTCGGATCCCAACCTTACATTTCTCCTGAAGTCATGGACGCGAAGGATGAATACGATCCAAGAGGTCTCGATGTGTGGTCATGCGGTATCAACTTCCTGAGCATGGTCTTCGGTGTGCACCCATGGGTCAAGGCCACACCCGACAACACGAACTACAAGAAGTATCTCAATGGCTGGAACAAGTGGTTGAAAGATCGCCCTGACGGAGTGATTGAACCTGGGTCGGACGATTATCCCGACTGCGGCAAGCTCTTCCATCTCCTCAACAGCAACTCTCTAGAGCGATTGGTCCTGAGAATGCTCAACCCCAACCCGGAAAAGCGCATAACCATCGCGGAAGCACTATCGTCAGACGTAGTACGCAGAATGGAGTGCTGTCAACGAGTCTCGTACGAAGAGAATGCGCCCACCAATGTCAGACACGACCACACACCACCAGCTCCGCTACAAAAAGACAGCAACCCAGTCAAGAAGTGGCTGCATGAGAGAAAGGAGTCGAGCCGCAATATTCCTAAGAAGTGATTGACGCTCGAATTGGAGACCTAGCTAGGAGTCGGGCGTTTGTTTGGCTTGAATGGACAAAGTTTGGCGGCGAAAGGAAATGTACATAGGAGGAGACTTGATGGGCGGGCAGGTAGCGATCCTAGAAATTTTACAGGCGCGACTCGGGTCAGATATTCTTGATCATCACAAGCGTTGCTATTGAGCTTTGGTGCCCCCCTCGCAGGACGAGATTCAGTCGTGCTTGCCGTTCATCAAAGATGATCAATTTAGCGTGTTGGTCCAAATCTTCAACATTGATTCACAGAGTATTTCACGACATGCAGTGCAGTCTTGCGTCGCAGTCTCTCATCGCAGGAAATTTATGGCATTGGAATGTTGGTGCAAGATACGACCAAGGGAGACCCTGACAAAAGCTCCACTCGGGTGATCATGACGTACATCGAATGCCACCTTCCTCACCTCGACAATTCCACAAACCACTCTCATAGCAGTCCAACATCTCTATACCAAAGAAACGCAACCATGGCCCTCCGCACTCTCGGAGCCAAAGCAGCCGCAGCGCTCGACCAAGAACTCATGAGCAGCGGCGCCTTCTCCCTCGACCAACTCATGGAGCTAGCCGGCCTCTCCGTCTCCCAAGCCCTCTTCAAACTCCAACCTCCCTCACGCGGCAACCGCATCTTGATTGCCGTAGGCCCTGGCAACAATGGCGGTGATGGATTGGTAGCTGCCAGACATTTGTGGCACTATGGCTACAAACCCACCGTATACTATCCCAAACGGCCCAAGAATGAGTTGTATCAGGTAAGTTGTTTCTCTGCACAGAAGATACAACGAAGAAATGATAGAGAAAGATCAACAGGCTAACCAGTATGACGAATCAGCGCCTCACAACCCAACTCCAAGACCTCAATGTGCCATTTACTTCCGACTTCCACTCCTCCCTCTCCCAGACCGACTACATCATCGACTCAATCTTCGGCTTCTCCTTCTCGGGCGAAGTCCGCGAACCATTCCCTTCCGTCATCTCCGCCCTCGCCACCACAAAGATTCCAGTCCTTGCTGTCGACGCACCGAGTAGTTGGAACATAGAAACAGGACCTCCAGACCAAGGGCCAGGAAAAGAATACAATCCTGATGCGTTGATCAGTTTGACGGCACCGAAACCGTTGGTAAAGTGGTTTGAAGGTAAGCATTTTGTGGGTGGGAGGTTTTTGACAAAGGACATGGCGGAGAAGTATCAGTTGGATGTTCCGCCGTATGAGGGCATTGATCAGGTTGTTGAGGTGCCGGTCAGGTGAATTGCACGGCTGTGACGACAGAGACGAACATCAACGAGAACTGGGACGGCATGGGATCAAGCATAAAGAAGGAATCGGTGTACTAAAGCTGTATACTACTCAATGAGAAGAGGAAGGAAGAAGATTCAGAACTCAAATCAGCCACTTTTGTTACTACATCCTCCGAAGCCATGATATAACACGCCCGCTGCTCTAAACGCCTAGGAAGAAAAAGCAACCGCTTTGCTAGATGAAACACATGCCAGTTTCATACACATTCGTAAAAGCCATAAGATTTATTACCTCCTCTTTCTCGTACTCTCCTACTACAAGACAGCCAGAGCAACAGCAACCAAGGCAGCAAGAGCGACGCTGAAGCCAACAGCACCATCTCTAGGTGCAGCCGCATTTTGCAAATTGGCACTGCTGCCTTTGGTCGGAGTTGCTGTCAAGCTAGGTTGCGAGGTCGGTGATGCCGCAGCACCGCCTTGAATCTCTTGTGTTGCGGTGACTGTGGTTGCTCCAACACCGCTACCCCTCAAGGTTTCGTAGATTGTGGAGACGACTCTTCCTCCAGAACCCAGGACCTGGATCTCAACGGTCGAAGCACCGGCACTGAGAGTGATGATGTAGGTTGTTCCTGACACGGTAGCTGTGACTTTGGAGCCAGACGGTTGGAGAGTCTGTCCGTTGATAACATAACTCGGTGCAGCGGTGTTGCCTGTCAAAGATGTAAAGGTTTGGCCGCCGATCGTGATAACTCCGGGTGAGATTGGTTGTGCGGTCGGCAAGGTAGAAGTTTGTCCGTTAATGACCAGCACAGAGGCGCCGAGGGAGAGGGTTGTGCCGTCCGAGAGAGTGATGACTCCGCCAGAGCTGAGGGTCTGTCCATCGATCACATACGACCCTGAAGATGCGGTATATGTTTTGCCATCGACTGTCAGAGCTGAGGATTGTATCGCTCCTGCTGTGAAAGGGATACTCGAAGTGACACCATTAATCACAACAAACGAACCAGAAGAGGCAAGAGAGACCGTGGTTCCGCCTGCCAAAGTCAGGACTCCGCCAGGGGTCAATGTCTTCCCATCGACCACATAAGCTGTACCCGTCTGGGCTGCATATACGTGGCCACCGAAAGTCAATCCTGCAGGTGCTGTAACTTCGGCCAAGGTTGTCGTTGCTCCGTTGATGACGGCAACTGTCTCGTCAGCAGCAAGCGACACTGTTGTGCCCTCGACCGTGATCACAGCTCCTGGCTTCAGTGTTTGGCCTTCGACCACAAAGGAGCCAGATTGAGCGGTATAGGTCTTGCCGCCGAGGTTCAGCACGGCCTCTGGTGTCGCTTGCGAAATAGTTCGAGTGACACCGTCAACGACAGCAGCAGTGCCTCCGCTCTGTAACGATATCGTAGTACCATCAACAGTTATAGCACTGCCAGCAATCAGAGTTTGACCTTCAATCACATAGGAAGTTCCGGAACGGGCAGTATACGTCTGACTTCCGATAGTCAAGATGGCTGCTACTCTCGTCGGGCTCTCTGAGGAGAATGTTTGAGTGACACCATTCACGACCACAGCGCTTCCACCAGAAACGAGGGACACTGACGTGCCATCGAAGCTAATAGCCTGACCAGGGATTAGAGTCTGGCCTCCAATCACGAAGTTAGGCCCACTTCCGGCAGTATATGTACGGCCGCCAATGCTCAACACAGCTTCTGATCCTGATGTGCCTCTTGACAATGTCTGAGAAACTCCATTCACAAAAGCTGTTTCCCCTCCATTTGCAAGGGAAATCGTCGTGCCGTCAATGGTAACTTGACCACCCGGTATCAAAGTAGCACCATTGATCACAAAGTTCGAACCAATACGAGCTGTATATTGTTGGCCTCCGACGGTCACTACTGGTGCAGACGTCGGGCTTGCTTGAGAGAGAGCTTGTGTTTCGCCGTTGACAACCACAGCTGTGCCTTCGTTGACGTACGAGACTTTTGTACCCGATATCGTTATAACGCCTCCACGTATAAGTGTTTGCCCTCCTACGACGAAAGCTGAATCAGCTTGTGCGGTATAGGCTTGTCCAGCGAAATTCAGCACGGGGGCTGCAGGAGCATGTGTTTGTGGGAGCTTTTGAGTGAAGCCACCGACGACAACAGCGGTACCTTCCTTGACGAAAGATACAGGAGTACCCGACACGGTGATCGCCCCGCCAGGTGTGAGAACCTGGCCATCTACCACGAACGCCGCTCCGCCATTGGTTCCATAAGCGTTGCCACCCAGATAGAAGGCAGGCGCAGGGGTGATGAGCGGAGGTGATAGGGTTTGAGTCACACCATTCACTACGGCAAGTGATGCTAGGAATCCAGATGGACCAAGATGGACAGTCGTGCCATCAATCGTGGCAGAACCGCCTGGTACCAAAGTGACACCGGGTGCAATCGAGAAATGTGTCGAAGCATCTGCAGTCAGAGTTTTTGAGCCGAGTGTGAGAAGTGCGCCTCGAGTCGGATTGACCGGTGCTGCAATCTGTGAAGTTTCAGAGCCGACTACAATCGCCGTTGCAGAAGGAGCCAGAGACAAGCGAGTGCCGTCTACTGTCACTGCCGGACCACCTGCTGCTAGAGTTTGACCGCCGACCACGAATGCAGGCGTCGGGTTGACAATGACTTGTCTACCAGCAGTGCTCAGCGTGATCGGAGAACTTGGTGTACCGATAGACACGGTATCTGAGCCGATGAATAGCACCCCGCCACTAGGGGCAGCAGATACGATGGTACCTGAGATGGTCACAGCCTCCCCTGCATGAACGCTCGATCCTCCAACGTTGTACACAGGTACCGGGACTTGTGTGATGACTGAACCACCAAAGGTGATGGCCGTGGGGGCGCTTGGTCCTGCTGCTTGGAAGGTCGAGCCCTGGAAGGCGTGAGTTTTGGCTCCTACGACAACGGCGGTCGACCCAATAGACACAGGCGTATTATTGATCGTGATTGCTGCTTTCTGCGGCACTAGCGTCTGCGTTCCGATTACGACCGAGGATCCAGGATTCACGGTCGCTTTTGTAGAACCAATGGTAATGACAACAGGCACAGGAATGATGACCTTACCACCTCCAGTATCAGGTTGCGAGCCGCCATTGGATCCAGAACCACCATTGCCAGAAGAGCCGCTGCCTCCTGAGCTTCCGCCAGCGTTGCCACTCTGCGAGCCGCCATTCGTTGATCCTCCTGACGAAGCTCCGGAACCACTGTTTCCAGAACTTGAACCTCCTGAACTTGATCCCTTCGAAATATCATTGGAGTCACCGGAGTTGCCTGAGTTGCCAGAGCTACCAGAATTTCCAGAACCTGAACCTGAATCTCCAGATGTGCCGCCATTTTGCGAACCACTACCACCATTGCCTGAATTGCCATTACTGTTCGAGCCGCTGCCCGAGTTGTCACTTGAAGAGCCTCCGTTCGAAACGCCGCCTGATCCTCCGTTCGACCCGTTCTCCGAGCCGATCCCGCTGCCTGCATTGTTTCCTTGACCACCCGAGCCACTACCTCCCGAGTTTTCTCCCTTAGCTCCGGTCTGCCCACCTACAGGAACTTGCGTGGGTCCCACGTATGGTCCCAGATCAAGCTGAGTTTGCGTTTTCTGGATCTGTACGCTGGCACTCGTAGGAGAAACGATGTAAAAGTTTGTCGCAAGCTGTGTCTGAGTAACGGCAATGCTCGATGTGCCAGTTGGCTTCAAGAAGATTACCGGTGGTCGTGGTGGTGCTTGACTGCTGAAAACTGGAGCGAATGCGGGTTGGGTGAGGGTAGGGAGTGGAACAATCTGATACGAAGTAGCTGGGAAAGCTGAAGAGTATGCGAAAGGAAACGATCCATAACTCTTCGCCTGCGATGCCGATGCTGCTGCTGGTGCTGTCTGCGAGACAGCTAGAGCTGCTTCTGCAGCATAGTCCACCTGAACAGGAACAATGAGGGTAGGTTCCGCGGTGAAGACACCTACCGCAAGCCTGAGATGGGCAGGGAGAAGATCTAGAAATTCTTCAGATAGAGCACCAGTGACAAGTGCTTGGCCATCAGGGTCATCTCCGAAGTATGCCATGGCGAAGTTGCGTCCGAGATGTTTAATCTCTCTTGAAGTCACACAGGCCGGTGTGCCGTTATTATGTGTAGTTGTGTGCTCAGTATCGAGAGCATACTGTGAGAAGTACACAAAATGGGTGTTGGTCAAGGCAGTGAGAGATGGCTGATTTGGCCCGGCGGACAACACAGTGCTTGCTGGTGGTGGGGTAATCACTGCATCAGAGGGTATATCGCCTAGGCCAGTAGAAGTATTGAGTGCACTGGTTGCTGTCTGGGTAACGACGACCGTGGAGCCATAGACGGGCGTCGGGCTGATGTCCACCGTCGTGTAATATGAGATGGAAGTGGTATTGGCATCATTCGTGATGGTGGAAGGGACATAGTAGGTAGTCGGGTCTTGCAATGCATCGGTGACGTTGAATGTAGTTGTAGCAGGTAGGAGCGTCCATCCAGTAGCTGAATCATTACGGTCAAATTGAATCGAGAACGTGGCTGCTGCATAATCAAGCGTCGTGGTATACCAGTAGTCTAATGTCGCATCCGGGATGTTGACAGTCGTACCTCCACAAGTTGCATTACTCACGTTGTCGCCTCCATGATGGGAAGGTTTGGGGGGCGGGTGATAAGGGATATTGGCAGTAGGCAGCTTCACACCAGTTCCGACAGACTGACGAGTGGTACTAGTGTTGAATTTCCAGCTGAATGAATACTTTGGCGTAAAGAACGCACTAGGACTGCTACCAGTTGAGATCTCTTGGCTGCTATGAGTTTGAATCGTAGGCGAGTATGTTGTGGCGCTTGGGTAGACAGGTCCAGTGCCAGAGCCGACGCTCGTACCAGTGCCGAAGCCATCGCTTGGTATGATGACCACAGTCGATGTTTCGAGGACGATCGAGCTTAATTGCCCTGACACCTGACCAGCGTTGTCAGTCGGTAGAGATCCAGAGAGTCCTGACCATATCAGAGAACCTATGCCGCCATAGCCAGCCTTACTCGTCGATTGCACTATAGATTGGTCTGACAGGGTGGAGCTTGTTGTCAGAGCGATCGGTGAGATACCAACTTGCCAGGTACTTGATAGTGTTTCCTCGGACTCTGACGCAGGCGAAGCGGCTTCTGCATTTGCGGGCTGGGGAGTCTGTGAAGCTTGCGACTCGACTTCGACGGCCGTCTGAGCAGTTGGAAAAGCCGATTCTGATTGAACATTCCCTGATGATGGCGCCCACAGTCCTTTTGATGGGTTGGCTAGGCCTGACGGTATCACGATTGACGGAATGATGGCAGACGTTGTCGGTGACTCTAGTGGTTGGACATTCTCTGGCAAGACACCTGTACTATCAGCACCATGCGGCGACGACAATATTGAGTTGCTTTGTGCTGTAAATGGTTGAGGTGAATCCAGAGTCTCAGAAGAAAGTTGGCTGTCATGTGTTGACGACGGAGATGGTCGGTCATATGCTGTTGGCGTCGATCCTATGACAGTTTCGTTGTGTGAAACAGTCAATGTTGTGAGCAAGATGGACGGAGAGCCTAGGCTTGTGGATGTGCTTGAAACATGAGATGTAATTGTGGAAGGTGTCGATGAGGAAGTAAGGTTCCACCCTGCTTCGAGTCAGTACAGAAATATAGTATAATATAACATGATTTCGTCTTTTGCGCACCATTAGGTCTTTGTAGATCTGCGCAAATGCCACCTCTGGCGAGCAAAGCGATAAAAGCGAGAGTGTAAAACGACATGTTGGCGTTGCACCAGTTCGAAGTGTGATTCTTAACGAGAACAGAATCTCATGACGGACAGGCTGTGTTAACGAGAGACTGCTGGAAAAACACGCTGAATGGTGAAAAGGAGAAGTAAACGACCAGAGACGATTTCGCAAGGTCAATGTCACGGTATTTTGCTACTCGATGGCCCGTTGAAGGAAAAGACGAAAGAACATCGCTTATGCCAAGGCTGATCCGCTATCCTTAATGTAAAGACAGGGAAGTGTGAGTTGATCGGGTAGTGGGTCCACGCAAATCTGCAGGCAAGGCTTCAGCGGAATGGCATGACGAGTACGGAGGTAGAGCACCCTGTACATTTGCGAGGCCTACCGCGTCTATTAGTTTGACTCAACATCTATCTCAGACAGGCGGTAGATACCTGCTGACTGGCTGCAAATCCCGGCCGTGCGTGCAGGATCCTGCGCCTGCCAGCCCCAGCCTCCAGGCCCTCAAAGCTTACCTCTCGTCTCCGGAACACCTCTCGGGGGGCTGAGAGCCGGCACGCAGCCACGACGTTCCCTTGTCAGTGCGCGATACGGGTTTGTAGCTCGCTGAGGAATGGATCAATTGTAAAGATATGCCATGCCATATTCGACATGTCTCTTAGTCGACCAGCGAGATCTGAGTGCAACCATCGCTAACGACGGTGACACAACATCAGCCTCGCTCAAAATAGTCGTGCATGAAGAGACAACAACGTGCGGGGATCTCACGACAATCGTCCTTCAAATCGGGTTCTCCACTCGGAGCAGACTCAGCGCTCAGCACTCAGCAGGGATATGGTATCTGATGTAACTACAAGTACCTCTCAACATGCAACACATGTCAAATAGTCAAAGTCCGAGAAGTGTCGTTCAGTCTAGGCCAGCGGCATGGCACGATACTGCTGCTGCTTGTATCCTCGTTCCTTGCGTTTCATCGGGTTGGTTCTGACAAAGAAGGAAACAGGTCTGCTCCGCGGGGTCTCGCGCGATGGAGCTGTGTTTGGTAGAAGACGATGCATAAAACTTACCTAACTAGCCGATCATATGCACATGCTGCCAAGCAAGGAACCCACCGCGATATCCGAACCTCCCCTTGCAGACTCCAAAGGTGCCGTGAACTCGACTTGGATGATTGTTGAACAAGAGTCTGGAAACAGCAGCACCCTGGAATCATGCCGTCCCTTACTGTATGCTTTTTGTAGGAGTGTACAAATCCACTTTCGTTTGTGATCAGCGAGGTGTAAGCCACATGCGGTATTAGGCCAGAATCCTTTACGAGGAGCGCCCAGCAAAAGAACAAGCGACATGGGTGATGTTGCATGCGTGGTCGCGTTTTAGACGCAACCCGCCCGAACGCCATGCGATTGGCGCACTTGGATTGCCTAGCTCTTCGGTCTAACCGACGGATTCATGATTCCACAATCTTTTGCTGATGGCGACGAGGCTGCTGTTCTGATTCTTCTTCCCTGCACAAATCGCTGTCAAATCCATCGAAGTGAGAGAAGAAGAATCTGCGAGCCGAGAGCCTGTAGAGACGCTTGACGCGCGCGCAGCTGGTTCTCATGTAGTCTTGGACATCCACCTTGGCTTCTCTGTCAACTAGGAAACCTAACACCATGGTGTTCCCTCTCTCTAGTCCTCTTATCCCTACTGGAGTGGTGCTTCTTCTGGCAACAACTGTTGCGAGAGTCTCGTGTAAAGTGCAACCACTGGTCATCAATCCAAGTGAAACTTGGTATGCAATTTCAACAAGGAGCATGCGAAAACTTACTGATGGTTTTCAGGGATGGTCTTGATGGCACTTGGTCCTCGTTTGACCTACGTGTAGGAATTCCAGCGCAAGAGGTTCGCGTACTTCCATCATGGCAGTCTTTCCAAACCTTAGTCGTGGCTCCTGAAGGATGTGCAAGATACTCCAACTATAATGACTGTGTCACATCCCGCGGACAAGTCTTCAATTTGAGTCAATCATCCGACTGGAGCTATGTAGGAATCTTTGAGTTTGGAATCGAGCAAACCATCGACGACTTTGGTTTGAGTGGCAATGCATACTATGGATACGACCAAGTCGTCCTAAGTGACTCGAATCAAACGACTGTCGGAGGCTCGATAGTAGGTGCCTTCGCTGTATCGGACTTCTGGCTTGGAAGCCTGGGATTGAATCCCAAACCCACCAACTGGTCGGATACTTCCTCTGGACTCAGTCTTATGACGAAGCTGAAGGGACAAGGCGCAATTCCTAGTATTTCTTTTGGCTACACTGCAGGTGCTCCTTACCGCTTCTCAGGTGTAGCTGGATCTCTGACTTTAGGCGGATATGATCAGAACCGCTTTGAGGTCAATGATGTCGAGTTCGACTTTGCCTCTAATTACGCAGAAGACACTGTCGTCGCGATACAGTCTATCAACACTCAAGCACTCAACTCATCGTCTAGCGTCTCGCTGTTACCAGCACCGATATACGCATCAATCGACTCCACCATCAGCCAGATCTGGCTTCCCCTTGATGCATGTCAGGCATTTGAACGAGAGTTTGGTCTTACCTGGGATTCTACATACAACCTTTATCTCGTCAACTCGTCACTTCACGCATCGCTATTGGCTCGCAATGCAGCTGTCAACTTCACCATCGGAACCACAGCTGCAGGCCTTCAGAAGACGACAATTTCACTGCCATACGCTGCATTCGATATGACGGCGCAATCGCCCTACCAAGGATTGGCTGATCGATCGAGCTACTTCCCGCTGCGACGAGCGGCAAACAGTAGCCAGTACACGCTTGGCCGCACCTTTATGCAAGAGGCATATATCACCGTGGACTATGAACGCGCAAAGTTCAACGTCTCGCAGTGTGTGTGGCCACAGAATACTGGTAATGCTACTGAGATCATCACGATCACGCCTGCACCATCGTCTGAGAACAGTGGATACTCTGGAGCTTCTTCTGGAGTCAACACCTCAACGACATCGAAAGACGGCAAAAAATCAGCAGGCTTGAGTGGTGGTGCGATTGGTGGCATTGTAGCAGGAAGCGTGATTGGAGTGGCAGCCTTGATTGGTCTGGCCACATGGCTTGTCCGCCGTGACAGAAAGAAGAAGTCGCACTCGGCAGGAAGTGAGACAGGAGACGAATCATCGCCTTCCAGAGATTCGATTTCTCGCACAACAATCGGCATTGGAGAAAAGGGGACCACCGTCTTCCCCAAAGCAGAATTAGAAGGATCAACCGTCCACGACGACCCCAAACCGCCGCTACGCCCAGAGTCGAGCCTAGCAAGTCCTACAACGATAGGATATGGAGGCAGCACATGGTCATCTACACAAAGAGATTCGGTCTCAGGAGGTCTGGCATCACCAGGAGCAGCAAGCGAAGCCGGAGGACTGGAAATCTACGAGATGCCTGGCGATATGCCAGAACTAGCACAAGCAGATGGCAGGACGATTACAGAGAAGGAGATGATGCGAAGACGAGAAGAGGTGTACAATGGTGTTGATAGAAGTAATCCTGCAACACCAACAACGGCAGGCCCGGCGGACCGGCGAGGCGTCCAGCCCGAAGAGGTTGTGCTATTGAATGAGCGACGGGATGATGGAGAGCCAGATTCACGACCGAACAGCAGATTTAGCTTTGAGTAAACAAAGGGTGTAATAGATTGGCTTGAAGTGTTGTCGCTGGAGTTGTGGGTAGATATGATATGATACATAATCCATCGCATCATAAAGTATTTACATAACTCGTGCACAAGCTTGGCACTGCTGCATCAATTGCATCACTTTCGAGCTTCCAGAAATTATTCGCAAGTCCAGATTCCACCTTTCACCACATCAAAACCCACACAAAACCACAATGCCAATCCAAATCTTCTCGCCTGCACCCGCAGCACCGGCTGCCACAAGGTCCCGCGACGTCGACTCGGACGACGAAATAGACCTCGACACCTCGACCACCGACCACGCCGCCCGCCCCTCCAAAACCATCATCACGCCCGGCGAAGTCATCACCTCGGACCCGCAATGGATGCGCGGCCACGGCACCTACACAAACGACTCCTCCTCCTCCGCAGACCTCGCCCCCATCATCCGCAGCACTCTCGCCGGCACCCTCCAAAAGACCAATAAATTGCTTTCCGTAGTGCCCTTGCGCGCACGCTACACACCAGAAATCGGAGATTTGGTCATCGGTCGCATTGTGGAGGTGCAGAGTAGACGGTGGAAGGTCGACGTTGCTGGCGCATTGACTGCTGCACTACCACTCAGCAGTATCAATTTGCCTGGTGGAATCTTGAGAAAGAGGACCAGTGTTGATGAGTTGAACATCCGCACCTTCTTTGAAGAAGGAGAGTTGTTGGTTGCAGAGGTGCAGAGTTTGTTCCAAGATGGCAGTGCGTCGCTACACACGCGCAGTTTAAAATACGGAAAGTTGCGCAACGGATACTTTATGGCTGTGTCTGGTGTAGGAGGTGGTGCTGGTGTGGTCAGAGCCAAGAGACAGATCTTCACACTGCAGACGTCCAGCAGAGGAGGAGAGGTCGATGTCATTTTGGGTGTCAACGGCTATATCTGGATCTCCAAGCATATCGAAGCCGACAAGAGCAAGGATGTCAGCATTACCAGGATCGAAGAGCAGGTCAGCACGACAATGTACTCGAGCCAGAATGACGACATCAGCTCCGACACGAGACAAGAGATTGCCAGAGTTGCTGGATGTATCAGAGCGCTAGCCGAGAACGGAGTCAAGGTTGACGAAGAGATGGTTCGCAGAGCATACGATGCCAGTCTCGACCTTGAGCAAGACGAGGGAGAGGACAGTGCTGGCTTCTTGGGAGGAGAAAGAGGAAAACTCATTGTCGACATGGCCCTACGATCGGGTTGAAGACGAGTTTGATTTGCTCAAACTAAATACTTCAACTGCCAAACCGGCACATGTCCGTCCACGCCACGACTCTGACACGGCAGGTTTCACCAAATTTGCAGATTTGTGGGAGCTGCCTTATCATACATGGCTATCCTCTGCAAGGCGTCCAGAAGGCAGCGCCGTGGGAACGAGTCATTGGAGCATTCGCGCAGATCACGACGAGATACATAGCATATGACCTATGGTCAATATTACTCCATGGTTCTTATAGAAGGTTGACCCCTTCGTGGTATACCATCCGCACTTTCGTTCCTTGATTCTGTACCTTCTTACGTGTTGTCTCGCTCAGCACTCGTTGTGTCCCGTCAATATTTTGTAAACGGTGTAACAAATGTCACAATGTTACATCTCAATATATTACGGGATCATAATGACGAGGGCAGGCAAGAGCGTGAATATGCAAGTAACTTCTGTGGCTTCCGAAAACCAACCAGTGGTATATAAGCCAATCGTGATGCAAAGATGCAGCTGTAGAACAAACTGAAAGGAAAAAACAAGACGATGCAAAACCCAAACCTCCACTAGCAAACAGTGTCATAGAGCTCTCCAGATACAATCTTTCTTTTTGTGCAAATGCAAATGTCGTTAAGATGAGTAAACACTCCTATCTGCGTGCAAAACAGCACAGCAATCCAGACTTGGCTAAGAACCAACAACAACCACAGAAGCGAACAAGCGCAACCACAGCATTCGCCCACAGCAGAGCCTGGAAGAATCTCGCAGTACGCTTGCTAGCGCCGCTCGTGAAACCAAACTTATCCACGTTGTCGCTGGTGATGGCAACAGCGAGCAACGCGTTACTGAAGATCCAGAAGACAACCAGACGAGTGCGGAAACTCTTGTACGAGTCCTCGAGCGTTTTGGTGTCCTTTTCCTTGGGTGCGACGTAAGGTGTCAGGGCGCGCTTGACGGTGGTCTCGAATTGTGAGTCGATGTCTGCTTGTGCCAGATCCACTTCTTCTATCACCGTCGCTTTGCCGTCTTGTGCCTTTTCTGTCTTGGCTGATGGTAGTGCGTCGGCCTTGTCGGCACCCTTGGTTCCCCAGGACACATCGTGCCAGTTACTAAAGGCGTAGACGTTGAGAATGTTGATGTACGAGCTCATGATCAGAAGATACTGGGGGAATGATGTGAACATGTGCCAGGGGTCGAGGTACATGAAGGAAGCGACAAAGTAGAGACCAAAGGTTGCGGCCAAGGCGATGACAATGATTCCAGGACCCGTCGAGGAGAAGAAGGACTTTACAAAATCGCTGGCACTGTCTGTATCAAAGCCTGGACCGCCCGTAAAGGCGTGAACGACCAGATATAGTGCGTCGACGGTAATGTAAAGTTGGACGAGACCGAACCAGCAGAATGAGACGATGTAGGTGAATTTTGAACCTTTGGGTCTGTTTCCGAGGGCGAGGATGAATTGCAGGAGGACGAAGGCGAGATAGATGTACTTGACGATGGTGTTGATGATGGGAGTAGCGTCATTGCCGAAGGGGAAGGCCTTCTGGTTATTGGACGAGCTAGGAGTTCCGACAAGATCCATGATGACGGTTGTAGTCAGCCAGAAAGAAGCGAGTGCGAACCAAGTGAGAATTTGTTGACAGATGTTGTAGATGAGCTGGATGTGCAAGAAGAACATGCGGACGATGTTGTGGCCACTCTTGTACATGCGACTGAAGTGGACCAGAGAATAGATGGAGGCGGCGAAGGAACCGTTCAGCCAACGACGACGCTGACCGATGAACTCAGGCGCGCTATCAGGCACATCGGTCTCACCCTTGGAGGCCTTGACGTAGGTAAGATGCCACTTGGAACCAGCCTTTGCGACCAGCTCGAAACACAGAATACGATCTTCGGCCAAGAACATGTTCTTCTTGAAAATGTTCATACCCTCGATACCCTTCTTGCCGAGCTGTTTGGACAGAGTGTGGTCACCATGGAAGTATTGCTCCAGAGGGCGGCCCATGATGGCGCGGAAGCGGTAGGCGGAGAAAGCACCGGGCAGGACACTGACGTATCCGAACGAACTCTCAAGAGGTTTATCAAGAATATTGGAGATCTTGTACTCGAAGTTTTGAGCGGCGACTAGAGGATTGGCAAGGAACTTCCAGCGAGGACCCAACATGGCGTGGATCTCACCGCAAGCACCACCGAGGTCCTTATCGTTGTAGAAGGCCTCCCATAGAGCAAGCAGGGACTTGTGACCAGGCTTTGTTCCAGCATCGAGCAGGATACAGACTTCGGGATTCAAGATACGGCCAAAGGCAGTGAACAGCCATCTATGCGAGTTGATCTTCTTGCTGTTCTTTTGCTTGAGACAGAACATCATCTGCACAGGAGGCAGAGTTGTCGGGCCGTCGTCGAGCGGGCGGATGAGTTGCTGGTTGGCCGTGACCGAGAGCTGAG
The DNA here is from genome assembly GCF_000721765.1 of Aureobasidium namibiae CBS 147.97. Lineage (NCBI taxonomy): Eukaryota > Fungi > Ascomycota > Dothideomycetes > Dothideales > Saccotheciaceae > Aureobasidium > Aureobasidium namibiae. Next base: position 674,770 of record NW_013581207.1, read on the forward strand.
TTGTGTATTCGAACTGCAAATGGTCAGTGAAAAGTCTCTTGACGATTCTCAGGCAAATCAACTCACGATGTGAGCAACAGTCTCCTTGCCGTCAATATCCTTCTTCATGATTCCGTCCTGGTAGATACCAATCGTGGCCAGCACATCCAGAGTGCCCTTGTCGCAAGGATCGATACCGTCGAAGACCAAGCAGACGACAATCTTCTGCCACGCTGGGCCACCCTTGTTCCAGAATTCGGACTTCTTAAGATTGACGATTTCTCGGATGTTTTGCATGACACCGTGCAGGGTGCGAGCAGTGAGGACCTTGTCTTCGTTGTAGTATGTCACTGCAATCAGAAGCTCGGTGTGGCGGTTGTACATGGCTGGACGAAGATTGTAGCCGTTCTTGAGAGTAAAGTCGTTGGGATCGCAAGTTGCTGCAGTGTCTGTTCAGGGGGTCAGCGCTGAACGAGCTTCGTCCTTTTGATCAAACAGAACTTACAGCGCATATGGGTGAACTCCTCGCTGCCACTTTCGAGATCGTTTCTGTACTTGGCCTGAACGGCGTTCTGAATGGCACTGGGTACGGGATAATCGGCACTCAGGACATTGCCCTGGACCAGCTTGACCTTACGTGTGGCATTGCGCTTGAGGCCACCGCCGCCAGCAGCAGGACCACCGATTTGCGCTCTTGCCTCCCATGCCTCGGTCGACGTTGTTTGTGCGCGGGACACTGGAGAGCCAGAAGGGTTGTAACCTGGATCCTGGAGATTGTTTCCTCGGTACTCGTCGTATGTGTCGAATGGCGGGGCGTGGTGGGGGTTGTGATCTGCATAGGATTCTGTCAAGCTGTAGCCGTGATCCTGTGCAGCGGGCGTGTGCGAGTGCGAGTCGTCAAAGGGGCCCTGGTAGGCGCCTGTGGGGTTGGTATGGAGCAGCGAACGCTCGACCTCCTCGTCAGACTCGTGCTGGTTGTGGTACTGCGGGTGCCGCCTGTCAGTCATCTTCTTGTCCATCTTTGACGTTGTGAGAGAAGTCTGCGCACGTCGTTGTTTATGGCATCGTGGTCGTAGCCGCCTGGAACTCCGTGGTAGGCCATGCTCGGCAATCTCTTGGATGGTTACCCCTTACTCGAGTGTCAAGCTTGGTACGGTATCAAAAGAGGAATGCAATGAAACAACGCCAAGTGTCAAGTCTGCGACGAGCGGGTGATGTGATCGAAGACAGAAAAGAAGGAAAAGAAGATGTTGAAACGACAAGAAAACTCTCCCTGTCAAGGGCGAATGACACTCGGACAAAGAAACAAGAAACTTGTATTGCTCGTGGTCCCTGAGCCTCGTACGCACCTCTGGATTTGCGGAGATGCAAGCCACCATCCTGAAACGACTGCTGCGCTTCGAAACACCCGCCCACAGCTACTCTCCAAACTCTTGATTTCCCTCATTCAAGGCCTCTGCTATTTGTATCATCTATTCCCCCTTGCTGTGACTATCATCTTCCTTGAACCTCCATCTCAATCTCTCTATTCCACCAGCAACCTCCACCGAGTCGTGATCCAAATATAGCTCGTTGCTGTTTTGACGCGCCCACCGCTCAAGCAGTGACCTCCTGTCACTTGGCAACTGAACATGAGACAACCTTTGGACCACTCGGCCTGCCTGACCGCCGACTGCCAATCCGCCTCCTGCAGCGACTCGCCATCTCTTGCAGACCACTGTGTCTCTCAACAGCGTCAGCACCATTGCCGCCACCTGATCTTCACCCATACGAACAAGTAGCTTTTCAAAGTCCTCCGAGTGATTCGCGTCCGCTCTGCGCTTTGACCGTCTTCACTCTACGCTGTGCATATTCAGCTAGCTGCGCCCCAGTTCAGACTTCTCCGTTGCCCTCTGTAACAGCACTCGAGCGTCGTCATGGGTGAATTGGTCATAGTTTGCTGCCATGCAATTTGCGTTGATACCTCGTAAGGCTTCACTTGTCTGCGTTTGCCATCTCAGTTGTTTACACCCTTTGCCTTCTCAGCAATCCGTATGAAGAACCGAGTTGGCTGCTAAAGCCTTTCCAGCGGTCCAATCCTTCTACTGGGAAGCCAGGTGAACATGAGACTTTTCTGCTGCATATCCAGGCCGGAGTGAATGCCCTCCGTCGAGAAGGCACCGTTCTCGTCTTCTCGGGCGCAAAGACCGAACGGGATGCGCCCTCGAGCGAGGCTGCTAGCTATCTGAATGTCCTCATGCAGTGCTTCGGAGAGTCTGACTTTGTGCAACAAGCCATGGCAGATGGCAGAATTTTGTGTGAAGACGCCGCAACGGACAGTTACCAGAACCTGCTCTTCTCTCTCGTCAAGTACTATGAAGTTGAAGAGGCGTGGCCACATATGATCACTGTCATTACACATGCTTTCAAAGAGAATAGGTTTCTTGTTCGTGTTGAACATCGCAATCTCTTGGAGCCGGAAGCTGACGAGAATAGGATGGCCACGCGGTTGCACTGGAACTGCCCAAAGAGATGATCCGCGTGCAAGGTATCAATCCTCCATTTCCCCTCTTGGAATCACGAGAAGTACAACGATTCGAGAAGGAGACTGTAGACCTTTTCTTGAGAGATCCTCACGGAGTTCGTGAGCCTCTGTTGTCCAAAAGAGTAGCAAGGGGGTGGTGTACAAACTACGATCCGCTTCGTAATATCCAAGACCCGTCGGTCAGAGATACAGTAAGAAATTGGCTGGACCGATGTGAGCGTGTAGAACATGACTCCTTACCATGGATCACCAGGTAGCTCTTGACCAATTTGGAGGGTATATCGACAATGTTACAAAAATCACAAAATCGCAACAGGGTGGTGGTAGCGACCTGCCAAGACATTCGGAGAAGCATGTGAAATGTCCGGAGGACGAAGGCAGATGGTCGACAAGTTTTGCTCGACATGCGCCAAACCATCTGGACTTTGTCGTCATGCCTGCGACAGTTGCCGCGACCTCTGTCGCTTCGTGGTATTCGTTTGCAGACCACAGGTAAGATTCGTCTGGACAAGCTGTTCACCAAAAGCACATTCTGATCATTCCTAGCGGCGGCGGCTGATGGAGCCATTTCTCCTGCACTGCTCTCCCGGGCCCGGTCAATGGCCAAAGAGTACCAGGAAACCACGACTAAACTCGCCGAAAACTTCGACACGAAAGCAGCCAAGAGATTGGGAGAACTCTCGTCCGTCAACAATGCTTTGAAAGAGTGGGAAAAGGCAAATAGTTCATTGTCTGAACTGCGAACACTTCTCTCCGACCCCAAGACAGACAAGGACCTCGTTGAACTGGCAGAGGAGGATCTGGAGTCCTCGCAGACCGACTTCTCACAAGCGTCTGATGCGCTAAAGCTTGCACTCGTGCCTCGCCATCCATTTGCCGATATGCCATGTTTGATTGAAATCAGGCCTGGTGCAGGCGGAGGAGAAGCTGCCATCTTCGCCGGTGATATGCTACGGATGTACACTTCATACTGCAACCGCCTCGGTCTGCGGACATCTCTGCTCAAATACGAAGACGCAGATGGTGCAGGCGCGGGATCAGATGCGCCACTCCAAGAAGCAGTACTCGAAGTCGAGTCTCCGGGTGCATACGGCATCTTGAGGTGCGAGGCCGGTGTCCACAGAGTACAACGAGTCCCAGCGACGGAGAGCAAAGGACGCACACATACAAGCGCTGCGTCCGTCCTTGTGCTCCCATCTTTCCCGGCGGAACCCTCTCACGAACTAGGAGAAAACAGCTTCGACGACCCAAATAGCGACTACTTTGTCGACCCCAAGGATGTTCGTACAGACGTCATGCGCGCGAAAGGAGCAGGAGGCCAACACGTCAACACAACCGACAGCGCTGTCAGACTGACTCATTTGCCTACCGGAACCGTCGTTGCAATTCAGGATGCACGTTCACAACACAAGAACAGAGAAAAGGCCTGGAGATTGCTCAGGAGTAGAATTGCGCAATCAAGGCGTGAACAAAGAGAAGAAGAAATGGTTGCTCTGCGCCGAAGCGTCGTCGGTGTTGCGAAGATGGGCAGAGAGAACAAGATCAGGACATACAATTGGGGTCAGCAGAGAGTGACTGATCACCGTAGCGGCATCAGTGTGCACGATCTAGACGATGTGCTTGTAGGAGGCATCGAACTCGAGCGTGTTATGGAGAGTGTCAGAGAATGGCTTAGCGAGCAAGAGGTGCTGGGCCTGGCTGCCGAGGAAGAGCTGGTTGCTAAGAAGGACTCTTGAATTGTACTATAACTCGATCATTGTATAACACTACTTTCAACAGCACCGATGTCGGATGGGCCTTGTTTGCTTATACGTGCGACGACTTGCGACAACCCCAATTCCTGATAGCCGGCCGAGGTAGGAGTTGGGGTACGCGACCGAATAGGGAAGGTGGGATGAGCTCGGCCAACGAAGTGCAATGACAGACCCGCCATGCCCCGCCTCTTGTACGTTGCGTCTGCCGAACAGAAACAAATATCCCATGCCTATTTGCCGTCTCTGTATCATCCTATCTGCTAGATATCACGCTACTCGAGCACTCTACGAGTTGTGTCCTCTGCTGTCATCTTTCTCTTGATACTCTCTTCTCCATCGAGACTACACGAATAATCACAAGACTCCAAGCTTTCCCCAGTTTCGAAACACAATCATGCCTCTCAATGCTCTAGCTATCTACCCTGCGGCGGATCCAGAGTTCATCTCCTTCCCCAGTCGCAGAAGTGTAGTTCACAGCACAAAGGGAATTGTATCGAGTTCACAGCCCTTGGCCTCAAACTGCGGTCTACGAGTGCTTCAACAAGGTGGAAACTGCGCAGTAAGTGGGGCTAGCGAGTCACAAAAGTTGTACACTGACCGGCTTTGCAGGATGCCGCTGTCGCAGTTGCGGCAGGTCTGAACATGACCGAGCCCGGTAGCACGGGTATCGGTGGTGACATGTTCTGTCTGTTCTACGATGCAAAGACCAAGCAGGTGCATGCCTTGAATGGCTCTGGTCGCGCTCCTGGGAACGCAACATGTGAGAAAGTACGACAGTCTCTTGGTTTGAAAGAGGGCGAGAATGGCACGATCCCCATGAGCAGTGCACATGGTGTCACTGTACCCGGAGCAGCAGCTGGTTGGGTCGACGTGGTCGAGAAGTTTGGCAGTGGAAAGTTGAGCATGGAACAAATCTTGACTCCTGCTATCGAGCTGGGAGAGGATGGCTTCCCGGTTTCTGAGATCATGGGCTACTATGTGAGTCTTGAATGTCTATGGTCAATTGCGACACTCTGCTAATACGTTATGTAGTGGTCGAAAGCCGAGCAGTCGATCCGAAATGCCTCGCCCAACTTCGCCGAAATGCTCAAGAAGGACCCGAATGGAAAGGATGGCTGTCGAGCTCCAAAGCCTGGTGAGATCATGCGTAATCCTACTCTGGCTCAGACCTTCCGCGAGGTTGCCAAACACGGAAAGGCTGGCTACTACACTGGAAGAATCGCAGAAGAGTTGGTCAAGGTCGTTCAAGATTTGGGAGGCTTCATCTCTTTGGAGGACTTGAAGAACCACATGGACAAAGGCAGCGAAGAGGTCGATCCTATCAAGCTGAACTACCGTGGACAAGGCATTGCAAAGTCGCATGGAGAGACGATGCACGATAAGAGCTCGGAAGGTGTTGATGTCTGGGAGCACCCTCCCAACGGACAGGGCATTGTCGCTTTGATGGCCTTGGGTATGCTGCAAGAGCTGGAGAAGAACGGCAAAGTCTCCACCTTCACCGACAAAGATCACAATTCTGCCGAGCACATCCACGCTGTTGTCGAGACTCTCCGTATCGCGTTTGCCGACGCCAACTGGTGGGTGGCAGACCCCAACGTGGTCAAGGTTCCTTCCCAAGAGCTCATCTCCGAACAATATCTTGCTGAGCGAGCTAAGCTTTTCGATCCTAAGAAGGCTGGTGACATCCCTGATCATGGTTCTCCTGCACACAACCACTCTGACACTGTCTACTTTGCTGCAACTGACAGCGAGGGCAACGGTATCTCATTCATCAACTCAAACTATGCTGGTTTCGGTACTGCTATCATCCCCAAGGGCTGTGGATTCACCCTACAAAACCGTGCCTGCAACTTCCAGCTACAACCAGCCAACCACCCCAACGTCTACGCTCCCAACAAGCGTCCTTACCATACCATTATCCCTGCTCTGATTACTAACAAATCAGATCAGAGCTTGCATTCTGTCTATGGTGTGATGGGTGGTTTCATGCAGCCTCAAGGACACGTTCAAGTACTATTGAACATGCTCGTCTTCAAGATGACACCACAGGCCGCTCTTGACGCACCTCGTGTCTGCATTGGTGCTGGTATGCCCGACAGTGGTGATGTCTTTGACAAGACCGTTTACCTCGAAGATGGTATCTCGGAAGAGACTGCTGATAAGCTTCGTGCCATGGGTCACAATGTCGAGATTATCAAGGGACATGGCAGAGGTCTGTTCGGCAGAGGACAAGTCATCAGATGGCACGTTGACCCCGTCGAGGACCGCGGTATCTGGAGTGCAGGCAGTGATCCTAGAGCTGATGGACACGCCGTTCCCTGGATGTAAATTGTTGATAATGTTACCATACTATGAGATATGTCATGACCTTTTGCGATCTTCTGCCTTTGATGCCACCAGAACACCCCAAGCTTTCTATTCAAAGTTCTTGTCTCATGGGTAAATGGAGTAGAGTTCAGAAAAACTGTAGGCCTCGGTCGCCCGTTGCGAACAAAGGTCCATTTTTAGAAACGAGACCCTGAAACCCGTTGCAAGCAGATCTGTCAATTTTCTCGCCTTCTATTTCCATCCTCAGTCTCCTTTGCCGAACACAATTCTTCGAGCAGCAGCAGCAACATCGTCTCTTGTGAGTATGTATGGAAGAGATTGAAAAGTGATATTCTTCGCATGATACAGAGCGCATGACTATATGTAAGATGAGGATCATCTACCTTCGAGCCTGCAATCAACAGATCACAAGAGCCTCGGATGCCTGAACAAAAGTGTCAACGCTTTTCACAAGAGCCTCGAACTCTATCTCCAAAACCTGACCGCCACCGACGGGTAAAGTACAAACGTGACGTCTGGCCTTAGGGTCTCCCACGTTGTCGCCCTGAGAAACGGCACCACGCTGCTACCACAAATGTAGGTCTTCATCAACGGGGCTCGTGTTGCTCCACAGTCCATACCAAATATACTTTCCAGTGCGCCAAGCACAGAGCACGTCCGCCGATGAACTGGTGAAGTTTTCTTTCTTTAGAACACGGTGAACACAAAGACGTCATGGTATGACTTGAGCTCCTCGAGGTGGCTAGAAAGATTTATATATAAGAGTGGAAGAAAGGGAGGTAAGTCTCTTATTCTCATCATCCAAACAAGCATCTCTTCTACACTTCTATCACCAAATACATCAACCTTCTACCCAACCCAACATCAATACTTTACTCAATTCTACAACCAACAAACACCCAACACCGCAAAGATGAACTCCTTCAAGGCCGCTGCTATCTTTTCTTTCCTCGCCGCTTCCCAGGCTCTTGCTCTTCCCTACGCATGCAACCCTGCCCACCAGTACCCTGAAGGTGTCAAGTGTCTTTCGACCAACGGTGCTCTTTCTCTTGTCACTCCTACCGCTCAGGCTACCTACGCTTGCAACCCCGCCCATCAGTACCCTGAGGGCGTCAAGTGTGTCTCTACCAACGGCGCTCTTTCTCTCGTCACTCCTACTGCTCAGGCTACCTATGCCTGCAACCCAGCACACTCCTACCCCAACGGAGCCAAGTGCGTGTCTACCAACGGCGCCCTATCTCTTGTTACACCTACTGCCCAGGCTACCTACGCCTGCAACCCTGCTCACTCTTACCCTGAGGGCGTCAAGTGCGTCTCCACCAACGGTGGCTTGAGCCTGGTCACTCCCACTCCCCAAGCTACCTACGCTTGCAACCCAGCACACTCCTACCCCAACGGAGCCAAGTGTGTCTCCACCAACGGAGCTCTCTCCCTCGTCACACCCACCGCTCAGGCAACTTACGCCTGCAACCCCGCCCACAGCTACCCCGCCGGCGCTGTCTGCACTGAGGTTGCTGGTTCCTTGACTCTGGTCACTCCCTCGCCTACTGCCCAGGCTACCTACGCTTGCAACCCTGCTCACTCGTACCCCAATGGCGCCAAGTGTGTTTCTACCAACGGTGCTTTGAGCTTGGTTACTGCTGCTCCTTCTGCTACTCAGTATGCTTGCAACCCTGCTCACCAGTACCCTGAGGGTATCAAGTGTGTTTCCACCAACGGTGGTTTGAGCTTGGTCACTCCTACTGCTGCTCCTACCAAGGCCTAAGCGGGGATGACATCTAAGAGTCGAGGATTATGACCTTTTGAATACACTTTTGTTCATAGCATAGCGATGGTTTGGGGCATCTAGAATAGAATAGAATAGCATTGCATCATGAATTTGACTTGAATCATTTTTCGATCAGACACATATCACCTCTCTCTAGTATCTATCGTGATTGTGTTCCATGTTATCACTATTGAGATGCACAATTGTGATAGGGAGTGTTGACATTCCTCTCTCCCCCTCGACAGAGGTAAAGAGCACGATGCTCGCTATAGACATGCACGATAATCTCTCAATTGAGAGTGTGACCAAAGAGAGCCCGTGGTTAATCGTATCTCGATGGACACCGCCTTGCTTGTCGAAAGCACTGTGCGTCTTCATAGCGACACTCTCCCAGAGTCTCTTCATGCTCATCCAGCGCTGGTACATGTGGGGTGGGAGTTGACCTGAACAGCACTGTGAGACTTGTGATGGTAGTCTGTCGATCAAGACATGCTTGCCTCGGGTACCAGCCTTGTCGTCCTCGATATAGACTGCACGCAGAAAACTGGACGATCCTCTTCCTCTACGCTTTCGTTCGGCATGGACCGAGCCTTTATAAATGAAGTCGTTCCTGAGGACGTTCGGTAACCCGGTCTCCACGATGTCTCTTGATTGAGTTTCTTGCACCGGTGTAGGAGCCAGGCCGAAAGTGTTCCTCAGCTCGATCTCCTGCTCTGCGAAAAGCTTTGAGATCTGTAGGTCGGCTTTGATGTCGTTTCTTGCTGCGAAAAGACCAGAGTTGGTGGTCTGGATGGCCACATGTCTGGCGTGTTCGCGCACAGCTTGCACAACCTCGTCATCTCCTGTCTGCAGCTATTAAAGCCAACAAGGTCCTGACGGAGGCTATTATGTGATTGTGTTGTTGTAGGAAACCAGAAAGTTCGCCAGAAATGGCACGACTTGCCAAGGGCATCTCGGTGGACTCCAGAAGTTGAGGGTATTTCTTTTTGAGGAAGAGTAAATTCCAAGGGATACGTCGTAGTGACGCCACATGTCGACTACGATTCGATGCACGGTGGACGTTGTGCTTATACTTCGCGGATCGAAGCAAGTGAAGACGATGTCGTTGACGACGGCATAACCAAATTTGTGGCTAAGGAAGTCGATGAAGAGGTCTCCAGTGGAGCAATCCCGATCTTCAGGGGATACCGGATCATACTTGAACGGATCGCCCCACGAAGATTTTGGTGATCTGGAGGTCCTTTCGAAGATTTTTTCCTGGCTTTTATTAAGCCGTGGTTGATGGCTTGAATAGCCATGTGCCTTGCGTGCTCGCGCACAGCTCCAGTGACCTCGATGTCTCCTACAGCTATTGAAGTCGACAAGGTCTTGACTGCGGTTGTGATATGCTCACGTTGTTGAACGGACCTAGCGAATCCAGAAGATGTTGCGTTACTCGCCTGAGGTATCTCGGCGAGATCCAGGACTCGGCGGTAATTCCACTCCACGGCGGACATTGTGCGAGCAGACATGCCATAATGGCGCCAGATGTTGATTGAGATCCGATGAGCGACCGACGTCGTCTTGATGCTTCTGGGATCGAAGCACGTAAAGACCATGCTGTCAACGATCACGTAGCTGTACTTACGCCCGCAGTAGTCAAGGAACAGATCGCCGGTGCTGCACTTACGCTTCTCGGGAGTCGTCGGATCATATCTGAAAGGACTGCCCGTCGTGATGAGCGGCTCGGGGTTTGGCAGATGTTGGACGGCATCAGAGATGAGACAGCAACAAAAGGCGACGCGGATTCAAGCGGTATCCTTACGCGCGATCTGTATGTCTTTGTTGTTGGCATAGCGACGGTTTGGGAAGGTTTAGCAGAATAGCGTTGCACTTTGAACTAGAAGTTCAGCATCAGTTTTTGGACATTCATTCACTTCTCATGCCCCTCATATACGAAAGATTCTGTCGCTCCGACCCGGCTCTCACGACAACACGAGAGCGCAGCTGATGCTATAGAAATGCACACATAAGAATCTGTGCATTCTTATGTGGTCTGCGTCACATATCTTTGCACATGGGGAAGTGGTGTTCAAGCATAAGAAGGTGTTTGTTTTTTATACGCACTGTGAAAATATATGGTGTGTTGCCAACATTTATGCAGAACAGAGTCGTTCATGTTCGGATTGCTGTCCGATGCCTGGCCCTGTAGACTTGGATGCTCCAGCAAGTTGATTCCTCATTAGACATCTCCAATGTGCAATGGTGACATTGATGTGGCCATCAAGGACCGTTCTTGCGTCTGTGTCTCGTTCTATTGTTCGTACATCATGACTTTGTCTAATCGTCTCATCTTGTGGAGCTCTCGCATCATCCTCACTCATGCCGTCTGTCAATCGAGTGTCTCGTGATGCCTGCTAGTGATGACGACGGGATTTGAATGGAGCAGAGGAGGTCCAGACATTGAACTCGGGCGGAAACAAAGCCCGCACACCGAACGCCACGTACGGTCGGTCGCGGGGCATCATGACAGTGTCATAACACGTCCCGACTGTGGAGTAATGGTTAGCCCGAAACATGCAAATGTGTTGTCGTGATGCACAAGATACGTATCCAAAGGCAGGCGAATCCACCTATCTGATGAATGATGAGCAGATCCTTGGTGGGTGATCTCCCGAGAACAAAGAAGCCGAGCCTCATCGCCTGCACCATCTACATCGTTATATCGTCATCTCAGCCAAGCCGTCACGCCTTTATTGACGAAATGTACATGCTCCCTGCAAACGCTATGGGGTCAGGGGGATATGTTCGGCTCATCATTACATCGTGATCTCAGGCACCAGGATGACAGCTGTAGCCCGAGCTCCAAGGACAAAGGTATATAAGTATACATCTCTACTTCAGTAAGCTCTTCTTTTTCATCCATCAACTACTTCCCTCTTCAATCAATCGAATCAATCTACCAAACCACAATCATAATGTCTGGCACTACTCAGTCTCACGCTACCGGCGACTCCAAGGGTAGGCTTCAACCCACCATTTCTACCCAGCCACACTTCTGACATAACATTCAGTCCCTAGCTCAATCCAGCAAAACGCCCCCAAGGAGGTTGAGAATGCTCTCCCCAACTCTGTGAGCATCCACAATCAAGTCCGATCGCAGTTCTTCATTCTAACAGCACCAGGCTCACGACACCGGTTCCCAGAGCCAGTCTCACGCTACTGGCCCCTCCAAGGTTCCAGAATTTGTGCAAAACATCGCTCCCAAGGGTCTTGAGGAGGCTCTCCCAGAATCCATTCATCCGACCGAGAAGTAAGGTGTTCAGGAACGACTGTTATGTACTTTATGAGAACATTATAGCCGCAGCCGGCTCATGAATATGATAATTCACCTACCTTATACTTCTTACCTCTTCTTCATCGTTATGTACTTCTCGATATCGGATGTTGTTATGTCTGTGGCAGGTGATATTCTGGATCCTGATGACGAGATGTTGACAAGTTCATTTGGTGACAGCGTGGAATGGAGCTATGGCCAGGTGCGTTGGAGTGAGGTGACTCCAGACACAGCACATCCTCTACAGAACGCAGAATATCTGACTACAGAACAGCAGACGAACTTTGTGTCCGCGAGTGGCCCATAAGCGAACCGGGTCCCATGTGTCGACAATATCGAGGATTTCGCCTCCATATCTACCCTCCAACGACCAAGCAGCAGAATGGTATATAACCGCGTCTTGCTCTTCCGTACACGGCGCCTATAGAGATATAGAGTGGAGCGCTACAGGTCTCGGACGCCAGCTTATCCGGAAGTCCAAGGGACGCCCAGCATTCTGCACAGCCCGCGCCGGGATTGATAGGCAAACGTCCGCCTATTCATGACTGCTCTGCATTATTCAGCAGTCACTCTGGAGTTTGAATGAGCACTTTATCCAGCATTTCGTCTGGCTGGTGACTGAGATAGCGACCGCTTCAACAGCGTGACCCAACACTACTCATGCAGGCTTATCTTCACTCGGAGATCGGAACCGTGTGCATATCAGCCATATCGCGCCTATCTCTAATCATGGAGCCCCACAACGAGTATACCTAACTTTCAATGTGTGGCTGGCACATGAAGTTGGGGTAGAGTTCGTATGAGAAAGTAGGAAGTGACTAATCGCTACCCTCGTGGTTGCCATTTTCGATGAGTCTAACTTTTGTTGAATGCCGGAGCATATAAAAAGTAGAGAATGCCTATCAAAGAAGTGGTAAGGGATTCACTCGCTCCTTCTCCCGTCGCTCGATATGGCTTCTTATTGCTACCAGTCTGTCGCTGCTTCGCTACTTCTACTCTCTCAGATTGCTAGCACATCTCTCGCCTGGAGCTTTACGCCCACTGGTCAGACTGTCGAGCTGGATGGATTATCATATTATATTCCTCCGGATGTGGTATCAACGATTAGTGTCTCGGAGTCCTTGAGAAAGGCCTTGGATCACGCTGGTGGACTGCTCCCACTGACCGTTGTTAACGCCGGCTCTTTCGGATATGGCGAGAAGGACTTCAGCCAGGATATCGCATCTTATATATCCTCGGACGATGTCTTCAGCAAAGGGTTCTTGGAAGCGGTCTATGTTCAGTATTCGGGTGTTTCAGGCCACAAGTACCCAAGCTTTTCAACACCAAAGCTGTCTGGCAACAGCAGTGTGGGTGTTGTCTCTACCGGCTTTGCCTCTAACATTTCATCCATTCCTGTTGGTCCTTACTTTGTGACATCCACCGGTGCTGTTTACGAAGCTTGGAGACTCTTCAGTGATGTCCAAGGCGCTTTCCTGGAAACTACTATTGCCAGCAAGAATGGCACTTTCTCAGTATTGCCTGCCAATGTTGAGGGTCAGTCTCTGGCGATCGCAGTGCCTTCTCGTCTCTACTTCACAAAGACAGATGAGAAACCGCTTGCAGGTGTTCGTCTGGGTATCAAGGATATCTACGACATTGCCGGTCTGAGAACCTCTAATGGCAACAGAGCATGGTACCACTTCTATCCACCAGCAAACAAGACAGCTCTCACTGTTCAGCGCCTCATCGACGCTGGCGCTGTTATTGTCGGTAAGATGAAGACCTCCCAATTTGCCAACGGAGAGGTCGCAACTGCAGACTGGGTGGACTATCACGAGCCTTTCAACCCTCGCGGCGATGGTTATCAGGATACATCATCATCTTCCAGTGGCCCTGGTGCCGGCGCAGCTTCGTACGACTGGCTGGATCTGACGCTAGGCTCCGACACTGGTGGCAGTATCAGAAATCCTTCTCAAGTGCAAGGACTCTTCGGTAACAGACCCACGTGGGGGATGGTGCCGCTCGAAGGCGTTATGCCTATGGCTCCTCAGCTCGATACTGCTGGCTTCCTGACCAGACATCCCGACATCTGGATTGCTGCATCCAAAGTTTTGTACCGTGACAACGTCACTCTCTCGCACAACTACCCCTCGAAGATTCAGACAATAGGCTGGCCTACGACCAATAGTTCTGAAGCTAATGGCTTACTACTCTCCTTCCTGGACAAGCTTACCACATTCCTCAATGCCACCACCACAAGTCTTAACCTGACCGAGCAATGGATGGAAGCGCATCCCACAAACGTTACATCCTCTCTGACCGACTTGATGAACCTGACCTATCCTATTCTTATCGGCCAACAAACGTCCTCAGTCCGCGATCCCTTCTATGCCGAATATTCTGCAGCAAATTCAGGCCGCCTTCCCTTCGTGAACCCTGTACCACTAGCCCGCTGGAGCTGGGCTGCTTCCTTCCCTCCCTCCACCATTGTCGACGCAATAGCCAACAAAACCACCTTCGGCAACTGGATCGAATCCAACATCTTCACCGCCGACAACCAAACCTGTAGCGACAGCCTAGGCATCTACGTCGGCAACTCAGGAACCACCAACTACAGAAACGCCTACCGCAGTCCTCCAGGCATACCCACTGGCTTCTCCACCAGCAGAATATCCATCTTCTCTGGTGTACCTGACTTTGTGCTGCCAATTGGACAGGCAGCATATGTGTCTAACATTACACAGCGAACAGAGTACCTGCCCGTTAGTGTTGATATTCTGGCGGCTAAAGGTTGTGATGGTATGATCTTCGGTCTTGTGCAAGATTTGGTCAACGCTGGTGTGATTAATGCGACAAAGGCTGGGTACAGTGGTGTTACTGGGGAAAAGATTCTTTTCTAGACTGTCTGGTAGTTATGATGTATGAAACACATCCATGAGCCCACGCATCATATGTTGATATTGATCCGGTCAACTTTCAATCAGCAGTGTTACAGTTGACAACTCACAGAAACTCACCTTGTCTAGCCTTGACTGACCCTCGTCGGCCCAAATTACAACAAGTATAGCCGCCAAGATAGCACAGGACACAAATATCGTCAAGCCAACAATAAAGTACGTTTTCCGACGCTTGTTCCTCTTGTCAATGATAACTTGTGACTCCACCAGAATTTCACTGGTGTTCATTGAGGATGTCGTAGTTTGTAACTCTGGTGTTTCTAGTAGCGTTTGTAGTGCAATAAAATTGTTGTGCTTGGGTGCAGGTTTTGGAGCAAAGTCTGTTATTGCTGTGCTGCTAGCGAGTGTGCTTGTTTCTGATATGGTGTCGCTGTCTTTGGATATTCGTGAAGCCATGATATATTTTGCTTGATGAAAGGCAGTGTTGGACGGAAAGATGAGGGTCGACGTGACGACCTGGCTGTTAATTAATGCTGCATGCATTATATCTTCACTCTCCTCGTGTGTGTATTCTCGTCGTGGTTACACAACAGCTGCCGCCAACACTGCATGATCGGGTTTCACCAAACTCGCCCGTCTTCTTCGGTCAAGCCAGGCTGATATCGCCGGCAACTTGCGTCGTCGAGGGGTTTGTGATACCTTTGCCGCGTGGTAGCAATCATGCTGTCTCCTCGGATGTAGACTTTCACACCCGCCATGGTCGTCGCTTGCCATATTCGTTCCATCAATTACAAGGTCTTGTATTGCTGCTCAGCTACATGCTCAAGTGAAGCTGTTCGTGGACTTTTACTGAGACATGAAGAAGGAAGGGGTGGTTGTGACATACGATCATGACGCGCACCCTTGGCAGGGCTTCCTTACCAACCACCTTCACTCTTGTTCACATCAGTGCGCCCAATATCACACTTTGGTTATACATTTCGTGTAACGTCCTGGCAGCTGAGCATGCTGTAGCTCCCCACCTGCCGTCAACAACGAACAACCTGCTATCAACAACGAGTAATCTCCCAGAAAAAGAAACTAGCTTATGAGATCTCATCAAACAATCTTCCATCAACAACAAGCAGTCTACCATGGACAACGAAGAATCTTCCATCATGACGACAACCACACACCCAATAATTCACACAACACTCTCACTATCACCACAAAGCTACACACAAGGAGATGAAACACCTACTCTTACCATCACTCTGAACCTCTTTGCGCCGGCTCCGATAACCATCTTCACTTACCACGGCATATTCAATACTGACCTCGCCCTCAGCCGACGCAACTTTACCGTCCATGATCTCTCTACCGACCCAACTGCACCCATCAACATAGAAACCAGAAAGGGAGGCAAACGTCCCGGCTTCTCGAGAAGAAAGAGACGCAGCGATGAGCAGTACTATGTCACTTTATATCCTGGCGTCGAGCATAAGGTACAGTGTCCATTCAAGGTCGTGGACAGGACACTGCCTGTAGCCACTTTGCCAAACCTTCAGGCTGGTCGCAAATACCGTCTCGGTGTTTCCGGGGGCGAGAACATCAGCGAATGGTGGTGGGGTACTAGAGATGATGTCCTGCTTGGTGATGATGAGACCTATGAGAAAGATGAGCCGCCCAGAGGTGACGCTCCTGTTGATATATGCGCTGACCCTATTGAGTTCGAGGTCAAGGAAGCATAGTCAGTGACCAACACTGTGATCACACCTTCTCATAGCCGAAACAGCATAGCCGAAACAATGAAAACTGTGAAGAACACAACCACGAAAAACCAACAAATGATGCGATCAGACTATTCAGGATGAGTCTTTGTTAGGTGTGAAGAAACTAATAGCTGCGACTACATTCCTTGAGCTGCTCTTCTGGTACAGCCGCCCAAGCTCGTTGGGTAGAAACGATATTCCTGCCAGCAGCAGCATTTGAATGCCGGAGCTGGTGTTTGTTGGAACTTTACAAGAATCAATGGTGACCGAATTGTAAGAGATGAGATTACGGAATCGAGTTAACAGTGACCAGCTGAAGCTAGAAGGGAAGCACTCCAGAATAATCCGCGATACACGTGTGAGTCGGTGGACTGCTACTTCCCTCCAGGCTTCAGCTTCGGAGTCCAGCTGGCTGTGTTTGGCGCAGCTCCGGCGACGGTCTTGTAGAGACATTGCATACACATCGCGACTCGATCAGTCTACACGGCGATGCATCATATAGAGCCTGAAGTTGAACCGACATCTGGGACTTTGCTTGAAGGAAGAGTAAATGTGTTGTGTTGTGTAGCAAGTAACCTCCAGTTCGCCATGTACGAGGTGGGACGCGAAGCCGTCGATCTACCTTGCAGGCGCGCATTGTCTGGAGGCAGGAGAATATCTATAGATAACATTGAATCAGCCTTACGTGTACATACGGCCACAGTCAGCTGAAAACTGGGCATCCCGTCCGCTCTGCCATACATAAGCAGTTGAACGGCAGATTAGTACTACGGTGGGTGACCACGTGGGAATCCCTGCAGCTGTATGTTCTGTTTTTGTTGCATCCTCACTCTTTTCTTCTATCCTTTCTGATTATCACGACACATTGCACCTGGGGGAACACTGTATTGTGTTTGGACTATTGACTTTTCAATGTATGACATAGCTATAGCAAATTGAAAAGCAAGGCAACGAACGCTTCCCAAGAGCAACCACCTTATCGAGTCAGGTCTACCATGATACTAGTCTATCGCTCCCATTCAGCGCTCCACCATACTCTATCTTCCTGACCACTCGAAATCTAGAAAGTGGGCTGCTCGAGAATAATAGCTGGTCCCGCAACGACACTGTCCAGAGACGGTGCGCCGACCTCATTCGCGATCACTGCAATGATAAGTCCTTCTCCGGCATCAAACTCGGTCGGGTAAGAAGACGTGTTGGTCTTGGTGTCGAAGGGCTTTGTGATGTTGTGAACGCCGTGGAAGTAAACGGCATAGTATGGTCTATCTCTCTGCTGTGAGTACCAGTCAGGCTGATTGTGAGGGTCGGTGAACATAATCTCGACGACTTCTTTTGCCTCCTCGTAGATCGCGGTCGCTGCTGGCAAGTTCTGTCTAGGCAATGGGTATAATGGGTTCGCGGTAGGGCAGCTGCCAGGCACGATGTATTGGACGGTGAGGTCGAGAATCTCATTAGCATAAGGGAAGACGGTGTCGGCAGGTCCAGAGAAGGGGTTCTGGTTCCAAACATCGATAAGAGCCCAAGTGTTGTGTCGTGACTCTACTTCACCGATGGCAACAAGAGCACTCATTGTATCTTGAGTCTGAGCCTCCCTCACCAAACCGGTCAGGAACGCCATACTAATTACTTCGAGACTGACTTGCAGAGCCAGCCATACACTTGCATTGCCATTGAAGCCGTAGTCATAGGTACAAGCACCGGGTTTGACGCTGGTGGCACTGATGCTGTCCTGGAAGATGCGCAAATGGCCAGCTTCGTTGTCGCGGATTTGTTTCACGCGGTCATACGTCGTGTTGGGCAGGCCAAGTTCGGTGAATGAGGAACTGTTGAAAGCTTCGACGCCTTGTTGGTAGAAGTCGAAGATTGCCCATTCTGCACTAAGCAAGTTCTGGAAAAGAAGATCGTCCGGTCCTGCGGTTCCACTCTCAGTCGGCAGAATTGCACCGGTGATATTTCCAGGAAATGGAGCGGCGGTCCCGTTGTAGTCAACGTAGGTTCTCGACTCTCCGGGTATGGGCCCGTAAGTCGAATTGGCGAGAGAGGTATTCAGATTGTTCTGAGGAGCTGGCAATGCGGTTGCGCCAATCGCAAGCAAACTGAGAAGAAGACCGATGTTGGAAACAAACATTATAAATAGAATACGAGTCCTTGTTCTAGGAGTGAATTGATCTTTGAATCTTTTGCCAGACGAATACAGGAAGCATTCTGCCCTTTTTATAACAGTGTCAATCAGTCCTCAGCGTCGTTGCGCGTCAGCGCTGCCGCCATCGTCAACGTCGACATCTGCTGGCAGCGAATCTTTTTCCAGATCAGGGCCATTTCGCGCGCGAGGCTGTGATTTTACGAAAGTTTTGCGAAAGTCTCTGGCCAATGGTATAAGTGAGAGCGCAGAGTATGCCAGATGAGGTATGGTATGGGAATCCTTCGGCCAAGGATTTCCAACGCCGATCCTCAAAGCTTGGCTGCTCTCGAGTCTGAACGTGGAAGCCACGGCAAGCCTCGGATTACTTCAAATGGCAAGCTCGGCGCGTCTGACAGCATACAGCACGCGTGCAGAAGACTGTTCGAATAGGTCGTGCTATTCACGAATCAATAGATTCATGTCTTGGGGTTTATGTCTACTCATGTCGAGTCCGTGGAATGTCTCCTGTGTCAAACTTAGTGCGTCCAATTCAAATTATGAATTGGCAAAATGACAATGTCCGTATTTGTTCCACTAGTCATGTTGGTATCTTATAAGCGCAACGTAGCATTGAGATTCAGGACAAATGACATGCAGACTCGTCAGAACGAAGCTCGTGTATTAGTGAGGCGAGCAATGTCGTCGACGACTCCAAAAAAAGACGTCGAGAGTATGACCCTGTTGAACACTTCCGAAAGGCTCATTGACACGATTTGTTGGCATCTGGCAGCAGGAAGATGTCATCGTTGAGAACGTTTGTTTCGGCCGACATGAGCGTAACTAACACTCGCTGGCACGTGTATATACCTACCGCTTTGAGAACAAGAAGCTACCTATACTTGTACAAGCCGTTGCAATTCCTCTTCACCGCAACGTGAGGTTTGGTAACAAAGTGTCTGAGCAGAGTAGAAGGGCGAAAGGCCATCGATGGTCAAACATGGGTGCGTTGAGCTCGGCAAAGGGAGCTCATACCAGATGCCGATGCGGTCTGGTCTTACCGAAATTCGGCCCCATGTGCGTTTCCACTAGCTTTAGATAACAAAGCGATCTCGGTATGTGTGCGTTTTGGCATTCGAATCACATAAGAACATGCACTCGGTCGGCCCCTACTCAGCGTCCCTTATCTTTGCTACCGATGATGCCGAACCGATGGTGACAAACCCAGCGAACGGTGACACCGTACACGGTCCGTTTGAGTAGCGGCTCCGTCATCTTACTTTTTGGTTTGTCCAGCTAATGCAATCGAATTGGTTGAGAAGACATGAGGCGTCCTGTTCTTTCTCAAGCTCGAAAATAAGCCGAGTGAAGGAAATTTGAGAGATCACCAAGCCGATCAGGTCGCTAGCCAAAAGATTCTCAACAAGAATGATGTGAGACAAGCACACTGCGAATGGCCAAGCATTCCTTTCGCAAGAACAAGTGCAAGCGAATGCGTCACCTGTTGTTCCTGCGAGTCGTGCAGGCTTCTGTTATCCACAAGGATTGTTCTTGGACCTTTAGGCTGTTCTCCCGTCGTGCCCTGAATCCCCTGATACATGCTTCTCTCGACCTTTCCCAGAAGCGGACGAACCGCAGGTGATTTCGGCCATGCAGAACTCGGTCTGGGCACTTTTTTCTGCTGTTGGCAGCGGACCACCAGGGCGAGGCGATGGACTGATGTCGGATGAGGCTTCACAGCCGGTTTTGCTACGAATATTGCCCGAGATCGTCATATCTCGTTGATCTTGGAAGCATTGGGTTGGCACATCTTCATTCGATCCAGGAATATATATATACATCCAGCATATCTTTGCCACATTCAATATGGAGGAAGCTCACCAGACTGAATTGTCGTACGAACGGGCACAGTCATGAAACTGTTCTGAATCAGGCGCGCGGTTGGGCGTAGAACGCAGGCCTTTCTAGGTGGAGCAAAGCATGGAAGAAACATGGGGAAAATTTGGTGCAACCCCAACCGCGCTGTTGTTTTTTTCAGGCTCGCCAAACACGAGTCCGAGTCGCATTTCGAACTTTCTTTCGGCTTTCTTACCGGATGCCTGACGCAGACATCGCATCGATGTTTTGCAAGACCTTGCTCCACATCTTCTGGCCCACGCTCCGCATCTTCTCGTCCGCGCTCCGCATCTTTTTCGTGCTCGGAACCCAAACACATCACCTCTAGATCGTGCTCCGTGGGGATGCTGTTGGATCTCCAGGCGACTCCACCATGCCCCGGCCTCCGATTGTTGCAAATTTGCTGCAGCGGCCGCTTGTTTAGGCGTCTCTAACTCAGTGCGTCCGGAGGAACCAGGAGAAGGACCGTGAAAGGGCCGGAAGACATGCTTGTTGACCTCGGAATTGACCAATCTTGACGACGTTGACAACCACATCGGCGGTTCGAGAAGAACCAAAATTGAAAGGCACACCGCCTTGGCTTAGGTGCCGTAGCCGGTCGAAACATTTGCTGACCATGCTATCGTATCCCCATGTCCCAATGGACCCACTGCAAATATGGAGTATGTGGAGTTGACGGTGCACCAGGAGAAAAGTGCGAGCTCAAATTGAAATTGGTAGAGAGTATAAAGGCAGAGCGATCTGCCCTCTGCGGTTTGAACTACTGTCCGACTACAGCGCCCATCACACGCCAAATCTTCACCCAAGGCTTGACTGTTCTTGGCCCATCGAAGAGAGTTCGACGCCCATTCTTATCTCTACTTGGCTCCTGTGCAGCACAAGCGTGCATAACTCGTCCTCTACAGCACACCAATTCCCGCCAAAATGGTCGGCTTCCTTGGTATGACCGGAAAGGCCCTTTCCATCGCTCAGGTCGCACTGGTCGTCGCTCCGTCTTTCATCCTGTTCGGTTACAACCAGTCTGGTCTCGGCCCACTGTTGTCCGAAGAGAACTGGAGACATCAGTTCCCCCAAATCAACACCGTCGACTACACGGGTGAGGTCAAGGCCCACCATGCTACCCTCCAGGGTCTGGTTATCGCAACATTTACACTCGGTGCGCTGGTCGGTGCATTGAGCTGTAGTTACACTGGTACTCTTCTTGGAAGACGTTGGGTTATTTTCATCGGTGCTCTTTGCACACTCATCGGCGAGGCCATTGAATGCTCTGCTTTCGAACTCGGTCAGCTCATCGTTGGCCGTGTCATCATTGGTCTTGGTGTTGGACAGCTTTCAGCTACTGTTCCCGTCTGGCAATCAGAATGTTCATCCGCTAAGAACCGTGGTAAGCACGTTGTCCTTGACGGTATGTTCATCTCTCTCGGTTACACACTCGAGTCCTGGATCGACTTTGGATTTTTCACGCTCAAGACGGGATCTGTCACCTGGCGTCCTCCGATCGCTATTGCTCTGCTCTTCTCGCTCATCGTTCTGTTCTCTATCTGGTTTTTCCCCGAATCCCCTCGCTGGCTTCTCGCTCAGAACCGTGCGCAAGAAGCTCGCGAGAACTTGGCTGCTCTCAAGGGTCTTCCCACCGACGCTCCCGAAATCGAAGCAGAATGCGTTGGTATCGAGCTCTCCCTCGAAGACTCCTCGACCAAGGCCGCCTCCTTCAAGGATTTGTTCAGCATGGGTGAAGACAAGCTTGCTTACCGTTTCGGTCTCTGCATCTTGCTTCAGTTCTTCCAGCAAATGTCCGGTACCAACCTCATCTCCGTTTACGCCTCTACCATCTTCCAGCAGGGCCTTGGTATGAGCGCCTACAACTCCAAACTTTTGTCCGCTGGTACTCTGACCTGGAAGTTTTTGTCATGTTTCGTTGCCTTCGCCTGCATCGATCGTTTCGGTCGCCGTGTCTGCTTCATCATTAGTGGAGCCGGGATGTCAGCATGTATGCTGGCGCTCGCTGTGGCGACCTCTTACCCCCACGATAATTACGGTGCATCTGTTGCTGCCGCTTTCTTCGTCTACCTTTTCTGCTTTTTCACCCCCATCGGTTTTCTCGGTGCCAACTTCCTCTACTGTACCGAAGGTAAGCAAGACGAACGTACGAGTTCAGCGAGCCAGTCTTGAGTGTCTAGTCGACAGCGATGAGACAGCGTCCAGGACGCCATATCATTGATGTCGAGCTTGACCCACGAAATGACTCGTTGCATGAGTACCGAATCTATTCTTCCACAGAACTCTGCTAACTGTTTCAAAGTTGCACCTATCAGACTGCGTGTCGCCATGGCATCCATCTCTACCGCCAACCACTGGCTGTGGAACTTCGCTGTTGCCATGATCACACCTGTAGCCATCAACAACATTGGCTACCAGTACTACATCGTGTACGCATGCATTGGTGCCTGCATTCCCGTCACAGTCTACTTCCTCTGTAAGCCACAACACTTGTCTGGAATCCTTCTACTCTTGCTAACTGTTCATCTCCAGACCCCGAGACCAAGGGACGCTCATTGGAAGAGTTGGACACGATCTTCAAGGACAGCCCTTCAGTATTGGGTACCGTCAAGTACGCCAAGTACAAGCCCATGATGACTGCCGAGGAGGTGCCTTACGCCAAAACATCGGACCACGTACACGAAGAGAAGGTGTAGTGGGTGCCGGCCACTCCTGCGGGCAGAGATTTATACGAATGATATATGCATGATTTTAATGGCACGAAAAAGTGTCCCTTTCACCTTCAAGCTTCCGTCGTCCGGTGTTCATCGATATGTGATGTGATAGTCTGTCGATGCAAATTGTTGCCCTTGTGCTAAAGTCTGTGACTGCTAGTCTCCTATACTTCTCTCTTCCCCCAAGATATAGAACGTAATGCTCGGCATGAAAAGGCACAGTGCTTTCTAGATCAAAGATGTGTTCAAAGAGAGTCTCAAGAACACCGCATCTCGATGGACACGATCCAATTCCTCGAGAACACTGTGCATAGCTATACGCGTTACAAACATTTGCACTTGGGGAGTTTGCTTTAATGTAACTGACAGAAGCGGCTCGCAGAGTTGTCAAGTTACACCGTGCATGCATGCTTGCTGCCAGAAGCTTCAAGAGCCTGAGAACGTCTCATCCACCGTAAGATCCCGAAGACGTTCGGGTGTGATTATTCGTGCTCGCTTTGACAGACCCAAAAATTCCTTTGCAGACTTCTAGAAACAATAACGACGGATCCTTCCACGTGTAGATCAGAGGCAAAACGGGTGTTGCGAGCAATGGAGTGGGATGTAACGCCATTGCGTGCTGGGCATACGAGCTGGCTCGCTTGCAAATCTGATAAGATCTTGCTGCGATATCGTGTGCTTGTCCTGACATATTTGAAAGCCAAGACATATCCAAGACTCTAGGTACCTGACTTTCTTTTCGAGAGTCAACACTCATGCCTCGGTCAAGCCAACCGCATCCTCGCGGCGCCTTGAAGAAGCCACTTATGGCTCAAAGCGCCAAAGTTACCGTTGAAGCATCTGATAAGATGAAAATTTTATCAGGCCATCACGGTACTTCCTGCCGGCTTTGCACGCTGCGACCCTCGATTCATGTTGAGTAAATTGCACCACAACACAGAGCAAAAGTGTCCGAAGACCAAAGAAAGAAGCGACGTGGCTATGAGCTCTAGATCTTTGGTGATCTACAGATAGACAGGCGGCTAGCATGGTACTCACCAGAGGAAGTCGCGAAGGACGGGATACGAAGCAGCAGGACAGCTCAACAGGGCAACGGCCTCCCAGCAAACGACCCAATAGTCGGCACCCCTTCGCTAGACCCTGCAAGATCAGATAAAATTTAACTCTAGACCCTAGGGATTATCTAATCCATCACCCAATCTTGCCTGGTATGAGACCCATTCTTTTGCTGCGAGGCTTTTCAATGCACCGACGGCTTCCCACTGCCTTGGCAGCATCTACATAAAATGGCGCCTCCCTCAGTCAATGCTGTCCTGCTCCGTCGATCACCTTTCTACCCCGCCTGACGATATAGTCACCCATTGACCCTTGACTCGACGCGTCATCTCGAGTACAATGTCGTCGATTGATTCACACTCTCCTTCAGCCGCCAAGGCTGAGCCCGAAACCGATGTTAGGGCCCATACGTCAGAAGACACTCTCAGCGAGCAAGTCGCCATCCTGGGCAAGAAGAGTCCTGGTGTTGCGCGCATCGAGGCAATCAATGCCCACCTCACTTCCTTCGACCGCTGGTTCCTCGGTATCGGCGTCTTCTTGATTGCATACGCCTACGGCCTCGACGGAACAGTCAGGTACACGTACCAGGTGATTGCCTCGAGTCCGATTTGCACTGTGTCAGGAAGCTAATACAGTCAGAGCACTGCCTTGTCCTCAATCGGTGAGCACTCTTTGCTCTCGACTGTCAACATTGTTCGCACCGTCATTGCTGCTGCCGCTCAGCCCACAGCTGCAAAGATTGCCGACGTCTTTGGTCGTGTCGAACTCGTCTACCTGTCCGTCTTCTTCTACCTCCTCGGTACCGTCATCGAGGCTGCTGCCCACAATGTCAGCGCCTTTGCAGCTGGTGCCATCTTCTACCAAATCGGTTACACAATCGTCACCCTTCTGGTCGAAATCATCGTTGGAGACATCTCTTCTTTGAAGGGAAGACTGGCTTGGTCTTACATTCCTGCCTTGCCCTTCCTGATCAACACTTGGGTACGTCTGAGAGACATTTTCGGCTCTGGATATATGCTAAATAAACTTTTTCGAACAGGTCTCTGGAGATGTCGCATCTGCTGTATTGTTGAACACCACCTGGCGTTGGGGTATTGGCATGTGGGCCATCATCTACCCTATCTGCGCACTGCCTCTGATTGTCGCTCTTTTCATTGCATCCAGCCGCGCAAAGAAGGCTGGTGCTCTAGCCAACTACCAGTCTGCATTCCAGCGCAACGGTGCGAGCAACACTCTTGTCGCCCTCTTCTGGCAACTCGATGTTCCTGGCATCGTTTTGATGATTGCCATGTTTGCGTTGATTCTGGTGCCCTTTACCATCGCTGGAGGTGTGTCAGAGACATGGGGTACAGCCCATGTCATTGCTCCTCTTGTTATTGGTATCTGCCTCATCCCCGTCTTCGTCCTCTACGAACGCCGCGCTCCTCACCCTCTGGTACCGTTCCATCTCCTGAAGGACCGCAGTGTCTGGGCTGCTCTCGGCGTTGCCTGCTCGCTCAACACCATTTGGTATATGCAAGGAGGTTACCTTTACACTGTTGTTGTCGTTGCCTTCGACCAGAGTGTTAAGTCGGCCACTCGCATTACTTCGCTCTACAGTTTCGTCTCGGTCCTGACTGGTGTGTCTCTTGGCCTTCTTGTCCGCTTTGTTAGACAGATCAGACACCTCAAGCCCTTCATTGTATTTGGCACTCTGATGTTCATGGTTGCATTCGGTATCTTGCTTCGCTTTAGAGGTGGACTTACCCAAAGCTCTTACGCTGGAATCATCGCCGGAGAGGTCATTTTGGGCTTCGCTGGTGGTCTTTTCCCTTACCCGGTCCAGACTCTGATCCAAGCAGCTACCCAGCACGAGCATCTGGCTTTGGTCACTGGTCTGTACCTCGCGCTTTACAATATTGGCTCAGCTTTGGGCTCAACCATCTCCGGAGCCTTGTGGACTCAGATCCTTCCTGGAGAGCTTGAGCGTAACTTGGCTGCAGTCACCAACAACGCCACTGTTGCAACCTACGCTTACAGCAACCCCCTGTTCTTCATCCTCGACTACCCTGTCGGCACTCCCGAGCGTGATGCCGTCATCGTCTCATACAGACACATCCAACGCATGCTGTGCATCACTGGCATTTGCCTCTGCATTCCGTTGATCGCTTTCTCGTTGTGCCTGCGCAACCCTCGTCTTGGCAAGGAACAGTCTCTGCCTGATGCTGAGAAGAACGTTTCTGAAACATCCAGCGAGGTCGGTGCTGACTCCACCCCCAAGAAGGGTGGCTTCCTCAGAAAGCTGTTCTAAGCAATACATCCCGTATAGATCGCTAGAACTTCTACGTCACTGGGATTTGGGATAAACAAAAGTTCCATATCATAATTATAGCCCGTAATGTCTCTCTTCGTTGATACCAATTTCATTCACCATTACATATCTGACCGCCATGTCTTCTTCCTCTTCCTTGTCTCTTTGTTACCACCAATGCGCATCCGTTAAGCGACAAGCCGCACTGTCAGTCAGATTTTGTTCTTTCTGCCTGTCGAGCAAGAAATTCATATCCAGCCCATCTTCTCCCTTTATTCTCGGCCTCGACCTCATGCACCCCAACTTCCTCACGGTCATTCCCGCCACAGAATGAGTCTCCCTCACTCGTCCTGTGGCTCCACGATTCATTCTCAAAGGTGGACGTCGAGGCTTGCAATGAACTCGAGACAAACACCCGCCATATCGCCACGAATACACTGATCAAGACGAGGATGGAAACGACCGTGAAGTATATGGAGGCGAGGGACCACCAGCGAGATAAATTTGTGAGGTGGAGATGTATGTGGATGGTTAGGGCGTTGCTCGTGCGATCGATTGTATGGAGATCGAGTTTTGCGTCCATATCCTGATGCATGCGTTCGAGATGGGGGGAGAAGGCCAGAAAGTTTGATGATAAGAGATGGTCTACCCCAAGATATCAACCTCTAATTTCCCTATCTTGTTTGCTAGGAACTCTGGAATGGTAGCAAACAGGGGGAGACAGTCATTCTGGCTTGCTGTTCCAATTCTGATTTAGGGCCGTCATGTTCAATTCTCGTTGGTTCAATTTTATGTTTACGGTCGTACTAAATGCTCACAGAGACACGTGAGAGATCTCGTGACACGACAAATCAAGAGCAAGGAGCCATGATAGAAAGCAGGGAGAACAACAAAGGTGCTTTTCTCAGCCCAAGACGGAAACAACGACCGTGGCGAGGCAACACAGAATTGAGTGCTAGATTGTTCGAAATTTGAGAATATCTTTCCAAACAAATGTCATGTTTCCATCGCTCATCGCTCCTCGTATCTAATTCGAATTGTTTACCAACAAACATCAATGCTGCGTAACAACAATCGCAATCTTCTTCGCCGCAATCCTCAAAGGCCTTTCCCTCCTATCATCCTCAAATGCTCTCACCGCATCAAAAGGCCGATACTTTAGTTCCTCAGGGATCTTCCATGGGCTCTCTGTATTGTTCCTCATATTGTGATTGTGGGATTGGGTTCCTAGAGTTTCGAGGATAGCGTGTCTGATAGCATTGGAAAGGGGCGTGTCTCTGGCGATGAGTGCTTCTTTGGCGGCCCGTTTGAATTCTTGGTTTATGTGATGGATGAGGCGAGACCAGGTGTATTCGCCATTGTGGCTGGGTGGGCGAACGAGGGATTTGTTTTTGATGGAGATTCGTTGGGGGTGGTATTTGCGAGGGGGAGAGTACTCTACCAAGGCCGCTGTGGAGTGTAGAGGATTATCCTCGGTGAGTGCTGTGGGTTCTTTGATGTCTTCGGCTTCTTCGGATTCCTTCTTGAGGGCTTGAAATGCTTTTAGTCTTTCTTCGTTTGGTATCTTGTTGGATTTGTTGAGGTAGGTCCATGGTTCTTGCAGATTTTGTTCTAATTTGCGATTCGGCTCTGAAGCTTTCTCGGGGTCGACCATCCGGATGGCCTCGACGACTTCTTCCTCTCGCAAAAGCTGGATAAGGTAGTTGTCAGAGGTGATGCCTTCCTCAGGGCCGGACTCGCGAATTTGGTTTCTTCTGCGCATGTTTGGAGGAGTTCCGCTTTTTGTGAAGACAAGTTGGTAGATGGCGGAAACTAATGATGTTTATGTATGCTTGAGATCAGGAACTAAGACATGGCTGGGAGAGATGTTTCTCAGGGAGTGTCAACTGTGTCTTTCGTTATGAAGAACTGTCTCATCTTTATCGACTCTGTCTATTGTGACATTGTCTCGGGCAAGATGCTGAAACAACAAAGGTGTTCATGGGTTATCGACGTATTCAACCATGCAATAGCTCTCCTGAGTGAAGTGCGCCCAATCTCGACGTGTATCTCTATCGGGGAATGCCAATTACCGTCAAGATGTCGTCAAGTTGCAGTTCAGAGTCTCGAAGAGCGTTCCATTCGTTCTCCAGCTTGACCATCAAAGTACCTGCCAACAAGGTGCCATTCAAGGCTACACTGCCCACTTCGACACCCTGATCGTTCTTGATTGGAGCACCTTCATTCCTGCGCGGAACTATAGCCATTGCTGAAGTCGTCATGGCTAGGTTGTAGCTGATAGGTGATGATCCTCCCTCGGATGGGTGAAGCTCGAGACGCGAATCCTTGTTCGAAGAGATGTATAATCTGACCGCGGCGGCAGCTGCTTCGTATAGTTTTTTGTAGGCCGAGTACAGTGTCTCTGGACTTGGCTCCTGAGGTAGCTCGAGGGCATAGTGAGTGAATGGTAAGCCGGGATTGGCCTTTAGGTCTAAAGACACGGCTCCGCGTGAGCACTTTGTTCTTGAGATGTACATCTTCAATGGTAAGACCTACCCGGTGCTTCATTGGTAGGAGCTTCCAGCATGCGCTCGATCAGCGGATCCCAGCTCGAGCCAACCTCTTGATCTCGCTTCATCTCATCGACACTCAAAAACTGCAGGTGGCGATGTGCCTGACTAGCCCCACTATGTTCACCCGAATTGAAGAAGGAGAACAACTTTCCATTCTGCTTGTTTTCTTCCCAGGCTTTTAGACAAGCGTGTGTAGCAGCCAGATCGTCTTGTTCAAGCATATGCGTTTGTTGTTTGTTGAGCTTTGTAGCAATGATGAAGTGCTCCGGAATGACAGGATACTTGTTCAAGACAAGCAGATGACTAGCATTCGCAATTGGGATGTTTGCTATCAACAAGTCCGAAGAAGGGTTTTCGAAAGGATCCGGCTTTGGTCCTTTAGGCTTGTTTTCGTCATTGTTATCTGTAGGCTTTTTGGCCAATGCAGGGCAGTAGCGAAGTTGGAACTGATGCAGGTATCAGAAAACACAGGATCTCTTCTTATGCAGAGCTGCAATCCTTCATGAATCGACGACTTACAGGTGCGCCGGATCTGGTCCGCAAGATGGAAAGCTCAGTGGAAGAGAAGATCAAGGCATGACTGGCTTTCGCAGTACCGAATTTAGCCTTCACCAAAGATGGTAAAGCTTCCTCTAAGCTTAGTTGCATGATGACTTGAATATTGTATGATGTGAATTGGCAAGAAAGACGAAAGTGTCGCGTAATCTCGAAAATGTGTCGTCACCGTACAACGCGAGAATCTCGGTCCGAGGTTGGAGATGTTGAAACGTCAAAGGACAAACAACACTGGCATCCTCTGATCACAACTATCGTACATCATCAGAGAGCATCAAGAAAGAACGTGATATCATTCGTGCTGTGGGCTACTGGTTTACGCGACAAAGGTGATGAGTATATGGCCAAAAGGCTTGCTCGACGCCAAACCAACTTCCTTTCAAGTCAACAAGCAAAACCTGAACCTACTCACAACATGCCAAAGAGAGAGGAAGATCCAGCCGTAGTGCTAAGACCAAGGGCTTCGATCTTCTGACTATCATTCATTCACTGCTCATCAGGACCGAATGGCTCCTCACGCATCTGCTCCCACTTCTTGGCACAGGTCGCACCGGCGAAGGGGTAGGAGGCACCGTGTGAGAACATCCACTCGGCGACTTTCTTCCATGGCAGCTTGCCTCCGTTGCTTCGCTGACGCAAGTTCGTCTTGCGGGACGATGGTCCCTGTGCTGATTCGGAGAAATGCTCGACTGCGTTTACGAGGAGCAGGATCTGTGATGGTAATGTCAGGTAGGGGCACGTTGCAGTTCAATGGTGGCAACTTACGTCTGAGCGATTCCACTGCGGTTTCCTGACACGCATCTCCTTGGGTTTGGACAAGATACGGATGCGACCGCGCAGGGTGGACTCTGCTTCGGTGAAGCCACCGCGACGCTTGATCTCCTTGTAGGACAGACCACGTCGACGGGATTCCTGGAGGTATTCATCTCTGGTGTTGCGGCTTATCTCGGGCACGTATCTGCTTGCCTGCTCAGCTGGCTCAGAGGGCATTTTGAAGTCATTAGTACAGGAGAGGGCTGCAAGCGCAAGGCCATCGTCAGTGATAACCTGTGTGGACAGGAGCACAGGACTTGGCTCTGCGAAAGCGAACTTGTCCAGTGCGGTGTTGAAGAGATGTCCAGGAACAACCAGTCCGTCCGCTCCGTAGCCTACGAAGCCGGCAGGCATGTTCTGCTCAAGCTGTGGCGCGATGGTCGTGGGAAGGTCCGGCAAAGCCATGGGAAACATGTCCTGGAATGCCGAAGGTTCAAACACCACATCAGATCGAGGTTGGACGGGCATGGCTGGGACACGGCCAGTAGTGTCGAAGAGTGACTGAGCTGAGGTGTACTGGGAGCGTGACCAAATGCCCGAGGCATACTGCGTTGCTGTGTGACCTGAGAGGACAGCAGGCTGTTCGGACCAGGACGGAGCAACATCGAAACAGTTTTCACCGAAGTTTGACAATGGCGACGGGTCGGATACAGGTGAGTACGTGGTCACACCATGACCACTCAGCGTCAGATCCTTTGCATCCTGGCATGGGGAGGGTGGTGAGACGGAGCATCCATTGGTGAAGCAAGAATTGGTCGGGCTTTCCGAAGATTCGCTGCCAGTGAGCTCGGGGCACTCCATATCGAAGAAGTAGCCCTTTGCATCTTGGTCAAAGAGACTTGACATGTTGTTGGATCGGGCGACAGCTTGTTGGTAACCGTAGTAGTTGGTGATTGAGTACTGCGGCCTGGTCAGCAGCACTCAACGGCTTCTGCATTGACTTTCAAAACTCACGTTTGCGTGTGGATATATTGTGAGGTTAGGCTGTGGTACCTGACGAGGTGGTGCGTAGTAAATGGGGAGAGACCTGTGAAAGCACTCTGCGCGGTTTGTCAGCGATCCAGGATCGTTGTGTGCAGACGAGAAAAAGAGACTGACCTCCGTAATAGTACTTATTCACCTCTTCTTGCTCACCACAGTTTCTCACCGCCATCATGTTCATTGAAGCGGTATGTTGATATGCGTTGTAGCAAAGTCTTTCTTTTCCCAGACGGTGTCGTAGCCACAGATGTCGACGCGGATGCGCGCAGCTACTTGCAGCCCTGCAGATGTACAGCAAAGCTATGCCAGGTTGGTGAAGTAGACACTCGGCGATGAATGTTCCGGAAGCTCGATGGTGCAGTGAAGGCAGGCGCTGATACGAAACTGGATGTTCTCTTCTATAGAATGCCGCGAAGCTAAGGTATAACAAAAATCTATCATAGTCAGCAGTGAAGGCAAGGTGCCTGCCGAAGAGATACTCACTTGATGAATCTAAACAGAAGAATCAAATGCCTTCAATACACTACAATTATGGCTGAACAGAAGATAGCGTCGACAGCAGGCTCAAGAGAATACTAGGAGAGCAGTACAGATGATGATGAAGTGGAAGATCAATGACTCAAGGTTGGAGTATGTAAGACATGGCCAACCAGAGGGCCAACCATCTAATAATGAGCATTGGTATCAAGATTCTGCCCTGATGCTCACGGCCCGTCATTTCTGCAAGAAATCCTCCATGCTCGTTTGAGTGTATGGAAGATATTAGCGACGGGAAGCTCCCGAGCACCGCCTGCTTGCCGTCACCCTTGGAGAGACGATCAAGCGAATGAGGTTCGTGGCCCCTCTCAAGCCCTTGAGATCCTATTGCACTCCTGCCTGAGTCAAAGACATCCCAGATGAGGTGGCCACGGTCGTAAAACATATTCAGTCGATGCACAACTCAGTTGTAGCCACAGTCTGGTCTCAATGTTCAATTTCCATGTCTAGAGTCACTCTGCAGGTCCGTGAAGACACACTCTCCATATGAAGATCGGGATTTGCAGTGCAGCGACGTTTGATGGCTGCCATTGCGGATAACCGGGCACTCAAACATGTCAAGTTCGGTACACTGCCGTAGTTCGACAGTCGTCTCCAGCAGGTACCGCCCAATCACGCCATGGCAGAGCGAGCAAGCAGCCGACAGTGAACGGTCCCTCATAGTATCCACACTCTTCACAAAATGTGACGTACAAATGTATAAGTGGTCGGCCGAGTATCGTTGTCAGTACCGTAGCTTGCAAGCATTCAGGGAGTCGTACTACTTACCTGTCAAAAAAAAGTTATAGGTGACTCTGCATGATGAAGACTCTGTTGGAAGCCTGTACTTGCCGTACGAGACTGATCAAAAAAGTTCATATCAAGAATTCTAGAGTGTACAGCTCTGGATGTGCACGGTGGCCTGTTGACTCCTGTAGCTTTCCGTTACACAGCAGCATGGCCACTGCCGCTGCAAGCCCCTCCGACAAGCGGCGGAGGCTTGCATGACAGTGTGGTTTGCAGACATCTTCATCTCTTGGACGTACACACAGGAAACGATCCCCTGCATGTCATGAATCTTGATCCAGAATTATTATTCATTTTCGGGTAGATTTGTCGACGCTGTAGTTTCAGTTGTTCTAGAACTTTGCACAAAACGCTTGTGAAATACCGAACATCGGAATGTGGTGTCGCATTCCATTTTGAGAAGGCCTTGCTTCCGGGACGGATTCTTTCTTCTGGACAGGGATGATCTGGAGAACAGTAAAACGGAAGAACAACCGCGACGCGCTTTCCGCTCTGTGAAGCTTCCATGATTCTTCTCTCGTGAAAATGCAGGAACAACCCTTTTGGACAGACAAATCGGCAACGAGGGCCGTCATCTTTGGTCATGGTCGTCCGAAGCTCTTGCTCATAGCGCTTGGCACAATGTTTCTTGGTTATCTCGTAACTTCTACATTCAACCCCGTGGATCAATACGATGCTGCAAATTACCGAGGCGACTACGCCTTATCAGGCGACATATTGGATGGGCCGGACGTATACCAAGGAGCAACTCGCCCTCCAGACAGTTCTCCAAAGGGCGACAAATTGAAGGATCGTATCAAGGCTTCTCATGGCGAAGTTGGAGCTGCCGATGAGTCAGTCCGAAGACCCTCAATCAAGGGAGCGCTGAAAGACCTTCACCATGCGATTTCGGATAGGGTCTCATACTGGAAGACATGGGACCCAGTACCAGATCTTGACGTCGAGTTGGAAGCAAACGCGACCGCTGCGGACAGAGCGACTGCGACTCATACAACCAGACCAACCTCGTCACCGCTCAAATCCGAAGAAATCTTTGAGTCGGAAACGGAGCAATGGGGCCACAAGACTAGAGTAGGAAAATGTACCATTGTTTTCGGGGGATCATCCATATACGAACGGACCGTCAAAACGCATGCGCTCCATGACCGACTGAATGGTTATCCTCTCTACGTCCTTCGGCAGACCATCATGGACGACGTCTGGTCGAAGCCAGCATACATACTATCACTTCTGCTGCGAGAATTGGCTAAACCACAGGAAGAGCGACTCGAATGGCTTCTCTGGGTCGATGCAGATACGATCATGCTGAACCCATATGTGCCTCTGGAAATCTTCTTGCCACCGTCGCCGCAGTTTGACGACGTACACCTTCTGGTGACCAATGATTGGAATGGTCTGAATAATGGCGTGTTCCCAGTCCGAGTCAACCAATGGGCTGTTGAGCTGTTTTCTGCCATCGTCTCTTCTAGATATTACAAGCCAGACCAGGACTTGACATTCCGGGACCAAAGTGCCATGGATACATTGTTGAAAGACAAGAAGTTCGCGGCGCACACGGTCGAAGCTCCTCAGAGGTGGTTCAATGCCTACCAAGGCGAGCACAACGAGACCTTGGCACCCTACCAAGTCCGACGAGGCGACTTTCTAGTGCACTTTGCTGGTGTCATTAACCGAGACGAAAGAATACTGTTCTGGCTCGAACGCGCCGAGCAGCATTTACCAGACTGGGAGATGGAGGTGCAGCATACATCTTACCCCGCAGAAGTCAAAGACTTCTGGAACCAGAAGGCCGGACAACGAGCAGCGAAACAAGCTGAAGTAGCCGAGGCGAGAAGAAAGGCAAATGAATTGCTCACACAAACAGAGTCGAGGCTGTCAGAGTACCAAGACCGTCTGGTGCAGGCTGACGCGACCTTTATCCGCGATCGAGTGAATGCCCTGCGGCAAGTGCTTGACAAAGGAGATTCAACAGAATTAGCTTCTCTGGAGGCTTCGACAGGAGTGCTAGAACAGGTTAGTACAAAAGAGCTTATACATGATCACCGTACTGATGTGCCGTCACCCAGAGCCTCAAGCCTCTCAAAGACATCATGGAGACTGCAAACAAACTCCTCATGAAAGAAGCGCACGATGCCATCTTCGCCGCGGAGAAGGACGTGGTTGGACAAGACGCATCATCAGTACCGGAAGTTGCAGATGTTGAAGAGAAGGCTACAAATCTGAAGAGCTTGATTGTGCAACCGAGTTGGAAGAAGGATGATCTCAATGCCTTGATTGAAGCAGTCAAACAGGCCAGGGCAAGCCTTCAGCAGAAGCTGCAGCAAAAAGACGAGCAGGATCAGAAGTTGAAGGCAGCCAAGGATAAGGTTGATGAAGAGCGTAGGAAGCAGGAAGAGCAGAAGGCAAAATTTAATGACACTTAGCTGTATAACAGCGCATTATCATTCGCTTCCGGCAAGAAATGTATGCAAGTTGCCGTTTCTGCAGGCAGATATGACCTCTCCGTGTGCTAAATTCTGTCACTCTCACCCCAGTCTCACTCCGCTCCCACGAAAACATACGGGCGGAAGAAACTAGAAGCTGCGGAAATGTACAGTCCTCTCTAGAATGCAGCAAGGTCCACAGAGTGCCCATGATATATCGACTCTCTTTGGATACTCCTTATTGACTAAACAGACTGCGCATTCTGTAGCAGTCCGCGCGACTTAGTTTGCACATGGGAAGGGAGAACGAGCTTACGGCTAAGAAAGTCTCTGGGCGTTAGCAGAATATGCGCATTGAAGGATATGCGCGACCAAGATAGACAAGGTAGGACAATGCAAGGCGTGCTGTGGATCCGCGTCACTATTAAGTGGAGGCATCAGACCAGTGATGCACATGATGAGATCGTCGACTCAAATACTTTTCAGATCTTGGGAGGTCGATCGGCTCTCCTACCTGCACGATCTGGTATTAGATAGCGTTGCTCTCTGAGGCAGGGTCCTTTCTAGGACAGGCAGTGCGGCCGGCGCGGAGGTTCCGAGAAGGAAAGGGAGAAGAGAGCGACTCCTCGTTCACGTGTGCGAAGTCAGACGAGTCACGATTCGCGAATGGCTCTCAGTCGCAACGTTTTCTCGGGCCGTCGCGCGAGCGGGCTGACTGGAAGTCGGCAGACGGAATTTGGGACACGCTTCCAATGAAGAAAAAAATCAACACGTAAGACTGCAAGAGCACGATAATTGGATCGTAGATCTGAAGCACCTTGCACGGCTTCAAGAAGAGTGTGGTGGAGTAAGGTTGTGAGAAGAGGGTCGCGCAAAGGGTGGTCGAAGCCGGAGAAGGCGATGCGATGACAAGGGTGCAGTCCGGAGGGCGTCATGAGTTTCTGTCGCAACAGAAGGGTGCAGCCAAACCCTACCGCCGTTGCTGTCACAGATCGAGACATTCCAGATAAATGGATTCGAGCTGAGATATAGCTCCAAAGGCAGAGAAAGTTGGCAGCTGCCCTCGCTTATGTTTGATAACGAGATATTGCTCAGCAGTCAGCTGGAGTTGAGTGGGCGCTGTCCAGGCTTCGAGCTGAGCCTTTCAGCTTCTCAGTCGGGCCTGGCGAAGTCCGGGCAGCGCGCTGCAGCCATGTGCTTCCCGTGCCGCCTCATCTTTGCATGCACCGCTTCCCCATTCCCGACCGATACTTTGCGCCGATCATTTGCTCAAAGTTGACACCAGCGCACCAACCAACTAGTGTGCCATGGACAATCGTGCATCCAGCCAGCATCCTCGGATTGTTGGCGACCTTCCCCTGGCACGACTCGAGCTATAACCCATCATGACTCCCGGGCTCCACTGCAAGACCGTTCTGCAACTCCAAGATCCCACCGATCAACCACAACAGGTACATCTTGACCTATTGCGTTTTGACTTCCAACAGTACACATGATCGACATGCATCGTCATGGTTTGCCATCTACTGCACATATGGACATAAGAGATACTCAAAAGGTCCTCTTGCCTGGTCCACCTGCTCCGGCCTCTCACGGTTCGAATGTCCCTAACTTCTCGAGGATTTTGACCATACGCGCTCAGGCCTCTCAATCACCAGTCAGATCAAGGAAGAAGCCCAAGCAAGCAGCCATGAGAAACCCTTCCAAGCTATCAAGCGTGAAGAGATGGGACGGTCAATCTCACAAGTCCGCTGATTGGGACGGTCTTCGTCGTGTAAGTCTCGTGTGCTTTAGTTTGTGATGGTTTGTACTGACTGATCTGGTAGGATCAAGAACTTTGGCAACAGGACGGCGACTGCCTCGTTCATCTATATGGCCAAGGGAAGTCAAAGCGGGGTGCCTCCTTCAGAACTTCATACAGTTTGGTGGAGGCGGCGGCAGGTGAATCATTCGTCAACACATATATGGCATCAGATTCGACTTCAAGTACCGAGAGCCTCGACGGTACAACACCAAGCACATCATCGACACATAGTGAATACGAGTTGTATATACCAGCTCCTGACGATGCTCTCCGAGAAGAGGCTTACAGCTGGCATATCACGACCCGCAATTTCTTTGCTTATATCACGAACAAGCCACTGGTTGGAGCTCAATTAGGCAAGACTTTCATCGACCTATTGGAACGTATTCAGCTGTTCTGCCCGAACAAGATCAGCAACAGCCAGGACTTTTTGATGTATGCCCAGCAACAAGGCTACTCGAAATTTGTCAACCGACCAGACTACGCACTAGCTTTCCTTAACTTTGCTGAAAAGTTCAAGTTGAGAGATGTTTGGATTGACGCCTTTGCCCACTGTGTTGGCATGAACGATCAGTTGGACTTGAGCCCGGAGTTTGGCGATGTGAGCAAAGTAACAAAGGCTTTGATCACACGATCGTACCTGGAAATGGACTTGCACTTGGGCCGAGTGACCAAAGCTCTACGAAACTTCCTGGAAGACGAGCTAGCTTCTACACATCTGGGACTACCGACACCTGCTCGCAATCATCTGGAACGCTTCCGCTCATTTTTGCACTCATACTATGTCAACAAGTTTGGATACTGGCCGCCAGAAACTGGCCATATCATGGACAAGGGTCTTCTACGGAGCATGCACCAAGAATTCCAGGTGCTTTACGATTATCTTGTGGATGGTGATTCTTCTCCAGATAGCTCAAGCAGACTACCCACTGGAGGCATCTGTGTGGTGCAGAACGTCGATGCATTCAACAGCCGCCACAAGTACGAGCCGTTGCCTCATCCCTCACCACTGCTACCCGATTACCATAGTCTCGAATACAGAACGTCATCTCAGAAGGGTCTTCGGTCTCTAAGGCTGACTTCGAAATCGAGCAAGGTGGATCAATCTGTGACAGCTCGAGCTGCACTTACCGCGGCCACCAACAAGATTTCGTCCAACTCAGCACTCGTCCGCAACTACATCTATTTCGAGAGCAAATTGACCTTCAGACCAGAAGAGAAGCTATCGGTCGGAGATGCGAGAAAGGTCAGATGGATTGCCATCTACAGCATCTTGCAAATGCTCACCAACGCGATACGTGCTCCTAAGGAAGTGGTCGCTGCAGACGTTGTGCCATATCACCTTTGCTTGTTGACCACAGGTATGCCGCCGTGGAACGAGGACACCAAGGCCACTACCTCTCAGCTCTCGCAGGCGAGATCTATCAAGATTGATAGCGAGACTAGTGATGAGTCTACGTTCACGATTCATCCTGACTGTGAGGACAACGACTACTTCTCTCACAAGACGATGCCAAACCGAAGCGATTCGCTTGCTTCTCTCCGACCGCAGCCGCTACGCATCAACACGACTAGTGCAGTGAATCGAACCAGTTCGATCAGAAGCCTGCACAGAAGCTTGACCTCCAACTTCTCCTTCCCATCAAGACGCGCTTCATTCAGAGCTTCTAGCGCATCGAACAACGCCTTGAACAGTCCTAGCGAACAGAGTGCTGAGTCACACGTCAACAAACGCTTCTCTGGTTACTCGTTCGCTATCAGCGAGGAGGAAACTCTTGACTACCTCAACCCTCAACAACCAGAGCGCACACTGGCCGCTCCAATCTACCATCTGCCTGAAGCACGCACGCCCACGCTTGACGTCTTCATGCTAGACACTTTCGCAGCACCAGAAGCACCTTCGACACCCTCTAGCTTCACATCTTCCATCATGTCGCCAGCCTCAGCGTCAAGCGATATGTGGGACCACAGCCCGCACAGTGTGAGCAGCGACGACATGGATGCACCAAGCTGGTACGACCGCCGCAGCAGTGGCGCCGGAGTCTACAACATGGACCACGACAGTGTATGCAGCGATATCAACCGCAAATCCAGCAGTGGCTCCAGCTGCAGCTGTTCCGGCACCGCAAGCCCGACTTCCGACCTTTCGACCTTGACTGCCTCTTCTGCAGCAGCTGTAACCGCGAAGATGTTTAGTTTCCACGCTCAGAGCCAGCAAGGCGCTGCGCAGATGCCTGCTTGGTGGGGTGTAGCAGGCGATAGAACATCTCCTCGTTCTTCCATCTCGACACTCGCAAAGCAACAGGGTCAGTCGCTTGGACTGTCGGTTCCTGAAGAGGTTCCCGAAGATGGTGTGATGGCGTTCAGAACATACAGCCACGAGTTCATTGTGGAAAGAGGGGTGGAGAGCACTGTTGATATTTTTAATGCTATGCGCATGTTGAACTGATGGACTTTTGACATCTTCTGGGGCACTGGAACTACTAGATGGGGTGACCGGAAAATTGGCTATTGAGTACTCTAACGAATTCGCACGAGGGGCAGGCACCGCATACACAAAGTTTTGATACCACAATTGATTATTCTTTTCTTTCTTGCTCAATCATCGCATCCTCAGTCCTATCGTCTCGTATTGCGACTCAAGATCATTCACATCATCGAATACTCATGACGATCAACAGACATGAATGGTCATCGCTGACCCAAACTCCTCGGAAACAAAAAATCCAGGGTCACCGTGCGTCATGGAAAAGATCGACAAGGTGATGAAGGCTTGTATCAAAGCCTCCACCCACAGATCTTCGGAGGATTTCGTAGCGATCGACAGTGAGAAGACGCAGATACCTACTCTATGCAGTCATTGCATCTCGACCGCGTTCTACCGTATAGGTAAAGGCACACAACATCTTCAGACCCTGAAAGATTGGTAAAGGAGGTGTCGAGCTCGTCATGCTATGACACCTGTGGCCATTACCTTTTTTTTTTTTTTTTTTTTTTTTCTTTTTTTGGATCCTTTGGTCGTGGCGTTTGATCTGCTGTTTTGCTAAACAGGACGGGCAAGATGTGATGTGCAGTGATTTATGGCACATCCTCTTTTTGATCAAGGTGCTGGCCGTTAGAAGACCCTGAGGGTGTTGGGTTTGCTATGACAGCTGTGGCTGTTGCAATTTCTCGTTGGCAGATGACTCGGGATGCGTTTGTCAAAGCTGATCGTCTTGGAGCAAGCACTCTTTTGGGATCATACCGCTCTGCGACGAAAAAAGATGAAGATGAGCAGGGGTTGAGTTCGTGGGTCGGCCTGAGATGGGCAATGGATGGTACGGATGGACGCACCGAGTCACGCGAAGAAAAGGTTCGAGTAAGCAGAGTTGAGTCAGTTGATTTATCTCCGAATGCTTTGCTCTTTGCTACAACTCGAGAGAAAACAACGCAAGGACCTGCAGGCCCCTCCTGCCTGCTCAAAAAAAGATTATGACAATGTTTTCCTCGCATCTCCCCATAGTGCCTTCCCTTCGAACAAAGCAACCAAACCTCGTCTCTCATGAAGAAGTAGAATAAAATCTCCAAAACGCCTTGTTCCTAGCCGTAGCTTAAAAGAACCCCTCTCTGGAAATGAAAAACACCATGAACGCCTCGAGAATGAAGAGCAATCCGCCCCGAAAGAATCTTGCAACTACCACTTGCGCCTTCTCTGGGCTCTGCGTCTCGCATTTGCCTTGTCCTTTCTCTCCCTCTCAGCTCTTTCCTCTTCAGTCTGTTGTACCTCTGCCGGGGCATTTTCTTCTTCAGTTGATGTGGTACTGTTTTCTTCGGCGCGCTTGATACGTGCGGATATTCTCCTCTTGCTTTTAGCATTGTCATCTGCTTCAACGGAAGCGTTGGGTTTGTCGCAGAGGACAGCAACTTGCTCTTCGTCTAGATCAGTGAGTTCCTCAGACATGGCGTCGCGACCAGACCATCGTTCCTCGTGTATTGTCGTGCCGTCAATGTCGAAGAGTTCGAGATACCATGGCACTCCACCGTGAGCCCATGGGTCGTGTGCAACGACAACAGGCGGTGCAAGCTCTTGATAACGAGGCTCAGTGACCACATCAATGTTGTTGTTAGCAACACTTGATGTGGAGTTTGGCGGTGACAAAGGCTGCATCGGTTTGAATACGGCTCCCTTGGTAGGCACAGCTTCCGCTTCGACCGAACTGTGGGCAGTGCCGTTGACCTCAACATCTGGCTCGCCCTCAGCATCGTCGTCGTCGTCACCATCCAGCATTTCAACGTCCTTACCAGGATCATTGTTGACGTGATTGGGAGATGCGCCTGCGAGTACAGAAACACTTGTATCTGGTGAGATGTCGTCGCCATTCTCTGTAGTTGGAATTGCGCCGTTTGTCTGGACTGAGTCTTCCAGCAGTGCATCAAATTCAGCCCACCGCGGATCTTCATTCATCGGGATATCTTTGAGTTCCGATTCTCGCAACGTTGCTTTTTCGAGAAGATCTCTGACCGGCTTAATGATTCGTTTTCGGATCTTCTTGAGTTCCTTTTGTTCGGGTGTCAACGCCCTATGTTCTAAAGTGTCCACAGGTTCATCAAGCTGATGTTGCGTATCGATTGCATCATCAAGTTCGGTGATTCTCTTTTCAGGTCTTGTGTTGTCGCTAGAAAGCACCGTCAAGATATCCTGAGAGAACTCCGCGACTGAAATGTAGTGACTTTCAAACAGTTTTCGCTCTAGTTCCTCGAACCCTTCTTTGAAGAAGCCGCTCTTTTCGTCAAGTCTGTGGAACATTAGTCTATTGCTTATAATATAGACATGCTTTGTACTTACTTCTGTGCTCGTTGCAAGATTGGTCGAAGAAGAGGAATGATCGGGAAGTAGACATTGTCAATCAGACTCCTGAGGACCTCGGTTGTGTCGATGAGGCTGAGCTCTTCACGTTGGCGAATGCTAGAAACGAGAGTTTCCAGCCTGTCGACGTCTTCCTGAAGAATATCACCGAACTCGATCCTTCTGAGCAAGCGCGGTCTGCCAGCAGCGCCCATGCCCGAGAAGTTGCGACGAGTGATCTCCATAGGAGTGAATGATTCGAGCGATAGTTGAAGACGTTTCAACAAGGCAGCACCCTTGCGAGCTTCCCTCTTCAGTGTCCAATACTTGCAGGCCTCGGTGACAAACTCCTTACGCTTCCTAAGCGCGAACCTTCCAAGTGAATTGTCCACTGTATTGAAAACAACAGCAGGTACCACAGGTGCACCCGATGGCAAACGCCATCCGGCCTTCTGGGGCTGGGCCTTCTTGCGCTTGTTTGCAGCAACAACGATAGTATCGTCAACGTGGCCTAGCTCATCTGCGTTGTCGGCAGTTGATTCCGGCTGGTCTGCGGGAGCTATGGTGGCTCCAGTGCTTGAACTGTCTGCCCACTTTCTGTTTTTCATCGTGTGTCTATAATAGCGCTTTGTTTCTGCAACAGCAGTGTCGACGTCATGCTCGTTGCGCCAATCTAGAGGAACATGCTTGTCGCAGAAAGCCTTG
The DNA here is from genome assembly GCF_000721765.1 of Aureobasidium namibiae CBS 147.97. Classification (NCBI taxonomy): domain Eukaryota; kingdom Fungi; phylum Ascomycota; class Dothideomycetes; order Dothideales; family Saccotheciaceae; genus Aureobasidium; species Aureobasidium namibiae. The sequence goes on from NW_013581207.1 coordinate 717,125, forward strand.
AGGACCGAAGCGTCTATGCCCCCAGAGTGAGTAGATTTCATTCTGAGAAACAGTTTGGCCCTTCTTGCACATGTGACGTGGAATGCCGAGTAACAGGCCTTGTTACCACATTGGATACAAGCGCCCATGTTCTGTTGGCAAAGGTAGCATTTGAGTCTCCAGCGACTTTGGGGAACCTTTTCGACGTCGGTGATGGGCTCCATGAAGGTCATGTTAGCGATGGTGATTTCCGGGATCCAGAGGGCGCAAAGCAGATGGGACCAGCGCATCGTGTTAGTTTGCTTGAAGGCGCCGTCTACGTTGGGGCAAAAGACACAAGTGGGTGTTCCACGGCCAATCTCCTTGCATTTCCGACAGAACCATTGGCCCTCGGGAATGAAAGGCACACCATAACATTCTTGGTGAACTGCCAAGTCACAGCCGTCACAGAAGATGATGGCATTGGCGTTCTCACAATCACCGTCGTCGCATACAGCGCACTTAGTATCGGGTTCATCGGCCGGTCCGCTGGGCTCTCCATTGACTGCTGCGGCCGAACTTGAACGGGGCCGTGTGATCTGGGCATGTCTCGGGTTCGGCTTAGGGATCTTTTTCTCCAGGGCGTAGTATTCCCTTTCGATTTGGGTCATGGTGATCTCAAACAAGGCGGGTTTAATTGGCTCAGCCTGCTCTTCTTTGCGATGAGCGTTGTGAATCTCCAACCACCGCTCGTCCTGTTCATCCATGTCGTACTCGACGTTGAAGACGACAGGTGCGCGAGCTTCTTCAACCTTGTCAGATTTGACAACAAGACCGGAGATGCTGTCGTCATCGTATGGACCTTCGACGTGACGAATCAGAGTGTATTTGGGTATGTCAAAGCGATCCCCCTCTTGGTAACCAACATGCGCCATAGACTTGTCGACATAGTTCCGTTGATTTGAACCGTGCTGCTCATACTGAGCGAAAGTATCGATATTGCGGTATGCTGGCTTGGGTAGATTGAGGCGTTCCTTGGGGTTGTGTGTGGGTAGGGGTAAGACACGAGGTGCAGGAGGAGAACCAAGACCGGAGAGCATACTTTCGGGTCGTTTCGGTGGTCGGCCAGGCTTGCGCTTGATAGGGGTCTCCATGGGTACGAACGAGGCTAATGGGGGAGGCACATCGCTTTCGATTATGAATGTGTCAAGATTCCTCCCGTCGACGTGATCGGCTGAGAACAGAGTGAGGCCTTGTTCAATGTCGAGGTTTGGGTGGAACTCTTCCCAGCTTCTTTCTTCTCGTGGCTTGTATCCATCGCTGGCTTGGCTTGCGGCAGCTGCAGCTGCGGCGCTGCTGTAACGAGGTCGGGGAGTTGCAGTTGTTCGACGATCGCGGTTGCGATCTCGGTCTCTGCGCGGACGGGTAGATGGAGGAGGGCGGCGCGAGGATCTTGGACTCGACATGTCCTCATCATTGTCGTCTCCGGTCATGTCAGGTCGGTGTCGGCGGGCAGAAGGAGGCCCGGTTGTTTCGTTGCCTTCCTCGTCGATCCAGCGTCCACCACCTCCGGGACCACCGGGAACATATCTGCGTCGTTTCGAAGGAGGCTCAGAGTCCAGGATCTGCGAGGATGCAGTGCGCGGTCGTGCAGGGGTGCGCGTGGGCCGGCGAGGAGACGATTCGGGGGCCGCCATCTTTATTCGACGCGGCAGTTGCGGCACTGCAAAGAGCTTGTTTGTTGTCGCATGAATCTCAGGATACCAGCAAACGCGTCCGCTCGATCAGAAGGCAGCGACAGCGCTCTGTTTGATGCTCTGGGATGCTCGTCGTTGACCGTACGTCGCGTACTGCCAAGCCTGAGGTTCAGCAACGACATGGGGAAGGCGCGTCCAGGTCCGTTAATTCCGTCCGTGCATCGATACGGGCAACCCTGCCCAAATTTCGAAAGCACGACTTCTGACACGCTCTGCCCATATCAAGATGGCGCAATTCGGGCACATCTTTCAAATTCCACTCCCTCGCTCCGTCACTCTTTCTGGTCGATCAAGAATATCAACGCCTCAATCTCACATGCGAAGCTCACAAATACCGATATTTGCTTCGTAAACTTCTTTTCTGGTTTTGTATCGAGGCAAATCGCGAAGATTATTATTCTACCATGTATGCGATCACGGGAGAGGACGTAGCTCGAGCAGCCTCGTGGCTGCTCGGGTGGTCATACTTTACATCGTGGTCGTTGTCATTCTACCCACAACCGCTTCGCTGCTGGAAGTACCGCTCAACTCGTGGTATAACGGTCGACTTCCCTCTACTGAATATTGTTGGATTTACCAGTTACTTCATCTCCACGACAGCATTCCTCTTTGCCCCAAAGATTCGTCAGCAGTATGCTATTCGACACCCTTCTGCTCCCGAGCCTACAGTCCGCTTCAATGACCTGATCTTTGCTCTGCATGGCACTATCATTTGCTTCCTGTTCTACAGCCAATTCTACCCGAGACTCTGGAATTTTGAAGTCGTCAAAGGTCAACGAGCCAGTGCCGGCGCGCTTGGTATTTTCTATGGTAGCATCATCGGTGTCTCTATCACTGCGTTGCTGGTATCGTTGTTCAAAGGTGGAAGAGACACTCCCGATTCTTGGGCAGAAATTGACATCGTGCGTAAAATCTCATATTCGTTTCACAAGACACTCTTTGGGACTGATGAACCACCCAGATATACGCATTCTCTTACGTCAAACTTATTATTACCCTCAGCAAATATGCTCCTCAGGCATGGTACGCAGCGTGTGGCACCGAGGTCTTTTTGGATTCTGACTCTGTCTTGCAGGTACAACTACAAAATCAAGTCGACAGCGGGTTGGGCGATCGATATGATCTGGTGCGATTTTATTGGAGGTATCTTGTCTTTACTCCAGCTGGTCATCGACAGCGCCTTGGAAGCCGATTGGAGTGGCATAACTGGAAACCCAGCCAAGCTCTTCCTTGCTGTCTTTAGTCTTTGCTTTGACACGGTCTTTTTCGTACAGCACTATGTTTTGTACAAAGGTAAAGCGTTACCAAAAGAGGATGAGGAACAGGCTCTCCTTGCGGAATGACCGAGCGGCACCGAAGTTGCAGACGACTAGTTGAAGAAGGGTCGCTGGTGGTTGGAGATTGACCAGCAGAAGTTTATAGAGAAGCCGGTCTGTAGTAGAGCATTGTTGTATAGCTACTGGTAGGCCTCGGATCTTGTTGTGCGGAAGCGAGCACGACATTACCACACGACAAGCCACTCGGCCGACAAAAGTTGAGCCTTACAGAACTTTACCGAATCGTGATCTGACCCGAAAATCTACGCTCGTTCGAGAGATGGAAGCAAAAGGTTTACCAGTGACCACGCATTTGGAAAAGCATCGTTTAGCGTGTTTACCAGCGCGCTTTGGCCGCTGTGCATGCATCATGCACGAGAGATCTCGAGAAGATCGATCAGATCTTGGCTGGAAAGGCTTCGCCTGATCAATCCTCAACAACAACAACAACAACAACACATTAACGCTCTTATTGTTCTTCGGCAGAGGACATGCACGTCGTTAAGGCGACTAGGATGGTTGACTACAAAACAGAAAATGATGCATGTCTTTAGCTTTACCTGTAAAGGGTTGCTATACTTTCGGGAGTCGGGATCGATCTAGCAAAAGAAGGTTTGGGTAATGCAAATCGAGCCAAACAACGGCACCTAGATAGCACCGCATGCTGGTCTCGGCACCTGGGGAAGTGACCTCGAGTATGACGATGACGGCCCTATGGTTTGCGCCAGGAACACAATAGGATGTTTGGTCCATGATCGAGGTGCATAGATAGTCAAGGATGGCCGGTCGCGTCTGCTCGAGCCGTCGATTTCGAGCTCGTGAGATTTGTCGCTGTAAACAAGACCAGACTGGCAGGCAGCAAAGATGAGTCCTCCCATATTCGCTTCACTGAGGAAGGTGCGTATCAGCAGACTCTCTTTTTGGCACACTCTTCTAATCCTAGTGCAGCATCGGATTCTGAACAAAAGGCGTTCAGTAGATTCTCAAAGCACAACGAGAACCTCGCGGCCATCCTCAGCAGAAACTACCATCAGAGTGCCGAGTTCGAAAACGACGGACATGGTGGAGAGCCTGAACTCATCCGATGCCGAGCAGGCTGGTCTCGAGCCGTTAGTTGAGGATTTCCACACTCGATACCTGCAGCCCACGTCGCCCGACAGACACGTTCCTGCACGTCTTCCCATTCCCATTCGAGTATCTGCACCAAATGGACACCTGCCAAGCTCGCCCACCTTCGATGGAGACTACTCGGACGACAGCGAAGACCAAGCTCCGCCAGACATTTCCAGACGTCTGAGCGCTTCGCGTGCAAAGATGGTTGATATTCCCAGGGTCAACCCTTTACTCTCACCTGCACAGCCACCCACCATCCCGAATCGTGGCGCGTCCAGACACCAACACAAACCCAGGGACTCGGGTTCGTACACTGGAACATCTCACCCAAATACTCCTGATCGTACATCCGCAGACATGGAGTACTTCCAGAAGAGCCGAAAGAGATTGTCAGTCGAATCGTCGGTACATTCGAAAGCGCTTTCGATTGCACCTTCCACTGCGCCTTCAGTATACACATTACCTCCGCTCCAAGCTCCCGGTCCTGTAGACGATGAGGTCGACCGCTTGCAACCTTTATTGGAAGACGACCCAGCCAATTTCGATCTCATAGCCGCACCACAAGAAGAAGTCAACGATACCTACCGACTAGACGAACACGCCGAACAACTTCTGTCGCGAGAACATTTGGAAGCAGTTTTCGCGGATCGCAAGACCTTGCTCAAGTTTACTGGTTTCCTCAACAGCCATCGGCCACAGAGCATTCCTGTACTTGTTTTCTACATGGATGCCTTGAAAGCTCTGCGAGCCATCAAGTATGCGAATGCTGTATCGAGAGCATTGCATCCTGTTTCTGGTCTCGATTTTACTTCAACGCCGCCTCAAATTACACAAAATGATGAACTGCAGAAGAAGGCCGACCAAGCTTTTGACCTACTCGTACGAGAAGATCTCCCGGCATATGTCACATGGACGTGGATTTCAATCGTGAGCACTAGCATACAAAGGAGAATCACTGGAACACTGGCACCCCATCTTCGAGAGGCATCCGAAGGATTGGCCGAAGTCTTTTGCTTGACAGACCCATCCAGAAAGGACAATCCCATTGTGTTTGCTTCTGAAGAGTTCGCCCGTACCACTCAATACGGAATGGGCTATTCGATCGGTCGCAACTGCCGCTTTCTACAAGGGCCGAGGACTAACCCTCATTCGGTGCGTCGTTTAGCTGAAGCGTGCAAAGTACCGAGAGAACACAGCGAGATTTTCGTCAACTATCGACGCGACGGCAGCCCCTTCATCAATCTACTCATGACAGCACCACTCTATGACTCTAAGGGTACATTGAGATACTTCATTGGAGCTCAAGTCGATGTGTCTGGACTGTTGAAGGAGATGACTGGCATGCAAGCACTGAAGAAGATGTTGAACCATGACGAGTACGAAGATGATCAACAACGTCAAGACGACGAGTTCCAGAGCCTGAGCGAAATGTTCAACACCACCGAGCTAGAAACTGTCAGACAGTGCGGAGGCCGTGTGCACCGCGGGCAAATCGACGACGAGCGAGAGAATGGCGTGCAGCCTCGACCGCGCCTTCTGATAACCGATGAATCCTCAGAAGCTATCGACAATTCGACTCAGATCACAAACGGCACGGCGTCTGGATCAAATGGAGTGCATAGGATCCCTGAGAACGGCAAGCTGGCAGGTGTATATGAGCATTACCTGCTTGTCCGTCCAGCACCATCCTTACGCATTCTCTTCACCTCACCTTCTCTCCGCGTACCAGGAATTTTGCAGAGCCCCTTCCTCTCTCGCATCGGCGGATCCCCTCGCGTACGCTCTGAGCTTTCTCAAGCATTCACCGAAGGCCGCGGCGTAACGGCAAAAATCAGATGGTTGACACGCATCGAAGAAGATGGCGAAGACGAAGGCCGCAGTCGCTGGATCCACTGTACACCTCTATTGGGCCACGGCGGTGCAGTAGGAGTATGGATGGTGGTTCTGGTTGACGAGGAAGGCAGTCATAGTAAACGGCGATTCAGACCCGCGCCGCCGGTGAGTCAGGTCATTGGAGGCAAAGAGTACGACCCTAGGGCGATAGAGGAGAAGAAGGAGAGGGAAAGGGCGAGGATTGATGAGATTGTTGATGGGGACGGAGACAGACCTGGCAGTAGTCTTGCTGGTCGATCGAGGGTTGCGAGGGAGACGAGTGCGTTTAGTGGGTTTGGAGATGCTGGGACTGATGATTCGTTCCAGATTCGATGATTGTTGAACAAGAGAAGGAAGTGTGGTTGATGGGCTAGCTGCTAGAAAAGATGGATGTAGAGGTTACGATACCCCCTGAATTAATGCTATGTGTTATGACTTGACGATGAAGGTTCTCCGGTGGGATGATCATAGATGGAAAGTGTGATATTTTGTGATATTGGTATCATGCCGAAGCCTTTTGCCTTTTCTGGATTTACTCCCACGCTATCTCCTGTCAAAAGACGCCTGCGTACGCCAGTGCCCTGCCCCAATACAAGATGCTAGAAGCCAGAAACAAGAAAAGAAAAATGACAAATGGTCTACTGCTCGGTCTGCAGCACCATCTTCTCTCTCTCACTCCTCCTCTTGGTGTCTCCCCTACTGGAATGCTTCCTCTCATTCTCCTCTCTGCGCCTGATGGCCTTGAGCTCTTCACCCTTGATCTCGCCCGCCTTCTTGACCTGTTTGGGCAAATGCCTGTGTCTGTGTATCCTCTTGATCTCGGGCATGTGCTTGTATCTCTCCACAAGCGCTCTATCGTATTCAAGTTGCTGGCGCTGTCTTGCAGACTTGACTCCCTGACGCTCAGAAGCGCGAGCACGCCAGAGTCTGATGTTTCCGTCGTCGGAGCCGCTGAGGATGTAATTGTTGTCCGGGGTCCACGCAGCAGAAAAGACGCGTTGCATGCGCTTGGTGTGGTAGACGTCTCTGCTGTGGCCGGTGTTGCGGGACCACAAGCGCACGCTGCGGTCGTAACTGGCCGAGACCAATTCTTCACCTGTAGGAGAGAATTCCACGTCCATCACTGCGGCTACGTGGTCTTTGAGGACGTTCAGTGCGCGCTTCAGGTTTCTCATGTCGAAAATGTAGATGTTGTGGTCTTCGTTTGCGACTGCCAGGTTGAAGGCTTCCATGGGGTTCCAGGAGATTGCGTTGGAGGCCAAGGTAAGCACTGATTTGTGCAGAGGGGAAGAGGTGCGCATGTCGTAGAAGATTAGGGAGCGGTCGGTTGCGGTCGACGCCAAGATGGAAGTTTCGGTCTGGTTGAATTTGAGGGCGGTGATTGTGTCGATGCTGTTGGGCCATTGTAGCGTTTGCAGGGGAGCAGAGTTTGGTCGGTTGAGATCGTAGATGCTGATTACTGAGGATGCAGCGGCGACGGCTGGCTCGGTGCGGTGTTTTGTCATGGAGGTGAAGGCGGCGGGGCCCAGGTATGTTGACAGAGGAGCAGCGTTCGAGGCTTGGTTGTAAGGGTCGTACATTTTGATGCTGCGGTCGCTGCCACAGGACAGGAGTTTTTTGTCGTGTGTCCAGCACATGCCCTTGACGATATTCTCGTGTGCCTGTGCCTGCCAGATTTCGTCTCTCGTGGTCAAGTCCCAGACTTTGACGACACCATCACCAGAACCCGAGGCGAATCTCTCGAGCGAGTTTGGGTCTTTGGCCATGGTGTAGACTCCATCGACGTGACCGCGGCCGAGCTGTGCCAGGAAGGGCTGAGCAAACATACGGTCCATCTTGGTTGCATTCAGGGCTCTGGTGTATTCGCGGGCGCGCTCGAAGGGGTGTAATGCTGGGTCCAGGTTGCGAGTCTGGCGCTGCACCGAAGTGCCAGGCGTCTGCTGCTGCGACGCAGTGCGTGTGAGGGCCTTTATTTTCTGTGAGCAGTCGCATGTTAGTCTAGAGTTCCCAGATCAAGTGGCGAAGGACAAAATCCACATACCATGATGGAAGACTGCACGGTCAAGTTTCCACACTTGGACACCGAATCTTCTTCTCTGCGTCTCTCGCTCGCCCAAAAATTATCGCCTGCTTGCATCCTTCCGAAGCTAAAGATCTAAACTCCGCATTTCTTGGCACCTTTCACATGCTCACGGAACAGGGTCACTCTTTGGCAATTGCCGTTTCGAGCTTTCCACCACTTTTGCTATCCGCATCATCGTCGTCACACGAGTGTCTGCGCCAAACACAACAACCATGTCTTCAGTACGACCAATGACACCAGCAGACCTGCTGAAATTCAACCCTTGCAACTTGGATCATCTGACCGAAACCTACAACATCGCCTTCTACCTCGACTACTTTTCAAAATGGCCAGAACTGTGCATGGTCATTGAAGATCCTCATGGCTCGATAGAAGGATATAGTCGGTCTTCTCCCCGCTGTCCCTCTTGACACCCTCCTCCCATCCACTGACACACACCCACAGTCCTCGGCAAACTCGAATCCTCCCCCTACGCCGCCCCCGTCACACCCTACGACCCCTCCTCAACCGCCTACACCAAACAATACCCCAACTACCTCCCCTGGCACGCCCACATAACCTGCCTGACAGTATCTCCCTCTTCACGCCGTCTGGGCCACGCAACAGCCCTCTCCTCATCGCTAGAAACAATCGGTAACCGTGAAAACGCATGGTTTGTCGATTTGTTCGTCAGAGTCGAGAATACAGCTGCGATTGAGCTCTACAAGAAAATGGGTTATTCGGTGTATAGGAGGATCGTGGATTACTATAATGATGGCAGCGATGCTTATGATATGAGGAAGCCATTGCATAGAGACACGAAGAGAGGTACTGTGAGGGAGGGCGGTGAGAATATCAGAGTCGATCCTGGTGAGGTGTGGTGAAGGGAGCCCAAAGCTCTGCAAAAGACAAACATTTTGACGCGAACAAGAGACGAAGAGGGGCGGGCATACAGACCATGTGCAAGAGCTATCCATTGAACCTCTCTGGAGATTACTCCGACCATGTGTCACCCTACCAATACAACATGTATAGTCTCGAGGCGCCAACAGTGTCAAGAAGCAAATCACTGGTCACCAACGCAATCATACCGCCAAAGCTAAACAGAACACGCCATGACATTCAAATCAACAAAAAAACAACCAGAGCGCGCGCGTATGAGTGGTAGCAACAGCAGCAAGAAAAAATGAGCCTACGACCATTCCAAAAAAAAGAAAGTCGCCTCGCCTCATCCCAAGCAAAGTCGCAGCAGACTGTCCTTCCTTTTCCGAGCAGCCACTCGGCTCCCGACCTGAACTGGTTCCGAACAGAGATGGAAAGAAGTGGGGCCAGTCCGTTTCGAGGCCAGGGGCTACGCTATCATCATCCGTTCCCTCAAAGACTCCTTCGTCTTTCTCCGTGCAGTTTGCTCCCACTGTTTCTCCGTGGATTGTCCATGTGTCACGGCTGGCCTTGGAACTGCACAAAGAGCAACCATCACCATGACATGATACTAAAGAAGGCGAGGATCCGGTGGAGCGTAGAGGAGACTGAATGCAAAGATAAACCGCGCTGTATGTAATGTGCTGCTAGTCGACAGAAATCGCCTTTTCTCGTCAATCTTCCACTATCTGCGACCGAACCTGCTGTACAGAGTCATGTCAGTATTGAGAATGTAATTGATTTGGGGATGCTTGTGGGGTCATGCGTACTTCTGCTTCTTCTCTGCCGGCTTGAGAATCTGGAACGAGCACAACAAGCTCTCGTCGACGCTCATCATGGCACCGGCGTTGTCAAACTCTCCACAGTAGTTGGGAGCACTGAACAGCGTGACAAGCTGGCGTTTTGAGAAGAACTCGTAACCGTCTTCGACGACTTGGTGAGCACGGCAAATGAGATCCATGTCGTGCTTTTGCAGGAAGCGGGAAACAACATCAGGTCCGAAGGTGAATGACACACCACGGTCGTTCTCGCTCCATCCAGTAATGTCCTTGTCGGGGTCGGACCACAGAAGATCGCAGAGGAGACCACAGTCAGGGATCTGTGAAAAATATTGTCAGTACGGAATTAGCAGTAGTAGCACGCTTGAACATACATCAGTGGGACGCATGACACGTCTGATCTGCTCCATCGAGTTGAGATCGGGACTCAAACCACCGTGCATGGTGAAGATCTTCTCGTCAATAATGGCGGCAATGGGCAGGCAGTTGAAGCAGTCGGTGAAGGTCTTCCACAGCTTGATGTTGTATCTTCTCTTGCACTCATCGTAGAAACCGTAGATGCGGTTGATCGAGGCACACTCGTGGTTGCCGCGGAGGATGAAGAAGTTCTCGGGGTACTTGATCTTGTAGGCGAGGAGCAAGCAGATGGTCTCGAGGGATTGCTTGCCACGGTCGACGTAATCACCAAGGAAGAGGTAGTTGGCCTCAGGCGGGAAACCACCGTACTCGAACAAACGCAAGAGGTCGTAGTATTGGCCGTGGATATCACCACAGATCTAGACGAGCGAGTCAGAAGAGAAGAGCAGAACAGAATGGGAAGAGCGGCTACCTTGATGGGAGCCTCAAGCTCGAGGAGGATGGGCTGGGAAATGAAGATCTCGCGAGCTCTGGTGCAGAGGTAGCGAATCTCGGTCTCGAGAAGCTGGACCTGCTTGCCGGGTCTGCTGCCGCGGACTTCGAGCAGTCTGTCGATGATGGAGTCGAGATCGACGTCTTGTTGGTCCGCCATTACGAAAAGCTCTACAAGAAAGAAGAAAGGGGAAAGCTAAAAGTCTCTCGCCGAGCGCCGGGGCTCTTGTTCGCGCTCAATCGATGTTCCGATGCTTTGTTGGTAGATGGGCTACACGTGTGGCACAGATGTAGTTAGGGGCGACCTCGGGTGCAACGAAAGTGGTGTACGGAGCCTTGGTGTTGACCGGTGCGGAGACTGGATAGTGGCTTTGGAGCGTGTCGGATGACGAAACACGTGGAGCGACGGGCGACAAAGGGACGATGTCGGAGAGGAGTCGAAAAAGGCGCTGGAGGTTGTGTGGCTGTAGACCAGAGATGGGAATTGGAAATACGCCGTTCAGAGCGCTATGGCCGGGAGAGGAGCGCGACAGGAATTATCGAGCGTCGAAAATTGGAAGAGAATTTTCAGAGATGGAGGCGTGTTCAGCGCAGCTGTTTGTAGGCTATTGGTCAGCAGGGTGTTGGGAGGTTGTGAGCTTGAGGATGAGATGGGGCAGGAAGGAGCGCTCGCCCAGGCAAGACTGCGACATGACCATGGACGGCGGGTGGCGCAGGTTGCAAAACGAGGCGCTGTCGGGGGGCGTGGAACAGTCGACGTACCTTTTTGTGGTTGTTGTAGGTCGTGACAGCTTTTGTGTCGTGGTGTGTTTGATGCGTAGACAGGCAAGAGAGGAAGTCTCGGCGTTGCAGGGAGAAGTTCAATCCAAGCAAGCCCCCAGCCCGCCCGCCGCCGCCAGCGACGAGGCCGTGATCCGTGCTCTGCTACAAAAAAACAATTTCGTTGCGCGTCTTTATGTCTTGGTCACAGTAGCCAACTATCTATAGCCTGATGCAATCGATCCGATCTCTTATTCGTGTTTCCCTCGTACAATCGTGCTTCCATCATCCGTCACTGATGCCCAAAATCCAGATTCAAGACTCATCACGTGCCCATGGACCATCTCGTCAACAACACCATAACAATAAAATGGTCATTCTCCCATGAGGTATCTACCTTTTTCCTGTACGCCATCGCTATGCCTTTGTCCGCTCCCTTCATGTCATCCTGCTGGGCCGCGTCCGTAAATCCATCATTCGCTATACAACAACACAAACGCCTTTCAAAACACATCACGTTTTCTTCGAGCCATCGTGACATTCCTTCACCCCAGCCTCCTGCCTCCAACCGTCACTTCCCGACTATCCGTCCTTTGGCTTCCCAGTGACGGTCTGCCGCTGTACTCTCTTTCGGTACCATTCTTCATGTCTTCGCTCAACGCTGTCAACCAGCCATTGCCGAGGTCGCTCTTCAAAGTCTCAATCTTGTGTCGATATGCCTCGCTGTTGACACCAATGTCCTCGTCCTCCTCGGCTGATGGTTCGAATCCTTCTATAGACATACTCGATGCTCCAGTATCTAGTGGCGGCAATCGGGGAGGTGATGAAGTCGCCCGTACATATCGTTGTTGTTCTTCCGATGACAGCTGTGCTTTAGGGGCTGTACGTGGTGAAGGCGGTGCATCAGCTTGAGTGGACTCAGAGCCCATCTCATGTGACAGTTCGACTATTCTCCTTCGAGAGCCCTTCTTCTTCCTTTGTGATGCAGTCGAGTAATCGCCAATTGACCTTGTTGATCCTTGGCTGTAGTCTGCAGCTGCTTGTCGTGATCGTTCGCCTAAGTTAGGCATGTTCAAAGCATCATCCGATCGCTCATCTTCAATGACTGGAGCTGCTACCGGAGCTTGTGGTGGTTCTGGTGCGCGGTCAACCAACTGCCTTCGCTCGCTGTAGGACGGACCCGTAGAATCAATCTTGACATCTTCGGTGTAGCCTGGCGTTGCCCGGAAGAGGTTGAAGATGGTGACTCTGTAGTTTGGATGTGTGCGAACGAAAGGGTTCTTTGCCACATAGATATCTTGCATCTCGGGCATCCTTGTCAATCGTGCTAGCTCCGTGGGATCCGTCAACTTGTTGTCGCGCAAATCTACTCGTTCGAGGGAGAACAGTCGCTCAATGCCAGCAAGTGAGACGAGCCGGTTCGATCTGAGGTTCAAAGTAGTAATAGCAGGAAGCGGGTTGCGAAGAAGAGAGTGCAGGCTGTCAATCATGCAGTTGGAAAGATTGAGCGCTCTCAGATTAGTCAAGGAGGCAAGACTCTCCGGAATCTCTGTGAAGAGGTTTGCTGAGAGGTCGAGCGAATGCAACGTCTGAGCCAGCGGCGCAAGACTGTGGGTTGTGATAAAAGTCAAGCCGTTCTCAGCAAGACTGAGGTGACGCAGGAAGCGCCACTTGGACGCAGGGACAATGCCCAATGCCAGGAGGTTCGATGTACTATTCCGTGGTGTGCTTGAATGAATGCTTGAACCTGAACTGCCAGATTCACGCCTGAACTTGGGCGTGCCGCTTCGTGGATGATGTCCATGGCCATATGATGAATTATGCCGAGAGCTGACGGGTCTTGATGGTGAGATGCTCCTTTGTCGTAGACGAGGTGTCTTCTTCCCATCGGAAGATGCTGTTCGCGCCATATTCACAGCTGAGGGCTGAGGACTGCCAATGGATGGCCGTCTTCCCTCTGCCATTGGCGAGTTGGGTACCGAAGCAGATGCCAAGTCAGCGGCATTTCTGACGCTATTGTTCGCCGACGGCCATACTACAGCTGGAGATGAGGGTATAGGCGCCTTTGACGACCTGCGACGGCGCTTGTCCATGTCATCCAAGACAATATTGATAGTGAGATCAGCCAGATCGTCAATGCTAGCGCGCTTGATTGTGAGACTGCGGAGTTGCTCGGCCAGACGGTCCCAGCCGAAGAGTTGTCGAAAGTCCAGATCGCATATCTCCAGAGCGCTCACATTCTTGAACGCGAACAACGGGACTGCAGTGTCAAAGGGAAACTCCTCGAATCCCGCAATCAATTTGGAGCGGTGGTCTGGGGAGAGTCGCAGACAGGGTATCTTTGTGAATGCCGAATACAAATATTTCAAATCTTCCAGCTCGGCCGCCTTTTGCTTTTCCTCCTTGTTCGACTGTCCGCTAAGATTGAAGTGTGACCACATACTCGACATGGTAGACATGACACTCCGTACGCTCGAGGAGGACCGAACCGAGTCGGCGTCCGAGGCACGACCGCGCGATTTTGGGGCCGAGAGGAACGAGACATAGTTTCCAGGGGCGACATCGTTGTGTATGTTTTCAAGACGAATTGTCATGGGCCCCACATTGATACCAAGTTCCTCGAAGCGAGACAGTAGGTAGAAGAGGTGGTGTGGAGTCAGGGTCAACTTGACGGGCTTGACTGTCTGCGAGGTGAAGCTGAGATAGGGGAGCGATAGGGCGGCAGCAAAAGTGCTGGCCGATGAGGTAGACGACAATGCCGAGGAAGCGGTAGAAGGGCTCATGGCCGTGACCGAAACAGGAGAGGTGACATTCTGGGATCCGCGCCTCTGCAATTGCAGCGCGTTGGCCAGGGCCTTTTCGTGGGTTCGCACAAAGTAGGCGAGTTGCTGAGGGCGGTTTACGTGAGCGGGCGACCAGCAACTCTGTCGGTCTGTCTAGACACTTACCTTTATGAATTGGTGGCCATCCTCAGTGTCCATGATCAAGGACGCCCGGGCTCTCTATGCATGGGAGCAGGAGCAACGGCAAGGGCGCAAGCAAGGACAGAAGGACGAGTGGAGGGGAACGATGCAGCGATATGAAATAATTGCGCTATCTCCCCAGAGTAACCCACTTCGCAGTCGCAGTCGCAAAAGCAGAGCAAGGCCAGAGAGGCAGAGGTGGAAGTCGAGCCCGCAGCAAGAGGCTCTGTAGGACTGTATGTATGACGGTTGAAACTTTGGACACTTGAAACAGTCAAAAGTGCTGGTGCTGCCAGGCCGCAAACCACCAAATTTGATAAATCCTCTGCCCTCCTCGTACTACGACCGACCCAAACATTGACTTGGCTCCGATGGCGACAGCGACGTGACCGGTCGCCGTTCAAGACTAGTCGTCATACACTAACACAATGCAGCCATCACATGCCTGTGTCAAGTCACCATCTACACCCTCTTGTCCTGACCATCTCCAGCTCTTCCCAAAGAGACCTACCTGCTGTACTACACGAGTCGAGTCCCGCCCAGGAAGCGGCAACAAGCTCCGGAACTTGGTATCAAAAAATCAGGGTCTCTCTGTTCCGCACAGACATGTTGCACACAGCAATCTCCGTCTGCTCTTGGCCTCTACAAACAACCGTGAACATGACGATTCTGGCGAGCCTAACAGCCGAGATGGTGTTGTGCTCATCCTTCCTACTTCCAAAATCACATCTTTACATGTGGCAAGTACACTTCGTTCTTGGATCAACCATCCCTCCAATCAGAAATCACCGCATGCACATCATGAAGCTCGTGCATCCAGCCTCTCTCACCTCAAGGATTCCACGTGAAGACATGCATTATCCACCATCATGCATGCTAACCCTTGGCAACAAGGCATATAAATTTGTATCTGTAGTTTTACGTTCAGCTTCTGGTAGACTCTCGGCCCGCTGTTGGGACAGAACAGTCGAACCTGCATTGCCGTTTCTTCGCAGTTGAAACATAACTTTGGGCAGCATCCTGTTTCGGATCAAAGGACATCCGATGAGTCTTGAAGCCGGCGTGTCGGTAATACGTGATTTCCACGAGCATGTCACTTTGCGTTGTATACGTATTGCTTGGCTGGAACTCGTTCAGATAAAGGTCGCCTAGTGAACCAGACAGCGGTATACCGTTCACAGATCTTTCATTAGCAGAGAAGTCCTTATCCTCGGTCTGGATCGAGCCAAAAAGATGCTTTTCAACAAATGGAATAAATGTAATCTTTGTACAAGTACGCTGGAATAAATAGATAAAAAGAGGTACAAGGGATCTTTTTCTTCGTCGTTGCTTCTAAAAAGCGGGCGCTCCAAAAAATTGTGTTGAATGAGTAACCTTCTCTTCGTCCAGTCGAATGATAAGACTACTACGACGACGCATGGTGGTGGTGACACGCCCGACTTGGCTCTCTCCCTCAAGAATGCAGTAAACAAGACCTTTCGATTGGAAAGGATGTTTACTCCTTGGCCTTGGGGGGACTCTGGACTGCGAAGGTACCCTTGAAGTCCTCGGCAGAGATGCCGGTGATGGGCTCGACGTTGTTCTCCTGTGATTGTGACGGTTAGGTTGCTGTACAGCCTTGTGGGAGTTGGTTGAAGTGGGAGTTGGTTGAAGCACGAACCTTGAGGTATGCGTCGGTGGCCTCCTGGTACTCTCTGTTCATGGTGGAAGGTGTGCCTCTGGCGCCGGCGCGGATACCGAAGAACAGAACGGCGGTGACGACGAGACCGCCCATGGTGTACCAGAAGACCTGCTTGGCCTCACCGGGAGGAGTTTGAGCGCGGGGACCGTGGGGACCGAAAGCGATCCAGTATGCTGCGCGGAACAACGTGTCAGAGCTGTGTTCAGACCCAATTGGAGACGTAAATGCACAGAAACCAGATTGGCGAGCTCAGAAGACTCGTTCGACGCAGCGGAGCTCGCCAATTGGGCGTGTGCGGGCTTCATGACAAAAAGTCGACATACCGGCCTTCTTCTCTTGCAGGGTCATCTCGGTCCAGTCAACCTTCATGCGGTCTCTAAGGGCCATCCAGAGGTCGGCCTGCTCCTGAGGAGGCATGGCCTCCCATCTCTTCTCAATGTTTGCGAGGGTAGGGTTGGAGATGGCGTGAGCACGGCGGGTCTGGGTTGCGCGCACCGACGAGCGCAGGGCGGCGGCGGCGGTGCCGGTGGTACGGAGCATTGAAGTGCGCATTGTGTCTATTATTTTATCGGAGAGAGGGGCGTGAGGGGAGGAGGATCGTCTATACAGGGCGGGGCGCGACTGAGGGTGATGATGCTGCTTGCAATTGATGGGAGCTGGTTGTCGAGAGAATCTCGGCATAAACCGCTGACCACGCCAAGCCTGTCATCACCTTTCTTTTGTTCCTGCCCTCTCCGATCATCTTTTCACTCATAAGCTATAGCAGGTAACACCGAGCTGCAGTATCTGTCGTGCCAATTCAGGTTTCATTCTGAAGACTGTTTGAAGAGCTATTCTGAAGTTTCCTTCGATCCAAAAAATTGAGACGGAAGAATCATCATCCGTTGTTCCTCCATGACCACTAATAACACAATCCAGCTCATTCGGTAGGACCTCCAAACACTCTCATTTCGTAGTCTTCTCTCCAAGCACCTCGATACATGCCCTGACTCTTTGGCTCGCTCTGTTCGCGCAATGCTCTTTCGGCGACCAGATCCATGGCATATTCTGCAGCTGCTTGCATAGTGTAGACTTTGGGTAGGATTTCCGCAGGATCGTCGTGGGGCTCACCAAGGTCGACTTTTTGCTTTCCTACCTGAGTCGAGTGAGCGGTGGCTGTTTCTGTATGCTTGTCAATCTCTTGGTCTTAGATTATTGGCTGCTGCAGGTAGATTACCAATGTCGTCTCGGTCCCCATCAGATCTTTCCTCGGATGATTCCTCCTCCTGGGGTCCTTCTCCGAATGGTTCCAAATGTCGCTGCTCATCATCCTCTCCTTCTCCGTTCTCTTCGCTGCTTGATTCTCCAGTCACAACAGCCTCAGTCTCTTTAACATCAAAGATGCTGACTTTGATCACATCCACAACAGCAAGCTGTTTTCCGGTCTGCGCATGATAAGCCGCGTATCTCTCCATCAACCCACTTCTCAAGCTCTCCGGACCTTTCCAGATATAATCATGATAGTGAGCATCACACCACTGCAGTAAGATCCTGGTAGAGAATGCGAGTGCCTTGTCACGGTTGAAGAAGGCAGCTTGTGGCATGGGACGCGCAGAGCTTTCGTTGCTTACGCGTAGCATCACTACATGGATAGTAGAAGGTCCATTGTAGGCGATCTTGTCGGTTTCAGAGTCAAAGGATGAGTCGGTTGTGTCTTGGACGGTACAATCGGTGTAGGATAGTGATGTGCCAATGTCCATGTGGTCAGAGTGGCTCATGTTGCTTTCTGGGATGGTGGGTTCGCTCGCCGAAGGAGAAGACGTGTTGCAGCTTTGGATGTTTGATTCTTCAATCATGTCTTGCGCACTTGACATGTCGTGAGGTGGGTTCATTGTTGAGATCTAGTTCAACGAACGAGAATGAGGAACGAGTATGGACCAAGGGGCTCGAGATGATGAAAGAGAAAAGCAGTAGTGGATGTTGTGAGATTGTAAGATGCAATAGATAATAGAAAGTGAAAGTATGGAAAAGAAGTGAAGTGACGAAGCAAACCAACGTGTGTCTGTTTGCTCGATGGATCAAGACAGGCCAACGCGAGAGAAAGGCGCAAGCGTATGAGCAAGTCAGTGTTTCCGTCCTGCCGTCTAATGTCTACCAGATGATCAAAACAACTGGCAATGTTTGCCTGCCTACTCCTTGGTCTTGATAACTCCTCGCCACCCTATGGGCAGTCCCAATAACGCCCTGCCATGCATGACCCGTGTCTTCCCGTAAGCATGTGTTCGAACGCCGCGATGCTCTATGCCCTCCATGATTTGGTTCCCAAGAAGTAACAAATACATAAACAAATAAAATCAAGCTGCAACTTTGTCTTCCAATCCTCTCCTCAAGCCCTTGAAGACCTGATCAAAGCCACCAATAACGTCACGACACTCTCTGGCGCAAGACCTTTCAGCGAGACGATGGTCCCAATGCTCCTTTTCAATGAGCCACTGTGCCTGATCTGCTAGGTCGCTCTCCCGACGCATTTCCGAGACCATGAGTTGGGTGTTTCTCAATTGACGTGCAGCACTGGCAGTAGTCTGGCGGCCCATCTGTAACGAATCAGATAGGGCAGCGAGCGTTTGTATTAGATCGGTGGTTTCGCGATCGAGACGCGAAAGAGTATGTAAAGCACGCGAATCAGGAGTTGGCAAGTCTTGTATGACTTGGGTGATGGCAGGCACCACCTCGTCGTCTACGATCTGAAAGTCCAAAGGGGTACCGAAGCCAAAGGGAGCGAACAAGGAAGCAGAGAGGGAAGCGAAGTGCTTTGTTTGTTGTATGATATGTGACGAAAGACTGTTGGTGGATGTGGTGAGACGCTGGGTGTGGACTTCCAGAGATTGCTGAGGGGGTAAGTTCTGCAAAGCGACGAGAGTACGGGAAATGGTGTCGGGGTTCTGATGCGAAGTAGGATTGGCCAGGCGTGAGATTTGAGCCAGGGCATCTTCCAGCTCTGGCGAGAGAGCATTTGGGGGTTCGGGTTCGGCATCGCGAGTAGTTGGACGAGAGAAGTTGCGATGTGGTAATGCTGGGTTTGTCTTCTGCTCAACATGGACTCCACTGTCTCTCGGGCCTTCGTCGTGCTGCAGGCCTTCGTCCAGTACATGGTCTGTCTCCGTCTCTTGAAGGGATCCTGGCTCGGCCTCAGCATCGTAGTCCCAGTCCTCATCGTCGGAATCGGCAAAGTCGAGCTCGTCGGCAAGATTGCCCATGCCAGTGGCACCGGCCGAGGCGTCTAGATGCGACGCGAAGTCCTGGCTGCCATTGGAGAAGCGAGATGCTGTCGACAAGCGATGGTTTGATGACGAACTGCTGTTGTGCGAGAAGGATCGCCGTAGCGGAGTGAGAGGCGGCGATGCCATGCTATGTGTGCGACGAGACCAGTCGAGCGAGAGAGCGGGCTTGGTGACGGCTGCCTGCCTGTTGTTTGGTCTTGTTGGTGCGAGCGCGATGTATGGATGCGTGGGTTTAGTGGCTTGCAGCCAGATGCCTCATCCTTTCTTCGCCAGGGATGCTGTCACAAGCTCGATGTCCGGTCGCTTGCCGGATGCAGAAGCAGCCCTCGTTTGTGCTGGAATACCAAAGGCGGTCGGCCGAGTCGTTGCCATCACAAGTGTTGGCAGGAGCGACTGGCCAGGGTATTGTCCAAGCTTTTCTGTCATCTCGTTGGCGTGGGCTGCCGTACGCGCTGCCCCTGATCGCTGACCACCGACGAATACATGGGTGCATGACCAACACTCGAACACCTCACAATCTGTCCTTCACTAGCAATGTACACTCTGGCCGTGTATTAAGTATGATGCTCCTATCTTGTAGAGCTATATGTAGCCGCTCCATTGGCCTCTGTTCTCCCCTTGCTGTGCTCCGCAATAATACTTCATCCTTGCCTTCGTCCAAAGCCCATCCATCATCTGCAAAAGCTACCCGAGAAACGATACTTGAACCGAGCGTAGAAGGATATGAAAAGAGAGGCAACATAACGAAGCAAAGAAAACTGCCAACCCTTCCCCGAAGATATTTCCTGTCAAGTTTGTAAATCATAAGGCCATCCCGCGTGAGACAGTGGTATATTCCGACAACGCCTCCAGCTTCCCTTCCTTGCAAGCCTTCTTTCCATGACTTGCAAATCGTCCCTTTCACAAAACAAAGGAGATCCAAAAGAGCGATACTGCTTGAGCCCGTCAACTCAGTGCTCCGTATCGACCTCGCTACCGGGGCCAGGGCTCTTCCATCTCTTTCTCCAGAAACGAAGCCCTCTCAGTCTGCTTCGGCTACGGCTCTCACGGATTCCAACTGGTCGCTGTGACATGCCACGGTCGTCGTCACCTTCGTCTCCGTCGGCAGTGACGTGCGATAGCGAACTCACTTTGCCCGTACGTAGATCCGGGATATTCCTGATATCCGGTGCCGAGTGCGAAATGCGTTCCCTACCGTGGAGATCTGGGCTCGAATTAGGATGTAAGAACGGGTTCTCTGTTGACAGTACTGGAGGTGGCTCGATTCCTTTAGTCGGTGTCTCGGCGTCCATTTCCTCTACTGAAGAGGGACGCGTGGAGCCCGGTGATTGCGCGCAGGTCGTAGTTGTTGCAGTCGCATTACTAGTAGCATGGCTGCGAGATGAAGGCACAGAAGAGGGCACACCGGGCTGTGATGGTGGGGGGAACGACCTCATGGTCTGTCTGTGTGGAGATGGTGGAGGTTTCGTTGGCGAGTCCGGCTCTTGCTTACTCTGCGCTGTTTGGCTACGGACGAGGATAGTCGTCAATGAAGCGTCTCCGCTCCCGCGTCGAGCACCGTCGTGGTTCTGGTTCTCAATACGTGAGAAGCTGCTGAGTTGGCCTAGTTGCAGTTGTTCCAGCTGCTCGAGTGCAGCGTCTTTCGAGGAGCGACGTGAGTTTGTATGTTGGTGGAATGGTACAGAAGAGTATGGTGCGTGGAAACTGCCCGTGCTCGGCTTCTTCTTGTTGCTTTTGAGAGGTGTTGCAGAGGCCGGACGAGCTCTTGTGGGAGACGTGGGCGATGCTGGTTCTGCGTTCAACCGAACGTTGTCAGGTTTCGTTGCTTGTGCTTCATGTTGTGTCTGTGACGTACGAGATGGACCGAAGAGAGAGTCTCGTTCAGGTGGGATTTCATCCTCTCTGCTCTCTTCGGAGTCCTCCTCAGGCACAGAGAGGGGTGTTCGAACTGGTGGTGAAGGTTGACCTCCGGGGCTAGCCGTGATGCTTCCTCTTCTCAACTTCTCGACGTGGATCTTGTCTTCCCAAACGGTTCTGTTGGACTCAATTTCGTCAGTGGCAAAGCCCATGGCTGGTAATATTGCTGTAATGCCTTCGAAGAGAGGACCAGCGAAGATGCTCATGAAGCCAATCTGAGACTCTGCCAGTTTGATCAAATCTTCCCTATCTGGAGGACCGCCAAATAGACAAGTTGGCAAGTTAAGCTCCTTCTCCATGGCACCTTGATTGGAAAATTCATCTGTGAGGATTACGGCCCAACGCGCTGCAACATCGTACTTGCGTGCCTGTTCGATGTCAGTTTTGATTCAACGGCAATACCGCCAATTTGACGTACCACGTTGCTGATGTCGGCGCATTTCATCAAAAGTCCACAGACGAGATCTCTAGTCTCCTCGAGAGCTTTTGGTGTCCAGCCCTCGATGCTCTCGTCGTTTGAAGATAGCTTCTCCTGCAGGTTACCCATATCAATCATATACTTGAAATGAAGTCCCATGTCGGTAGCCAAGATCGAGTTGATCATCAGCTTGCGCATAGGGATGTCGGCGAACGCTTGTGGCCAATATCTGCGAAGGATCTGCGAATAGGCTGCGCAGTGGAATGCCTCTAGCACGGAGCGGTCATTGTAAAGCTGAGCAAGTGGAGCATTCAGAGCGACCAAGAAGGCGTTGTTCACACCAGGGTGACCGACATCATGGCCGATGGCGGAGATGAGCAGAGTCAGCGCATCGAAAGGCTGTAGCAAAGATGCGACTGCCGCGAGGTCTTCCCTAGGTGCCTGTTTATCCTGCGAGCCAGGGTAGGGAGGTAGAATGCCAATCTGAAGGAGGAAGTAGAAGACGGCCTGCAGAACGTCGACGATGTGGCGGAAGTTGTGATATAGAACAAAGTCGTTGTAGGCGTGCCTGCAGGCAAAGAGGAAGATGGTAAGATCATCTGCAATCAAAAGTCAGCAGCGAAGCGTGAGAAGTACGTGATCGTTGAAGCATACCGGTGGGGATGCGCCATTTCGAGAGTTCTGGCATCTGCAAGACGTGTTGCAGCATGGTCAACGCAGCGTAGAGAAGCTCGTCCGAGTCAAAGTCATGGGCAGAAAACTCCCAGGTGCCTACAGCTTGGGCCACGAGAGCTTTTCTGTCGCAATCAATCTTGAGCTCGCTAGAGAAGCACGTGTCAGCAAAACAATCAATGTTATGTGAGGTTCGTGGTACCAACTTTGGATCGATAGACTCGCCAACGGAGTCAGGGTTACAGATGCCGTTCATCAGGCCCGAAACCATGACCTCTCGGAGGTAGGCATACGGCCGTTCTTCATCAATGCCAACCCACGAAAGCTTCCTGTTCCGTTTCTGGAGCACGAAGCTTGCTGCCTCACGCGAAACTTCCTTGTATGTACGGTATGCGTGAACGGCCAAGCCTTGGACTCGGTCGAGCCCGAGTGGACTAGGTAACACGTCAATGGCACCAGCATCCAAGAAACGTGACATGCGTGTCGGTTCGGCCAGCAGCTATTTCTCGTTAAAGAAGGTCAGATAGGTAGATGAGGGCACAGAACTTACGTCAGTCTTGCCAGCAAGAACAGCAATTGGAATAACCAGCCTGGAACGGACACGCTGTTGAATCTCCGAAGACAGGTATGCCAGCAGGTGGACGCCGTACACATCGCTCGGCTCATTTCGCTCGACCTTGGGTCGCTTTCCCATCAAGGGCGACGGAGGATTGGAGTCCCACGAGGTTCTACGCATGGGAGCGTCATCATCTTGAGGCATATCGAGGAGCACAACGATCGGATTAGGATTGCGCGGTTCATCGAGTTGTGCAATGGTCGTCAGGCAGGACACGCCATCGCGACAGATGTGGGCTAGACGATGCAATCAGAAGGGCAAAAGGCATGTAGCGAGATGCAAAAGCGACTTACCTTGGCCAAAGGCAGCCATGATGGTGCGGAGGTTGTGTTCGGTCTCATTGGAATCATTTGCAGATTGTAGTCGATCGAGATTCTTGTCCAGGAAGCCTGTCACGGGCGTCTTGCGGTCGACGTAGACGACAGCGAAAGCATTGCTCGTCATGGTTAGTCGGATCGGTTCGGCGTTGAGGCCTCTATCGCATTGCGCAGCCGATGGAAAGTCGCGAAAGCCGACCAGATCAGCACATTCGGCAGCAGTCGAGGCAGTGTCTCAGAGTCGAGCGAGCAGGTCAGACAGCCAGCGTATGAGTTCAGGTTGTCGCGTCGCAGCGGAGTGAGTGAGGGAGGATTGGCGACGAGCGGTCGGGTCGGGCACGGTGGTTGGTCGAGTCGAGTATGCGACGATGCAATTCGGGGCAGGAATGTGGGAAGTAGTCAGGCCGGCGTGGTCGAGGATTCGAGGTCGTGACTATGGGAGACAAAGTTAAAGATGCGGACGGCAAGGAAAAGAGAAGCACAATGTCATATGGCGGGCATGTCACGCGAGGAAAGGCGTGCGGAAATAGGAGAGGCAGCAAGTATGGAAAGCAGCAACGAGTTAACGTCGAGTTTAACGGGGTCGAGCTGGAAGCGTAACGAGAGGTTGCTTCTTCCCCACTCGACAAGGCTACCGCTACGCCAGGGCAGAGAAGCCCTATCGAGTCCGCCTACGGTAGCTGCTCGCTACCTATTAATCTCGCATCCGCCCATGACGCCCGTTGCTTTTCATCAGACACGTTGGCAGTTGCGCTTCCCGCTGTCTGTGTGTCTCTGCCTGCTGCGTCCTCGCCTCCCGAACCACTGCTACCCATGTGCACTGCTCGACCGTGTCTCTGTCCACTCTGTGCTCTAATCTCGAGCCTCGCCCTCGACCTCAACATGCAATGCTTTGCGCAGCCCGCAGAACGGAAGCGCACGTCAGCGACTGTCACGCCAAGGCTTCGATTCTTCCACGTTTCTTCCATCTGATCATCCATGCCCAACTCGGCGCCTGCACGTACAAGGACGGTGGGACTAGACGATCGAATTCCAATAGCATCTGCGAGTCTGTTGCTGCTTCTGTTTTCCAATACTCCAGCATCCCAATCCGTTCGTAATCGCTCCCCCGTTGACCTGCTCCAAAGAACGGTCATAATTGCCGATGCGAATTGCAACTATGTTTTTTCCGTTGCTCAGCTCAGGCCGCCTTGCAATCGCGCCCCCGTCCACCCGTCTGTCGCTCGGTCAGAACAAACGCCCTTGTACATGTCGGCAAGGTTAATGCTACCTTACAGGCAAGCAGATGCTGCCACCGGTACGCCTGCTCGGGCCCTCAGCCAGCGTCAGACCCCAACGCTCTGCCCAAATCGATGCTTGTAAGGCTTGGTTAATCTCTGTATTGGCTATACCCGTAATTCTGGAAGCCAGCTGTGCCTGCTGTCGCCACGCACCTCAGGTTTGTTCCGTAAAGCTCCTGATTGACGGGTTCCTGCCGACACGACTCGCACGAAATTGTCGATGCGCCTGGTCCTGTGTTATGGTAGGTGGCATGTCGTGCATGTTAGATTGTTGCTGGCAACCGTCACACATTGGTGTGTCATCGAGAAGAAGACGCTTCAGAGCCTCATGTGTTCAAACCCAACTGTTTATCATCCTGCTTACCTAGCAGGAGTCTTCTTCCGCTTGCGGCTCTATACCCTGGCGGGAGACTTTGCTGACAAGCCTAGTCCGTTGACTATGACAGACGATTGCCGATGCCATGACTCAAGGCTGCTTTCAAGCTCCGATTTTGATCCCGAGCAGGCCAGTTCCAGTGTACGAATCGACAGCTTCTTTCGAAGCAGCGATGTCGCCAGGCTCACTCTGCTCGAGACGAAGAACTCCTGCATCTGTCAACTAGTCTAGAGGACGAACCTATCCACCAAGAAACATCAGTGCTCAAAGAGGAGTTTACACTTACAGTATATCATCGCTGGGGATGCATGTGTAGAAATGCATTCCACAGCAGGCCATGTTTTTGCGCAGATGGCGTCTGTCCCTAACCGGTCTTTACTCTACTATGCCTTAGGCTATCGATCGCATCTGTAGCCAAACACGAGACTTCGATACCGTCCAGTGTCACCCCTACCTCGCAATGGATGTATATTCTCTAACATGGACATATAGACGTGGCATCAACAATGAAACTTCGGGGTCATCTTGGTATGGTCTGTTGTCGTCAAATTGAAAACATGGACTATACAGTCATGTATCCAAGATATATCCTGATGGACGAAAGCCATGTCAGCGAGGGCAATTGTTGAAGTGCTCAGATGATGCGTGTTTGCAGATAGACAGTAAGAGGCTGGGTCACGTTGGCCTCAACCCCTCGATTCTTGGCCCGATCTGCGGTCTGACGCATCCGGAAGTGGGGTGTTTGAGAGCCAACAAGGTAGCACTGTAGACCGCCTTCTCAACCCTCTACCACTGCCCAGCCTCTTTGTTCGACCTGTATACCGCTTGAATCGTCTCGGACAGTCTACGCGACTGTCCTGTATCCACTTTGCCCCCAAGACACCATCTCTTTGTCCGTCAGACAGGCTTCGCACTTGGCCGACACCACCGTCACGACCGTCACGTAGCCCACACGTCCTGGCAGGTGGCAGCACGACCTGACCCTCCCTCCTGCTGCGGCACTGTCGCAGCCTTGCTCCATCTCGTGCGCTTCTCGACGTGTTGCCTGCGAGACAAACCTTCACTGGAACCCGAACGAGATCCATCACAGCCGCGAACATCGTCTTCTCAACCTCGCTTCGTCCGTCTCGCCCTCCTTAACGCCGTACTGTCCACTGGTCGATCCTGGTCTGCGAGTGGTCTACCAACATCCTTCGCAAGCTCCCCACATGCCATCATCCAACGACGAGGTGTTCCACGCAGAAGATACGCCGGATGAGGCAAAGGGAAACAAGGCGAGCCGCAAGAAACAGAAGAAGAAGGCTGCCAAGCAGAGACTCGAGGCCGAAGATGACTCTGCTAAGGACTCGTCGTCTGAGGGTCCTCATCTCTCGCCCGATCTGTAAGTAGCTGCGAGCTTGCCTTCGGAGAGAGACGTAGCTGATCAAGACCACTCAGAGCACCAACACTCACTCCCATCGCGCCCTCACCCCCGCCTTCTCGTTCACCCAGTCCTCCGCTAGACGACCGACTGTCTGCTCCAACGCCTGACTTCTCCCCACCCGAGAAAGGTCCTTCTCCTTTGTCCAAGGTGCCTGCTCTACAATCTCCCAGGCAGAAGCCACACCCTTTCGCCCCGACCTCGGAGCCATCCCCTCCACAAGATGGTGTTATGCTGGGGCACGATGGCTCAAAGGTCCCATCACGCCTCTCTGGTGCTGGCTCTCCCCTCCATGCTGCTTCCTTGTCTTCATCACCCCAAGGCGGCATTCGGCTGCCTCAGGGCTTCGTGTCAAGAGCTTTCTCCGACACGACAAACGTACCTTACACCACGACACCACCAACCCAACCCATGAACTTTGCCAGCACCAATCACGTCTCACCATACGAACCCCTGCCTCCGCACATGCCACAACGCCACTTTTCAAGACTGGCCGAGTACGACTTCAGCAGACCAATCCACACGGACAAGTTTTTGCAAGCTGGTTCGAGAGGTTATTACTGCGGTTTCGACACATGGCAAGCACCCAAGACTGTTTCATCTACAGGCACTAGTTCTGTCGTGGTTGTTGGCTTCGAAGGCGGTCTGGAGGTTCATAGAGTGAAACGACAAAAGACTGAGGTGATCGGACGCTTGGAAGGTCTGCAGGGTGGTGTCATCGATGCGAAGATTCTCCCATGCACGGCTCGAGATGATCCCTTGGAGCATCTTCGCCCTCTGGTCGCTTGTGTCATTCACGGACCTGTACTCGACCGTGGCGCTGCTTCGCCTTCTGCTGCCGACATCAAAGAATATCACACCTTTGTTGACGTCTACTCGATGAGAACATGGCAACGAGTGGGCAGGCTCTTCCAGACTCAGCCTGAGAGAATCCATCAACCAGTCGCAACCAAAGGCTTCACACCTCCTCCACCAATTGGCAATCTCAGTATCGCTGCCGAAGGACGTTTTGTTCTTGTTGCCTCTGGTGTGAGTGGAGAAATTTACGTATTCGCCGTTCGCAGCAAACAGTCTGCAACCGAACAGCAGCCATTCTACTGTCTCGCTAAATACTGGTCAAGCCTGAAGACCAGGTCATCTTCCTCGGACGACCGGAATGCGATTATGGCCAGCGAGTCAGGAGCTTCAAGATCGAAGGGTGCAAAGAGAGCTATGTACGCTTTGAGCGACCGCTGGCTAGCGATCAAGCCACCGCTCAAGTCGTCTTCCCAAATGACCCTGAAGGGCACCACCGGGTCTATCGGCCATATGGACTCTGTTGGCATCGCGAGCCATGCTTGTCCAGCTCAACCTCTACCGAATTGTGAGATCGATGCGCCCTTCAATGACAGCCTTATCAGTCGTGTCGCCAAAACCACCACGCGAGAAATATACAAAGGCGCTCAGCAAGGTTTCCAAGCACTGAGGACGTACATCAACCGTCCAGCAAACCCAAATGGCGATCCCGCCTACTACGGGTCGCCCCAGTCGCCACAGCCCGAGCAGAACCGATTCCCGCCTACTCATGCTCAAAGCAATGAGCCACCACCGTCACCTATAGAGCCAGCTCTTGTGTCAATCATTGACCTTGAGAAATTGCTTGAACGCGGGGAGCGCGAGATCAAGGGAAGCCAGCCTCCTCCATCTACCTTCCACCTCAACGATGGATGTTCTTTCCTGTCGTTCTCTCCCAACGGATTATCTCTACTTGCTACCAATCACATTGGAGACGAGTCGAGAGTCTGGGATCTGACCCGCATCAAAGATGGTAGAGCAGCAGTAGCGGACCCGTCTTCCCTTGGTACTGTTCGTCTAGTCTCGAGATTTCCCAGGCTGTCGCCGTCGACGGTGACCGATGCTGTCTGGACAGTACGCGGTGAGCGCATTGCCATCGTCACCGACAAAGGTACTGTGCACCTGTACGGCATGAAGTCACTGGAATACAAGCCCACAGTCATGTTACCGTCAAACTTTCCTTCTCCAGGTTCATCGCCACGCGAAGAAGTTCAAGCACCTGCAGGAGGTTTCATGAGTGGTATGCGTGCAGGGTGGCAGAGTATCCACGGTCTGGCTACTAGACCACGCAACGGCTCAAGCGGCATTGTCAGTACTCTTGGCAGTGCCTCAGTGGCCGCAAGAAACGCAGGAGGAAGAGCTGTACGTCAAGGCCTATCCAAAGGTCTTGGTATGGCTGCCGAAGGCGCTCATCATATCCGGCACGCCGAGGACAACAAGATCCGTTTGCAATCAGGCCACCAGTCTGTCGCACCCAAATGTGTACAGTGGCAACATGGCAAAGATAGAGATACCATTGCGACTCTGTGCAACGGTATGCTCACCCTGTGGGCAGTGAAGAATGTCAGTCACACCCAGCACAGAAAGACTGTCGTCAGCCCTGCAATTGAGAAGACGCCGCTCGGACAACAATCTCTCCCAACCATGTCCAGCGACGTGCTACCACCATCAGTACTCGGCTTGCTCGAACCAGAAGGCCCTCATGGTGGCTGTGCTCGCGAAGGTCCCCACGGCTTCTGTGTCTGGGATGTCTCGCCTGCTCAACAACAAAGACGTGCTTCCACTGTCAGTCTGGGCAAGAGGAAAGTGAGGATACCTCATCAAGACAAGGATACTAACCCGTCTTATATGCCTTACCACCGCTTACCTACTGTGAACCTCTTCACTGTTTCACATTCCAAGAGCAACACCGAAGAGACAGATGATACCTGGGTGTTTGGGTTGCCTTTAGCACCCAGCAGTAGAGTTAGCAGCCAGCAGGATGATTCAACAGGACCCTACGACGACGGCATCACTGAAGAAGACATGGAAGGCTTTGTGGGTCAAATGGACGAAACTCTGCGCGGTCAAGGGTTCTCAAACAAAGGCCATGGTGATGATGAGTCTGAAGAGGAGAAGCTGGTTGACATGTAAATACACATGACAAGATTGGCATCCTGCTACTCAGCACACGGTGAAGTTTACGATGGTGGATGATGGTTGATGGTTCCAAGGCGTTTTCTGGTTTGGGAAGGGCATGGTCAAGGGGGGGATTGTGATTATTAGACGAAACTAGATACCACACTTTTCTTTTTAGCAATGACACTGGACACACTCGTTCCACAAACATAGATGCTGGTGGTCGCGAGAAAGGAGGAGATCGCATTCAGCGTGTTCTTGATCGTGTCATGGAATACTTTTATTCGTTATTACTGCTTCTTTCTGCCTTCGAGTATGTACGGTGCTATTTCGCACGCATTCCCCTCAACACTTAGCAGGGAACTTCGTGATGGCTATCAGTCGACATCGCTGTCGGTCGAGCTTGCCGAAACCTCACGAACGAAGCGATCTCTTTCATCCTCAGAGTCGCAGAGGTCAACGACACTGTCATCAGTCACTCCTTCCTCAACCTTAGTCACGGATGCTCCTTCCTTCTTGTATTGCTTAATGACCTCGTAACCCAATGCTCCGATCCTCCATACTATGCCACAGTCCTTACAACCGATCAAACGAGTTTTGGGATTGATGGCCGGCTTCTTGCCACAGCGGAAGCAAGCAATATCGGCTGGCTTTTTGAAACAACCACTGCTGGGATCTGGTATGTGCTTTGAGAGCCATACCTCTTTTGGATGGTAATCGTCTGGCAGAGGAATGAAACCACATTCGAGATCGCAAGGATCGGTTGGCCGAAGACCGGACTTTCGGGTTTGCTTCTTACGCCGGCGGAGGGACATGAGGACCTTGTCCTGGAACTTCTGGCTGTCGTCTCTGGCTTTGGCGGTTTCTTTAAGTATCTCTTCGGGGGCCTTTGCGGCTGCCTCTGCGGTGAGACGCCAGGGGCCGTTGTAGTTAGGACCTTGAACCACTTGTCTGGAGGGCATAGTTCCCGCTGGCTTGACCTCAAGTTCTTGAGAAATCAACATTTTCTGACAATCCCAGAGGATTGGGGTAACAATCTCATCCTCTTGCAGAGGTGCCTCTTCGACACTGAATTTTGCTGTGGTTGTTCTGTTGAACCAGGCTCCATCATTACCAACAGAGAGCAAATTCAGCCTGGCCGCATCCTCTCCGATCAAAAGACGAGAAAAGTCTGGACTGAATGCACCTGACATGACGGCAGAGTTGAGTTGCACGACATCACGGACATGCTTGTCTGAATCGCTGCGGTATGGATCCCAGCACGCGACGACTCCATCGGAGGAGCCAGTGTATAATCTGTCTCGTTCAGATCCCCAGGACAGGAATCGGACGCCCGTATCGACCTCCCACCTCTTTTTCTCGTGATTCATGATCGCAAGTGACTCCCCATGTCTGAGCGTTCTCAATGGCATCTGGCCGTGTTTCGCATATCGAACATCCCATATGTAAACACAACCTTCAGTACTGCCCACGGCGATAAGGTTGTCATCATGAGGCGAATAGACGACATCGTTGATATCCCATGCTGGGCAGTCCAGCTCTATGGTGTGTGATGCACGAGTCTGGTGAGGTGAGTAGAGCCGTACGACTGATCGTATCCCATGGCTGACATGACTTATCGGCCGGCTAGCCACTGCGAAGATAGACGAGTTGCCACCCGAATTTGGGTTCCATGCAAGATCGAAGACGTTGCGATTCGGAGCGTCGGTTTCCATTCTCTGTTGCGTTCTGATGTTCCACAGGGCAACCTCTCCTTCTTTGTCCCGATGATCGTCTTCGGCATAGACTACTTCAGCTTCGGTTGAGAAGCCTGCAAGCAGGTAATCCTGATGGTGGTGTGCTACACCCCACTTTAGTGCGGATGGATGCCTGTTAGCCTGCGACATGCCTGAAAAGCAGATAGGCTCTGACAGTTCGTCGCCATGATGAGGATAGACCTGGATCGAATCAAGACCAGAAGAAGCGTTTCCAGTTGCCACTAGTCCGTTGTTACTAACAGAAAGAAAGTCCACCGATGCTGCATGTTTGCGATTATGAACAAGCGTAGTACAGAGTGGAGATCCATCAACCCTGTACTTGTGAAGATACCGGTCAATACCGGCAGAGTACATGTATTTGCCGTCTGGACTGAAGGCCACTGCCTGTACAGTAGAGAACAACTCTCTCCGGCGACCGTCAGGTAATCGGCACTTTATGGTATGATGCGGAAGCTCCTTAACTATCTGTGTTGTGGCACTCCCTATGACAAGATTTCGAGGCTTGTTGTAATCAACGGATTGTACGTCGGTGACAGCGACCGCGCCTGCAGCAAAGGACTCGCCATCGGGGGACCATGCGATTGTTGACACATCGCCCGATGCATTGTCCATATAGGCTTGTGCACCCATGCTGCTGTAAACAAGATCCCTGACACCTGCTTGAAACTTCCTCGGCCATTCACGGCCAAGGGTGGAACCGAGCTCTCGGTGTCGGACGAGATGGTTCAGAGGTCGCACGCTTCGCCTGCAACGATTTGGGTCATCCGGAGTTTCGACATCTTCTTCTTGAGTCGCTACAGAAGAGTCCACCGGATTTGCTTGAGCATATGTCGCGCGCCGTAATTCACGGTTCACGTAAGACGGTTGATTCACGGTAGCGAGTTGGGAGAGGGGTTTGGTGGTAAATGCTCGTGTAGTGCGTTTTGACAAGACTTTTGAGAATCTCGTCTGCAGCGAGGGCCACTTCCTTCCTACAAAGAAGCGTTCGAAGTCTTTCCAAGGAATGCAGATGACCTCTTTCAGATGTATGATCAATGCATCTTCCTCTGGGGTGAAAGGCTGTCCGAACCGGTTGGCAAATGGTCGAATCTTGGATAAATCTGTCGAAAAGGCGAATGTCTGTTGATCGTCCTCCACGGAATCCATAACCTCATCTTGAGAAATATTTGGTTTAGTTGACGGTGCTGAATTTTCTGGTTGGGTTATAGAAGAGCGAATGCGTCGGAGTCGTTTCACAGGTCCTTCGTCGTCAAGTTCCACAACCTTCCTCTTGCCAGTGCGAGGCGAGCCTTGGTTCGAAGGATTACTAGAGAGGCTTGAGCTAGCAGCAGGTGCCGCGATGTCGTCTTCACTCGACGATTCAATCTCAATGACGGAATATGCTAGCAAAGGTTTCCGTGGAGAGTGTTTTGCAGGTGGTAGCGTCAGATCAACCAGAGACAGGGGCATTCTTGGGCTCGCGCGCAGTGCCGCGGGCTTCCTGCGTGGAAATGGAGATGTTTGCGGGTTTTTTGGTCTGCGCGGAGACGAGTTGAGCGCTATAGACGATGGCTTCGATTCGACAGAATTTGTAGGGGAAGGCGCGACAGGTGACATTCCCTTTTTCGATATTGGCAAGACCTCTTCAAGGTGACCGAGACTGACAGCATTCTCTTTACGGACATTCGTTGATGAAGCTCTCGAGTGTGGTGTGCTTGACGAGGGCGGTTCCTTTCGCTCGGGTTGGACAGGAGGAGTCCATGTTGGTGCCACGGCTTGTCTTCTCACAGGCTGTGTAGATCGTGAGTCTGAGGGCCTTGTTGACCCTTTCGCAGTGGCCGGCGAAGGGGCTTCTACAGTGGTCGGTATGAAGGTATATGGTCGTGGGGATCGATCAGGCGCTACTGGCACAGGCCTCGAGAATTGAGGTTGCAACGACAGCAATGGGGTTTTCCAACGCCGCAGTGCTGAGCCAGCTGTATGAACTGGCGCAGCTGTCGAGGTTGAGATCGAGGTCGAATTCGAAGATGTAGAGGGACCAGACTTTGAGAGAGCGGCGAGGAAAGCTTGTGTCTTTGGGTTCGCGATCGAAACCCTGCTATACTGTTGGCCATGTCTTTGTTGCTGTTGGGGTTGACTACGGCCATGCTGATGCTGCTGTTGCTGTTGTTGCGCTGGAGCCAATTGCGGTGGCTGAGGGGGTCGAGCATTTGCTTTGGATGTACTCGTAGTCGAGAGGTGAGCAGTGTTGATCTTGGTGTTTGGTGCTTCTTTGTCGATGCGCTGCTTGCGCGTATCCCAGATAACCTCGAGCTCGTTATCACTGTCGCTTTCTTCTGAGGATGTGAAGAATATCGTGTCTGGTATACGCTGTGGTACATGGCGACTTTGGGACTCGGGCGGCGGTGGTGTATCTTCAAGGTTGATCACCACTCGGCCTCGTTGAGACATTGTTGGTTTCGTCGTCGTAGGAAGCACCTTGCTGCGGAACAGAGGAGGGGTGTGTCGTGCTTGTTCATTTCCATGGATTGGTATGTCGACTCGGCGACCGAGTGAGTGCTGTGTAAACAATCGTGTGAACGCTGAAGTGAGTGTTGAACGAACTGAGAAGACGCGTTGCGGAGTGAAATGACGCGCACGCGATAGATCACTTTTTTATATGATATGCCAATCTTATTTGTGATATGTTATTGAAGACATCGCTTCGAGAACGGCAGTAGTTTACAGGGGCATTCAAGTCTTGAGTCCATTGTTGCATCTTTTGTCATGCAGAGTGCTCCTTCTATAAAGTAATTTTATCGCCGGCTTCCTTCCCGCGGAGTGTTCAAGGACATCTAGTTCCTTCACTGATCTCCTTCACTGGCCCCAGCGTATGCTTACAAGACCCTCAAAGCTCTGTCTTGATGCGTAAATGTGCTACGTCTCCATCTCCTTCTGGGCGGTCGATCTGTTGGCTGCTAGCACTTTTGGCTGTCCAGATCAGATCCCTCGAAGCATTGTCGTTCTGGTCGGGCTCATGTTCTCGAGATACAGGCCTGGCGAGCAGACTTGTTTGAGAATAAAGAATTCGTCAACCTCTGTCTTGCATCTTGCTCAAGAGCAGCAGACCTCATGAACTCAAGCCAGTAGCCTTTCCGATCCTTCTCTTGAGCGACTCGATCGTATCTTGTGTCGTCTTGCCCTTCTCCTTCTCGTCGCGGTTGATGCGAACAACTGCTGCGGATCCTCCAATGAACAACGCAAAGACTGGGTCGAGGTTTCTGTCGAATCCCATCAGTCACTCCTTCTCTTGATGCATCCGTGGCAGGACACTACCGACTTGGAGATGATGTATGCGTAGCGTGGGGCAGACATGATGGATGGCTTTGTACGATAAAGTTGTCGTGGATTGTATTGTATTATCTAAGCGCACTTTCGAGGCTCGAGTATCGCGAATCTGGTGCTGCTGTTGGACTTGGTCGAAGTTCTGCAGCCTGCAAGCCGCGGCCGGCCATTTTGACTCGGGCCCGGCCCGCTCAACCTGTCCCATGACGCGTCGGAGATAAGGTTGATATGGTCCGATAAGGTCTACCGTGATGGGCACCCGCCAGATCGACTTGTTTATCATCTGCCTATCTCGAATATCCCTTGATTACATGTCAACAAAGCGAGTGACTCATACTGGTCGCAGAAATATCGCTGGTTCGGACTATGCGCGACTATCACAAGCAATGCCAAAGGAACGAGAGATGGACATATCAATCTGTAAGGGGTTTCATTCAGAGCATGTGCGTGTGAGCAGCTAAACGGAAGACTGAGCTATCTGAGCAGTTGTGGTCCTTGACGAGCTCTCTAGAGATGACGAGCTATTGCCTTGTCCTGCTTTGTCCCGTTGCTGTATTCGCAATCCTCCCTCAAATCATCCTTCCCCGTCGTGGTTCCCAAAGACTCCGAAACTCCTGGTGATCCGTGTAAGGATATCGTCGTAGCATTATAGTAAGGAAAAAGAGAGTCGAGTGTAGTTCAGGCAGCCTCGCCGAAGGTGTTCTCGCCCGAGTAGCTGTGCAACGTGTAAGCTTTTGTCTTGTAAAACCAAACATGAGACCACATACGTGATGTAGAGGAAGCCGTCCTCGTCCTTGTGCTCTTCGTAGATGCTGCTCATGAGGGCGGCGGTGGGGGGCAGGACCTCGTCGACGAAGATGAAGATGGCCTTCTCAGGCGAAAGCTTAATGCGCTTGCGGATCACGTAGACGAACTGTCCGACAGTGAGGTCGCTGGGGACCAGGTACTTCTTCTTGTCGATGGTGGCGATGTCCGACTTCTCGACCTTCTCGCAGATGACCTGTGTTGCCGCGACGTCAGTCTTGTTTCAAGCGTCGCGACGGATGCGGGACAAAGGCTTACAGGAATGCGGTCCGTATACTTTTGACGGATGCGCTCTGCTTCGGCCTGGAGGTCGTTAGTATTACTGTGGGGCTTAGATCGTTGGATGGGCGAAGCAACGCACCTTGCGCTTCTCGAAGCTGTGATGGCGTGTTAGTCGTGACGTCCCTTGACCGCCTCGGTGATAGGCAACGACTTACGGGTGCTCGTCCTTGAACTTGGATCTCATGTTGGCGATGTGATGTGAAAGGTTGTTTGTTGTGGTGAGGAGGTAGCTGACGAAAGTTGGAGTGATGCGAGATAGCTAGGGTTGTAGAGGTGTTGCGGTGGATGAAGAAGGGAAGGAGGAGGGAGTCAGGCGCAGGCTGCGATGACCAATGATGAATCGGATGCGGGGTGGAGCAAGTGAGCACAGACAGCACGAACGGTCGGTCACAAGCCAAGCTCCGTGTCTTATCTCCAACACAAAGACGACTGCTCAAAGTCAAAGAATGCACTGAAGGGACGCATCAGTGGGAACAAAGGCACGTGTGAGCATGTATTGTGTGAAGTGACTGTGAGACGAGAAAAATCACAAGACTTCATTGTGTCTAGTGATGGGTATAGGGAGGTATCATCTGTTAACTTCAATCATGTACCATAACACCATGACGACCCCAGATACCCAGCCTTCAGATAACCTGCAAACAAACTCCTTCCTCATAAAGCTTAAAGATTAACCTCATTCCAACCATACCTCATCCGTCACTACAATGTTGCAGTAGGGAAATAATACTGGTCCCACAGGAACTCATAATCTTCAATGATGCCGCCAGCCATGTCGAGCAGCGGTTTGTTTCGAAGCTTGGTGGTCACTGAGTGAATCCATGCTCTGTTTCATACGTGTTAGTAGAGTCAGAGTCTCATACGGTGAGGCAGTGTGAACGTACTTGGTGAATGTCTCGTAGAATGCACCTCTCATCAGCCACCATCCAAGGCTCCAGCCTCGTCTCTTCAACTCTTCTTTTTCAAGTGCTGTCAATGCGCGGAGGCCGCCGGCTCTTCGTTCTTGAAGGTCCTTCTTTGCCAGTTGGCGTGCGCCGTACTCTATCGTGACACCCAGCACCCAAGGCTGCCAGCTCTTCTTGTTCTTGGTTGCCCAGTAATGCATTGCTGCAGCATAGATGACTGGCCGAAGGATATAGAGGACCTCTGCCAATTCACCCATACCGTTGACTCGATGCAACAAGGCCTTTGGCGGTTTGATGTCGTCCGCTGTCAGAGCTTTGGACAATAGATAACCTGAAATGTCGGAAGAGGATGGCAGGGTTGGTAGCGAAAGTCCGGTCCTAGGCATTGTCCATTGGGTCTCTTCGGACTTCTCAGAGGGTGGTGACTCCAGTCCGCTGCCATCTTTGTCCTCCAATGTGCTGGGGTCTGCCTCGCGCTCGGGCAATGGTGGGTTCAACAGCGGTCGGGAGTTGGTCAGACGCATAAGAAGCAGCCTGCACAGAGCCTTGACACTCTCGAGAAGTACGACGACCTTCCACCTTGCCTTCTCTCCCCTTCTCTTTGCAGCCATTTCGCACAGTAGCTCAGTATATTGTACCACCTGCAGAAGCATGGCGAGTCGTTTGTAGGCTGGTGAGTGCTGGGCCCAGAATCGAGTATAGCGGGTGTGTGGCGAGGGATGAGGGCGTTGTAGCGCCGGCAGACGCTGCACCGCACGCGCAAGGAGGGAGTCATGATATATGGAAAGTAGTTGGACGCTCGAGTGTACTATGCGCCTGGTTCAGCTCTAGTCGAATGGAAGAAACAGCTGCTCTTTCTTACGAGACTCGGACGCAATCTCGGTATCGCGGAAACGACCTGATACATATTAGATTGTGTTTTATCAGCCCAAGGAAAGATCCGGTACCTGGTAGGATATAGGTCAAGGAGCGCAAAGCACCCTCGATCTGGCCGACGGCACTGGCATTCTTGGTTACAAAGTCGCCATACATGCGCAGGTACTTGGGCGGAAGAGCAAGAGCTTCCTGTGTCGTGTGTGACACTTGCCTATACAGCTCCATGGTCTTGATGATGCAGATTACACACTTGCATTCAGTATCAGGCGAAAAACAAGGAGCATGCGAACGGCCAGCTCGGTGATGCGCTCGTCTTGTGGAGAAGCCTCGGCATGCAGATACCCCGGTTCTCACTTGGCAGATGGTCATCGAGCCCGCTGAGCGCGAGAAGCTGTTCTTGAAGCAAACTCCTCCCTGCCTTTTCCCACTCCCACACCGACGCGTTGGCTGCTCGAGGTACTGTCGTTGATGGATTATCAGAACATGTACTCGTCTTTCGGAGACGAGTCTTCGGCTCAGAATCCCTCAGACAACCCTGCCAGCTCGACTCCCAATTTCATGCAATTTGTCCTGTCGTCGTTCCCTAATCTCGCCCACCCTGGTCCAGCTCACCAACCAACCTCTTCCGCGGCGACTGCTCAGAGACCGTTCCTAACGTAAGCCTTACAATCCACGCGTTTGGAAATGCAGCCAATGTGATTTTGTAACAAGGCCTGCCAACTCCAACAACCGAATTGACCAAAGTCCTGTGCACCAACCTTCCCCGACCGCGTCCAACGAACGTTCCAATACCACTTGGACCGAAGCAGAATGGCAGAAGGTCTACAGGTAAGCGGATCTGACAATAAATTCAAAGATTACCGTGTTCATTCGTTATAGCAACACACCTGATGGAGTTGCCGAGTTACGTGCAAGATGGGAGGCTGACTTGAGCCGTACTGAACTGCCTCCTCCGCCGCCTGAAGTGCACGCTACCAAGCAGGAAGGCATCGATGTCAGGAATCAGTCTCGTTGCGAATCCACGACAGATGATGCTAATTGTCGACTAGGCCGTAAAGAACTTTGCAAAGGATCACGGTTATGTCCTGGTCATTGGCCATTCATACAAGGATAAGGTGAGCAATTTCTGTTTTGCTGTGATTTGTGTTCCCAGTCCTCGGCCTGACGTGTTCTGACACCACCTGCCCTGCTTTAGTTTGCTGCGGTACTATTTTGAAAGTGTCCGATTGCGCTCTCACAGTTGACTGACTTGAGCTCCTAGAATGGCGAAACCAACAAGGTCTTGTTGACCTGTGAGATGGGCGGCTACTTTCGTGACCACTTCAAGAAGAATCCAGGAACCAGAGTGCGCAACCGCATGAGCCGAAAGACTGGATGTCCAATGAAGATTCTCATCTCCAAGCGACGCTTCTCTGACGAATGGGTCACAGTCATCAAGGATCACAAGCACAACCATGGTGCCTACAGGGCCAAGGTCACACTCACCGCTTCCAAAATGCCCGAACTAGAGGACGCTTTGCATGATTGGCACATGGCTGAAATCTCAAGGGGTGAGGCAGTGCATGGAAACACACTCAAAGCTAGAGCGCTGGCCATGTACGCTGAGATGCCACAATATCGTGGCAAGTCTCCGCCAAACCTCGACAGAGACTGGCTTGATCAATACCGTATGCGCTACAATCTGCCCGGCAAGGTAACAAGGC
Organism: Aureobasidium namibiae CBS 147.97; assembly: GCF_000721765.1. Taxonomy (NCBI): domain Eukaryota; kingdom Fungi; phylum Ascomycota; class Dothideomycetes; order Dothideales; family Saccotheciaceae; genus Aureobasidium; species Aureobasidium namibiae. The sequence continues at coordinate 756,013 of NW_013581207.1, forward strand.
CACCGATACCAGGCATTGTTCGAGGCCCCAACAACCCAGAGCCCACGCCCGTCAACGTCGAGGAGCAAATCCCTCTGGAGCCCCCAGCCTTTGCCGACTTGGAAGGAATATTTCCACTGGAGCAGAACCTGTTTTGGCCTACCAAGCAGTTTGTGCAGGAGTACATGTCCCGCTACGACGCCTCGCACGACTTCAAGCACGTCACACGAGTCTTTGCCCTGTCAAGACGCATTCTAGACCGAGAGACACAGTCGTTCCAGGGAGTTCCCTACGATCCACAAGCCGTTCTTCTTGCGGCGATGCTGCATGATGTTGGCGATCACAAGTACCATAAACCTGGAGAGAATCCAGAGAACCAGATTGCGGAGCATCTTCTGGAGCACGGAGCAAACCCAGATCTTGCGATGAAGGTTCAGCTTATCGCAAAGAACGTTTCCTTCTCCAACGAGGTCAAGAACCCTCGTATGATGAAGGCGGTGCTAGATCAGCATCCGGAGCTGGCGATTGTCCAAGATGCCGACAGGCTGGATGCGATAGGTGCAGTGGGTATTGGAAGGTGCTTTGCCTTCGGCGCAGTCAAGCAATCGGACAGAGGATTGGACGGGAGCATTGAGCACTTTGTCGAGAAGCTCGAGAGGCTGGAGAGCATGATGAAGGTTCGTGATGTCCCTGTACATGTTGTGGAATGCAGCTGACAAGAGACAGACACACGCTGGACGTGAACTGGCTAGAGAAAGGACGCAGCGATTACAGATATTCAGACAGTGGTGGGACGAGGAGACATCGATGCAGATTTGAGATGGTCAGAAGGGTCAGGTTGGGGGACAGAGGCGTCTACGAGGCTGTGGTTTACATCAGATACCCTTTAGCATGGCTAGCAGTTGCACACAGGCCGGAGCATTCGCTATGGCTTCGTCTGGAAGTAAATCACATGATATTCATCAGAAAGTCACAGAGAAGGTTGTTACGAAGTAATGGAGGCTAGAGTAAGCTTCAGCTCGCAAACAAATGATGCCAAGTCTTCGGGGATGAGAGCTCCGACAGATGGCGCATCGTCATCCTTGATCGCAATTGCAGCTTCACTATCATACATTGTACACATTCCATCCTCTGTCGCCTGTAATCCATCTCGATCATCTCTCGGACGACATCGCACATCTAATCCGCCATGCCGTCAACCACCGCAGAAACACTGTCACTCGTCAACAGGAACGTATCAGTAGCGCCGTTAGTGCTGCTCTCGGCGACAGATCACTACGCCCGCTCAGCAAAGGGCACGCGCAAGCGAGTTGTCGGTGTCCTGCTGGGTCAGAATGATGGAAAGAACGTGAGAGTATCAAACAGTTTCGCTGGTACGTCGCCACCATTCTGCTGTGCACACGACATACTGACAGTCGCCTCTCAGTACCATTCGAGGAAGATGAGAAGGACCCGTCCGTGTGGTTCCTCGACCACAACTACATCGAATCTATGAACGACATGTTCAAGAAGGTCAACGCCCGCGAGAAGCTGATCGGATGGTACCACACCGGCCCCAAGTTGCGCGCCTCAGATCTGGAGATCAACGAGCTCTTCAAGCGCTACACACCTAACCCCCTCCTTGTCATCATTGACGTTCAGCCCAAGGACGTTGGCGTACCAACCGATGCTTACTTTGCTGTTGACGAGATCAAGGACGTATGTTTGCACCAAACCTCGAACACTCTTTGACCCAAGACTTACATACATCGCAGGACGGAACCACAACCGCAAAGACATTCGTCCACACACCCTCTACCATCGAAGCCGAAGAAGCAGAAGAAATTGGAGTTGAGCACTTGCTCCGTGATATTCGTGATGTTGCCGTCGGTACCCTCTCGACTCGTGTGACATCGCAATTGCAGTCGCTACAAGGCCTGCACCACCGTCTGCAAGACATCGGCAGATATCTCGACAAGGTTGTTGATGAAGAGCTTCCGGTCAACCATGCAATTCTCGGTAACCTCCAGGACGTCTTCAATCTTCTTCCCAACCTCTCGACTCCCAAGACCGCAGGCCCCATCGGTCTCGCCGGTCCTCAGGCAGCCGGCGACTCGGAGCTTGCCCGCGCCATGAGCATCAAGACCAACGACCAGCTTATGTCCATCTACCTCGGCAGTTTGATTCGCGCCATCACCGCCTTCCACGATCTTATCGAGAACAAGGTTCAGAACAAGCAACAAGCTGATGACAAGGAGCAAAAGAATGAAGAGGACAAGACGAAAGAGACCATCAAGAAGACTGAGAACCTTGCGCTGAATGGCGATGCTCCGGCTGAGGACGACAAGTCCAAGAGCCCCAAGGACGACAAGAAGAAGGGATGAAGGACATGAAAACACGCACAGGTTATGAAAACATGACGTGTCTCAAGGGATGTTGCTGGACCTTGATTGACGCGAGAGCCAACAGCGACATCGTGCATGCATCAGGCGTTTGTAATATACGGAGGAGGGAGGGATACTACCAAAGGACGCATTCTGACGCCGGTCGAGGGATCACCTCGAGGCGTCTTGTTGTCGCAAGGCTCCAGATAACATGATATGAAAAGCAAGTCTGCCAACAGCCACCCACACCGTGTGATGTCCATATAACCTGCACCTATCTTCTGCTTGCTTCTCAACCCTTCAGTCACCCCATCCTGCAGCCCACCCAGCAAGTTCTTCCACACTGACCTCTTTCGTCTTGACATACCCTCCAAACATGCCTGCCCTCTCCGCCAACACACAAGCAAGCAAATGCTTACACATTGGCACATCCTGACCCAACGACAATCCACCAACCGTCCACTCCTCTTCCTCTTCTCCGGCTATCACAACATGATGATCATCTTCTCCCTCGTGACTCAATGGCTTTGCAGGAAAAGCAGAAAATGCAAATGCAGGACACGAGCAACTCCAACTTGATGTCCGTACTTCGTAGTGTGAGGTTGATGCTACCGGATCTCTGAAACGTGAATTCGAGGTTTGCTGTTGTGCTGAGCGGACGTAGTAGACTGCATCCTTGTAATCTGGCGGTTTTTTGCTAATGTCCATGTTTTGGTCGTGTGGAGTGGTAGATGTGTCCTGCTCCATATCTGTGTCTTGAGCTGCCTCTCTGCTTTGTTCTGGATTTGATATTGGTGGCGAGACTTGGGAATCGGATCGTGGAACTAATCGAACTACCAAGTCGCGATCTAGAAGATCTAGAGCTGAGAGCAGTTCGTTCGGAAACAGTACGTGTAAGGTCAATAGCACTGGTCGATCTGCTGGAGAGGCTTGTTTGAGGGGGTTGGTCGTTGGTGGTGTGGTTGTGGCTGATGGTGATGGGTTTAGAGATTTGATGAGAGATGTTATGAAGGCGCGTGATTGTGGGAGTGACATTGTTGAGTTTGTAGCTGCGACTGAGAGGTTTGTTGATATTGTTTTGATGAGAAGGATTGTCGTCGTGGTCGAATTAATTGATCATTGAGAGTGAGAGTGGTGCTTTGATGGTTGAAGTTTAGTCAAGATAGTCAAATCCGTCGGAACCGGGTACATGATGACAAACTACAACCTTTTGATACCATTCTTGGTGCAGTATATATGGCGACGTGTTCAACAGTCAGTATGTTTCTACAGAGACACGTAGCTAAAGGATTGTGGTGTGCATTTAATTGATCTGTTTTCAGGGCAGGGTTGTCCGCTTAGCACATTTTACTTGTCAAAACTTAGCCTTCCGCACCATTTCCATGCTTCATACCACGATAAAGCTGATCAGAACGAGTAGAGTTCGACAGATCATAGCATCTGTCCAGAGGACCTCACATCCATTGGTAAGATCAGAAGGTACGTGTGCTCAAGAACATCGATTACAACAGAACAGATTCCGCGAGGTGGTCGCTCAGATGGCCCTCGTCATGCGGATCATCGATCTCACTAAGGATACCTATTGTCCTTGTAGATTACTTCCGCGATCACCTGAAATCAGTAAGTCATCTGGCAAAAAAAGCAGGTTAGCGACCGGTCACCTCGAACTACGCACGATATTATAGCTCGCTGCGGTGACCAAGATACTCGTACACCGGCCTTATACATTGCTATGAGCTAGGCAAAGCGATACAAGGTTAGCTTGTAGCCGAGTATGTTCAGATGACAAGCGAGATAACCACATGCCACAACTGTGGCTCGCTCGCTGTACATGCACACGAGGTCCACGATAAAAGTATGCGGCCCGCCCGGCGCAGGGCATACACCGGATCTGCATGATCTGCATCGACAGGACGACATGTCATTGGGAGACTGTAACATCTTCTTTCTTGTCCCGCGACAAGAGCATGAGGTCCGAACAGGCCAATTGCCGGAACGTAAGTCGAGTGTCGCGTCTTTCCAACCCTGGCGGCGTTCGCTGTCGCTGCCCATACCCAGGGTGGCCGAGAACACGGCTATCCGAGGATTACTCGCATCCGCTGCAGTCATGAGCCGAAGACCTGCATGGGCCCTGCTGTCTGCTGCAAAGAACCGTGCAGATGATCACGAATGGACTGTGATTGCGCTTCAAGCAGTACAAATAGAGAAGAAGTCATGCATCGGTTGGGTATACTACCTTGGGATCCCGTGAACGAGAGCACTCACCGGCACGAGATTGTTTCAGAAGATGTGTTCATCGGCTGATGGGGTCTGGCCTATCGCCAATCGACCCGGCCAGATTGCTCAAACACAGACTTTGGATGTGAGTCGTCTATTATACCTTGCTACTGCTCTTCTTGGTGAATTTGCATGTTTATTCTGTGCTATAGTCAACACGGAACACCTTGCGTGCGTACGTATCAACGAAAAGGTCACCACTCACAGGATGGGTGATAGTCTGTGGGCTGCCGTGTGACCGTCGTTCATAGAAGAAGCGGAAGGTGGGTGGCCGCGAGATGAGGGGTACCTTTGCAGGCTTTCGTTCAGGCGTGGGGGTGCGCCACCATCGGCGCCGTTGATGCATCAAGATGCCAAAGATACCAAAGTCAATTCGAGAACGCTTTGACTTTCACATGTCAGAATCGCTCTCAAGAATGATTCCATAATGCATGAGCCTCACGGGTCAGTCGGCCATCCAATCCTCCGACGATGGAGGGTCAATTGACGATAGAGGCATCACTCGCTCTATGTACACCCACGTCTGAAAGCCCCAAACAGGGCACTGAACTGCTGACGGCCTCAGCTGGATAAGGAATATAATCCGAATTCAGGCATTGAGGTTGCGTGCTTAGCGGGGGCTTCAAGAGGGGGTGATGTTGGTCTCGCCGAACGCAGGCAGAATCCGCTCGGGCGAATGCGTGATGGATGATTGATCTGATGTCCCCTCCGCCTGATAAGCGGGCAGATAGTAGCTGGGCGCTTGCCTACATCTGCCCCTCTCGGCCAATCTCGATTGAGCAAAGGAAGAGGAGGCGCCGAGGCGGTGCGCTCAATCGCGTGTAGTTCGTCTCTGACCGAGCGCTGTAGCCCCATGCTCTTCTAAGCGGATTGTTGCCCAATGGTCGGGATCAATGGCTGATACAATTGACGCCATTCCTTGGGTTTGTCATACACCAAATGGTCTCAGAAAGCGTCATGTTTGGGGGATGGAAAAACAAGCGGCAAGAGAGGGGGTTTCGTGTTTAGTTGATGAGCGATAATTAGGGAGACAGAGTTCGACAGCAATGGCGGCATCATCGTCGGTGAATGCGACTCGCAGAGCCGCAGACGGAAAGGGCTTGGTGCAGGGTCCGGAGGCGGAGTCGAGCCGAGAGCAGGAGAATGACTCAAACTTGGAATCACGACAACACAACCAACGCTTTGCGCCGCAAAAATGTAGCAACGGACCGGACTGCCTGTGGAGGAGCGCGACCTCACCGTCCACAGCCAGGTCGGCCATGGTTTGATTCGGCGCATCGCACTCGTAGACTAGCGTGCCCGCTCATTCGTTGTTGGCCAATTGCTCGCTGCTGGGCAGCCATTCGCCTTCTCTTATTCGAGCAGCTTCGATGTTCCGCGTTGTTCCTTTGCCGCATCAATTCGTCAGCAGACCCTAGGTAGGTACTGCTGCCTGTTCGCTCTTGCATGTCTCACCCGAACATATCATTCGGATCCAACCCCCCTTCCCCATATCTTCACAAGACTTGCTCCTTGCAACCCTTTCGTACCAACCCCGGGCGCATCAAACCTATTGCTTTTCCATTGGCTGTCATATCGTGCTTAACTGCCTCCGATTGACTTGATAAGACCGCTCCGCCAGCCCTTGTTCCATTGACTCAGCAGGCAGCGACTTTTAGGCGCGAAGCTTAAACTGCAGTCGATTGCGTCGGATTTAAACTCATCTTGCTCCGAGGACATAACTACTCACACCTCTTCGCCACTATCCTTCTCTTGCTTCTGTCTCTTCTCTACTCGGAATCTCTCCCAACCTAAGCAACAGCAAATTCACCCATCCACTCCCCGGAACATTGGCCTTTGAATCAAAGCCAATGGGTTCGGCTGCCTTCAACTCACAGTATTCCTACTTGAGGGAGATGCAACAATCCACAACCAACCAAACACACAAAATGGCCTCAGAGATGACTGACCTTCCCATGGCTAAGGGCAAGGCGCCCGCCACCAGCGTATACCCATCTCCAGCAGATGAGATTAATCACACATTTGCTCAACCATCTTCACCAGTCTTTGACCAACAGCAAGTCGCTCTATCAATGAGAAGAGAGAATGTCACATTGCCACCCATCAAGAGTCTTATCCACCAGATGCCATCGCCATCCTCATCTCCGCAATTGGCGGTCGCACACTACAAAAGTTCAGCTGATGCCCATCTGACATCACCGAACAAATTCAACAGAAACCAAGATGATCCATTGTTCCCTGATCGACCAGCGACTTTTGACGATGATGCAAAACCTCAATCCCTTTTTGGAAATTCTGCTCATCCCGTTCAGCCTGTCATTCTACCTGAGCGAGACCAGCAGCTGTTCGCCCCTTCATCACAACTCGGTCCTGGTGGCCTAGCTCGGCCTGTCCCAATTGAGCCTCCTGTCCAGTGTGAACCCATTCAACATCCTCGCTCTCGAACAGAACCTGTGAGAAGCAGCCCTGATGCTCTTAACAGTGCCAACAGCGGTTCTTCCATCGGACGGTCATATCCACCTGGCAGAAAGCGAAAGCAGACACAGACAGCTTACGACATCTATATGAGAAGACCAATCTCGCCAAGCATCCCAAGATATGGGAGAAACGACCTATGGGCAAGGCAGGCTGCTGACCCCGACAGATATGTTGAACCGATTCGTCAAGAGTGGCTGCAACATTTCGAGGCTGTAAAAGCTACCTTGCCTCAGCCTACTTTCCCGATACAAACACCTCCAGGTGTTCTTACTGATCTGCAGCGGATCTCGCCAGCCGATGCTGCCATGTTTGCCGCAAGACACGGTATTGCATTGGGAAGCAGACCTCAGCAGGAGAAGCGTAGAGTCGACAGTGGGCTTGAGATGCCCCCACCGAAGCGGACGAGGAAGGTATCTGCTGCCAAAGCACCTTTAAAGCCATCTGTCTCGCCTCGCGAGGCACCACTGGATGTGCCCAGCAAGAAGTTCCGACGCCGCTCAAATGATGCAAACAAGGCAAAGGCACCAGCTGAAAAGGTCACCCGCGACTACTCCATCTATAATGATTACTGCCCACCTATATCGACTTTGGATAGCGATCAGGTGAACTTTCCGAATATCGAATGGAAGGCAACACCTCAAGATGTGAGCGGTCACGAAGACTGCGGTCTCCTTCATCCTAAGGAAATTTCGATCGTCTCGAAACTCGTCCTGACTCCTTCGGATTACATCTACATCAAGCGTCGCTTCTTTGCCAACCGTCTTGAATATGCGAGAAAGGGCCAGTCTTTCAATATCAATGCCGCCCAGCTGGCTTGCAAAGGAGCGGACGAACATGGTATCACCGGCATCGACGTCAACAAAACCAGCAGGCTGCACAAAGCCTTCGACAAAGTCGGCTGGCTCGACGAGAAACACATGCAGCCCTTCCTCTGAGAGCCTCCATCTTCAGCCCCACGAAGCTGACTTGACAATCTTTTCTTTCTACTCGACTACTTTTTCGGATTCTTTCTCTTTTCTGCCTTTGATTTTTCCTTTCTCTTTTTTCCTACGACTCTCCTTATTCTTTCTTGTTCCACGGGACTCACGAACGTCTATGTAATTTGATGATATGGGAGCAGACACAAGGGGGCATGGGACAATGGCGTTTGTGGCTTTCTTCTCTCAAGACTATCACTCTGCTCAGCAGTACACGGCGTTACAGGTACTATGATACCAATGGGATTTTCGGGTGAATCACTCTAGATAGCGTCAGAAGCAATGCGACTCACAATTTGATATGAATTCTGTTGACGGCGTGTAATAAAATGGACACGTGAAGAACGAGGCGTCACGGCCAAAGCCAAAAATACCTAAGCAGGGAGGCGGAGCCGGAAGAGAGCGGCGCCGAGGATTGGTGAGCAGTGAGCACGGATGTAGCCTTGAGACGCGCGACCCTAAGGAGTTGTCGCAGCGTGGGATGGAGAGGCTCGAGTGAAGTCTTGTTGCCGCTGCATCAACCTCGACTCGTCCGTCGCAAACACAGATGGATACGGATTCGGTGCATTCGCAGGAGGGCCAGACAGGGCAGGATGGCAAGAAGGAAAAGAGCAGGAGACCACCCAGTAGGTCGACCCCGACACAGCCATCGACTCGAGTGCGCGAACAGCCATTGACCGCGACAACACAGACACGGCCTTCCGACAGCAGCGCTTGAAGGCCTGGCAGCCCATCCTCACCCCCAAGACAGTGCTGCCTCTCTTCTTCGCCGTCGGAGTCATCTTTGCCCCGCTAGGAGGACTATTGCTCTGGGCGAGCTCGCAGGTCCAAGAGCTGTCGATAGAGTACCAGCGCTGCACACGCGATGCCACCGACACCTTCAGCACCATTCCCTCGGACCTTGTTTCGAGCCATTTCAAGAACGCCACCACTCCCTCGCAGGCTCCCCAATGGCGCACCTACAACCAGACTATCCCATACCACAACGGCGCCGTCGAGATTGACACTCCCGTGTGTCAGCTGCGTTTCTGGATCCCCGACGACCTGCCCGCCCCCGTCCTCCTCTACTACCAACTCACAAACTTCTACCAGAACCACCGCCGCTACGTCAAGTCGCTCAGTTCCGACCAGCTCAAGGGCAACTTTGTTGACAACAGCACCATCGACGGCAGCGACTGCGACCCTCTCCAACTTGACGCTTCAGGCAAGGCCTACTATCCTTGCGGTCTGATCGCAAATTCGCTCTTCAACGACAGCTTTGTGACCCCACGCCTGCTGAACGGCCGTGACGATGCCGACCCTGTCAACTATACCATGACCAACAAGGGCATCGCATGGGCAAGCGACGGCGATCTGTACAAGAAGACTGTCTATACCGTCGATCAGGTGAGCCCTCCACCGAACTGGCGTGTCATGTATCCCGAATACAGCAATGACATCCCTATTCCGAACATCCATGACTGGGAGGAGTTCCATGTGTGGATGCGCACTGCCGGCCTGCCTGCCTTCAGCAAACTGGCTCTGCGTAACGACACCGCGACCATGCGTAGTGGTCAATACCAGATGGAGATTTATGATTGTACGCAACACTGCTCTGCCATCTTTGCCTGTTTGCTGACCCAAACCTTGTAGACTTCCCCGTCACCATTTATGGTGGCACAAAATCCATCCTCCTAAGTACCCGCACCATCATGGGTGGTCGCAATCCTTTCCTCGGCATTGCATACATTGTCGTCGCTGGCGTCTGCATTGTACTGGGCGCTCTGTTCACTGCAACCCACCTGATCAGGCCTAGGTATGTTGTTCTCTTCTCATATTCTTGTGCTTTTGTACTGACTTGTGACTAGAAAACTCGGTGACCATACTTACCTGAGCTGGAACAACGAGCAGCCCAGTACCGGTGTCACTACTGGCAGGGCCTGAGGTTGTTTCGTCTCTCTGATGCTGTTCATGTGTGTATGCCGTTGAGCTATTCCTGTTGTTGTAAATGGCGTTCAGGAAGGGAAACCTGGTAGGCTGGATCTTTACTTTTTATGTTACCCTTGGAGAGAAAAACAATCTCGAATCAAATGCTTCCATTACCCACTGTAGGGCAGCTCGTGTATCGGCCTTGATCGTCTTCATTCCTGCCAACTGCGGCACCATAGCGTGACATTAGGAATGTTGACAGTCTTTTGCATAGTCTCAAAGTTAATAGATCGTGTGGGTCTTGATGAGGGCTTGACACAAGTCCAGCAATGAGTTGTGGTCGCGCACCATCACATCGAACTATGGTGTGGTCAACTGCAGAACCCACGTCGTGATGCGGTGGTTTGAGGACCCGACTGAGGGGAATGAGTGAAGAAGCCTTGAAGCCTGCAGGAACGATGACGAGGCCGCAGAAGCTTGGACCACTCGATTGCCGGACAGGGTCTCGAAAGATGCAGCCCTGTGAACCACGAACTCTCAAAAATATCATCGAAGGACACAGATCTTTTGTTATTTCTCAGCTGTCAGAGGTCCAGATAAAATAGCAGGATCAACATGGAGTCCGAAGCCTCGAAGCGCCGCTCGGTTCGTCAAGCCATCACTCGAAAGAGAAGTCTGTACATGGACCCGGACACGGATGACGACTTCGACATTGCCGATGCTCAGGATTCCGCCAGCGAGCATCTCCAATCTCCAGAACCTCAGCAGAAACGACCAAAAACTGCGAATGGACGTACCAGCAAGCCGTCTCCAAGAGAGACCAGATCAGCTGCAAAGAGACCCGGCCACAAAAAGTCGCCACCCAAACGCAAGGGAAAACATGCTTCTCGGCCGACGAAACAAGTCGCAACTGTGGCACCTCCGATTCCAAGTGATGGGATAATACCTAAGTGGGATACCCTTCCCTATGATATTCTGTTGCAGATATTCAGCTATGCTTTCGCTGCCGAACTCGAGCACGAAACAGGTGGTGTCGCAAGCAGAAGAGTTAACCATCCGAACACGTGGATCATGAGAACGGCTCGAAAGGTCTGTCGAGCCTTTTCAGAACCGGCTCTGACAGCTTTCTACAAAGCGCCAAATCTGCTGGCAGCCAGATGGTTGGAAGACTTCTCTACCATCATCAAGCAACCCAATGATCAGCACTTGTACTCATACAACATGAAGGTCACCAGCATAGAAGTATCTGCCCGCAACTTGGAATCCTTCGCTAGAGTGTCCTCGTTATCTTTCGCTGAAACCATATCGAAATTGCCACGACTCTCCTCGTTGATCATCACGCATCAGTTGGACGAACCACCATATGAGTACGAAGGTCGACTGCCGAAATGGAAATATCCTCCGGAACTCTTTGAGGCGCTTGATGGAAACAACAATCATTTAGACTGCTGGAGATGGAACACACATTTTGTCGAGCGACAAGACGGTAAAACTGAATTTCAAAGGTACTTTGACATGATGGCATGCACAAGTCATTGGTACTGACACCCGAGCAGTTTCACTGAATTTATAGCCAAGGTCCAACAGAGACCTTCTTTCCAAAGCTTGCGTCGTCTGGCCATCTCACACCTTCCAATAAAACCAGAAACACATGACATCGAGGAGGAGGCTGCCGCCGAACTTGCTTTTGCCAATGTGTTTGCTGACTTACCCAACCTGGAGACGCTGTCTTTCGAAAGTTGTGATCGTCTGTCTGAACACATGTTACTCCACCTACCACGCACTCTCAAGACCGTCAAGTTCATCAATTGCATGCCCCTCGATTCTGACTCGCTGATCAGTCTCTTGGACAACCATGGTCATTCGTAGGCTACCTTCCAAACCACGCTCCCCCTTAGAGACACCGCTGACTCCCAATTCACAGAATCCAAGAATTGGTCCTTGATCACAATCCATTCCTTGACCTCGCATTCTTCACAAATTTGCAAACAACTTGTCCACAGCTCAAGTCATTGAAGATGGACCTGTATGACCATCGAGAGAACCACTTCCGCCATTTCGGAGAACCGAAATATGAAAACCTGTTGCTCGAGGACGAGTTTCCAACCTGGCCAACGACTTTGCAAACTCTGGAGCTTGTTCATCTACAGAAGTGGTAAGTATGAGAGTCTAGCTACGCATTCAGGTTATGCTGATATCCTCATAGGGGTGCGAATGCCGCACAGAATCTCTTCCGTTCGTTGGTGGAGTCTGCTGAGTCACTACCAGACCTGAGAAGATTGGTATTGCAAGCTCACATCAACATTTCCTGGCGAGACCGAGCAGCGTTCAGAGATCAATGGATTGAGCGTCTACGACGTGTCTACCAACGTTACCCACAAGACCCTGACACAAGACTCGCATCGCTCAAAGCTTTCAGACAGTGGAAAGATGCACAGGCTGCCAAAGCTGCAGCTGAGTCACGTCGCACCCTCAGTCACGTCGAGATTATCGTGCGAAAGCCTTCATTAGTCTCTCAGACTTCTCAAGCTTCAGATGACGAGCCTTTAGCCAAGCGTCGTGCCAGACGGGAGGTCAAGCCAGCCGTCCAACCACCACCTCCCCCTCCACCGGCCCAAAGCAAGGCTCGTGGCCGTCGCAAGCGTGGTCGCAGGGACTCTGATGCCATCTCGGTGGCCTCTGACGATAACACCAAAGGAGGAGAAGAGTGGCGAAACACACCCGAACGCTTCATTCAAGGCTTCTGTGATGTCGTCGACGTTCGTATTGACAACCAGCGACCACGCGAAGAGCAATTCAATGAGTCTCACTTCCTAGACTCTGAGGCTAGCGGTGATGAAGAATGGACAGAAGGTGCAGAAGTCAACGATGATGGATATGCTTGGTAGTCTTATTTCGGTTTACACATTGCCTTACACGGCGTACTGGGAGGATCAAAGGGCATCAAAATGCTGAGATACCACGGTGGGTTTGGGTGGGTGGGATGGAAACTGGCGCTACTCTCTTAATTCATCGACGCTAGCTGTTTTCGTAGCAATGTTATGCTACTTGCTCAACACTGATCATTCGCCCATATGATACCAGGATAGGGCTGGGTGCTGTCACAAAATCATATACCTAACCAATTCGAGCCAAAATCCAATCGCTGCTGTAGCTCAGTGGTAGAGCGTGGGATTGCAGTTTCTGCAGTCATCCTAAGGTCCGTTGTTCGACCCAGCGTAGCAGCTTTACCTTTTGCCCCTTACATCTACATTGATATGCTACCGTCGAGGCGTGGTCGTAAAAGGGGCTGAGGCTCGAGGCTTCGTTTTGTTTGAAGCTTCGGTCTCATTCGCACGACGAGTGCGTAACTTGGGGGAAGCAGCAATCGACGGATTGGCCAATCGTACTTGGCGTCGATTTGCTTTGTTGCTGTCCTCTTTGGTGCCAAAAGGGAAAGAGCGAAACTCGTTTCTTTCTTTATTGGTTGAGCACCGAGCAAAAGAAAAGCTGCTACGCTGGGTCGAACAACGGACCTTAGGATGACTGCAGAAACTGCAATCCCACGCTCTACCACTGAGCTACAGCAGCTTGTGAAACAAAAGCTTGTTGATGAACAATAACAATCTGCGCACAAGCAAGCGACTGCGGTCTGGAACCAAAAAGGCAGCAGCGACCCAGATCAACGTCACCGAGCAGACAAGTCGCAACAGCCATAGAATTGAAAGAGCGACACACAGAACGAAAAGAAGCGACGTCTCTCCGGCCAACTGGACTCTCCTCATCAGCAACACGATCAACTTCCATGGCACAATAGTCCTTTTCCATCGCACAACCCTTCATACTCTGATCCACCATGGCCTCAAGGTACCGCCCACTCCTACCCCTTCCGTCCTCTCACCTCAAACTAACCTCCCACTCAAAAGATTCCACCAGCGCGACACCAACCGCTCCTCCCTCTTCTCCGGCTACGACCAACGCTCACGCCCAACCTCGACATCACCAAACCCATACACCGCCAGCAACGGCTACAGCATCCCCTCCTCATCCTCCTCCAACAACACATTTGCCGCATACCCCGGCAACAGCACAGAAAGAGCAAACTCGGGAGCTAGTTTCCGTACAGCAACACCTGATAAACGCGGTGCTTATAGCGATGCCGTGCTGAGCGAGCTGGAATCGCAGAATGATGAGCAAGTGTCGGAGATGAGCAAGAAGGTTGGCATGTTGAAGGATGTGAGTCTTGACACCCTGACCCAGAGAGAGGATATCCGGAAGACAAGAATGCTGATGTGGTGTGAAAACAGCTGACTCTGCGCATCGGCGACGAAATCCGCGATTCGACCGCGCTCGCGGAAAAGATGAACGATCAGTTCTCGAATACGAGTAATAAACTCAAGGGGACGATGAATCGTATGTTGCGTATGGCACAGAGCACGGGTGTGGGATGGAAGGTGTGGCTTCTGTTCTTTGCCTTTGTCATTGCTTTGTTCTGGTATGTCTGGTTGTTCTAAGGGGAGCAACATACGAGCTCTGTTGGTGTACATGAATTGGGGTTTCTTGGTTGTGTTAGCGACGGCGTTGTTTGGTTGGAGTTTCTTCTGTTCTATTCTCTGTACAGAAAGCGATGAAGATACGCGAAAGCAATGGGTTACGAAGACGGAAAGAATTGTAATACAATAATCAAGGGTATCTCCGCTGTAACGAGTACGAAAACTGCTATGCAAGCGTTCCGTGAAAGCAAAAGAGCAATCATCTCTGGCTGGGTCTATGGCCAGCAGATCTCAGACGGCCGACAGGCGCAGGACTGCTGGTGACAAAAGAGCTGTCGAGTAAAGAGCTCACATCTCTGCTCAACAGACTGCTGCGACTGCGTTGCATGACTGCTCCCACCATCTCACTCTGCTCGTCTTCTTGTGGTTCCGATCCACTCTGCTCTCCCTCTTCTTCCTCGTCACTCTCTTCGTCCGAATCTTCCAGCTCGCTATCAGTATGTTGATAACTGCCAGCCTCTGGCACACTGTCATCCAGATCCCTCTCAATGCCCAGGTCAAACTCATCTTGAGCCACGCCAGTCAGCTCTGCCTCTTGCAAATGGCGATATCTTTCTTGCTCTCTTGACTCCTCGTCCAAAGCAGCAATACTCGTGTCCGCAAACATGCTTTCCTCATTGAACGTAATGTCCTCGGCAACAGGGATTTCGCTGTGCTGCATTTGCGATTGCAGCATCTCCGATTGCAATTCACTCTGCTCTTCCTCGTCTTCCTCTTGGTCCTCCGAATCAGTGATATCCTCATCCTCATCCTCATCTTCCTCTTCCTCTTCGTCAGCATCAGGAATCTCCTCATCCAAATCCCTCTCTTCCTCGTCCCCTTCTCCCTCTTCTGCCTCTTGCTCCGCAGCAGCAGCTCTATTCCTCGCTTCCTCGGCCTCCTGCTGCGCCTGCATATCCATCATCATTTGCTCTCTCCTCTGCAATGCCTCTTGCTCTTCTCTTTCTGCTTTTTCTTCAGTTTCTGCTTGTAGTGTTTTTGCGACTCCGGGTGGCTTTATCCAGCCTGCGCCGAAACGTCGGATGTTGTGTTTGCGGTGCGAGATCGCTTGTTCGTCTGCGAGGAGCTGGGCGAGGGATTGGCGGGTCGGCGCTGAGGATTGTTGGATTTGGCGACGGGATTGCTGGGCTGCAGTGTTGTCGGCGGAGGAGTTGTGAGGGCCGTCGGAGGAGGGTGGGCGTAGGTAGGGGGAGAGGAAGAAGGAGTATTCCTGTGATTTGTTGATATGCCTTCTTTACAATTAGAGATTCTAAAGCTTACATTTTGAGGTGCGAGTAATGGTAGAGACAGCATCTTTGCGTTTGTGGTTGTTGGTTGCAGTTGCTGTTTTGTCCAAAAGATGGAGTGTTTTGACATGTGCTTTCCCCACTGTTTGGAGAGCCTCACACATCGTCATAATTCCGTCAAAGCACAACAATATTCATTCTCACATGAGGCACAGAGATTCGAGATTAACCTGAATTACGTTTCATTGACTTTGACTATCGGAGCAGCCTCCTCTATCTGCTCTCTTCCTCCTTTCGGTGTCAACGAGGCTATGCTCATCAATCTCTCTCCTTCTGCTGCCATCATCAGACCGTCATAGCCTCATGTACACTCCTTGTATGCCGCGAGGCCACTATGCAAAGCGAGCTTCGACCTAGGAAGAGTATCATCCCCCATCAAGTCATCAGTCTTGAGAGTAAACGCGTCGTGCTGGAGTCAATGGCTCGGGCATGTTTCAGCTCCGTGGCCTTCGTGTGTTGTTGTTACAAAGTTCATCGAAGAACTATTAGAAGATCATGCTCAGCGAAAGCTCTGGCTCTGGTTCTTGATCTCGTTGATCTGGCGAGATAGAGTAGAGACGACGCGCAGAGCAGGGTCCTGGACGTTGCTCTCGGCAATCGACATGTATGCTCCCTGCATGCGCTGCTGGAGAACGTCCATAATCTTGGGTGCTACCTCTCTGATCTCAGGGTCAGCGAGGTTGATGGTCGACAGGACGGTGCTGAGCCAAGAGAGACGCTCGTCGACGTGCTGCTCGAACGAGGAAGTCAAGGCAGCCGATACAGACAGCGACACCAGAGGGCTGAGTCTCTGCAGGTACTGGGGGTTGATGCGGACGAAGAGCTTGTCAAAGAGCTCGCCCTGGCGTTCAGACTGAAGCCACTGGATGGTTCCCTCCTCGTATCTACCCTGGGTCATCATGGCTGTTATGCCCTCCAACTCGGGGTCTTCAATCGAAGGCACAACATCACCTTCAGTAGAGACGGCAGAACGTGCCGAGTTTTCGCCTGCAATCTGGCGCTGAAGCTTGAGGATCTGCTCTTGGAAGGCTGACTGACCAGCAGCCATCTCGTGAATTGTCTTTGAAAGTCCGAGAACCAGGTCCGAGAGTTGCTCGATCTTAGCGTTATCCTTCTGACGCTGCACCTCGGCATCACGAAGCTGCTCGGCGAAGCGGCGCTCAACATCAGCAACTGCCTTCTTGGTTGAGGTCTGGGCGAGGGTTGTGAAGTTGGGAACAATCGAGTTGCGCAAAACAGTAGCGAAAGACTGCTCGATCTGAGGAGTAAGCTTGGAGGAGGTCTGCTCGGAAATGACGCGCTGGAGTTCCTTCTCCTGCAGGGCAGATGCGATAGCAGGAGCCAAAGAAGCTTTGAGCTCACCAGGGACGATCTTGGCGACATGCTGGGAGACTGCAGAAGCAAGCTTCTCGTTCAACAGGGTCGAACTAGTCTCGACGATAGCAGGAATGACGCTGCTGGTGATGTTGGTGGCGATGATCTTGTTGAGTGTCTTCTCAACATTATCGGTCAAAGTGCTGGACACAAGACGGAGCACAGCATCCTGCTTGGCGGCAGCAGCGGCGTCTTGGATACGCTTGTCATCATCGAGTCTGCGATACAGAGAGTCGATCTCTCTGGAAAGAACCTCACTAACAGCCTTGTTGATAGCCTCAGCATCAACGGGAGCGGTAGCTTCGGCAGCCTTGGTAGGTTTCTCGACAGGTGCAGGCGAAGGTGTGACAGCAGCTGTAGGTTCCTTAGCAGAAGGAGAGGCCTCGGTAGCAGAAACCTTGGGGCGAGCGGCGAGAGCGTATGAAGCAGGTGTGAGAATGGCAGGGTTGGTTGCAGCCTCGGCAGTGCTCTGTTCCGGTACGGACTTCTTCGACTTCTCGGCCTTGGAAGTACCGTTGATAACAGGCTCTTGTTTAGCAGCGGCCTTTGGAGTTGGTGCGACAGGTCTGGCGGACTCGGGCTTCTGGGGAGATGAAGGTGCGGCAGCCTTGGCCGACTTGGCGGGTGCCTCTGCAGTAGCATTGGGAGAGATGCTAGCGACTGAGATAAGACCAGATTCCTCGGCATCAACAGGGTGGAGGACCTTGTTGTCACGGCTCCAGCCCAAGTCCTCGTGCTTGATGTTCATGCAAGTGACGCCCCTAGAGTGCATAGCATAGAGCTCAAAGAGAACATCACTGGAAGCCTCAGAGGCGACAGGGGTGTGGAGCATGTCCACACTGCGAAGTTGGCCCTTTGAAGCAAAAGACAGCTCGCGGATACCGCTCATGATAGCGGTTGACTCAGGGCGAGGCAGGTTGGGATCCTGCTCAGCAAGCATAGTCGTGTACCTGGCCTGATCCATGCTAGGGATGTTGTAGCGAGGAGCCGACAGATGGATGAAGTAGATCGAGTTGCGAGTAGGGTGGCCAAGAGCGATGATGCCTGTCTTGGGGTGGTAGGAGATGCTGCAGATGGCATCAGAGTCTTTGTCGTGAGGGAAGTACAGCTCCTGAACGGGCTTGTTGAGACCAAGATCCCAGAGCTGAAGAATGTGGTTCTGCTTCAAACCAACAAGCAAATAGCGGAGAGCAACGCCCTTAACGCATGGCCTCTCCTTGTCAACGAACATGATGGAAGAAGGGGTTGCCTTCTCAGCAGGAAGGGTCGTGGTCAGAGTAAGAAGGGGGTCCTTGCGCTCAAGAGCAGGGCGCTTGCCAAGAGGAGTCGTTTCGCGGGCCTGTTGTGCCATGTCACGAATATCCCAGAACTTGATGCGTCCGCTCTTGTCCAGCGATGCCAACAGACTGTCGTCGCCGCTGAAGGCGAAGTCCTTACCAGCCTTGCCGGTTGAGATCTTCAAGCAGCGCTCTTGCAGATACTTGTCGTTGTCGACGACGCGAGTCTTCTTGTCGGTGTACTGGCTCTGGCGGGCCACGAAAGGTGAGATGATGTAGATGGACTTGCCTCTGGAGATGGCAAAGAAGTCTGCGTTACGCGAGCTCATCTTAGCTCTGGTCTTAACAGGGCTGCCAGAAGTGTTGTCGTCCTGAACAGGCACGGGGGGAAGCACAAAGCCTTGCGACTCAAGGTCCAGGTCGTCGAATGAATCGCCCTCGACCTTGTTGATGCTGGTCCAGAAAACAGAGCCGTTAACTCCGGTTGCGAGGACTGTTTCAATGTCCTTGTGGGCACCGCTAGCAGTGCAAATCTGGACGTTGAAGACACGCTCAGCAGCAGAGCGGAAGACTTGCTTGTCCTTGCCAGAGTCCTGGCGGATCACACGGAAACCGCCACTCTTAGACATGGCATACACAATGTGGTTGGGCGAAGCGGTGACGAGCGCACGGTCAATCTGCTCAAACTCCTTCTTCAGGCGAGCAATGTCCATGAGCGAGTCGGGACGCATGGCAGTAGCCTGGCTGTCCTTGTTGATGGTGATGGAGACGAAAGGTCTCATTGGGAAGTTGTAGACGCGAACAGCGTAGTCCTTGCTGTCCTTGCCAGATTCGTCGGCATCAGCGCTCTCCCAGCTGTCGGCAACCTCCTCGGGGGCCTTGGTCTGCTCTTTCGAGGCAGAAGATATGGCACCGTCGGCTTGGGCAAGTGCTTTTTCAACTTGCTTGTCGACCTTCTCGCCAACACCACTGAGGGCCTCGGACACGCTTTGATGAGCATCGGCCGAAGGCTGGGCAGGGCGAGGAGAAGGAGTTGGCGAGGGAAGGGAAGACGTGATCTTGCGGTTCTTTGCGTTAGGAGGACCGTTGTCGGTGTCTTCAGGTTGAGAGACGTCGCGCTGGTGCTTAGGACCCTCAGCCTTGGAAGCGGGCCTAGGCGACGAAGCAGTCATCTGCTCGAAGGGGTTGACGTATGTGAAGACGGGCTTCTTTGCGTGAGAAGGGCCTTCAAATGGAGTAGTCTCGCGAGATCCGACGCTGCCGAAGAGGCGAACAGAAGGGTCTTGAGGGTCAACAACGTCGGCCGAAGGAGTGGGCTCGTTGATGAAGGGTTCAGGAATTCGTGCGGGCTGCATGGCTGGAGACAAGGACTCAGCAGCGGCACCGTTTTTGGGACGGTTCAGAAGACCGAGCAGGAAGTTCTGAGCGTCTCCCAAAGGCTGCTGTGACTTTTGGTCGGGCTGAGGCGAAGGCATTGAGATACGCAGAGAAGAGGCGCTCGATGGCTTTTGGTGGAAGGAAGCGACCAGATCTTGGGCCGAGACAGAGCGAGACTGTTGCTGTGCAGGGTGAAGCTGAGGGCCCGGGCTCTGAGCACCAATGTTCTGCAGAGAGGCCAGCGGGCTCATAGCGCCGGCAAGCTGGCTGGAGTTGAACTTGAGCAAGTTCAAGAGATCGTTGGACTTTGAGTCACCCGGAGCAGGGGTGAGACTGGGACTCATGATAGCCGAAGGGTGTTGGGGGTTGGGAGTGTGGATGGGAGGGGAAAACAAAGGGCTTGAGACGGAAGGTTGCTGCGAGGCCCAGATCGAAGGGTGGTTTGCCTGTGAAGTCTGGTCGTTTGAAGAAGCAGGGCTTTTCAGCCTCGCAAATAGATCAGACAAGTCAGCCATCGTGAGAGAGGAAAGAAGAGGCGGCGGTGGTAGATGGATGAAAGGTTCGGGCGTAAGTGACAGAAGCTCGCGGTGGCGGTCGGTGGTGCGTGCGCAAGTGAAAGAGTGTTGTGTCAAGCTCAGCAGCTGCACGGATTCCAGAGCAAAGAGATGCGGTAGACAGGAGAGTGGACGGGGGGGTTGAGGTGTGCGGTGTGAGGTATGAGTGAAGTTGTTCTTGTCGACGTCGGGAGGCGGAATTGGAGCTCTGAAATCCCGTCGCGAAGAGCGAGCGACGAACGCGTCATCGAAAAGCTGCCACAAGTGCCAGATCCACTCGCTGCGTTCTTCTTGCTTCTCTCACCAACGACATTTACATCCTCACAAGAATGCACAACTGTGTATACATTGTTAATATACTCAAAAAGAGCTGATATGACAGTCGCTTGTACACGTGATTTCTTGTTTCTCAATCTGGTACGACTCGCTAACACGCGACAACACTAGCACTCAGAAGGGCGTCGTCAGTCGAGCAGAGTCGTCTCCCTCGAGGTTATCCATATACGTCTCCGCGCTGGATGAGGACGTATGCGCGCAGAGAACCCTGAGTCTCTTCAAGCTCAGTATACCAGCGTCAGAAGGCCTTGTAATATGCACCACGTATCGCAAGCCAGAAACGCCCACTCCTTTGCATGTGTGGCCTCACCTCGAAGGCTTGGGCATACAAATTCCTATTGTAAAGCAGCAGAGGACAATCAATACAGAGCTTCAAGCCAATGAAACAGACACTCTCACTGGAATATCTTTGTGGGTCGAAGGATACTCCGAATCGATCAGTAAAAGCTCCTTACTCGTTGCAGAAATTGCATCAATTTGTGTTCGCCGAAGCAGCAAGGTAGCCAGAAACTACACGATCTCGGATGCGACCCTCGTAGATGTAGATGAGACCGCCTCATGTCTCTCTTGGAAATTCAACAACCAAGCGTGGGATGCTGGTCCTGGGGATGATGGATCACCTTACAGTGATCTCACAGGACCTTTTGGCTTCTTCATGATCGAGATTGATGGGCGACAAGTGGGAAGAGTGTATGCGGTGGAATACATGTTACGAGGTGTCGGTGAGGACTCAGATGTTCGGATCGTAGGGGTGGGTTTTGACGGTGAGATCATATGCGTGTACACGGGCAGTCTGCGGAAGCGGCAACGCCGGGGATCAGCGGAGAGCTGGCAATTGGTTTGAACCTCCATTCGCAACCCGGGCAAATGTATGATGCACAGTCACTTGGAAGTAACGGGGGAGTTTCCATCGAAAAGCGTATCTTCGGACTCTTCTCTACTTCCGTACTAACGCTGCATTTCCTTAGTGAGCATTGCCTTTGTGGGAGTAAAGATCGTAAGATCGTAAGATAGGTATGCAAGTGTCACCGGATCGTGACTAGACTGTGGTTGGGTAAGTACCAGGTAGGTGGTGAGGTCGCAAGGAAGGTGCAATGCACTGGTCTTGGCTCGAACATCGATTGCCACTGCTGCCTATCTCAAATTCATCTTCACTTCTTCTCTCTTCTCTCTTCTTGTTTTTCGATCATCTTCAGATCGTCACCGTTCCCGCCTACTTCAACGCCAACAATGTAAGTCAAGTACTTCGCAGCCTTGTTCCCGTTTCCCTCTTTTTCAGCAGCGCTGGTCTCAAGTGTCAAGCAAAGCCTTCGCGGATTTCCATGGAAGTCACAGACAATCTTCGAAGACTGCCCATTGGCATTCGAAGCCGATTGCACTGATTTTGCTCAGTCAATCTTTCATGAGCACTGATTCAACTTACACATTTCTTCTCGCAAACTCTTCTTCTTCCCATCTATCGTTTCTCTACCCGTTACTGTGACAGAGAAATGCATTGCTGACTATTGACAGGCCTCATACAGACTACAAGGCCCGCGCCCGTACCGCCCGCGCTGAGGTCGAGGACCTCCAAGGTCAACTCCTCGCTGTGAAAGAAGCGGCCGCCGAGGTCCTCGACCTCAAAAGTAGACTCTCGGCCGCCGAAAATGCGCTCGAAGACGAGCGCAGAAACCGGTACGCCAACCAACGACTGTAGATTCCGTTGTCAAAGTATACCAACCCATATATATCTAGTGAAGAAGAACGTCTTTCCGCTGCCGCCGCGTAAGTATCCTACTGCTTGCAGATACTATCACGAGTACTAATGATTGCGTATAGCCTTCAACTCCAAATGGAGGCTCGTGCCGTGTAAGTGTTGCATCACTTACACATCTCATCACGCCTCCTAATGAGCTTGTATAGTCTACAACTCGAATTGGAGACTCTTGCTGCTTCGCAGCAAAAGTGAGTCTTTCCGTTAATAGAGTGATGAGCTAAGACTAATTTGTGGTGCTCGACATAGAACCTCTGACCGTGACCTGCTGCTCGGTCTTGTGTAAGTGCCACTCGCAGCAGTTTGTACGCTATGCATCGCAGACTAACCTATCGTAGCGTCTTGAATATTGTAGTTCTTTTGGTCATTCTCTTCGCTTTGTGGCGCTAGGTATGTGTTCAACCCTCGTAGTCTGTAGCATACTAACCACATCATCTTAGCCATATCATCACGTTTAGCTTTTTGTGGGAAGCATGCGATTGTGGTTATCAACAATTCAATTTTTCATCATGCCAAAAAGTATGCTTACAATCAAATGCAACGCTTCTAGCCAACAAAGAAAACAAAAGATGTGAAAAACGGAGTCAAACTCATACCTAAAAGACAATCCACCTAACACGCCAAACTTATCCTATCATTCCCATCTCTATCGTGTCGAAACCGGTAAACACAACAGACATCCAACCCAGAGAACAATACACGTGAAAGAAATGCTTTTCACCCAGCCTCTTCAACATCATCTCAAGCAGAGGAGGCATCGCATCACTCCTTTTCCCTATCCTTGTCCTTCCGCCTCAACCCAGTGAGACCCGGTATAAAGTCCTTGAGCCTCCTTTCTCTCTCTTCACGTTTCGCTTTCTCTTTCTTCTCCTTCTCACGTTCTTTTCTCTCCCTCTCACGCGCTAAGCTAGGCAATGCAGTGGTTGTATCGGTCTCGCTGCTAACAACACTACCGCTTAGACTGCCATCGCGAGGACGTTCTGTAGATCTGCGCTCGCGGTCGCGTTGAGGGAAATGTAGATTCAAAGATGCAGAAGTAGTGTCCCGGGGCAAGGGGCCAGTGGCGGTGCCTTCGCGCATGAACGCCGCGCCGATGTTGTTGGAATAGGAGCCCGAGGCTGAGACTGAAGCGGTGGAGGTGCCCAGCCGTTGCATATCGAAGCTAGTTTTGTCGAAGTGGCGGTTATTGGTGTCGTGGCTGAGGATACTGACAGCGGCTGTTTGAGCACCCCCATCGCGGTCTTCTTCCCAGGACGGTGGTGGGTGCCCTTCTGTGTCTGCGCTGTAGCGGCCGAGCCCGACGTTGCCGACGCTGAAGCCGCGGTCGCGTGATGAGTCTAGTTGAGCGGCTTGACTTACATCGTCGAAGGAATCGCGGGTTGGTACGTCGAGAGCATCGTCAATGCGAGCGCCATTCTCTAGCAGTGATGTATTTTGCAGTTGATCGATGAGCTCCTCCCAGCGGAAGCTGAGCGCAGAATTAGGACGCTCGGCGCGCTCGGCACGAGATAGACACTCCTTGGTCTGAGCATCGAGAGTTCTGCACATTCTGTGGAACGTCAGGAGATCGCCATCTTCTTTGCCAATCTGTGCTGCTAGCAACTCTGCTTCACTTCCGTTTGTGGTGCCATGTAGCCAGAGTTCGACCAAGCTTGCGATCTCACGACTTTGGTCAATGAGATATGGCAGACTGGGGAACCCTTCGCGGCTTGTCATCGGAAGTCGAGATTGGATAGCAAGAGGAGTTGAATATGAAGTAGGCTTGTGGCCAATCATGCCATCGGGAGCAGAGATTGAACAAATGTCGTTGATGAAGGTCTTGAATGCTTCCCGGTGATCTGTTAAGAAGACGTTCATGGGTTCCATCCAATGTTCTTTGCTTCCGAACGAGGCCATGTTAGCAAGACCTTGGAGCGACTTTGCGATCAGAGTAAATGTTCTTCGGGCGCGAGGTTTTGGATCGTCCTTCAACAGACCAAACAGCTTCGGGTTCAAAACAGCTGGGCAGAAGAAGCGCAGGAACAGGAAACCAGAAACACTGCTGTAGCTAACACTTCTCAGATAGTCGCCATATCTGTCTTCGGCGCAGGCCCTGATGTGTCTGAAGATAACTCTCAACTCCGAAGGTGCATTCCTGGCGCTGACTTTGATCGTGTTCCAGACCGATTTGGTGCAGTTTATCAGCCTGTCCCAGTTCTTCTTCAGGTCGTGTTGGTTGGTCACTCGGTTGGGATCAACTTCACAATCTGGGTCCTTCTCATTAATGTCTCTGATGATGGGACCAAGGCATTCAAGGAGGTATTCTTTGCCGACCCTACGCATGTGCGAGTCCAGAGACTTGGTGAGCAGGGTGTTCCCACGGAAGAGCAAGTTTGCTTCCAGTGTGGCGTTCTTGTTCATGTCGCGGACGAACAGCTCTCTTTCGCTCGCAGCAGTGACATTTGCGTCCGCCTCATTGTTGTTGTTCGCCATGCGACGGGTGAACCTCATACGAGACACGGGTGTCTCCTTGTGTACACCGTCGATCTCCTCTTCGACCAGAGCCATGATCCACTCGGTAACCTGGCCAGATACCTGGAAGATGTTCAGCAGCAGATCGGATAGCCGTCTCAGCTCTGTCGGGATCATCTGCGCGACCTGCAGGGTAAGCTCGTTCGAGAAGTTATGTAGCAAATCATTCAAAGGCTTGTAGTCCTTTGCCATAAGAATAACATTTTCTTCCGCGCGAGCCTTGATCAAAATCTCGCCAACATTCTCATCATGCTGGTTCATGACTGGCCACCACTTTTCGACCTCTTTGCTCGCTTCCAGTTCTTCGAGGTATATTTCAATCTTGCCGAGTGTTTGATCGTTTTGTACCGGCATGAATCCGGCAGAGCCTCCAGTTTTCTGCGAAGGGTCCAGCAGACCATAAGCTTCATGCACAAGTCGAAGTTCGTGTTGTTCGCGAGGGCTTGAAAGATCCGGTGGGCGACGCTTCAACAAGACGGAAGCAGAGGTAAGGACGGCGGGCAAGTCCAAGTAGTCAAATTCCTCGCGCCAGAAAGGGGCCATTGACTCATGTTTGATTTGTGTCTTGCCTCGGGTTTCACCGTCCAGGTGTATCTCAACATAGTAACCGTCCGAGAGCTCTGGCTTGCTTGCAGCATTGTTGTTATTATTGTTGTGGCGATTTGAATGGTGGTGGTTGAATTCTGCTAATGAACTCAGAGGAGCATGGGGTAGTTTGGCTTCAATTATGCGAACAGATAGAGCGCGCTCCATGCGGAACATTTCAATCTTTTCAGTGGCCATCAGATTATCGAAGGCAGATGATGAAGGGGTATCGGAAATAATAGCAGATTCGTCGGGGTGGCCGTTAGGTTTGGGTCCGTAGAGCTGAGGTACGGTGAAGGCTCTCAACAGAACGAACCAGACTTCATAGAGAACACGGGTCTCCATGGATAGATATATAGGTCGGATGGCCGTCGTGACAGTAGCGCCGGATGTGTATTGGGGATAGATGGCTATGCAAAAATCGTTATCCAAGACAGAAGGATCCAATCTTTGAACAGCGCTCCGAGAGAGCTGAGAAAGTTGTACCACAGAAAGCAGTGTCGAGCCACCATCGGCGTAGAGTTTGAGCTCTCCATTCTCTCGGAGGGTGCAGGACACACGCCTCCACCAATGTGAGCCATAGCTTTGGAAGCGCGAAGGCGAAGGCTTGAGCGATCTCGGTGTGCCGGCGTTTGTATATGATATGTTGCTATCCCAGTAGACCATGGGACCGACTTTAATGATGGGAGCTTCTTTTAGTGTCAGAGACATTTCAGAGTTGCGTCTGCTATCGGTCAAGGTGATGCCTTGCACGACAGGACTCTGAGGTTTTGCCATCCTGTTACTGAGGCCTCTGGGGCGAATTGGCTGCCAGCAGAGTAAGGCGGCGAACCATGAGTCAAAGTCTTTGCGATCTTTCAGACGGACATGCAATTGCAGAGTCGAGTTTGGCACCGAGATGTCAAGGTAAGGCATCTGAGTGTCATCGTCCATAGCAGTGCGTACCTGACAGCCGCGAAGATCGGGAATGAGTGTACGATTTTGTGGGGAGCTAACATCGGCCTCGCATAACAGACTTCCCGTGTCCTCTTGAATGTAGCAGTATGATTGAAGCCATGTCGCAGCAGCACCACGACGGAACCAGAGAGTGCCCGACATGCGGCCACACAGCGTCTTCATGAGGTGTAGGATTCGGCGGGCGCTCGAATTGGGCAAGGCACCAGATACGCTGGCGGCATCGGATACCGAGATGGGCGAGCGCGGGCGTCTCGAGGCAGACGACGACGTGGATTGTGAGGGATCGAAGGAGGATGACGAGACCTGTGTCGAAGTGCTTTCGCTTCCAGTGAGATGGACTGAGCCATGGCGCAGACGACTACCGGGTTGACGGACAGTACCAGGCGAGACGTCGCGTGAGGTGCCCTCTTCCAAAGTCCTCGTGCGGTTGCGACGGTTGGCCGAGGTGGAAGTGTACTGCATGCGATTGCGAGTGTTGTCAGTCGACTCACTGCGGGCAAGCAACAGCGAACGAGGACTGTCACGATCTCTCTTGAGACTGGTCCGTGGAGAAGAGCCCAGCACGTGGCCCTCGAGATTGAGAGCCGTCTCTTCCATGACCGAGTCGGGAGTGACGGTGCGGATGGTGTTGTCGCTGCGGGCAGATCGAGGCCCGGAAAAGTGCTGTTCGCGCACTTCAGATGGCGTCTGTATGATACTTTGTGGCATAGGCTGGGACTGTGACATTGCGGATCGTTCCTGGTTCAGATATTCGTCGTACAAGCTGGGCTGCTTTCGGCGGCGGCTCGACTGCTCTGACCATTTCTGGCGGGGGGCGGGTTCCATGTGAGCCCTCATGCTTTTTCCAGGTCGTCGTCGTCGGCGGTGGGCTCAGGCGTGCTGTGCGGGCCCCGCGCAATTGGCGAGGGGTGAAGCAACAGAAACCGTCAGCAGCGGCGCCTTGACGGATGCGATGCGGTCGTGGTCGATTGAGCGAGGCGACGCGCTACAGCAGACATGGGGCCACGATGCCTGCTGTGCGGAGCGGGTGTCCAGGTATATACGCTGAGTGGTCGGGGGGTTGGAGGGGGTCGTCGCTGGATGCACAGGCTACGAAGGGCACGCGCAATGTGTTGGCAGGACGGGGACAGTAACAGAGCAAGATGGGAGTCAGATGGATGCGTCGTCGTGGTTCGCAATGGTTGCTGTGCTGGCTGGCTCTCGGTGCTCAGTGCTCGACGGCGGTGCAGAAAGCCAACGGCGCTCGATCTGACTGCCAAAGCCCAATGCTACTAACTTACTCTACGAGGCTATCAGGACCGCAAAAACGTTCCCTCTCGTTCTCGCTTCTTGCCTTCCTACAACTCTGACCGCCGCGTCCACCTGCCGAGACCATATGACAAGGCAACCCCGATTAAGAAAGTTCAAATTGACAGTCTAGGGCGGCCTGATAAATGTGCCCCTACTCCTATATTGCCCTTGTCGCCTTGCTTGGAGCCGCAGCTTTCCTTCAACTCATCTGATTGGCCAGCCCGACAAAATAGGTCCAGAAGCTGAGACGCCTGCCCCTCGGTGCGAAACAAGACCGACGGGTCAACAACCACACGAGGCCACCCATCCATGCCGTTCGCGAAACACCTCGTATAAATGATTTGTTCTGCCAAACCAAAGACCTTTCTGGCAAGCCTCCACCGCCTCCTGCTCGAACGCCCTGCAGGTTTCTTGCACAACATGGTGCCTTCTGCCGTGTTTCAGGTACAGTGCGCCGTGCGCCTCTGCTCACCGTCATCCTTCCTAGGCAGCCAGCCAGTTTCCCATCTAGACGTCTTTTCAATCTCACATCATCCTCTGCTGTGAGCGCAATATTCTATGTATACACATTACAGGAACGAATCATGCGTATAGGTAACTGTCACGTTTCAGAGCATGTAACATTCAAAATTATGCTTCAGGGTAGTAAAAAGTATCGTCATAAGCATAATACCGCGCTTGGAAGCAGAGTGAAACAGAACAAAGAGATAAACTGAGAGAGCCAGCCCTTGAGCAATTCATAAACAAAAATGTGAGAAGTGGAAAGAGTCGGCGCATCATATTCGGATTGTTTCATCCGCTTCTTAGCATTCGTGAAAATGTGGTATTCTTCATCTGAAGCCTGGCTTCTCAAGACCGCCGTCTTCGAGACCTATCGAGCTTGCTGGATATGGGGCTATCTTGGTTCCCGTAAAGTCTCCACTGGCTGTCTTGCGCAGAGCCTGGCGCATTGTTTCGATTGTGAGTTCTCCGTGCTGCTGGTGCGAAGGACTGCCAACGGGGCTGCGTACTGGACTCATGTCAAAGCCCTTGACTGATGTCGGGTTGCTCCTAAGCGGTGGAGTCGTCACTTCTTGAGAGTATTGCGAGGACAATGGCGAGCGTGCAGGTGACGGTGAGCGAGGTAGTGGTGGAGAGTGCATCTGGTTCTGACTGAGAGTGCTGGCAGACAGCGGTGTATAATGCTGTAACGCGTCTTTTGATTCGGCCTGTTCTGCCTGGACGACATCGGCGAAGGAGATGAAGCTCAATCTGCGCACATCTGCAGGATCCAAAGCACCGTAGTTCGACGCGGCATCATCGTAATCCGGAGGGTGTGAGGCTACCGAGTGGAAGCTCTCGTGTTGCGAGTCTTGTGGTGAGACAGGCAGCTGTGCATCAGAGTGGAGAGCGGATGCTGTGCTATCTGCGACCTTCTCAGACGCAGGTTGATGAGCCGTATGAGTGACGATTTCAACCTGATCCGGATCTAGGTGGGTATCGGTGATGGCAAGAGAAGAAGCCTCGAGGACTGCGGGAATGTGGTCTTCGGTCTGGATGTGTGCGGGAATGGCAGGTGACAACTCGCTTGGTACAATCGATTCTTGAACACTGCGCTCGAAGATTTGCGAGTCGGCCAGAGTCGAGGTCGATTGACTCGAGGCCAGAGCGAAAGGGAGACGCGTCGGCGAGGCAGCGACAAAGCGATTGGGCGGAGGGGATGACGAGGTGAGGGGATACATGTTTGCTGGCGGAGCTGTCGGCTTGGACTGGGTCGCGTTGGGGTTCGCGTCGATGACGGTGTTGTCGGATGCCTTATCCTTTCTCTTGACCAAACCAAACAATCGTCGCTTGCTGGACTTTGCGAAATCGGATGTGGGCGATTGGGAGGATGCTGAGGGAGGGACGATGGGCGCAGTGTCAGATTGCGAACTGAATGTCGACGAGGGCGGAGAGTGGGCACGAGCGGACATGATGATTGCAGGCTGGGGGAGGCTTTCTTTTTGTTCAGGAAGTTGCGGCTATCAATCAAGGATAAGGCCCTGGCAAGTACTGAACCTTGATTTTGTAGACTGAGACCTGAGGGAAGGAACAAGAGAAACGTGCGCGTGTGCCCGACCGACCAGCAAGCCTCTTCTCAAAGCACGCAGCCTTGCTCACCACTGGTCAAATAAACGGCAATAATACGACCAAGGCCTCACAAGCGCCAAAGAGAGTCGTCATGCGCCCACATTGACCACTCCGCCCTCAGGGTCTTGTTCGTAATCTTTTTGCTTTGTCTAGCCCAAACACATCCTCGCCGAACACGTATGCAGGTACAACAGAGTGATGATAGACTGCGAACCGTCCTTCTGAAACACTGGCTTGCTGTGTTTCTTTCCAACTCTTCCCTTGTTGATGCCGTTCCAATCCACTTTCACATCGTTGCAGTCAGAGCGTGGCTTTTGTCACACACACACACACACACACACAATCCTCGTCATACCTGCCCCTCGGCATCCGTCCGCTCCGAGTGTCCCCATCACTGCCGGCTGCACGAAACACCTGGAGGCTGGAGCCTTGGACCCGTTCAAACTCTACCGCGTCCAAATCCGAGTTCCACTTCCCTTCGCAAGCACATCCCCCTAAGGAATCGGTACCACGTGCGTGTTTGGTCCTGGGTTTGACACATGACCCTAACGTGAAGCCTTCCACTTCCGTCAAGTTTCCAAAATTTCACTCGAGTCAGGGTGCAGTGCATTTGAACCACCTTCCTACTTCGTGTCTGAGAGATAGATGAGAGGGTGCTTTTCTGTAGATCTCGTCAAGCCCTTACCACACCTCTGTGTCAATCATTGGAGAGGGTGTGTCACGAGGAGACCCGAGATCGATATCAGCTCTCTGTGAACGCCTGGTAAGATACCAGCTATATTTATTGGTCGCATGCCATCCCAAAAACGTCGTTGTAGAATCGATAACAACGTGGAAAAGATATCACAAGGCATAGTCACTCTCAATTATTTTTCTTTTTTTCTTTTTTTCTTTTTGCCGTGAATCGAGAGGACGACCCTGACTCCAAATTACAAGACTCCATTACTACATTCTAATCGGTCTCCTTCAATCATCTCTCACATAGCAACATCGAGGCTAGCTCCTTATGTACCGCTGTGTCTATTTCTTGTATCGACAGTATATCTACCATGGTTGAGACCCCTTCTTGCGGTTTCTTCTCAAAACACACCCCAGCTTCTAAAATCTTGTCTCGCTTTCCGCGGGTCTCAATCGACAACCTCGCTTTGGAAAGATACAATATCTTCTCAACAGGTGCTCCGAAGAGAGTCCAGAGTATGCTGCATCTCAACGGAAGATGTACTGTTCCTCGAAAGTCCATCGTGCGACTTGTGTAGCTTCGTATACGTATTACATGCTTTTTAAAACACATGGTAACGAATCCATATCTACTCTACTCTCTCAAACCACCAAGAACTTACAAAACAGATCTAAGTCTACCCTCCAGCACCCTCGCCAAGTCTCCTCGCAATCTTGTCGCAAACACCTTATCAAAGAATGCAACACCCAGTTCCTGACTCGTATACCAACTGGCTCTATCCAGATTTCCCGACCCCAACATCACCAATTCTCCATCCACAATCGTGCACTTCAGATGACTTTGCTTCGGCTCTTTATCTCCTCTGCCAGGGAAAAAATACTCAATCTTCAATGTTCCCAACTTCGGCCTTCCAGCTTCGAGGTCAGAGGGGGTAGAGCGAAGGGTTTGGTACCTTGATATCAGTTTTGATATGCAAGCAGAGGTTGTGGTGCCTGCAGTAACCAATTGCTCCAATATCATCAGTTTTTCGCTGGTGACGATGTGGATATCAATACCGCGTTGTAGAGTGCTGAGGATGGCACTAAGCACCGGCGCAGCAGTGGTATTAGGCGTCTGGATATAGATCTCTCGTTCAGCAGAAGCAAGACTGCGCAAGAAAAATGTGTTGAGTGGTGTTGGTGGCGGCGCAGAAGATTCTTGCCACGGAAGCCGAAAATCTGGGTTTCTGTGGTGAGGCGAGGGGAGGAAGATTGTGGGTATATCCTTCGAGTCTAGTGAGTGGTGTAGTGGTAGTTGTCCTTGTTGCGGTTGTGGTTGAGATATCCTCGCAATCAAGTCTTCATGGCTAGAATCTCCAGAGCTGTTGACGAGTTCATCTCTGTCTTCCTGCTGAGCCCAGAACTCCCTCCAGAACTCGACGAAACAAGAAACCACTGGCCCAGTGAGAGTTACAGCACCTTCGAACCAGTCTTCCCAGCTCACATTGCAGGAAGGCAATACTGCTACCTTCCTATCCACAATGATAAACTTTGGATGCATGACTGAGAATGGCAAGAGAAAGATACTCTTGACTTGCATATCCAAGCCTTGCAACTGCTCCCGAGATGGAAGGCTCAATGTCGATTGCCATGATTCCGGTGGATAGATTTTGCCATTCCTGAGCAGCACCATGATTAGTATCGTGCAATTTGAGTAGTGAGAAAGTCGCAAACTCACAGGGTCTGCGGATGCAACACTTTCTGCAATACCCCCGACGACGAGAAACAAATCCTCACCCTCAGCTTCCTACCCCTACTTCTCCCCTTCTCTGACAACTTGACCAAAACCTCATTGATCAATTTCTGCGTTGCAGAAGAGGCCCAAAAGCACGTCACCAGAATGAGCTCCTCGTTCGCAGATTCCAAGAGTGGAAGTAAAGACGTATGAATCGATTCTCCAGTACCCAGATGCAGAGAGTGGAGGTTGGAGGTTGTGATTAGAGAGGAAGGGGAGTGGAGGAAGTAGTTTGGAGAAGAAGTTATGTTGCGATGAAAGCCAGCTTTGAGATCTGACAGCCAGGGTTGGAGGATGCTGGTGTGGCCTGGGATGCTCATGGTTGCTGGTGGGGTGTAGATGATGTCGTTGCGGTCTCGGCTATGTGAATCCAAGCGATTGATAGATTGGTATTGATATCGTGCTGGGTCACAATAATTGCGCGATAATCATGTCCTATATGAATATATGAATAAAATGAGTATTTGTATTGATTGGTGAGATTTGATACCAGTCAATTGTCAGTGTACACGGAAGTGGTGTTGATGGCTGTGAGGCTATGCTTCATGTGGAGGGCGGCGTTACCAAGGCCACATATTGCGAAGGTGTGTGTGGTGCGTGTGGCAGAAGATAAGTGCTTTGTATTTACAGCTAAGTGCTTCGTATATGCGATATAGTCGTAACTTTAGGGCACGTATGATACATGACCGCAGTAGCTAGAGATCAAATTCAGATAGATGACAACGCAATAAGACAGCTACACACACACATGTGGCAAGAGTGGTTTGAACATTTATCTTTTTGGCATGAAAAAAACCTACGAAACGAGTCTTTTTTCTCTGGTTGGACGAAACGCCGATTATACCCTGCACTCCGTCGAACCGACTCCATTCGTCCTCGCCATCCCAGCGTCACCTCGACAAACTTTTCTTCTTGTATAGTCGGGAACAATTGTTCGTGTAAAGCAGCAACATTGGAATGGTTCGCAAAACAGCAATATAACTTTTCAGTCAATCCTGTTTCTCCTCCTGACAGCACTGCCGAAACATCAAAGCATTTAAGCTCTCGACATGACGCCCCAGGCGCGGATCTTGTTGTCGGTGTAACCGGCGAAGAGGGTCTGGCCGTCGGCGGACCAGGCGAGCGAGACACACTCGGGCTCTCTGCTCTTCTTGCCAACCTCGACGTACTCGGGCTTGAGCTCGTCAACCTTGCTCTTCTTCTCGAGATCGAAGATGATGATGCTCGAGGCGGTGGCGGCGCACAACCAGTAGCGGTTGGGGGAGAAGACCAGGGCGTGGATCTCGTCACCGGCGTTGAGCGAGTACAGGTGCTTGCTCTCGTTCAGGTCCCAGAGCATGGTGGTACCGTCCTTGCCACCGGAAGCGCAAAGGGAACCGTCGGGGGAGATGGTGACGGTGTTGATGTAGCCGGTGTGACCGATGTGGTCAGTCTGGATGCGGCAAGTGGCGAGCTCCCAAACCTGTTCAATTCGTGTCAGCGCATTTGTTCATCAAGGTTGCTAGTCGTTGTGAAGGCTATGTGTTATGCGAAGGATCAGGGCAAATGGGTGAATAGTTGTCTCATGGCGGTAGATGGCCGCTCTGAAGTAGCAAATACATAATTGCAATACATCATGTCGAGGGAGGAGAATTGGCGAAGAGGGAAAAGAGCTGGTACGAACCTTGACGAGCTTGTCCCAACCAGCGGAGACGATGACGGGGTTCTGGGGGTTGGGGGAGAAGCGGACGCAGGAGACCCAGTCGGTGTGGCCCTTGTCGGTGATGGTGTACTTGCAGTCACCGAGGGTGTTCCACAGCTTGATGGTGCGGTCGCGGGAAGCGGAAACGATCTGGCGGTTGTCGGCCGAGAAGGAGACAGACAGAACGTCGTTGGTGTGGCCGACGAAGCGGCGGGTGGTCTGGCCGGTCGAGAGCTCCCACAGGCGGAGAGTCTTGTCCCAGGAAGAGGAAAGAGCGTAGGCACCGTCCGAGGAGATGACCTAGAAGCGGTCAGAGGCTTGTTATGTGAGTGTATAGGGTGGTGGTTCGGCGTACACAGTCGGAGACAATGTGCGAGTGACCGTGGAGGCTGCGCTTGGGGTAGCCGTATGAGGTCTCGTCGCGGGTCAAGTTCCAGATGATCAGGGTCTTGTCGCGCGAGGCGGACAGGAGCATGTTGGGGCTGAACACGAGGCAATCAGCATCTCTGCCTCTCTCTATCTCTTTCTGCAGGTTGTGTGTGCTCACTTCTCAAGCGAGGTAGCCAGGCTGGTGACCCAGCCGGAGTGGCCCTCGAGGGTGCCGCGAAGAACAAGTTGCTCGGCCATGTTGACTGATGGAGGATCGCTGCAGCTGGAATGTTAATGTGCGTGTTCGTGGCCGGTTGCGCGCGTGCTTGCTGACCTGACGGAGTGAGACGTGGGCGATTGACTGGCGCTTGCGAAGATCCGACAGGTAAAATTGATGCGAGGACGACGACCACAGCGTGCGGGTCGAAAATCCGTGCCGAGCTTCTAGCGAAATCAAAACTAGCGTCCACCACCCGCCAAGCAATTCGACCATCACTTCGACCATCTCTCGTTGAACTTGCTGCTCTGAGTGTTGACATTATGCATCAAGACAGCTGGAAAATTGTTTCAGAGACTACATGTGAAAGTCGAGTCGTCTCATTCTGCTCCTTCTGAGTGGAACAATGTACTGGATGCAAGCTGTGAAGGAAGTCACCTCCAAAGGCCTCGCCGCTCCGACGCCGAGACTACAAGTGCTCACTTCTTGAATAGAATAGGAAGGCACGCTACTCACACCTGGGCATCTACTTTCCTGTAGCACAAGGTTTGGTATTGACTTTTCTTTCTCAGTCTCCTATCTTAGACTTCTGTGTCTTCTGCTTTCCACGCCCTTCAAGGTAACAGGCTCTGTCCAGTTCACTGGCCTTTCTCCCAGTCTCCATGATCTCATTCTCGTATGGAGTTATCGATGATTGTCAGAACTTCCCATTTTTGTTCTCAAGATTCGTCAGAGCTTTCGTCCGTTTTGAACGTCTCAAACTCCTAGTTTTCAGCGTTCTCGTCCTTCGTTTCTGCCGTGTCCTTGACTTCGAGAGCCTCTTCCTCCCTTGTTTCCTCCTTATCGGGAACCTCTGCTTTCTTTTCTTCTTCAGCTCGGGCTGCTGCAGCAACTTCCTTGATCATCGCTCTCAGCGCAATCACTGCGCCAATGGCACATGCACTGCATCTCGCCCCTGAGAATCCATTGCCTTTGCATCCGGTGCATGCTAATTTACTGGTGTGCTACCATTAGCATGTGCCCAGCAGAAACAGAAGCAAAGCAGGAGCAAAGGATCACTTACGTTCTGGACACATGACCAGCGCACATTTTGCATGTGGAGATCTTGATGCCGTTGATGCATCCATGGCGAGGATCTTTTGTGCGTGCCAGAGCCACCCGGTGAGGAGCGAGAGGAGTTGCGAGAGTAGTGGTCGCAGTCGATAGAGTTGATACAGATGCTTTTGAAGCGATGCTTTGCATAGCAAAGAGCAGGTTTGGATTGGTTGCCATGGTTTGTGTAGATCTTGGTATCAGGTATGTGTATCGGATGGTGTTTATCGATGACTGTGGGTTGGTAAGAGATATTTATATAGTTCTTGGATTGGATGTGCAAATGATATAGTGGTTTCAGGCGCTGGCTTCGGACAAAAACTTGTGCGTCTCGTGCCTCATATGTAGGGGAAGTCACGATCTAGATGGAGAAATTTGCACGTGGATGGTCTACATGTGCAAGCATGCAACTTCACACATGCGGGCATGCGCTGACATGACATCTGCTTTCCGTTCTGATGTAACTTTACAACTCAATATCCAATCCTCTACTCTGCTCTTGCAACTCGGATATGATGAAAAACAAACGATAAGCATTGAAATTGATGTACATACACAAAATCCAGAGGTGAGCTCACTCCTCTATATAGATACCACCATATACCCCTTCCCCTTCTGAGAACGACCTTTGAGATTATCTCAGCCGACCAGTTACCAGATCCAAAAGTACTGTGCATCTTCACATTGTGTACGAGAGCACTTCTGCAGAATGAGAATGAAGTTTTTGCGAATTGTTAGGTAAATATGGATATCGACGCAGTGATCTCAATAAAGCAAACTACATAAACTGAGCAAGAAACATAGGAGAGAAAGATAAACAAATATTGGGTATAGGTCGGAACTTGCAAACAAAGGAAAACAAATGTGAGAGCTATGAACATCGCACAGAGAATAGAAAAGGAGTATAAAAAGATGAAGAAAGAAGAAAAGCACGAACGCGGACAGCTCTCTGCGGACTCTGCTCGCGTTCGGAAAGAATTGGGCAATTTGATAGCTTCAGCTCCGCTTGTATGTTGTGGTGAGAGCGGATGAGAGTGACAGAATCTAGCACATAGGAGGTAGGCGTCGATCATGGCATTTCGACTGGCGGAGGTGGCGGATACTGTATCTCGAATGTTGCCCCTTTGTGTGCGGAGAGCTTGTCTGTAGCTTCAAGCTCCGCGATGCTCTGAAGTGGTGGGCCTTCGGGATGATCGCCGCGTATTGTTGTTGCAGGCGTCGTGCTGTCTGCAAAACTGTGGTCGCTCATACTGCTGTGACTCCGTCGCATGTCGCTCACGCTGCTGTGGCTCCGGTGTACATCGCTCATACTGCTATGGCTTTGGGATGATCGTGGCGAGGTGATTGTCGGCGAGGTGACTCTGAGACCAAGTCCGACACCACTACCACTGACTCCACTGTTTCCCGTGAGAACCGACGCACGACGAAAGCCCTCTCTCTGCTTCTTGTCGTCTGCTAAGTCTGCCTTGACGACTAATCGGTCTACAAGCACGCCATGAGCTTTGTTCAGTGTCTTCTTGACGAAACCTGTGAGGAAGACGTTACAGCTCATGTCGACATCTTCGCGTAGGTATAGTCCTTCACGTGGTACACCGAGATTGCCGAGACCAAGTTCGATGACCTCGCGCTCTTCTCCTGGCTCATTGCCTCCAATACTCCATTTCTCCTTAATCTCGAGGCCAGCAGGAGCATAGACGTGAGTTTGGAGACCGCGCGGTAAATCGTGGAAACAGGCCTTGTAACTGACTTGGCCTTTGATGCCTGGCAGATATGTGATGCGATCTGTGAGTTCGTACCAGGTGCAGTGAAATTCATCCGGAGGCGCATTTGGTGGAGGCTTGGCTTTCGTATGATTGATGACCAGTGGATTCAATTCGATCATCTCGCTGTGTGAATGCAGCATCTCCACAGCTGTTTCTCGGCTGACTGTGGGGGGTAGTGGTGTCACCACTGTGTATATGCTTCTTTTCCAGAGAACCATGGCGGCTTGCGACGAATATTCCAGTCCAAAAGACAAAGTCTGAGATGTTTTGCCGATTATCTGATTTGACAGATGTAGGAGTTGAGAGGGCGGCGCTTAAGTGCAGGGCACAATGGCGGTCTTATTTATCAGGCACGCTTACGTGTGGCAGTCAGTATGCAAAGGATTTTAGCCAGTCTGTTTCCAGATACGGGCAGCGCTCAGCTTATCAACATCTCGGACTCTGCTCTAATAGATCGCCCAACGGTCAGCCAGCCGCACCCACCATCACTGACATGAGTGTCACTACAGTCAGACTCTTTTTGGGTTCCCCATGTCTCACCAGGAAATGGTCGGGATGGCGTTTCTTCCCCGTGTGCTAAAGTTTGTAACTTCCACACTCCTTCGACAGAATCGCGGACCGCTATCCTCACTCTGAGAATGTACAGTCATCTCTAGATCAGAGATATGTGTAAGGAGGTTCGACAAAGTAACGCATCCCAATTGATCCTTAGTCGTTTCTCGAGATTACTCTGTATCTCTACAGCTACACGCGTTACAAACTTTTTGCAGACGGAGAGTGGTAGAAGCCAATAGTGCCCGTGCTGCGTGGACAGTTTCGAGCCAATAGGGAGTGACGTAGAAAGCTTGGCTTTACTCTAAACACAGTGATCGTCACTACGGTGCGGTCATCAAGCTTGCAGACTCCTCTTTCCTGAGGCAGGAACGACTTTTCACGTCGCGTCCAATTCTTCCAAAAGTGTCATTGTTCTTGATTTCCGTCATTATAGGCGTTATCAGAGGCTTCTGCTTCCAACATTAACATCTACAGCTCGGCCTGTTCTCATCACTTGGCCTATCGTTTCAGTCAACAGTCCGCGGGGACGATCAACTGAATCGCAATTTGGAGGCTCAAAATCAACCATCTCACACTTCGCTAACATGGTCTGGGATCAGCTTGAACCTACTCCACCCCATCTTTCGTACCTGCTTATATCATCTTTCCTGATCGTATACTGCCTGTTCGCTACCTTTGTCAGGAACCGTCTTCACCTGTCTGAACCGCCGTTGGCACTTCTGGTTGGTATCCTTCTTGGACCACGAGTCCTTGGCTGGCTGAACCCAAATTACTGCACCCAACAAGGGTGTACTGGTGATGAAAGCGAGAGATGGGGTTGGGGTGATACCCAAGTTCAAGAGATCTCTCGAGTCATTCTCGGTGTTCAGGTCTTCACTGTTGGTGTTGGTCTGCCGAGATACTATGCTTCCAAGCACTGGAAGAGTGTGGGTATCTTACTGAGTAAGTAATTCTAACACTCCTTTCCGCGGCTGCCGCTGGCTCTTATACGTGATGATACATTATCTTGTCCGAATTTGCTTGAGACCTGGCTCAGACACATTCTCTCTATAGACCTTGTGCACTCCATTCC
Organism: Aureobasidium namibiae CBS 147.97; assembly: GCF_000721765.1. Lineage (NCBI taxonomy): Eukaryota > Fungi > Ascomycota > Dothideomycetes > Dothideales > Saccotheciaceae > Aureobasidium > Aureobasidium namibiae. The sequence continues at coordinate 795,137 of NW_013581207.1, forward strand.
ATCATCAGCTTTGCAACGTCTTCTCTGACACACACAAATCTCTGTCGGGGCTTCTGATCGTTCTCCAGATGTGCAGTCGATAGAGGAACAATAAGGCTAATCTCATCCCAGCAATCGTCATGACCTTTGGCTGGTTCGTCTGCTCCCTTTTCGCTGCCTTGATGTTCAAGGTAGATATCGCCACAGCTCTGGTCATCGCCGCCTGTTTGACGCCTACCGATCCTGTTCTGTCTTCCTCCATTCTGTCCAACAGTCAATTCAGCACCAGAGTACCCAAGCGCATCAAGGATATGTTGGCTGCAGAATCTGGTTGCAACGATGGAATCTCTTTCCCGTAAGTTTAGAACACCCGTGGACATGAGCTATGACTTACTCTTCTCGACAGTTTCCTATACATTGGACTGTACGCACTCATTCACGCTGCTCCCAAGACTGCTGTCAAAGAATACTTCCTCGTCACTATTCTCTGGCAATGCACCTTGGGTGTTGCAGTTGGTCTCGTCATCGGCACTATCTTCAACAGACTCTTGCGCTTCTCCGATAGTAGAGGCTACGTTGACCCTGCCGGTATGATCGTCTTCTATCTGCTTCTCGCAGTTTTCAGCGTCGGTGTAGGCAGCATCCTCGGCTCGGACGATTTCCTTGTAGCTTTTGGAGCCGGCTACGGCTTTGCTCGCGACGGCTGGTTCAGCAAGAAGGTCAAAGACGCCCATCTCCCAGATGTCACCGACCTTCTGCTCAACTCGGCCATGTTCATATATCTGGGCACCATCATGCCCTGGGAAGCATTCAAGGCTCGCGACATCACTCCTTACGTCACGCCACTGAGACTTTTCGGCTTTGCAGCCTTGGTTCTCTTGTTCCGCCGCATTCCCATCATGCTCGCAACCTACAAGTTCAACCCCGACATCCGCACATTCCGCGAAGCGCTCTTCTGCGGACACTTTGGACCCATGGGTCTAGGCGCCATTTTCCTCGCCATTGAAGCTCGTGCAACTCTCGAGACCGGCACTAGCGAGCCCTTGCCTCACCCTCCTAAGTTCTCACCACCTTATTCCGACCGCGAAAAGGCAGTTGAGATGCTGTGGCCTATTGTGTGCTTTGTGGTCATGTGCAGCACTTTTGTGCATGGGCTCAGTGTTTTGGGGTTGAGTCTTGCCAGCCACTTCCGCAGAAACGATGAGGAGAGGGCGCCGCTGTTGGCCGGAGAGACTGATCCGCTTGATGGTATGGAGCACGAGCATCCTGATGAGATGGATACGGATCATGAATCGGATTAGAGGTCATACGTCGATCTTTCGCAGTTTCTGTCACAGGAGAGAGGTAGCTAGCTGTGCTACACACGATGGACATTCTCTCTGCAGGGAATATATGGTAGACGTACAGTCGCTTACTAGATCAAGGTTAGTCAAGGACTCTACTTTGAGTCAAATATACATTCATAGCTACAGTGTCTTCCGAATTTCAAGCTGCTTGCAGACAAGAAGTAACACCGATATCATGATGACTATATATTCTCACAATGTTGGAAGAGAAAGCACCAATCTTTGGCGTTTTAGAGCGAGAAAAACGTGCTTGCGTGAGTCTTCATGTTGTGCTGCTTAATAATGAACACCGGTTTGGCTTCGAACTCTGTCTTTCCTACTACAAAAGCATCCTGCGATGATGAAAAGAAACAATGCCAACTTCAAGATCTTCAGTGCCGACACCACCAACCACATTGCAAGTTAAAAAGCACATGTGACCTGACGGGGTCTCCATCTCTTTTCTCCGATACAAAACACCTAACGACAGATACCCAGAAAGACCTGCATCTGAAGTTGAGATGACTGGATAGCCGAAAACGACCGAGACGGCTCCTTTGCCGAGATGGCTGGGAAGCACAGTGCTCCTCTCATTCCAACCATCTGGACACCGTGACCCAACTGTGTCGTACAGAACTTCTTCGCACATTGAGTTCATCAACCATTTCCTGCTCTGCGTCCTGCTCTTCTGCTTGATGCAAAGTTCTCTGCTCATGGATGTCGTGTCCATCATCGTCGTCAACCAAGGTTTCAAGGATGGTAGGAGGATGGTTTTCAATCATGGTACGTGTTTGTTGTTGAAAGATGGCAGAAGGTTGGTTCTCGACCGAGAGAGGGGGTTGGTTTTCTTGATCGAGTTCGTCTTCTGCGTCTTCTTCGAAAATGGTGGCGTGGGTGGGTGGGGCTGGACGCTGAGACATGGGTGCAGGATGTTGGCTTTGAGGACGAGGTTGCGATGGATTCGTGGTGGGGGAGTGGTGGCGGCGACGAGGGGGGAATAGACCGCAGCAGAGGGATCTCAAGCCTCCACTTCCTCTGCGCTGATGAGATTGTGCAGCTGAAGGCGTATGAGAAGGCCCGGTAGTAGTCGAGACAGAGGCAGCACCTGCAAAAAGCCTCCTGGAAACAGGCAGAGCAGGCGGAGGACTAGGCGTATCTTCTCTGACATGCACAATACTGCTTTCTGCATTACTTTCCACAAAGCTTCCCTCATCATCCTCATAGTTTTCACCAGTGACCAAAAATGGCTGCACCATAGCCATACTTCCGACGTTAGAGATCAAGACTCCACAGGAAGGACGAAAGTGTTGGAGGCTAGCGGGCCAATGAGTGGCTGGCGATGGAGACGAGGGAGGGAAATGGATTGGTGAGGAGGGAGGTGGTGGTGGTGGTGGCGATAAGGGGGGCACAAAGTGGCGCGTAGGCGGGTTTTGGCGGAGTGGATGGCGTGTCTGTTGCGGCTGTTAGTGAAGGACAGAGGAAGTAGCGAGAGCGCAGGAAGACACAAACCCAGCGTTCACTTGGTTCGCGAGTGAGAGGTGATGATGAGCGGACGTGGCTGCCTCTGAGAGTAGGTGTGCGTGTGCGTCCTTCTCGAGGGATAGGCGCCGGGTTATGGTCCTCTTCGGGGGCAGGCGACAGGTTGGGTCCCTCGTTCAAAGCTACAGGCGAAGGTGGCAGAGGTGGTAGGTTGGAAGTTGAGAGTGGCAGAGGTGGCAGGTCGGAGATTGAGGGCAGTGAAGCTGATGTTGTGATGGATGACGAAGAAGAGTGCAAAGTAGGAGAAACCAGAGGCGCCAGATACGATGCGACCATGCCATCTTCTGCTTCTGTGTTTTCTCCATGTTCAGAGCTCACTGCCAGGTCAGTCGTACTGGTACCTGAGACGAGAGCAGTCCAATCACCGATGCCACCAAGACTGACACCATATCTTCTGGTATCATGGCGGTAGTTCTCTCTACTGCCACCAAGTAGACGCCCAAGGTCCACACTTTGAGTGTTCCTGACCTCATGCTGAAAGCCATCCACATTGTATCCCGTATCACCAATAGGACCATATTGTTGGCCCCACAGATCGCTGAAACTGCTTCGTGGTATCTCAACATCCAGACGTGGTCGACTGGGATGATTGTAGATGTATGGTCCATGGTTGGGAACTTCGATCTCTCCTTGATCCACAATGGGTCGTGAGATTTTGGGTCTGTTCTCTCGATCGAAAGTAGGAGTCGGAGTGTCACGACCACGATGAGAGATGGTAAACAGATCGCTGAAACGGCGACCACGGCGTTTCTCGGCGCGAGTTGTGATGTTGGGATGCAAGCGCGGGCTCGGAGCGAGGTGTGGAGAGTCTGGGTCTGCGACGAAGGGTGATGGTTCAGGAGTTGCGGTGCGGTAACCAGAATCAGGATCGGAAGTGCTGTTGCTTTGGTTGTTTTGGTTGGACATTTCTTCGTAGGCTTGGAGATTGCGCCGAAATTCTGCTATGCGGCGGTCGGTATTATCATTTTCCATGTCCATCGTTAGACGGTACCGCTCCCTTGTTAGAGACATGGCGGCCCGGCGAGATAAAAGAGTGTTGGTTGCTACAGGGTGTTGTTGAAAAGCGCTTTGATGGACGGACAAGTCGGTTCGCGGACACCAGTTACCAGAGGAACGATCTCTCATCGAAAAGACATGTAAGAAGCAGCAAGAGTACAACGGGAAATTGCTGCGCAGTGAATGTCGCCAGGCTCGATGATATATGGGACGTGCGCAAGTGAACTGAGATACAGATTTAAACACGGACATGTGAAATCGGGAGCGGAAATTTATGGACGCGAGATGGGAGGGTGTACTTCAGACTTCCGATTGGCAGATAGAAGAAAGCAAGTCATGGAGAAAGACCAGATTCATGTAAGAAAGGGAGGATAGCTTAGCTAAAGAGAGGTACAGTATTGGTACAGTATTGGGACAGCACAACTCGTGGGTTCTGGATTGAGAACTGGACGTGGTCGGCATTGTTGGCAAGTCAATAGGTATGGCTGATCTTGACTACTGTCCGAGCGTGTTTGCTCTTTGCCTTCAGAGACAAAGGCACTCCAGTAACAACCAAGAGGTATAATGGAGCGTGACGTACGAGAGTATGATGTGTCGTCTGCGCATGAGCTCGGCAGGGGATATCTTGAACGCCATGTGCGGTGGCCGAGGTCTGCTCGCATATGGTGTCGCGATAGCCAAGACCACGAGAGAGCGAGGTGTGGTTATTGTGGGTATGCAGGTCATGCTGGCCATATTCATCTTGCGCCGGCTCTCTTCTTGTCCAGGATGTCCAGCCTGAGCTTCTCAGCGGCAACCTCGACCTCAATCATCTGACCAACACCAATCTTCCACTGCTGCTCCAGGGCTTCCAGTTCACCCTTACGAGCGGCCTGAGTATCTCTTCTTGCCTTATCGATGTGCTCAAGCTCGATCTTCCTTTGTGAGACGTCGCGCTCTGCGGCGCGCAGAATTCCTTCGAGCTGATCGTTGGAGATCAACCATGCGTTCTTGCCGTATGTTTCCAGTAGTGACAAGTTGACTTGGCGCGACTCTAGGTACTCTGATGATGCGTATGCTTGCTGAAGGGTTGCGCGCCATTGTTCGGCATCGTTTGTTGGAGGAGCATCCTGGGCTTCGTAGCGTGACAGGTCGATACCCTGCTCCTTCTCTGCTCCCGAGGACAATCGATGGTGCTCGGCTTGGACTAGGTCGCTGAAATTGATGGGGGTGCGTTCTGGTATTGAAGGGTGTAGTGTCGTCTTGTGGTCCTCAGGCAGTTCGGCGTGGATGAGAGCGCGTGCTAAACTGATCTCTTGCTCGGACGGCACCGCGTCAATGTCTGTCGCTTTCGTTAGCGCATTCCGTTTTCTAGATAGGGATTGACCCTTACAAGGCAGGTAATCTTGCGAGCTCTGTATCAAAGGCATTTTGATGGTTGTGTCGTGTTAGAAGAATTGACCTCTACCTCTGTTTGACGTGCAATCATCACCACGCCAAGAAACCCGACTTTGTCCAGCTCGAGTGTGAAGAGCTACGAAAGATGCATTTCACCACTCTCGCTCGCTCGTCACAAAGCCATCCTCTTCTACTTTACGAGATGAGGGGCTACGATGCTTTCTAGCAGTCCAAGACAAATTTCAGCAGGCAGGCTGGACAACCGTAACAATCAACCTCGACACAATCTCATGTCCGACACTTCGACTCTAGTCTCTTGGTGCTTCTACAGCTACCTATATTCAACACCATGGCGCGAGTTTCGACTCGTATCACACCTCTCCCCCCACAAGTGCTTGTTGTATGAGAAATCCTACTTTCTCGCAAGCCCAAGTCTCGGACACTACAGGTTACTGTTTACCACGACCAACCTTGACTCTTCCTCATATACTCCAGCACCGCCAGTCCACTCAGCAAGACAACTCTATCCCAATCACTGCCACCCTCAAACTCTTCAAAATCAAAGCTACCTCTTTTACTGCCAAACATGAAGTTGTGTGCAAACCTCGCAACCACGACCTGACTATCCCTCTCAACCATCTTCAGATGCAAGAAATCCATCTTCTTGCTCAATGTCGACTTGCTTTCAATCTCAGACGTACGCTTCCAATCAAACACCTTGCGTCCAATACCACCTCCAAGATCAATGCCAAGTTCAAAGCCTGATTGTTTGGCTATCTCGCGTATGTGAATGTCTTCCCAGACTACGCTGTCTGGAGAAGACACAGTGTCACCGAAACCGAGGTGAATAGGCGTACTCAGAGAGCTGAATGCAAAGTCGCAGGTACCGAGGATTTGTTGGCTAGACGTAGATGAAGATGGTGTTTGCAGGATTATGCCGTGGCGACCGGGTTTCACTGATCGCATGTCTATTGTCGTGAAGGAGAGGTCGACTTCGTAGGCTGCTGTGCCATTGCTGTCTCTGAGTTCTGCCTTTGTGCGTTTGAGGTTTGTGGTCACTAGTTCGTATGATTTGACGGGAGACATGGTGGGATTATCTCGTATGCGATATAATATGACCGGGTTGGTTTCGATTGACTGTTGACAAGTTGGAGTGGCGGACGAAGTATGAGAATGATGGCATACGTCGGCAAGTGTCTGTTATATGTCACTGCCTGTGGATGCTCCAAGACAAAGAGGTTGGTGGATCGCCAGACCAGTACTTGGCAAAGGATTCAGGGTGACGATGACCATACCAGTTCGTACGTATGCGCTTCATTGAATAAACTATGCGTTGTGGATATATATGGAATGCAGTTGTCATTCTACCGCGGCGTGATCTGATGAATGCCTATAAGGATGAAGACTCGATTATCAGCAATGCACCCGGGCGAAGCCCGGCGCGATTAAACTATGAAGAGCAGATACTACACTTGATCTAAGCCAAAAGGCGAGAGACTTGAGGAGGGAAAGAGGGGCGAGGGATTCGCCCTTCAACAACTTGAACATATTGTACATACTGAAAATGAGACTTGGTTGAGCTCATGATGTGTCTGTCAGATATCGCTATCATTTCATTGATCTGTTTCCTTGTTGCTGTCGAGATATCTCGTTTTTGATTCTTGATCAGGGTCAACCCCCCAACGTCCCCAGGCTTCAAGCAGATATGGAAGCCTTAACCTCACTCACCCACCAGCCATCCCAGCCTCCTCCTTCACTCTTCCGTTTGCTCACTCATCAAACCGCTTACATAAGCACCTTATGTAATTAGTCTCAGTCCCTCTCACTATAAATTCTTCCTCCTCCTCGCCCTCCTCTCCTCTCTTTCAAGTCTCTTGCCTTTTGGCTTAGATCAAGTGTAGTATCTGTTCTTCATAGTTTAATCGCTGTGACCGGTCTACGGACCGTCAATAATGATTATTCTTATTTTTGGAACTCGCTTTCAGACCTCTGAGCTTGCTCACGTCTGTTGGCACAGTGTCGCTCGTATTGCACTACCTCGAGCTGACGCGAATATTTCCTTTTCATTGATACTTTGGCTTTGATAAGCTGATGATTGAAGAAGAGTTTGTGATTTTTGTCTTGATGACGGTGTTGATGGTTGTTGTGATGGGAAAGTGATGTAGTTGAGGTCGCGCGCGTGGTTGGTGCAGAGATTTTTTGTGTTGCGCCACGGACGTGTCAGTCTGTTTATTCTACGTCGTCTGTCATTGATTCAACATCTGTGTACGAGCGGGCATTCATTTCCATTAGCTTGTATGCGATGTTGTCACTGTATGGCTCAGTGGCTCGTTGAAGGAGGATCATGATTTCCATCAAAAATTATTCACTACTTGCTGCTGTGAGGCTGGAGCCGCTCAGATGATATGCTAAACACCCGAAAGTAACCATTAACATGCTACGCTGAAGCAAGAACAAAATCCAAATGCCTGCCATTGCCTCCAGAGTGGAGATGTCGTCTCATTATAGTCATAAACCATCAAGTCGTGTCGTTCGTGCTTTCCTGTTGTTCCTTCACTGCCATCCAGCCCTTTTCCTGCATGACACCTTATTTCCCATCAGACGCCTTCCCTCCTCACGACTTCCTGGACGATGGCGCACGACTCAAGTGCCTATGCTCGCGATGTTCTCGATGTTCGCGGTGCTCCCGATGCTCCTTATATTCCCGACCTTGCTCTTGCCCCTCAGCTCCACCACGAGCAGCATGCCTCGTACTCCCCGATGACCTCGTATGCGCCCGAGAAGTCTGACTTGCACTCTTCAAATACCTCCCCTCTCGTCCCGCAACCGTGGCGATTGTCACCTCCACCATACCAGGTTCATCAACTGCTCTGAACATAACTTCACGATCTCCCATGTCGCCACTGAGCTGGATCCTGGTATCTTCTGCTGCAGCGATGGGCATGATGAGTTTGACGCTTCCTTCTGCGCCGCGGTGCCGTGATGAGGTTTCGCTCATGCTGTGTTGGCTACGACGGTGGCTGTGATTGCTTCGCGTGCTGTGAGGTCCGCTGGGCAGCTGGCGGAGCGTCTCTGCAGTGACTCTTTCTTCGGGGTGGCCGCGGGCTCGGTCCATATAGTCGTTGGCCGCGTAGATGTGGCCGTCGTGGTCTCCGTGATGGTCGTAATGAACGAAGCTGGGCCGTTGAGGGTCGGAGGCTGAGGTATGCTGGGTCCAGGTTGTTGTGTTGGAGCCCCTTCTGCCGCCTGGGTATGATCGCCGGTCGTCGTACTCTGGGTATTCAGTACGGGGGTACCGATATTCAGCAGGTTTGAATGAATCAGTGCGACGATAGCCATATGCTGATTCTGCTGGGTAGTCCGACCTCGATCTCGTATGGCCACTCCGATGTATTTGCTGAACCGCCGACGCGGTGTTACGCTGGAAAGTTTGTGGTCTCCTTGGTTGCTCAAAGTAATGAGGACTGTCCGGTAATGATTCGGAGGAGTAAGAGTCTGAGTCAAAACCTCCTGGTACGTGTCGCGGCTCGGTAGGTAAAGTCCGAGCCGAGAAATGTTCATCATCGTCTGGCGAGAAAGGAGATGAGGAGGCATCGACTGTATCGTATGTCGATATTTTGGAAGAGAACTTTGGTACTGAGCTCGACGTCTTTGCTCTTTCCGGATGATGAACCGCTGGTCTGGTTGGTAGTCTTGTGGATGAGGCAGGCCCTCCAACGCTAGGTAGAGATGGTGGCATGGAGACGCTGGAGGGAGCATACATGCTGGGATGAGGTGGAGGTGGCATTGTGGAAAATCTTGGATCGACAATTGGTATCATCTGCGGAGGACGTCCTCCTGTTGGATGACCACCAGTCGCGAACATCGGCCTCATCCCCAGCGGTGGCATATGTCCTGGCGGTATGACGCCCGGCGGTGGAGGACCTTGGCGGATGACCAATGGTGGACCATGAGAAGGCCTTGTGGGAAATGTGTGGGCACGATGGTCCTGTTGGAGGGGGTTGGGTCCTGGTCTCGAACCATGTTGGGATGCAATCATACAGTCCCTACAAGGACAAGGTCCTTGAGGAGGACGACTCTCGCGAGGCTGTCTCTCTGGGCTTCGCGGCCTATGCTCCTTTGGAATCTTCCGGGGACTACGTGGAGGAGGAGCTTGACTAGATCTCCTTGATTGGTGCGACTTTCTGGCTCCTGGTTCAGAGCTCACCTCATCCTTGGCTCCAGCTCGAGTCGCAAGGTCCTCGGGCTGTCGCGAAGGGACATTTTTTACCTCGGGAGGAGAAGGAGCTTCGGGTTGTCCAGCATCACCGGCTGGCCGTGTTTTGCTTGGTGAGCTCGGTCTCGTGTTCGAAGTCTTGCGGCTCCTCTTGGACGCGGAGTTGGAAGCCGGTTTGGACGCACTGGAGTCACCCCTTTCATCATATGAGTCTGCACCGTCCTCGACAAAAGGTGCTGGTGGATGCTTGCTAACAGGATCTGTGTCCGCCATGGTGCGGTGTAGACTGCTAGGGTTGCTCAATGACTCGCGTCAATACTCGGCAGGAGAGGCGGTGGACCGATCAAGTGCTAGGAAGTATTTCTTAGGATGCGGTCAGGCATCAAACGCGGGGGTGAGCAAGTGCAGTAAGTATAGAGCGTCCCTTTATCGCGAGATACGATAGGCGAAGTTTCTCGGTATGGTCGCAAGGCTTGAAGAAAAGTCAGACATTGCGGCAAGAGCAGAGACATGCAGAAGAAAGAAAGATTGACATTGTTCTGGCAAACAGCAAGAAAGAAAAAAAAGGAGATGACTGTTCAGAAAACCAGGCAAACGCACAGCGAACGTGGGCCCAAAACTGCTGGCGAATGGCGTTTGCACATGCAGATTCGGCTAATACGACCGGTCAGCGATGGAAGACGACTGGTTCCAGACAATGCAGTATAGAGGCAATCTCCCGTAGGCAGATTGAGGGATAGTCTGCAGCCCGAAGACGCAAGAAGTGTTCTTGTGATCTGGGAGCTGGGTTCGTAGGGCTGCAATGCAGAAAGGAAGATAGATATTGGGCATCAGCAACCGGGTCATTGCCGGTTTATATATCGCCTTGTCGGCCGCATGAGGAATGTGACCTGGAGTACCTGTGGCTACAGTACAGTCTGTCAACCACTGTCAGCTCCTTTTGCCCATGATTCTAGGACGTATCCTGGATGTGAGAGGAAACGACACAGTTCGTTGACTGGCGGGCATGTCGAAAGGGTGTGCGATGCGGAGCTTAGATTGGCCAATGCAGGCGATCGACTGTGCGGGAGCCCACCGCTGCCACAACAGTCCCACATGTTCTCTGCTTCGCTGTCCCATCAATCCGGTTTGTACAGGAGCGAGATAGCACGCGCAGAATCGAAGCATTGCTCAAGTCGAACCTGATGTTTTTCTTGTGAGAACGGCACCACCCCACAAGTCGTCCGGTTCCAGCAATGATTCGCGTACCCTGCCTGACGACATCAAGCATGCAAGCTTCATAGTGCTTGGGGCCGATACACTTATTCTCCGAACCTAGCATCCCGGACATCGATGTAATGTTTTCGGACAGTCGTCAGCATGGACGACGTATATGCTGTTGGGTCTCGACGGCCGGTTTGTTCTTTGACATTCAGTCGCTCGATATCGAAGCCTGGCTACCACAAACAGCTTGCTTCTTGACACCATCACCTCCTTGATACCCGTACAAACGCACCAAATTCTACAGCCAACCGGATCATAGCATTTCGATTGACAAGTCGTCTTCTGCACAATGCCTCACTTAGAGGAGAAGATTCGCATTGCGATTGCTGGCGGAGGCATCGGAGGTCTCTGTCTCGCAGTCGGCCTCATGGATAAGCCCAGCTTGGACGTACACATTTATGAAGGCGTACCCAAGTATACCGACATTGGTGCCGGACTTGCGTTGCACAAGAACGCCATCACCGCCATGGACCTGATCCACCCCGCAATTAAAAAGACATACTTCGCCAAGGCTCTCACTATGGCTGGCGAGGCAGACGAGGAGATGGTCACTGAAGTTACCCTTGTTAGCGGACCAAACACTGGAGAAGTGGTCGCCGAGCTGGGTAGAGCAAAAGGCCGCAGAACAGTAGCCAGATCGGACTTGCTCGACGGACTACTGGCCTTGTTGCCTAAGGACCGCGTCTCTTTTGGCAAGAAACTCGACAGTATTGAGGAAGATCATGCCAGTGGCAAAGTGACACTCACATTCAAGGATGGTACGACAGCAGAGGCTGATTGCCTGCTCGGCGCGGATGGTGTACACAGTGGCACTCGCAAACACATCCTCGGACCGGATCACCCAGCCGTACCGCCGATCAACCCTGATGGCTGGAGAGTACACTCACGTCAAGTGCCCATGGAGCTTGCAATGAAGACGATCGATTCCAAGTGGAGGCGAACCGTACCCATTCTCTGCGGCAAGGAAGGTCACGTCAACATGATGCCTCTTCACATGGGAAAGGTATTGAGCATCATCTGTGTGACACGTACCGGTATTGCCAGTGATGGCAGTCTCGCACCTTTCGAAAAGGAGCGTTTTGCAGATTACCGCGAGGATGCAAAAGCGGCTGTCGAGGTAAGTCATCAGCACGATTTCTGTAACAGACGAGCTTTGTATTGACTGGGTTGCCAACAGCTGGTTGCCGAAGACCCCGCTATAACCTGGGAGCTCCAACAACACGAACCCGCACCCTACTATAACCGCTGCAACATTGCCGTCATCGGAGATGCAGCACACGCATGCATGCCTTTTGTCGGCCAAGGAGCAGCCCAAGCCATCGAAGACGCCGCGGTCCTCTCCGCCCTGTTCCATCGCCTAGAATCTTCATCACAAATCGAGAAGGTACTCAAAGCCTACGATCAAGTCCGCAGACCTCGCGCACAAGCCGTTGTCACCATGGGCTGTGACTTCGGCCGCTTATACGACTTTGCTCTGCCGGGTGTCGAGGATGATCCAGTCAAGATGAAGCAATTTATGGGAAAAGCGGCGGCGTTTACCAATAATGCCGATTTGGCAAAGCAGAATCAGGATGCTTTAGATGCGTTCGAGGCTCTGTTGTAGAGTGTAGTGTATGTCTTAGCTTGATATGCACGACATCCAGTGATCGACTGGCTCGAGGGAAGATGTCGGGGCTTGGGCTGTGTGTTGGCTAGAGCGGTACTCTAACAGAGGTATTTTCATGCTCATAGATCATGATCCTTATCAATGATACTCATTATGATATCCCACCGCGTATGCGAGTCGATCTTCGTGACAAGACTATAGAACCAAGCGCAGTGAACCATTCAGTACTTGTGTCTTGTTCAACGGTTACACTGCTTGGGCTCTTTAAAGTAGTGCAAGACTCGAGATATGCCACTACCTTATCTATACATGTCGAGCTCTTGTACTCCTGTCACACATTCCATCTTTCCGATTGCGGAAAGGAGTATGAGCATTTCGCACCTAGACAAGATCATATATCGGCATCACCACCAATCATCACTTGCGTTGATCATTATTTCAGCATCATCGTCACAAAGAATTACGACCACAACCAATATTATGCCGTAACGCCATCCCATCATCTCCACTATCTTCTCCTATAACATAACGAAAAACACGCAATGGCATGATTGATTGGTCTGTGTGCTTTCCTGCCAACTCACACCATTGTATACCGTTGATCTATTTCACCGCTTCTTTGCTGCACCCCGCTTTTGCTCTCAAGCCACCAGTCACACAAACAGTCTCGCACCGTCCTCGCTGCTATACCGGCGTTTCTTGTCTCCTATCTAGCAAACTTACAAACGTTCAGAAGGACCGCACTTCTCGGTGACATAGGCTCCCTCGGCAGACAAGACCAGTGGGGGTTTGATTAGTCTCATCCTCTCCTTTATGGGGCGAGAGGGGCAAAGCATGACCCTTTACCCTGCGTTCCTCCTGCTCGCTAGAGGAGCGAAGAGTCAAACTCCTTGAACGTCTGTCTATCACTCCTCGAACGTCTTTACCATAGAAACCTCAAACACAAACCCTCAACGCCATGTTTCAGAGACACCCCAGCCGTTTGCAAGGATCACTCCTTCGAAACTCTCCTTGCTTGCCCAAACAACCTGGGGAAGAGGGGGAAGGGCAAGTACATGCGGGGTAAAGTCGCAGCATAAACAAACTGCCTATTCTAGCCATTCCGTCCCCATCCGCAATCTATACCGTCATGGCGACATGTCCCCTCTGAGTATAGAAAAGGCTTGGAAGAATAGTCACAAAAGGCGGAAGGAGGAAGGACAGTTTCAGGCCTCCCATATATTCTTTCTAGAACAAAACAAACGCTTTGTTGTTTTGCTCCCGTCCGGCGGCCTGACACGGGAAGAAGAGCCATAGAACGGGAAGAAGGAGGCAGGTATGGGATGCCTCAAACTCTTTCCATGACGTCGTGCCGTGCACGACTCTGGTAACTTCTTGACAGCAGGGGAGGCCTGAACTTGAGTATCTTCTATGTTTGACTCATACTTTTATCTCCGAGTCATTCTTGTCGGGCAGGGAGGGGTCGGAGGCTAGGGAGGTTTGAGTGATGTTGGTATACTCGAATGTGCCTCGCTGGAAACAGATAGTGGAAGAGAAACTCGTGAGGGACTTGTGTACACGCCTCGCTGGAAGGAGTGTTGCGAGAGACTGATGTACATGCGACGAGGAAAAGACCCAAAAGTCACTCGCCGATCATCACATGCGAGATACATCACATTGCGACGAGAAGTCACATCAAAAGAGGCAAATAGATATGAGAGGGAGAGGCAAAAGTATACGAAGAGAGAAAATAGGCGCAAAAGAAATCAAGCGTGAGCTCTTGAGTATATTTTCTGTGCCGACACCTTTGCCAGCCATATGCATGAAACAGAAAAACCCCTCATGTATGTATAGTTCTGTCGGTAAGCAAAGAAAAAAGAAAAAAGAAAAAAGCCATTCGCATGCAAAACATTTCATCCGTAGACCGCATTCGCCGTAAACTATAAAAACAGATGCTAGAAAAACAAGAAAACATGAGAGCTTTGGGTATAGATCAGAAAAAGCGAGAGTTTCAAGGAAAAGACCAAACGCCGTAGAAACAAGACCATAGAAGCGAGTGGAAACATGCAAAAGAAGCAGACCAGAAACTCCGAGATGCAAGGCGTAAAAGCAAAGACCGAACGATAGCAAGAGACAGCGTGAGTTCGTGACGGAAAGAGAGAAATCGTTCATTCAGAAATCGGTCATGTCGCAATCTTTCGTCATATGAAAGCCATTCATCGTGATAAGGAAAAGCACAGAGAGCAAGGATCATCGACTAGATCTTCTCCCCCTCGTCTCATTTCTCAATTGCTCGAGGATTTCATCATGCTCACTCACAGTCCAAAGATGAGGTGATGGTGCCACGAAAGAATGGGGTCTACCACTCAAAGTCCTGAACCTCTTGTATCTAGGACGTTGAAGTTTGGGACGATGTGTTCGTGAAGGTGCAGTGACAGGTCTGTCTTGTTCATCGAGGTGAAAGTTGTTCTTGCGGCGCAGGATACGGCTGCGTCGGCGATCTGCCTCCCAGCCATCTGCTTCTTCCTCATCTTCCTCGTGGATGATATCTTTTAGTGTTGTTAAGTGTGGGCGGCGAGTAGGTGGCGAAGACGAAGGTGATCCAAAGCCCTCGAGGTCGTCGATAATGAGTTCAGGCAGCTGATCTTCTGACGGCGGTGTCCTAGGCGGTGTCTGTTGTGACTTTTGCGGCGACGGCGAGCGGCGTGCCGACAAGAAGTCGCCCCATTTCTGCTCCAATCTGACACGGAATGTCGTTCGCTTTTGCTCCACTTCCTCGTCGAAGGGTGTATCGATGCCAGCGTTGTAGTCGAGGCCGTCAAACGGATCATCTTCATCGAGTACAGGAGATAGGAAGTGTGAGAAGGGGTCTTCGTCTATATCGTCCGTCACGGGTGATGACGGGCTCTTGTTATTGCTCTTCGACATGTTGGTTGTGATTGATTGGATATTGGGCCATGTTGTACGGCGGAGCTGCTTTTGTGCTGCGGTAGAGGTGGACATCAAGGTGATGTGTAGGCAGCAACCAGGCAGCGTTGATGAGGTGATGTGGTTTTTAAGGTGTGGTAGACGTTGAAGGTGTGCAGTAGTAGGCTGGTGTAGGCAGCAGAGGTGAGGATGGGTAGGCTGTGCTATGACTGAAATGACAGACTCGTGCAACAAGAAAGAGTCACCAAAGAGACAGAAAAAACTAGAAGATCAGGACTCCCACAGACGACGTAGCGTATGACCAAGAATACGCAAAGACTCGAGGATCTTCAGCGGGACTTGGTTAATATAAAATGGCGTATACGAGCAGAGATGTGGATGGGAGCCAGAGCGTGGGAGGAGGGGCAACCGCAAGGATCGAATAGCATATATGAATGATTACCAGTTATCAAGTGAAACGGTCATCTAGGAAATGGCCTGGAAATAGGCACAACGGCTCTCCCTCTCACCGCTCACGCGAACGAGTAGATCGACCAAGGACCGCTGCAAAGACCAAGCGTCTAGCCGGCACATGATGGCGCCCGGACGTTGGGAATAATGGTCGCGATATGGCGGACACGGCCCCCTCTGCCTCTTGATGCGTCAAAAGTGCCAGAGGGTAGATCATCAGACGGGGGGTTGAGGGCAGGGAGTCATGCCGTACGCGACTCGAGCAACGCGCCGTCTGACTCTTGGCTCCTCGTGTATCTGCGCCGCGTCAAGCTTGATTGTGATGATCATGATGATCTTGATGGCGAAGCAAAAAAACGCAAAGAGATTACATGCATGAATGGCAGAGCTGCAAGCACGGAGGTACAGCACAAAGATACCGGAAGAAGCATGAATTGACGACGGGACGGACAGATCAAAAAGAAAGAGCATCGCTTCAAGGAAAGGAAGGAAACAAGAATACAAGAAGAGTCAAGCATGGTCAACGCCAGCCAGCCAGCCAGCCTCGTGATAAATTAAAAGGTCCAGCACGCCTTGAAATCTCCCATTTGCCCTTTAGGGCCGGACCGCAACGCAAGAATACGGAAACGAGGAAAACGGCATCATCAACACCAGTCTCCGTAGTAGCAACATGACTGGGCAAAGAGGTCCTTCTAGACGATATGAATGATTCGTCTTGGTCCTGAGATGCACACCGGTGCCTGGCTGGGCAGCGGCCTACACACCCTCTTTCGCTCAAAAGCGTGCACAACATCCATCCGCATGACTTGTGTCCCAGCAGCAAAAAAAATGACCAAGAAATGCGATAGGGCATTCCGTATTGTCTTCGTGATGAGTGTGTGCAGCATCCTTGATTCGCGCGAACGGTGCAAATGCATTTTGGCCTTTCTCATATCATCTCCCTGATTCGTACAGCCGCATACCGATCCAAGCCTCTTTTCCCTTCGATCTGCAGGTCTCTCTTACGCAAGCCATAGTGACTGGCTTATCAAAAGTACGCAGCAATAGACAAAGTATAACAGATTGGCTGGCAATTGCATGATTTACTTTGCAGCGGTGTGTCAAGACTAAAAGGCTTTTGCATGACGCTTGGCTGGCGGCTTGCCGGTGATTGCGATTCGTGTTCAGCTTTTTGCGGAGAAGACGAGACGGAGGAGCAGAAGGAGGAGATGGAACATCTTTGCAGATCACCGTCAACAACTCTCTGACCTGCATGCAGGGTCTCGGCGGCGCTGCTGCTGCTGCTTCTCCCCTTTAACCGTTGAGTTGTTTCATACCGTGTCGCCCGCTGGACACAGCTCGAGGCTCTCTTTGACTGTTGTTGCCGGTGCATCAACAGGCAGTCAGCACCGTTGTTGATCACAGCGACGTTTTTTCCGAACAGATGCGATCGTGATTTGCATTTCCTTGGTTTATTTGGTACGTATGACCTCAGTTGTTGCCATTACAGCTGTTGTTATCTCGTGTCGTTGGTTATCTTATCAGGGAGTGCCAACTGGTATATACTCGTGACTTTTCTGGATCGCGGTCTACATGACATATGGTCCACATTCTTTTGACCCTTGCTTCCGTTTAGACCGCTACAGTTGCGTTCTTTATGGCCGCAAAATGCGGGAAGGAGAAGGACTTTGATACATGGTATGATAGGGCAAAAGGCAGACGGTATTGCTTTCGATGTCAGTTGTTTCAGGATCTGCTACAAAGGTTTCCCCATTTCCGGCATTCCTTAAAGCTGTGTCACCTCTAGTGCGAAACATACTTGACTCAAGGGCTCGAGTACTTGTAGTTGAACTCCTTCTGTGCCTCATCTCTCAGCCTCTCCAGCTCGGCATTCTTGTCGGCAAACTCCTTGTCATCCTTGAGCTTCTGCAGGAAGTTTACATTGGTGTAAGGCGAGGGACCAGGGATAGCCTGACCCTTTTGGACTGCCGGACGATCGTTGATCGACTTCCACCACTTCTCCAGGTTCGGGAACTTGCTGAGATTGACGCCAGAGAAGTATGCCAGATTGACCCAGCTGTAGTTTGCAATGTCCGCGATCGAGTATTTGTTGCCAACGAGGTAGGAGTTATCCTTGAGCTGATTGTCTAGAATGCCGAAGAGACGTTCGGTCTCACCAACATAGCGCTATATGGCACAATAGGCGGTCAGTATGCGGGACCAAACCTTAATGGATGAGACCCCAAAAGTCAGAGTTCTTGCGTACCTGAGTAGGATACTGAATGCGATGAGGTGCTAATCTGAAGAAGTGGTTGGCTTGGCCTTGCATGGGTCCCAGACCGCCATGCTGCCAAGCGATCCATTGCTCTTGATACGACAGCATAGGGTCTTCCTTGAACGAAAACTTGTTCTCAGAGTCTATGACATGCAAGTCAATACACCATCCCAATTTCACCTCGCATCGATCGAGCAGAGAAATGCTTACCGTAGTGTCTAGCAAGATACGCAAGGATGGCTAGAAGGAAACAGATCGAGTCAGCCTGGTCCTTCGTTTCCAAGATCAGCATGGTCAATTCACTCACCTGAACCTTCCTGAATAGCAAGACCGCCCTTGTCATGGTCGACAAGCACAGGAATGCGTCCATTGGGACCTAGCTTGGTGAACCAAGGCTCCTTCTGTGTGTTCTTCATGATATTGACGCTCTGGTACACATAGTCCTGACCGTATGCTTCTTTCAATTCCTCAAGGAAGATGGTGATCTTGTGGCCATTGGGAGTGCCAAAAGTCAAGAGCTCAAGACCCTTGTTGGCAGTCAAGCCGGTGGGTTCAGGTGCATCAGAGGACATGATGTTGGAGATGGGTTTCGAAATTGCTTCGGGTATTACACGAACGAATTGACGTTGAGATTGTGCAAGACGAAGAATTGGACTGCGAAGGAACATGAGTACAGAGAGATAGGTAGAGGAATGGTGGTACTCGGAGTACGGAAGGGTCGCTCGAGATTGGGTAAGCAAAACTCCATGCACGTCATCAATATGGGGAGAAACCCCGCAAATTATCTCCGGTTGCTCCTACAGTGATAGGTAATCAGTGGCTTGATTAATTCTGGCACTTCAACATACAAGATGGTAAGAGGGTTGAGTAGAAAAACTTTGCATTATAACATTGTCTTGGTATAAACCCCTAACCAGCAACTCCAAACCTGAGAATCATAACGTGCGTGAAAAGCAAAAGAAGAAAAAAGCAGACGCAAACCTTGGATGAATAGAAAGCACTCCTTGGGGGTTATTCAAGCGATAAAATGGAGGCTTTTCCCTGCGGACAACTCATGTAAGTCAACGCTAGGACTCATCCCATCTCTCGATCAACACACTGCCCTGCTCTATGCAATGGGCCAATTGGACAGCAGCTCCTCGCATGCGGGAGTCATGAGCACACCGACCACAGTAGCGACACCTCCGATGGCACCAGCGACTGCACCCAAGGCGAACCTAGCGGTTGAGCGCTTTACTCGCTTTGTGGGACGAGGTGCTGCTTGAGCGCCCCTCGTGAAGAAGTCCCTGAGCATCTGTTGCTGGTTGCACTTCAGTCTGAGCAACTTGCGCTCAGTGACTGGAGCAGGGATTTCCTCATGGCCGTCGTCTTCGGTCTCGCGTTTGCGTTTACCTCCGGTAGGGGAGCTTGACTGAACGAGAAGTTCTTCGGCCCTGGCTTGGGAAGCAGCAGTTTGATCCTTGAGTCCGAGATCTTCGAGCTCCCTGTCGATGTTTCGACCGTCTGCAGACGTAACTTGACCATTCATGTCCTTCTCTTCGTCTTGGTTGGTGACTTCAGCTTCGATATTGGGTTTCTTGCTTTGAGACAAGGAGTGACTTTCAGGATCCTTGGAGCCACAGCATGGAGGCGTGCGGGCGCTTGGTGCCAGCGGCATAGTGGGGACGTCCCAGTGTTTAGCAGGCTCGAGGAAATAAGAGAGCGACATTCTCTGGGCGACGTCACGTGTCTTTTCCTTATCTTCATCCCGAGGGTACACGGCCTTGGGCTGGACGAGCTCTGCATCGTTGACGTGGACGGGTGCCGTCTGGGTGTCTTCGTGAGACTCGAGAGGTTCGTCGACTTCAAAGCTGGCTTCATCCTTCTGAGTGTCATCCTCCTCATAAGCTACAGCGGAATAAGGAGATCCACTGCAGTCTGAGCCAGAATAGCTCTGCTCATCGTCGTCAAAGTCATCCTCGTCCTCTGGATAGTCGTGGCCCTCGTGGTCACTGCCCAACTCAGACTCGGACCCGAAGCCATTGTGGTACAAGCCTTCGTAATCTTCATCTTCAGACTGATCAAGGTCTTCGTGAGAGGGTGCAGGAGAAGAGACCGATTCGAGGTCGATGAACGGCACAGGGGTAGGCTTTGCGAAGGTAGTGTTGGTGCTGTTCTCCTTGGATGAGTCGGATTCGTAGTCCGGGACACGATATGAGGGTTGAGGAACAGGCTTGTAACACAAAGCGGGAGGCGCGTTCTGGGTAAGATCGATGGTGTTGCTGAGGACGGCACCGTCACGAACAATCTCGCCAACAGTGAGACTGACGCCGTCGTGGATGGCTGGGAAAGGAGTCAGAAAAGGGTACTCGGAGAAGTTGAAAGCTTGGCTCGATGACAAGTATTCACCTTCAGCACGAGTAACCTTGTTTCCAAAAGCGATGATGTCCTTCTCAAAGATTGGGGTACGGGTGATCCTTCTACCGTTGACGTAGACACCATGCATTGAGCCAGTGTCTTCGAGGTAGATGGGACCCTGTGGTTGTTAGTCTGCTGTTGAAGGTGAAGAGAACGAAGAGATAGCGAGGAAAAGATGTGGGCAGATTGGATAGTGAGGGAGGATGGGAACGATATGGCAAAGGGATGGACATACGTCAAGTCCATCAGGAGCCGAAATCTTAGCGTGAGTTCTCGACATGACTGGGCATGTGAAGAGAGCGTTGTCAGGGGCGGGCCTTCTGTCCTTGGTAGGGCTGGTAGAGGCGCGGCCGATCAAGACAGAGCCTTGCTTGGGGATGATCAGGTTGCGAGTGGAAGGTCCAGTCGAAGAGGCGCCTTCGGGAGAGATAATGGATAGGGAGACGGTCACACGAGTGGGCAGCTTCGCATATGAGAAGAGTGCCGTCATGTTGGATGGCGGCAAGAAGAGAGAAGAGTCAAGAGGTCGGAAGGACTGCGGTGGTCAAGTATTTCTGAGGTGGAGTGCGAGAGTTTGAGGGACAAGGTGGAGTGAGGTGGAAACAAGTCTGGTTGTGACTTGATACTTGCTCGTAAGTGAGGGAAGAGCGGGGCACCAACACCTTTGATAGGCTCACCCAACACACTGTCACATGCCACCACCCACTCGGCACTGCCGTCGACTGCCTGATTCTACCCAGCACTGGAACTTTGTCCATAACAAGCTATGGAGATACTAGAGTCTCCTTTGACACTGCTTTGTATTTGAAAGTATCGTGCATTCGTAAAGTTGCAGCAGACAGAGTTCAACATGCTGGAGGAATTCATGACCACTAGGGTGCTAAGGCAGAAGCTTTGCGGACCTCGACCCCTCGCATCAGAGACTCTAGCCTCTTCCACTGCCCGGCAATATCTGACGGCCTATCATGTACAAGATATACGATTGTAATCAGATGACACGATGTGAGAACAACCAGTATTTAAATCCTTGAACGAGTTACTCGTAGTGCATTATGAAGGTGATAAGGATCGGAATTTACACGGAGTTAACCCCCACCAAAGCTCGGGTTCTTGAAGTGGCCGACTCTGGAACAAATCCTTAGCGGCTTGACTTGTGATTTTGCGCGGCCTGTCAGACTTGCGCCTGCCTGGTCTGCATGGAAGTAGTCGACACCTGCTGCCATCATGGAGAATCAAGATCAACCCGAGGATGAGCTCCCTCCTAAGGAGCAGGTCATCGACCGCCCTCCCAAGCGCATTTCGGAACTGGAATTCGGCGTCCTGTCTAACCAGGACATGGTCAAGCAATCCGTCGTCGAAGTCTCCGATCGCAATGTATACGACCTTGGTACTGGCCCCGGCGGCAAGCGAACCCTCACTGCACATGGTCCCCTCGACGGTCGCCTCGGAACATCGTCAAAGACTGGACAGTGTGAGCAGTGCAAGGAAGATCTCAAGAACTGCAATGGTCACTTTGGTCACGTCCGCCTCGCCCTGCCCGCATACCACTGGGGTTACTTCAAGAAGATTATGGAAATTCTCAACACCATCTGTAAAGACTGCTCGCGCATCCTGCTCGATGAAAACACTCGCCGAAAGTACTTGCGCCAGATCCGTCGACCAGAGCTGGACACTTTGCGCAAGGAAGCCATCTGCAAGAAGATTGTCGACGAGGCCAAAAAGACAAAGACATGTTTCTATTGCGGCTCCATCAACGGCACCGTCAAGAAGGTTGCAGGACACCCTATCAAGCTCATCCACGTCAAGTGGCAGACCTATCTCGCCTCCAACGCAAAGTCAAAGGTCAAGCCTGCCTCAATGGTCGCCTTTGAGAAGTCGTTTGACGAGGCAAAGAAAGGCGTTCCGGATCTTGAGAAGCACGCCAAACGCGCCGTCGACGACATGAACCCCCTTCGAGCCTTGAACTTGTTCCAGAGAATCTCCACCACCGACGTCGAATTGCTGGGAATGGATCCGAGCAGAGGCCGCCCGGAGGCTTTCATCTGGCAATATCTCCCCGCCCCTCCAGTCGCCATCCGCCCATCGGTCGCTCAGGAAGCCGCAAGTACAGAAGACGACATCACAAACAAGCTCGGAGACATAATTCAAATCAACACTCTGCTCTCTGCCGGTCTCAAGTCTGGACAGCCAGTCATGAAGATTGTCGATATGTGGGAGTTCCTGCAAGTTCAGATTGCCATGTACATCGACGGCAATCTTCCAGGTCTTGGTCGCGATTCCGCCTATGGTAAAGCCCTTCGCGGTTTCTGTCAGCGTCTCAAGGGTAAACAAGGTCGTTTCAGAGGTAACCTTTCAGGCAAGCGTGTCGACTTTTCCGGCCGTACCGTCATTTCTCCCGACCCAAACCTTAGTATCGAAGAGGTCGCCGTCCCCTCCAAGGTCGCTACCAACATGACCTACCCCGAGCGTGTTACCAGGTACAACATCGAGAAACTCCGCGCTTGTGTCCTCCGAGGAAAGAAGAAGCACCCCGGTGCCAACTTTGTTGTCAAGAAAGATGGCCAACGAAAGGTCCTGGAAGTCCTCGAACGCATTGGAAAATTGGACATGATAGCAGAAAAATTGGAGATTGGCGATGTCGTTGAACGACACTTGGAGGATGGTGATATCGTGCTATTCAACCGTCAGCCTTCGCTTCACAAGCTCAGTATTCTCAGTCACAAGGTCAAGGTCAGACCTTGGAGAACTTTCCGTCTCAACGAGTGTGTCTGCAATCCTTACAACGCCGATTTCGATGGAGATGAGATGAACTTGCACGTTCCGCAGACCGAAGAAGCACGTACCGAAGCCATCAACTTGATGGGTGTCAAGAACAACTTGTGTACACCAAAGAACGGTACTCCCATCATTGCTGCCATCCAGGATTTCATTACCGGAGCCTACCTTTCCTCAATCAAGGACAACTTCTTCGACCGCAAGACATTCAGTCAAATCATTGGCTACATGTTCCACGATGATGTGATCCAAGACCCCGAGACTGGAGAAAAGCTGTCCATTGAGCTGCCGCCACCCACCGTCTGGAAGCCGCAACGTCTGTGGACTGGCAAGCAGATCTGGAACGTGCTGATGCGACCAAACAAGAAGATCAACGTTCTGGTCAATCTGGAAGCGAAGTGCAAACAATACAAGGCTCCTCCTAAGGGCGTGGCGCCTGATATGAACGAAGACGACGCTTACCTGGTCATTCGCAACTCAGAAGTCATGTGTGGTTACATGGACAAGGCAACCGTCGGTGATGGAAAGAAAGATTCGGTCTTCTATGTCATCACGCGTGACTTTGGCCCTGACTATGCTGTTCATGCCATGAACCGTCTCGCTAGATTGTCCGCACGTTGGCTCACTAACCAAGGGTTTTCGCTCGGCATCAGTGATGTGTACCCCAGTGATGCACTGACGGCCAAGAAGATGAACCTGATCAGAACCGCAGAGGCCAAATGTTATGAGCTTATTGACCTCTACAACAAAGGAGAACTGGAGCGTGACCCTGGTTGTGACGAAGAGATGACCATGGAGAACCAGATCTCTGGCATTCTTTCGAAAGTCCGTCAAGAAGCTGGTGATGCTTGTTTTGCGGAGCTCAGTCGTCGCAACTCTCCCTTGGTCATGGCTAAGTGCGGATCCAAGGGTTCGAACATTAACGTCTCTCAAATGGTTGCCGCTGTAGGTCAGCAGATTATTGGAGGTAAGCGTGTTTTGGAAGGCTTCCAGGACCGTACTCTGCCTCATTTCGCCAAGGGTAGCAGAGATGCTCCCGCCAAAGGTTTCGTCGGTAACAGTTTCTTCTCGGGCCTGAACCCTACAGAGTTCATTTTCCACGCCATGTCTGGTCGTGAAGGTCTGGTCGATACTGCTGTCAAGACTGCCGAAACCGGTTACATGTCTCGTCGTCTGATGAAGTCGCTTGAAGACTTGTCGGCGCAATACGACAACACAGTCCGTAACTCGTCATCGGGTATCGTCCAGTTCCAATACGGAGACGACAAGCTTGATCCTGTCGATATGGAGGGAAGTGCAAAGCCTGTACATTTCGACCGCAGTTTCACACACGCTGTCACGACTACATGGGATCTCAACGATCGTGGTCTGAGACCAGCCGAGATTATGCAAATCACAATGGCCACTCTCGATCCCGAAAGAGCTAAGCTTGAGCGTATCTCGCTGACCGGCGAGAAACTCGGCTACAACGACAAGAGCGACCACGGCGTTGATCAGCTAGAGAGTGCCCGTGACTTCCTCGATACTGTCCAGAACTACATCCAGATCAAATGTGACAAGCTGGCTGCCATCCGCACGAAGATCGGCATGGAGTCCGGTGTCACAGATTCTGGCGACATCGACGTTGTTGTGGCAGACGATTGTAGCCAGAGAACGATTGCTGATGGTGTGCTCAAAATCTCGACTGCTGCCATCAACGAGTTCCTCATGCTTTGTCTAACCAAGTATGAGCGTTCCAAGGTTCAGCCAGGTCATGCTGTCGGAGCTACTGGTGCTCAATCCATTGGTGAGCCTGGTACACAGATGACTCTCAAGACTTTCCATTTTGCTGGTGTCGCCGGTATGAGTATTACTCAGGGTGTTCCCCGTATCAAGGAAGTAAGTTATACTGAACGATTGCTTGGATGGATTATACTAACATTCGGTCAAGATTATCAACGCTTCCCGCCAAATCTCGACTCCTGTCATCTCGTGTACACTCGACTCGAAGTACGAAACTGTCGCCGCTCGCGTCGCCAAAGCCATGATCGAAAAGACATATCTCCGCGATATCATTGCATACATCGAAGACGTCTGGTCAGTCACCGGCTCTTACGTCAACATGCGCATCAACTGGGACACTGTGATGAAGCTTGGTCTCCGTCTCACAACCCAAGACATCACCTTGGCCATTGCCAAAAGCAAGGCCGTAAAAGCACTAGGCGTACAAGTCGCACCAGTCGGCAAAACCCACATCCGCGTCAACGTCCAATACGTGCCCGAACCCCGAGGCAAAGCAGCACTTAACAAGACGCGCAAGCCCCTCGAAATTTTCGACATCATCCAAGACTTGAAGCGTATCCTTCCCAACGTAGTCGTTAAGGGCTACCCCGACTGCGCGCGTGCCATCGTCAAGAAAGATGACAAACCCGACGCCACCGGCCGCGAACCTGTTTCAGTTCTTGTAGAAGGTTATGGCCTGAAAGCCTGTATGACAACCGAAGGCGTGGACGGTGTAAAGACTCGCTCCAACAACGTCATGGAAGCCAAAGACGTACTCGGCATCGAAGCCGCCCGCAGCACCATCATTGCAGAAATCAGCTCAGTCATGGGCGGTATGGACATTGATCCCCGTCACATGCAACTGCTCGCAGATGTCATGACCTACAAAGGCGACGTGTTGGGCATCACCCGCTTCGGTCTTGCCAAAATGCGTGACTCGGTGTTGCAGTTGGCTTCCTTCGAAAAGACGCCTGATCATCTGTTTAACGCTGCGGTGGGCATGAAGAGGGATCGCATCGAAGGTGTTTCCGAGTGCATCATTATGGGTCAGAGCATGAGTATTGGTACTGGTGCTATGAAAGTGGTGCGCAAACTCGGTATTACGGAAGCTGAGTGTGGAAGAAAGAAGTCGGCGTTTGAGAGTGCGTTTGCTGGATTGCCCAAGACGGTTGCTGCTGCTGCTGCGTAAATGATGGCAAAGAGGGATATGGACAAAATCATGGCGTTTGAGCATTGCGAAGGGCGTTTTTCTTCTTCTCTGATGAATAGTTTAGTATACCCGCACGAGAAAAAAGCATTTGTTACCTTTCTTCTTGATCAACAGGTTTCCGACATCGATCATGGTGCAGCCTTCTGGAGTCATTCGGCTTGTTGGACTCTTCCACAAGCCATGTGTGCAGCAATATGAAAGTTGGCCGAAATACCTCATATCTTGCCATGATCTTTGTGCTACCTATAACGTGAACGAATCAAAGAACCGGGGTTGTTGCAATGTTCTGGGTCGATGGACCACGCGTCTTGTTACATTCGCTGCCAACCAACACATGTCGTTGGAGATTGTCAGGCTGTTGGTCACGAGTTATTTGTCAGAGTAAGTACTACCATACAGACTAGTCAAGGCTTGTCACGAACGCCTTGATCTTGAACACGCATGAATGATGGCCATGGTGATGTCTGCATAAACAGGCGAGATGATAGTAGGAATTTGTTTGGTTAGAAAATACACTGATAGTTCGAGGGAAGGCAGAGTTGTCACTGCACCGCCAATTCGTTAGTCGTGAGACACCGGTCCCTAATACCTGAATCTAAAGCCGCCATTAAAGTAATCAAGAATCAAATAGCAACTGTAAAAGTCAGTTGAGTAAGGATAACTAGGCGCTTTGCACAATTGCTACCATTAACTTCTCGTAATCGCCTCTTGTTTCTCCACGTATGCGATCGGCCAAGTCACGCTGGAAGAAGTGTCTGTAGGCGCCTCGAGCTTGCGACATGCGGTGTTTGTCCCAGTGAATTCTGACAATCCTGTTTACGAGAAGGTCATCTTTCGTACCCATGCCTGCCATGGCAGCCTCGAGAAGTTGAGCGTCGTGCTTGGCGCGATCCTCAGCATTGAATAGAATGTACAACAGCGCATCTTCCATGTGGCCACTGAAGTTCTTCTTCAAAACCTCTGCGAGCTCGCGGTGGTACTTTTGTCGGTACGCTTGGGAGATGGCACGGAGCTGACCATCGCTACGCTGGGTGAGGACCGCACAGACAGCAACTTGATCACAACCGATCTTGCTGCCCTCGGTGGCACGATAGAGTTCGCTGACATCAGCTTCGATTTGCTGAGGGATGACAGGAGACGACTCTTCGTTGCGGCGTGCTGCTAGAACCATGTCGAAGAGACGCTCGGTCTTCATAGATAGGTCACCCTTGACGTCAGACTCAAGAGATTTGTGGTAGACGTGGTGGTAGTGTGCTTTGATAGCATTCAAGTCGGCGTTGCTGCGCCCTAATAGCACGTCGTTGAGGATAGACTCCTTGGTGCCGAACCCTTTGATGGCCTTGTTTGCGTTCACAACGTCTTGCTCGAGCGGCCCGCGTACCATGGCCACGAGGCCATCGCGGAAGTAGCCTGATGTCTCGGATTCAATGTCCTTAATCAGGTCGCGACGATGACGCTGCGCGAACGCTTGACGTACACCAGCAGCCTGGAGGGGGTCCATAGGTGCGAGTATCGCGATGAGTGCCTTCTCGTCGGTTCCGAAGCCCTTCATGGCTTTGCGCAAATCATCGGCTTGACGAGACATGTCCATTGGGGCTACTTGACCAGGAACGTAGCCCATCGAGGGTGGAGCGGGAGGACCGCTACCGTATTGCGCCTGTGGCTGACCGTATTGACCGGGAGGTGGCCCTGGCGGGGCACCAAACTGAGGAGCGCCATATTGTCCTGGCGGGGGTCCTGGAGGAGGAGCGCCGAATGATTGTGATGGATGGTGGCCTGGAGGAGGGCCAGGGGGTGCACCATACCCACCGTGCTGCTGCGGGTATGGTGAGTGGCCGGGAGGAGGACCAGGAGGGGCGCCATAGCCTTGCTGTTGTTGGTAAGGTTGCTGTTGTTGGAATGGAGGCTGTCCTTGAGGGGGATACTGCTGGCCGTAGCCTTGCTGGGGATAACCGTAACTCATGATTGATATTTGAGGGCCTCGGGCACGTAGGTGGGAGGAAGTGTGTGGCTGTCTTGACAGCGGGCTGCAGCTTCCTTTATGTCATCCGCGCCAATTGCCAAGGCAAACTTGTGCCGGAAGGATCGGGTGACCCATAAGAATATGCGCTCATGGGAATGACTGCGCCGCTGCTCCGCCGACAGTTGGATCGTTTGCCATGAACGAACGGTTCGCGCGAGAGAGGCTTATGGACTCACCTGTGTTGCCTTTGGAAGCCGAAAGCGATTTGGTTGGAGCGCGTCAGTACCGCGCATCCGGTTCTCATCAGCCACGCTGCACAGCCGAGCGATCTAACCACATCAGTCATGTAGCGATCCTCGGACGATGATTCTTTTCACACTCGATTATACGCCATCAGTTGCTGGTGTAGAGATTGCAATCTAGAGCAGAGACGATGCGCTGCTTTGAGATCATCGGCGAGCAGCATATGGCTAGGAAAGATCGTATGCATCTGCAACTCGAGCACATGGCAAGCCACTAGGGTACAATTAGCGGGGTTAAACTTCCGATGCCCTCGCAGTTGAAGCCTGGATCCAAGCTGAACGGTTGTGGCTTGCTCTCATATCTGATACTCGACGTGCCTGCAACAGTATACAGCCAGACGGCTGACTGACAGATAGAGTGCGACAAGACAAGCGATTTGGCCATGGAGCATGACACAAGCTCGGCATGGCCAAAGGCGTGACAAGCAGTCGGGTTTGAAGGTAGTCGAGGATGGTGTGGGGTACTGCTGCCGAAACCATTCCATCTAACGGCTGCGCGATGAGCTGTGATGGACTGCCTGAGGTATCGCTGCGCAAAATATGAGCTTACACGATATGGCAAAGAGGCGACGGACTTGGATCAAAGTCCGGCACGGCGATCAGCAGTGACAACATGCAGACAGTAAGAGTTTAGGAGGGAGCGGAAGTGTTTCTTGGGAAGGTGAGATGATGACTTGGCGAGCACAGACCGCTCATGCATTTGGCATTTGATTAACCCATTGCTCGTTTCGTCTTGTGTCTCGTCTTGTGCTCGCTATCTTCTCCCATGAATCGCTGATCTCCACATCAATTCTTTCCGGTATCTCCAAGACAGTGCCAATAGCGGGAACTCGGAGCCGGCAAACGATTCGCGTGCAGGTTGCAGTCACAGTCAGCGGGCTAAAGAGAGCAAGAGGGGAGAGAGCTCAGTGCTGGTCGCAAACAAACTGGCAGTGGCAGGTTCGATGGACTAAAGGCGCATACTCCAGTTGTTCAAATGAGGCACCATGTCGTATAATCGCCCGAATCGACGCCAGTCGCATGGTCAGCAGCAAGCCCAACACTATGCCCCGACCAACGGCACACTCGACGCCCACCAGCGGGCTCTCCAATCTTCGTACTCGACCCCCGAGTTGACCGGCTACGGATCCTACCCTACTCCTGGCGGCCCCGTTCAACAGCCCTCCTACGCCGACTATGTCCATCCGTCGCAGTCTTACTATGCCCAGAGTGACCACGCTCAGCCGCAACCTACCCACGCCGGATACAACCCCCAGGCTTACGCAAATGTTGGCTACAACCCTCAGGCCTACCCGCCGCAGCCTCCACCACAATCGCCGCGCGCCCCGTATTCTTACGCTCCCTCCGCTACGTCCCCGCCGCACTCGGCGAGCTACCACCAGACCCAGCATCGCTTCTCAGAGCCCATTCCTATGCCCGAACCGGGCCAAACCTACACATATCCCGACTATTCACGAGGCAATTCGGCCTACTACCCTCCTCCACCTCCGCCCCCTTCGCATGTCTGGTCGCCTCCAAACGGTTCACAGCCTGCTCCATATGGAAATGTTCCCTACGCTTCAACTCCCGATGAATTAAACCTCCCAACTCCACCTGTACATTCTGGATATGGCTCATACAATTCTACTGTCTCCCCGCAATTCTCTCCCAGCTACCTTCCTTCTCCTTCTGGCCCTCCACCGCCGCCACCAGCTCATGCCAGCGCTCATGCTCCTCAGAGGAGTGACACATTGCGCCATCCACAGAATCGCCCTCTTCCAGGGCCGCCAGAACCAGATGTCGAGCGTGATTATTTCCACCAACCCGGCTTCCGTGATTCCTACGCAACCGAGCAGGAAGCCCAGGAAGATCTCTTCAACCAAGTTGAGAGTGCCGTGCTCAACGCTGGTGCCGCTTCAAGCGCCCGGAGACAAGGCCCGCAAATGCAATCTTCAGATCGTCCGCAACCTCTCTTCTCGCCCAGAAGCAATACAACACCTACCGCTCAGCCTTCTCGAGACAGTATGGCTATCGCAAGTATCATCAACGAGTACAGCGACGAAAGCGACGTCGAGGCCCTCGCTGGACTGGAGGCGATGCGCATGGCTGAAGCCCAGGAAGCAGACGCAAATCGAGGCAGTGCTCTTTTCGGGTATTACGGCTCTTCGTTGGCGAATCTCTCTAACGAAGCTGACGAGACTGATATTCCCATGGATATGAGCACGCTGAGCGGGGGTTACGATGCCCATATGTCCTATGGCGGTGATCCGAGTACCTTGGCTGCAGGCCCGGAAGCTAATGGTTCCAACTCGTTATCTGCTTCGAACTCGATGCGGCGATCCATCGGCTCAAGCAACCCGGATAGCATATACGACCATGCTATGAGCCTCCACTCTCGTGGACCACCGGTCGCTCGTGTTGACGCTGGTGATACTGGAGGGTTGACCGATCCTGACGCCCTCAATCGTAGACAAAGTTTTGACGAGGGCGACGAGTATAGCCTTACAGACAATATGCTACAACCTGGCGAGCCTCCGGACATGTTCTTCCATCCTGGTCCTTCAACACACAGCCACGATAGACCTTTGCCTCCTCCACCAATCGTGTCCGACAACGGGGTTCCTCGTCTCAACACAAGTTTGCTCCATCAGCGCTCAAACTCTCTTTCTCATGCTCAGTATCGCATGACTCCTGACGGTTATACCCCATCTACGATAGACACTGGCGCTGGTACCTTTCCTCGATCTGCATCGCTTCTCACTCACAGTCAAACCCCTCAAGTGCTTCAGCCTGCAAGATCAAAAACAGATGCGGAGGAGCGCAGACTCAAGCAAGGTTATCGGGCTTCCATCTACAACACTTTCGACAATACGCCTGCCGCAAGTACGGTCGCTCTTGATCTACCTAGTCTGCCTACAAAGCGTTTCAATCCCTCGAAGCTTGGCGGATCCGATTTCAAAAAGTGTGAAGAACCTTGGGCACTGAGCTCGATCCTCCAATGGCTGTTACTCGTTGCAGATCCTGAGAAAATGACCGAGTTAAAGGAGTCGATGGTCAAAGAAGCCCTGGTCTCACTCTTCACCAACAAAGTCCCTACCATGAACATCGCAGATGCCGAAGTCCTGAGCAATCGTGTTGTTGAGAACATGTATGCCTCACAGACCCTCATCCCAGTCGAAGAATGGGTTAGGCTCAGCCCAGGGCATATGAACGGTGTCATCTTCCAATTGACGCTGAATGGGTGCTACTCACATACTGTTCATAACCACCTGTTCCAAGGTCGTTGTTATTCCCATCACTGTCAACGTACATTGAAGAAGGTCAACCTCCAGACTGTGTCAACCCGAGCTTCTGAAGACTGGGCAACCTTCTACAAGCTCAAGAAAGAGGATGTTGAGGGTCACGACAGGAAAGAAATTGAGTTACAAAACATCCTACATGAGATTGTGCAGACCGAAGAGGGCTTTATGGGGGACCTTGATGTGATGATCCGATTATACCGCGATCCTCTGGCCACTGCCAATCCTACGATCATCAGCCCCAACCGTCAGGAGAGATTCTTGCGAGATGTTTTCAGCAAGCTTGACTTGGTCAAGAAAGCAAACGTCGAGCATCTGTTACCACAACTCAAGTACCGACAACAAGAACAAGGTCCATGGGTCAAGGGATTCAGTGACATCTTCAGACAGTGGATTCGCAAAGCCAAAACTGCTTATATCGAATATGCCACTGGCTTCCCCAGCGCAAACTCATTGATGCGGCAAGAGCTCGAGAAGAACATCAGCTTCCGCAACTTTGTGGAAGCCGCGCGAGTGAACAAGCTATCTAACAAACTTGGTTGGGACAACTACCTCAAAGCTCCCATCACAAGATTGCAACGTTACGGTTTGCTCTTGCAAACGGTCCACAAGAATATGCAGCATGATTGTGAGGAGAAGACTAATCTTGCTACTGCTATCGAGGAGATCCGGGCCGTCACTTTGGAGTGCGATTCCCGCGTTGCTGACCAGCAAAGAAAGGTTGACCTCTCTGATCTCAGTCAAAAGCTTTTGTTAAGGCCTGGAATGGCGTCCGAGGTTGAGCTCAATTTGACGTCGATTGGACGAGAACTGATCTACCAAGGTGATCTACAGAGAATGGGCAACAACCGCTTTACCTGGGTAGAATGTCATGCTCTCCTATTTGATCATTATCTCATTCTCGCCAAGATCCTCTCAGTACCACAAAAAGGCGCGCCTAACAAGGTAGAGAGATACGACGTCTCAAGACTGCCCATTCCTATGGATCTACTGGTATTGGAGAACATCAACGAGGATGTGGTGGTCCGTTCCTCATATGTCAAAGGAATCACCGCCGTTACACCTTTACCGTCGAGGCCACTGCCATCCAGTCCAGACTTGAATAAGCTGGCTCGTATTACAACCGCTCAATCGAATCACCCCACTCTGGCTACCGTTAATACTGGCTCGTCAATGACAAGTCTGAACAGCGTTGCATCTGCACCTTCGAAACTTTCTAGTACCACAGTGCTCGACAACAACAAGGATTCGGAAAAAGTTCTGTATCCATTCCGCATCAAGCATCTGGGAGGTAAGGAGCCATACACGCTGTTTGCTGCTTCAGCAGGCAGTAGAAGCGAATGGTACAACAAGATCATTGAAGCCAAAACCAAACACGCTGCTGCTCTATTTGCGCAGAATGCCGAACCATTCCGTCTCAGAGTGATCGCCGATTCTGCCTTCTACTACGATTCGAACGCAAATACCAAGGATCAATACGGTGTTAGCATGGTTGGGAAGCCAGTCATAATTAAAAGCACGCCCTTGGATCGTGCTGTCAAGGAAGTAGAGAACAGATTCAAGGCTAGTGGTCGCCCAGCTCCGATCTGCAGAGCAAGAGTCAACTGTGCTACTAGCTTTACAACTTCTTATCCTGGTACAAAACATATGGTTGCAGTGGGTACAGACTTCGGTGTCTACTGTTGCGAGATGGACAACCCTAGGGGTTGGTTCCGCGTAAGTGATGTATTTGCACAACGCCCTCAGAAAGCATACTGACTTGAGCGATAGGCAATCGCAGGCACCAAGGTCACGCAGGTTGCGGTGCTCGAGGAGTTCAACTTGTTCTTGCTCTTAGCCGACAAAGTTCTTTACGCACACCATCTCGACGTAGTTTGTCAGCCTCTATCCACTGGCGCGGCCGAGACATCTTCGTCGCGTAAGGCGCCGCAAAGACTCTCCGGTAGTAGAGATGTAGGTTTCTTCGCCGTCGGACGCATGAAGGATCGAACCCTGGTCTTCTACAAGAAGAGGGATGGCATTTCATCGACGTTCAAGGTCTTGGAGCCCATCTACCAAAAGTCGACCGAAAAGAAACGCGGTATTTTCAAACGAGGAAACACCGAATTCTTCCGCGATTACGACGACTTCTATATCGGCACTGAATGCCACGGCATGAACCTCTTCCACAGCAGTCTGGCTATAAGCTCAGACAAGGGCTTCGAAGTACTCACTCTAGATAAGAAGCAACCCTGGAGTGTGCCAGATTGGAAAGCTCCAGAGGTTGGCAACATTCTACGCCATGTCGAGAAACAGGAGACACTTGGCATGCTTCGCCTGACCGACCAAGAATTCCTGCTCTGTTACAACCACTGCGCAGTCTATGTTAACAAGCATGGCGAGATCAGTCGTTCGGTCGTTATGAACTTTGTTGCTAACGCAAAGAGCGCTGCACTGTATGGGCCTTATCTCGTCCTCTTCGACAACGAGTTTGTCGAAGTGCGCAATGCGCAAAACGGGCGTCTGAAGCAGATTATCGCTGGCAAAGATATCAAATGTCTCGACGACGGTGGTGGTGGCACACTCAGTGGCGGTAGTACCAATACTGGCATCGTCAATGGTGTCGTTGGGTATGGTGCTGCTAGCCGTACCATCAAGATCGTCATGCAACATCCTGCACTCGAGAAGACGCAGATTGTTGTGGAGATGGTGTTGAACAACGAGCAGAAGGAGTAGAGTGGAACTCCTGTCTTCATCGCCTTGACTTCTTATTTCCTATCTATGTTTCATGATGGCGGATGAATACTGGCGGCGACGGTTGTCTGATCTAATGTTTTCTGTCTCTGGTTGGATGTTTCCCCTCTAGCCGTCCCAATGTTTCTACTTGCAAGATACCTCCATTCACGTACTGGCTGCTGCATATACCGGAGCGAGGCGTTGCTTATTGAAGACTGTCTACTATTCGACCAACTGATGATTTCCACCTGTGTCAGTTCGTCTTCTCTCGCACTAGACTTTTGGTTCCATGAGCTTGTGAGTGCCACGTCAAGATTGAAGGTTGTCTTTTCCACGAGAAGCAACGAGGCACGAGAAGCATGGTACCCCACAATTCCGGTCGCATGGTGGATCGCTGCATGAACGCGTGTGACGACGGTGCTTCAGGGTCCAACCATGGAAAAAATTGTGGACGAAACGCAAGACCTCAGTCGAACTAGTCGAAACAGGTAGTCGTTGAACACGCGGCGCCGAGTGAGAGCATGGGTTTGTTTGACCATATCCAAGTGGTTGGTCGAAACAAGGAGGATCATCATCGAGTTGCGCATATCATGATGTTCCTCAGGGCTCGGCGGGCGCAGGCTTCGTCAGAGGAAGATCGATTGTCGTGAGCCCCCCTTGTACTTCTTCACCTCTCTCACTCTCCATTTCCTTCTTGTATATACTTGTACATGTTTGTTTCTTGTTTAGCGTCATCCTCTATGCGCTCTTGCTCGCTATGATCTGAGTACACCCTTCTCTCGGCTTGCCACGCAATCTGCATCTCCCATCTACGACTGTCGCATACTCGAGCCACCGGCTCGTCAGCCTTACACCTATATCATGATCACTCAACGCCGTCTGTCGCCTTCTCTCTTTGCTATTTTCCTGGTATTCTTCTTCTTCATAGTCTTCCACACGACTCACCTCACCACATCTTTGCGACATGTCCCGAAGGTGATGGGATTCGGTGAGGACGAAGAGATAGAGCCTGAAGACGTCCTTCTTGAGCAACATGAGTCCAAGAACATGCACACATTCGCAAACCCGAATCCCGCCTTCGTTGCTGGTACGCCGAAAGACCCCAATGCCGAATACACAAAGACCCTAGTGATAGGGCGCAAGAAAGAGGAGAACACACTTTGGGTGGATACAGAGTTGGCGGACATGCTAGCTCCCATCGGACCGCTACGGACTGCCATCTACGTGGTAGACGACAAGACTGCGGAACTACATCCTCCAAAGAACAAAGGTCACGAGGCTATGGTCTATCTTTCGTATATCATTGACAACTACAACAATCTCTCCGATGTCAGCATCTTCATGCACGCGCATCGCTTTGCCTGGCACAACAACGACATCATGGATCTTGACTCGGCGCAGATGGTTAGAAATCTCAACCCTAATCATGTCATCCGACACGGCTACGTAAACCTCCGCTGTCACTGGTCTCCTGGCTGTCCTGCAGAAATTAGCGGTATTCATCCTGGAGCACTCGTCGCCAATGCTCAGAGACAGGAAGAGATGGTTATTGCCGAAGCTTGGAGCGAGATATTCCCTCTGGACCCCATTCCACCTACACTGTCGCAGCCCTGTTGTGCCCAATTCGCACTCAGTAGAGAGCGTATACAGGCTGTCCCTCTGTCCAAATACATTTACTACCGGGATTGGCTGTTGAAGACACCACTCTCGGACAGTCTATCAGGCCGAGTATTCGAGCAAATATGGATCGTCATCTTCGGCGGTGTGGCAGTGGATTGCCCAGCTATGAACATTTGTTACTGCGATGGTTACGGCTATTGCTTCGGAGGCCCGGAAAAGTATGACGAATTCATTGATTTGCGCTACATCCTCAGAGACCACGAGAACGAGGCACATGAGATTCGCAAGAATGAGGCTCTGATCATGGAAGCCGAATCTGATGGCCGGATACCCGAAGAGACGGACAATCTAGTGATTCCAGAGCCAGGACGCAAAGAATGGATTCACGATGAGATTGAGAGGTTGCGTTGGGATCTTGGAGGACGGAGGGTCAAGGCGTGGGAGAGAGGACGGGATCCTCGAAATCGAGCTTCAGAGGCGGGTCGAGATTGGAAAGAGGGAGATGGATTCTAGACACGATGACTGGACATTGGGATAGAGGTATAGCATGGCAGGGGAGCCCCATGGCGTTTTTTGGTTACTGTACATAATCTGAGGGGATATAGTCCTCGATTTTGAAAACCATCTTTGTGCACTTCTGTATGTCGGAAAGGCCTCGACAACGAGGCTCCAAGGCCTATGAAGGGAGAAGGTTCTGTATCGGAGATGAGGCTCCCGAATGCGGATCGTGAGCCTTGAGGTTTCTCTCCGCCCTCGGCTCGGCATGCGCGACTCAGCCACTGTGGAGAGCTAAGGGTTCGGCAAGAAAGGATGACCATCAGAGTTGCTTCTTCATGCACTGTATGTGTTTGCTGAAGAAGCAAGTGAGATTCGACAAGGCTATCTCCTTGAGATGAGTCACGAGTCAAAACAAGATCGGAATGAGCTTGACAGAGAGCATCGAAGAGGCTAAAGGTCATGGCCTCTGTGTCCGAGTTAGGTGACGCAGCCAAGAGGCGGGATGCCTCGGTTCCATGTGACTGGGAGAGGGACAATCTATTAAACGATGACATTGAACACCTCGGGTCTTGATGGCTCGTACTTGGATGCAAGTAAGCCACAGATAGCCTTTGCTGTTCCCTTTTCACCTTCCTTCCAGCCTGTCAATCTCACTGTCGCGTCCACGTCTGAGTGCCTCTTGTCATGTATGTGCTTACTCGACTTGTTTTCCGAGTCGCCGAAGGGGCCTCGCGCCGTCCTTCCTCGTCCAGTCTATATGGTCAGCAGCTGACCCACTTCTTACAGAACGAACAAGAGCTTCGTCCTTCACACCATTGCCACTACAACCCTTGCAGCCCTCCTCTGATACCGATAATCCCCAACCGACAATATGGCGACAATCACAGCTCTCGCAAGAGCAAACGAGATCAGGGCCCCTCCCCCACCAGGCGCACCTTACAGTGTTGCCCTTGAAGGAAACGAGGAGTCGGGACGTAGTAAGATCTACAGACACTGGAGATTCAAGGACGGTCTGCTTCACACCTTGGACCCTCAGGTATGCATTCTACGAAGCTTGTCATGGGACGTGTACTTACAAGAGTGGCCAGATCACGTCCGCGCATGACTTCTTCGAACGTACAGGTAAGCTATATACAGACACTTCGCTCATACGCCATCTGACTCGACGCTTCAGCCAACCGCATTCCCAGCGCGAGATGTCTCGGATACCGTCCTTACGACGCAATCACAAAGACCTTCGGGCCCTATGTTTGGGAAACTTACGGCCAGATCCAAGAACGAAGAAAGAATTTTGGTATCGGCATGGTCCACCTCCACCAGAAGTATGGAATCACTGGTAGACAACATGGTGTCGGTCTGTGGTGCCAAAACCGTCCCGAGTGGCAGATTGTCGATTTGGGTTGCATGTCTCAAGCTCTGTACACTGTCTCTCTCTACGATACTCTGGGACCCGACACTACCGAGTACATCATCAACCACTCACAGCTGGCCGCCGTCGCAGCCTCCCTGAACCATATCCCAACCCTGCTCAAGCTTGCTTCTCGCTGCCCCACCCTCAAAATCATCGTCTCGCTCGATCCCCTCACCTCGGGCACTGAGCTGCCAGGAAACTCAAAGGCCGATCTTCTCAACGCTCTGGCTTCCGAGGCTGGCATTCAGGTCATTCACATTCGCGATGTAGAGGCAATGGGCGAGGCCAACCCTCGTCCCTACAACGTTCCCCAGCCAGAGGACATCGTCACTATCAACTACACATCCGGTACCACTGGTCCTCCCAAGGGTGTGGTTCTGACACAGGCGAACGCTGTTGCCGCAGCTTCGGCCTCCATGACTCTGGTCGACATGAAGGACAACGATGTCATGTGTTCTTACCTACCTCTGGCTCATATCTACGAGCGCGTGACCGAGGGCTCTGCCCTCTGGGCTGGCAGTGCTATCGGATACTTCCACGGCAACATCCTGGAACTCGTCGAAGATTTCAAGCTTCTCC
Organism: Aureobasidium namibiae CBS 147.97; assembly: GCF_000721765.1. Classification (NCBI taxonomy): domain Eukaryota; kingdom Fungi; phylum Ascomycota; class Dothideomycetes; order Dothideales; family Saccotheciaceae; genus Aureobasidium; species Aureobasidium namibiae. Next base: position 833,558 of record NW_013581207.1, read on the forward strand.
GTCCCACCAGCTTGATCAGTGTACCCCGTCTGTACAACCGCTTCGGTGGTGCCATTAAGACAGCCACTCTGGAGGCATCTGGCGTCAAAGGAGCTCTTTCAAGACACGTTGTGTCGACAAAGTTGGCAACTCTGAGCAATCCCGACCCCAAGCAGGCTACAAACAAGCACGCCTTCTACGACCGTATCTGGGGCAGAAAGGTCACAGCGCAGCTCGGTCTGGATCGTGTCAGAGCTATGGTGTCAGGCTCGGCCCCTATCGACCCATCTCTTCAGCAGTTCATGCGTGTAGTGTTTGGCAACAGCTTCCTTCAAGGTTATGGCTTGACTGAGACATACGCCATTGCTTGCGCTCAGGTCGAAGGTGACATGACAGCCGGCAACTGCGGTGCAGTCATGCCTACAACCGAGTTGTGTCTCATGGACGTGCCAGACATGGAGTACTTTGCAACTGACAAGCCATATCCTCGTGGCGAGCTCTTGGTTCGTGGACCCACTGTGTTCAGAGAGTACCTCAAGAACCCCGAGGAGACAGAAAAGACGCTGCTCCCCGATGGATGGTTCCGCACTGGAGACATCTGCTCCGTAGACGAGCTCGGTCGCTTCAAGATCATCGACCGCAGAAAGAACGTTCTCAAGCTCGCTCAGGGCGAGTACATCTCACCCGAGCGCATCGAGAACGTCTACCTCGGCAACACAACCTGGTTCTCGCAAGCATACGTGCATGGAGACAGCGACAGGGCATTCCTGGTCGCCATCTTCGGCATCCAGCCTGACACATTTACCGCCTTCGCGAGCAAAGTGCTGGGTAAGCAGCTGGGCGCAACCGACATCAAGGCTTTGGAGGCAGCAGCTCAGGACGTCAAGGTACGCCATGCTGTTCTCAAGGAGCTTGACAAGATTGGCAAGAAGAACAAGTTCAACCGCTTCGAGATGGTGCGCAATGTGCGACTGATGGTCGAGCCTTTTACCGTCGACAACGAACTTCTCACCCCCACGTAAGTTTTTCTGTGTGTTGAGAGGAATGCTACGATTCAAGCAGCTGCTGACAGAAGCGACTAGACTCAAGCTCAAGAGACCCCAAACGGCAAAGAAGTACCGCGCTCTTCTTGATGAGATGTACACCGAGGCCGAGGCACAGAGCAGTGCTAGAGCCAAGCTGTAGACGAGACTAGAACTGCGATTGCGATCTTTTCCATGCATCTAGCATAGAACGTGCTTCGTGCACATGTCAAGTTTCTACAATCCTATTTTAACGATTCCCGTCCTTCTATCATTGTCGAGTCTGAGAAAGGCTTCGTCATTATTCGTTTGTTGAATCTCGTGTTTTTCATTCGAACGCTATCCTACATCTGTATGAAGTGGCTTTTGGAGGGGCAAGAAAGGTATCCGAACCATGATGATTCCTCGCGACAGTGCTAGACGCCGTGCTTTTCGAATCCAAGTGTTGCAATAATCAAGCACACTCAAAACCAAGTACCGTAACTATAGAGCGCTGTTTCCTCCTATGATGATGTGGATGCGAATCTTGCCTTGCGAGCCTCGGCCTTTGCCCGGTCTGCCTCGCTGATTTGCGGCTTCTCTCTCTTTGCAGGTGCAGATGCAGCAGGGGCAGATGACTTTGCCTGAGTTTGTGCACCTCCTCTTCTACCACCGTCCCTGCGACCACCGCGCCTGTTGTTGTCGTTGTTCTCGCGCTTGTTCTCGGTACCTTCGCGCTTCTTGCTTGCGCCTTGCTGCTCTCCATCGGCAGGGGCGCCTCTCTTGCGCTCGCGACGCTCGGGGAGGGCTTCGTTGAGCTTGCCGGGCATCTCGGTGTTGCCGAAGCGCTTTGCGCGTTCCAGAGCCTTCAATGCTTCGTCCTCGTCCTCATTCAAGCCAAACTTCTTTGCGCGCGCCTTGCGCTTTTCAATCTCTTGGTCCAGAGTCGTCTTGGCGAGTCCAGAGGTGAAGTCGACGGCAGGCTTGGCCGGTTCTTCCGGTTGAGCTTCCGTGGGTGCGCTGGCGTCTGCGGCGGTCTCGGTGGTGGTGGGTGCAGCTGTTGACGCGTCGTCCTCGGCGGGCTTGATCACTGTGAGGTCGTCCGTCTGCGAGGGATCGATGTCGGCTTGCTGGTTAGGCACGGCTTGGGGGTTTGGAGGTTGTCCTTGACCGCCGGCGGCGATTGCGACGGCGGCGGCTTCTGTGGTTGCTTTGGAGGCTGCTGCTGCTGCTGCGGAGGGCTCGTCGTCCCAGTCGATCTCGTCTTCGGTCTTTGCTGCGGGCGCATCGCTTTCTTGGAGTCGCTTGATCAGGTCGGCCTTTTTGCCCGTGTGAGGGAGGTTGCGCTCTTTGAGCAGTGCCTCCAGCTCGGCGTTCTTCATCTTGGTGTATTCGCTCATCGTGTCGCTGTTTTGTCGCTTCCTCGACGTGATTTGAGATATGTCAATTGGTTCTGAGTGATTCCGGTGATGAAATAGAGGTAAAAAGACGCGATTGGATGGTTTGGTGGAGGTTTATTGAATGAACAGGGAGATGACAATGGCTGTTCCTTCCTCGAGTGACGCGCTAGGTTACCTCAGCTCTATATGCATAATCAAGCATAACTCTTATGTATCTTCGAGCATTGGTGTGTACATTACCCTGTCCGAAAATGCCCATCTTTCTTGATCGGCAACCCCGATGCTTCTTACTTGTCAATTCAAGTGTCATGTGGAAATACAAGCGTGGCAAATACTCATGTAGGCTATACAGACTGCACCGTCTTGATTATCGAAAGGTTGGCCTGAAATGCCATCATGGTTGGGTTTAATACTGAAGTGACAAACACGAGCAACGCTCTCCGGACTTTCTCTTGCTTCGACCTGTTCCTACACACTATTGCAACAAACGCGATCATAACAAGGAGTATACAGGATATCAAGCTGGTCAATTTGAATATTGCATGATCGTGTTTGCGCCGAAGCCACCTCACTTCAATCCAGGCGTGTCGCTCACGCGCACGACATATTTTACCCCATGATTCTTCCCCTGCCTCAGATTCTTGAGCGCCGTCTCCACGCCGCCGAGCAAACCACCATCAACCGCTTCCGGACTGTGAACACGCAATTTACCCTCGCTGAGCCAACGGCCAAGCAACTTGGAGTGGCAGTATCCAAAATCTGCTCCTCCAGCTAGAGCCATCGCGCCGTGCTTATCGCTCTTGTTGAACCCAGCCCAAAGGTTGCCAGCCATTGTCGTGCTGATCTCGAATCCAGATGGCACGTCTTTGACTCCTGATGGCAGGACCAGACTGATATGGCCTCCTGCTTGAAGTACTTGGCATATGTTTGCTGATGAGCCATGTTCGCTCACGCAGTCAAAAACGTGGTGTAATTCATGCTTGCCGAGTGCTGCTTTCATCTTCTCGACAAGCTTCTCGGGTCCCTCTCTGTAGTCGAGAACCACATCACCTTTGCTGCTGTCCATGAGCGGCTTCACTACCGAGTCTCCCGAAGCTCCCGCAATACATATCAGAGGATGATAATCTGCGTTGACAGCCAGTTGGACTGCAGCGGAGCCCACTGCTCCGGAGGCACCATATATCACCAGTGGCATTACTTCCTTCTCATCCCGAGATCGCTGCCACATCATCGGCAACCTCAACATTCCGAATAGTCCGATGGTTGCCATGTAATATGCCATTGGTATCGCAGCAGCCTCTTCGAACGGGCGATCTCCAATATGGAATGTCGTATGATCCCAGACGAGAGCATATTCAGCGTAAGTTCCATGCGGAGCTCCAAGTTGATGTAGTGCAGCTACACGGTCACCGGGTCGAAAGTCATAGACGCTGGAGCCAACAGCAGAGACGATGCCTTGATGACCAAAGTGTTAGTAAAGCATTGTAGGGATGGGTTTCCGAAAATGTAAGGATGGTATGCACCTGCTACATCATCGCCGCTGTTCGGACATGAACCGATCGTGACAAGCATGCCCGCAGGCATCTTCCAATCTTTCGGATTGCATCCTGCTACGACGACTTTGATGAGAATATGATGTGGATCCGTCAGTTCAGGTATTGGCACGTCGTGGAGCGTGACATTTGTGTCAGCGTCAATATGGGCTTCTTTCATCGTAGGCATCGTATTTAGGCCGACTGCCAATACTGAGTATCAGTGAACAACGTGTTCAATGTACAAATAGGTGCGAGATAGAATGAGGAAGTGCGGTAGCAAGACCTGCTGTTTATCTCTCGAATGTGGTCATGAGAGTCAGCTTGCTCCTGCCTAACGTTACGGCAGCACAACCACCACGCGTCAATCGAGCGAGCATGCTTGACTTTTGAGTTGACCATCTCGTCATGTGTTCCACAGCTCCATGCCCGTTACATCGATGCCCAACCAGTTCTTTGATGCAATTGCCTAGACAGGTGATACCGAAGTATCCGGAGCGGGGTCTTGCTTTACGGTGGCTGACCTTTTGTGTTTTGTGATTACTATACCAAAACTCCAGTATACCTCGCGTGATAAGAGCGCTCTTTTCTAGTCTTCTAACAATCAGAATCTCTGCATCTGTTTGATATCCCTCACGTTTTCACTCTAGGAATCCAGCAACAATGGCGGCAGCAGTAATGAACTCCTCCATACCTCTAACCGCAACCGCACCACCATCATCAACCAACGACGTCCCTCCAACCGAAGTAGACCTGACCGCCCACCCAACAGCCCAGCACCTCGTATCGCGCTGCCGCGACTTCTTCTCCCAAGTCGAAGACCTGTACATCTCTCTTTCCCTCTGCCTCTCTCCCATCGCTGCAACACTCACGGCTTGTATAGTACACCAGGCCACCAACTAGAAGCCTACCTCAACAAAAACTACGGGCCAGGAAACCCAATCTATGAAGACCTATGCAATTCGACACGTCAAGGCCTCAAAGAAGGCTGGGTCGCTAACTTCGAACTCGATGGTGCAAAGTACAGGCGTTCCAAGATTTTGCTGCCGAGTGCTGAGAACAGGTTCTTTTCCATCACAACCGTGTATATGGAGAGTGAAGAAGAGGTATATCTTACATCTCTGTCCCTGCCAATGAGCCTAACTCTTCCTCTTTGAGGCGTTTTGCTAACACATAACAAAACAGTACTCGGGTCAATATCACTCTCATCCTTACGGAGAGATCAACTGTGTGGTGCAAATCGACAAGACTGCAGAACTCAAGGGTATGCAGGGTTGGCAAGGTGCAGGTTGGACATCGCCAGGACCGGGCACTCATCACTATCCAGAGGTGCGTGGAGGGGCTTTGATCGCGCTCTTCTTCTTGCCTGCGGGTAGAATCAGCTACAAAGCTAAGCCTGGTGATCCTCAACCTGCAAGTGTATGAGAGGATATAGGTTGGGATTATGGTTAAGCATCTAGTCTATTTTAAGCAGGCTTATATTGATATAAATCGAGATCTCAAGCACGTACGGCCACAGTCAGCTGAAAACTGGGCATCCCGTCCGCTCTGCCATACATAAGCAGTTGAACGGCAGATTAGTACTACGGTGGGTGACCACGTGGGAATCCCTGCTGCTGTACGTTTTGCGTCTCTTTTGCCTCAACTCGGTGCTAGGGCTGTCGTCATCTATGAATAGATAAGCAATGAAAGGGCGGAAGCTACAAAGCTATTGAGGTTGGCATAGCAGAGCCTTGACGCCTCAATTTTCGGCAGCATGCTCTCATGACAGGTATGGAACCACCTTCCTTCCTTCAGCTTGGACTACACAGTAGTTTCACATAAGTCGCATCAAGACAATGGACAACAAAGCTTTGTGTGAATTTTGATTTTTTTTCAGTTGTTTGAGGTATAATAATAACATGGCGTGGACCAAGACCAAGCAGGAGGCTTCTACAGTGCCGGATATCTAAGACAAGAAGTTCATAACAAGAGAAAACGAGAAACAGAGAGCCGAAAGCAAGCCTCAACCTCCCCAGATAGAGAGGGCCAGCCACCCATGATGTGCGTGGAGAATCAACAAAAGAAGAGGAAACCAGAGGGGTAGCAAGATTAAAAAAGACAAGTGCAAGAAGGGGAGAGCAGGATGAAGAACAGAAACCAATGTGCTACCTCCTCTGTCCTCGTTAGTCTTTGCCGATTTGTTAAGCAGGAAGCCCAGTCGTGAAAGATGAACGAGCAAATGACTGATAGAATGTGCTTATGGCGTAGCCATAACGCCTTCCATCTTCTCGGGTTCGGCGTCGTTCTCCTCGCCGCTGCTCGCAACAAGTGAATCATTTGCCGAGTCGCTCGCGCTTGTGGTGATGTCGGCAGCCTGCAGCTGCTTTCTCAAGGCGGCCATTTCCTCGTCTTTCTTCTGGAGCATCTCGAAAGCCAGGGTCCTCTCTTGTTGTAGTAGTTTGATGTAGTCAATGGCGCTTTCCACCGTGGCAGCTTTTGAGTTTGCGCTTCTACCCTCTGCGGTGTTACCCTTGCCATCCTTACTGTTGGCTTCTTCCTCTTCCTCAGCAATTTCCTCAGCTCTACCCTTGCCCTTTGTTTTGGGAAGTAGTGTTTGCATCTCTTTGATGGCTTCGTTGATCCTGTTGCGTCGACCTTGCTCGGCAATCTTGTGTGAGGTACGTTTCGATGTCAAGCCCATAGACAAAGACTCTGGATACGAAACGCCGGGGAGACGAGTTCCCTCGAGTAAATGTGTGTAGTTTGACTTTGAGGCGAGAAGGAGCGCTTGCTGAGTTTCGCTAAGACCTATATGTCTAGTCAGTAGTTGTATGGGTTCCAGAATGTTTTGCAGCCAAACGTACCTCCTTCGGGAAGCAACGGCTTGATGCTAGGACTGATTTTCGGACGGATAGCCGGACTGACGAGCACAGACGTTGTGCTGACACTGCCACGCTTTTTCGCAGGCTGCGATCGTTTTTGGTCAAGTTTTCTCCCTGCTGGACCTAAGGCAGGCGAATTGGTAGCACCTATTATAGGACTTGCTGCAGTGGAATTTGACGGGGCCAGCCTTGGTGTGCCCTTAATAGCTGGAGCCAAACGAGGAGTGGTTTCCCCTGATGTCGTTGTGACGATTCTGCTCAAAGCTGGACGGGCAGGCTCAGCGGCGGATGGAGGAAGAGCGAGGTCTTCGAGCATGTTTATCTGATCCTGCGATTGCACTTGGAACTGGCCAGAGCCAGGTTGAGGCCCGACAGAACGATTCACCGCATTTTGCTGCTGGCTCTTGCGGATAGACATCAACGAGGCAGGGGTAGCGGGACAAGGATCACTCGACCCCGGGTGAGAGTGAATTGTAGTTGAAGCAGGCGCGGAGTGGATCTGAGGCTGCAAGGCTGGAGAGTTGTAAATCGAGGCAGGCAGAGGGGGAGGACCCATGACTAGATCGGGCAAGGCCTCGGGCGATATGGATTCTGCACTCGCATCGTCGTGGTACGGCGGCATATACTCGATTGAAGGCGTACGCGAACCCTGAGCCCGGCTTTGGCTTTGGGCTTCGATCAGTATGTTGTTGACTTCGCGTGGGGGAATGATGGTCGAGAGGTGAGCCGAGCGACGTCTCTGGGCCTTGACAATGGGTGATTGTCGCACGCCGCAGGCGGTTGGACCTGCCGAATGCGGCATTGGAGGCTTCCTTCTGCTTCTGCGAGGAGCAACGTCTGTCGTGTCTTTCAACGAGTCGATGTCCATGTTGAGGTCGAGGGGCGAGGCAGCGGCCGAGTTGTCAGCGGTGGTCGGATTGGTGTACTGGCTATGGGCATAGCTGCGGTTCTGTTGTTGCTGTTGTTGGGCATGCAGAGCCGGGGACGTGAGGGGGCTGAAATATGCACCAGGGATGGTGTACTCGGGGATGGGCTGGAAGGCCGAGTGTCTCGGGGTGACAGCTGGTGAGACCAGAGGGGTGAAAGACATGTTGTCTTCCTTTGTCAAGCGGTGATGTTGGTCGTAGAAGGGGCCGGCTCCCGAGTCCATGTGCTGAGCCATGTAGTGGCGCGCATTGCCCTGCAACTCGTAACTGTTTGGCGTCGGCGGAACGATGTTTGGCGCACGATATATGTCCTGCGGGACTTGCTGCTGTGGCCATTGTTGATTCTGGGCGAAGGTTTGCACGTCCAATGCGGTAGGAAGTCCGAAGCTCTCGGTGCCAAAGTCGTGTAGTGGGCCAGTCGACGCCAGGCCTTGAGCGTCAGGCCCGTCGAGCGAGGGGAAGTCGGCGACATCAAGGTTGCCAATGTCGCCAATATCACCAATGTCGATGAAGCTGGCAAAGTCAATGTCTTGCATGTCTCGCAGGTCCATGTGATTTGGCTGCTGCCATGGCTGCGCCTGCTCGGTGTGATTCATTCCAGAGGTTGGATGGTGACGGGAAAGAACGAATGTCGGCGCGGTTGCCGCAGGTGGCTCGATGGTCCCCTACGAGTTTTTGCAAGGCGCGACTGGATATTGTAGTACGAGAGTGCTCGCTTGTTGTGACGCGAATGAAGCCTTGAGACCGAGTAGGGCGCCGAGTGCAAAAATATGGCTCTTGCTAAATGCGATGTCTTCCTGAGAAAGGTCCCCGTTGAGAGGACGTGTGGGTCAAAAGACGGCTGCGCTAAGTTGGTGGGGGCGGTGGTTGCTCGCGCGCGCGGATGCGGAATAAATCAAATCGAACCAAAAGGCATCCCATAAAGTCTTTTTCCACGCCCTGTTGGTAACTACGAGACGAACCCTTGATTCACCCTGGGCCATTTCATAAATCCTTATAGCCACGATGATATCTCTATTCTCTAACCTTTCTCCTACAATCATCCCAATGCACAACTGGCATTCAGCTCTTGCGGGTAACAATGTCCCCCAGGATAAATCTAACTCCACCGAACGAGGTATCCGAATGACGGGGACCCTGTTTGGAGAGACGTCCGTGCAGGAGTTCAAAGATCTCCGGCAAGCGAGTTTAGCCCGCTTTGTCTGGATCGACTCCATGAACAACTTTCATACCGAAATGACCCGTCAAGTTGCCACTACCTGTGTGCATCGAAGACCTCTATGCACTTTACAGCTCTGCCGTCTCATGCATCAGATGTGACCATATCCAAGCCTTCGGACCATGTGGCGCGGTACGGTCTTGCGCGCCTGACGACTTGCTGCAGCCATCGTAGATCTTCTAAAGTGCTGCTACTTTTCGACCTCGGTATGCAACCTGGTGCGGTGCCATGCGGCAAGCTACTCGAGTACCTGCTCGTTCTTACACCGTACCAGTTCCGTATCTCGAGGTGTAATTACAAGCATTTCGATTGATGGTCAAACCTCCAATCTGCGCATCGACATCATCTCGCCGAAAGCTTGGTGCGAATGTCACTGGAATGTCACCTTCGGCGACTCGTTCTAAACATGCGCGCACGGGCTGGAGCCGGTTAATGTTCAACAAAGACGCAGCCCCCTCGAGAGAACGCAACTGTGCTTAAGTTCAACGATCAATCCACCGAATCCCTCAGGGTCTCACTCTCGTAACCATCGAATACCTGGTCAAACATCTACCGATCCATCACCCTCGGACCGGTGCTGAATTGGAACCGAGGTAGTATGTTTTGGTATTACACATTCGGTAGGCAGTCATATTGATATACCTTGTGTCTATGCGCTCCACGGGGAGATTCCATGCGCCATTGTTCTGGTCGACCCACCTGCAAATTTGTTGGTGCTCTCAGTCCAGGATCCTTCGAACAATGCAAAGACTGTAAGTAACACCGCGCTTGCTTTTTCCTTGCCTTTTGTAACGCGGTCGAGGCTTGTCGAGATTGCTTTGTGGTTTGAGCATATCGACCTCGGCAGACAGACGGCTATACAATGGGACCGACTTTGTCTAGATTCTGCTAGTGTCATGGTCCCTAACGAGGTCAACGATCTGCCTTGTTCCGTTGACTCCAGGGAAGGGAGTAGCCTGGCTGCGTGGAAGGTCTGTTATCAACTATCCGGGAGACCATGCGAAACATCTTGCATGCATACGATATCGCCATCATCAGGGAACGACGACACAACAAATGCTTACATTTACGCCACGAGCCTTGATACCGGATCCGTTATCATTGAACACGCTCGATGCTTATCGTCGTCTATGATCCGAGAGAATTACCTGGGAATATTTAGAGAGTTGGAAGCACTACTTCGAGAGCGAATAATGTCACTCCCTTCCCTAGATGACGTGCCCCACCCCTATAGCTTTCATTCGGAAACATATATCCTCGTGTCGATCGTGAGTCAATCAAAATCAGGGCTTTTCAACCTTGACACACAGAGACTAGCTCGTCAGGATGATTTCGAGCGAGCATGAACAAGGAAACTGGTCGTGTGCTCACGAGCAAGATGTGGGTGGATACCGAGTAAAAGGACAACTTGGACATCAGGCAATCAGCGACCCGACAACCGACAATACTTGTAGGTCTTGCGTACAAAGTCATTTCTAGCCCGTCCAGTAGGCCATGACTCGATACGCCGTGTCTCGATAGTCACTTACGGCAAGTCATGTTCGACCCGACATCTTTCTTGTTGCAACTGGATTCTTTGTTCAACGATGTTATCTTCCACTGCCATCTGCCGCATTATCCCTGCACATGCATCTTGTCGACTCCGAGTACTGTCACAAGTGCTCTCCAGTCTAGTTTCGTTGGACACATCTTCAGCCGTCCGCTCAACTTCGTCGTCCACATTCCCTCCCAGCATCAACATGGGTGTAAGGTGTAGAGCTCCCATACTGCAAGATCGCGATCCGCCGCTATCAACAAACGCTGACCCCAAGACATGAGTTCTGTCGCTTGTACAAGCAATACTAACACGGAGGAGAATTGTTCTAGCAAGAGGAATGTACATCAGAGCCACCTGTCGAGCCTGTTGGATAATCGATACGTAGAAGATGGCTGGGCGCAGCACGACGACAGGGAACTGACCCGGGCGGTGATGGAAGGAGGGGCATGGTACGCATTTGCACTCGTCGCCTAAGCGTGTAAGATTTGGTACGGGTGACACTCCGAGTCTACGTTTTCGTTCAAGACCACGGCTTCTTCAGATCGAGCTCGATGGCGATGCGAAGAGGCAGGGAAGTTAAGCTTGTCAACAGACGGTCTAAACTCCGAGCCTAGAAGCTATGATAGAAGCCTGGGAGCATGCGTTTTGATCTCGGATCTCGCGTGGCATGGGACTGGCGCTGTAGATGCTGTCCTCTTTCCAAGAGATGTTGAAGCTGTCGAGAATACTTTAGGCTTTTGGAAGGAAAAGGAATTGAAGACCGAGATTGAAGACAATCCGTAAGAACATTATGCTACAAGTACCTCCCAGGAGCGCCACAGCCAGTCTACCGTGCTGCCGCATCTTACTCGGGATTTGGAAAAAAGTCAAGGAAAAAGGGAGATTAATTTGAAACAAGAACCGTCACTCTCCGCCGAAAACGCCAGTGCTGGTAACCCGGAACCCGGTATGAAGTCTCTTGCAAGAAAGGAAAAGGTGACATGGTGCTTTACATGATGATGCAGCATCCGCCGGATTGTTGAGGAGCGTAGGGGTCGTCGCGCTTGTCGATCTGGATAGATGAGTCAGAAATGGCAAGTGTTGGAGAATGGTTTGTGGATACTCACAGTGCCCCAGCGGCTGGGAACCATGAAGTCCTTGGGCTCCTTGTCGGTGAATGCGATCAAGCTGAGAGTTTTGCGTCAGTGTGTGAGAGCAATTGCTGAGAGAGCAGCGCAAACTCACTCCATGGAAGCCTCGGAAACAGGGATTCTTCTGCGGTTTAGATCCTCTTGCAGTCTCTGGTTGAGCTCATTGAGGCGGCGGAGCTTCAATTCAGCCATGCTCTGCTTCTTGCTTCTGCCGGTATCATTGTTACGGATCTCGTATGGCTGAGACATGGTGAAGGCGACGAGTGAGGATTGAAGCGACTAGCGGAGTGCTGAGGGACGCGATAGATATAGGTGTAGGTGGAGCGGCAGTGCGGCGCTCGAGAGTATAGGTGGAATTGTCGGGACTGTCATAAGCGGTCAGCTTGACGAAAATTGAACATGGCACGAGAGAGTCGCACGGTAGATGGACGAGGCGTGGGAGCCAATGGAGCGGGATTGCAGGGGGGAAGTCGACAAGGTCGCGCGCGTGTTGTTCTCGTGGGGCGGGAGACGAATGCAGACGAATCGGGTAACGAGCGACGCAGTGAAGAGAAGGGCCACTGGGAAAATCGACGTTACACGGCGGCGAGGATGCAGGAATGGGTCGTGTCGTCGAGGATGGGAGACGCTGGTCGTCCGGGCGCCGCTCCTCCTCAAATTGCTCTAATTGGCATCGCCAATCCGGCATAGCCCATGCCAAGCACTAGCGATTGAACGGTTTGGTCTATCTGTTGCACTGTCTTTACTGACCCGCCTGGCCATCACGTTGCTCGCAACGCGAGGGATGCAGAACACATGTCAAATCTGGCCACTGGGACACCTGTTTACAGCATATGCTTTCTGAGCCTGCTCATTATCCCTGCGTGCTTGACCAACACAGATGCGGACTTGAACCCCAGAAAGTCAGGGGCTTCGCTGGTGGAGCCGCTCGACCTCGTAAACTTCAAGACTGCCATGAGGACACCGCTTGTCAAGCCGTGCCAGAAGTCTCAGATGTTGTGTTTCCGGAAATCATCATACTTGATGGCAGAGACATGTAATAATCATCTGCAAGTTTCATGGACAAGAAATTGTAAAAGGTATTCCTTCAGGTCATTGCCATGTCAAGATTGTGCAGCCACAGAGCAGCGCCTCAGATCCCTTGTCATCTCGTGAAACTTTTTATCTAAGAGTCTGTAATGATGTAAAGAGGAGTAAGATGATCATGTTCAGTTCTTGAGCGGAGTGTGAATCCAAGAGGCAGTCGGAGTTGGCCTCTTGGCGCGTCGTTGTCGTGTAGCCAATCACAAGCGACCGCACGCATGCGACGCTTGGGAAAAATCGAACATCTTGACGGCATCTCTCGTTCAACGACAGGAAGGTCGCCATATCTCTCAAGATGCCTCCTCCACCCCATACTAAGCCTGAGAACGTGCTCAAGGCAAGTTTTGCTCGCATCGAGTTGTGTGCCAAAGCTAACGGTATTGCGCCAACAGAGAGCCCAGGAGCTCATCGCAGTCAACCAGAAGCAGTCGGCTCTGACCATCCTCCACGAACATGTCACCTCCAAGCGCACCCGCAATAGCACCATCGCCTCGCTCGAGCCTGTCGTCCTCCTGTTTGTCGAGCTCTGCGTTGAGTTGAGAAAGGGCAAGGCTGCCAAGGACGGTCTCTACAACTACAAGAACACCTCGCAGAACACAAATGTCGCCACTATCGAGGTACACTTGCCCAACTTGACTGCCCAGTCTGCGCCTCCACTGACACATGTATAGCTCGTCTTCAAGCGCTTCATCGAACTCGCCGAATCAAAGGTCACCGAGGCCCAGGCCAAGGCCGATGAGGTCTCTTCCGCCGCAGAAACATCTGACGACCTGGCCACTGTTGGTGATCTTGAGGCCAGTGAGACACCCGAGTCCATCCTCCTGTCGACCGTCTCCGGTGAGCAGGCACGCGACAGAACCGACCGCGCCATCGTCACTCCCTGGCTGAAGTTCCTGTGGGAGACCTACCGCACCGTTTTGGACATTTTCAAGAACAACGCCAGACTCGAGGTTATGTACCAGACCGTCACTCTTCAGGCCTTCCAGTTCTGTCTCCGCTACGCTCGCAAGACCGAATTCCGCAGACTGTGCGAGTTGCTCCGCAACCATCTCCAAAATGCCGCCAAGTACTCTTCTCAGATGCACGCCATCAACCTCAGCGACCCCGACACCCTTCAGCGCCATTTGGACACCCGCTTCCAGCAGTTGAACGTTGCCGTCGAGCTCGAGCTGTGGCAGGAGGCCTTCAAGTCCGTCGAGGACACTCACACTCTGCTCTCCTTGAGCAAGCGTCCTGCTAAGAACGTCATGATGGCCAACTACTTCGAGAAGCTTGCTCGTATTTTCCTTGTCAGCGAGAACTACCTCTTCCACGCCGCCGCCTGGAGCCGTTACTGCAACCTCTTGCGCCAGTCGGCTGCTATCATGTCCGCTGGTCAGGGCCAGAAGAAGGACAACCCTTCCAACATCGGAGATGCCGACCTCACCAAGGCTGCCTCGTTTGTCATTCTGTCCGCTCTTGCCATCCCCGTCATCAGCACTTCCCGCTCCCGCGGTGCCCTCGTTGATGTCGATGAGGCCAAGAAGAACAAGAACACCCGTCTTACTAACCTTCTCGGCATGTCAGCACCCCCTACCCGTGCCATTTTGTTCAAGGATGCTATCAACAAGGGTCTTCTCAAGCGTGCTTCTCCTGAGATCCGTGAACTTTACAACATTCTCGAGGTCGACTTCCACCCCCTGTCTATCTGCAAGAGAATCTCTCCTATCCTCACCAAGATTGCCGCCGACTCTGAAATGAAGAAGTACGTCCTGCCTCTCCAGCAGGTCATCCTTACTCGCCTCTTCCAGCAGCTTTCTCAGGTCTACGAGACCGTCGAGCTCAAGTTCGTTCTTAACCTTGCTCAGTTCCCCGAGGAGTTCCAGATGAGCCCCGCCGCTATTGAGAAGTTCATCATGAACGGTTGCAAGAAGGGTGACTTGGCCATCCGTATCGACCACGCTACTGGTGTCCTGACCTTCGACTCTGACGTATTCTCGTCTGCTCGTGCCCTTCACCCTGGTAGCGGTGCCGGATCCGCCGGCTCCGAGATCGTTCAGCGCCTGCAGAGCACTCCTGCTGAGATTGTCCGTTCTCAACTTACCCGTCTGTCGAAGGCTCTTTACATCACCTGCCAATATGTCGACCCTACCTTCAACGAGGACCGTCAGAAGGCCAAGGCTGCCGCTCTTAAGCGTGCTGAGGCTGGTGCTGACAAGGAGCACCTCGACACTATTGCTCGTTCAGAGGTTATCCAGAAGATGAAGGAGACCGCCGCCAACGCTTTGGCTGCCAAGGAGCGCGAGGAGGCACAGAAGAAGAGACAGCGCCAGCAAGAGTTGCAGGCCGCCGAAGTCCAGCGTCTGGCTGATGAACAGCGCGAGCGTGAGGCTCGTCGTATTAGACAGGAGCAGGAGAAGGTCCAGAGAGAAGAGATGGAACGCCAGCTTAAGGAGCTCAAGCAGGGTGTCAAGGGTGTCGATATCGACAGCTTCGACATCAATGACCTTGACACCGGCCGCATTCGCCAGATCAAGCTCCAGGCTCTCGAGAAGGAAAAGAACGAGATGAGCGAGAAGCTGAGATTCACTGCCAAGAGAATTGACCATCTCGAGCGTGCCTACAGAAAGGAGGAGCTCAAGCACTTGAGTGCCGACTACGACACCCAGCGCGAGCGTGATGTGGCTGCTTACGAGAAGACCAAGTCCGAGACTCTCAAGGATGCCGAGGAGAAGCACAAGGAGGCCGTTGCCCTCAAGCATCGTCTCAGTCGTCTGGTGCCCGCTTACGAGAAGTTCAAGCGTAACGTTACCGAGCAGCGTCACGCCGAGTTCGAGAAGCGCCGCAAGGTCGCAGAGCGCGAGCTCAACCAGAAGATGGAGCAGCGCCGTCGCGAAGTCAAGGAGCGCATGGCACGCGAGAAGCAAGAGGCCGAGGAGGCCGAAGCCCGTGCTCGCGAGGAAGAGGAGAGAGAGGCCAGAGAGGCCGAAGAGAAGGAGCGTGTCGATGCCGAGAAGCGCGAGAGAATGGAGAAGGAGAAGCAGGAGAGAATCAAGTCGAGAGAGTACGTTGTCGCCAATCTCACACGAAACAAACACAACAGCAACGCTAACAAATCACAACAGGGAAGCCGCCGCCGCTGCCGAAAAGCAACGCCAGCGCGAAGAGGAAGCCGAGCAACGCCGTGCCGAGCGCAAACAAGCACCCGCTGCCGCCGCTCCTTCTTCCCGCTGGGAGAGATCCGGCGCACCCACACCCGCCGCCGAGACCGTCAGCGCTTCAGCCGGTGGTCCTCCCCGTCTCGCCCTCGCCGGCAACAAGCCCACATGGCGTGAGCGCGAGGCCGCAAAGGCCGCCCAAGGTGGTGCCTCGCCCGCCCCCGAAGCCTCTCGCCCTGCCGCACCTCCCGCCGACGAGCGCGTCAAGACCTCTGAGGCTGCCCTCCCTCAACGTTCCGCCTACGTTCCCGTTCACATGCGCGGATCCGCCGGTGCAGCACCTTCCTCAGACTCTGCCCCTCCCGCTGCCGCCCCCCGCGAACGCTGGACCCCCAGAACTCCTCGCGGTGATGGCGAGACTCCTCCTCCCGCATCAGGTGGCAGATACGAGCCCCCATCGTCTCGTGGCGGTTCCTCTGCTGGCGGTGCCTACAGACGTGGTGGTTTCAGCGGTAGATCCTAGACGTGTATTTGACGATCGATCGATGGTGGATGTAGCAGTAGTGGGGAGTTGATGTTTGCAACGATCTTTCTTTGTTTTTGGAGCACAAAATACTGGGAATGAGATGATCGGTGAAGAAAGAGAGAGAGAGAGAGGTTTCTTACACATAGCCTTTGAGAGAAAAAGCTTGCATTCTTTTTTCTAACCCTTTCATGCCTATGATTCTTTCCCTGTCTCCTCTTTCTACCATTTCTTGTCTTTTACTCAATCATGATTGTTGCTGTATGTAGAATGGAGTGTGATCTCAAGTCGCAGATGCAAAATCTCATATAGACATGTTTCCTTCATTGGTATCGAGCAATGACTAACAAATAACAATCGCCAGCACTTCATTGCACGGCTTCCTTCCTTTTCGAACTTCAAAACTAGATCAACACCCAGTGCACCTTCTTTTCTCCACCATTCCATTAATTGTTCTATGCAGCCTGGTACTTGCGAAGCTGTTGCAATCATGTCAGTCACGACAATACTTAGATCATGGCACTGCTTGAGACTTACATCCATAGTGAGAGTTCTGCTGCTGTTCACAGTCTGATCCCTCATCACTCCAACAAGCGTCTCACTGTTCTGGAACAGTCCCGTCTGTCAAACATGTTAGCGAACCACTTCGAGATCGAACGCTCGATGAACCTTACCTTGAGAGAGATGACAACAAATTGCATGCCAGGACCAGCGTGCTCTTTGACGTAGTTGGCCAGGCGAGCGGTGTTGGCATTGTCAAGAGCAGCATCAACCTCGTCGAGTACGAAGAATGGTGATGGTGCATATGTGTGAATGGCGAACAACAGCGCCAAAGCTGCCATGGTCTTCTCACCACCAGAGAGATGCTCCATATCACGGAAACGCTTGAGTGGAGGCATAGCATGGTATTTGATACCACTGAGGTATGGCTCGTCAGTGTCTTCCAAATCGAGGTATGCTTGACCACCGAGAGGAAAACTGGCAGTGCGCGTGAGTTCCTTGTATACTTGGTCAATCTGGCCAGAGATATGGTCGTAAGCTTTTGTGAAGAGATCCGATCTCAAGTCTCTGATGTCGTCGAACTGGTCCTTGGCTTCTTTGGCTGCCTTGCGACTTGTTTCGAATTCATCATCAGTAGACTTGAGACGTGCTTCAACACCTTCCAAGCGTTCAATGGCTCTCATGTTTGGCTGCATCTTCTCGAGCTCGGCCTGTATATTCGCAATACTTTCTTGCAGATTTGATTCGCATTGCTCAGAGTCGTCTTCCTTCAAGTCATCGTCTAACTCTGAGAAGTCGACATCGATACCGTAATCGTTGACTCCTGGCACGCGTTGGGATGCTTCTTCCTCGTCCACGTCCATAGCGTCTTCTTCCTCGGCCATGCCGCCGTCTAGTGGGAGAGAGTCTAGCTTCCTGCTCTGTGCAGTCAGGGGAACATCAATTTCCTCAATCCTGCATCTGCGTAGCAGGGAGTAACGATCTGAGTTGGACCGTTGTACTGCTTCTTGAAGAGCTGTGATTTCCTTGTTCGTGTTTTCCATTGATTTGGAGCGCTTCGCGACTTCACGTCTGTGTTCGGCTACCTTATCAGACTTCTGATCGTACTTCGTTCTGCGTGTGATGAGCTGCTCATTCATCTGCTCAACCTCGGCGTTCAGCTCATCTAGCTCGTTGTTGAGGTTGTCGCGCTCAGATTCGAGGGTTGCGATGTTGGCTTGGGCTTCCTTTACATCGCTCTGCAACTTGGCAATGCGGTCTTTGGTCGTCTGAAGACGCTGAGTCTCGAAGGCAAGCTGGTTCTCCAGTCTGCTGCGTTGTGTGGTGAACTCGAGTTTCTTCTGCGCGGCTTCCTGCTGGGCACTACCCTGCTGAGCTTCGTATGCGCGAATGTCGCTGTATCCCAGGCGTTGGCAGAATGCAGCAAACACTTCGTCCTCGACAGTCGCTACTGATGATGAGTACGACTCGAGCTGGCTGCGCAGAGTAGTGACGCCATGAGCTTGCTCCTCATACTTGGGTCTCGTCTCCTCTAGCTGACGTCTTGCAAAGTTTAGCTCACGGCGCTTGCTCTCAATGTTTGACTCGAGCGCCTTGAGCTCTTCATCAGCGAATGCACGGCGCGACTCGAGACCTGCGAGTTCACCCTGGAGGGACTCTTCTTCTGCTTGTCGGCGATGGCCCTTTGGTAGAGCACTCAGATCGGCGAGGAGCTTGTCCTTCAGACGGCGCAAGTTCTCGACTTCCGAATCCTCCCACTTTCGTGCATTTCGTTGGTCGTTTGAGCCATGTCCACCAGTCATTAGACCACCCTTGTGGATAATGGTACCATCAAGTGTGACTGCTTTGGCCTCGACGTGTCGATCGTAGCAGAGATGTCTAGCAATCTGTAGATCGTCGCATACGATACTGTTTCCACAAGCAAAAGAAATGGCGCGCTCAACAGCATTTTCGTAGTCGATTGTGTCGATGGCGAGACGCATGCCCCTATGCATGCCCTTCAGATTGGCGTCCGGTGCCTTGTGCATAATGGTGTCAAGCGGGATGAATGTAGCCTGACCAGCACGTTGATCACGGAGGTACTGGATGCACTCCTTTGCCACCTTTTCGGTGTCGACCACAATTGAATCATTGTGGCGACCAAGAACAGTGCTCACAGCAACGTTGTATTTCTTCTGCTTTGGCTTGCAGAGCGACCATAGCTGGCCTCGGACACCGGGGAAGATTCTCTTCATGGCAGCAACAGTCTCGCGAGCTCGTGTTTCCTTCTCAGATTCTCTTTGGGACACGGATGCATCGTTGAGTTTACGCAGCACTTCTTGAAGCTTCTCCTCGATCTCGGTATGTTTTTGAGCAGACTTTAATCTCTCTGATGTGAGGGTATTGAATTCCTTCTTCTTGCCGTCCGCTTCGTTGTTAATGGAACGAATGGTCGAGTTCAGTTCATCACGCCTTGATCGTAGAGAAGATACTTCACTGTCGAGCTTGGAGATGTGATTTTCGGTAGAGTCGACCTTACTCTTCAAACTCTCAACAGTCTCTTCGTCCGTCTTCAATTGGCGAGTGATGTTGTCCACCTTGATCTGGTCGGCTGCGGTTCTCTTGTTGACGTCTCCTCTCAGACGGTTGTACTCCTGGAGATCGGCTTCGCTGAGTTCGCGTCCTGCTTGTTGTTGTGCAGCCGACCATTCCTGTTCCCATCTACTTTGAGCTTTCTGGACCACATCGAGATCCTTTTTCAGCTGGTCGGCATTGCGAGACTGTGCGTCGCGCTCTTTCGAGATCTCGGTGATGCGCTTGCGTGATGCCTCAAGCTTCTTGTTGGAAAGGGAGATTTTCTCGTTGATGGGCAAGAGATCATTCTCCTTATCTTCGACGGCCTTCTCTTTGTTCTTGATATTGCGTTCAAGCTTGTGAACCTCACGACCAGCTCTAGCCTGCTCCTGTTGTGCTTCGGCAAGTCTGGCCTCAAAAGCCTCCACGTTCCTACGGTCTTCCTTCAACTCGTCCTGGTGTTTTTGGATTTCGGCACCAGATGATTCGACCATTTGTTGGAAGTGAAACAGCTTCCAGAGAACATGAGTGACAACAGCCTGATCCTTCTCGTCGACTTTGCGGTTGTAGCTATCGACTTCGCGCTTTTGTTCCTGGTACTGCTTGATTTCGGAGTTGATGCCTCTGCGTTGGTTCAACCTGAAAGCTTGGTCTTCGGCAGCTTTCTCAGCCTCGATCTTCAGACGGTCGTAGTCGGCCTTGTACTCAAGACTGCCGCTGATTTGCTCAATCAATCTAGTGAGATCCTTGGAACTTTGAGAAGCGATAGCCTCGACATCACCTTGGAAGACAAGGAAGTTGCGAGCCTTGATCAGGATGTTCTCGGCCTCGAGAGCTTCATTGTACTGTTTTGCGGACACGGATCTGTTGTTGATCCGGTATTCAGATTGGCCAGTAGAAGTGATGGAGCGTTTCCAGGCTTGTTCGTCTCCGGCGTCGTCTTCGTAAACAGCCATGACCCAAGCATTTGTGGGATCTGCGCGCTGAGTGCTTGTTTGTGTATCTTGATCCTCCTCTTGCGCGCCAGATTCAGCCTCGGGATCCTGAGCCTCGCCCTCGGGGACCTCGGTGGCAGTTCCGTCGGCATTGATTCGGGAGGTCTTTAGGACACGGCCACGGTAGACCAGGTCACGTAGATGGGTTGAACGGAGGTGAGAAGATTTGATTCCGAGCACGAAGGAGATGGCATCCATGGAATTCGATTTGCCTGATCCATTAGGGCCAATGATAGAGGTGAAGTAGGAATCGCCAAAGAGGAGAACATGGTGACCCTTGTAGGATTTGAAGTCTGCGCGATGGTCAGCAAGGCTATAACCAGTGTGACGATAGATATGATAGAGATCGCACTGAACAGTTCGAGCCGTATTAGCTTGCCCATGGTGACGGCTTAGGGTGGTGTGCTGCTATGGAAGCAGATGGGTGGAAGGGCTGATCAAGTCGGACGACGCGTTGATACGGAAGGCGCGTCACGCGCGAGACTGCTTGGCGCACGCCTGGCGGAGCGGAACTGATCAGCGGGCGGTGTACACGGACCAATGACATCGTGCCTCTGGTCAACATGGTCCAAAAAGTAGTCTTGTATTCCCGGTCGCTCCTGACTTGCATTCCACCTGCAACTAAACACACACGTGAGAAAGAGAGAGAGAGAGAGCCATGACAGCTTAGACTTCCAGCTACACCTTTGTTTTTGGTTTCTGATAATCTCTCTATCACTCTCCAAGCCTCATCTTCTCTTTCTGTCTCTTCTCCTTATTCGTTCACCGCCATGTCACAGCCCGCGGATTCACTCAAGCCCAAACCAGAGGCCCCTGGTGTTGGCAGCTCTTCTGGTGGAGCTTCTGCACCTGATGCCGACTACCTTTCAGCTGCCGATGCCCAACAATATGCAGACATGACATCTCAGCCTACGTCGCCAGGTTATCCCTACAGCGTCCTGTCAAGAACCACGTCCAATGGAAGCTACAGCGAGATGGACGACGAAGGCTTCCCCCCTCTCGACCGCCTTACCATGTTCGACATCATCGAGAATCTTGCCTTGCCTCAAAGACTGGAGCGCTTCCAGAATTCCATCACTGCTCAAACAGACAAGGTCCGTCGACAACAGCAAAAGATCCGGATGTCTAGTATCACAGCCAAGGACAAGATGGTCGAAGAGTGGAGGCGTCGAGTCCCTACTCCTGATGAGCAGCTGGATAAGTACAAGAGACGTATGAGAGATAACGTCGACCGTCTGGGCAAGAGGTGGAACGATGCAAAGGCTGTCACGCTGCGTGAGAAGATCTCGTTCATCACTGGTGTTCTCAACATCTTCATCTCTGGCTATCTCATCGGTGCCTATCCTGAGTACTTCCACATCTGGTACACCGCTCAACTGGCCTTCTTTATGCCTATCCGCTACTACAAGTACCACAAGATTGGCTACCACTACTTCCTCGCCGACTTGTGCTACTTTGTCAACCTGCTCATGCTTCTGACCATGTGGTTCTTCCCCGGTAGCAAAAGGTTGTTTATCAGCACCTACTGTCTAGCTATGGGTAACAATGCTATTGCCATTGCTATGTGGCGCAACTCGCTAGTCTTCCACTCCTTGGATAAGGTCACTAGGTCAGTACTCTCCAACCACAACTCGCCTGTTATCTTACTGACATCTACAGTCTATTTATTCACATCATGCCATGCGCGACCCTACATTGTCTGGTCCATCTGATTCCGCAGGAACTGCAAAAGGAGAAATTCCCCGCCATCTACAGCATCAGACACTCGTCTCCAACCTCCCCAGAACACTACACTCTGTGGGGCATGATCGTTTGGGCCACTGTTCCTTACGCTTGCTGGCAGCTGAGCTACCACTTCATGATCACTGTCAGGAGAAGAGAGAAGATTGCTGCTGGTAAGTCACCGTACTGATTACAGGACGAGCATTACTAACATGTTTATAGGACGCCCAACCTCTTTCACCTGGCTTCGCAAGTCTTACGCAAAGAATTTCCTCGGCAAGCTCGTGCTTTCGCTGCCTGAGGTTCTGCAAGGGCCTGCATTCATGCTCATCCAGTATTTTTATGCCCTTATCACCATGGTACCCTGCCCCTTGTGGTTTTGGTACCGCTGGGCCAGTGCCTCTTTCCTCATGGTCGTCTTCACCTGGGCCACCTACAACGGTGCTACCTTCTACATTGATGTGTTCGGTCGCCGCATGGAGAAAGAGTTTGAAGCTCTCAAGAAGGAAGTTGCAAAGTGGCAGAATACGCCTGAAGGCAAGCCTATTCTGGAAGAGAGCGATCCCGCTTTGAAGTCGGTGAAAGATCTCTCTCTGGATTCGCAAAAGTCTGCCCCGCACCACTCGGAGAATGTCGAAGGCATCGATCCTAAGCAGGGCTCAACCTCGAGAGAAGAAGCTACCACCACCGAAGGCGTTCGACAGAGATGATCAATGACTAGACTTGACTTTTAGATTGTGGAAACAGTACCCAAAGGCGTTTTGTAGAGCTGGATACCCCTTCCCTTGTTGGCCTTCTGATCCGATGGATTCGTCACTAAAGTAGACTTTCAGAATTGAATTTACCATTTCGCAACTTTGCTATCCCACCGAGGCAGAATTGGGATTTGCTTCAGGGAGTTGAGAGGATGAGAATAAGAGGACCGCTATAAACACTTTCCATGCCATCTCCATCCGAGTAAGAGCTTTTCTTGAGGAAATAACTTGGAAGCCTTCCCCAAATGAGTCCATTTTTCCCCTGTTCCCATGCGCCATCATCCTCCCCTTTGATTGAGCGTGTTCTGCCACGACGTTATCTACCAGTCGTCTTTCGTTTCATTGTTCGTCCGCGATGTTCCTCGTCATGGGCACTCTAGGCCTGTTCTTCTGCGAGGTTTGAGAATCGGTTCTTTCCGTTCGTCTCGTGGTGTGAGCGTCTGGAGCCTGCCTAAGACTCGCCAGCAAAGCTTGCACCGCGGCCTCGAGGCACATATCCGCCTCGGGGAGCGAAGCCACCGCGCTGGCCACCACGCCCGAAACCTCTGCCGCGGCCGCGACCACGGAAGCCACCACGGAATCCATTGTCCACGTTGGCTTGGCCGAAGGTCTCAAAGTTCTTCTTGCGTTCCTCAGTTCTGAACTCCATGCCTCCCATGCGTCTTCCGTCTTCTTGAGCGGCCTGTCTGTCCTTGAGCTCGGATGAGATGTTGTCGAAGAACGAGCTTGACTTGTTGTAAGTGGCGCCAGGGATGACTACCTCGCGGTCGGCTTGAGGGGCTTCCTGGCCGTTGATTAAATCGTCCTGGAAGTGGTCGGGCTCGTCGGCGGTGGGTGTACCTAGAGGGGAGCCAGTCGCGATAGCCTCCTTTACCAGATCCTGCTTGTTGAATTTGGCGTTGCTAGTCTCGAAGTCGAAATCTGTTGTGGGAACCTCGACTGGTTTGGCAAGATCGCGATTGCTAGGGCGTCTTCCACCACGGCCTCCACGGTTACCAGGAACGAACCCACCAGGCCCAGGCTGGCGAGGATGTCTAGGTCCGTCGTTCGTGCGCATGTCGCCGACACGCTTTGTCAAGTTGTCAACGCTGGTGTCAGCAGGAGCATTAGCTGAGATGGGAAGCTTGGCCATAGCGGCAGCCACAGCGGCGGCGGCGGTTTGCGTAGCACTCTGTTGCTGTTGGGCCAAGTTGTTGGGTGCGTTGCCAGGCTTTGCGCTGAGAGGAACAAGCGGGACGGCAACACGGGTGTTCTTAGGACCAGTAGGAGGCTTCTGCTGCGACTGAGCAGGAGCAGTAGCCGCGGCAACATCGGGCTTCGAGTCTACAGGCGGGGGAGGAGCGGCAGCCTCGAAAGAGGGAGTCTGTTCTGCTGAAGGTGCAGGCTTTTGGTCGGGGATTTGAGGAGGGAAGGCGGCCGCGTCCTTAGCGGACTCGGGCTGCTTCTTCGGAGGAGCAGGAGTCTGCGCGTCAGGAGATCTCTGCTGCTGAGATTGGGGCTGTTGCTGCTGGTTTTGTTGTTGCTGTTGGCCAGGAGGACCGATGGGCTGAGGAGGGAAGTGTCCGGGTGGGCCCTGAGGGAAGCCCTGTCCTGGAGGAGGGTACCAACCTGGTGGGGGAGGACCGTAAAACTGAGGAGGAGCATTGGGGAAGCCGTGAGGACCTGCGGGAGGACCGAAGCGCGAGTTGCCCTGGGGAGGAGGAGGGTAGCCGTATGGAGGGAAAGGTGGGGGTTGTTGAGGGCCTTGAGGACCTTGGGGACCGCGCCACTGCTGCTGCTGTTGCTGCTGGTTGGGCTGAGAGAAAGCGCCCTGGGGACCAGATGGTGGTGCTTGAGGAGCGCCGGGTGCGCCATGAGGTCTTGCGGCCTGATCGAAGGAACGTTAGCATCGAGTCTAGTAGTAGCAGGTAGAAGATGTGCAGTGTTGTATGGCTCAGAAGGAAGGCAACGGAAAGTGTCCACATGGTTTTGCGCTCTCGGAAAATGACAATGGTTTACATCCGGAATTTTTCATCACAGCGATTGAGTAGTTCTTGGGTATGTGGGAGGAGCAACTTACACCGAGGATGGCGGGGTCATTGGGGACCTGAGGAGGCTGAGGCTTGTTCTCCTTGGGAGGCTCGACAATGGTCAAGTCCTTGACATCGCTTCCACGGAAGACAATGTAGTCGTAGATCTGGTCATTGGGCGGGATCTCGTCGTCTGGGTTGCCGCGACGGCCTTCAGTTCCGAATGACTTGACATTTTCCAAGGCGACTGTCGAGTTCTCCGAGTTGATCTCGTGTAGTGTACCGACGTATCTGCGCAGTCGAGAGTCAGCTGGTTGCCCTGGATGAACAGACGCTAGTCACTGACTTGATGTCGCTCTTGGAGATGAGAGAGATGCGCGATCTGTCCTCAGTGTTAGCTAGCTTGCTACACGACGGGACGCGATTGGGCGTGCGCACCCGATGAATTCGGACATTGCGGCGTATGAATGACAGCTCGAGCTGTATAGCCAAGCAGGCAGAAGAAATATGCAGGTAGAAAGGAGAGTTGGACGCTTGAGACAGGAGTGCCTTGACTAACAGCAGCAGCAAGCAACCCACTCACCACCATCGCATTGCTCGACGCACGGACCTCCCGCATCGTGTCCGTCGTCACTTTCACTCACCCTGTCCTTCTATCACATGCACAAAACAACACAACATGGCAGAATTACAGTCGTCGAGTGACGGTACCGCTGTGTTCCAGCAGTTGGACAACTACGATTGGGATCACGACAATGAATTTCAAACTGCTCTTGCCTCCATCCTAAGGTCTGCAACCACGCCCGAGCAGACCGCACATTTGACCATACGAGCTCGATGCTACTATTACACAAGGTGACACATTTCAACCTCTACTTCAGCCCTTGAACTTGCTCTTATATCCTGTGCCAGGAAGTTCAAGACACCTGTCAACTTCGAGGCCTATCAAACCTGGATCCAGTCTCAACGTCATGCTGCCTCTAAACCTCAATCTGCAACCCCAGCTGATTCGGCTCACCCTCCCTCTATAGGAGATGCTCCTCCACCAGTCTCTTTTGCTGAAATATGTGCACTCATTGCAGAGGGTAAGCCGATACCTGGTATAAAGGACATTCCTGATACCATTCTGGAAGGTCAAGGAACAGAGGCACAAGCCCCTCGCCGCAAGAAGCCATGGGAAAAGGATGCCACGGCGGCCCCGACTCCAAGCTGGGCAGCACGAAGCTAAGCAAATACTAAGTCTATAATGCATCTATAGGCATACGTTTCTCGTTAATGTTCAAGGCCATGTCCTACATACATTTACAGCAAAGCGTCTAGCACCTTGTCTTGTAGTCTGTTCAGCTGTCCCTTCATAAGCCTGACCGTAAAATCCAGCGCCATGTACTTTTGCTTGTAGTCAATCTCTGACTCCGGCATTCTGGCGACTTCCTTGATCATATCCTGCGCTCGAGCTTCTGCATCGTTCGGATCCACCTCTTCCTGCCCGATCTCGAGTCCGACTGCACAAAACTTGCCTCCTACTCCACCAAACCCAGCGGACCAACTGACGTCAAACTTTTCTTTGACCCTCTGTGCATGTTCATCTGGTCCGATGAGTTCCTCAATACCATCGTCTCGGATCGCGAACCTCTGCACGGTGATCTCCTTTTCTTTGCACGGCGTTGCAGAATCGAAGCCAAGCTGTCGCGATACACCGAGCCAGCTCGTTGCCGCGATACGAAGAGCATCGTCTCTCTTGTTGTCCGAATCTGCTTTGGGAACGCCGAAGCGCTGAAGAATGGCATCGGACAGGCGCACCGCTTCAGGACCCAACAATCTGCCTTTCCTGCCGGATAGATCTGCACGGAGGAGGTCAGCGGCGAGGACTCGCTTGAGAGCCTCGTATGCAAGGCCCACCTCGGGCTCCGAGTCATGATTCTGACGCGTGGCAGGAGTTTGTGAAGCAGGCCGGGTTCGCGATTCAAGCCAACCAGAAGCTGTAGGCTCAGTGTCCATGGGCACCAGACCTTCTGATGTTTGGTCGAACGGCTCATTTGCAAGCACTGATGGTGTAGTAAGTTGGATTGGTCCCCCGGTGTTTTCTGGTACTTGCAAAGAAAGACGTCCGCGCTGTCGTCGTGGAGGAGCATCATCATCTACCGGTTTGGACATCATAAATACAGGTTTGTGCAGTGGTTTCGTATAGGCGTTGGGACGCAGAAGGTGTGGTTCGGTATCATAAGTCATCAAAGATACGGCTGGAGTGCTTCTTTGTGAAGCTGACACCTCAGCGTTCGGATCTGCCGGGAACGTGGTATACGGGCCATCCTGGATCGATCGATTGCCAGGAGGTCTGCCTCGAGCTCTGGCGTTGTTGGCATTGGCGCTTGTCCAGGCGGAAGACACTGCAGGACCATGTTTTCTACGAGATCGGGCGCGAGACGATCCGGGGGTAATGGCCGACATGGGCTCGTCGTATGCTGACAAACCTGGTGCTCTGGGCTCAAGTGCTGACATGGGATGAGGAGTCGTAGCCGTCTCATGAGATTCTCCACCTAGCCAATGAATATGTTGTGGTGGTCGGGCAGCTATTGCGGAATGTGGGATCGGTCGCCTCGAGGCCGCATTTGTAGATTGCCACATGTCACTCTCGTGATTTTCTGCAGGTCTGGCGCTCAATGGAATTGCAGCTGCAGTGTAAGATGCCTGCGGCTGGGCATAAAGAACTCTCCCCTCGTAGGAAAAGGACGTAGTTAGTAGAGGCTTCTTAGGAGGAGCCGGATCTTTCTCTGGAGTCTCGTTTCGCTTGCGACCTCTCTTGGGACGGAAAGACGGATCCAATGCTCTGATGGCAAGATCCTCTTCAGCTGGAACACCATCTCGACCTCTCGCGGGATGAGGGTCGTGTGGTGGAGGCAGATCCAGGTAGTAAGAGTGCTTCTTCCCAAGCAGATACTCGAAGAAGGCGTCGACATGCATTGCACGCATCCAGCGCTAAGACAAGTGTAAGCTGCAGGGAACATGCGAAGACCAGAGACGCGATGCGACTGACCTTTAGTCTGACAGAGTACTGTTGTACTTTCTGAACACTACCACCTCTCTCTGCTGAAGGGGGCTCGACGCCCAACTCCAGTGCTAGCTGAGTCCATGTCTTGATCTCCTTACTGTCGAACCTTTGAACAAGCTGCCACAATGTGAATATACTGAAGTCTTTGCCATCACTACGCGGTGGCGTTTGGAAGATGCGTTTCAAATCAGAGGTATCAATGTCCAACGGGAAATACGGATTACAATACAGGATGAAGGCAGCATAGGCGTCGACAATGGTCTCTTCGGACACATCGCGTTGCGGCAGAGCACGTTGAGTGAGTGGTGCAGACGAGCGAGTAGGTAGCACTACGGCGTGTCTTGGGGACGCAGATGTCGACTCATGCGGCATGTCGCTATCAGCAGCCCCAGTAAAGAGCGAACTGGGTGTCGCATTCACCGACTCCATGTCATAGTCGTGACCTAGGCTGTCATCATGGGCATTTGACGAGGCCGGAGAGCTGCCAGCGCTCTCCATCATGTCCTCGGACACATCTCTATGCGCCATATGCTCAAATGCTTCGTGGTCGATAGAGTTTGCAACACTTCCGAGCTCGGAAGCTACAGCTCCAGGCGCGTCGAGTACCCGGACGGGCCGAGGAAGACGTGCGATAGAACAAATGTCGAGGCCGAGGGTGAAGGTGATGGACACTGGCTTCCGGTTTCAAGACGTGACGTCTAACTTAGTCGGCTTTTGCTGTGAGCGAGAGGTTCGAATAACGGGTCAATTGACTGATTCTGACGGAAGATCTGGAGAAAAGGGGGGAATTGCGAGATATGCAGCCAAAAGTCGTGGTTGCCTCTGATCCTTGCAGCACTATATTTGATGCCTGTGCATGGGCAAAGACGATCAACACAAGATCGCTATGAGGTTCTTGACCAGTCGGAGACGGGCCTTCGACGCGCATGGGAACTCATGCTATCGTCAGGATACCACTCGCTTCTACACGTTATCATCTTCTTGCTTCGAGTGTCGGAAACTTAACGATCAATTGACACGAGTTCTGTCCGGACCCTGAGCTCTTGCCGATCTCGTTCTTTCACATGTGGGGAACGCAACCTCGGCTGCTTGACCCTCTCCAAGGTAAAAGCTACGCCTGACGCAGCTGGACACAATAACTTTATCGAGGCATAAGAGCTTTCTCCTTTCCCTACCTCCTTACTCGAACTTCGAAACATCGCTGTGGCTCTTGAAACATACTACTATAGCTCACCTCTCTCTGCTCCTCACTAAAATCGGCAGATCGCTCACACTTTTGCTCCATTTACATACATTCCTTTCTGACCATGTCTCAATCCATCTCTGTCAAGGACGAGTTGCAGAAGTCGACTGCCACTGCCCCTCCAGATGCAGTCTCTCAGCAGTCTGACAATGTCGCCCACGCTCTGGCTGGCTCGGGTGGTGGTCTTATCTCCATGGCTCTGACATACCCTCTGATCACCTTGTCAACACGCGCCCAGGTCGAGTCCAAGAAAGCCGATACCAACGTGCTTGAAGCAGCCCGCAAGATCGTCGCACGCGAAGGTGTTCGCGGTTTGTATGCTGGTCTGGAGTCCGCTCTCTTCGGTATCGCCGTCACGAATGGAGTCTACTACTACTGGTACGAGTGGACCCGTGCTGCTTTCATCAAAGCTGCAAATGCTGCCAACCGCCCCAATGCCAGCAAGCTCAGTACTTTGGAGACTATGCTTGCCGGTGCTCTTGCTGGAAGTGCAACTGTGCTCTTGACCAACCCTATCTGGGTGGTCAACACGCGCATGACGGCGCGCAAGAACGAGAGCGACGAAAGCGCTCTTCCTACCGTTGAGGGCGACAAGCCAAAGAAGAAGCTCAGTCCCAGCACCATCGGCACGCTCTTGGCCATCATCAAGGACGAAGGCTTTATGAGACTGTTTGCGGGTGTGTTGCCAGCTCTTGTGCTGGTTGTCAACCCTATCCTTCAGTACACCATCTTTGAGCAATTGAAGCAGTATCTTGAGAAGCGCCGTCGTGTCACTCCCAAGGACAGCTTTTACCTTGGTGCTCTGGGCAAGCTGGCAGCTACCAGCATCACCTACCCTTACATCACCGTAAAGTCCAGAGCCCATGTTGCCGGCGGACAGAAGGAGGGCATGTTCGACAGCTTCTCGCGAATCTTGCGTGAGGAAGGCTGGGCTGGTCTCTACGGAGGTGAGTGGATCCTCAATCACGATATCATCATCCAATACTGACGATTCATCTAGGCATCGGCCCCAAGGTCACTCAGAGTGTTATTACTGCCGCTTTCCTGTTTGCTTTCAAGGACGCTCTCTACAATGCAACAGTCAAGGCTCGTAGAACCGTTGCTCAAAAGGCATAGAGCCTGATGATCGAAGAGCGAGGCCGACCGGTCAAACAGTGATGTCAGATATGTACGAGGTGCATGGCCTATATATAGGCGTGCAAGGAAGATGGCAGCAGCGAATGCGTATGACGATGGCCGTCACGGATAACTAAGCGATGCGAGAATGAAGCGCCCCGATGATAGAATGGAGTTTCGAAATGTTTTACTTCAACCTTACTTTGCATGAAAATTGTATATACCCTTTCCTTCAGACCCATTGATCACCAACTATCTCGTCGCCGCAAAAAGATCATCCTTGATCTCATCCCAGCTCTTCTCACAACCCACAACAGCAACGAAAGAAGCCTTGCTAACACTCAAACTAATAACCGTAAAAACACCCTTTTCCACCAACTTTGCAAGGTCGACGAGTAACTCTTCTACCGAGCGATTGGAGGATCTGCGCCAGGTGGAAAAAGTGCTGGGGGCGTACATGTTGTGCCATATTACATCGACTTCATCGTTGACTGTGCGAGGTTCATCAGAGACTGGGTTTTATTCAGAACAATTAGCATTTTACTCGAGACAACTGACGGGACGGTATTACCTGCTGTGTTGCCGAGATTAGAAGTCGAAGACATGGTGATTCTTGAGATAGATTTTGAGATGTCGTGCGGTTGTGAAGACGAGGGAAAAAGATTGCGACCGGGCTGAAAGCCATGAATCCTTCAACTACTGGTAGATTGGAGCCTTGCTAGCATCAAATTGGTTCGTCATGATGATTTATGACTGTGACGGTTATGTACAGCAGATACAGAATGCTCAAATTGGTATATGCAACTACTATAACACCCAAACAGTTCACATTCTTGACATGTTCCGTCAAGACGAATTGTCTACTTTCTCTTTCTCGAAACACCTGCCTTACTCTGAGCGTCAGAGCTCGAAGTCTCGGCCTTGACAGAAGTGGTATCCTCTTTAGGTGCAGACTTCAAGGGCTGGGCAGCCTTCTTCTCCTCGACTTCTTCGTCGTCACCGCCCTGGCCAAACTCGTTGACACGAGTGTGGTCGACCTTGTATGCCCAGGCCTGGTAAAGGTATACGAAGAAGATGACATCATCACGTAGGGTAGCCAGACGATGCAATGTTGGCATCTTGATGGTGAAAGCGAAAAGATCGTCAATGAAAGTGTTGAGGAACTTGTAGGTCATGGCCTTTGCGGGCATGTGTGCGACGCTCTTGAGGCGGTAGTTGATGTACAAGCTGGGGACCATCATGAGGAAACCGTATGCGTAGACCGAGCCGACCAGAGTGGCAATGATGAAGCTGTACCAGCTCTTGTGGGTTTCGTAAACAAGTGAGTATCCAGCATAGGCGAGTAGAAGCGGCACAGCGACCATGTACAAGTAGCGGAAGGCAATCTCGTCGTACTCTTGAGTCTTCTTCTCGACGTCGGAAAGCTTGTGCTTGTCCTCAAAGACAACACGGTAGGGGATCAAAGAGCCTTCTGGAGCAGCACGAACACGTACATCAACAGCCTTTGTGACCTTCCAGGCCTCGATGGCGATACCCATACCTTGACCAAACAGGATCATCCAAGAAGTGTTCTCGTTGTTGTCCATCAGGTACAGGAAAATGACGCTCTGCATGAAGACGTTGGCGAGGATGGTGCGAACCGACGTTCCGATGTTGTCCTTCTTCTTGCGCCAATGGCTAACGTCGTTCTTGAAGGCCAGCATTTCGAAGATCATGTGCAAGATACTGACGAAACCAGTGATACCGAGAAGGTACATGTTTGTGTCGAGCAGGACCTCCTTGATCATTTCGAGCTCACTGCCATCACCACCTCCAGCGGTGGTCTCTCCGCGAGCACTCTTTCTAGCATTCTCCTTCATGCCCTCGTCCATGCTTGCCAAGATGCTGAATTTCCAGTTGGGGTCGGTCTGCAAGTCGAGGTTGAGAGGCATCTCGGTAATGGTCGAATTGAGCTCGGTCATCTGGGAGCGGAGCTGCCAGAAAGTGTTCAAGTAGAGGACGGGGTAGTACCACGCGTTTTGACCAGAGTCATCACGGGCGCCGGTGGTTTCCAGAGAGACGAATTGACGCATTGCTGGATGCATCTGGGGGTAGACAGGGGTTCCGATGTTGGGGATGATGGATAGAGTGAAGTTGGGGTGGTAGTAGTTGGAGATGGTGGGACCCGAGACTACATCTACAGCTTGGTCTTCGGCGTCAGAAGAGTCGAGAAGGTTGCGAGTTTTGTGGACCTTTTTCTTTGCCAGGTAGTTTGTCAGGGGACGGGTAACGCGGTAAGCCTTGAAGGAATCGTAGCCAGGCTGAGTAGGATCCATGACGCTTCCGGACTGAGAAATGTAGATGTGTGCCCAAAGGGTTCCATTCTCTTGTACTGCTTGGGGGATGGCGATTGTGGTTTGAACGTGGCGCTTGTCCGACCAGTCACCGTAATGGTAGTTGCGCTCCTGGAGGACCAGAGAATCGGCGGGCATCTGGCTGAGGGCAGGCATGGCGAAGGACGGCGAGACATACATGTTGATGTCCATGGAGGTGTTTAGTTGCCACAGAGGCATGATCATATTGGGGACGGCGCTATGAGGGGAGACAGAAGGCTGCTGGCCAGTACCAGGGGCGACGGTAGGGACAGGAGCATTGTCGGCCTGCTTCTGCTGCTGAATACCTCCGGTGACTTGCTTGATTGCAAAGTTGACAAACATGAAGATGCCGACCGTCTGAGCAACCTGCTTGGTGGTTGACTGCAAAATGTCAGCGGACGCGCATGGCTTCGAGGATGCGACTGTTGCTTCTGACCAGCCAGTTGGTGCCCTGGGCGGGCTGCTGCTGTGCTGCAGACATGGCGAGTGCGACTCTTCGTTCCCGAAACTTGTCAGGGACAACAAGAAGTGTCGCTCAGAAGCAGGGCAGAAATATCTGGCCTCAATTGTCAAGCCACTCTCAACCCTCCAGCCCTTTGAGCTCCGACCTCCGCGTTATCGAGCTGTCGGCTCTCGGAGATAATCCCGATCAAACCGTTGTCCGCACGGTCCACTTGTCAAGCACCTGAATGCGTCGCTGTTTCAACATCCGAATCGCGTCTTTGACCTGCGACTATCCTCGGACCCAAGTAGAAATCTATCCTACCCTTCGGACAAGCAGCTCTAAACCTCCATCTTCCGAACCGCCTGGTCTTTCGAGACGTGGCGAGTGAGCACGTGCTGGAGCCTTTGCCTCAGTCACAAGCTGCCTGCAAGACACAGGACCCAAGTGACCGAAGTCCCGAAACGTCATTTACGACCTTAGTGGATATTGAGAATAATACCGTTGCTGCCTGCACCGACTGCAACACCACAACACCTATAGCCCTTCCTATACACTGGAGCTGCACAACCTCTGCGAGCCCCAACTTGTCCATCGCACCCACCACCACACCTCCAGCCGCCCGTGACTTCCTGCCCTTATCGCCCGAGTCATCGTCAAGTCTAGACGAGGTCGCCTCGATCAACTCCCTATCCATCTCTTGCTTCCGCCCCTAGCCATCCGACTCGGCTCGCTACATAGCATATCATCATTCATCGGGCAGCCTTGGCTAGGCGCTGCAGCTGCCTGTCATGTTCTCTGAATGTAAGCCCGGCCAAAACAGGTCCTCACCCAAGGCCGCGTGACTGACCAACATCAGATGCTTCGAAATTCCTCGCGCAATCTCAAAGCCGCCTCTCCTTCACTCAGAACGACCCTGACACTCGCTCTCGCAATCCCCTCGATCGTCGGCGTCAGCCTGCTTCGGGCTCTCGCTACGTTCAACGCACCTCGATGCCCACGCCATATCAACCTTCGGGTTCCGTCTCATATCTATCCCGCTTCCCATTTGCTGCCCGTCCGCGACAGGAAGATGTGCCATTATTCCAAGGTTTCGAGCAAGAGGATGAAGAGACACAGCACGAGCGCGACATGGCAGATTATCTAGCTCTCCAAAAATCTCGCCGCAATTTCATCCCCAGCCATCTTACAGAGTCGTCTGAGCTTGAAGACCACAACCTCGACTCTTCCATTCTTGCTTCACGAGCCAGTCTCTCGGCTTCGAAACAAAAGTCGCCTATGGTCGATGTGGAGCTAGGCTCGACTGACAATGATGATGCTTACTCGGATTTTGACAGCATTGATAGAGAACTCGACGCTCGCCCGCCAGCCTTCCAGACGTTTCAGCCTTCGGTACCTCCTCCACGATCCACCTTCCTTCCGCAAGAGACAGATCCTGAATCAGCCTATGCTCATCCGAGGCCGCCTAGTCCGGATAACGATAGTGTCCCACCTACAGTCATTCTCCCAGCACCAGAGCCACCACGCCATGACATGTTCTGGTCCCAGCTATACAAGATTTGCGTCTTTGGCATGTTTGCGACATTTGTATTGGTCTGGTTCCACACTTCATCGCCAAACTCCAAAAAGCCTTTGGGCGATACAATTTACTCCGCCATGACTTCTTCCATCAACCTTCTACTCTGGGATACAGTTATCACCGTGATGGTTGCTATGCTGTGGTTGGCTCTTCTCCGCGAGTATGTCCGCGTTCTGGTCTTCCTGATGCTCGTCTCGGTCCCGGTTATCCTCTTCTCCTTTTCGCTGTACCCCTTCATCTCAAGCTACAAGGGTGCTTGGCACGGAAATAGTGTTCAGGACAAAGTCATGCGCTGGTTCTCTTTCGTGCCAGCCGTCATCGCTTGCGTCTGGGTCTACTCGGTCTATAAAGGTCGTCGCTCGCTCGGCAAGGCAATCGGCATCCTCGAATTCGCCTGCCGCATCGTCACAGCCTCCCCAAGCCTGACTTTGCTAGGATTCGGTACACTAGGAGTCGTCGTCTGCTTTACCTGGATCTGGATGGGCATGTTCACCCGACTCTTCCTGGGTGGCCACATGTCGAAGCTTCAGACCTTTATCATCGATCTCAATACGTGGTGGTTAGGCTTCTTCTTCGTCATGGTTTATCTGTGGACTCTAGGCATAATCGCTGGAGTACAAAGAGCAACAACTGCTGCCACCGTCTCGCAATGGTACTTCCATCGTCTGAGTGTCCCAGCACCGTCGTCCAACACGGTTGTACGGGCTTCATTCATGCATGCGACTGGTCCAATGCTCGGCACGATCTGCCTTTCGACTTTCTTGTCGCTACTGATTCGCTTGCCTCTTATTGTTCTTCCTCGACGTATCGCTAGCCTTGTCACTCTCTGCGCATTCTCTATGGTGCCGACCTCGCTCGCTGCCCTCACTAACCCTCTGACACTCACCTATGCTGCTATTCACTCTCAGTCTCTGAGTATCAGTGCCCGAGGCTTGTCTCAACTACACTTTGTCTCCAACACCTCGCCTACGACCACGCTCAATCCATCTGTCTTTGCCGCACATCCG
This sequence comes from Aureobasidium namibiae CBS 147.97, assembly GCF_000721765.1. Taxonomy (NCBI): domain Eukaryota; kingdom Fungi; phylum Ascomycota; class Dothideomycetes; order Dothideales; family Saccotheciaceae; genus Aureobasidium; species Aureobasidium namibiae. Next base: position 869,214 of record NW_013581207.1, read on the forward strand.
GGTTCTGGTGGGACCATGATGCCGTATCGCCTGGCTAAGCTGCTCCTACACGCAACCCGCTTCATCATGTCATTCGGCCTTGGTTTCGGTGGATGGGTGTCTACAGCACGAAATGTGCAGTTGGCAGGCGGCGGTTTCAAGGGCAGTCTCTATGCCTATGTCGTTGGTCTGATAGCAGCTACAATTGGATGGGCAGTCTTGGGAGCTATCGAAGGCGTCATCGGCGGTGTGGTAGATGCAAGTGTTGTTTGCTGGGCCAGCGAGACTGGTGGTAGGAGTGGAGCAGGCGAAGCAAGGTATTGCCGCGAGGCGGGTGAGCTTTTTGGAGAAGGAGACTATTAATCTTCTTCTGGCTCTGGGCACGACGTCTTCTTCTTTTCTTCTCTCTTGGATTATTCATATTACTGGATTGCTGGCGTTTTCTTTCTTCTCATGGCACAAGATACCACTGGGTGTGTTGAATTTCTCACGAACAATAAGGGGGCGTTCTGGGTTTTTGGGTTGCTGGGAGGAAAGGTGGAAAGGGTACTCCTGCAGATATTATACAGAAACACACTTTCGTTATTTGAAGTATTGATTGCATCATTTATCTGATTTGATGAATTTACAGAAACGGAGAAGGGAGCACTGTATGGAGTCTCCTCCCTTGCATCCACTCTTCCTGTCACCCCTTACCAAACGCCTTGAGCTATGCATGCCATGTATCAGAAAAGCAACCCTGCTGAGAAGAAAAGGTTTATCGTGCCGTCGTGTTTGAGAAAAAAGATGCTTTTCAGATCTTTAATGCCTTGATCGATCTCCGCATCTAGCCAAGTGTCTGACCAGGGCCCCAAGACGAAGGCACAGGGTTCTTGGGTCCCTTTGATGTCTTTGGAGCTTGGATCTCCAGACCAGCTTGAACCATGTTGATCTTGTGCAGCTTCAGACGCAAGGCATGTTCGATCTCGTCCGCAGTCTCAATGACGCCACGGTGGGCATCTGCGCGAGAGTCCTTGGGTGGTGCAATCAGCAGTTGATCGACCGTGTCGATTCTGGCGTTGAGGATGCCGCGGTTGATCATGTCGACTAGCTCTGTCTCCATCATTTGAGGTGTGCCTCCTTGTTTGGGGAATGCTTCGGACAGAGCGGACAGAGTGACCTGCGAGAAGGGGACAAAGTATTGGACAATGCTCTTGCTGCGGATAAGATGATACAACATGTTGACGTGAGGACCGAGGAAGATGTCGAGGAGGTAGTCTGTACGGTAGGCTTCGAGGATAGCGAGACACTGGCTGTACTTTGCGCCGCAGAAGAAGGAAATTGCGCGACGAATATGTGGTTCTAGTTCGAGGAAGTTGCGGAAGTTTGCGTTTTCGAGGACAGAGTCTTGGAGTTGCTGGCGGTCCATGGAGGCTAGGGCACAGAGACCTCCGTATACTGCAATGTCGTTGGCGCTCATGACGGCATGAGAGAAGTCGATGTTTGCGACGGGGCCGATGGTGGCGTATGAGGGGTCGACTGCGAGGAAGGCGTGGGCAGCGGGGCCATAGTTGCCAGATCCTAGGTAGCCCAAGCCGGTGCATGCTTGAGAGACAGAGTCGAAGCGGGGCTTGTCTTCGGGACGGAGGGTTAGAGAGCGAGCCTTTTGAGCGGTCGAGACGGCCGAGATCCAGTTGGGCGAGACGATGTTGATGTATGCCAGCTTCAGCGTCATCTCGGCAATGTGCTTGGGAGTGGTGCAGAACTCGCGCATCTTGTGGTAGGCCTTTGTTGCCAGCTCCAGTCTGTGCATGTTGAGGAAGTGAGTGCCGAGGTCTTCCTGGCCCATCCTGATGCTCTCCTTGATGAGGTTGTTCTTGTATCCGCGTAGCTCATTCTCCAGACGTTCCGTCTCGTGCTCGTTCAGCTTGTTGGTCTTTTCAACCCATGCGGTGTCGACTTCGGCCAAGGCATCGTCAGGGCTGATTTGGTGGAGCAGTTTTGTGAGATCGAGGTACTGTTGGGTGTCCTTTGCGTTCTTGGAGGCGGGGATGGCCAGATGGAGGGCATCGAGAGCTAAGGGGGGACACAGATGGGCAATGTTGCTCAGACGGTTCACGCGTGCGTATTCTGGAGTCTTGGGTGAGCTGGGGCAAGAGCGGTGGTGTAGCGAAATCATCACGACATACGGTCATAGTTGGCGGCATAGCTCTCCAGGTCGAACTTTGGCGCGTCTGAAACGATGAGGCCGCCATTTGCTCTCCGGTCGGCGAAGTATGGACTTTGGTCTACTGGTTGCGCCATGGTTGTGTGGTGAGATGGCTTGTCTAAAGTGTTTGGTTGTGGGTGCTGGTGAATGACGGATGCATTGATTCTGCCGGCGTTGGCGTTGGTCGGGCCCGAGCTGCCACTTCACCGCCTTGACTACAGCGCCTGCCGAATAGTCGGCGATGCTATCGATCAAGCTCGAAACAACGGCGAGCGGCTGTCATCTCTCATGGCTATGGAGCTCCCTCTTGCTCTACCTGCCTGCGAGCGCGGGCAATGACCTCTTACGGCACCCCCGGAAAAGCATAACGAAAGCCCGCATATGCCGCACCTCATATTCGGCTGAAGTTACATCCCACGCTCTGCCTTGAGTCGCCGTACCCCGGCCCGACTGAATCTTGGTTTGGCAAAAAACTCGAGCTTCAACAAGTTTCCCTGACTCACTCGTGTTTGAACTCTGTTGTTCTACATACCACTGTCCTGTCTCTCGCTTGCTTGCGTTTAGCCTCTCAATCTATCCATCTCGCCTTTCCTCCCGATACCGTCATCGTATACCAGGATCGCTGACTTGACCGTGCGTCCCCCGGAATCCTTCTTGGAAGTGACGCCGAATTCGCTGTCCGCGCTCCAGCTGTCATCCTTCTGAATACCCAAGTGTATTCTCAAACCACATCCCACTGTCATGGCGTCGACCACCGCGACTCTCAAGGAGACGGTCAAGGAGACTCTGCTCGGTGTCGAGGAGGAGGCTCAGCTTCCGTCCCAGACGCGTGCCGAGTTCATGCAATATGCCACAACCGATCCCGAGTCCGGAGACCACTACATGGGCGAGGAGGAGTTCGTCAATGCCATTGCTCCCGAGTCTGAGGATTACGTGCGCATCTCTGAGCCTCTATATTTCCGCCAATGCTGACTTTGAACAGCACAAGATCAAGCGTGCGCAGTATGCCGTCCTCTTCTCCATTGCCGACCGCCGCAAGACTGGTCGCGTAACCCTCTCCGACTGGGCTACCTTCAACAACCTCCTAGCAAAGCCCGATGCCGAGTATGAGATCGCTTTCCGTCTTTTCTGCGACCCCAACACTGGTGTCGTTGACTTCAACTCGTTCAAGGAAGCTTATGCTCGCAACCGCTCTCCCGACAACATTCCCTTCGACTGGAACTCAACATGGGCCTCCCTGTATGTTGGCGACCGCAAGAACAGGCATAGCATGACCTACCCGCAGTTCGCCCAGATGCTGCGTGGTCTGCAAGGAGAAAGAATCAGACAAGCATTCCACCACTTCGACAAGGACGGCGACGGCTACATTGACCCCGAGGAGTTCGAGCGCATCATCCGCGAGACCGCCTCGCACAAGCTGTCCGACCACCTTCTCTCCAATCTCCAGACCCTCTGCAACATCTCGCCCGGCAGCCACATCTCGTATGCCAATGTACGCGCTTTCCAAAACATCATCCGCGACATGGACCTTGTCGAGTTGGTCATTCGCAACGCTGTCGGAAAGACCGACGACGGCAAGATCACTCGTACCGACTTCTTGAACGAGGCCGCTCGCATCACTCGCTTCTCTCTGTTCACCCCCATGGAAGCCGACATCCTCTTCCACTTTGCCAGCTTAGACCAGCCTTCCGGCCGTCTAGGAGTCTCCGATTTTGCACGCGTCCTCGATGCTTCCTGGGCGTCTCACCACACAGTCTACGGCGCCGCTACTGGTGCTGCTGCTGACGTTGCCGCTGCCGCTGTTTCCAAATCAAGTTCCTTCCTCCATGGTGTTCTCGTGTCCGCACATCACTTCGCACTCGGTTCCATTGCTGGTGCCTTTGGTGCTTTCATGGTCTACCCCATTGATTTAGTCAAGACCCGTATGCAGAACCAGCGCAAGGCCCGTGTCGGTCAGCTCCTCTACAAGAACTCGATCGATTGTTTCTCAAAGGTCATCCGCAACGAGGGTGTGAGAGGCTTGTACTCTGGTGTACTGCCCCAGCTCGTTGGTGTAGCCCCCGAGAAGGCCATCAAGCTGACAGTCAACGACCTGGTCAGAGGAAAGGCTTCAGACCCCACGACTGGCGAGATCAAACTTCCTTGGGAGATTATCGCTGGTGGTAGTGCTGGTGCTTGTCAGGTCATCTTCACCAACCCTCTCGAGATTGTCAAGATTCGTCTGCAGATCCAGGGTGAGGTTGCCAAGTCACAAAAGGCTGTCGAGAAGAGAAGTGCCATGTGGATCGTGCGTAACCTCGGTTTGGTCGGTCTCTACAAGGGTGCCAGTGCATGTTTGTTGCGTGATGTCCCATTCTCTGCCATTTACTTCCCTACATACAACCATCTCAAGAAGGACTACTTCGGAGAAAGCCAAAACAAGAAGCTCGGTAAGTCAATATACCCATCATGGTAGTTTCACAATTCCTAACATGTGGATCTAGGTATCTTGCAACTGTTAACCGCAGGTGCCATTGCCGGTATGCCTGCAGCATATTTGACCACTCCTTGCGACGTTATCAAGACTCGTCTGCAAGTAGAAGCCCGTAAGGGAGAAACCCAGTACACATCGCTCCGCCATTGCGCCAAGACTGTTTGGCAAGAAGAAGGTTTCCGTGCCTTCTTCAAGGGTGGACCTGCCCGTATTCTTCGTTCTTCGCCTCAGTTCGGTTTCACTCTCGCTGGTTACGAGCTTCTGCAAAATCTTCTCCCTCTTCCTGGTGAGGAGCACGACCTCGGACCTCGCGGCAGCCTCGAGCCTGCAACCGGATTGCAAGAGGCAAAGGCACCGCTTCCTTACTTGAGGAGTAGAAATGCGCTCAAGATCATCCTGGACCTTGATGTTGGTTTCGGTAGCCCCAAGCTGCCCGAGGGCCAGAAGTTCACTGGTATCCCCGGCTTCCGCTGAGCAGTCTCTATGCGATGGTCATATTGGTCGATAGATTAGATCTCTGGTCATAATAGGCCATGCTCTTGGTCCTTGTTTGACAGTAAAGTTTCCTTTTGGGAGGAACAGGTGGAAAAAAGCGTGCAATTCGCATAGCGTTCGAGGCGTCTAGGCTGGATCATGGTCGAATCTAGTGGCAGTTGTTCTATACAGCAAATGTACGATATTTACAACGAGCACTCGAGTCTGCGATGACCTTCACAATGTTTACTACCTACTTCTCGATGGATATTTGACTCCGAGACAGACGATTTAGAAAGCACGATAGATGGGGAGCACGAGCGAACGTTGTTCGGCTGCCCGCCCAAAGCTTGCCGACTCAAGCCGAATCTGTACTCCCGATTTTTGACACACTCACGCTCGTGAGCAAACTTCAAGCGTCAAGTCTATCGCCATCGTCATTCGCATTCTTGGTCGATATATTTCATTGATAGCAAACATGATAGTCTCACTTACTGCTAACAAAGTCTGGGCTGAGTTTGTTCCGAGCTGCTGATTCATGCTCGCTGCTCTTTACACGCGTTTGACCTGGCGACTAGTTGATGATATTCAAGAATACAACAATTCGTGTTTCATTGATAGCATCACAGCTGCGATTGATGCGAAAGCAAACATGTGAGTGAGAGGAGATTTCGTGGAGAGTCGATGTGGGGCGACTCAGCAAAGGTGAACGAGAGGGTCAACTCGAGACCAACCTCACTTCTGGAATCTACATCAAAGCGACCAAACAACTTCAGTACTACCGGAGAGACCGCGGGTCCACTGTTCTAGCATGCAACATTTCCAACATCTTCTCATGCAATGAGCTGGCGAATGTCGCGAGTCACGTGATTGCATTGTGACTTGAGGTCTGATTAACCTACTCTCCGACACATGGCATCTGTGGGGAGATCGACGGGAACTATGAATTGGGGCAGCAGGGGACATGGTTCCTGGATGCTCTACGATGTCGTCTGCTCGATTGCGAGGCCAGGGAAGGTCTAGGGGGTTGCGGAACGGGCAGGACAGGTTCTCTGCAGTTTCTGCGATCAGATTCGACCTTGGTCTTATTCATATAGCATGAGTTTCGCGATAGAACATCCATCCGGTTGTGCCTCGAATTAAAGCTCGAATCAGTGAGTTTCGATGTTCGGATTGTCGCCAAGACTTGGTATCAGAGATCACTTCTCCCGCCAATTCGTTTTCTCCCCTTTCCATCATTACCATCATTTAATGACTTGAATTTATCGAAGAGCATCATCAGCGTGCTCCATGTCGTGCAAAAGAGGACGCGTTTGTTTGATACACTGATTGCAAGGTTGAGCTTTCGCCAATTCGCTGCAACGCCAACACTTGCGCACGCGCAGTACAACCCACCAGCCGAACGCGTAATAGTCGACCACCGTAACCACATCTCCGTATCGATATATGCATACAGTCTCCGTCTGAGTGGTGCGCGACACACTGAGTCTACCCACACGACACCGGCAGCCTGGACCCTGCATCGCGCATTCTATCGCTTGACACACCATGCCCAAGCGTCCGCGCTCGTTCAGACGTCCCGAAGACTTCACCAAGAGTGATTCTGCTGACGGGGATTACGACGACGCGCATGTCAACTCGTCTCCCAGAAAAGTGAGAAGCGCACGTCCCAAGAAGTCCAAATCCCACAACTCGCGCAAACGCCAACGCAGAGACGACTACGGTAGCGACGGAGTCGTTGACGATAGCGACGATAACGACGAGGGTTCTTTCGACGAAGATAGCATCGAGGAAAGCTCTGGTTCCGAGGACGAGGAAGATTCGCCGGGCCCCGGCAAGCGCAAGAAGCGCAAGGCTGCTCGTATCCCAGTACAGTACGCCGAATCCGACGAAGACGCCGAGGGAAGCGACGACGCTATTGCAGAGCTTCCGCAGCCAAAGCCGATCACACGTTCGCTCATCCTCAAGCTTCGTATCGCGCCAGAAAAGTTGGAACCCTTTAGGGACGCAGAAAAGATGAGCAATCCGCGTAGATCAACAAGGGCGAACAGCGCCAGGATATCGGTGCGCGGTACAACGCCTGCCGCCGAAGGCTTTGGCATGTCGACCAGACGCAGCAGTCGCGCCTCGGTAGCGCAAGAGCCTTTGGTAGCGCTTGGTGACTCTGGCAAGCATGCCCACACTCAAGGCGCTCGTCAGGCATCTTTCACACCCGATCCTCAATCTGCTAGAAATACAAGAAGCAAAGGTCACAAAAAGCCACCACCTACCACTACTGTCAGTGCAATCATGGAGGTTTCTCAAGAAGAAATTCCTGCCTCTCAAGATTACGGCGAAGTCCCCGAGTCCTTCGATAGAGAATTGCGCGCATATGCCGAGCCTGCACCCAAGGAGGAGGAGGAAGACGATACAGCTGGAGCCGCGTCCCCTTTCGTCTCGGATGTGCGAATGGAAGAACCAGAACCGATTGCTGAGGAAGCTGATGCCGAAGGAGAGGAAGACGATGACGAGGATGAGGGTCCGATTAATACGAACAAGCGCAAATTGAGGGTAAGCCAAGTGACACTGCCTGATGACTTGGTTGTGTCTGATCTTCTTGTCCAGTCACAGCAGAAGACTGAAAGTCCGCCACAGCGAGGCCGCGAGGGACGAAGACTTAGGCCACGCACGCGTAAATCGAATGGTGAAGCTAGTAGCGACTTCGAGCCTCCAGTCTCCGGTGGTGAAGAAGCTTCCAGCGCCGACGAACTGCAGATCTCGCCCAAGAAGAATCAGAAGAGCGACGACTCGAGTAGTGGTGGTGGCCGCCCCAGGCGATCTCGACGCACAGCTGCTAAGCGTTCGCGCGAATCTTCGGAGGAACAAGTCGATCCAGACGAGGTTGCCGACGAAGCTGATGAGCTGCATGAAGAAAGGCGTCGTAACAAACGCCCCCGTCGCAGTAGACGTGATGACATTGTTTTTGAAGGCACAACTTTGCGTAACAGGTCTAATAGACCTGATTACCGCATCTTCAGACCTGAAGTTCAACAGGCTGATGAGGAGGAAATAGTCGCACCGCCAACGTCTCAGCGGAATCGTCGTGCAGCTGGGCCTTGGAGATCTCTGTTCTCGACTTTGGGTCCTTTCGGCGGCGCTGGCGGTCCCACGCCTGTGTTCGGTGGTGAAGGTGCAGAAGCTGCTGGTGGAGCCGACTCTGACAGTAGCGACGATGACATGGCTCAGAAAATGCCTCGCGGTGTTGGAGGCACTGTAGGCATGACACCAACCGCTGGTTCGGCACCCGGTCTTTTCCCACAAACTCACAATACAGACGCTGGCGCGTCGACCGCTGGTGGTTTGTCCAACTTCGGAAAAGTCAAGGACAAGAAGGCCTTGGCCGATGCTGATCCCTTAGGCGTGGACCCGAATGTCAATTTCGACGGTGTCGGAGGTCTTGAAGACCATATCGACAGACTCAAGGAAATGGTCCAGCTTCCACTCATGTACCCAGAGATCTTTCAAACGTTCAAGGTTACCCCACCTCGCGGAGTTCTGTTCCACGGACCTCCTGGAACTGGTAAAACACTACTTGCTAGAGCCCTTGCTTCCAGTGTCAGCACTCATGGCAAGAAGGTCACATTCTACATGCGTAAAGGTGCCGATGCACTGAGCAAATGGGTCGGAGAAGCTGAAAGACAATTGAGATTGCTATTTGAAGAGGCAAGAAAGACGCAGCCTAGTATCATCTTCTTCGACGAGATTGATGGTCTTGCTCCTGTTCGATCAAGCAAGCAAGAGCAGATTCATGCATCGATTGTTGCCACTCTCCTCGCTCTCATGGATGGTATGGACGGGCGCGGTCAAGTTATTGTTATTGGTGCCACCAACCGTCCCGACTCAGTCGATCCCGCTCTGCGCCGTCCTGGTCGTTTCGACAGAGAGTTCTACTTCCCACTTCCTAACGTCAAGGCTCGTCGTGCTATCCTCGACATCCACACAAAAGGATGGGAGCCTCCATTGAAACCAGAATTCAAGGATCAACTTGCAGCTTTGACCAAGGGATATGGTGGTGCTGATCTTCGTTCGCTCTGCACAGAAGCTGCTTTGAACGCTGTGCAAGGAACCTTCCCCCAGATCTATTCTAGCAACAAGAAGTTGCTCATTGACCCTGCGCAGATTAGGGTCAAAGCCAAAGACTTTATGATCTCGGTCAACAAGATCGTACCTTCCTCCGAGCGATCTGCGGCTTCCGGTGCTTCGGCTTTGAAACCCAATGTCGAGCCACTGCTCAGGGATGCACTTGCGAAAGTGTCGGCCATCATCGATGATATTATACCTCAGAAGAAGCCGACAACAGCATTGGAAGAGGCCATGTACGATGACCGAGATGACGAGCATGGCTTCGAGAAGGAGAATCTCCAGCGAGAGTTCGAAAGCTCCAGGATCAACCGTCCAAGATTGCTCATTAGCGGTCTTGAAGGCATGGGTCAGCAGTACATCAGTGCTGCGTTGTTGGCCAAGTTTGAAGGACTTCATGTACAATCTTTTGACATGTCGACATTGCTTAAGGATTCTACAAGAGTAAGTTTGTGTCATTGAGAGTGTCACAATCAAGCTGACTTTTTCGCAGTCACCTGAAGCAGCCGTTGTTCAACTGTTCGAGGAAGTCAAACGCCACAAGCCTAGTGTCATCTATCTTCCCAGCATCGACATTTGGTACGAGACAATGGGACAGCAAGTCATCAAGACTTTCAATGGTCTCTTGAGGACCTTGGCTCCCACAGATCCAGTACTGGTACTTGGTGTGATGGAACTGAGGTCTAACGAATCCAGCCCCAATCATGAAATGATGAGGGAGCTGTTCAGCCGTTCGAAGAAGAATTACTTTGTCTTGGATAGACCTGGAGAAGTAAGTCTTGTCCTTGATTGTCCCTTCGTGCAGATTGCTAACGAACACGTACAGATGGCTCGCAGAGAATTCTTCAGCAAGGCAATGAACTACATTCGACAATCACCGGCAGAGTTCCCTCAACCAGAGAATCGTAAAAAGCGTATCCTACCAGTCCTACCCGACGCACCAATCATTGAGGAAGAACAAAAGGCACCAAGCAAGGCAGAGATCAAGGCACAAAGAAAAAAGGACCGCTTCACGCTCAACAATCTCAAACTGCTCATCCAACCAGTCATGGATCAGATCAAGCTCAAGTACAAGAAATTCAGAGTCGGTGTCATAGATGAAAACCTGATTGGTTATCTCTACGATGAGCAAGACCCGAGCATCGTCACAACCGATCTGGATCGCGAGGCCGCGCAACAGCTGAGACCCTTCGAACTAGCCAAGGACGCGAAGGGCACTACGGTTCTGCATGAAACTGTCACCGGCAAGCAATACTACAATCTGGAAATTGTTACCATTGAGAAGCGCCTGTCAAACGGATACTACAAGCGACCCAAGGATTTTCTTACAGATATCCGAGCACTTGCCAAGGACGCAAAGAACAGTGGCGATCCAGAACGCTTACTCAAGGCTAACGAGATGTTGGCGAACGTTGAAGTTGACATGATGAACCTCGAGGCGATAAACCCTGTACTGGTTGCGGAGTGTGAGGCCGTCTACAACCGCGAGCTAGCTCGTGAGAAAGAGCAAATCGAAACGGCCAAGGCAGAAGGACGTGAGGTGCCCATCATCACACCAAATGTACCACCTGATGTCTCGAATACCATTACCGAGCAGTCTAGTGGACCAGTTCATCTGGGAGAGGAAGTGCCTGGGCCACGCATGTTGCATCCTTTCACGCCGGCCAGACCTTTGGGACCCAGTCCATTGTCCAATGGTTACACGAATGGCTCAAGGGTCCCTTCCAGAGCACACGGCGAGCCTGAGATGCCCGACAGCCAGGAAGTTTCTCTTGTCAACCCTCAAGAACGCGCTGGGTTCGTTCAACCTTATGCGACTCCATCTGCACAGGGCTCACAGCCATACCACACACATACTCAGACCAGTGCATTGACACGGATAGCACCTGGTTCAGCACATCACGATTACTATAACAGCGCGTCTTCGACTAGCTCGGGCCAAAAGACAAGCAGTCACAGTCACAGGAGTAGTGCTCCGTACTCGATCATCACCAACGCTTCTTCGAACGGCGCGCGCAACGATGATGCCCCAGACTTCAGTACTTTGCCTCATCTCGAAGGTGGCAGCCAATTGCCTAATACGCAGCCACCAGACATGTACGGTTCGCAGCCGTCGCAGTTGTCGCCGCAAAGAACCATGGGTCCACCGCCAGCAAGCAGCCAGCCTCATCACCATTCGTTTGCAGTCCAGGCGTTGCTTAACGAGCCGCAACTCATCCACGCTGATTCCGGTCTTCTGAGGAGTCTCGATGATCAGATGGTGCGCAAGTCGAGCGGACTGAATGTCGAACAGCTGGAGCAGGTCATGGCGAACATCATGGACGCGATCTGGAGGACAAAGGGCGACTGGAACCGCAACCACGCTGTCTCGGCAGTATCTGACACTTTCAACGAGACTATTCGGGATATTGAGGAGTGCCAGGCCATTCTGGCGCCCAGCCAAGACGAGTAGGACGAGTAGGCTGGGATGGAGTAAGAGGCATGCTGGAATAGCTTAGATGCTGTTCTCTGGCTGGCGTGTTTATTCTGGCATACAGATACAAGTGATAATGCTACATGCTAATGAAATTATTCTTCCATCCTTCCGTGTCTGTGTTCCTGACTTGCATGTACAGTCTGATTGAAACGGTAGAATTTCTGCGCGCGCAAGTCCAGCTTGCTTTTGTAGTGACCCTGTTCTGTACTCGACCATGCTCTCTGTCCACCATCTCGTCACCTGCGGTCTATCACAGCTCACTTAACAAGTAACTGGCCCTCCTGTGTCCCTAGACTGACGCCATTGAGTTGTCGCTGGGTCTTCGTGAGTGACAATGTCGCAAGAAGGTTTTTCGATCACAACCACAATGGAAGCTTGAGGGAAGGGCTACCAAATCACCACTCGTTTGAATGACACTCAAAATATAAGGCCAGTGCCGAAAAAGAAACGTTGTTTCTCTCGTGCAAAATACAGTTACTTATAATGCGATACATCTTCCTCTCCGACACACGATTCAAAGGTCAGCAGTCCTGCAAGTCAAAGTAGGTAGCAGCGGCTGGACTGCCCAGGACATGGCGGGGCAACGCTTGAATGCGGCTCAAAAAAGTTCTCAGGGTAAAGGCGAAGAAGGTTTGACACCTCGGTCGGCGCTGACCGCTATCGGTCCTGCTACGAGATGGCGAATAGAGCTCCAGGTAAATGAATCGTAGGCGATCTGGTCATATTGAAATTCGAGAGCATTTAGCAGGACGAGTATTACCTAAGAGTTGGTATGATAACAAGCGTGGGCTGTCATAGAATGGACAAAACTCAGCGAAGCTAGGGCGAACCGGCAGATGATTCGGGATGCTTGCAGTTATTCGGTACTTCTCATTTCACGCCATGGAGGGGCATATGTATATCGATGTAGAGTCTCTGTAGCTTTCTTCTTCTCTCCTCCCTCCTACATCAAATTCACCCATATCGCAAACATGGTCAGACTTCCCTTCCACGCCGAGCACATTGGCTCTCTCCTCCGTCCTGCCGACCTCCAGGAGGCCAAGACCAAGGCTGCCAACAAGCAGATCTCCGACTCCGAGCTCGAGGCTGCTGAGCACAAGGCCATCACCCACATTGTCAAGCGTCAGCAAGATGAGGGTGTCCGTCCCATCTGCTCGGGCGAGTACGACCGCAAGGTCTACTTCGGTGGCTTCTTCGAGGAGCTCGACGGCTTCGAGGAGGTCGACGACGCTCCCTGGGACCTCTACAGACTGTCTGCTCCTCCAATTGCTGCCCTGAAGAAGGCCGGCCTCAAGTACCCCATGACTGTCGTCTGCAACGGCAAGATTGAGTACAAGCACAGCCCCTACCTCAAGAAGTGGGAGTACCTCAAGTCGCAGGTCCCCGAGTCGCAGTGGGACCAGTGCAAGTTCACCATGCCCCCGGCTCCCTACTTCCATCTCCGCCTTGCTCCCGGCAAGTGCTACCCCAAGGAGGTCTACTCCACCGATGCCGCCTTCTTCGCCGACCTGGCCGAGGCTTACAAGAAGGAGTTCAAGGTCCTGCACGACGCTGGCCTCAAGAGCGTCCAGATCGATGACCCTACTCTTGCCTACTTCTGCTCCAAGGACATGCTCGAGGGTCTCAAAGCCGACGGTGTCGACCCCGATGAGCTCTTCGACCTGTACTGCAAGGCCCACAACGACTGTCTCGAGGGCCGCCCCGAGGGTCTCCACGTTGGTCTCCACATCTGCAGAGGTAAGCTATACTGCCACATGAACAGCAGCCATCAGTATACTAATCTCGCACAGGTAACTTCTCCAAGTCGATGCACTTCTCCCAGGGCTCGTACGAGCAAATCGCCGAGAGATTCTTCAAGACTCTCAACTACGACACCTTCTACCTCGAGTACGATGATGCCCGCAGCGGTGGCTTCGAGCCCCTGCGCTTCCTCCCCAAGAACAAGAACGTCGTTCTCGGTGTCGTCAGCACAAAGGTCGCCGACCTCGAGGATGCCAAGGAGATCAAGGAGAAAATCCTCGAGGCCGCCGATATCATTGCCAAGGGCCAGGGCGTCAGCCGCGAGCAGGCCATGGAGTGCATCGGTATCAGTCCCCAGTGCGGTTTCGCCAGCACCGGTGTCGGTGCCGAGGCCATGACCGAGGACAAGATGTTCGCCAAGCTCAACCTTGTCAAGTCGGTCGCTAACGAGCTCTGGCCCGACCGCGCCTAAGTGTCTGGATGACTGGCACAAAGGTGTGGTGGGGGGTGAGCAGTACGATAGCATTCGAATGAAGCTCTAACGAAAAAGATTTCATGCATGGCGTCAAAGGATATTCAACATTTTGGGAAGCTATGTGTTTACGTTACTACGAGTATATACCCGGTGTCAACCAGCCGGAGGAGAAGGATATTGGAGGTGGATACACTGATTGGATCAGAAAAGTTGGCCCTAGATTTGGAAGCCACGACTGCATATAAAAGTACAGAGATACAGACACATGAATAACACATGTAACGCTCGTGAGAGCCGACGTCATGTCACCCAACAGTATTACTGCCCATTGTGGTGGGTATTCGAGTTGAAAGGATCGATTTGAAAGTGTGCCCATGAATGACGAGGAGATGCACTGCGCCGTGACAAGGTTCAGTGTCATCGACAGACAGCGAACGCCGTCCCAACAATGCTGCCGTGAGGGGTTTCGGGAAGAACACTCCAAATTGTGCATCACGTCCTGCATGATCCCAAGAGTCAGAAGCACAGCAGGTCAGGGGAAAGACAGTCGCTGCGGCCTGAGAAAAAGCAAAAAAGCAGTCACCGAAAGTGGTACGAGTCCTGAAGCATCTCGAACGGTCATGGAAAGAAGCACAGATGTTGGGTCAATCGCCGGGCAGAAGCTCTCCCCAAGGACTGACCCGCAAAAAGCAGCAACAGTCAGCCAACGCTCGTCAGTGTCAAAGTATCGCGATCAAGGACGGCGATGTAAGGATTGGAGACGCGAGAGCCACACCCGTGTCCCCCAGACCAATGCACCGGCGGCGGAAGGCTGCAGTCAAGAGAGGTGGAAGAAGGTCGAAGATCGGGGCAATTAGGAAGAATGCCAAGGACGAACAGGAGAGATCAGCAGAGATGCTGTTGGGGCGCTTCACCGCGCTTGAGCCTTTGGCAAAGGGGGCTTGCTTCAACTTGTGGGGACGCGATCGCCCATATTATGGAATTCGCCGCTCGGGAGAATCCAAGCAAGACGAGTAGGGATTGGCAACCAGAGTAGTGGGCATCAGAGTCGGGAGGCACAATGAGAAGTCACAGGCACAGCACGAGGGCTTTGTACAGGTCGGAAAACAGCGTTTGATAAGGTGGCCGAGGTGGAAGCAGCAAACAGAAGACAAATGTTGAGAAGGTTCGATGGTCAGCCAGATGGCATGAAACGCACGATTCACCGAGGTTAATCTGGCTCTGGAAGTTCTCGCCTTCCAGGGTCATCGCTTCTAGCGCGTGGGCGAATAAGAGCTTGGGGACAATTATTGCCATTTTTCAGACCGCACAACGACACCGTGTCCCTGTCGATTAAAACCCGCGCTCCTCCTGTCCTTCTCTTGCATCCTGTTCGCTCATTCGTTCTGTCATCCACATACAGGCTGCGACTTGTTTCTGCCTCTGCCCCAACAAGTCTTGTTGCATCTTATCCCACTTGACACGGCAACTTGCTTTTCTGCTTGGCTTGCCCCGTCTCTGCCTCTCCTTATCACTGCCAATTCCTCCAATTGAGCTCCCGCTCAAACGTCTTTCACTTTCACAACAATCGCAATGGCATCTTCCACTGCTCTCCCCGTCCAGAGGGGCGCTGTCCAGCGCTCTGTCACAGCACAATCGGTCGCCAGCTCGTCTGCTCCCTCGCAGGTCGTCAGTCCCGCCGACTCTCCTCGCAATTCTCCCTCGACCAGCTCGTTGTCTTCGATGGGCTCCGTCGATGGTGAGGAGCTCAAGAATCAGTGCGGATCCTTGATCGACACATACGGCAACGAGTTCAAGATCCCCGACTACACCATCAAGCAGATCCGCGAGGCCATCCCTGCCCACTGCTTCGAGCGCTCTGCTGCCACTGGTTTCTACTACATCGCCCGTGACATTGTCTGCATCGCTACCACCTTCCTCCTCGCCCACAACTTTGTCACTCCCGAGTACATTCCCTCAACTCCCGTTAGAGCTGGTCTCTGGGCCCTCTACACCGTCCTTCAGGGCTTGTTCGGTACCGGTCTTTGGGTCATTGCCCACGAGTGTGGTCACCAGGCTTTCTCTCCCTCCAAAACTCTTAACGACACCGTCGGCTGGGTCCTGCACTCTGCTCTCCTCGTCCCTTACTTCTCTTGGAAAATCTCCCACGGCAAGCACCACAAGGCCACTGGCAACATGGAGCGCGACATGGTTTTCCTTCCCAAGACCCGTGAGGTTTACGCCGGCAGAGTCGGCCACGCCATCCACGAGCTCTCCGAGTTGATGGAGGAGACCCCCATCGCTACTGCTACCCACATGATCCTCCAGCAGCTCTTCGGCTGGCCCTTGTACATCATCACCAACGTCACCGGCCACACCAACCACCACAAGCAGACGGAGGGCAAGGGTGAGGGCAAGCGCAACGGCTTCTTCGGTGGTGTTAACCACTTCAACCCCTCCAGCCCTCTTTACGAGCGCAAGGATGAGAAGCTGATCCTCCTGTCTGATGTCGGTCTCGCCTTGACCTGCACTGCCCTTTACTTCATCTACCAGAACTTCGGTTTCCAGAACCTCCTTGTCTGGTACCTTCTTCCTTACCTTTGGGTCAACCACTGGCTCGTTGCCATCACTTTCCTCCAGCATACCGACCCCTCGCTTCCCCACTACGATGCCAACACCTGGACTTTCACTCGTGGAGCCGCCGCCACCATCGACCGCGAGTTCGGCTTCATCGGTCGCAACCTTCTCCACGGCATCATCGAGACCCACGTCCTCCACCACTACATCTCGACCATCCCCTTCTACCACGCTGATGAGGCCACCGAGGCCATCAAGCCCATCATGGGCCAGCACTACCGCAGCGATGTCAAGGACGGTCCCATCGGATTCATGAAGGCCATTTACAACAGCGCCAGATGGTGCCAGTGGGTCGAGCCTTCCGAGGGTGCTCAGGGTGAAGGCAAGGGTGTTCTCTTCTTCAGAAACCGCAACGGTCTCGGTGTTCCCCCTACCAAGCTCTCTGCACCTGGTGCTGCCAAGTCTGGCATGACCCTCGGTGGTGACAGCGATGCCGAGTAGATGATTTGTTTGCACACAAAAGATTGATTACTGCGATTTTGCGTTCAGCATGCTTTCTTCGAATTCCTTCATTCTTCGGACAAATCCTTGGGCAAATCAACAGCATGGCACAGGCGCAACCTAGCGCTGGGCTTACTCATCAAGGAAATAGAGCTACTACATCTAGCTGCCCCAAGCCACGCGCCGCTTCCATTGACAGCTGCCACGTTCACTACCACTTCATGGAAGCGTGCCTCTACAAGAGAGCTACCGGGCAGTTCAGGTACTGGCATATAAACATAATTTAGATGGAAAGGACCGGCGAATGCTGTCATAGGCGACAGGTTCGAACAACTAGACCATTATTCTGTCGTTTTGGAAATTCACGAAATATGAAAATCGACTTTGCTCCACTCCAATCAAAAGTTCCCGTCGTGTGTGATATGTCCTGACCTCCGCAAGATATGTCTCGAAGAGTTTATATATAGGTACAAAAGTATAGCGGTTCGAATTTCATATGACGGCGCTGCTGAACGCCTTTGGGTATCTTTCAGTCAACAGTAAAAGTACATTTAGATGAACAGGAACACCTCTCAATTCTTCTCAGTCACCTCGTCGGGATCTCTCCAGAAAGCCTTCTTGACAGGCTCAGTCCTCAAATCCCAGATCTTTTCTGAACTGCCCTTCTCAGCCTTGTTCTGTTCGTCTCTTGCCTGGTAAAACTCCTTAATACGGTCTTCCTTTTCGCGGTCAGGCAACGTCTTGATGCGCATGCAGAACCAAAAGGCATTCCAGTTGTCA
This sequence comes from Aureobasidium namibiae CBS 147.97, assembly GCF_000721765.1. Lineage (NCBI taxonomy): Eukaryota > Fungi > Ascomycota > Dothideomycetes > Dothideales > Saccotheciaceae > Aureobasidium > Aureobasidium namibiae. Next base: position 886,975 of record NW_013581207.1, read on the forward strand.
GAGCAGCTGCGCAGTTCACCGTACCGGTAGATGTCGTTGAACTTGCCGCCAAGGGATTGGCAGTAGAATGCTTGGTCGAAGGCTTGACGGCAGGACATTTGGCGTGGGTAGAGGGCTTCGGGGGAGATGTCGAGGGGTGCGTCGGTTGCTGTTTGTTGCTCGATTGAGCCCGAGGGCGAGGGGACGTAGTGGGTGGGTGTTTCTTTTGGTGCGGGCGTTACATGCTGGATCTCTTGTGCTATTACCGAAGGCTGTGGTGCTGGGTTTGTAGGTGTTGTCGTTGTCGAGGGCTTCTCGAAGGAAGCGAATAGTGCCTCGAAATCGCTGTCTGGTGAAGGCTTCTTGGGCGCTTCTCTATGTGTGGTTGTTGTCGACACTGGCGTCGGTGTTTGGATCGGTTGTGAAGAAGCAGGCTCTACGACAGGAGCCGCCGTTGAATCTGATGACCACCACCAACCCATGGTTTAATATGATTGCAATTGCTGGAAGAAAAAGTGGTGCATCTCAAAAGATGATTGCTCTGAGGAAAGTCCGCTCCGAGCAAGCCACACGTGACGTCGTTGGTCACTTCCAACTTCTCTGTTCAACCCCCCAGTTTGCTAAGAGATACTACCTTATCCTTTCAGACGACTCTTTTCGTTCGATTTATTGCTGTTCGATCGGACATATTGGATAATATTCTTGAGAACGAGGTCATGGGCTCGTGATGCTGCCGACTCAACATATATTAACCCGCCAGCTGATACGCCCTGGCTTGCCCGGGGTGTATCGCGTGACATGTGCTCGAGGTCTTCGCTACAACTCTTCCCTGGAAGCAGGCGAGAACAACACTGGACATATCAGCGTTGACACCAAGCAAGGTGTGCTGTTTTTCAACAGTAAGTCTTTTATCTCAGCATGACCAATAAATACATCACTAAGCAAAGCATCCAGATCTCTACCCTCTCAGACTGCAATGGCTGCTCCGTCTACCGCTCCTGAGCGCCGAGAGGCTGTTTTCGACCCTGACTGGAGGTGATAAGTCCATGGGAGCCATCGATCCTCAGAAAGTCATCAAAAGAGCCCAGGAAGCTACTCCTGACAAGCCCGTGCAAGCAGACGTCGTCGAGGTGCTGCCCAGAGTCAAGGAGGGTGGTGCCTTTGTCAAGTTCACATATGATGCTGGTTCGAAACCAGCCGATATTGAAGCAGCGGTACAGAAACATCTTCAGGATCACCAGGTGAAGCCTTGGTGGGCTCCTATCACCAACGTTCGAGCAGGCTTAGTGAAGGGCAAGCCATGGGTCGAGGATTTGTACCGCTTGCCTAGTCAGCGATTGAGAGTGGAGTTCTTGCCGACGGCCCCTGGAGGCGAAGTTGCAGAGTTATCTCAAGAACAGCTATATGCTTACTTCAGACCCTATGGAAAACTGGCAGATATCGTCTCTCAACCTTCTGATTCAAAAGTGCTGCCCAAGTTTGCCACGGTCGACTTCACAGCAACCAGAAAAGCCGTTATGGCCAAGGTAGGGATATCTCTAGATATCGCGGGTTGAGCACTTGCTGACTGTATTCAGAATTGTTTACACGGCTATGTCGTTTCGGAGACCCAAGGAGGCGGCAAACTAGGAACGGTCTTCAGAATCAGCTACGAGAAAAAGCAGAAGGCACGATGGTTTATTGACTGGCTTACGAACCACCCCAGGATCGCCATCCCTGCGATTGCAGCTCTCGTCGCCGGTTTCACCGTTGCTGTTTTTGACCCCATCCGTACCGCTTTCATCAAGGCACACATTACCAGAACGCTCCATCTCACAGACAACAGAGTCTATCGCTGGTTCAAGAAACAGGCAAACGACCTTCTTGATGTTGTGCGTCTTAGATCACATACTCCCGACGAAGCTGGAATGGAGGCTATCTGGGAAGATCAGAGAGGGAACATCAACCAGATCAAGACTTGGCTCATGGAAACAGCTGACACATTCATTGTGGTTCAAGGACCACGCGGATCCGCAAAGCGAGAACTAGTCGTCGATCAAGCTCTGAAGGACCGCAAGAATAAGCTGATCTTGGACTGCAAGCCGATCCAAGAAGCTCGTGGCGACTCAGGCACTATCAATGCTACAGCGGCAGAAGTCGGCTACAGACCGGTGTTTTCATGGATGAACTCAATCAGTGGATTGATCGATCTTGCAGCCCAAGGTGCGACTGGTGTCAAGACCGGGTTCTCTGAGACCCTGGACTCGCAATTAAGTAAAATTTTCACGAACACGCAGACAGCTCTCAAGCAGATCGCTCTCGACGGCAGAAAGAAGGACGACTGAGATGCTAACCTTAGCGACGACGAATACCTCGAAGCACACCCTGAGAGGCGACCCGTCGTTGTCATTGACAACTTCTTGCACAAGAGCCAGGAGGGCACTGTTGTTTATGACAAAATTGCTGAATGGTATGTCGAAGGGACCGGTATTCTCAAAGCCAAACGCTGACTCCAAGTAGGGCCGCCCGTGTGACCACATCGAACATTGCTCACGTCATCTTCCTGACCCACGATGTTTCTTTCAGCAAATCGCTTTCCAAAGCCCTGCCAGACCGCGTGTTCCGTCAGATCAGTCTTTCCGACACGAGTATCGAGGTCGCCAAGCGATTCGTCATCAACCACATCGACTTTGAGGCCGAAGATGCAGACGCTGGTATCAAGCAATTGACTCCTTCGCAACGTCGTAAAGATCTCGGGGAACTCGACAGCGTTCTCCCTGCTCTAGGTGGCAGACTCACAGATCTCGAATTCCTAGCCCGCAGAATAAAGGCTGGCGAGACGCCACGCAAAGCCGTCCGCGAGATTGTCGAGCAATCCGCAAGCGAGATTTTGAAGATGTTTGTGCTTGGTCAGGATGATAGCGGCAGACAGTGGACACCGCAACAAGCCTGGCTACTCATCAAGCAGCTCGCCAAGGACCAAAGTATCCGCTACAACGAAATCTTGCTATCAGATTCCTACAAGTCCGGCGGCGAAAAAGCACTCGCAGCCCTCGAACAAGCGGAACTCATCGCCATCCAATCCTACAACGGCCGCCCATACGCCATCAAGCCCGGTCGTCCAGTCTACCAGCCTGCGTTCGAAAAGCTGACTCAGGATAAGGTCCTGCAGTCACGCATGGATCTCGCAGTCTTGGCCGAGGGCATCAAGGCCGAAACGCAGAGTATTGACAAGTACGAGCAAGAATTGCACCTTTTGGGCGAACTGCCGAGGCAGCCAGCAGAGCTGACCAGCCGTGTCAATTATCTTTTGGCAAAGATTGTGGCCAGTCAAGCCAAGGTTGAGGTTTATGAGAAACAGAGCGGTGATCTCAAGAAGATTCTGACTACGGAATACTAGCATGCGGATGGAAATATTGGATCTGTGTCATCCCCACTTCGATCTTTGTAATAATGGGTAGATCCGGCACTCATCTCATCTTTGTTGATCTGTCTACTCCTTTGGTCCTTCGACGTGTGAGTGAATTGTGGAATCCCACAGAGATATCATGTATATACGCAGATGAATATCACCGGATGCTAGACTTTATGTGTGCTTTAGTGGTGATACCACCATCAAAGATACCACCATGAAACGGCAACGACCAAATAGAGGATTTCCTGCTTCCCCTCCTTTCTTTTGTGCTCATTTCAATCGTCACACTCTTCGTGATCGCACTCCCTGAATCATTTAGATCTTGTCTTTGGCCCCCTTCTAGTTCTATATCATCATTTTGTCTGCCGAAGCGCCACCAGCCTGAGTGACCGTGGCGTATTGAGGTTGGCTGTTGATGGTGATGCAAGTGTCTCTGTGACCAGGTGCGTAGGGTGATTGCTCGTAAGCTGGGTAGGGAGGCGCAGATGATGGCGACGTTTACTTCCATGCTTGAGAGAAAGGCTGCGGGACCGTTGTGGAGGCTGACGTCGTTTGTTGTTGCGATGATGTATAGGGGGCCCAGTCTGGCGATGGAAACTAGGCATACACTTTTTTTTTTGCGTGAGTAGTCGTTAGCAACACTACACAAGATCTTTTTGCATGTGATAGATGGGTTCGTTCACTCACAGGCCTCCCAGAGCAAAGACGGCTATCAAGCCTACTTTTTGGCGGTAGGGTAGATTGAGACCTTTGAGAAAGGGCATTGGTATACACAAGAGTATCAGGTCGGTGATGATGCTGACGGTGGCGTCGCTGAACCATTTTGCTTCGTGGTTCATGCATCTGGCGGTCCCTTTTCGGTCCCAGAAGTAGTGGACTGGATAGCAGATAAGTAAAGATCCAGCAACTGACCACGTTCCTGTTTAGATTGCGTTAGCGCTGTGCGTGTTTTTGCAGGAAGCAAAGGAATTTCACCATATGCTGCGACGAAGACTAGCATTCCAATGATGATTCTGTGTACCGTTTTCCCTTGGAATAGTCGCATGTACTGTAATAGGATCGAGAGCTTTGTAAATGTCAATCCGGCGAGGTACACAGGAATTGCTTTGTACAGTGTCTTTTAGAATGCGTCAGCTCAATGAACGGGTTGTATATGGTACAAGTCATACCTTCAGTAGGTTCAACAGGTTTTCTGCTGAGAGTGTATCCTGAGGTTGGCCTTGCCCATAGTGAACCTCTGATGAGTGTCAGCATCGATGCCTGCAAGATCTGATTGGATATGCATACCCAGAAGTACGAACGTTGCTTGTGTTATTGAAAAGCACTGTCTACATGTCAGACTCTGGTTACTACCAAGCTGACAGTAGGACATACGAATGCTGCCGCGATGAACCAATCCTCCGGTCCATGATTTCGTGTCACGATCACTCGGGTGTAGAGTCGTAGAGAAAGAATGATCAGAGCCAACGTGAGAAAAACAACGACAACGACGACTTGTTCAGTCTCTTTCCGTCCACTCCATAGAGCCATGGTTGATGCTGACATATGCTGCTGCAAGGATGCTCAAAGAGTGGACCGAAGGCGGGCAGAAAGAGAGTTGCAGGGAGTGTTCGTAGAAGTTGGCGCCATGTCAGCCGGCCGCATGGCAGTTGAGGTACGCCATATCCGATCAGAATGACCCTGTACTGTACCATACTAGCGGTACACTGGCGAAGGGACGTTGGATGGACAGTAGCCGTAAAGAGATATTGCTTGGGTTACTATACTGAGTCGAGCCTCAAACTATCGAACGAGCTAGTTCTGGAAGGAAAGGAACGACACAAAACATGACATGAGGCTTGCCGAGATTGTCTTGGGACTCCCTTTCCTGCGTTACAACCTCGATCGTGGACGGCACGATGAACGGCAAGATAGCGAGACTAGCAACCAGCCGTTTCGCTCTTGCTGAACATTTGACTCTCGCTCCCCACAAAACCGATGATAATTAGAGGTATAACGGCTATCCGGGAATGCTCGGGAGACAGGATGGCTGAATCTTATTCTAGAGTTGTTAGCCCTAAGCTCTAAGAGAGGCCTATATACCGCTGACAGCTAAAACTACATCTGGGACGGAGAGCAGGATTTCTTGAATACGGGAGGTTGATTTGATACTTGTACAAGAAAGACGTGGTCGAAGTGCCGAGGTCAAGAGTTGATCGCAAAAGTGGTGGGAATTCTCGCTTCGATGAGAAAGAATGGTCGTCGACCGTCAGCGACATCAATGCCGTCTCTGCGGCAGTTCGAGTGCAGTTCCGAGTAGGAAAAGTCATGGTAACGTTGAGTGGGCACATACGTTGGAAATCTGGCCAGCGTCGTCATTCGGTATCGCGGGCTGTCGCAAGTAGACCGTGGAAACTCATGTATCACCGTCAAACAAGGCTGGCTCAATGGGACTGTGATTGTACGTAGATATGAGCCGCGCGAAGTCGCGTTTGCTTGGGATATCTAATCAAGGCACGTTATACAATAGTTGGATGGATGGAAGATGATCAAAAATTTGATTGCTTTCTGTTTCACTACTCTACCTAAATCACGACTGCTGCATTTCCACTTCAAGATACCACCTCAGCTGGATCAAGACAAAGAGAAACCACTAAATTGTGGGAGCTCTCCCGCTTGGCTCGCCATGAGTCTGCTCGAGCACACCAGAGCTTCTGCAAGCATCAGTCAGACGGGATCAGAGTCGTGCCGTCCTTACGAATTGCGACCTCAAACGTCTGATCGACAGGATGGAGCTGCATCGAGTATTTGACATGAGATCCGTTGTTGGTTGTTTCAGTTATCTCGTCCTCTGAGGCAGTGTAAAGCATGAACAACTCGTCCGCGAGTCCATCAACGCAATTATGAATCGATCTTGCTCCCAGATCACGAATGTAGTGGTTCTCCAAGAGAAACTTGCAGAGATCTCCATCCTTCACAAGAGACAGATGAAGGTGGCCAACTGGTCGAGGAGGTTTGTTGTGTATGTCGATTGCATGGGCTATCAACATGATTGTATATGACTTACAGTGTACTCTTGGACAAAGAGTTTGGATAAATCCCGTTCAAGAGATCTGACGGACACTTGTCGCCGTTCGCGATCACTCTTCCCCTCAAGGTTCTTGCTGTAGAACTTAGAGATGAGATCGTCACCTTTGTTCGAGGCGAGTATCCAGATAGATTTGGACACATCGATGACTGTGTTGGAGCGTAGATCCAACCCAACACTATGCTAAACATTAGCCAGCTTCAAGGACATCTACACGAACGACTTACCCAGAATCCAGAATCGTAAGCAGGGACTGACGCACTTCTTGATTGGTTTTGTCAAATTCGTCCAGAAAAACGACACCCCGCTCAGACGTGTGACTGGACAAGTAGTTGTTGAGAGGCGATCCTTCATGTGATCCCAAGTATGGAGCCGCAGCGCCGAACAGACTCATCGTACGTTCTATCTTGCTCATATCGATGTTGCACATGTCTGTAGCCAAGAGTTGCCCAAGACTAGTCGCAAGCTCTGTCTTGCCGTGACCCGAGAGACCGGCAAACGCGAGGACAAGAGGCCGCTTCCTGTTCATTGCGTCGTAGGCCAGGATCTTGTTCATGACGATCTCCAGAGTATGATCTTGCCCGACAATGTGGAAGGGCAAGTGAAGAACTCGTGGGCACCCAAGAAGTTTTGCCACTTGACGTTGTCTCTTCGTAGCCAGCTTTGTCAGACTTGCACGGTTGAGATAATAACGAATGGTGAGATTTGTTGTCTCTTGGAGAACGATCCGGTGATACTTTTTGGCCCAGTTGGCCATTGGATGCATGGGGTTGTCTTTGGTGTATCTTTCGGCGGGCATCTTGATGTAAATCGACCACATGTACTCGGGTATGCAGTAAGGACTTGCGCCATATGAAAGTAAAAGGGCGACGCTCTTGTCGACGTTTTTGTAGGTCCATTTGGTCCACATGATCGTGACCGCAAGCAAAGGTACGTTCATCGGGTCCTTGGCTTCGGGATTAGCGCCGTATTCCAGCAATAGCTCTATGATATCGATTGCGTGGGCGGAGTGGCGTTCATGAATGTTGTCCGAGATTTGACGTTCGATGGAATGGCGATCATAGCTCTGCAAATACCTCTGAATCTCAGCCTTGGAACAGCCTTTCAGGATAGCAGCTGCGACGGTCTGAGGACTGAAAAACAGAGAATGGCATTCCGAAAGAGTGTCGCGAGGCAATACGAGAGCCTCCAGCTTCAAGAATAGGGGCTGTTGTGACGCAGATGACATGATTGTAGAGTCGTGACAGGGATTGGAAAGGGGAAAAGGGCACAGACGGCATCTTATATGTCATTGCACTCTTTCAAAAGACGTGTTGCAGGTCTTGGATCTATGCAGGACTGCTGTAGATTAGAAAGAGACAACACAGTGTCCAGATAGAGAGGACTCTGGTATCGTAGTGCGTTTCATCGAGGTGTGAGCATTAACATAGATAAAGGCTCAGGAGACATGCTGACCTGAATTTGCATCAACCAGAGACATGCAATACTATTGTGGCTGAGACTAGACAGGAGACACTCGACCCTGGAGGACGCTAGGTCTTGCAAAAGTCGGGATGAGACAAACCGGGTTTGCAACTTCCTTGAAGATGCAACTGCCACACACGACGAGAGCTGGCGCCAAGACTACCAAAGACTGGGTCTCTGGATTAATTTCTGGTCTGATATTTTTGCGGCCAATCTACAGATCTCTGAGTCTGAGATTCGTGCTCTGCTCTTACGATAGTCCTGTTTTTGTCACTTAACACTGTATATTGTGGTCGTGAATGCTGCATTCAAAGTCCTGGAGCTATTGTTGAAGCTTTTGTTTTCTCTTGCGCCAGCCATCTCTCGTAATGTCGATGAACTCCTCGACGTGGCTGTGATCGAACCTGAGAGAGGAAAATTGCTTTTTCTCATGCTTGCGGCGACTTTGGGGGACGCTTTTCACATATAATCAATTCTTGCTCTCAAATCCCCCTCCATGCTCAACGAATGTTTGCGCCATTCATGAATCCTAGATTCTTCATCCGATCTGCGTTCAGTCCGCTGAACTCTCTGCGACGTCTCTCTCTTTCTTCTGCGTCCGGGCTGTTGGTTGTAGGGGGCGTTGCGATTTGCATTGGTGATTCCGCATACTTTGGCTGACGCTGTTGGAGTCCACCAGCGGCACCCTTGATCGAAAAACCTTCAACGCTAGAGTAGTTATCGCTGCCTATTTCCACATCGTCCTCACGCATGCCCCCGGCTGGTGGAGGTGGAGGTGGTGGAGGGGCAGGTGCAGAGACTTTGGCCTTCTTGCCTTGTGGGTCGTCTTCATGTGCGGCTCCTGTTGTCGAGCTTTCGTCGTTCCGTGCTCGCTTCAAGTTTGCCGGGCTGAGCGATGCGGAGATATTGTCGTTGTTATTCCCGCCAGTCACATTGGAAAGGTCGCCATTGCCGGCATCCTTGGGAGAGTCAACCTGCATATCATCCGTGCCTGTTTGGGTTGAGCCTTGTCCTTTTCGTTGATCGTGCTCTTTCTTCTTGACGACAGCCCTCTCGAAGAACTCAGTCACGAACTTTTTGACCGCTTTCTCTTGTTTGGGGTCAATCTTGCTCGGGTCAGTAACACGCTTGTTCTTGAAGTCGGAATTGACAAGCTTTTTCGAGCATTCTTTGGCAAAACGCTTGATGTCATCTCTGTCGAGTTTTCCCTTGTATTTGTTTGCAACATAAATGACAGATGGGAAGAGCTGTATGAATGTCAGTCTCGTGTCCTCAACTCATCATACGACAACATAACATACCGTGTTTTCGTACACCCTCTTCTGCTTCTCTTCAGGTAACGAACGCCACTTCTCATCAGGTTTGGCCTTGATCGGTGTCTCGGTTGGTGTCGCGGTAGCTGATGGCTTGTCGGTGCTTGGTGTGTCTTTCTTGTTCACGATACCCTGGATCAAATCTTCGAGTTTTTGCGCTTCGGACAAGACTCTGGGGGGCGGCGGAGGAGGCGCGTTGAGCGAGGCTTGTGTGGGTGGTATCCATTGGACATTGCCATCTCCATCATAGTAGTACCGTGTGCCGTTTTGGTCGAATGCAACATACCAGCCAGGCGGAAGCTCAACCGGAGGAGGAGCTCTGGGTCTGAAAGGAGGGCGGGGACCGCCTTGGAAGAATCCACCACGCCCACCTCCGCGAGGGCCCGAAGGTATGGCTTTGGCAGATGGTCCTTTGGGTCCGCGCGGTGCCTCGACCGATCTTGATCGTGATCGAGACCGACTGCGCTCGCGGTTCTTTCTTTCAGGGCGATCGGATCGCTTGTCTTGCTGCAACACGTTGGGGTCCCTCTTCATACGTGGGATACGGTAAGCGATGACTAGCTTGCTCCACTCATCATAGATCTTTGCAGCTTGTGACTTCACTCTCTCATCTTCATGTTCGAGCAAGCCTTCGACAGTGACATCGATCTTGGAGTCGACAATCTTGTTGCGAGTTAATCTGGGAATCTTGTTAAGAATATCCAGGATTTGCAACAAGATGTTCGTGTCGTCGGCGTATGTCTTGAGAAGCTTGTTGAGGATGACATAGCCATGCATTTTGGCCACCTTGAACTGCACGTTCTCATTCTCGCAGTTTTGTATACGATTGAGAAGCTTGACGATGATCCACTTTTCCTGAGTCTTGTATATTTCTCCCATGACGACCTTGACGTCTGCTGGACCCAGCTGCTTAAGCTCAATGCTGTCGATGTACTCTTCGTCATCTTCAGAGGCCTTTTTCTTACGGGGCTTTTTGGTGTGGGCGGCGTTCTCCCAGTCTTCGTTGCCAAAGATACCGAGAGCTTTTTGGATGGTTGAGGAAAGTTGTGTTCCACGGTCGTCAGTTTGTGTTTTGCCGCCGATGAATCCAGAACAATTCGGTTCGCCGCAATAGCAGGGTTGAGGGTCAGCTCCGTAGCGGTCGACATTGTAGTTGAAGGTAAGTTCTTCTCCAGCTTCGATTTGGCGCTCGGCGAAAATTCCCATGCGGAGTCGATCGCCCACGACCCATTTGTCGACATAACAATTTGGGTTACACGAATGGTTGCAGAAACGGCCGAGGTTACCCTTCTTTGTCGCGTCGACGAACTCACTCTTGGCGAGGGACATGAAATAGAAGTGCTTGATGCCTTCTTGATCATATTGGTGCATGCGCCGCCTGAAAGCAGGCTCCGAGATGACTTCGCCAATGTATTCGAAGATGAAATCATTTGGCTTGAGATGATTGTTAGTACGCAGGCCGAAGCCTTTCTTGTCAGTCTTGATGACAGAAACGTCGGCGTAGACCTTTTGTTGGAAGCGCTGGTTCTGGCACCCGTCTCCACAGCCGCAATCCCCCGGGCACTCCATCTTGGTGGCCCGGTTGATGCAATCAGAGTCTTCGCCGCATGCATGATTGGATTGTGTTTGCGCATCTACAGATGGTCAGTCGGTGGCTGGTGAGATATGTTTAGGATATAACATACCCCATTCTTCAACGCAGTCGCATTCGAGCGCTTGCTCGGTAGTGCCAAGATGCCTCGCACCGTACGTGCAATCGGGCAGAAGATCAAAGGTCGAGGTAGCTTCATCAGTAGAGTCAGGCAAGTCGTTGAACAACTGTCGAGGACCGGTGATGACTTTTTGCGACATTGTGCGGGACAGCTTTGGGGCTTTGCCGGGCTCAAGCTTGATGCTGAGATCGCCACCTATCGTCTCTTCACGCTCGCCCTTTATGGCCGGTGATTGTGCAGCGCTGGGCTGCTTTGATGTGGAAGTCTCTTTCTTGACTCTGCGAGGCGTGTCTCCGCTTGAATGCGGTCGTACTTGCATGTCTTCGATGCCTGACGAGGACTCACGCGTCGCTGCGGCCCCCTCGGTTGTGTCCACTGCTATATCCATCTTTCCCACCTCTGTAGTGAGGCTCTTGCCCCTGCTATCTCGAGAACCGGGCATGATGGCGACGTGGTCTGGCAGGAGCGGGTGTTGCGCAAAGCGAGAAGGTCGCGGTGGTTGATGAACGGACAGATTTTAGATAGCCCCAGATTCGTCGATACTCTCCTCGTCAAACCGCATCCCGATGGGCCGATGGCGCCGTACGAAAGGAAATTGAGGTGTGAGGGCGGCGTTCTACGAAATGGAGGATGGCGCGTTGGCTCTTCTCGCCGTGGGATGACTGAGGGCGCGAAACGTGTTCAACGCATGGGACGGGTCCTCGGAGGTATGGATGGAATCGCAGGAAGCAAGCGATCGAGCTCTTACAAGGACGACTTGCAAATGAACGTTTCTCTGAATCTGATTTAGGGTCGTGATCTAAGTACTTGACAGCCACCTTCACATACATGGACTACAACCAGAAGGAGCTGGTATGAGAGTCTTCTTGTTATCCTCCGTCACCTAGTGCGACTCTGCCTGTGTAATGAATGGGTCGACCGAGTTGGCTGTGTCTTGTCGCGTCCGACGGCAGGGATGATGGAAGAGATGGATGCCCATCTTGATCAACTCGACTGACGCCGTTTTGTATAGGCTTGGCGTGCTCGAACTCCACTCGTGAAGGCTATCACCCTGACACCCTTGCCTTTTCTGCTCAATGCTCACCATCAGTTTCTCAATTGAGACCTCCATCAGAGTTAGACTCGTAACTCGAGCTCATGATGGCCTGATCCTGGTATTAAGTATGAGCCGTGTCCAAGCGTGTCTAAATATCTGGCTCGACTCTGTCAGCTCAGCCATGCACTAGTCACCTTGTTATCAAAGTATAGCGTCGTTCGTTGGCCGCGGAGACTCGAGAGCCATCTTCATGGTGTTGAGACCAATGCGAAGAGATAACTTATACTGACACAGGTACCGCATGCAGTCACATTGTACAGGCAATACCTAAAGGTTAAAGTTGAGCTGAAGCGAAGTAGCTGCAGGAATGTTGAGAAACCTTGGTTGAATTCTTCTTCTGCAAAGGAAGATCCGCCAGGCGCGCACTTGCAGGTGTTTTGATGCAATGCAAGCTCCTGATACGACGCGGAAATTTCGACTTCGTAGTGCGTCCAGGATTGCTGGGTCCCGGCAATTTGGTAAAGAGCGAGGAGCCGTCCGTCTGCGATTCCCAATGACCCGCGGTCAAGAACCAATGAAGCGACAAAAAGACGATGTTCAGGAATCGGTTGCGTCTTTGTAGCTGCGTGGCTTCAAGTAAGAACTGACGAGGCCATTGCGTTAGCGCAAAGGTATCGAGGCCTAATCTTGCACCGCAAGCGATGATCCAAAGGCCTTACTTCGCAAGCCCGGTGGAACTACTGTCGTGTGCTCGTCCAAAATCCTCGAAGGAGCTGTTCATAGATCAATTGCCGATAATTAGCTGTCGTTCTCCACGAGCGACCGTGCCTTCCTGGGCTGAAAGAACCAACGCCCCGCACCACACGTCGTTGTTTGTGAGATGGGCCGCATCGCGAGAGACAAGGCTGAACTCGAGCAATCAACCTAAGGACGACAGAACCACTGTGCCGAGCGTTTCATGTTTTGCCATGTACCGGGACGAGAGCGGGCCCCATTCCAAAAGCGCGGGACTCACAAAGCCGAGAAAGTCAACTCAAACCCAGCCTCACGGTTCGTCTCCTCTCGCGCATGTTCCACCAATGGTCAGGAACTGGCCCAAGGCAGCGGCATAGGAACCATCTACGACAAAACAACTGGGGAGTCTGTGACTGTATACTCGATTGAAAGATCCATCTTACGCAACCCGGATTGGCGGCATCGTCTGGCCTTGGTGAAGCATGACATCCATCTTGCAGGGTGATGTACGCCTAGGGTGCAGTACCTGCATGCATCAACCTCGCCCTCTAGAGCCAAAAATCCCAGCCCTCTCCGAGCCTTGACGACGGACCCCATTCTCCACTCTGTCTCCATGCTCGCGGCTTTTTTTCTTTCTCCAAAATGCTGGATGATTGAATCCGTTCCTTCCCATCTCTGCGCCTCGTGGTTAATTTTCTTGACCTTCTCTATGCTTTCGTTCAAGGCAGGCAGTGTTTTCCGTTTCGTCGTCTGACTGACGCACTCTCGTTTCACCAGCTGCACTCGTTTCCTTTCTCATATCTGCGACTTGGCCCTATTTCTTTGTAATACATGTTCGCCTTCTTCTCTTCTTCCTCGTTGCTTCTCCGGCTCGTTACAGAATGAACCCTCGGGACGTGAGCTTCAACGCGCACGAGCAGCTCGAGATACTGGCCGAAATCATCAAGACCAGCAATATACATCCAGACGCGGTCGCTCACTTTATACGACAGAACGGCATCAGCCCCGTTTGGGGTGATGTGGCGCTCCCAAGGGGTATGTATACCGCGCTTACGCCAACGCGGCTCGTCGACTGACTTGCTTCTTCAGGACGAACTGTCAATCAATGCAGCAGCTGGTTTTACAGTATCATGAATCAACCTGGGCCCTCTGCTGGGCCCACTTCGGGTCATAACAGATCGCAGAGTCTTCAGGGTCCCATTCCAGCATCCTCTCTGAAACGTCCCTTCAGTCCGGATCAACCTTCCTTTGCAGGTGGCCGTCTGCTTGTACCCAAGCCACCTATGTCTACCATCGGCAACATACTCAATCAACAGACCGAACCGCCAAAGAAGAAACGCGGCAGACCTACCAATGCAGAGAAGGCCGCTAGAAGCCAGCAGGACCTCTTGCACGGACAGACGCTGCAGCCTCCTAGACGCGTACCTGCACTTTCGAGTAGCAGCAGCACCGGTGCCGTCGCACCGAGTTCTTTATCTATCGCAGCACAGGCTGCCCAAGCTGCCATGACGCCGCAGATTCACGATCGACCTACAAGCGCTGGAGCGGCTGAGACCTCATCTGGCAAGAAGATCCTGGGTCGTACTTCCAGCATCGACAGAGGGCCGCGGCCGCTACAACAAGAGTATGGCGAGCCTACAAGGCCTAGTCATCCTGGTCCATCACGATACCCAAACATACTATCTCCTGAACAGGACCCAGGAGAGGGTAGTCCCAGACGACCAGAAGACTCTCCAAGGGGCGATCCAGCCATATACCGATAACAATGCTTCCCCCATCCAGGACCACATCTACAATATATACGAGAAGCCTTGTTTAGGCCATGAAACTCTAATGATATCAACACGGACTCCTCAAGTCATATCAGCTCGCGCTGATTGTCAGCATCACCATCCCATTCAGCCATCGCCAATTCTTCCCTCTGCCTATTCTTTTTTTTTCTCGCTTCCAACGTTCTACATCTCTTTTGTTGGTTTCCCACGAAACACTCATCGTTTTTGATCAAAGTTACGAAGCTCCTTCCCGATTTTTGTTTTGTCACGGCTTTTATGCTTTACGGCTCTGTTTCATACGGCCCATTAATGTTTTGTTTTCATCCACGGCGGCCTGGCGGAAAGCTATCCTTTCTAATTTGTGTGGTCTTGTACTAGACTCTGGTAGTGGAGTTCCAGAGCTAATGTTTCTTTTTGGGGCTACGGCACGTTGTATATGGACGAGTCAATGATCTCTCGAGTAATGACTTTCAAAGCACACAATCAATACCTTGCAGTTAGCCTTGATTCGATCGGACCTTCTTCTTCGAATGCCATTTCCCAAATTTCGAACAATCTGGACCCTTCGGCCCAAACCTTGACAGTATCACAAGATAGCAATACTAAAGATGGAAGCTGAATGAAGTTGTAAATCGTGCTCGCATGAATAATACTATCCTACAGGTTTCTACTTGCAAATCCAAATATTTCGGCGCACAATTGGAGAGGTCGTTAATTACGTTGACAAAGGCCGCCCTGCGGCCTCGTCCTGCGCCTTTTCTCTATGCAGATCGGCTTCCATGAAGCCAGGCCGATCATCGTGTAATGGTCTTTCATCTTTTGTAGCAGCTCCCGTGGGATCGTTTTGTCGCGTGACTGAGACTCGAACGTTGGATTTGTTCAAAGAAGTCCGAAGTCGGCATTTTAGTTGGCTTGCTTCTCCTTCTTCTTGTCGTCCTTCTTGTCTTCTTTCTTGTCGTCCTTCTTGTGCTCTGCAGATTGTCTTTGCTTGCTGGCAGCCTCGCGCTCCTTCAGACGCTCTTCCTCGGCAGCGACCATGTCTGCATGATGTCAGTTGAGGTGTCTGATTGTGATTAGAAGTTCAGATGACTCACCCATCCATTGATCTTCGCCTTTGTAACTCTCGTGGTGAATCTTCTTCTCAATGACGTGCTTGTGAGTAGGGTCGTTAGGGTCGAGGACCTTGACAGTCTCCCAGCGGCCCTCGCCCTGGTTCTTGTCCTTGGCCTCGAGCGCCAAACTGGCAATGACGACAGCCAACGTCAGACCCTGAGCGTAGACACGAGCCTGGACGAGCTTCTGTTGGCCACTGAGGTAGGGGTTGCGGCCGACAATGCCAAAAGCACCGACGATGGAAGCGACCCACGAGCCAAAGACGATACTGTAGCGGTTCTTGTTTCCCCAATCCATTGCGCGCTGCGAAAAGGGCTTCTGCGACTCGAGCTGTTCTTGCACGGTTTGCTGCTGGTCGGTGTAACTCTTCTCGGGATGGCGGGCAGCCTCGTATTGGCGAGAGTAGCGATCGGCCTGGATGATGGCGGCGAAAGTACCACCGCTGGTGATCAGGAAGGCGCGGAATGGTAGCGAAAGGCCACGGAAAGCAGGGTATCTCCTGCTGGCGCCCAGCACACCAACAGTACCAGCTGCTAGACCAAGCAGACCACCGACAGTACCTCCATAGACGGTAGCGCTGAGGGCCTTGTCAGCAGTGCTCGTGGACGTGTGTCGCGACGGCAAAGATGGGTGACGTACTTGTAGTGCTCCTGCTCTTCTTCCTTGGTGAGAATCTTCATGATGGGCTGTGTATGTGGTTGATTACGGTAGGAAAACGGGATGCAATTGACGGGCGGGGGGGGTTCGAGTGTATGTACTCGAGTATATATGACGATGTCGATGAGTGAGGTCAATATGCGCAAGCAACGATCTTCCTCAAGGACAAAACAATTAAAAGGAATCCAAGTCCGTATCTCGCCGATATCACTGTGACGTACACGCCACTGCAAGCTTCGAGCAGACACCGCGGCGTTTGCGAGCTCCGGGTCGCCTGTTAAGAATCAGTCACTTCCTGAACCTTGACTCGTCCGATTCATGGAGAATTGTCGCCTTTGTTACTAACAACTCCACCACCATATCCGAAACATGCCCGAACGTCTCCCGGCGCATTCTTGTCCAGAACACACACCTACACAATCCTTTCGGGGCGCGAAAGAGACATCTCGACATCTGAATATATTACAATCTTCATAAGTACAAACGTATCGAAACATTACTTTTACAATCCAAACAAGAAGAAAACGGTCATCGCGACTCCCAGAGCAAGCGACGAAGAAGCATTCGTAAAGCCGGCAGCGCTGTCCTTGTCGGACTTTGACGAGGTATCATTACCGCTAGAGCCAGAAGCAGAATCCGGATCAGACGACGAGCTGGTAACAGTAGTGTTCGCGTCGCCTGTGCCGATATCAACCTTGCTTTCTGCAGAAGCAACAGAGCCGTCATTGACATCGACAATATCAGTAGCACCAAGAACTTCGCCATCAGCATTAAGAGCCGCAGCACGAATGTAGCGGACATTGGTGCCTACAGTGACGTTGGTCTCAAACCCAGTCTTGGTGACGTTCTTCCACAGATCATCGGCAGTAGCCAGAGAGGAAGACGAGTTAGAGGCTAGGATAGCCCATTGCTTGATCTCAGTGGCACCGTTCCACGACATGTAGACAGTGGTGTTGTCGGTGCCGTTGCCAGCAGCGGATATGCTGGGATTCCAGCTGGGGAAGCCTTGCCAGTTTTGCTTATAGGCACGATAGCTTTGAACGCTTGCGTTTCCGATGATGCCAAATTGGACGTCCCAAATGGCCTGCCCATCGTTGGTATACTCGATGAAGGCGCCGTTGCTGCCGTAACCCATGAAGACATTACCGTTAGACAGGACTTGGACACTGCCCTGCGATATGGACAATATGCCCTCAGGACTGATGTAATCTTGCTTGAGAGTGACGGACATGTCATCGTAGTCTATGCTGAGCCAGAGACCGCGTGTCTCGTTTTCAGTCTTGACCCAGTCAGCAGCACCGTTGTCGAAAAGAGTCATCTCTGTCAGATTGGTGTTGCGCCAACGGGCATCGTGCTGCCATGCAAAGTTTGTTGCTTGACCATCGCTCTTGTCCTCAAACTGGTTGTCCTTGCCGCCCATAGTCCAGATAACATCGCCATTAGTTCCATTGATGTAGTAGATACCGTGTGTATGTCTTGCAGAAATCAAGTAGTTACCAGAATCATCCTTCTCGATAGAGTTGATGTGGAAGAAGTCATAAGGGCTGTCTGAGGAGATGCCAGTGGTACCAGGATCGGCATACGAAGCGTTGAGTGCAATGTGCTCGGATGCTCTCCAGGAGAAAATGAGGTTGTTGGTAGCGATATCAATTTCCTCGAAGACAGAGTCGGCAAGCCAGCCATTTGAGATGTTATAAGCTGTGAGATCGTATTCCATGGGCTCATAGGCGCTCATGAGGGCGGTGCCCTCATCCGTCAACTCAATCTCGTGAATGTCTCCCCCGACAGTCAAGGCTTTGGTTGTGAGGTTGTAAGCAACGTTGTAATTGTGGTCGAGCATGATGTAGCTGCCACTTCCATAACCAGCGCCCTTGATGGCTCCTCGCCAGAATGTGATGTAGTCCGAGTTATTGTATTCCTGCACTCGAACACCGAATGTAGTCTTGTAACTTGGGTCACTCCACACGAGGGATAGATCGTCAGAGTTGAAGATCATAGGAGCAATTTGCCCTACAGCAGTACCTCTGGGAGAGATGAATACACGGTCGGCAGCATCGACATTGTTTCCCGCAGCCTGGTTGACCTGGAAGACTGGCACCTCAAGGGACGAGGACTCGTAAGTTTGTGTGGGATAGAGACCAAAGTCCTTGGACTGGTATTCGGAGCCCGTGTAAGGAGCTTGATCGGCCAATGCAAGGTGACCTAGTGGCAGCACAGCCAGCGCCAATGTAAAGAGAGTAGACATATCGATGTAGCAATGAACGAATGTGACAATGAAATAGAGATTGGTATTGAAGCAACTCACAGAGGCTTCTCTGTTCGACGCGAGTGGAAATATTCTCCTGAGAAAAGACAACACCTACATCATATACTAGATTTCGTCCTATACCCTTGTCATGTCACGGGGCCCGCGCTCACACTACCACAGACCAAAAGGTATCTAGCCCGCGGGGCCGTCTCATCTCCTTGTTTCCAGAAGATGCCAAGCGCTGTGCTATGATGTGTGGCTTCCGCTGAGATTGTGAAAATGTGAGATGAAGACCGATCGGGAGTCAAAGAAGCGACCTGGCGAGGGCAGAAAAGACGATGAAGAAAATCTCACCGTAGTGGCGCTGGATGACTGCCGGAACGGCTCACCTATGAATCGCCCTGGTCTTTGAAAGAACAACAACTCGAGCATGCAAGACTGTATGGGCATCAGACGTTCATGTCAGGCTGCTGTAGTCCTTATCAGATCGATCGCAGAATACGAGATATGCGGATGTCTACAGTTCATCATCTCTCCAGTCGACATGCGGTGATTGCGCGCGTGCCCTCTTGCCTGAAGAAAACTTGGTACAAGCAAAAAGGACGCGTCGTCCAGAGTCAATGCGTCCTTAGCGGTCTCTGACAGCTGCGGAAGCATGCGGTCGTCCGTCCGGTCGCCATCCGCTACTTGTACATTCGGATGGGTAGCGTCTTCTGAATGCCGGTATCGTTGACAAGATCAAGGTTGTAGAAAGTCAAAATTGCACGGTTACGCAAGGAGGAAAGCGCCATGCAGCCTTGGTCCGAAGCCAAGCCTCGAGGTCTGTTCGACTCCGAAACAATGCCGTTGACCGAAAGCCCTCGGAGTGGCCAGGCTCGATTTCACGCCAATATCGATGGTCTCTACTAGAAGCGATATGTGACGCAGACGTCCGGAAATCGTAGACCGCGTCTATCCGACTCTGCAGGGCTATAATATCGGTAACGAACTTTTCGAGATGCGCAGAGATATGGTGGCAATAACGATAAATTGGCAAAAGCACACGGGTAGAAAGATTGGGCATTCGTGATACTAAAACTGCTATACAAGAATGCAACGAAGCTCATCAAATCATAGTCTTCGTTGGCTCATTAACCATCTTCTTGTGCACAGCGCTCGAACTCTTCTCCAAGTCAGAATCCACAGCTTGGCCTTTGACGACACCGACATCGCTACTGACATCAACATCAGCATCAGCAGGAACTGGTGGCCCAGTGAATGCTTTGCGTCCGCGGATGAAGTACCATACTACGCTAATGGCAGCGAAGCCTGCGAATACACAAGATGCATAATTCATAGAGCTCGGGTCGACTGGCAGCGTGACCGGCATGCTGAACAAGACGACAGCCAAGGCGATCCAACAGAGGGTGAGCACGTTGATTGCCATGCCAAAACGACCCAGAGAGAAGGAGGAGTGAGCGACCATCTTGCGTCCACGCAATACGCTGACCAGAATCGGCAATCCATATGAGGTCGAGAGGCAGATTGTGGCTACTCCAGTGAAAGAGTTGAAGGCTGCAGTGCTACCGAAGTAGATCAGACCCAGCAAGCAATCAACCACAGTCGACAGAACCAAAGCCCAGAGAGGAATATCGAATCGTTTGTCAACTCGAGACCAGATACGAGATCCAGGAATTGCGCCATCACGAGCAAAAGCGTATGTGCAACGACTGGCGGCTGTCAGAGCACCGGTACCAGCGAAGAAAAGGATACCTAGCGGCAAGAGTCAGTACCAGCGCCACCTGAGAATGATGGATCGTAGCATACCAAGAAGCAGGAATAGCAGTCCAAAGCCACCGGCTGCGGAGCCTGTGACCGTCTTGAACAAAAGACCAATAGGCTGACCATTGGCGACGTCCCGAAGCATTTGCACGTCGGGTAGCACGAAAAGAATCGGAATCAGGTACAAAACACCAGTAACACCTGCGGCAGCGACAGACAGAACAATTGCCTTGGGCACCTCTCGGGCGGGATTCTAAGCGTGCCATATTAGACTCGTCAATCAAGTTAACCATTGACATCGGGCTTACCTGAACTTCTTCACACATTGCAGCGACCATGCCGTAACCAGTCAAAGTATACGAAGCCTGAAGTAGACCAACAAAGAAAGCCCAACCACTCGGCCAACCACTATCACTCGCATCGTAGTGAGCAAAGACAAATTCTCCACTTCTGTAGTTGTCTGACATGGCCAGCAAGACGACCATGATGATGATTACACTAGCTCCAGTCCAGTAGATGCAGATCTTGTTGAACAAATCCAGGTACTTGGAGCCGAAAATGTTGAGGAGCATGCAGATAAGCATAACACACCAGAACATCAGTACTGTCTGCCACGCGTTAGGCACAAAGTCCTCGTTCCAGAGACTAATTGCGCTCAAGATCAATTGTGCTCCCGAAAAGTTGATCGATGTGGTGACAGTCCAGTTGCCAACCAGAGTCAACCTGACTGAAGTTAGCAGATGTAGACAGCTCGACACCAACGAGAAGGGGTGTCGTAGCGTGAAGGCATATAGAGGTACTCACCAACCTGTGATCCAAGAACTCAATCGAGCATATTTCTTGGTGCTGAGCATAGCCGCCCAATAGTATACGCCTCCAGCAGTAGGAAACACAGCACAAATCTCGGCCAATGAAGCTGCAATTGAGAGAGATATCAAAGACACTAAGACCCAGCCCCATAGAATCGTTACACTCTGACCGTCTGCGAGTGTGATGTAAAATGTCGTGCTCAATCCGAAAGGCACAGCCATGATCGCAAAGGAACTGATATAGCCTCGTTAGTGGTGTGGCAAAGACAGCGGTTTTCTGCGTGACCTACAGCCCAAGAACGCTCATCATGCTCAAACTTCGGGGCAGTTCCGATTTATAGCCCATACGGGCCAGATCGGCCTCCGCAGCAGTAGCCATAACGGAGTAGTTGGTACTATTGTCGTGTTTGCGGATCCTCTTCGATACTTGTCTGCTTTACAGGATTGATCTGGTTTGACCAGTCCGTGTGCCCTGAGTGATGATAAGAAGGAAGTGGAGCGAGTTGTGACAACTGCGGCGCGATAAGAACACAGTCCGGAAGGGAAGAACAGATGGAGGGACAGCAGTTGGCAAAAGGGAGACAGCTGCTTAGTATATAGAAAAGCTAAGGATCGGGCAACATCGGCGAGTGGAGTGGTGTAGCGGCGGTCCACTGTCAACAGTGTCCAAGTCTCTGATCGGCCTCAGGGCGTGTGGAGTGGTGGAACTGATAAGAGAAGGGTCAGAACAGACGAGGACCAGTTGAATGTTTCAATTAGCCTAGCACGATGATATACTAAAGTATCAGGAAGAGAAATTAGGACATCACAGTAGATAAAGAAGGCCGCCATCGTGCCATTCTGGATACTTTGCTGATGGCTTGTGTGGGTGTGTCCTATGCCGTTGCAAGCCCCGCGTCACTGAGGCGCATCGGAGTGGACGCCATGTCCCCTGAGCGAGCTGAGCGGCCTCGATAACGATTTTCTTACGTACAAGCATGGGGAAAACTATGGAGTTCTGGATTGCTGACTGGCGGTCTGGTCTCCGATTCCACATCCTTCATCCCAAAGTGTCGTGTACGCAGCTCCAGGACCTTAGTCGACACTGCAGAATCCAATACTAGCGTGTTATGAATCACGAACAAGAGAAGCGCGACTATTCCTGGCACACAACACGAATTGACAGTTGGACTGGGTTCTTCATAGACTGTACAACTGGAGCACCATGTCTTCAGCAATGAATATAGCTTTATGCCACGCAAGAAAAAAGAGATGGGTTTTGACGGAAATGATCTAAAAGAAATAAAAACAGCCCCTTTCTTCCAAAACGCCGAGCGACCCAGAGACATGCATCTGGCTGTGAGAAAGATCGTCAAAAGCATTACTAATAAGCGCGTTGGGTGTTGGGTACACCAGGCATGTGCTGTTGATGCATATGAGCCTGTTGCTGCCTCAGCTGTTGTAGATCAGCAAACCAAGGGTGCTGAAGGGCTTGTGTGGCAGAAATGCGGAGCTCCGGGCGGAGCTGCAGCATAGCGCTCAGCAACTGAAGGCCCACAGGATCAACTTGTGGCAGGATGTTGCGCAAGTCTTGGGTTGCGTAGACAGGGAAGTTGGGTTTGTATTCTGGGAACTGAGAGATGCCAGGCCATGAGCGTTCCGAAGGGGTGCCCATGAGACGGAAGATCTTCTGCAACTGGTCCTCGTTGGTGGTTCCGGGGAACAGTGGACGACCCGTATACATCTCAGCCATGATGCAGCCAGCAGACCAGATATCGATCGAGGTGTTGTAAGTGCGCGAGCCCAGCAAGACATCAGGGGCGCGGTACCAGAGCGTTACGACCTCGTTACTGAAGGTATTAACGGGAATGCCAAAGGCACGAGCAAGACCAAAGTCAGCGAGTTTGAGCTGACCCTTGTTGTTGATCAGCAGGTTCTGAGGCTTGAGGTCGCGGTGGAGGACTCGATTGTCGTGGCAGAAAGCGATACCGCGGAGCAGCTGGTGCATGAAAGATTTGATGGTGACGGGATCGAGCATGCCGCGCTCGCCCCTGGAGTCCATGTATTTCTTCAGGTCCTTGTCCATGAATTCGAAGACCAGCATGAGCTTGTTCTCGGTGTGGATGACATCGTGCAGGCGGACTATGTTTTCGTGCTTAAGCTCCTTCATAAGCGAAATCTCACGGATGGCAGTGCTGGGGGTGCCCTCTTCGGAATCGAGGTGGATCTCCTTGAGAGCAACAAACTCGCCCGTCTGGCGGTTGCGGCCTTTGAAGACCTGCGGGTCGTTGGTCAGCGACGGAGAAGGACTTTGGCGATTGGGGAGAGACGTACGGTGGCATAGGTACCCTCACCGAGCTTTTCGAGCTGCTGGAAGGAGCTGGGGTGACGCTTGTCCATGGGGGGTATGCGCTGGCCGCCGCCGAGACTGCGGACGCTGATGGTCGAGTCGGAGCGGTTGTCGAGCGAGAGGGTGCCGACGTGGGTAGGATGGAGCCTTTGGTGGGGAGGGTTGCGATTAGTGTAGCGAGGATCCCAGAGAATGGAGCTGGCCGTCGTCAACTGGCTGGCAATATCAAGAGATGAAGCCGTCGACGAGCGAATGGATGTGGGGCGAGAAGATTGCGCCGTCTTGAAAAATCAGAGGGCAGGAGTTGAGCAGGGGGAACTGCCCGACTTCCTGACAAACAAATAATAATGCTAGTACTCTCGGGGGGAGTCAGTGACATGGAGCGCCGCCTTCACTGTGTTGATCGGCGCGCTGGCAGTCGCGCGTCTTGGCGCTCGTGCAACGGTCTGGTTACTATGCTACTGCTGCGGGCCTCCTGTTTCCGCCTGCGACTCGCCCGATGATTGCACGAGCATTTGC
Organism: Aureobasidium namibiae CBS 147.97; assembly: GCF_000721765.1. Lineage (NCBI taxonomy): Eukaryota > Fungi > Ascomycota > Dothideomycetes > Dothideales > Saccotheciaceae > Aureobasidium > Aureobasidium namibiae. The sequence continues at coordinate 910,883 of NW_013581207.1, forward strand.
AATGGAAGCTGCAGCCCAGGAGTCCCATGGCTACAAGGAAGGAGCCACACGGCAACTGAGGAGAGAGGCACAGCCCGACTGGGCGAGATCATCTGGTCCCATCGGTCCCCGGTACTGCCCATCTCCCGCCGCCAGCACGCCAGCAAACATGTGATGGGTGCAGCTCCTTCACCTCCAGTTTTGAGACCAAAGTAAATGACATCCGGCGCCACGCTCTTTGAAGCAGACTGTGTCTCGGCTACTGCGCGTCACGTCTAGCTCTTGTCACGGCCTGCCAACGACCACACGGTCTGCCTGTCAAACTTGACATCCGTCCGGGGTAGCTGGTACCTATGACATAGGCACCCATCCATCTTCGTAACAAACCCTTCTTTCTACATACGCCTTCATCCTTCCACTCGCCTGTCGTCCTGGTGATATATTCATGCTGGAACCAACTCGAGTTGCTTGTCAACGCTGACCACCTCGTTCCTTCACCCAAGCATGCGCGACTCTCTGTCGGATCGTCTGCTCCGACGCGAGCTGCACGACTCGGCCGGACGTTCTAGAAAGGTGAGGTCAATCTATGGCGACAAGAACTGGATCCGTGATTTGGACATTGTGAATGAGCTCGACGGCCACTCTGGATGCGTGAACGCTCTCAGGTTTGCCGCCCCCAATCCGCTACATCCTTTCATGCCCCTCTAACATGTCTATTACTCTAGTTGGTCCAAATCAGGTCGTCTCCTTGCCTCAGGCTCCGATGATCAGCATCTCAACATTCACACCTACCAACCCGACGATTCCAACTCGCAGTTCAAACTGGCCACGAGCATCGCCACCGGCCACCGAGCCAACATCTTCTCTGTCAAGTTCATGCCTCACTCGAACGATCGTACCGTCGTATCGGCTGCTGGTGATTGTGAAGTCCGCATTTTTGATCTGGAATACTCCGGCGCCACTACAGAAGCATCACGCGCATCTGCTATGGCTTTGAACGGTGCCAATAGGGGCATGCGAGGCAATCTACAAGATGGAGTACGCCATCTGAGCGACGGTGATACAAATTGCAGAGTCTACCGTTCGCACGGCGACAGGGTCAAGAGAATCGTCACCGAATCTTCCCCTCATCTCTTCCTGAGCTGCTCAGAAGACGGAGAAGTGCGCCAATGGGATTTGCGCCAACCGTCATCCGCCTACCCTTCTCCTTCTAGTAGGTCTGCATCTGTACCCCCTCCCCTAATTTCCTACAAACGTTATGACTTGGACCTCAACACCATCTCCTGTTCGCCAAGTCAACCTCATTACATCGCGCTTGGTGGCGCTCATCTGCACTGTTTTCTCCATGACCGCAGAATGCTTGGTCGTGACAAGCTTGAAGAACGTGCAGCCTCGCCTGCTCTCTCCGCTTCTCATCTATCCGACTTGGATGAGGACGCGCTTGGTCAAGCCACTCGATGTGTCCGAAAGTTTGCTCCTCGAGGCCAGCGTATCATGGCGCAGAGGGATTCTGGGCATATTACCGCTTGTAAGATCAGTGACGCTTACCCTAACGAGATAATAGTCAGTTGGTCTGGTGATCATGTCTACAGCTTTGATCTGGTGCGCAGTCCCGATGCTAGTCAAACTTCCCGAGAACATGCCTCAACAGCCCAGTCGAGTAGTCAAAGAGCAAGGGAAAGTAGCGAGAGAAAGCGGAAGAAGAGGACCGCGAGCCAGCTATCACACTCTCCGGGAGCAGTGTCTCGTGTGCAGCCACGTCAACGAGTCGAGGAACCTACTGCTTTGAGGGTAAGATATCACAATGGTCAAAGTGAAGACATCCCGATCGCTCGTGCCGCAAGCCCTGTTTCATCTCTGCGGGAGAGCGTGATGACAGATGGACAGCACAAGGCATATCGTCTTGCAAAGACTGTGGTCGAGCTTCGGAGGACAATGTTCACACTCAACGACCAAGACACACCTACTTCAAGCACGGATAAGAAGTTGCATACGACAGAGTTTACCTCAGTGCGAAGCTTAGCTGCCACTATCTTACCTCAGATGCAAGAGATTACTCGGACGTGGCGCTATCCTGTTGCTCCTGTTCAGGAGGAGGTTTTGCTACAAAGGACGTTGCGCTCTAACAGAGAGTCCGCCTGGCGCTTCGTGCAAGCGTCTGGTGTTATAGCACGAGCACTCGGAGGACAGTCGCATACTGCCAGTCAAGAAATCTTCGACACGCCTCTCTTTGCCCGCATCAATCATGCGCCCAACGAGGGTAACATTCTTGGCGAACGCGAAAGATTCGGCTACGACTTCATCAAAGCCATCTTCTTGTGGCTGGATAGTGGACTGGGAGCTTTGATAGACGGCTTCACCAGGTCATCCGATGTTGCTCGATATGCCTCTCGTTTGCCCGTACCCAACGATGCTAGCGCCGATGCATTCGATGAATGTATTGCGCCATATTTGCTGGCCCATGCATCCAGTTCTCCGGTCTGCAATGTCGATACTTCGAGATTTGAGGTGGATGAGAATCGAATCATCTATGCAACCGAAACGGATGCAGTCAGAGCGTTCGTCGACGCAGTCAAAACACCTTTTGCAGATCTGTCATCGGACGATCCCATGGGAGGTACTCCTGAGTCGAATCAGAATCGTAGTGATGCGTTACTACATTGGGGGCTCAAGGTTGCCCGAGGCGTTCTCATGAACGCTGGTGAGGGCGTCAATTTTGCTTTTGTTGATAGAGCATTTGGTGGTCTTGGCACAGGCAACAACGCAGCGGCTCGAGAAGATGCACGACTACATGAGAGGCAACGCCGGATCGACTCTTCTGATGATGAGCTCACGGCAGAGTCCATGGAGATTGTTGAGGCTTCATCAGATTCGCCATCAGAAGAGGAAGAAGACGTTATCGCTATGAGCGACATCAGAAACATCCGAGCCGTTATGGGAGAGAGCAGCGACGAAGATGAAGATGAGGACTCTATGGACGAGGCTGCTACCTTCCCACTCGATGGACCCGACGAGCAAGACGATGGAGATTCGGAAGATGAAGAGGAAGACGCTGATGCGAGCCAGGATGAGAGTGGCCCTGAAGACAGCGACGAAGATGAGGAGGACTTCCCCAGGCTCATGTATCGCAGCGCGCTCGGAAGACGACGTCAGCGTGGGCAAGTCGAGAGAGAAGTCTACTGTTCGCCTCACACCAGAGTGTATCGAGGCCACTGCAACGTCAAGACGGTCAAAGATGTCAACTTCTTCGGCTTGGATGATGAGTATGTCGTATCTGGTTCAGATGACGGCAACTTTTTTGTCTGGGAGCGGAAGACAGGGCAGCTAGTCAACATCCTCGAGGGCGACGGAGAAGTGGTCAATGTGTTACAGGGCCACCCGTACGAGCCCATGTTGGCTGCCAGTGGCATCGATCACACTATTAAGATCTTTTCGCCAGACGCAAGAGCGCGTGAAGCTGCCAGGCTTGGAAGTGGTGTTGGAGCAGTGGACAGCTCAACATTCTCGTCAATCTCATGGATGAGGCGAAGACGACAGAACCGCCAGGCAGGAGCCACGTCAGAGCCTGCGGTAGACGCAGATGCTGAAGCGCGGAATGCAGCAGACAATGATGAATATGTGGCACCTGGCGGGTTGACAAGCAGGAAACGCATGCACCTGGAGTATCAAATCACGTCTCAGAATGATGTGGAGCGTCAAGGAGGGAACCAAGAAACTTTCCTCACCGTAAGCACAAAAGCCACACTAGACAGACGACAAGTACTGATTCGCGTCAACAGAGAAGCATGCTGGCATCCTTGGCCCAACACCTCAGAAGGCAAAGGGCTGAGGGAGGTGCTGAGGGAGAAGACGGCGAAGGCGGAGCAGTCCCAGGCGGCAGAGTTGTCGTTGGAGATGACTGTGTTGTTCAATAGAGGGATGGATAGTCGTGGAGAGCTCAAGAGGCATACACTACGCGTCATGACACAGATCACAGAGTTTATAGTGCCGTAAGACGAGTGGAAGAAAAAGGGGCTGTATTGAAGGTATGTGGCGGTCCTATGTGTGGCTACTTTGCCTTTGCTTTCTGAGCCTTGAGGGCCTTTTGACGGTTGCTCTTGATCATGATGAGGGATAGGAACGAGCCAACGACAGCGCCTCCGACCAAGATCAGGATGACAGGAAGACGAATTGCCCAGACACGAGGAGGGAAGAGCGATTGAGAGGGATGCGACGAGTCCACAAAGGGCTGAGAGAGACAATATCAGGAGATGGAGCAGAGTAGAGTTGGAGGATGATAGGCAATGTACCATAAGCAGAGTCCAGATGGTGTAGTAGAGGAAGACGGTGGTGGCTACGATGAGCATGCTTGCGCCGACGAGGGGACCGAGCTAGGGGAAAGTCTGTCAACGGAGGCCTTTGGTATGCAGCATGTTGCTATTTGCATACCATTGTGATATGTGAACTTGTAACAATTCTTGATGTCGTATCAGAGAGGGAAGGTACGCAGTGCAGGCTACTAACAATAATGGAAGCCAAGTTATAGACAGTTGGTCCGGGTCAACTCGGGGGTGCCAAGAGATGCGTGTGGTCGGCGTCAGCTTCCCTGTTGCACCGCAAGACGCAACTGCCTGACGCACTTTCTCGTGCTTTAGTCTCATCCTCGCCTTTTCCTCGCATACCCGACATGGCGACGGCGATGCAGTCGGCAGTACGTCTGCCTTCCCCCGAGGCCGCCGACGCCCAGTCGCATGCTTCTGGTGGTCGCAAACGTTCGCCCTCGTCGCGTTCTCCATCACCTGAAAGACGCCCTCCAACCCTGCGCACACGCTCTGTCGACCAGAACACGAATAACGATCCTTCACCGCCGCGCAATCCTTCGCACTCCCGCTCACGCTCACCACCTCCTCTTCGTAGCGGTCCCCTTCCTCGCGATGTCGACCGTCAGAGAGCCCTTGAACGCCAAAGACAGGCCGAAGTGCGCCGTCGCGAAGAAGTCAAAGAGGACAAGCCTCTATCAGCTGCCGAGAAGCAAGCCGCCGCAAAAGCCGAATATGCACGCCTGCTCACCATGCGCTCGGGAGGAACCTATGTGCCGCCAGCCAGGTTGCGCGCCCTCCAGGCTGAAATCGGCAACGACCCACAATCCAGCGAGTTCCAGCGCATGGCTTGGGAAGCCCTCAAAAAGTCCATCAATGGTCTGATCAACAAGGTCAACGTTTCCAACATCAAATACATTGTTCCCGAGCTGTTTAGTGAGAATCTCATCCGTGGCCGTGGTCTCTTCTGCCGAAGCATCATGAAGGCTCAGGCTGCCAGTTTGCCTTTCACTCCTATCTACGCCGCTATGGTCGCCATTGTCAACACAAAACTTCCCCAAGTTGGCGAGTTGCTGGTCAATCGCCTGATCGTACAGTTCCGCAAGGCTTTCAAGCGCAACGACAAGGCTGTCTGCCTGAGTAGCACTACCTTCCTAGCCCACCTGATCAACCAGCAGGTTGCTCACGAAATGCTCGCCGCCCAAATTCTGTTGCTTCTACTAAACAAGCCTACGGACGACAGCGTCGAGATTGCCGTGGGTCTGATGAGAGAGGTTGGCCAACATGTTGAAGAGTTCAATTCGCAAATTGCCATGGCCGTCTACGATCAGTTCCGCAGCATTCTGCACGAAGCCGATATCGACAAGAGAACCCAGTACATGGTCGAAGTTTTGTTCCAGGTCAGAAAGGACCGCTACAAGGATAATCCTTCGGTCAAGGAAGAGCTGGATCTTGTTGAAGAGGAGGATCAGATCACCCACAACACTGGACTGGACGACCAGATCGAGGTCCAGGACGGCCTCAATGTCTTCAAATTTGACGCCGACTGGGAATCGAACGAGGAGGCCTACAAGAAGCTTAGGGCTGAGATTCTTGGCGAGGCTGACGGAAGTGATGAGGATGATGAAGACGATTCGGATGTCAGCAGCAGCGAAGATGAAGACGATGAAGCCGACAAGCAGGTCGAGATCAAGGATCAATCCAACACCGATCTGGTCAACTTGCGCCGAACCATCTACCTCACCATCATGTCTTCTGGAGGCTTCGAAGAATGTACCCACAAGTTGTTGCGCATCAACTTGCCCCCTGGACTGGAGCATGAACTTCCATCGATGATTGTCGAGTGTTGCTCCCAGGAACGTACTTACAACAAATTCTTCGGCTTGATCGGTGAGCGTCTTTGCAAGATCAATCGCATGTGGAACGAGCTCTTTGAGGCTTCGTTTGTCAAGTACTACGACACGATTCACCGTCTGGAAACCAACCGTCTTCGCATCGTCGCCCAGTTTTTCGGCCATCTTCTCTCCTCGGATGCTATTGGCTGGCACGTTATCAGTGCTGTCCATCTGAACGAAGATGAGACCACTTCATCGTCACGCATCTTCATCAAGATCTTGATTGAAGAGCTTGCTCAGAATATTGGAATGAAAAAGCTGTCGGAGAGAATAAAGGACGATGCCTTGCTACCTGCGTTGGCTGGAATTTTCCCTGTCGACAATCCCCGCAACACTCGTTTCAGCATCAACTTCTTCACTGCCATCGGTATGGGTGTGTTGACCGAGGGTATGAGAGAATATCTCAAGAACATGCCTAAGCCAACACTGCCTGCCCTGCCTGTCAGAGCTGCTAGCCGAAGTAACAGTGTCTCTAGCTATTCGAGCTACTCGAGCTATTCAAGCCGCTCTCGCTCTCCTTCTCGCACAAGGGGCCGAGCACGCAGCTACTCTCGCTCACCAACACCGCCGAGACGCTCAGTACGAGACAGATCTTACTCATACTCGCGATCGCCGTCTCGATCGAGATCCCCCGCCCCAAGACGCCGCTCTCCTTCTGCTTCTGTATCTCGTTCAAGGACGCCCGAACGTAGGAGAAGATACACGTCGTCTGTCTCTCGCTCTCGTTCTCCACCCGCGAAGCGCGGCAAGGCTCGTGAAGACTCTCGTTCGCCGTCATATTCGCGCTCACGCTCGCCTCCTGCTCGTGGAGCTGCTCGAGCTCGAAGTTACTCTCGCTCACGCTCACCCCCTAATCGCAGAGTCCCAGCGAGAGACAGGAGCTACTCACGCTCAGCAACACCACCTCGTAGACGTCGGGAGAGCTATTCTCGCTCACCTGCTCGCTCTATATCTCGTTCACGCTCTCCGCCACCGAAAAGAGCAGGAGCAGCACGTAGACGCTCTGCATCCAGGTCTATCTCTCGTTCGCCACCACCAAGGCGCACAAGATCTCCTGTCCGAAATGATCGCCGCGCCCGTCGTAACACCTCATCTCCAGAAGCATCACGATCCAGATCGCCTCCTCGTCGCGCACGGAAAGCCAGTAATGCTTCCGCCCGCGGCCCTAAGCCTGCTGCTCCGAGCGCCGAGACGGATCTTAGTGATATCCATCCCAGTCGCAGGGGTCTGCTAGGCGCTGGCGGAAGGGCAAGGCCAACTGCAGGCGATTTCATATGATAGTAAATAGCAATACCCACTGCTTGAAAAGTAGCTTAAAATTAGTCATGATCATCAGATTCCAGGAATATCCACTCTTCCTTGACAAAAACATCGATTCAAAGGAACACAAACATTCGGTGCAACATTGTACGATCGACGTGGAAAAGCTGGACGCAAGATTGCCAAATCTTGAATGATTTTCATTGCTTTGGCGCTCATGCAGGTAGGGTTATCGACAAAGCAACTGCCCCCGTGCAGTCTGTGATTTTTCATGTTGCGTGACTCTCACATGCCTGTCGTACATCAAAGTCGGCGCGAAGAAGGACAAGGTCGCTGCTGCCGACCAAGATCGTTATACACTTCTTTACGTATCATGAGTGCGCTTTGTCTCGACTCTGTCGTCTTTCGAGTATCTTTTACTCAGGTCAAGCCCTAACCAAGGCTGAGCTGATTTAATGTTGAGGCTGTATGTCTTGTGTTGGCATAAAGCGCCAATGCGATTTGATTGAAGATCAGGCATGCCATGCAAAAGGCCATGAGACTTGACAGGGATGATTGCAGCAACAACACAAGCCACCATCATTCAACATTTCTTGGTCTTCAAGGTTTGCCATTATGTTTGAAGATGCGGCTCCCCACGCCTTCGCTATCATTTGCACCGGACGGCTACCGATATGCAAGGATGCGTTTGTGCTCGCCATAATGATTTTCGAAGGTTTCATGCGTTCCCAAGAACTCGCAACAAGCGAAATAGATTAAAGGGATATGGGAGCGGATATTTCGGCCAGCAGGTTACTGAGCATCAACCCGCAGTTCGTATTCTCGGCCCACCCCTTTGACTGCGGCAATGCTGAGAGTCTCCTAAACAAAGTCGGCCGTTTTGGACCGCGGCGGTCGACAAGGCTGACTCTGACTCGATTGTGCGAGAACAACAGTGACAACAGCAGAGCTCGAGATTTGAGTTTAGGGATCATCGAGGAAGAAGGTTTTGTTCCTGCAGCAGAACGAGACTCCGCTTTCCGGAACTTGGCATGCGTTTCAGATGCGGCTTCCACCACAACCCCTGGTCATCAAAAGGAGTTCATCTATTTACTACACACACACGAACAGGACTCAACCATGCCCTCGCCTCTCCACGGTATGGTTGTCAAGAAGGCGAAGCCCGGTCTCTTGCGTGCTCTGATCCACGTCTGGGCTCGGTGGTCGTAGCGCAGCGCCACATGGTTGTTCGGCCTTCTGAAACGCGGCAGCACTATACCATTGATGGACTCCACTTCACTAAGGCAGGGGCTCCGCTAGAACGTCCATCCACACGACTCGGTCTTGGTCCAAACATCGTATCCACGATCCAAAGTAGGCGACCCACACCTCAAGTATAAGTATCATGTCTCCCAGACACACTCTCTATTCTTTCCTCCTAAGCTATCGCCTTCGACATTCTTTGCAGTGCAAAATTTCCGGTCTCGTACCACCCACACTCTTTCTTCACCGTATCATCCTGTATTGATTGCAGCTGGGATACTTTCATTCTTTACCTTTGACACTTCGACTTCAACCGCACTTTCGCATCTTCGTACAACTAGCAATCTCTTGGAGAAAACATTCTACAAAACAACCAAACATGTCTTTCAAGATCGCCGCCGCAGCCGCTTTGGCTACCCTCGCTTCTACCGTCTCTGCCCACGGTCACCTGCAGAGCATTGGTGCTTCCGGCACTGTGTACGCTGGATTCAACAACTCCATCCTCTACTCGAACACTAAGCCTGACCTCATTGCCTGGTCTGACACCGTCAAGGACAACGGCTATGTCTCCGACTACACCAGCCCTGACATGATCTGCCACGCTGGTGCCGGAAACGCTGCGCTCGCTGCTCCCGTCAACGGTGGTGACACCGTCACCTTCAACTGGGACACCTGGCCGACCTCTCACCACGGTCCCGTCATCACTTACCTTGCTAAGTGCGACGGCGACTGTGCTGATGCCGACAAGGCCTCCCTCAAGTGGTTCAAGATTGATGCCGTCGGTATCGTTTCCGGAGACAGTAACACCGGTACCTGGGCTTCCGACAAGCTGATTGCCAACCAGTTCAAGTGGGACGTCAAGATTCCTGACAGCATTGCCTCCGGCAACTACGTTGCCCGTCACGAGATCATTGCCCTCCACAGCGCCAACAACGTCGGTGGTGCTCAGAACTACCCCCAGTGCATCAACCTCGAGGTTAAGAGCTCTGGATCCGATGTCCCCGAGGGTGTTGTCGGTACCGAGCTGTACACTGCCCAGGACAAGGGCATCTTTGTCAACATCTACTACCCTGGCTTCCAGGCTGATGAGTACGACATGCCCGGCCCTGCTCTCTACACTGGTGGCTCTGGCTCGGGTTCCGCCCCTGCCTCGTCTGCTGCCGCTTCGTCTGCTCCCGCCTCTTCGGCCGCTCAGACCACCGCAGCCTACTCTGCTCCTGCCACCTCATCTGCCGAGTCCACTTACGCTACTTCTTCTGCCGAGGCCACCTACTCTACCGCTTCGTCTTCGTCGAGCGCTGCTGCTATCACCACCCAGGCTGCCGTTGTGTCATCTGCTGCCGCCAGCAGCGATAACTACGTTGTCACCGCCTACGAGACCGACGTTGTCACTCAGTCCACTGCTGTCACTGTCACCGAGGGCTCTTCTCCTACTTCTGCTCCTGCTGTTTCCGCCCCTGCTGTCTCCGCTATTGCCTCTGCCATCCCCTCGTCGATCCTCACCAGCACCATCTCTGCCGGTATCCCCACTGGCACTGCTTCCGCTGGTGTTGCCAAGCCCACCAAGGCTCTCCCCGAGGGTACCACCCTCGAGGACCTCCTCTCGTGGGTCGAGTACCTCTTCGCTGAGAACGCCTCCAAGACCGCCTCCAAGCACCGCCGCCACGCTCGTGCTTTCCGCCACTAAGCGGCCCGCATACGCTTGAGACAAAGTATGTTGATGATCGGAGTACCGGGCTATGATTTATGTTCGGCTTCTTTACCCATTTTTCACCTTCTTGATTGCTATTACCATTTTTTGTACACTTTAGATGTGAGCGGTTGTTTGGATTGTGTCCGCACTGCAAAGACTTCTTTCTATAGAACTTGATGAATTTGAATCTCGTTCGGGTTGTTCCTGGTTTGCCGGGATTGCCAGATTTACCATATACTGTGCCTCTTTGTTCTTGCCGTGTCAATGTGTCTGAGAATTTCCGGTCAAGCTTGGGTTGATGACCCTTGAGAGTGAGTAGATGGTGCCAGCCGTACGAATACGAGAGGCTCGGTGGCCGCGGAGGAGCGGACCGAGACGCATGTACTAGCGGCAAGGAAGGCCAGAAACCTCAGGCACACTCACATATCTCAAAAAAATACAATATGCGGACACCTATCGAGATATGTTTCTTACCGCTCCGACAGATGAACGGCGAGCTGCATACTGTGTGGCTTCCTGCCCTCATGCAGGCATTCGTAAGCCTTTTGCTTTCTTCTGCACTTGACAGCGCTTATAGGACAAGTGGAATGCAGCAGAAGCAGGATATCACGGACTTGGCGGCAGCAATCATCATCCGCCAAGACTTTGAGTGATTAACGACTATCCAATATAGAGTGAGTGATTGTCCACCAGTCGGGAATTGCATAGAAAGGGGAAACCCGTGAAAGTGGATTGGGCAAGATGTACAGCACATAGCAGTAGGCTCTTGGCAAGTTGCTGGACACCGAGCAGACAGCTAGTGAATACCTGGGTGTTTCTAGATGATTCGCGGCCTGTGCAGCCAGAGAGGGAGCAGCATGTGATGATCAATAGGAAGTGGGATATATAAAGCTTGAGAGGGGTGTTGTTTACTTTTGCTGAATTCACTCTTCACTTTTCGTGTTTTCCTTTGCGTGAATCCCAAGTTCGTATTGTCAAGATCGTTCCTTCTCCTTTGCACCTTCCGTTCTTGTTGTTCACTACAAGAAGAGAACAGCAATGTCTTTTTTCAAGAAACTCAAGAGCGAGTTCGAGGAGATGTTTGGTGATGATGACAAGAAGAAGGAAGACAAGCCTTCGCAGCCCGCTCAGGATGCAAAGCCCACTGAGAGCAGTGAGTCTTTCATCTTACCTCTTGCACAGACTTGCAGTGACTGACCTTTTCTTGTGCAGAGCCCGAGCAGACACGCGATGTCACTCAGCCCCAATACTCCTCACCCGCCTCTACAAACTCATACGCCCAACATCAGCAACAGTCATACCCTCCTCAGCAGTACCCTCCTCAGCAACAGCAGCCCTACGGCCAGCCCAGCCCCGGTCACTACGGACAAGCTCCTGCACCTTCAGGACCCCCTCCACCCCAGGCTGGTGGTCAGCTTCCTCCCGGCTGGGTCCAGCAGTTCGATCAACAGAGCCAGCGCTTCTTCTACGTGAATCAGGCTACTGGCCAGACCCAGTGGGACATGCCTCAGCATCCTGCCCCTCCCCAGAACCAGTATTCCTCACCTCCTCCTCCCACTGGTGGAGCCTACGGTGGTTACCAGCCTCCTCATGCTCAGGGCCAGTACGGTCAGCCCATTGCTCCTTATGGACAAGGCCCCCCTCAGGGTCAGTATGGCGCCGCGCCTCCTCAGGGCGATCAGTCTCGCGGACAGGCAAACTCGTTCTACGACAGTTACGGCAGTGCCATGCCTTCTGTTCCTCCTCAGGGTCAGCATGATACACGTGCCAACCAGTACTATGGCGACGTCGAGAACAAAGACAAGAAGAAGGATGAGAAGAAGAGCAGTGGCTATGGCGGTGCCATTGGTGGAGCCGCAGCCGGTCTCGCTGTAGGCGCTATCGGCGGTGCACTGATCCATGATGCTCTGGACGACTCGGACGATGAGAAGAAGCACGCTGCTGCCGCTGCACCCAGCTATGCACCAGCTCCCACCAACTACGCTCCTGTTCCCGACCCATCATACGGAGGCTACGGTGCTCCTGCTCAGGATTCCTACGGCTACAACGCCCCCGCGCCGGTCGCTCAGCCCTCTGGTTACGGCGGATCTGCCTACGAGCCAGGTCTGTACGATGACGCACCTCTGCCCGACGAGACTCGTTCTGGATCGTCAGTGTCGAGCAGCGACCGCGAGAGTCTGGAGGAGAAGCGTGAAGAATTGCGTGAGGCGCAGGAAGAGTATGAAGAGGAGTACGCCGAGACGTACGATGATTAGGTGCTGTGTATTCAGCCTTGCACGGTGCTTTTCTACAGATGGGTCGGCGTTTCGGCCTTTTTCAGAATACTTCTCGGCCAGGATCCGACCAAGATCTCGGCCAACCTCCGACAGTACTGCGGTGGGAAAGTGATGGCGTGGACCAGGAGAATCATGCAGTAGAGTAGACCAGACTACGATTCTCATTGAGCTATTCATCTCATGACTCATTGCTATTCATGTCTTTTTTGTGTCTGTTCTGGTGCAGCAGGTGGTTGGCGGCGGCATCCCTCAAGGACGCCGCCGCCGATCGGGAAAATGCAAATCCAAGCCGTCATGAGCGGGCACAGCTGAACGGCAATTATCTTTCAGATCATCTTTCACCTTATTTTGTTGATGCACCCCTCTCACAATGACTCAATGCTAAATCGCATAAGAATTCCACACATGCTACCTCATCTGAACGTTCAAATCATCTCGAAGTCTACCTTGTCACGACAATCTACAAAACTTGTCACTCAAAGTCTCTTATCCTTTCCCGACACTCTATCGCTGGCAACGTGACATCGGTCTAGTCGCGTGAAGCCTAATCAATCATCGGTACTATACATCTTATCCAACAAGCTTTCCTGGAACTCGGAGGGGGATCAGGAAATAACAGTCTCGCTCCATGGCGAAGGACACCAAGGATCTGGAGGCCGCCATCCATGACCAAACGAATCTTGTGCCGTTCAAGGAACGCATGATCATATTTTTCACCCTCGCGTTTTGCATGTTCCTATGCTATGTCGACCAAAACGGCATCACTGTTCTTTTACCCAGTATCGCGAGAGACTTGAATGCTGCCGACACGATCGCCTGGGCTGGCACCTCGGCTCTAATCGCAAATACTGTGTTCCAGGTCCTCTACGGCCGTCTATCCGATCTCTTTGGACGTAAGAAAATCTTTGTCGGGTGTATAATACTGCTGGCTATCTCGGACTTGGTATGTGGCCTCACTCCCAACAAAGAGGTTCTGTATGTCTTCCGCGGTATCTCTGGTATCGCCAACGGAGGCATTATCGCGCTGGTCAACATGATTATATCAGATGTTGTGACTCTGCAACAGAGAGGCAAATATCAAGGTATTATTGGATCGTTCATTGGATTCGGTAATGCTGCAGGTCCGTTGATCGCCGCTGCGTTCACACAGCACTCGACCTGGCGAGGTCTGTTCTACCTCAACGCACCTCTGTGTTGCGTGGCTGCCGCTCTCGCTGCATGGGTCTTGCCACAGAGCATGCCCAAAGTCAAGTTCAGGGAGACCATTGCCAAGATCGACTGGATTGGTCTCTTCTTCAGCACAGTCGCCATCATCCTTGTTCTCATTGCCATATCGGACGGCGGTCACGGCACACCCTGGGATTCTGCAGAAACCATATCCATGCTGGTCATAGGCGGCATCTGTGCGATAATCTTTGTCATTGTCGAGTGGAAGTTTGCCAAGCTACCCATGATGCCGCTGGAGATGTGGCAGAACCCGTCTGTGGCGTGTATGTTGGTTCAGTCCTTCTTCCTCGGCATGAACTATTACTCCCTGTTATACTACCTGCCATTGTACTACCAGAATGTTGGTGGTTACAATGTCATGGAGTCAGCAGTCCTCATCCTCCCTCTGGTCTTGGTACAATCCGCAACCTCTGCCCTCGCAGGCCAATACATGTCCTTCATCGGCCACTACATCGAAACCATCTTCATTGGCTTTGTCGTATGGACTCTAGGCTCAGGATTGTTGATCTCTCTCGATGCTGATTCACCCATCAGCCATATTTGCTGCTTCATCATTTTCGTCGGCTTTGGCGCTGGCTGCACATTCCAGACGACCAATACTGCGATGCAAGCACATTGTCCCAAGTCACAGCGTGCGATTGTTATTTCGAATCGAATGCTGTTGCGTCAACTGGGCGGTGCAGTGGGTTTGGCCATCTGCTCGGCCATCTCGGGCAATGTCCTTCAATCGAGTCTGCCGCCGCATCTGCAGTATATCGCCGACTCCACGTTCGCTGTGCCTGACCTAAAGACCGTCAGCGCTGCCGATCGAACGAGTATCAGTACTGCATATGCAGATGCAAGCCGTACTGTGTTCATCTTCTGCGCGGCCACTGTCGGCGTAGCATTATTACTTACATTCCCTGTCAAAGACAAAGGACTAAAGAGAGAAGAAGACGTTATCGAAGAGAAGGTCCGCGAGGCAGAAGCAGAACAAGCAGGTCAGAACCTCGAACATGTGAATAGTGCCGATAAGAAGAAGCCTAGTCTCATCACACGATTCAAGACATGGAGAGATTCGTTGGTCAAGACCGATCCGATTACCCCCAGTAGAAAGAGTTCGTCTGCACAGCTACAGAGTTTGGATACAGAGCAAGTCTCTCCAAACTCCTTGTCCAAAAGTTCTTTAAATCCCAAGTAGATTAGATGCTGTCATGATTTAGCATAAAAGATAATGTCCATTTTTTCACCAAGATATCCAAATTCGACTTTGCACATCTCTCCCCTTGCAAAGTGTTCAGACATCATATGCTTTGTATGGACCAGTATTGAGTGACCATCCATCCGCCTTCTCAATCTTCAAATCCTCCAGTGCGATGTCGTTCATGGTTCTCACATTTATCGGTCGAACTGGAGCCTTGAATTTAGGGTGTAGGTCTACTCTGTTGACCACGTCGACTCCGCAATTGCCACAGAAACCGTGGTATGCTCGTTCGGGACCGAAAAGGTAGTTGGTAAGTTTGTCTTCTGTGCCCAAGAGATTGACGGAGGGGATAAGCGGATAGATCCACATGTCTGCATTCTGTGTTGCTTACATGTCAGTGAAGAATGTGAACGGTCCAGAGGACCAAAGAAGGGAGATGGCAAACGTACACGAGAGCAAAAGCTGCAGTTGCAAGTTCGGACTTCTTTGATGTCTTCGCACACGACTGTGTACTTTATGGCTTGACAGTGGCAGCTTCCTGTGTATAGCTTCTGTCCTTGAGGCACTTCTGGTGTTTGGTCTGGAGAGAGGACGAATGGGCGATAGATTGGTTCGATGTTTGCTCGATCTGTCGTGCTGATCTCGAGGCTTTCGATGGCTACTGAGCCATGCTTGAAGGTGTTTATCTGGTGTATGCGTTAGATCGAATCAAACTATCGCGCTGAAAAGAGTGGTGGTTTACGTTGACAGCCAGGAAGTTGAGCTTCGCCGCTTCGACCAGGATGCCAGAGCCACACGTCGGACAGAACTATGTATGTTAGCAACATGCAACTTGTATTCATCATGCGAAGACTGCTCACTCTGTGCTCAGCGACTCCATTACCGAATGTGTAGGTTTTGAGAGTGCCCTCCCCAGCTTCGACCTTGAAGTCAGAGGGCTTCTCAGGTACTGCAAAGAGATACCCTTTCTACATCCATGTCAGTGTCTATAGGAAGCATTAAATAATACAAGTCACTCTTACTCTGCTGCAGATACTGCAGTTGCACACCCCAGCCTTCTTGATTGGTGCAAGAGCGACGGAGAACTTGAAAGCGCCACAGTGGCAGTTTCCATGATACGTTTGCTTTGCTTCCGTTTCTGCCATCGTCGGATGTTCTATTCGTGAGTCGGTATAGTTCTATGACGAAGTCTGTTTGAGGGATACGCATTCCTTCTATACATATATTGAGGGGTCGACAACGGGTTTAGTTCCGTAGTGCTTACGCCAGGTACGCGGCTGACGATAAGACGTTCCTTCCGAGGCGTCACCTTACCAAAAGAGCAGGTGCAACACTTCTGTTGCTACTGCTTTAGAGGGAAGCCAACACATTCGAAAATACGATAACTCATGTTCTTCGTAGATAGCACTTCAGAAGCATTGCATATATTCACAGCTGTATCATACTAAGTTCCTCAAAGCAAAGAGTTTACATCCAGTGCCTGCACGTGGATCTCGAGCTCTTAGTCCTCGAACTTCAGCAACGCAAGTCGGGCTCCCGCATTCACGGTCTCGCCAGGAGCGACCAACAATCTCTCGACCTTTGCAGCTTTCTGATCTGGTGGAGCATTCACTGAGATTTCCAGCTTCATCGCCTCGAGGATCGCTATCGTTTGACTCGGCTTGACAGTCTGTCCTTCTTCCACCATAACCTTCCACACGTTCGCAGCGACGGGCGAGTCGATAGTGGTGTACTTGGGATCTGTCGCTGTTAGCAGGTTGTATGATTAACACGATTCGAGACACCCACCAGCCAACAAAGATTCGATTGTGCTGTCATCGACCTTGTTCTTTGCCTTTTCTTCTCTCCACTTGGTCAAGCTTTCGTTTTCTGCGTTGGTCATCTCTGCTTGAGCGATTACTTGCTTCGCACGAATGCTTTTGACTTCCTCTGCTGTGTCTGTCAACAACTTGTTATGTTCGGCCATGTCAAACTCAATGTCCTCCCACTCGAACTTGTATCTACCACTGCGGAAGTCTGCAAGTAACACGTCCAGCTCTTCCTCGCTGACTCGATAGTATGTCAACAAGTCAAAGTCTTGGAAGAGGTAAGGGCGTGAAGGAGAGAATCCTTCCTTCCAACCTAATGCATCGAAAATGGGAATCGTGCGTCCGGTCATCTGGTAGCCACCTGGACTATCGACTGGATAGATGCTCATGCATGAACCACCCCAGCTGACAGTGCCTTCAGGTGTAAAAACTCGACTAGGATTGGCTTTCGGACAAGCCATTCGCTGGCGAGGGTCAACTGGCAATGATACCGTGTTGCCTGCATAGAAGCCAACAACGACAGCCATGAATTGGCCATTGAGGAAAATGTCTCGCAATTGATCTGATGAGAATGCGTTGTTCTTGGCAACGAAGTCGAAGTTACTGGGAAGGTACGGCGCATGAGGACGCTGCGTTTCCATGTATCGCTTCGTCGCTTCCTCCTGTGCTTTTGACTCAAACGAAAGCGGGAGGCGGAACTTTCGGCAAGGCACCTTGACAGAACTGAGATCTCCCAGCTCATCTTCCAGACCTTGGAGATGTGCTACCAGTTTCTGTCTCTCGATCTTCAAGCCATTGTAGAAAAGTGTGACGCTCGTGCAGCATGATACAGTATTGTTGAGCCAATCAGGATCGGAAGATCGAATCGCCTTCTCGAGCGCTGTCGTTCGGCAACGATGGTTCAGATCAAATTGTTCGTCGCCGTACTCGACAATGAGATGATCATCGCCGCCTTGTCGGTACCTGACCTGAGGCTGGCGACCCTGCTGAGATCTTGTCCAGACAATGGCCTTGCCAAAGTTGCCAGACGGTTCGAAAGTGGAGTTGAGTGGTGTGATGTCTTCAAGGCTGCTGTTGTTCTTTACAGCTCTCTCGATCGACTCGATGAACTGGTCATTCTGCTTGCGCAAAGATAGTGCTTCTTCCAGGGAAACCCTTTTGTACTTCAAAGTGTCTCCAGACTTCAACTGACCCAGTTTCCACCATTCTGCTCGGACAACGGTTGTGCTGGAGACAAAGCCACCAAAGTTCGGGCAGTCTACTGGGAAGAGACATGAATCATCACCTGTCCAATTCAAAGCGCCGATAGGATATCCGTACTCGACTAGGTTCGAAGGATGGGCACCGCCTTCACCGCCATCTTTTCGGGCCCAGTTGGGGACAGGCCCAATCAGTCTGATAGCACTGCGACTGGCATTATGCGAGACTTTCCAAGTAGTCGTGTAAATCATCTCAATGTCTTCAGGGAGCAGGTATTCCACATCGTGTGGTCCTACCATGGCCATAATCTCCCACTCGCTAGTGTAGACAGGCACCAGGGTCTTCGGTAAGCTGATGCTTGAACCAGAGATAGAGTCAGAAATATCGTCGACGATAGCCAGCAGATCACCAGGTGCGAGCTGGCGCCCTTGATAACCCCCGATGGCCACGATTGGAGAAGTCGACTTCGATCCAAAGTACTCAGCTACTGTGGGGAAACCACCGTAGACCGCAAGATAAGCCCTACAACCGTATCCTGTCGTCTTCCCGATTTTGAGTTTTTGTCCAGCTTTGATGTGGTAACGCTGCCACATAGGAAATGGGTGTCCGTCTAATTGGGCATCCATTGGAGCACCCGTCAACGCAACTACTGCCGGACGTACAAAATGCAGTTCGGGACCACTCAACGTCATTTCCAAAGCTTCTGTAGTCAAATCGTTACCAGCAAGGACATTTGCTAGCGAGAAGGCAATCGAGTCCATAGCGCCAGAATGAGGAATCCCTTTGCCGACTGTCGGTCTAGCTGGCAAATCTTGTATGAGAGTATAGGCACCTGCTGAGATAACATCGATAGCAGCGGGACGGAAGTCGAACGAGTCCAAGAAGTTTGTCAAGGTTTTGCCAGACTTGAAACGATTGTCTCGTATGATTTCTTCCAGGAAGTCGAGATTAGTTGGTGGACCACAGATTCTGGATGACGAAAGAAGAGATTGCATGCCTTTTATAGCTTCCTCCCTAGACGGTCCGTGGAACATGACTTTAGCAATCAGGGGATCGTAGTTGGGTGTGGTCGTGGCGCCTGTATGTACCCATGTGTCGATGCGAACTCGATCGTTCTGTTGCTCTGGCCAAGACACAACTTGCAGCAGACCGGGAGAAGGGGCAAAATCACGCAGAGGATTCTCTGCATACACTCTGACTTCGATAGCGGAACCTTTGGGCGAGGAAGGCTGCATCTGCTTCAGGGAGCCCGATTCCAGTCCACCTCGACCCTTGAGCTGAGCATCGGCTTGCTCGAGCATGAGTCGTACTAGATCAACGTCGTAACAAAGCTCGGTTATGCCATGCTCGACCTGAAGTCTGGTGTTCATCTCCAAGAAGAAGTAGTCTCCAGATTCATCGTCGACGAGGTACTCGACAGTACCAGCAGAGCCGTATTTGATTGACTCTGCAAGACTGACAGCCGCGTTGCCGAGCTTCTCCCTCAAGCCGGGATGTTCCTCGACAAATGGACTGGGACATTCTTCAATGACCTTCTGGTGGCGTCGCTGAATCGAGCATTCTCTTTCGCCAAAGTGTGTTGCCGACCCTTGGCCGTTACCGAAGACTTGCACTTCAATGTGTCTAGAGGCTGCATAGTACTTCTCGATGAACAAACCCGCGTTCTTAAACAGGGTCTTGCCTCTCGATTGTACCTTGTCGAAGCCAGAGCGGACCTCGTCGACATTATGACAAGTCACTAAGCCCATTCCTCCACCACCACCAGTTGCCTTCAGCATGACAGGAAAACCGAGTTTCTCAGATGCTTGAACGGCGTCTTCGGCGCTTTCCACAAGGCCTTTGGTTCCTGGTACGATAGGCACACCAGCTTTTTCGGCTAGGTCTCGTGCTACGTGCTTCACACCAAATGCCTCGATTGCTTCCGGACTTGGACCTACCCAAACAATACCAGCATCTGCAACCTGTCTAGCGAAATCGGCATTTTCAGACAAGAATCCATAACCAGGGATGATGGCGTCAACGCCCTTCTGCTTTGCGATTGCGATGATGTTTTCGCCATCGGTATATACGGTCGAGTCGTTGCCAGTGAGCAAGACAGCCTCATCCGCAGCTGTTACATGGCTGCTAGCTGCATCTGCTGCTGAGTAGATTGATATCGTACGGATGCCGAGAGCTTTTGCTGTCCTGGTGATGCGGACCTGGGAGAGATGTTCTCGTTAGGTAATTGTTCAATGTCTCTCTGCCAAGGAGTGTGGGGTAAGTGATATAGCCGGTCACGTACCGCAATTTCACCTCGATTGGCAATCAATAGAGTCTTGAGCTTCTCCATACTGTTCGATGTCAAAGAACAACCATACTGACGTTCGAGAAGGACAATATATAGCCCCTACTTGCATGGTCTCCTCATCGTCGGCTGACCACATGTGGCTGGGCAGATGAGGGGCCAACCTTGACATTATTGATGTTGGGGTAGATGTCGATCGATGATAAGCCTCCAAACAACCCCACCTTGATGACATGGGCATGATTGACCTGGACTTGAAGGTGCAAGGTCCTATCCTCCCTCCTTCCACTCATCCGGTCGCTTCTCATAAGTTTCGAGCATTGATCATTTCTTCTCACGAGCAACACAACATACATGCCTCCAATCAGCAAGAAAGTACATATCAACGTAGACCTAGGCGAGGGCTACGGCAACTTCAAATGTGGTCCGGACGAAGAACTCATCCCTCTCATCGACCACGCAAACATCGCTTGCGGCTTTCATGCAGGAGATCCTCAGATAATGTCGGCCACAGTCAAGCTGTGCAAGCAACACAACATCAAGGTCGGAGCACATCCCGGACTACCGGATATCCAAGGTTTCGGTAGACGAGAGATTAAGATGTCAGCAGAGGAGTTAACCAGCATGGTCATATACCAGGTGGGAGCTTTGAAGGGCTTCCTGGATGCCGAGGGTGTACCTCTACATCATGTAAAGCCTCACGGGGTGCTCTATGGCATGATGTACAGAGACCGTGAAGTATGCCGGGCGGTCTACTCTGGCGTCCCGCCGAATGTGCCTGTTTTCGGTCTTGCTGGCACCCTTCATGAGGAGGTCGCAAAGGAGCTCGGCTTGCCGTTCGTTGCCGAGCTATATGGAGATGTGAAATACTCGAAGGATGGCACTCTGGTTATCGATCGTAAGAAAAAGTAAGAGCAATGCGAATACCAAATCTCTAACTCATGAGCTAATGCAACGCACTTAGGGCTTGGACGCAAGAGGAGACAGCAGCACACATCAAGTCACAGCTGGAAAACTCCTCAGTCATCGCAGTTACAGGAGAGAAAGTCGAGCTGCCGGTCGGTGATAACGAGGTCTCGCTATGCTGTCATTCTGACTCCCCTGGCGCTGTGGATATAGTGACTGCTGCTAGGAAAATGGTAGATGAGTTTAACAAGAAGCACCATAGTTCCGGATAGGTGTATACGAAAAGAGACGCGATATCAACTCTGCTGATGACGTTCAAGAGAGCAATGATGATGGTATACAGGATGATACAGTTTATTGGTAACGTATGTGCAAGGTATTTCGTGTTTCTCGTGCTTGTTGACCCTCAGGTCATATCAAGGAGTCATCGGTATCGACCGCCTTCTAAAAGTTCATCGATCTGGCGTACAGCCGTCTTGACCCTTTCTCGTGTGTCGGCGTCAACATCTTCTGCCAAAGCACGAACTTTTTCATCTATACCGAATGATGCCAGAGTACGAGCTCTAGCTTTAGCGTCCTCTCTATCAGCGGCACTATCCACCCAGGTCAGGTTAATGATGGCCCAGACAGACGCCACGCGGATGCGACGGTCAGTGTGAGAGAAGTGTGGTAGCCAGGCAGTCAACAGTGGAGTCTGTGCTATCAGCTGTTGGCGATGTTTGGACGATCCTCCAGCTACGTGGATGATGACACCCAGAGCAGCGTTTATCAACTCCGGTGGCTGCCACACAGTGTTTGACTGCTGTGACTGAGGTGAATACACAGTGTCTCTCTGAGCGTCAAGTGGCGAATTAGGCCTGTATACGACAGGTCGGAGTTTGTTGTGAAGCATCTCGAAGAGCCGATCTGCACCCAGGACACTGTTGAGATGCTCGATCATGGCAACATTGTCATCGCCATTGATCAAGTTCCTGATAAAATCTAGCGCTTGTTCTTGAACCAGCATGTCGTCGTGTTTCGCTTGGATTGTCGGATCGTGTTCGTTCTTACGAAGCAAGCGCAAATGTGCTTTGTGGTTGGTGGTATCCAGCGTTGTTCTGAGCCCACTGGATTGATAGCGTGTGCCATTATGATCCATCAACACTTCCCCGTCTTCATCGTCATCGTCCTCATCATCCTGCTCGGCCCAGTCCATACCCATCATATCAGACGCGTTCAGCAGATCTACTTGTTCACCTGCAGCATTGCTACTGCCAAGAGTCATCGAGTGGCCCGGTAGAGGTGTTCCATTGACTGCCTGAATGAGCCAACCAGTTCCTAGCTGCTCAAGACATTCGACTTTCATATCCTTCGGAGAGTTGAGGACAAGGTGTTTGAGAGCCCAGAGGGAGGCTTGGCGCAGCTTGAAATTAGATCGCTTTGCTTGCTCACATAGTGCTGTGACAACTCCAGCGACGACAAGATCCTGCAAGATCAGCATGTGTGGGTCAGAGGGTTGAGCAGAAGTTCTCACCTGGCGCATGGGGCTAAATTCAAGAACGAGGTTGCAAATGACATTAGTAGCAGCAATCTGAACCTCAATGTCGGGAAAAGCCAAGAGAGCATATATAGGTTTGGTTATGCCAGCATCTATAAGCGCTGTGCGTAGTAGGCTGACAGACCTTGATAGTGCTGTAGCAGCATGGCAGGCTGCAAGCAGAACCGGTACCGTGTTGCCGTTCTTGCTAGGAGTCGTCGATGAGTCAAAGGCGCTGATGGGCGCAAGCGAGTCGATGAGACTCGAGATGATACCACTGTCGATGACTGCTTTGCGATTGACGTCTTCTTTCTCGGCGATGGCGGCGAGAGCGTCTAACGCGCCTGCTCTACACTTCATGACATGCATGACTTCAGGAGCAAGACCATCAGGTCCCAGTGTAGCGGATAAGCTAGGGGGTAGTTGCGAATCTGCAGCGTGAGAATCCGCCGACCACATTGGCCGTGCAAGAGTGATGGGATCAAATGATTTCCTGAATAACTGAGACACATGTTTGACTGCGCCCGCGTCCAGAGCAGCTTGCTGAAGCTCAGTGCTATTCTCAATGAGATGAGCTAAAACCGCGCAAGCGTCTTCTTTGACGACTGACAGGTCCTGCCCAAACGAGGTATCTAATGAATCTTGAACAAGCTTGACAGCAATGGGAATTGCAAACAAAGCCATCTGTCTTTCTCTTTCTCTTGATCTGGTGAGGGTGTCGGAACGGGGAGCGGCGATGTCTGCATCGAGAGCATCATTTAGAATGGCTAAAAGGCGGAGAGCGGCCAGACGACAGCTGGGGTCTTGTTGGGAGCGAGCAAGATACATGAGCCAGACGCAGATAGGTGAGTTCACGGACACGTTGGTGGCAGAGTGGTCCGAAAAGAGTCTGGAGTTGATCAAAGCATGGTGGCCGAAAGCAAGGGATTTCTGGAGAGGAACCATGACTTTTGGGAGTAGGGCATCGACGGGAACAACATGAGCGGACTTGCGGTATTGATGGTGGCTAAAATCGGGAGTGTGCAAAGGGTCCGAAGGAGTGGCATTTGAGGACTGGGAGAAAATGCGCCTCAGATCGTCGGAGAAGATAAGACGGTGGGCTCGGTAGGTTGAGTCGCGCACGATACTTGAGACGGCATTGATAAGTGCAGTGGCATCGAGCTTGTTGCAGATGGAGTGAGCACTTCTGTGGTGAGCGAGAGCAAAGCTAGCGAGGTTAGAAGCGAGGGCATCCAGGATGCCATGCTGGACCAGAGTTGGGGCGAGATGATGAGCATGACCACAACACGTTGCCAGCAGAGTCGAAGTCAAAGCAATGTGCTGTTGCTGGATTGAGGTCGGCAGAGGATGACGGAGGATGTTGAGCAAGGAAGCAAGTGTGTGCTTGTTGAAGACATGTTTGACAAAGACCGGGTCGGGGTTGGGAGAGAGAACCCAAGAGGCGGCGAGGGCATTGACGGCGCGAAGAGAGGCTGTGACCAGGTTGACAGGAGACGGAGTAACTGAAGAGAGGAATAAGAGCAGCGGCTGTACGAGGTTGCTACTGAGGATTGGAGCGACAAAAGCAGCGCCCTCTTCAGCGAGGCTGGCGACGATTAAACTTGTCTGCAGCTGAATGTCGGCATCCGGGGAAGTAGCCAGCGTGTGGGCCAGGCAGTCAAGCAGGCCGTAACGGACGACAAGCTTTTTGCGTTGGCCGTGGCCGACAATGTCGTTCTTGATGGTGCGCAACAGCCGCAATTGCTGGTTGGTCGATGGTTGCGGCGATGTCTTGAGCTCGTGGAGAGCAGCCAGCGACGGAGGCTGCACCATGATGGTCGGGGCACCGAGGGGTAAGCAATGGACGATGGCGTTCGAAGGCCAGTGACCAGAGGCTAATCCTTCGCAATGGCTGATGGGCAAGCACGAGTGATGCGACTGCTTGCTGTTCCTGGCCTTGCGACTCCAGCATTCGGCAGCCGGGAGAGACAACTTACAGGGCCGGCATGACGTGATGGCGATGCCAAGTCTGAAGGCTCATCCGGCACGTGGGTGAAGAGAGAGGTTGGCCGTCGTCGAAACACCGCAGACTAAACAAGACGTTTTGAAACATCCCGACTGTTCGCTGCAAAAGACTCTGCTCTGCGCCTGCCCAATTCGCTCGCCCGTCAACGACGCTGCTCGCTCTTTGCCCTTCGCTCCTGCTCTCCGCTCGACGCTCCTCTTTACTCTTCGCTCCTGCCCTCCGGGCTCGTCTCTGCTCTCCCGCTTCCGCCCTCCTGCCCAACTATGCGCCACGCCCGCGCATCGTCGCAGTGCCTGCAAGAACAAAAGCAATCACAACTTCTACATCCTATCTTTCCTTAAATGTCGGCTCTGGCTTCCCCTTCGCCCAGTGCCGCCTTCCACGCACGCTACCCCCGACCCTCACCCAAAAGTCCCGCGTCCCGGCTCCCTCCCACCTCGTCGCCGGCACTGCAACCCATTTCTTCTTATGCCCGCACCCCCGTGCAGAAACCCATGACGGCCGATGCTGCCACCCAGTATACTCCCGAAGGCTATCCACCAACCGCCAACAAACTCGCTGGCAGTAAACGCAGAGGCTCGTCTCCGCCCGCACCATCATTAGCCTCTGGTCCCGAGACAAGCCTCCCTGAACGCTCTATCCATACAAACATGGCCGACCCATCAGCTCAACCCAGCGGCACTGCCGCCCAGGACCCATCTCTATCCCCTTCGCTCACAAAGAAGCCTCGCACCCAGCCGGACTCTGATACCAAGCCGGATCCCATGGTCAAGGTCATGCCACTCAAATACGAGACCTGCAACGTCAAGGATCTGGGCTTCTTGATCGGCAACATGCTTATGGAGCTAATTCGTCTCAACGACAAGATCCCTCTGAATGGCCGCCTGACTAGATTCCACTCGAGGTAATTCTCTCAGTTGACCTTAACAAGGTAAACGCACGCTGACCGATCACTCAGGGCTCCACCCGGTATCTCTTGCCATGATTATCTTCAGCGTCTTATTCAGCACGCTACTCTCTCGCCGCCAATTCTTCTCTCGGTTGTTTACTACATCGATCGCCTGTGTTCGCTCTATCCGGCGTTCACCATCAGCTCCCTTACTGTCCATCGCTTCCTCATCACAGCTGCCACTGTTGCTGCAAAAGGTCTGAGCGATAGCTTCTGGACAAACCCCACGTATGCGAGAATCGGCGGTATTAGTGTCAGCGAACTGGCGACTCTGGAAATGGAGTTCTTGGAAAAGGTCCAATGGCGCATTGTCCCTAAGCCTGAAGTTTTGGTTGACTACTATGTCAGTCTTGTTCAGAGAAACGAAGGCTATCAACTCGAGACTGCTGCCGAGTCAGACCCGACTTGAGCATTCTCTATCCAACGCCAAAGCCATCACATCTCCACCACTCCGGCTTCGCGTGCCATCACACAAACTCCGGCATGTGCTGCATGCCCAAGGGTGATTGTAAATTATACTCGCGCAAGACTCTCAGTAAAAGTTGGGAGTCGCTATCCGTGCCGCGTCTTATCAAGGCACGCACTCTCACTATGGTGCACTAGAGATTAAAACTCCAAAGTCACCACTAATACCAGCAGCGCCAGACCACTCGCCCACGGCATCACGCAAGCTCACGCCCGCTTTTCCACCGAATCGTGCAGCCCGGAGCCGCATAGATTGTCGACCCTGCATGTTCGAATATATGAATTGAGCCGCACACCCTGCCAAAACCGCTGCAAAGCGGAGTGGCGCTTCGTTTGTACATAAAGCACTATACTCAAATTGTAGACGCAAAAGAGTAGTTCGTCTTAGAAGAAACAACCTCCGTATACAACCCTTTCAAATCATTAACGGGATCGATGTTGTTCCGTGAAGATCATGCATGTGCTTTGTGGTGATATGTTCATCATTTGTGATTTGTTCAGATTGTTACCAAGCTGTGTATCTACGAGCTTTGTCGTACTTCTAGGGGTCCACATGTATGCTCACTTTCGCGAGGTCTCCAACGCTGCCTTGACATGCTCTGTTCCTCTACCGTCTATCTTCACACGGTCTTTTGCATTCGCCCTGCGAACATCTGCTTGGGCGAAGAGGATCGAAACATTTGGCGATAGGATCTAGTGGTTCTTCGCAGATGTGCTGCGTATATTGTTCTTGATCATCTAATGCCAGTATGGTCTGTTCACTTCCTCTTGTTCAGTCCTGCCTTGGATCCTTCCTGTGCAGGTTCATGGCTGTGGCTGTGGCCATCGTCGTGGCTGTGCTCGTGCTCATGATCGTGGTCGTGTTCGTTGGTCGCGTTCTTTGAGGAAACAAACTCATTTGCGAAGGCATCGGCAGCATTGTCGGAGCTGGTGAAGCGAATCGAAACACGCTTGATTCCTTGGGCGGCGGAAGATACCTTTTCGCGCACGTTGTTCTCGGCTTCGGTCATTTGCTCCAGTGTCCAGGTTGGAGGTACGGTGACGGCAATCTCAATCAGGTAGTTCTGGCCACTCTTGATGCCCTGAACCTGAGGAGCCGACTCGGTGGGCAGCTTCAAGTCTCCTAGGGCTTGTGATGTAGCGCTCTCGATCTTGTGCTTCATCTCGTCTTCGATGGATACATCGGCCAATTCCAGAAGTGCGGCCTTGGTGTTTCCGTATCCGGCTTGCACAATCATGCCTGAGATGATGAGACCACCCACAGGGTCGAGCCACGCGGCGTTGGTCAGGAAGTGACTGGCGCAAATAGTGGCCAATGCAACGACGGCGGTCAAACTATCGACGCGGTGGTGGTATGCATTGCTCGCCAGGACACTGCTGCGCTTCTCTTTTGCAATCTTCATGGTCGCTTGGTATAGCCACTCTTTGATGATGATACTGCCGGCCGCCAGCCACGCAGCGTTGATGTTGACGCCCATGCCCTCGACTCCATGACTGTGGCTGTGACTGTGACCGTGGCCGAAGATGCCAATGTGAGAAAGTATGTGTGCGATGTCCGGGAAGAACTGTTGTGCGAGGGCCATGACAGCTTGCAGGCCGATCATGATGCCGCCCGAGAGAAGGATTCCCGATACACCGAGTGCACCGAGAGACTCAATCTTTCCATAGCCGGTCGGAAATCTGCTTGTGGGAGCTCGTAATGAGTATGAGACGGTCGCGAGGGTGGTGAAATCGGAGATGAGATCTGTGAGGGAGTGGATGGCGTCGGCTGACAAACTGCATGGATAGCGTGTCAGCATCGATCATGGCAAGCACATGGCACTTGGACGTACGCCTTGGAGTTGAAGACGTAGCCGCCGACTCCTTTTGCAATGGCCATGCCAAGGTTGACAAAAAGACCGACTCGCGTGATGCGAACTCCAGCATCGTTCTTGTCGGTACTCGTCAGGAAGGTTGTGTCGTGGTGATGGTGGTGGCCATGGTGTGAGTGGCCGAAGTGCCCTCGAGTCTGCTCCATAGTGATGGTGTTTGAGCTCGAGCCGGCAAAGAGTGACGGAGATGAAGATGGCCGAGTCGGTAAGCGGTGATTGAGCAGAGGCCAGTTGTGTCGGGGGCGGGAGGTTACGATGATGCGGGAGGGCTGACTCTTAAGCAATGTCTTCGCAGTGGTAGAAACAAAGGTCGAACGCGAGACGTGCAGCAGGGGGCTAGTCGTCTGTAGACTCAGCCCCGGCAATTGACAGGCTCTCATCGAGTTGCGAGGTGCTTTCGCATGTGTCCTGACCACCTTCCACGTAAGCTGACAAACGTCTGCCACAAGAGTCGTCGACGATTCAATATGTAAAAGAACTTCTATCTCAAAATCGATCTCGACAACACGCAATTGGAAGGGAACCCGGTCTTGTCGCCGACAGCGGCCTAGTTCCGAGATACGTCAATCATCTTGGCATTGCGATATACACATCAGCCTGATGTCCCATGAGGCTGATTACCAAAACAGCTCGGTTGTTCATTGCCGAGTCTTCTTTCTCGACTATACATGTCAAACCTCCCTCCTACGTGACGACTACACTAAAACCGCTTCAAACAAACATTCGACTCCAGACTACCCTTCGTGATTCATGCATCAATCAAGTAACAAACAAAATCCGCAACGCCTAGCAATGCTGCTCATCAATCATACATCATTCGTACTGGAATCCTACCCTTCTAGGTGCTCAAGATTGCGGCGTGTGCAGAAGCATCGATTTGATACTGACACTCCGTTGAGTTGGGTTATCTGGTGTTCGTTCTCGCTGTGCAGAATCGTTGCTGGACGACGGTCCTGTGGAAAGAGACCTGCCTGTGCGTGGAATGTTAAGAGCAGGGACTTTTGGTGGAGGATGATAGAGGGGCAACGGCGGAGGCCTGGGCAGGATATGATACACTGCGGTCTGTTGATTGGCCAAAAGCCCAACAGGTGGCAGTACGTTGACTGATGTTGAGCCCGTAGAAGGCTGGCCATCTCTGCTAAGAACATCGACTGGCTCCGTTTCAGCCTCTGAACAGCCGATGCCAGAATCGCCCTCGTGCTCTTCCTTGTCTGGGGCAGGGAGATCCTCACTAAAAGCAGATGTCTTGCGAGCGGTACGTGCAAGTGACTGGAGATTTCTAAGGCCTTTCTCCATGCACTAGTAAGCATGTTAGGAAGTTCCTTGTCTACACGAGGCTTGCGTTCTCAACTTGCCTTTGCTTCGACTACATTCCAACGCTCACCGACTTTGGCCGCCAATGGTCCCCATATGTCCTTTCTGAGTTCCATGTACTGCACTGCGAGATTGTCCAGTCGTTTCGTGGTCCAGTCCTCGTGGGTTCGGCGTTCAACCAGTCGCTCGTGACGCTTACGACAAGCATTTGCCGTCTTGTTGGGAAAGTGCTTTGCCGCTGTAGATTGCCAATTGAGACCAGCTGCTCTAGCAGCGGCCAGGACCTCATCATCAGCAGAACTCCAATTGGCCGTGTGTCTATTGCCTGCCTGCGGTTCTGCAGATACGGATTGGGGTGCTTGTGCTACAGGGAAGGGAGATTGACGGAGGTTTGACGGTATTCGCTTGGTCTTGGGCATCTCATGAGCAATACGCGAAGTCTTGAAGGGCTGATTTAAGTTCCAGGATGGTACTGAATCGAGAGAGATGGTTGACCCGTTGTAATAGAAGATTAAGGTTAAGAAACCTGTAAAATAGAAAGACGGTAAGGAGGGCAAGTAGAGGTGGAGATGACTAACACGATGCGAGAATGACTTGATATTTCAAAGGCATGCGCAAGAGATGAACTTATACTTGGGGTCATGGTATGGTGCCTGGCCTGATGGCCAATTGAGCGTAGATCCTACCAATGCTGAAACACCTGCACCTTTTGATAGTAAGGCTCTCAGGAAGTCCTATTTTGGTAGGCGGTCGTCCGGGAACAGCCAACATGATTTGAGCGCTTCTGCGCCGGAGGTCGAGCAAGCATGCGTGGTGGAAGAACAGCCTACCAGGACGAGCGCGTCTAGCAGGAGGATCAAGCGATTGCAGAAACGGGTTGGGAAAAGCGTCGCGCCTGTTTCAAGCTATTTGTGGCAGAGTGATGTCAAGAATGATATAGTCAGTGGTTTGCGCGACGGGCGCGTATCTTGAAGGGCGGTTATCAAGATTGTTTCAAGCAGGCCAGGGTCACCAATTTCTGATGGCCGATGGAGGACGTCCATATTTCAACAAGGAACCGCAGCAAGGGAGGTAGGCTGTGCCATGCGACTGAATCTAGGTGGAGGAGATCCTGAGAGACAAAGACTACGAGCAGAATAGTCGGAAGGTGCGACGGAAAGAAGCAGCTCCCAGGGGAAGGCGCAACCGAGCAAGACCTCCAGAGCGACTGCCTCATTCGATTGTGTGACGCTGAGGCAGGTCCATGGGGAAGTTTCGCAGCAATTGCGGACTTGTCGAGGTCGTCCGGGATTGAGAGGGTCGAGTCGGAGTTGGTCGGCGGAAGTGGTTGAAGCTTTGTAAAAAAGTTCGGGCCGTCAATTTCGGGCTTGTCGGAGTCCCCATCGGAGGTCTTGGTTATTGTTGAGAGCTGTGCAGCAGCATTCAATCTGTCGTTGTCGTCGTTTGTTGCTGTCACCCAAAAGCCGTCGGATCTCGTAGTGACAATGGTCGCCTTTGCCAGCTCTTGCAGGTTCGCTGCTGCCGTCGTTGGCAGACATGGCCGTCGTCGTGAGTTCCCAGCCCCTCGCTGCTCATCAGCGACAAGTCCTTCTCTATGTGCCTGTCTAACACATAGCCAATGCAGCTTTCAGTGTCGCCGTGGCCAACCGTGCTGCCCAGAACTTCGCCATGCCCGCCTTGTCGCCCACCATGACCGAGGGCAACATTACAAGCTGGAAGCTCAAGGAAGGTGAGCAGCTAATCCGGTCCTCGTCCGACTACGCCTACTGAAGCTGAGCTGTACAGGCGACTCCTTCTCGGCTGGAGATGTCATCCTGGAGATCGAAACCGACAAGGCCCAGATGGACGTCGAGGCCCAGGAGGACGGTATCCTTGCAAAGATTGTCGTTGCCGAAGGCGCAAAGGCCGTTCAGGTCGGTTCGCGCATTGCCGTTTTGGCTGAGGAGGGCGACGACCTGGCCTCCCTCGAGATCCCCGCCGAGGAGTCGTCCTCATCTGCTGGACAGCCTGCTCGCAAGGATCGCCCTAGCCCGCAAGAGGAGCTCAAGTCTGGCATCGACACGACCGAATCCTCGCCCAGTGCCGCTGAGGCCCCACCATCATCCAAGCCCAACGCCGATGCCTCTGCTGGAGGCGCCGCAGACACAACCAGAGCCACTCAACTACACGGCTCTTCCGATGCCAAGGCCAGAAAGCAAACATACCCCCTCTATCCTTCGGTCCAGCACCTCCTCCTCCAAAACGGCCTGACCAAGGAAGACGCCAACAAGATCCCCGCAAGCGGTCCCGCTGGCCGTCTCCTTAAGGGTGACGTTCTGGCTTACCTGGGCAAGATTGAGAAGAACTACCCTGGCCAGCAGGCCAAGCGCATGGACAAACTGGCACACCTCGACCTCTCCAACATCCAGCTCGCTGCTCCTCCCAAGAAGGCTGAGACCAAGCCCATCGAGGCCGAGAAGCCCGCTCCTATTCCTGACACTGAAATCGCCCTTCCCATCTCCCTCTCTGCCGTTCTCCAAACCCAACAGCGCGTCCACGAGACTCTCGGAATCAACCTCCCTCTCTCTACCTTCATTGCTCGTGCTTCCGAGCTCGCCAACGAGAACCTTCCTCTTTCCAAGAACAGAAAGCCCACGGCTGACGAGCTTTTCAACTCTGTCCTCGGTCTTGACAAGATTTCGTCCAAGACTTCTCGCGGCCACTACGTTCCTCAGATCACTGGTCTTCCTGTTGCACCTGTACTCACCAGCCAGCGTGCTGCCAAGAAGGCCGATATCTTCGACATCCTTGTTGGAAAGCCCTCAGCTCCCAAGAAGGCACCCAAGACTCTAGCCGCACAGAGCGCTGCGGCAGCTCAGAACGTGTTCAGTGTCTCAGCACCCAAGGGCGACGAGAAGAGAGCACAAGAGTACCTCGAGCGTATGAAGCAGGTCCTCGAGGCAGAGCCCGGGCGTCTTGTTCTCTAATTTTACTGCATACCTACTCCTCCGCTTCTGTTTTCTTCCTTCATGGCGTCAAAGATATACCTGCAGTTTTATATTAACTCGAAAGGACCGGCATAGAAATTTCATCCCCTGAAGTGTTGTCTCATCTTGTTTTCGTCTTATCAGAGTCAATGCTAGGTATGTCTGTATGCCTCACACTTGGTGATCGACATGGAAGCGATCTTCACTGACGATCGTACTCGGACATATGAGCAGAACGGTTGCGCCACAATACAGTGGATCGTCTTGGTCAATCGTATCCATTGTCGACTCGTGGTTTCATCATCATCATCATTATTTCTTCCCGAAATAACTCGTTAGTTTGTTGCTCTGTCCTGCGTCAATTGCCTTTTTCCCCTTCTGTGGACCTGCTCCTTTTGTCTTGTCCTTCTTCTCTCCAACGCGCATCAGACGCATGAGTTCTTCAAATTGCTCCACATCGACTATGCCTCCACTAGCCTGCACGTGTCCTCGAGCGAAATCGTCTCCTAATCGTTCCAGAAGCGGAATCTCAGACCCATTGGGTAGGTTGGCATCAGCGTCGTCCTCATTCTTCACCAACTTCAAGCTGGCATAGTCTTTCAAGCTTTGGATAATGTCGACTGGTGGATCTCGGCTTTTGGCACATCTGGGTACTCGGCAGCTGAAGTTGACCTTGTTCGGCAAGTACCCCTCATTAGCCACCATCACGATCTCGAGAGCCTTACTCTGGAGATGACCAGCCCATCTCGTTGCGATGACTGGATGCACCTGCGCCTCAGACTTGATCCGGAACACAGCAACCTTGCCATCCTGGCTGAACTTGGGCGCTGTATGTGTGCATCGCTCGACTTCGGCATTGACCTCTTGACGAGCTGCGAGTAATCTCGAATGCTTCAGGACGTCTTTAGGATGCACAGCCGTCAGAAGTGCGTCGAAAGCAGAGCTGACATCGTATGTTGCTGTCCGTCGAGGTGCATTCACATACGATACCACATCGTTGAGTGCCTTCTTTGTGTACTTTTTGAGTGTAGGTGTCATATCAGGGAATGGTCTCTCCCACTTCAAGGTGTTCCCCAGATCGCCATGCGTTCCAACAACGCATAGCCAGTCGGTCTCGTCCCTGACACCATCGTGAAGCGGTTCGCAGAGCAGAAAGGTCAGAAGAGCAGACGTTACCACTGGTGGAGATTTGTTTGCCGTACAAAAAAAAGATCCTTCCGGGAAGTCTTCAGGCGTAGCATTATGGTGATCGATGACCAAACCGGTGTGGGGAGCATCTATTAGAGGCCCAGATTTGCGCGAGCCCTGGTCAAGAACAAATATGTACTCGGGGGACACGGCAGCCATAGCCTTCCTTTCGTCCTCATGGTGAACCGTTCGACCTTTACTCAGCAGATGCACATGAATCAGATCGGGTTTGAGCCCCAGAAGCACCAATGTACGCCTTAGGATGACACCAGACGAGAGTCCATCTGCATCCTTGTCTGGCACGATCATGGTCCGTTTCTGCGAACGGGCACTAGAAGGTGTGTCAGCTATAGCATAACAAAGACTATTCTGATTCGATGCAAATCACCAATCAAGGATGATGTCCCTAGCTTGCTTCATCTGGGCTTCTGGAGCTGGCCATATTGGCAGTCCTGTCACTTCATCTGTGTGCGATGCGGTCGCGTGATAGTCGGGAACTTCTACACGCGCTCGTGGGCGTTTTGCCGCGCTGGCCTGGCCCTCGGACAACGGTTCCTTGCGCTTCATTTTTTGCAATCTCGAGGTGGCGTGGAAGGAGCGAATGCTGATTGAGGCTCTACTGCTGCTCCCACAGACAGGCTTGCATTTGCTGATTTGGTAAAGAGTCAAGCCCTTGCGAAAGTGGGTCATGAGGCTCTTGTTGCCGCAAAGTGCAATCGATTATCAGGATAAGGGTTCTACCGATGGTATGTACGAGAAGGCGAAATGCCATGCAGCATCGGTCGTTCAAGACAGACCCTGGATTGAAGCTACGTGAAAGCAGACTATACCCTTTTGGTTCACTCCGCGGCGGTCGTGCACTTGTGACTTCCTTGGACGTTTTGCGGTGAAACATGAGCCATCTTGATCGTACTCCAAAAATCAACTAAGGGTTCTCAGCGGCGCACCGGGGCTGCAAGGATGCGTTTATGCATGGGTAAGCCGTTTGCGTTGTTCGCGGCACACCAAGATCTGCTTGCAGCATGCGCGTGCGCACAGAACGAACTATCGGCAGCCGTCGCCATCTGGCCATGTCTTATAGCTACATGTGCTCTGCAACCACTAACCAGAGATGACAACCGAGCAGAAATCAGTACCACAGATTCTACAATAATCATCGAAGGATGCTACCAGAAAGACAGCGAGCGGATACGACTCGAAGCAAGCTTCTGGGCCTCAAGATCAACCAATTTTCAGTTTTGCACTGGACGGTCTAGACCCACGCCCTACAGCCTACAGGAAGCTTGGCGGTTAAGCAGATCGCGCGTTTAAAACATCCATCGAATGACAGGTCAAGGAGAGTGCTCCATGACAGTGGACAATGGCGGCCTGTGAGCCGCAAAAATGCCTCGTCGAGGAATGAGAGGCTGAGCCGCTGGGAACCCAAAAGGGGGCTGAAACTAGAGGATGAGGATTTACGTTTGCATGGTCAGAGGCTCGCCGGCAGAATCGCGGTGATAAAGCTGATTGAGGCTCTTTGTAGCTCACCTCGGATCGAGCGCCCGTCTTTGCTGGGAGGTGAGCTGGTTCACTTCCATCTGAGGCGATGCGACCGGTTCCGCGGCGCGCTGTTAGTTTCCTGTCTGCTGCCAACCCGTCCCCCCATATGACGGTTACTACCGCACCCTACCTCTTTCTTTTCTTTACCTTTGTCATCGTTCCTGACACCTTCCGGGTCACGTTTCGATCATTTTCTCTTAACTATCCATCTATCATCATATCCTGTAACTAGCAGGAAGCTGTCTATCATCTGAAAATATTATCTGGTTGCGCGTGCCCCAGGCGTGGTTGCCGAGAGATTTTCCCTCCAGCTTTTCTTGCTTCCAAGTCCTGACCTGTCGACTGAATCCCACACCACGGCTGGTGTTTCGCGACTCACCAGCATCAACATACTGGTGAAATACATTGCACGTCCAGTCTTCGTATAGACACATTGAGCTTGGTCACTGCTAGACTTTATACTAGGCACGCCGCCCAAAGGGTAGGTCGTGTTTTGGTGCTCACGACGCTTGTCACGCGCAAGCATATCCATGCTCTGGTACGTACAACACTATCTTAATGTGTCAAGACACTTTTCGTTCAGAAATCCACTACGACGCCTGATCGGTAAATGAAGGCCATCGAGAGGCTAGACCAAGCCACACACTTAGCCGCTGCATTGGTCGTCTTCGCAACTGTTTGCGTGACATGCGATGACAGACTGTTTTTCTCAAGTCAGGGCGCAGCACTCCCAATCTGTCATCCATCAACTCGGAGCCTGCTCTACACTACTGAGCTTGCTTTACCGCTCTCCCCAGTTTTGGCAATGCACCGCATCTTACACTCAACCACGTCACTAACTTTTGCAGAGCCTCCAACAGACATCGCATGCTACAGCTATACTAGCTTATGCATTGAAACATCTTCTTCAGCACATAGACGCTCAGCCGTCCTGACTTGTACATCCTTTATACCCAACCAAGAAACACTGCGGCCGCTTTCCCGCAGCAATTCACACTACTGCTAAGTGCTCGAACTCGCCACGAGCTTATCTGGATCACGACAAAATCTAGCTGGACTGCAACGTTGTTCAGAAGACGACCACCTCGACCATCCGATGCATCAAATGACTGGACTTGACGAGCAATATGCACAGGGCGCACCTGCGAAAAGGCCTAGCATCTTGTATACCTCGGAGCATGATTTCGTAGATCGAAATGTGCCACCACCCGATCAACGTCCACCTGCATTGGGATACATGTCTCTTCCGGAGCCTCGCGCAGAGCTCTCCCACAACTTCTCCCAGGACCCACATCACTCTGTGGATAGATGGACGGAGAGAGTCTCGAATGGAAAAACTCTCAGTCTGCGCACCATGACGAATACCACCTCGATGCCTGATTACAGCTATCTCGAACGCGCCATCACGGATTCACCGGCTCAAAGAGCGCAATCGGTTCATTCCATTGGGGCTCTTTCGTCTTCGATGTACCCTCCACCACGTCCTGAGGACACAACGGAGGACGCGGCTTCCCCACCTAGGAGTGATAGACTTCTCCCTTCATTCCATCAGTTGAGCAAGATAGCCGACAGTGCAACAGAGTCAATTGATACAAGAACAACCGGACTGCCAGCTCTCACCGCGTATGCCACTCAAATCGTTGCACAGAATGCGGCAGCTTCCCACGCACACTTCCCTCAATCACAGCAATCCAGTCCGTCTACTAACTTCATGATGCTTGGTCACCCATCACCTACGAACACCCGGACTGACGGCCATGAACCTTATGCGCACTCACATTCGCCAGCTTCGTTTTCTGTACCACACCACGGCAATTCCAGGCGCACATCAGGTCAGCCCGTCAGACCTCCACCATTCATATCCTCTATGACTTCGTCTTCTATGGGAACTGCATCATCTACGGATACCACGAGCAGTCTGCAGAGCCACCAGAGCTTAGGGACTGGAGGTCACAGCACCAGCCATACCACTCCGATCGGATCTACCCAGTCCTCTTTAGATGGTACACCACATTCTTCAGTGCCACGTTTGCAAAGCTCGACATCGGCAGTTGGAGGCTTCCTTTGCGACCATCCCGGTTGCGCTGCTCCACCTTTTCAGACCCAATATCTCCTCAAGTAAGCAAGTTGTGATCATTGCGCACTCATTGCATCCTTCTCACGGTTTCTACAGTTCCCACGCGAACGTTCACAGCTCAAGTCGTCCACACTACTGCCCAGTCAAAGGCTGTCCTAGAGGCGAAGGAGGCAAGGGTTTCAAACGCAAGAACGAAATGATTCGACACGGACTGGTCCACGATAGTCCTGGTTATGTGTGCCCGTTCTGTCCTTTGCGCGAACACAGATACCCTCGACCGGACAATCTTCAGAGGTGCGTCACCTCGAATAGAGGGGTTGAATCTTTGACTAATTACTTTTATCGCAGGCATGTTCGTGTCCACCATGTGGACAAAGATAAGGACGATCCTTTGCTTCGAGAGGTTCTGGCCCAGCGACCTGAAGGCGGCGGCCGAGGACGCCGTCGGCGTGCAGGCCCCGCTTGAAATTGCAAAACCGCCCTTCATTATTTTGATTGGGAATGTTGAGCACTGAACAGAAGGCAACGCGCCTCGATGCAGGCGGCATTCCGGTTTACACAATTCAAACTCTCCTCTTTACGATTCTCACAGGCTGTTCATATCCACGATTCATTGATTGAATTCACCAGGTCACGATACGGTTGTCAAGGCCGCTGGCGTGCTCGACAATCAATGGGGTGGGGTACACACTTCCAACGACTCCTACGATTGGCGCTCCGGATCTTCAATTTTATTGTTCTTTCCCCTTCACAGTCTATGGCCTGTAGGACATGTACGACCAGCCAGGACCAACTCACTAGTCACAGTCGACAGGCAATCGATCAAGACAATTTCTACCTGCATTTCTTATGACCAATAGCACGATTCGCGTGCCAAGAAGAGCTCGAGCGGCGGAACGCGTTCCCAAAAAGCCGCCATTGGACGAATCCCATGCAGCACCGTCATGCTTATCCGGCACCCGCCTCGATCAGTAATCTTGTGGCCCTTCCTTTGAGGATGCGTTTAGCTTTATTGTCCTTGTTTGAGTCAGCTTGACGCGCCGCTCAGAGGCTCACGCTCTGCTCCGACCGAGTTATGCATACACAAACACATAATCACAGAGCTTCCTACAAAGTCGACCCTACTTTTTTCTGCTAACGACGGTCGCGAAGCATATCCACGCGGTGTGCCCATCAATTTGTCAAATCATTGAACGAAATGCCTGGATGAAATGATTGTCGTTCATGCCAAGGCCGACCCCCAGATCTGTCAAGATTTGGGGCTGAGA
Source organism: Aureobasidium namibiae CBS 147.97 (assembly GCF_000721765.1). Lineage (NCBI taxonomy): Eukaryota > Fungi > Ascomycota > Dothideomycetes > Dothideales > Saccotheciaceae > Aureobasidium > Aureobasidium namibiae. Next base: position 949,292 of record NW_013581207.1, read on the forward strand.
ACCAAAACTTCGTAGCGTGCAATCTTCCAACGTTGGAACCTCATATCAGTGTCCTCCTTCATATCAGTCGCTCTTGTTGTATGGGTACACGCCACATCTATGATTCTAGCACTTATGGTGGCTGTATGCACAATTCGTTGCATGCTCACAAATCGTGAATCGAGACCAAGATATAGTGTGGGATCTTCTCGCTGACATCGCAAAAACCTAGCTGCATATGGGGAGGAGTTTGCAGATCAGTTTAACGACAACGATCACATCCTAGAAAGTTGGCCGAACGTTTGGCTGGGTCTTTCCTCGCTAGTTCACCGTTTGGTTCGATGCTTTTGCTCTTCCCTTCTATTGTTCTTCGCTTGTTTTTGACTCTTGAAAACATATACATTTCCCTGTTTTATGGATCACATCGTGAAAAGCAGATGGTCGCCACAAGACATAGACCATCAAGGTCTCTGAACAGGTGGCAGGACGGTCAAATGATGTCGGCTGCGGACTGCATGCTGCAGGAGAAGCGCTAAACCAGTCTCGTGTGAGGGCTGAGCTGTACAGCACACAAGGCTGCAAAGCAGAGTCTCGAATATTGTTAGCCAGAAACTAATCCAAAAGGCCAAGAATCGTGTACTGCGCGGTATTCAGGGTTAAAGTTGACCTTCATGCAGGTTTTTGCAGCAGTGGGTGCTGTCAAAGTCAAAAGAGAAACTCGGTAAACTCGGTGAGCTCGGGGGTGTCGGCGAAGAAGTTGGCAAAACCGATCGGATCAATGTGTGCCTTGGGCCATCGCATCTTGAGGTAAGAGTTAATTCTCTAGATGGCGCCGAACCCCTGGCACCATAGCACCTCAGAGGTCTTGAGGCGGTGCTGAGCGGACGGTGAGGCGCAAATATACGTTCGTATCTTGAAGAAGGTTAGATGTCTCAAGCGAGATGGCTGTCACATGGTTGTCCAAGTCTCGAGCTACCACATTGCTATCTGCCGAGATGAGGCTGGAAACACTTTATGCTCGTCAAACGAAGATCACTGCTTGTTCTGTCGAGCAGTAATGTGCATGGAAACGATATGGCAATTCATGTGCTGCGACTGTAGTGAGATCGCTTCCACGATTGAGCCGTACTTTCAGCTTGCTAAGGGGGCTGTCTCTGGTCACATTCTATCAAAGCCTTGGAAAACTATGGAGACCGCTCCGGTCACCGTGACCAAACACGTGGGATCCGCGAATCTAACACACGAAAGCGCCAGGGACGAAATTCTGTCAGCGAGACAGCCTAAAGCTAGGATGCTTTATCAAACCTCAAACATGCTCCGTAAAATCAAGAAAACACTGATGACCTCGACATCTTGAAAGTCTATCTTGCCTCACAACTTCCTCGTTCACCCATGACTATTTCCTAGCGTGAATCTCTATACAGAATAGGACACATTCGCGAGGAGCAATTATTCATAGCTTCCCGAGAGGATTTTCTCATCGTGGAAATCCTACAGCGCCGCACTGACAATTCCCATCGGCAAGGACAAGGTTCCGACAGAAGCTCCTTGTCGGAACCTTGCCACATGTAACCACGTTATCACTAATCCCAGATTCCTCCAAATCTTGACCAACTTTTTCGTTGAGCAATACATACAGCCACATACAGTTTCCCATCCGTAAAACCATCGAGTGTAGGCTGTACAGCAGCGAACGAGTTTCCCGACGGGCAACTTTCAGATGAATCCCGAAAGATGAGAACGACCTCGGGAATAAGAATGAACCACAGTGAAGAAGATCTGTCCTGTTGTTTGTCTTCTGTGAGAGCGACGATCCACAAAAAAAGGAAAACTCTACTTTGCGATCCTGCCATGCACGATCGAGGCTGGTGTCAGGAACATCACGCGAGGAAGGATTGGTATGGGGCGCCGTGCTGAGGAAAATGCCGCGAGAAGGATTTGCTTTAGAACCCGCCTACCACGTCTGATTGATAACTGGATGGGTTGATGTTCACGTATACACGAAGTCGTAGCAGGAGAACACGATACTGCCGACAGACAGCATCGGCCCCATATGCCTTGGTGCCAGAACGATTGTATACCGCACGATCTTCAGTTCCGCTGCGCCTTTATACATCAGTTCCTTACTTCAGTCGGCAGATCTGTCATTAATCTGTCGCGTGTCTCTGAAAGAAGAGCTCACATCCTACGGCCATGTCGTCTTGTGACTAAAGAGTTACGGGCTCCTGTTTTCTTCTCACCAACTGCACTTTTCATCTCCTTCTCAACCTTTGTGGTTGTTTTGCAGGGTGGTTTCCTTTATCAGTACGTTTGATCTTCATATGCAACTCTCACTCTTCTATATTCTCAATATCATTAATGCCCTTCGGAGTTAGACACTTCGGCAGGAGCGAACGATTGATATCTTTGCCTTGATTGCCTCCTTCCAATTGAATTCATCTTCTTCATCTGATGACTTTCCTCATTTCTCCTCAGAGTCTACGTGCGTACATCACGAGACTCGTTTCTGGTGTTTTCCGCCGGCTGGATTAGATGTCACGATGCTTCAGCCAGAGACACGTTAATTCGTGCCTCTGGTGATCATCTCTATCTAGTTCCTCATACTGACAATTTTGACCGTCTATTCCTTTCCGTCCTCACTTCTCGGTTATCATATTCATCTGTCCTCCTCGTCTAAATCGTCTCGGTCAGCTTACCCTTAGAAATCACCTTCGATATAGAATATCAACCACACCACTCAATGCACATGCAATCTGATCAAAACCCAGCATAAAGTCCACTCTCCTAAAGCCTCTACACTGTATCATCTGCCCGAGAATCCAAGCTCGCGGTGCATGATTTTGCATATACCCCCGAGGACTTTCAAGAGATTTCTAGTCGCGGCTACGACCCTGTTCTTGAAAAGCCATGGCCCAAACCTTACTCAGCCGCCGTCCAACAACATGTAGTAAGATTTTCTGCCTGGGCAGTCTTGATAATATCATGTTCATGTCCAGATATGCTGTGAATCACCAATGAGAGCAGAGAAGCATGAATTTATCAATAGTGAATGAAGATTGTGTCAAAACACCAGAGCGCGAATATATCAATCAACTCTGCACCGGACCGAACTTGTGCTCACACATCTTGAGCTGCACCGCTTAGCCCCTCTAAGATTCACCATATTCTCACACACGACAGCAAGAGGAGACCTTGCAATGGATTGGAGTAGCATTGGTGACACGAGGATCAATAATCAAAAATCGTCTTTGCAAAAGGGGCAAGTAGAATGTCATTTGTTCTTATAGAAAGGGCGAGTGTCTTGTTTGCACACAGCAGATAGCAATGCACATCAGGCTATAGACTGGGATTGGGTATCTGGATTCTGCAAATTGCAGTGGACGCAACGATTATAACATGCAGTAAATCTCCGCCAAAGCCAACTGGAAAGGGAGCAGAAAGGAGCAGACGATTGCGCCTTGCTAAGGAAAAGGAAACGACCCAAGAATCCCAACAAGTGAAATATAGCATTGATTCGTCAATTTGTTCATAGGAGCGTTCATTTCATTTGGCGTGTTTGACATGTTCTGCTCAGAAAGCGATAACGACGATACCCTCTTCCATCAAAGTACGTTCAGGGATCTTGCTGCGAGTGACAACAGGGGCGGGCGAGCTTCTTTTGATATCGCCCTCAGGGAGTTGGTGAGTGAGAGCAGCGATCTTTCCATCTTGAGTATCGATGCTTGATGCTGAGATGGTAGAAGAAGTGGTCGCAAGAGAAGAAGCCATGGTAATGGAGCGATCCAGACCTTCGGGGAATTCGTGAGTGTCGTAAGTGGGTGGCGCCAATTCCCATTCCTCAAGCATGTCCATCTTAGTGTTGACCCTCAAGCGACGGCCATGGCAAATGATGATATCGTTGGCGCGAGGAGCATCGAAGAGCAATGTGGGCATGCATCGCTTGATGTATCGCCATTGAGAGGCATTCGTACGGGCGTGTGGTGGAGCCCACTTTCCGCCAGGACCTAGGTTGTCAGAGCTAGTCTCGTATTGAAACGAGGTCGTCGTGGAGACAGTAGACGAGGTTATCTGACGAAGGTTGGCAGGACGAGTAGATGATCGTTGTTCTGGACCAAGATCCTCGGCCAGGAACGATAGATCAATGTCCTCAGCCTCTTGATCCAGCGTAGCAGTGAGTGTCAGAGCATTGGTGTCGTATGTAGTCTCAGTGCGAGAGAGTTCTGCACCTTCTGATCCTTCTTCAATCGATCGTGCCAATGAAGGATACATCTCGCGCATAATCTGCTCCTGCTCTTCGATCACATTTCGATCATCAATGTTTTCCGTTTCCTGTCTCTGTCTACGACGGCGTCTGGGGATAGTGCACGGCTTTGGTGCGGAGCGCTCATCAAGTGGCAATGAGATATCAATGCTAGCAGACAAATCGTGAATCCATCGGAAGATGCGCTCCTCTGAGTGGTCCGACAAGAGGAACTGATCAGTCTCGAGACGCAGGCGGAGGACCACCTGTGAGATGGGCGTGAAAAGGTCAGGATCTTTCTCGAAAGCCTTGCGACGGGCAACGGTAGGAATAAAATGTGCTAGGCGAGTAGCGGGCAGTAGCTGGTTGTACTGGACATCGGTGGCCAAGCCAATCTCAGCGTGCTGGAGAGAGTATCGCTTGATCAGTGCTCCAGCTGTGGGCAATGAGTAACCAGCAAGCTGAACAGTTTTGATCTTGTGAACGCTCAATTGAGTACCGTTGAGGACGACGTAGACAGTGCGGAAGTCCTGCTTTTGAAGATATTGGAAGGGCGAGATCTTCTCAATACGCATTTGCATTGGACCCTCTCTCGACACAGTGCAAGTATATTTTGGCAGAACCTCTCTTCCATTATCGAAAAATCTTGGAGCAGGAGGAAACTTCGGAGTGCGAGTGGCTGCTGCATAAGATGGTGCAGGGTCATTGCATGGCGAACATCGAGTCTGGAAGGGATGGTGATAGCTGGTCACGCGACGGCTTCGAGGGCGTGCTGCTTGTGAATCTTCGTCTTGTGCAGGGGTTGTGGCAGAGTCCCGCGTTACGGTTCGAGAAAGCTGTGTGGTGTTCAGAGGCACAAAGGCCGAAGCACGCCGTGTCATTTGGGTAGTTTGTGTGGCAGACATGGCGAACACTTTCTATGACAGGCACGCTCGGCTCTATCGATTGTAGAAAATGACTTCAGATCGTCGGACCTGCGTCTGGGATCGGAAAAAGCAGGAGGACTGCCGGATCGACGAACGGTATGTCAGTGCGAGAGATTGAGATATGAGAGCGACACTGGCAAGGAGTGTAGGTAGGAGACAGGTATGAGAGGAAGCAGAAGATTACGAGTCGCAGAGGACAGGAAGTGTTAAGGCGTCCTCTCACCCTTGCTGTCGTCGACGATGGGACTGATTGGCGAAACGGTGACCGAATAATTGTGGAGAAGTCTAGGCCAAAGCCGGGAAGCTAGCGTGACGGCGTGTCCGTCAGTTTAGCCGAGATGGGGGACGCCGGGGGGATGCGGAGGGCTGGGGATTTGGACAAGAGTGCGCTGGAGAAAACTTGGAGTGAGCTGGAGAAATACCGCCGAACAGGCCGAACAGTATGCAGAGGAATTGAAGAAAGATATCAAAGATGGACTCGACAGCAGCAGACGAGTGATTAATGGCATGGCATGGATTGTGGGTTCCCCGCTCGCCGTAGCGGGTTAGAGCATGGAGGGCATGGGGGGCACATGCCAACACCCGCTTGTGTCCAGATGAAGCCACAGAACCACTAACCGTCGAGGGATGTGGTTGATGGCGCATCGTCCAAGACAACGACTGATAAGCCAAACACAGCTGGAGCATGGAGCTGATGGCATCCATGTTGAGCAGCAACAGCACACAGCCAGCAGGCAATTCGCAAGTATGGAGGACTTGGAAGATGCAGCATGAAGGCATGTTTCAGCGCACGAGCACGGTGTGGTCGAAACTGGTTTTTGTCGTGGATTCGTGGGCACGCTAGCGGCCATGGGGCTGAAAAAGGTAGGGAGACAGGCTTCAGCGCGAGGAGATGCCCCGCTGTTGGCAACAGAGACACGCGATGCGACGATTGCTCCGCGCGGACCTTTTCGTCTGTTTTGCCCAGACGGGGGTAAATAGTGGGGTGGGCGTGTGTGCAATCAGTGCTTTGTGTGCATCAACCGGCAGTTCTCAGGTCAATGTCCAGAGCGACGGCTTCCTCTGCCAGAGCATCCATGTCGGGCAGAGCTTCGGTAGCAGCATCGATGTCAGCAATCGTCGTCTCTAGCTGCGATACCAGACGCTCAATTTCTCGTCGCTGTTGCAGCACTGTATCGACGAGGTTGGCATTCTCGGATTGAGCAGCATGCAACCTTGACGACAGAGTAGCCTGTTGCTCGGATAGTAGCGGCGAGAGATGCGAAAGATACAACGACTCGGCGGGCAGGGTGTGAGGAGGCAGAGGAGGTTGTACTGGCTGTCCAGCTGTCGCGTGTTCGGCCGCAGTCTTTCTTCTTCTTGCGTCGTCAACCAAGCGATCCAGCTCGTTAAGCGACTCGACAAGGTGACGGTCGCGTAGGATGTGGTCGAAGTTTGTGGTGCAGGAGCGGTGCAGCTTGTCGACAAAGTCGGCGTGTAGTTGCTTCATGGCATCGGGAGCATGGCTGGCCGGAGTCGGAAAGGATGAAGCGAAGTTGGAGTAGCTGCACGTACGGAGGGTGTGTGAGATGGCATCCGAGTACAGCTTCTGCAGGGCAGCAGCGCGTGGACCTGGAGTTTGTTGGACAGGTGGAGCTGGCGCTGGTGACGGGGAACGAGAGTTGGGCGCAGCAGACATGGCCGACGACGACGCGAGGATATGAGAACAGGGGACGGTGGATGAATGACTGACTCCCTGCTAGAGACGCGCGAGTGCTGATCGGTCTGATATCTCGTGCTAGCGAGTAGAGTCGATCTCGTGCACAAAACATGTCAACAAAGTCGCATGCCTGGCCTGGCCTGGCTTGGCACAACTATGCACTTGCACACCTCGGCATACCTTATCGATAAGAGGACCGCCTGGAGACATTTCGAGATGATGTTGAATGCGATTGATTGTATCTGTCAACCATGGCTTCTCTCTGGCGACCATTCCGGCTACTGCCTCAATTGCAGTCAACAACGCTGTCACAACCTCTAGGACTACGCGCCTGCACACCCTTCCAGACGCGACTACTCCATTCGTCCCCAATCTTCCATGTGCGCAAACCGTCGAATGCCATAGTCAAGCCCATCGATGCTTCCGCCCCATCTCGCAAGAAGCAGCGCAAGGATGCTCTCAAGAAACAGGAAGAGGCAACCGAGCGTCTAATTTCGCAAAGGCTCGCTTCTGTCACTTCTGCAGCACCTGCATACTCTCACGCCCCTCCTCCAACCACACACCACTCGGCAGCCCACACAAGTCCACAACGCCAATTCACCGTCAAGCGGCCAGCTGAAGCAATCTCGGCTTCTTCCTCTCCTTCATCGCCCCTAGTTCCCACTCTCGACTACGTACCAGGAGGCCGTTCTGGTGTCACACAGGCCCTACAAGAGCTCGCGAGCGCCGATTCCCCACTCCTCATCTACGAGGCCACAAAAGCTCGTCAATACGTTGCCTGGTGTCTATTCGCCAGTCTACTGCTCGGTGGCTTGACTGCCGTACAAGTCGGCTTCTTCACTACCGATCCTTCAAAATCAAACTTTCTCATCGCCACTACTTTCCTCCTCACTGGCTTGATATGGGCCACTCTTGCATCGTGGACCGCCTATGGAGCCAACGATGTCATCAAGCGTATCTGGGCCATCCCTTCTGCCACTGGAAAACCCCTCTTGCGCATCGAGCCCGTCAAGCTTCTCTTCGGACAGCGACCTTTGCCTTTCGATGTCCCTCTGGGTCGCGTCTTCACTGACAGGGGCTTTGAGCACAGTATCGCCAGTTATAACGCCACGAGGAATGCGAGACAAAAGTCTGGCCTTCTCGATGCTTTGTTCGGACCTGTCCGCACACTTCTATCTGCCAACTCGAAGATGTGTACGAGAAAAGCTTCATTCGCTCAATTGCGCGTGGCCGAGATGGGAAACTGGAAGGTCGATATCCGCGACTGCAATGTTGCTGACGGCGGAAAGAGTATGTTTATCTCATTATGAAGTGCTGACTCATCCTTGCTGACAATTTTATCTAGTCCTTGATCTTCTGATTATCCCTGTCAAGAGAGAGAAGGGCTGGTTTGCTTCGCTGTTCATCAGAGAGGACTAGATTCGTCTTCTATAGGCTGGCCCGCACATGGTACCCTCATATTGACCACCACGATAACGATCGTGACATGTAAAGTGAACACACATTATACATAGTATCGGGCCACCATTATATGTACGAATATGAAAGATAAATTGCGCTTGATCTAGGTTGACATCAAGCCAATCCTCGAGTCTGTAACACTATCTCTGTCGCTTCTTTTCTCAACAATTAACTCTCTACCTTCTGTCATCGGCGGCAAACTTGTGGTTCCAAAAGCCTCTAAAGTGCTTTTGCGAGCCAGCCTCGTTGAGATCGTTGACCTCTCTGGGCGTAAGCTTGAACGTCATTGCTCTCAAGTAATCGCTCAACCTCTGTTCCTTGCTGCTGGTCGTGATGGGCACAATATCCTGATCAATGCAGTATCTCAAGCAAATCTCTCCAGGGCTAACAGCGTACTTTTTGCTCAGCCCAGCAAGCACATTGTCCAGAGGACCAGGAGCAGCCTTTGTAGCCGGAGTCAGGGGACCATAAGCTTCAGTCGCGATACCCTTTTCCTTGTGGTACTTGAGCAACTCGGGATGCTGCAAGTAAGCGTTGAACTCGATCTGGTTGATAGCAGGCGGGATCCTCGCAGTCTGCAGAATAGCATCCAGATGCTGAGGCAAAAAGTTGGAGACACCGATGCTCTTTGTCAAGCCAGCCTCTTTGACCTCCTCCATAGCCTTCCATGCCTTCTGCAGCGCCTCAGGCGACTCTTCCGGACTGCCGAAGAAAGGCGCATGAATCAAATACAAATCCACATACTCCAACTGCAGCTTCTTCAAACTCGTGTTCAGTGCAGCAGGTACATCTGCAATGTTTGGCAGGACTTTTGTGGTGACGAACAGCTTCGAGCGTTCAACACCACTCTCGGCAATGGCTTTGCCGAGTTCGGGTTCGGTCTTGTAGACTTCGGCGCCGTCGAGGTGGTAGTAGCCGAGTTTGATTGCCGTCTTTGTTGCGTCGACGCAGGCTTGGTCGAGTGTGCTTTCGTCGCCCGTCTTGTACCAGGCGGTGCCCGTGCCGTAGCCTAGCATAGGGATCGAGTTGCCATCGTTGAGCTTGAGGTTGGGGATCGGGGTGTGGATGTTGGCCATGGTTGCTGCTGTTCTTACGGGCGGAATTGGGTGTGTTGATGAGAGTGGGCGAAGGGTGTAGGTCTTGAGAGGAAGCTGATAGAGTCTTTTGTGAAGCACAGTTCTCATGGAGTTACGTGGCTCAAAGATGTGCTGATGCAATCAGGGAAGCTGTTGTGCTCATTCGTGATAGGTAGCTATAGCGGGGCACCATGACGCATGTGGGGTCCTTGCCGAGTTGCCGCTAGATATACCCCCACTCTCGCCCGATATTGAAAATAGTCCTACTGATACGCTTCAGAGAGTAACGACGATTGGAGCAAGAAGTGAACATGAACGGCATATCTCTGAAACCAGCTACCAATCATGGTTGTACAATGCTTTCGTAGTCATGTTCGAAAGCGATAGAAGCCCTCAAGCAAGTGACTCATGTCTCATCCCTGAAGATGTAGCGGCCACCTCTCATGGCTTCTCGCCATCTCTCTTCCACCTTCTGGCGATCCATCTTCCTCGCTTCCTCCCAGTCCTGTTCCAGTTCTTGCGTCGAAGGCATCTCAGTACGCCAGAACCCAGGAGGTGTTCTGTTCCTCTGAAACACTTCTCTGTGCTTGCCATGTGTATCCGCAAATGCCTTGGCCCTCGCTTCCAACAGCATTTTCTGTCTCTCCTGTCCTGTAGCACTGTGTATCAAAGACGCATATGCTGACCCCAGGTATCCTTGTAATGTCAACTCGTCATCGGTGAGTGAGGTGTCTTGTGGCAAGCCGCCTGCGGCAATGAAGCGTCGAATCGCACCACAGCACTCCTCTCTCGTACAACCAGGTAAGCATTTCTTCTCCTCGCGCTTTCGGATGCTTTCACGGTATGCATATCCTAACTCTCCGCTCACTTTGGGATTGACTCTGAAGTCCTCAAGGTTCAGACGATGAAGCGGTCGGGCGCGTAGAGGCTCATGCTCTGGTAGAATGTCTCCAGGGTCATCTTTGTCGTTGTACCTCGCAATAGCAGCGCGAGCAAGTGGCTTGTCTCGCACAGTCCTGGTGATACGACTGACGGGCTTTTCCACAGATCTGGCGACGGCGTATCTTTCCAGTTGCTCTGAAACAGTGTTGTCTAACCACTCGCGCTGCCGTCGGACCGCACCAGGCGCGGAACGTGGGCTCGAGATTGTTCTATCAACTTGAGGCGAAGTTCCTTCCAGTAATCCGTTCAATCTTCCTGTACCTGCAGCCTTGGGGGTGGTATCATCGATGCGCGGTTTTTTAAACCCACGTCTGGCGTTGTCTCCGTCTTCTGAAAGCACATGCACAGAAGCAGCTCCCCTACTATGGTCGAGCTTTTTGCCGGAAGTTAGGGGAGCGGCACTCGTGCGGGGTAGCGTAGGAGTGTTGGGGCTCAAGTCGTGCAAAGGACCAGGTTGTGGCCGTGGCTCCGGAGGTCCAGCACTTTTGCTCATAGTCCTGACCAACATGTTTTCTCTTCTTACGGTACTGCCAGGCTCAGTCTTTACCGTCTTTACGGTACTATCGGAAAGCCGAGCGTCGTCTGCATCAACATCTGTACCAGCGCTAGCCGTAGTAACATTATTGTCATCATTGGGTGAGCGGGACCTTAACACACGATTTCCTGTTGGGGCCTCGAGATGACCGAATGAAAGCCGCATGGTTTCCGGAGACGGGTCTGCCGACTGCCTCAGAGGAGCTCGACTGAGGGGATGCCTCTCATAATGCAAATTCGGTTGTCGCAGGGGAGGCTGATCACGATAGACATCCAGATCCGAAGTTTCTGTGCGAAAAAGGGTAGGTACCGGAGTGCGTGAGTTGTGTGGGCTGCTGCTTAGAAGCTCATTTTTTACTCTGTGACCCTGCGAGTCTTTCTTTGGGGATTGGTGCTTCCTTTTGAGTGATTTCGCAGACACAACGACAGGCGTATCATCAGAGTGTGCGTGAGAGCTCGAGCGAGCTTCGCCTTCAGTGGTCTGGCTCGAGGTTATCCTGGGGTGAGCTGGAGAATGCGATGGCGCGGCAGATGTGTCTCTAACAAGATTAAGGGCCGGATTGGGTAGGGCCAGAGCATCTTGGATGTTTTCCAAGTTCGATTGAACAGCACGAGGAGTGGCAAAGTCCTGGTTCTCAAGGTCGCGATTCGCTTGTTGTGCAAGAAGCAGAGCCTGCTTGGCCAGTTTCTTGTCAATGTAGTCCTTCCATCTGCGGACGGCTTCTTTTGCTTCGCGTATTTTCTGCGCAGCCTTCAAGGCACGCGTTTCGGCGTCCCTTCTGTATTCGGAATAAGTTTTCTGAAGAGCCTCATGTTTGGCGAGTAGTTGATTGTATTGTGCTAGGGTTACAAAGCCATCAGGTGTTTTGTTCGATTGGCCGGCTTCCATGGGTACCAAGTTGGTGTTGGGGTCAAGGACGATCAAGACAGCTCATGACGATATAGATATGGTAACAACCGAGCAAGGCAGGCAGACGCGTCTGGGAGCACGTTACGGGAGATCGACACGAGCACAGCGGAGATCGCGGAGATAAGATAAGCCTCAGAGCGCCTTCCTCGATGGCGAATCCGCCGCCATCACGAACTCTCAATTCAGTCTGAACACTGGCAGGATGGTCAAGCGCAGGGCGCCGGATGCCCTAGGAGACGGCGACGAGAGGAGTACAAAGCGACATCAGCGAAACATCGCGGATCGGCTGTCGAGGCTCAGCCATGAATTGACACTCCGAGTGCTTTCGTTCCTGCCCGTGCCCGATCTCATCACCTGCCAAAGTATTTCGCGACATTTCCACAGACTCGCTGGCGACGACCAACTTTGGAAGGCTCTGTACTACAATCGCTTCGTCCGTCCGAGGGCTTCGCGCATACCTGGAATCAACGAGTCGGGAGTACCTGCGGAGAGCTTGTGGTATTCGAGCAAGCTCTCCAAATGGCTGGACGAGGACAATCTGCTGAAAAGAGAACGGCAGACACACTGGAAGAGACAGTACAAGACACGTCACAACTGGACCAAGGGCACATGTCGTGTAGACGAAGTCCCCGTTTCGCCTGAGCCATCGGTTCCGCCAACACTGCTGCAAATGCACGAGGGCATTATCGTTATGGCCGATCATGTCCATGGTCTGCGCGCATGGTCATCTCAATCAGGCCAGGACATGTTGGCCACGGCTAAGTTTCCTGACAAGACCACTCCTCCCTCGGCTCTGACACTCGATTCTGTTCCTTCATCTTCTTCAACCATCACCCTTGCTGTGGGCTTTCAAGACGGCTCCTTCACCATTTACGACCTTCATGCTCATCAGCGCCGCTTCGTCTCTCGATATTCCCACGAACCCTCTTCCAATGGTCTCATCTCGGCCGCCGCTTTGTCCTTTCCTTATCTGGCCACCATGACCGCCAGTCAACTTTTGTCCTTTTACAAGTTTATGCCAACAACCAACAAAGCATCTACAGATATACCAATGAACCCTCCGCGATTGTTGCAGTCCTTGCACTCACGCACCATCTGGCCACCGCTCACTTTATCCATCCGACCACAGCCAGACACCGTGCTCGTATCAATCGCCTACTCACTACCCACATACCTCAGCGGCTGGACCGTCGGAATCCAAGAAATGCGTTTGACCCCAGATGGCACCCTCCTTGAATCCCGCCTCACCTCAGCAATCGACCAAAATTACCGTCCATTGACCTTCAACCCCTCCAACTCACCGCCAACACCTCAAACAATCCCCCCTTTCGGCCACTTCAACACCTCAGAAGCAAACCAAATCCACTCCAAACCAACCTCTCTCTCCTACTCTCACCCTTACCTCCTGGTCTCGCATCCAGACAATACCTTGACACTGTACCTCGTGTCCTCAACCACTGATGCCCTCAAAATCAGCCCAGGCAACAGACTCTGGGGCCACACATCCTCAGTATCTGGAGCTCATGTGGGAGGCCGAGGTAAAGCAGTCTCGGTCAGCACACGCGGCGATGAACTACGTGTCTGGGAACTCGAGGGTGGTTTTGCTTCTGCGTCTGCGAGGCGTAGGTTGGCTGCTGGAGAACTGAGTGTACAATTGCGACCTGAGAAGCCTTCGTCACCTGTCGAGAAAGAAGAACTCTCGACGTCGATTGCTAAGGTAACGGGTATAGGTCGTGGGTTGGGTATGGCGCTTGAAAACAGAGGCATAGACGAAACCAGCATGACGAGGGGGTTTGTAGGCTTTGACGATGACAAGGTCGTCGTGCTCAGGGAGCGGCATTGTGGGAACCAAGCTCTGGTTGTTTACGACTTTACATGAATGTAGGCGGGTGCTTGCATAACGATCTTTATGAAATCTGAAACGACTCTCTGTTTTCTCTCGCCTCCTTTTGAACCTGATTGATATTGACAGTACGACCTCCCCTGTGTGTTGGAGTTTGTGACTCGTATCTACTCTCCTCCCTCCCTACCATGGTATAGAGTGCAACCCTCACTATAGAAATGCACAGTACGGTAGTTTCTAAGCCAAGCGATGCGACCAAAGAGAGCCTCATGATATACCGTGTCTCAATGCACACTAATTTGTTTGTCGAAAGTCACTGTGCATTTCTACAGTTACACGCGTTACAAAACCTTTTGCACATGGGGAGAGAGACTATATCTTATCCTCAAATCATGTGAATGTGGTGTCTTGTGGTATATTTCATCTATGTATCGTCATGACTTCTAGACTCTCTCCTTAACTTCTCGTCTCAGAAATTCATCTTCAGAGCAATCGTCGGCTCCTTCTCCTCAACCTCCTCCCTAACCTCTTGTTTCGGCCCCTGAGACCCCTTGATAATTCTCTCCATCAATGTCTTCTGCTCGGCACTCAACCTCACAACAACACCTCTGAACGCACTAGCATCGTTACCAGCCAATTCCAACAATCTGGCCGCTGTCTCTTTCTGCACGGTTTCACCGGTCTCCTTTTCGGCTCGTGCGAGCAATGTAGGGATGAGTAAGGCAAATCCTGCCAGTTTTTTAGTGGCGTGTAGGGATGAGAGGCTGGTAGTGAGAGATTGGGCAATGATGGTGCGGCTCCGTTCGATGCCTTCGAGATCAGAGGGTGTGGCGAGGAAAGTGACCAGACGTGGCAATAGGCGTGACAGGATTGCTGGGTGTGCAGCGCCGCGGATGGGTACAACGAGCAATGTGCGTACACAACCAGCCGCCATCTTGGTCGTCATTGGATTATCGAGACATTCTGTCAGTTCAGTGACAAAGCGCAATAGTAGAGGGTCGTTGGCGTCGAAAGCTGCATTCGCAGAAGTGATGAGCATGGTTCCTGCTAGTATCGTGTTCTTCTCGCACGGCAGAGATGCTTCAAACTCGCGTTTCTGGGCGTTCTTGAGAACCATCAAGAAGCGAGAAAGTGTGCTGCGAATTTGCTTCTTGGTCTCTTCGCTGGGGTCGGCACCTACGCCGCTGATGAAGCGGCGGAAGATGGGCAACGCTTGTGGTATCAAGGTCGCTTGGCAGGCTGCAGTACCCATGATGGTGACAAATATCTGGAAGATACATGCATGCAAATCGGCTCTGATAATAAAAGGGAAGACCTCGGAAGCATCCACCAGTGCATCCAAGGAGAGGCGTGCTAGTGCGACAGCTTCGTCTGATATCTCAGCGCGTACGGGACGAGGACTCTCTGCCAGACCAGGCACGATGCTCGCCAGAACAAGCACAATGATGCGAGTCAGTTCGAACAGTTGATCAATGTCATCAGACAAGTGATCGTCTGCACTCATGCCCTGTCTCGACGAAGGATGACCAACGCAGAGGTTTCTTGCAATCTCGACGATAACAGTCTGCACGTTTGACGGCTCAGTGAGGACCATGCGATCGAGCAGATCCATTGTCTCGTTGAAGATGACTTCTTGGTAGATAGCATTACCAGAGATTGATGGTCGCAAGATTCTCTTGAGTGCTTGCAGAATTTCGAGCTTTTGCGCTCTTGCAGTTGCCGAGTCTGCGCCAGGCTTACTAGCGAGAGCTTCAAACGCAAGACCAAACAACACGAAGAAGAATGCCACAGGCTCTTCACGATAATTGATTTCGCTTCCTCGAGATACAGTGTTACCGTTGTCAGCATCGGCTTGAGTCTTGCCGTCAAGTGCATCAAACACAAATTCACTGTCCTCGTCAATCAGACTGGCAATAGCATCAACGAGATTTAACCACGAGTCCTGGTAGAACTTGAGCAAAGTCTCGCGATTCAATGCTGCGTAGACTGTCTCGAGGTCATCTGATAGTGGAGTTGCACTAGTGTTGTTCGAAATATCCGGTTCGAACCGCAAGCGGGAGTATTCTCGAAGGGACGATAACCAAAGTGGAGTCAATTTCGCAACATGAGGTTTGACCACATCGACCAGGTACTTCTGCTCAGCAGTGGCGATCTGCAAGCCGGCCCAAGCAGAAAAGACTGACATGCGTACCATGACCTGAGCGTTTGGGCTGAGACCCTTGAGCTCTCCGATGGAAGATGTTTCGGCAGATCCTGCGAAGGTTTCAAGGGCGGCCACCAGGATCTTCAAGATACGGCCCATGCGATCGACATCGGTAACGATACCTGTCGACACGAAAGTGGCGCAAACGTTGATGGCCTCGGCAGCCAATTCAGGCGAAGAATCGACGGCGAACGCAGGAGTCAATGCGGAGCTGATTTGTGCTTGGTATTGCTCGAGAAGCATGGCTTCGGTGAAGTCGGGATCGGGCACACCACCAAACAATCTGAGCACTTGGTCGATGATGTGCAGACCGAGGATGCGAAGACCAACGACATTAGCGGTAGAAGCGGAGAAAGCGACTCGTACAACATCTGCCACCCTCTGTTGGAGCGAGATCAAAGCAGGGATATCTTCGTTAGCGGCCGACTCCTTGACAACACTGTCCAAGAGACTGTTAAGAAGCTCCATGCCGAAGAGGCGCACTTGCCATCTCATAAGCTCCTGACTTGACGTGGGCGCGGAAGCGTCTTCATCCTTTGTGCCTGCCCCAGCAGCAAAACCTGCAACTTCTTCATCTTGAAGGTCAGTGGCAGCTGCTTTTCTGGCTGCTTTCTCGTCTTGAGCAGCGTTGTCAACGCGAGCCTTTGCCTTAGTGAGAACTGAGTTGCATCTTTGAATCCAGCCCGCCGTATCTGTCAGTCCAGTTTGCGACAACCAGTTGACAAAAATCTCCTTGATGGTCTCCTGGGCGGGGTTCTGATCGAGAATGTCCCAAAGTTTATCTTCCAGTCCAGGATTGGCGGCGCGTACAATGTCCTCGGCGTCTCTTCGCATGAGATTGGCCAATCCTCCGATGGCCATGTTGCGTATCTCAGGAGATGGAGAGTCGAGATCTGCTTGCAAGCGCTTTACATACTCCTCAAATTCCATGTGGCCAGGTGCGTACATTGAGAGATTGCCCAAACACCTGGTGCTCTCCACTAGTACTAGAATGTCACTTTCTGTCTGGAACTGTCGAATCAGAGTCAATACCATGCCACGAGGTTTGGCCATCTCAGAAAGGTCTGGTCCCATCACGTTGATAATGGCGTCAACACAGCACACGTTCGCAGCAGTCGTCTCCAGCTCAACTTCTAGGTTGGAAGATGCTAAAGGTCCAGTCTCGGCGTTGTGTGTGTCCAGCACATACAATTGACCAAGAAGACCAATCGTGCTCGAAACGTACCCCGAGAACGTCAAGCCAGCGGAATCAACGATCCGTTTCAGACTTTCCAGAGCCCAGAAGTGTACCAACGGATGAGGATCGGCGCAAAGAGACATGAAGATACCAAGTATGGTTTTGAGATGGAAACTGGCTGCCATACCCCCGAGCGAGTTGTGAATACAAGCAAGGGCCAGGGCGCAGCCAGATCGGACATGAGGTTCGGTATTAGAGACAATGGTTTCAATCAAATAGTTGATCTCGCGTGAAGTCAAGTCATTGCCGCCGACTTCGCAAAGGTGGCCTAAAGCTTGAGCAGCAACATGACGAACGCTTTCGTCGGGGTCAGCAACAAAAATCTACAGTCCTGTCAGCCACATAACTACGCCCGGAGCGTGAGAAGACTCACGTGAAGGAGGTTCTGCATATTCTTCTCGGCGTTTGCGCTTTGAAGTTTACCTTCCAGACCCTTTACATGTCCCGTCAAGACCTTAGAGGTTACCAATAGAGCTAATGCAATGTTTGCGCTTAGTGCAGTCTTTTGTGCGACACTCTTCTGCACAGAAGGCGATGTCAAGAATGAGTTTATTTGCTCGAGTATACTGTCCTGTATCCTGGGAGACTGTAAGGGAAGTGCTAATGCAAAGATGCCGATTGCACTGTTCACCACCTCGGTCGCAGGTGGCTGTGGTTGATCGTATATTTGAGGTCCATCAGGCGTAACGTAAGAAGTCGTGGAATCGTGCTCCCATGCTCCACCGATCGGTGAGAGAAGCTGTCAAGGGTTAGCGCTGCTAATCACAAAAGTTACGTATGCTTTACCGTTCTATCTACTATAGCTTCATAGCTGTGCCTCGACGTCCAGTGATCTTGAGAATTGGCACGTTTCTCAAATGGTAGAGGAGAGTAGTCCAAGCCATTGATCAGGCCGTTGACACCGAAGCCACTATTGTCGCCAACGCCCCAGATACTATCGAGTGTGCCAGCAGAACTAGCAATTGATACACTCAGCGATGAAGGACCCAGGCGATCTGGGTCAGCAAACGAAGAAATAGCTAGCGGCAGAACGTTCGACTGTGTTGCAATCTCTGAAGCTGCGGCTGGGCTTGCAGTCACAAGAGCGGTGTAACACTGGAAGACCCTACGCCTGACCATAAGATCGAAATCGACCAGCTGAAGAGCAGGAGACAACCGTTGCGACATGTCTTCAGACGTCTTCTTGTCAGGTAAGATGGAGAGGAATGTACCAGTGTTTTGCAACATGCTCGCGAGACGCCTCGACACATCCGAGGTCAAGAGCTTGATGTTGTAATGTAAGAATGCCTTGACAGATCCCAATGCGCACTCACGAACATGAGCAAGGAAGCTTAGCTCCAGCTGACTTTGACGCGCCATGTTATCTTTGTTTGGATGCGCAAGAGCATTTTTCCACATGAGCAACAATTGTGAAAGATGGATCTTAACAAAGTTAGGTCCCAGCGACATGAGGCCACCTATCATGATCCAAGCGACCTGCACTTGGGTGCTGGAGGCACGTAGGTCAGAGTTACTGCTGGACTTGAGCAGAGCAGTAGCTTGTGTGAGTACACGGGCGTAGACATCGACGGAGCCGTAAAGAGGATGTTTGTTCGAGGCGCTCAAGACCGCAGCAAGGCCGTTTGCATATCCGGCACATCTCCTTGGACTTTGTCGAGGACCAGTAAGGAGACCAATCTCTCTATTAACACTGTTCATGCAAATTGTTACAGTCGGGAGAAGCTGCTGCGGACAAGCGAACACAAAGGATCTCATACACCTCGAAGCGTGGACTTGAACAGTGTAACTTGGATGTTGCAGAACCTGCAATAGTGACTCGCGACAGCTTTCGGAGATGATGCTCACAGCAGCGTCCAATTTGTCTATCAATGATGCCAGAGCACTCAAGGCGGCGGTAAGTATTTGTTTTCCGGGCTCCGGACGCTCTTTGATGACCTGTGGGTAGTCTTTGATGATGTCGTTCATGAGGAATCGGGCAGCGTTTAGTTGCGATGTCTCTCCAAGCATGCCACCCACCACATGTTGTAAAATAATGCGGACGAATTTTCTAGTCATGAGTGTACGATAGCGGTGGTATATCAGACTCTGGTGGCTTAGCAAATCTGTAAACAGATGTTTGGCAATAACACCATATTGCCTCTCGACAACGCTCTCACCAAGCGCAGTGAATATTTGCTTGTAACATATGGCAATAGCAGCGCGGGTCCTGTTGGAAGCCGCCGGTTTGCAGTACTGAGTAGAAAGTTGACGCATGATATCCAACAAGCTGAAGGCTATTGATGTGATTGGCTTGGAGGACACGGGTGTAGTAGAACGCTCTATGTCCTCCTCGCCTTCATCAGCGGCTCCTTGTTTCTTTGACTTTTTCGACTTTTTGGGAGGTAGAACGTCTCGAACAGGTTTTTCAGAGAAGCTCTTGACAAGAACAGCGGCCATGCAGGTAGAGGCAGCGTGACGCACTGGAACGGAAGGGCTGTCTATGGCTTTCCACAAGGCGGTCTGCAGCTTCTCGAAATCGTTGGAGTTGTCATAATAGGATGTGCAAGTAGCCAGCTGCTCGAGGCACCAACAAGCATTAATCTGAACCAGCAGAGCCTTGTCGCTCGAAGCAGCAGTACGCGCCGATTTCCAGGTCTCCTTTGCGACAGACTCGTCAATCGAGTTTCCAATGCCTCTGGCGACTCTTCCCAGGGCCTTGTACACAGCACTCCGCAAGCCCGCATGGGACCAGGCTAGTTTGAGAGTTCGCAGCAGCGAAGTACAAGTCAAGGCAGACAGACTGATAGCGCTGTCACCAGCAGCCTCGAAGACGGCACCCAGACAGTGTACAGCAGCATGTTTGGCCTTGAGAGGCTTATCTTTCCCAGCATTCAAGATTGCGACCAGGTCGTTTATGGACTCGTATAGCAACTTGCGATTGCCTTTGGTGAAGAGAGATGCGAAGGTGGAAGCGAGATTGTTACGGATGACACGTGTTGGAGCGGGTGATGAGAGGTCGACAACCTGTAGAAGTTCCTTCTTGATCCAGACCTGGTGAGCTGAAGCTCCATCTTCATCCAGAGAGGTTGCGTAACGAGAGAGGTCCGAGGTGAAGGTCAAGAGGTATAGGTCCTGTTGCTCGGACGGGAGACCATGAAGCTTGGCTATATCGAGTTGCAGGGTCGAGTCGGCCACCGGAGGCGGGGCATCTTGATTTGTCGCCATTTGCGATTACGATTAGGAGGAATCCATGAGGAACAGGCGTGTTTTTGTTGTGAAGTATTTGAATGGTTTCAGGAGAGCATGCCTGCAACCCGCAACTGCCCCCGATGATTGTGCCCGCATCTCCACGCCTTGGCGGCTCAAATGTTCGAGGCAAGTGCGTGAAACCGGGCACCTTCCTTGTCGCATTCCATTTCCTTAGTTTTCCGTTTGTCGCATTGGTCTTCCGTTTTGTTTCTTGTGATGCAGTCCTACCAGTCCTTCGCTCATCCTTGTCGCCACACCTACCGATGCCTCAGCCGTCGCGCCACCACCTTCCGGAGCTTTCATAAAGCAACCGCATGCCAGTCCGGACACAGTAGATGGTCAAAGATCAAGCACGACAAGGCCAAGGTCGACAGCTCCAAGAACAAGGCCCGCAGTATCTTTGCCCAAGAAATCGCCACAGCCTCGAAACTTTTTGGCGGCGACCCAAATTTCAACCCTCGACTTGCCGATTTGATCGTCAAGGCCAACAGGGCCGGCTTTGCCAAAGCCTCGATTGAGGCTGCCGTAGCCCGTGGTCAAGGAAAATCCGTCAATGGTGCTGCCCTGGAAACCGTCACCCTCGAGGCCATGATGCCCAACAATGTCGGTGTAGTCATCGATTGCGAGACGGATAGCCGACTACGAACGCTGGCCGACCTCCGAGTTATAATCAAGCAACATGGAGGAAACGCCACGCCGACAGGCTATCTCTTTACCAAGAAGGGCAGGATAATATTTGCGAACAAGGATGGCGTCGGCGTTGATGATGTCTTTGAGCCTGCTCTGGAAGCAGGCGCCCTGGACGTGGATGAAGACGGCGAGGGTCGAGTGCTTGTCTACACCGAGCCCACTGAAACAAAATCGACTGGAGAGGCTTTGTCGACAGCATTAGGTCTGGACATTGCCAGCTCCGAGATCATATCAGACGCCAACGAGGATACCAAGGTGGCGCTGAGCAGTGCTGAAGCAACGCAGGAGCTGGCCAAGTTTGCCGATGCTATCCAGGACAAAGAGAATGGAGTGCAGGGTATCTACATGAACGTAATCCAAGGTACGGTGGACGAGGGAGCGTGGGCCGAACTGCAGAGCAGAATCACTTGATTGTAATGTACATAATATTTCCCCCCTCTTACGCCTAACTCCAGCATGCGTTTCCCATAATATACAGTGTAGTGCTTTGACGGTGAGGCTCAGTGGTTACTTGAGCCATGAGAACCAGCCCTGGGATTGTGTGGTATTGGTGGATTGTTCGGGGTGGGGTGGTTGTTGGAGAGATGACGATTGGTCGGTATTCCTCAGCGACTCGAGGATCGGGCTAGGAGTGGGCTCGATGTGGTGCTCGACAGGCTCGTTGTTGCCCTCGAGCTCAAATCTCCTCTGGCGGGCGGCAAGACGACGGGCGCGCAGTCTAGCAAGTTCGGACTGGATCTCGTCCTTCTCAAAGGGGATGGTGTGGGTCTCATTCTCCTTGGGCCAGAAATCGGGGACGGAGAAGCGCTCTTCGAGGTTTGCGCCAAAGTAGTACATCCAGCCGATGGGAAACATGATGTACATGCCAAACTTGGAGGGGCGTTAGTGCAACAAGTGTTGGATGGATGGGGTGAACGGCACCTTGAAGACTTCGAGATTAGGCCCTCCCATGATTGCGGTATTGTGTGTGGGTGGTTGTCTGTGGTCACAAGAGGAAAGATTGATTCGACTCTTGGTCAAGATGGACAAGACGGAAGGCACGAGTGGGCAGCAGACGCCGATCCGCCGAATGAATGATTCAATCGTCGCTCCAGAGTTTGTCACATGCAAAATCCATGCCAAAAAGTGCGGCCTTGATGCGGCACCCCCGAGACGATTCCTAGTTTCGCCAGTCTCTCGGTATTCCAATCCGCTTGGCCAACACACGCAGTGGCTCTATTCCTGCGGCCGTCAGGTCTCTATGTGAGCGTGTTCCGACAGCCGGTGTCGTCGTCCTTGTCGCTATCTTCCTCGAACCACAATTCCTACCACTATCCATCCATCCATGCCGCGACTATGCAGTCCGACACGATCGCGAACCAGTTGGACCACCTCTCGGTACAAGAACAGCCTAAGAAGCCCAAGACTCGCTGGTCCAAGGCCAGGAAAAGAGAGCAGGCCGCAAACAAGTCGTTGCAACAAGACCAACATGCCGCATTTCCCTCTCCTCTAGACATTCTTTCCCATCAACAGCCTCGACCTCAGCAACCACAACAATCGCCCAACCCCGTCCGCTATGTGCCTTCCGGTCAATCTTATC
Source organism: Aureobasidium namibiae CBS 147.97 (assembly GCF_000721765.1). Classification (NCBI taxonomy): domain Eukaryota; kingdom Fungi; phylum Ascomycota; class Dothideomycetes; order Dothideales; family Saccotheciaceae; genus Aureobasidium; species Aureobasidium namibiae. The sequence goes on from NW_013581207.1 coordinate 971,839, forward strand.
CGGACTCTTCCTACCGATCTCAAGGCTTCCGCTCCATCAATCCTACTCAACGAGACTATCCTCCTCCGGCCGCTCCACAATCTTTCCAACAGCCCACTTGGACACCTATAAACCGCCATCCCTCGTCCTTCTTTGTACCATCCTATGCGAATCACCTTCCGCCTACGCCGCCCCCTCCTTTTCCGACGACTCCTCAAGATCAACAGTTCTTCGCACCGCCGCTTCCTTTCTTCACCCAGCCCTTCATACCGCCGGAATTGCCCGTTCCGTCAAACAATGTCCCACATTCGTCTGACCGTAGAGCTGCCCGTCCGTCACATCCCCAGCAGAGAACACCAAACCCCGATCACTCCCGAAAGATACCACAGGACGTTCAAGATCCTGAAGTACGCACTCCCAGACCGTCCGACAAACGCGCTCGTGCAATTGGCAAACTCCTCCGCCCTGCTCCCTCTCTTCCCTACCTTGTCAACTCCCTCGTTACGGCCCCTAAACTCGACCATCCGAAGGCTCTTCTTGTCGTCTTGGATCTGAATGGCGTTTTGGCCATTCGCAAGAAAAGGACGAAGAGTTACACCCCTAGGCCTCAGCTCGCTCCTTTTCTAGATTACCTGTTTGCCAACCACCATGTCATGATCTGGTCCAGCGGTATGCCTGAGAACGTCGAACGCATCATGGCCCGTATGTTGTCTGAAGAAAGGCAACAACAACTCGTTGCCATTTGGTCGCGCGACAAGCTTCGCTTACCAGCCCATCTTTTTGCTGAGAAAGTCCAGGTCTACAAGCAACTGAGCTGGATCTGGGAAGACCCGACTTTGCAGCTGAATGCGCCGCTTGGAGGCTGGAGCCAGAGAGATACAGTGTTGATTGATGACTCGATCGACAAGGCCGCCGCTGAGCCTCATAATCTGATCGAGGTAGACGAGTATACCGGCATCCCTGCGCAGAGTGATAACATGACTCTGCTGCATGTAATTGCATATCTGGAGCGCATCCGCTGGTATGGAAATGTCAGTGCAGAGATGCGTGCTGCTCCCTTTATTGCGCCGAAGGCCTGATCGCCGCATACCATCTCCACAACCTTTTATACGAGAACATGACCTTTCAAAGATACCCTTATACTACCTTGCTCTCTACCACAATGTATCAATAAATCAATCGAACACAACAGTTTAGTCTGACTTTCACTGTACAACGTATATAGATGCGTCCAGATTTTTCGGAACTTCTGTAAGCCAGCCCTTCTACTCAAACTGTATTGTTGGCAGTCCTTAATCCTATGGAAATCGAGCATACCATCGTTATGAGCGACGTGACAAGCGAGATGATAGTGGACATGTATGGTTGATGGCGGCGCATCAATGTCGATGAGATGGTAGGGTCACCCCATCGACATCTGGGCCGCAAACCGCCAAACCACGCTATTGCTACTCCCTGTGCCCCAGACTTCTTACCCCACAGCGCGCCTTGTGTCAAATCGACCATCACAGCTGCAAGCATTTCAAAATGATGCAAGATTTCTTATTGTATACCGACCGACTCAGCGAAGTCGGAGCACATCAGCCGTTTCATAATCAACATGGATGATTCGCAAGCAAATCAAGCAGGCAGAGGCCTGGCTCGAAATGAGAATCACGACATACCAGCAAGCCACGATGGCCAACACCAACCTTTACACCCGATGCTCGGAGATATGGCTTCAACCCAGGGCATGCTTGATCAAGACCTGACCCTGGACGATTTCTCTAACGCTCCCTTTGACTACTCTAGTCTGAGCAATCTGTATATCCCGAGCTCTGACATTCCAACGAACTTTGTATCACCGATGCCTCCCATGGATAACTCTGCCACATTTGAGCCTTCATACAATCTACTTGGTACTGCCGAGGGCAAGGGTCTGGAAATACCTCATGGCTGGAGTAACGAGTACATGGCGGATCTCGCGCCGCTGGCCTCGTCTTTAGCCAGCAGAGAGATTCAAAGATCTGGCAAATCTTGGAGTCAGATCCTTGCGGACGGACGAAAACAACAACACAGTGGTCTGCCACGTCGTCGAAGTCGTTATCGTTTGAGCCGCATGGACAGCAGTAGCACGTCCGCAAGCATACCTATACCAGAGTCCTCCTCCGCCGAGTGCTATGATCCTCTGCAGAGATACCAAAATTCTCCACCCGAGGATGACTACGTCTCCATGGCGGCCGTACAGCAAGCGCTGCAAAGCAGTGAGTTCCAGGAGGTAGACCCAAATCATGTCAGTCAGCCCGCGGAAGCATACTATCCTGGTAGAGGACGTCGAAGTCGACCCGGATCTATCGCTAGTGTAGAGAGCGCAGCAAGTGGATCTCCTTCGGTCCGATCTTCGAATTCAGCAGCTTCCAGTATTTCTGCCAGATCACGGTCAGCACGCAGGCGACCGCAAAGGACTCGCAAGCCCAAGACACAATCAGACAAAGCGCATATCTTTAAGTGCACTTTCTGTTGTGACACCTTCTACAAAAGGTATGACTGGTCGAGGCATGAACGGTCATTACATCTGAACCTAGAGGTTTGGCTATGTTGTCCGCAAGGAGGCTCGGTGTTCTCAGAGGCCACCGGCAGGAACCACTGTGCTTATTGTCAAGTTTTGGATCCTACGTTAGAACATCTTGACAGCCACGACCACAGCAACTGTGTGAGGAGTTCACGTCGACAGTTCAACCGCAAAGATCATCTAGTCCAACACCTGCGACTCTTCCATCGGCTACAAACTATGCCCCTGATCGACGACTGGAAGACTCAAGGCCCAAACATCACTTCTCGATGTGGATTTTGTGATCGGCGAATGACAAACTGGGATGAAAGAATCGAGCATCTATCAGGTCACTTCCGCGCCGGACGCACCATGAAAGACTGGCGAGGCGACCACGAATTCGAGCCCGAGATCGCGTCCAGAGTCACAAACGCAATTCCACCCTATCTAATCGGCGACGAGACGGAAACACTCGTGCCGTTCTCTTCCACCAGTCATGTGGCGAGAGATCATGTTGCGCAAATCTCTTCGCGACTAACGGCGATGCCTTCTGAGCCTTCTGAGCCGACGTCACCTCTGCCACTTACCCCTGAGTTGGAAGTTCCATCGACGCAGAATAATAATCTGACGTTGAATGAGATGGTTATATTCCATCTTGGTCGATATGGAAGGCAGCAGTTGAGCTTGGGGATCACGCCTACGGACGAGATGTTCCAGAACGAGGCTCGAAGACTGCTGTACGACTCGGACGATGCATGGAATCAGTGTCTTGTAGACAATCCCGAGTAAGTTCATGTGATATTCCAAGGGCAGAGTCGATATACTAATTTCTTGCAGATGGATGGCAGCATTCCGACTACTGCATGGGTGGACGAATACAGGGGTGTGATGGATAGAGTCAAAGTGTTCTACGTGGAAGCAATCTATCGAAGCAGTCGATGTATTGATATCACACGACCTCTTCATGTGCCAAATTTGGTGACTCCCAAGCTTCTCCCACCAAGGTATAGAGCGTGAACAGTACTATAGAAATGCACAACAGTCTCTGTGAAGTAGAGGACTCCACAGAGAGCCATTGATTTCACGACTCTCAGTGGATCACTCCTAGTCCTCTGAGTTACCGTGCATTTCTACAGCTGTAAGCGCTGCAAACTTGAGCACAATGGGAGGGAGTACAGTAGAAGTCCTTGTAGAGTGCAATTGTACGTTGAATTGGACGTGCTGAGCCGAACATCAGAGTCCGGGGAAGCACGTAGGTACTATAGATGACGTGTGAGAAACCAAGAGAAACATCATCACTTTACCTTTGCTATAAACACCCACCACACCACAGCGATAAAGACAATCGTACGTACTCATTCCTCCACCAATCCGCCAATCACTTTGAGACTCAAATGTTGAACCGAACAGCAATCCGCTCTCTCCGCTTGTTCAGCCCACCCCTTCGTACCACACCGGGACCTCGCACCAACTCTCTCCACCGCACCTTCACCGCCACACCCAGCACCATGAAAGCCCAAAAAGGCACCATCAACAGCATCACCGACGTCTCCACCGCCGACACGAAATGGGTCGCTCTGCGCCAAATCTCCTGGACGGACCAAAGCAACAGGTCACGCACCTGGGAAGTCGCTTCTCGCAAGACACGCGGCAGCGCCGGTGTCGATGCGGTCGCCATGGGAAACATCATACTCCATCCTTCAAAGGAACCAACTACGATTTTGGTGTTGCAGTATAGACCGCCTATCGATGCCATCTCGGTCGAGTGGCCGGCTGGGTTGGTGGATGCGGATGAGAAGGTCGAGGATGCGGCTGTGAGGGAGCTGTACGAGGAGACTGGCTACAAGGGCAAGGTTGTTTCCGTGTCGCCGATCGTAGCGGCGGATCCGGGCATGACGAGTGCGAATATGCAGTTGGCGATGATGGAGGTGCAATTGAACGAGGGGGATCAAGAGCCGGAGCAGCACCTTGATGAGGGTGAACATATCGAAAGGGTGGTTGTGCCGATCAAGGACTTGTATGAGAGGTTGGTCGAGTACAGCAATATGGAGGGGTATATGGTCTCCGCTAAGCTCTTCCATTGGGCTCATGGTGTGCATATGGCGAAGAGCAAGAGCTACCTGTAGACTTCTCAAGGGCGAAGTAAACACAGAATGCCTTATAGATCGTGTTTATGATTCGGACACAGTAACAGGCTGAAGCACATGGAGACAGGAGACAGATCAACTGAACGATTGGTATGAAAAGAAATCATGTCTATCTGAATATTTAGCAATGACCACAGTACGCTTTTGCAAATCGAGCCAGCCGACCACATGCAAGTCGTAAGCGCAGTCAAAGACAGCGACACCCTGTTCTTGTCCATTCTCGAATTGCTCCCGCCGTTTTCCTCCTACCGATCTACATACTAGCCAAAGCAGCCTGCACCAAAGCCATGGTAGCCGAGCTGTGACTACTCAACTGCAAAGCCTGACTGTTGCCCAAAGCAAAGGGACCAGCCCACTTCTCTCCCAGCAAGTTACTTCCACTCTGTCTGGAGTTGGCCCAGATGGAGTCTGCATTCTTGGTCAAAAAGGCCTTGATCTGACCACCAGCAGCAGAAGGCTTTGCATCGCGCAGAGTGCGTAGTCCTCTCATCATGATACCCTTGAACTGTGCGGTATCAGGGTTGCAGGAAAGATCACCGTCGCAGAACTCTTGAGCAATCTTGTTGGCGTCCATCATGCCGTACTTGCCTGACAGCAGCTTTGTGGCCAAGGTGTCGGCGGTGGTGAGGTATGAGGCGTCGTTTGTGGCGTGGTAGAGGGCAACAAGAGCTTGCAAAGCTACACCTTCAATGTATGTCAAGAAGGCGTGGTTGTTGCCGCAGGAAGGAGGGCTACCGGTCAATGCATCTCCTTGCATTATACCATCAATAAGGATGTTCTTGGTCAACCAGCTCCACTGCGTCTTGGCAAGGTTGATGAAGTAGGTGCTTTGGGCCGGGCAGCGGGTGGCGAGTAGAGCTGCGGCTTCCACGTAGAGCACAGTAGCGATGGTGCTGCTCTTGACCAGGTACTTCTCAGAAGGATAGGCGTTTGCCAGACCGCCGCAAGGGTTGTTCGAGGGCTTGTTGTTCAAGCTGACAGAGGCAAAGGTGACGTTTGCAGTAGTGAGGAAGCTGGTGTCCTTGGTGACATCGTAGGTCTTGATCAGAGCAACCACCCACCACAGCTGGTCGTCGAAAAAGTCGTCCCAGTTGAGGGCACCGGTGCTGTCTTTGCCTTGGCTGCTCAAGGTGTGTTTGAAGACGCCGTTGGCACCGTCGGTGATGCTTGTCAGGAATGAGGAGCTGTCCTTTGCGCGCAGGTCGGCGAGCAAAGTCAGACAGTTTGCGGTGTTCCACCAGCCGGCGCTCCAGAATCCAGGACGAGGCGAGTTGTAGAAGGTCTGAAGCTCAGTGATGGCTGTATGCGAGTTTGTGAGGTATGTGTTTGTTGCGCGGGACTCAATCTCAGCGGGAAGAGCAGAGGTGGTTGCTGCCAGCAGCAGAGTAGAAGACAGGATATTGAACAACATGATGGAGAAAGAGGGTCAAGTTGGTTGATGCAAAGCGAATGTCTAACGAGTGTATATATTCTGCAACCCGACAGAGTCTAGAGTGAGCGACGTGAAAAGTATGACATGTAAAGAATGAATAGTCGTCAATCACCGTTATGGATCTTCACTACCTTTTAACAAACCAGACCCTCTTCTCGACAGAGAATTATACCCTTTGGGGTACTGAGTGACTTCAGAGATCTGAAACACGGCTCGAGGGCGTCTAATGCAGCCTGCAAGGGGCCGCCACGCGGTCGAGATGGGTGTGTTTTCTTCGTGCATATTCTTTTCCCTCGCCAGTAATGATCCGAATCAGAGTAATAGCTGATAGCATCTAGAGCGTTTCGAGATCGCCTGTCCAAATGCCGGCTCACGACGTTTTGTGTGAGACCAAAGACCCGAGCACGTTGTCCTGTATAAGCAATTCATCGCGTCACTTCATTGAATGTGCCGTGACCGTTTGACAGGCAAATTGAACGGTATGTGGAGATTGTGATGGAGGGTGAGGTGGAGGCCGTTGGAGGGTGTGAGATCTCCGGCAATAGGTCAAACGTTCGTCGATAGGACCCCCTTTGCACTTGTTCGCCCCCTAGAAGACCCGACTAGATGTCGACCGGTCGTCGAGGGTGTGTATCAAATGCATTTTTCGGACAAAAGAGTGTTTGATTGCTGGTGAAGCTCGAAACATAGGACAGCTTGAAGGTGAGGTGGGAAGAAAGAACTACATTTTCTTGGCGGTGTCGATCACGTCCCAATCCAAGGTATACATGCATCCCAACGTGAAGTGGTGGGTATTGTATGTATCGTAACGCGTCATTTACAAGTCCACTACCTAGATTAACCAATATTCCTTTACCCAATGAAACCTAACTTTTATACATGAGTACCCTTGAGCAGTTCTGACAGCTCATCGGCGCTGACCAATTTACAGCTTGTGCCTTCGCAGACCTGAACCATATCCTTGTCTTGATCGATCGAGCTGAGAAGCCCGTTCCTCTGCCGAAGCCAATCGCTCTTGCTGTCGCCGCCAAGTCTGACTATCGTTGAGCCAGGACGGACCATCTGGCGCAGTTGCTCCAGAGCAGTCTGCACTTCTGAGCTCGACTCGGTTCCCGAGATCACGATGGGCTTGATATCAAGATTCGAGTTGACTACTGTCGACATGAGACCGGTGAAGAGGCCAGGATGCTGAACCATCTCGACTTCGAACGCCTTCGCTGTACGTGTGGCAAGCTCAGAGTACTTTGAGTCGTCAAGCAATGCCGAGAGCTTGAACAGGTTTGTTGCGCTCACACCGTTAGCACTAGGCTCTGCATTGTCCATAGCATCCTTGCTGCGGATCAGGATATCGGGAGCATGGGCTGGTGTGCCGAAGAAGCCGCCCTTGGTCTCGCTCTCGTTGTCGCCGAAATGCTTGATCTGCGATTGTTGCAGCTCATCAGCCCATTGCAAGTAAGAGTCGTCGAACGTCGCTTCGTAGAGCTCGATCAGACCACTGATGAGGAATGCGTAGTCGTCAGCGAAGCCTGCGGTAGCACCGGGGCCTTCACGGTAGACTCGTCGGAGAGTCTTGGCTTTCGGGTCGTAAAGCTCCTTCTTGATGAACTGAGACGCTGAAACGGCAGCCTCAAGGTACTTCTTTGAAGCTTCCGGGTCAGACTTCTTCAGCGCGGCACTGGCACGAGCGAGACCGCCAATGGCCAGACCGTTCCACGAAACGACTATCTTGTCGTCGAGGAGAGGACGAGGACGATGCTTGTCACGCCAGTCTGACAGTCTCCGGCGGCCAGTCTGGACAGCCTTCGCTGCCTCTTGTTCAGATTCACCGAATTGCTGAGCAAGATCTTTGAGGGAAGAGGTCACACAGAGCGTGTTCAGGCCTTGCAATTCACCCTGGATGTCGTGTTTCGAGCTGACGTTGCCGTCGGGCTTCACATTCCAGTATTTGGCAAGTATCTTTGCCAGTTTATCATCGTTGATTGCCTCGAAGAACTCCGAGTGAGACCATACATAGAAAGCGCCCTCTTTGTGTTCCTTTTCAGAGGCGCTTGGGGCACTATCTGCGTCTTCAGAAGCGTGGAAACCACCTGTAGGGGAATGTATCGGTGGCGAGGTGAGATAGGTAGCTATATCGTGAGTCATGTCGAGGAATAGGGGGTTTTTGGTTATGAGCCATGCATCGAGGAAGAGAGGCAGCAGTTGAGCATTGTCATAAAGCCTGCATATTTGTTAGTAAAAGTAATGAGAGGGATCGTGAGAAACGTACATCTTCTCAAAGTGTGGCAAGCTCCAATCTCTGGTGACAGAGTATCTGGCGAAACCGTGGCCGACTTGATCCTTGATACCACCTTGTGCCATGTGTTCGAGCGTCTTCGCAACCATGTTCTGAGCATTCTGCACCGCATCGTCGCCTATGACATCTTTTACGATGCCATCCCACTCACCCAGCCTTAGCAAGAAAGACAGATGCGAGGGTGTAGGGAATTTTGGCGCACCACCGAAGCCACCGTGTTGTTCGTCGTATCTAGAGTAGTAATGGTCATAAGCCTCCTCCAGCAGCTCTAGCTCGAGAGCATCATCGCTGGCCTCGGCACCTTCGCCAGACCTTCTGCCCGAGAGGGTGCCTTCCTGAGCGAATTGCTTGAGCTGGTCGGTGATGTTGGCGGCGCTTTCTCTGCATCTCGATTCCTGCTCTTTCCATGCGCTGGCGACCTTTGTCAGGATGGCTTCAAATCCACCGCCCTGGCGGTTGCGCTCGCTCTTTGGGCCTGGCCAGTAGGTTCCACCAAACAGTGGTTGCAGGTCTGGAGTGACAAAGACGTTCAGAGGCCAGCCTCCGCCACCGGTGGTAGCCTGCAAGAAGTCCATGTAGACCTTGTCGACATCGGGGCGTTCTTCACGATCGATCTTGACAGGAATGAAGTGTTCGTTGAGCAGCTGGGCGATGCGATCGTTCATGAAACTCTCGTGGGCCATGACATGGCACCAATGGCAGGCAGAGTAGCCGATGGAAACGAAGAGTAGGCGGTTGGTGCGCTTGGACAGCTCGAGGGTCTCGGGGGTCCAGAGTTGCCATGCTGTAGGGTTGTTGGCATGCGATCGGACGTAGGGCGACTTGCTGTCATTGCAGCGGTTGGTCAGCGACACGAAGCCGCCTTTGGACGAAGCAGAGCTCATGGCTCGAATGGGTGAGAGGCGAGTGCTGGGTCCGAGACGGGACGACGAGACGACGGATGAGGATGCAGAGAGTCCGAGACGCGAGAGCGATGATGATGACAATGGCATGCGCCTGATGGTTGCTGTGTTGTCGCGTGTGTCTGATAAAGACGTCGTTGCGCCGTAATCTCGAGACAAGAGGCTCTTCGCTCTACCCCACCAGCTCCACCTCGCTCCTCCACGCCGCTCCTTCCTCAGACTTGCGTCATTTGAGGGTCCCTCCATCTCTGATCCACATCAACCACGAACTCCCAAGACGCTCATCTGCAGATCGATGGTGAACTTCCAACACTCGTAATTCAATCCGTCCGAAAACACATTGACACCAACCTCCGAGGCTTCAACATCGGCCTAAATTGAAGCCGACATTCTGGTCACATTCTGGAGTCTTTACAAACCAGCATCAGGATAACTCAAGGCATTTAGAGGAGAGCAAAAGTAAAGTCATTGCTCGTTTCATCGGCGAGTTTTCATTTCGAAGAAGCGAACGCTACAGAAAGCTACCACAGGCCATGCGATCCATCACATTCGTGGGAAGAATATATTGACAACGAAGTCGAGTGATAGAGAGAGAGAGAGAGAAAGGTCGTGAACGATACGTCGATTGACCCAGCGTCAGTGTTCTCGCTCTTTTTGGATGGGCGAATGAAGATTCCAGTTCCCACTGCCCACAACTCCCCACATGCAATCAACAAAGAAGAGAAACAGAAAGGAAAAAATTTGGGGGTTGACTTCCGCTGCCATCAAGACAACTTCTGTAAGTCCAGCACTGTAGAAGAGAAGGGGGTTTGCCGTCAAATAGTCGTCAGGCCACTGTTAGAGCTGCGCCACTTGCACTGCTCCTTACAGGTTGTAGGACCAGCTCTGTGTGGCCTGGTTGAGCGATGCACCAATGTTGTCGGCGTATTCACCGGCGTAGTTACCTTGATCGTTGTTAGTCTACTGTCATGAGCTTGACAAAAGAAGCAATGACTTACCAGGAGCACCGTAGTTGCAGACAGTGAAGTGGGGAGAGACGTATTGACCAACGTTGGCAAGACCGCCAGAGCAGTACTGGGTGGCACAGCCGACCTTGGTGGTACCCTTCCAGACGAGCTGGGAGAAGTGACCCCACTTCTCGAAGTTGGTCATGTCGGGGTTGGCCTGGCCGTAGAGGTTGGTGTAGTAGCCGACTTCGCCGTTGTAGAACAGCTCAGTGATGACAGCAGAGACGTTGTTGGCTTCGACACCAGCGGCGATGTTCTGACCGTAGTTACCGCCATCGACATCCATGCTGTGGGCGTAGACGCAAGTGGCAGCAATCTTGGCGGCAGTGGCGGCGAGTGCTGAGTCCCACTCAAGGGCAGGAGCAGAGTGGTTGGCACGGTGGACGTTGTGGTGGTCAACAACGCGCTCCTGGTAGGTGGTGGCCTTGCCAGCGGGAGCGGCGATGGTGCTGCTAGCCTGTGATGTTGTCTTAGCCTTGCTGTTCAAAGTTGATGACGAGGATTTTCTCAAAGACGACGATGACGACTTGGAAGAACTCTTGGGCTGCTGGGAGGAGGATTTGAAAGTGGGAAGAATGGTAGATGAAGGGCGAGATGATATGGATGTGATCTTGGCTGATGTGGAGGAAGGGTTGAAGGATGATGCAGGCTTAAGTGCAGAAGAGGATGAAGACGAGATGGACTTGAGGAGGGATATGTATGAACTGTAGGGTGATGCGACAGATGACTCGCGCTTGCAAGCTTTGCGCGAGGCAGGGACGGAAGCAACTCTTTCAACAGTAGAGAAAAGGGAAGAGACCTTTTTGGTGCTCGAGGTTTTGATTGATGATGTAGGTGCCTTCGTGGAGATGGGAGATCCCTTCGCAGTCGTGATCACCTTCTTCGACGAAGAAGATGACTTCTTACTCGTTGAAGTTGCCTTCTTAGAGGATGAAGTTACTTTCTTAGGAGTGACAGGGGTCTTGCTCGTCGAAGTTGCCTTCTTGGAAGTTGTGACCGTGATCTTCTTCGTCGAAGTAGATGCTTTGACCGTTGAGGTTCTCTTGATCGTTGAAGTGGCACGCTTGACTTGGGAGGAGGAGGAAGAGGAGGAGGAGGCAGGACGGAACATCTGAGCCATGAGGCTTTCGAAGTTCACACGGGGTTGTAAAGAATCACGAGAAAGAAGATTATGAAACGATTCAAGTAAGCTCACCTGAGTGGTGGCTGCAGGAGCAGCAGAAGAAGAAGCAACAACAGTGGGTTCAGCAGAGGGAGTCACGGTCCAGTAGCTAGTCCAGGCACTGGTATAGCCGCCCTGGGCAGGAATGGCAGCCTTGGGCTCAGCGGACGTTGAGGCAGCGGCGGGAGCTGAGGTAGCCGAGGAGATGACGGTGACGACGGGTGCCTCGGTGGTGACAACAGTCACGGCAGGAGCAGCCTGCTCGACAGGGGTCGAGTAAGCAGCTGGGGCAGCTGCCGGGACAGTGACGGGGACAGTGACACCCTCGGTCTCGGTAACGTAGACTGTCTCGTAGGCGGTGTCATAGACGGTGTCGATCTCAAGATCGCGCTTGAACATGGGGCTGGCGAAGGCGCTGGCAGCCAATGCGGCTCCGGCGAACAGAGTGGAAGTACGCATGATGATTTCCTAGGGTTTGTTGATTGTTGATTGTGAGGTTCGTTGTGTTTGAAGGATACCAGATCCGGGAAGTGTTGAAGGCTTGAAAGACTGATGTGCCAGATTGTTAGTGACCACTGCTACTGTTGTTGCGTTCTTCTGCTACTGCTTTGGTGTTTCCAAAAGATAGCAGAAGCAGACGGCTTTTATATAGGTATAATAACCGATAGACGATAACGAAAGAGTGACAAGACGATGATGCACGGAGGTTGAACAGCCAGAGTGCTCGATTTGTGCAATAATGCCGTTCGTTGTCTCTGCGGAGGAGCACAACGGTGTGCTCACCAGGGAACGAGTGTGTGTGCAGGATGCTGGGCTGGATCTTATCGATCTTCGAGGGCGAACGGTGTTGTTTATATAACGGCCAGGGCGATAAAAGATAGTCCTTAGGAAAAAGTGTGCACTTACGTGAAAGTCCTCGCGGAGGGAATGGCTTGCAGAAAGTGTGGTGGGGGGAAAGAGTGAAATGCAACCGTTAAGGCGCGTGAACGAGTGACAAGAAAGAAGCGGTGGTGGACAACGAGAGAGGAAGTCGATGTGGCAGCGTGATGGACGACTTTTGAATGGGAGTGTTGACGGGGGCTAAAACGTTAGTGGCCGCACTAGCAGGCACAACTCCTGTTACCGGGATGTAAGTGACAGTGGACCTGGATGAAACACTCTCCGCAAATGCAGGTGGCCGTCGTCGATTGCGTGGGAGCACCGTTAAAACGCCTCGCTGGGCGGACGGCTCCTTGGTATAAGGTTGGCTGCAGTAAGTGCTGAAGAATTGGCCTGTTCGGGCTTCAGGGGACCTAGTTGTTCTTCAGTCTAGACAAAGTTCAGGAGACTAGCATTGACATGTGGTTCAACTGTCACTCCTTGCTTCTTGCTGGATGTGGAATGTGGAATGTGTCTTTCGTATTCGAGTCTCTCCCCCAAACATCGAGTCTCCTCCGCAACCGCCTCATCGCTGGAATCCATAGCAATGTAAATCATGGAACAAAGGACTGGAGAGCCGTGATTGCCTGATGTTCAAACCGCGTCAGCGAAGCCCTCCCAGGTCCAACCGCGGCCCGGCACGAAGATCAAGGTACCATCGAAGTTTCATTCGTTGTCGCAAGAAAAGTTCCTGCGTTAGCCACACATCTCTATACTGTGGGGTACAAGCCCCTGCCTTCTTTCGCTTCCGGAGTTCCGACGGGAGTCCAAACATGCTTCTTCACACGCTCGTATGACAGCGCCTCGAATCTCGCTATACCGCCATGCGAACTTGTCTTTTCGCCATTTTCCAAACCATCGCCACAAGCGCCCTCCTGAATCTCGAGCGTTTGGCTGCCAGGGGAAGACGTGGTACAAGGTTAAGCGCCGGCGACATCTGTACGGCGATTAGGTATTCCAACAAGGTTTCGCGGCCACGTAAAAGTAGCGTGGAAAAAGGAGGGGCCGTTCAGCGTACTCGAACTCTTCACCCGAAAGTCTTGACTTGCGTCTATCAAAACACAACTTGGACCTACGCCATTGTTGTCACAGTTTGCATCTGTCTTGCACTCTGATACGGCCTCCCAACGACCCCTTTATTCGCATTTGAGTCACCTAGCACACCCTTCCACTTCTTTCTTTGTTCGGTTCTCGATACATCCGACTCACGATCCAACAAGTCAAAGGGGTTCTCGATCATCAGACAGCTCAGCTGGTCGAGGCTCGTCAATGCAAATCGGCACGAGATGCCGTCCCGTGTGTGGTGCCTATGTACAAGAATGCCATGGAATGTCGTTGGTCCTCGCAACCGTTGTTCAGCTCGCGTTCTGCAACCGAATTTCTCGTCTCTCCGCAACGTTGAAGTCAGCCGTTCAACAGATTAACCGTACCTATCTATCACCAGGGTAGCGAAGCGGCCGTCTGGACAGGCATTTTCGGAAAGACGTGCGTCATGATGTGAGGGTGAAGTGTCGCAGCATGCCCTTCACCTATCCAGTCGATCACGAAACGTTCTGCTATGGTCAACCCGAAAAATAGCGATGGAGATGTCCAATGATGCGGCTCTAGTCTTCTCCGGGCTGCTCATTGTCTATTTGCCTGAAACTCGCAGACAGTCTCGACTTCTCGTGCGTCCAGATCCCGTCGTAAGACACGGCAAGACCAGCTGAAGACGTCTATGAGGTCTGTTCTCTTCTAGAAACCATTTTTGGTCGAACATGACGATGAATTCGTCTGCTTCGACGTCAGAAAAGCCGACTCATTATTCATCCCATCACGATGTCCGGATCCAAGATCGATTAAGAGGTACATCTGTACATGTCTTTTTCAACAACGCTGTCGAAGCCACTGAGAAGAATGTCCGGGTTGGCCCAGGAAAGCACCTGGCACAAAGTGTCCCATGGAGCACGTATGTAGTCGCACGCGATACATCCACTATGCACGTAGGATCTCCGAACCGTCCTTGCTCGTTTCAGGAGTTGTAACTTGATTACATCCCATCATATATCTCGATACCCAAGCTAGGGCTCGCAGCAAGGTACGTACCAGAAGACAGAATTTTCGCGTGCATTGACAGGTACAAGCAATGCTGTATAGTAGGAAGAGCGTACGCGCAAGCAGCAAAGGCAAGCTAATCAAACTGTTGACCTCTGCAAAACTGGCGGTGTCCACTTTGTCCATATAGTCTACTGGCACTTGCATCTCAACAGACTGGACATCTCCTGGCCGATGCCTCTGATGTGCGGCCAGAGGGAATTGACAAGGCGAGTGTCGTTCGGGTATCACAATCATTGCTACGTGCAAATGATCGACGGGAAACTGATATATAGGACCTGAGTCATACATATGCATGGCTTCGATATTTGCGAGAACCAATATCTGCTCAAGTTGGCAATAGTGGATTTGCTCGGCAATCGAAATGCAATTTCTCCGTATGCAAGGGTATAACGCGTATGGCCATAGAAATCACACTATGTCTTCGAGAACCGGATCGCGTCCATCGGAAGGCAACATGGCTGAGGCTTTCTTTGAACAAATTTCGAGTTTGGGAATCACTATATCTTTTCATAGCGAAAACGACGCTTTAGACCTCTATGAGATGGGCGCGGGTGTTACAGAGTTTCGCATATGTGCAGGTAAACAGGTA
Source organism: Aureobasidium namibiae CBS 147.97 (assembly GCF_000721765.1). Taxonomy (NCBI): domain Eukaryota; kingdom Fungi; phylum Ascomycota; class Dothideomycetes; order Dothideales; family Saccotheciaceae; genus Aureobasidium; species Aureobasidium namibiae. The sequence continues at coordinate 986,895 of NW_013581207.1, forward strand.
AACAATCGCTGGATTAACATGTCACCCTGACTTGACCTCTGTATCAGCACCAATCTCATCGTTGGCTCTGTCCATATGAATATCGATTGATGACGACGACAACGACAGCGATAGTGACCACCGGCCACGATCCATCGAGTATCTCTGTTTCGAGTATGCGAAACCGTCACAGGAATTTGAGGCCTGCGAAACTTACTGCAAGTCATGCATGGTTCGACCAAGGTTTCACGAAGAGAATGACGGGCAACTTGTTTTGTGCCTTGCGATGCACTTTGCGGGGAACCGAAATGAAGAACGCGAGGGCTTTCGCGAATCTCGAATCTGTTCGTCTTCATCACAATCAGAGGCCGTCCACAATATCAGAGCAATATCAAGGATCGACGCAAATCTCTCTTCACGTCAGATCTTGTGTCTGAGCTTCAGGGTTTGCAAGCCGCCGTGTATATCTCTTGCATCTAGTATCGACCGTCGAATTCTAGACGCCCGGTCGCAATGACGACTGTAGTCGGCACCTGACTCAAAGACGGTCAATTCTCGAGCTACCGAACGATTTGTACGGTGTGTAGCCACGAGGAACCGTCGGTGTCCGAACAACTGTAAAGAACGACGTTGACCTCCAGTCGTTGCTATCAGATAGCCGTTGGAAGAGCAAATCGCGCCTGCCAAGCGAACTTTACAATTCATTAGCCGTCGTAAGGTACGACTCGTCCTGGGACCAAAGCAGGCTCGGCTTACTTTCGCCTACAACGAAGGTTTCCTGTTGACAAACATCTGGACTGAATCCTGTGTACATGCACAAAGGTTTACCGCCATGATCAAGGGCCGCGAGAGATACACGCGCTGAGTTGCAGCTATAGAAATACACAGTTCTTTGGAGATGGCAGATGAGCTCCAAAGAGAGCCCATGATTTCATGACTCTCAGTGGGTGTTTCTCATTCACCGTAAGTGCTGTGCATTCTTATAGCAAGATATCCAACATCGTTGCGACTGGAGATGCCCGACCTATCATTACTCTCAGAATTGCAAACACAGGGACTGAAGCTATGAAAATGCATAGTCCTTTGACCATGGTAGATGTGTTCCAACGAGAGCCCACAACTGTATGGTTCTCATTGAATATTACTTGCTCGCCGACGCAAAAGCAACTCCAAGGTAAGTGTGAAGCAGACGTTTCGGTGCGTCTGAATTCGGATGTGAAAACAACCAATCATTGACAGAACGAGATGTCGTACGAACATTGTGCTCTGCGAACTTTGACTTCATATCAAAAGCTCTTACGATCCACAAGTAGGCCTGAGATAAACGCTCAATTGCGCGAGTTTGCTTGAGACTCCACGCGATGAACCCCACTCGCTCTGGTGTCGTCCCATACCCAGAGCCCGCTCAAAACTGACATGTTTCCTCTCCCGCTTCCTCTGCTTGTGCCTTGATATTTCCTTTTCTCGCTCTGGGTGCCATCCAATCACGCGACCCAAGATCCTACAAAATGTCGTCCACCGAACCCCCACCAAGCTACTATGGCACAACTCTCTCTGAGAAGCCTGTTACTGTGTCCGAGAAACCCACCAAAGCAGCCACCTACCACATCACGCTTCAGAGATGCAAGAAGCTTATCTTGCTAGAAAGTGGCCGTTATGGTGTCCAAGGCCTCATTGAGGACATGGACCTCGCAATCACCATCTCACCCGACAAAGATTGGTACGAAGTGCGCAAAAAGATCTTCGATCTATACAAGAAAGCATGGCCTGAGCACATGCGTCGTGCCAACTCCGCAGATTATGGACTCTCCATGAGCGCACAGTACTCCATCCGAGACGGCGAGGTTCTTGGTCACATCAAACTGTTGGACAAGGTCGGCGATGGTCTCTGGGACTTCCTCAAACGTGACGACGTACACATCATCAACTTGATCGCATCGGCCGCGCCACGCTATAAGGAAGCTCGTGGGGAGATCCGTCGTCACCCGAGGAAGTCACTTGTCGATGGCTTGGAGTTGGCTGCAGTTAACCAAGCTAGGGAGGTAGAGGTCAAGAGCAAGAGTAAGCATCGCTGTATCCTGCAATAAGCGTCTTCTCAAGCCCCATCACTTCTGGCCTACCCTCAAGACATCGCTGTTCTCAAGATTGCGAAGGGCCCTCTCACTCCTTCTCAATACAGCCAGTCGGAGGAAGGACAGCAGTGGGATACCCGCCTTCCCGTCAAACGATATCGTCGAAAAGCAAATTTTATACCGACCGGACCAGACGTCAGTGTAGTGGAGGGTCTCGTTTCAACTTGACTGGCTGTCAGGGTACTTAGGCTCTTCGTGTTTTCAGAAAAATTAGTCTATATATCCCTTCCAGAAATCAATTCCTGACGACTTCTGTTTCATCGTGGTCTCCAATTGACGGTTTATGTCTCTTGCTCCATGTTTGTTGGTTTTGCATTCGGTGAATGACACATGCTATCTTCTCCCAGGATATCCTCCATTGGACTAAACAGACGAAAAGCGGCCTGGACCTCAGCATCACAACGAGTAGATTCACACCCTATGACTATCATCAACCTCTTTTCTACATTGTTGATCACAGAAGATCTATGAAGAGTCAACGTTTCGCGGTCAAAGCAGATGAAACCCGAGCATCGGTTCACCAAACCCATGGGAAGATGCAATCTGAGAATAGCGAGACAATCATCCGAGGAAGGCAAATATGATTTGACATCCCATGAAACAATAAACACGAACACGGTCAAGCTTTCAGTTTGCCATCGGAAACACATCACAGCTACGAAGATATGCATGATACTCTCTCCAGAAATGGGACGTCTTTGACGTCCGTCTGATCGTCTCTCTATCGACGTGTTTTTTTCTCATATGCACAGACGTGAAGTGCGTATAGCTATAGAAGAAATGCACAGTACTTTCGAGAATCAGGGTAGTATCCATCGAGAAACGATACATTTTGGGCTCTCGTTGGAGACATGTCTTGTCTGATAGACCACTGTGGTTGTCCAATGTCGATACTGCTGATTGTTTTGGAGCGAGCGGCTCGTTTTGGGTAAGGTAGCCGGCGCGGTGCTTACAACGGCACTCTTCCGGAAAGGTGCTTGTTTGGTCGCCTGTTTATTGGATATTTGCATCTGTTCAGTGAATGTTCTTCTGAGACGCTTCCTGATCATTGCTTGTATGAACTTCTTCTCCTTATCACCAACGTCTTCCCTCTGTCTCCTCCTTCTTCCTGATCCATTTCGACCTTTTATACAACACTCTAACGAAGTCCCCCAACCAGTCGGCATGCTGTTCGTGTCCTTGTTGTCGCAATACTGCCTCGGCGTGTAGACCCTGCCTGGTCCAAGGAATTACTGATGGCTTTCTAACCATGCGAGTCACGACGGCCTTCTTCTCTGCCAGGTATCGACAATGCTCGAGGTACGGAAATGCATTTGGCACTCGAGGATGGTATAGTGATAGCTGCACCGAGAGTGCTTCGTCGGAGTATACTTCGCCGTCAATGCTCTCGAGAAAGGTTTCCCACAACTCCGTGCTCGTGTTTGGCCACCTAAGTACTTCGATGTCGACATCTGTAGAGTCCATGACCATCTTCTCCCGTGGCATCATAAGTAGCGTCGCAATGTTTGTTCTAGCCCTACTAAGCGGGATCGAGTACGAGCTGGACTTCGCACGAAAGAACGTTTCCAGAGCCCCGTCAAGGTTGTCATGATCCGCAGAGAATGCTTTTGCTGCAACAAGTGCACTCGCCGTGGCGGCTCTCCAGATAAATCGAACCCCCGGATTTAAGGAGTCGTTGGTCCTCCGGCTCTCCTGTTCAATCCAGCTCCATGCCAATTCCTCCTTGCCCTCCCTCACGAGGTGTCTTATTGTCTGTTCCAGAAGATCTCTGTCCACTTTTGAGTCGTCATATTTGTCGTATTCATTCCACATCCATTTGATGGTGGCTTCTCCTGAACCGGTTCCATAGTGAGTCATTTTGGTTAGCGCCTTGAGGTGCGAAAGAGCCAGTTCTTTTGTAAGAGTTCCGCCTTCGAGATGGGTGTTGAACAGCCGTAGCGGATCCGAGTCATCATACTATGGACTCTGTTCGAGTTTGATGTCTGCTGAGTCACTTGTCGTGCTTGCTAGGCGACGAGTAATATGGGCGAAGTGCCGTTTGTGGGCGAGCGACACGTAAAGTCCAGCAGATTGAAGAGCCGTTTGTAGGCGAGCGGCACGTAAGCCTCGCATGAAGCTGATGCGTAGACTCATCAGTATCGAGTTCAGATGTTGAATTTTTGGTTGGAGGGAAAATAGCAAGAATGTGTTGACGTTTGTGACGATTCAGCATAGATCTGTAGCGGAAGAGCTATGGTCTCGAGACAAGCAGACGACGAGGTGGTTGGATAGGCGCGTGCGGTGTGACTGCGACGACGACGTGCATGCATTGACGTGCTAGCCACGGCGAGGCGCATGAAATGACTATTGAGTTGCTTGAACTGGCAGGTGTGTCAGAACCCCTACAAGCGTCATGTGTGAGTTTCATGAAATGCACACTGGACTGAGGAGGGCATCTCAACAACAGTTGCACTGTACGCGGATTGAGGATCTCTGAAGATTAGTAAGACGATGGTCAACACATGCAAGGGCATTCTGAGGCATGAGGGGAGTTGAGACACGCGCTCATCCGCCCACTGCCATCCACCGAGCCTTCGTCTTTGTAGCACTGGCTTGTTCATGGTATAGCTGTCCATATTGATGTTCAAGGTGTTTCTAGTGTACCTCTTCGCATAGAGGTAACGAACAGATGTACGTAGCTAGGCAAGCCACGTCCGTCGTTGTCGCTATGTGGGTCTCGCATGGATTTACCGCCGAAAAGCTTCAATATGTTAGCCGTCTCAACTCCTCCTATGTCACAACCCCCACCTGCAAGCGTTATGTTCAGACTATATTACCATAAGCATCCAAGATCCAGGCGTCTCTTAAAGAGAAGGAGAGGGTTTTATACTCGATTCTCGTCTCCCACAAGCATTTAACCAAAAAGAATACTGTAGATTTGCAGGAAAAGACTTCTCTGGAGCAGTCGCGGCCAAAGAGATCATTACCAATCTCAAGGAAGTTTCCTTGAATGTTTAAGAGAATTGCACCCATACATTGTCTCGTATGGTAATAAAGATAGGTGGGATCTGTCACAATATTCACTTCGCGAGTAACGATGGAGTGTCTTGGTTGAATTGGTAAAGCAGATATGATGTGACGATTAGGTACAGGAATGTATGACTGTATGCACCCAGGAGCCAACCCGCTTCCTATCCAAACGCCATTCAATGCTGTGCTCCACTAATGATGACAAAAGAAACAGAACACAACTTCAATGCAATGCTTCAAGGAACCAGACCAACATCACCGACTGGATCATTGCTTGATGTACACCAAGATGTAAGGATTGAAGCCGGATGTGGGTCTCCTCCACTCCTTCGCGTTGCTGTTGGTGACAGAGGAGTCACTGATCTCCTTGATGCCATCAGCACCCCTGACGTAGGCTATGTAGTGACCAAACTTGAGGGAACCCGAGTGAGCGACGATAGCCTGCAGGCGGTATTTCGAGGCCTTAGATTTGTCTACAACCCAGGGCGAGAGGTCGAGCTCCTCGGGGAAGTCGACGTGCTTCTTGTTCTTTGTGGGCCCACGTGCGCCGAAACCGAAACGCATAAGTTGGATGGGTAGGACCTCAGGAACGTTATCAATTTGGAAGATTCGAGTACGCTTAGTATTCTTCTTGCATTTGTCGCAACGGATGGTGACGTTGGGTTCGCGGTGGTAGGTGTTCAGACAATCGGCAAGGCTCACGCTCGGTCGGTCTGGGATGGGAACACTCAGACTAACACTAGGCGGATCGCTGTGCGTGTGTGTCTTCTTGCAGTCACTGCAGGCCCAGGAGATCTTGTGCTTGATTCGAAAGAGAGAGGCAAACTGGTCCTTGTCGATTCCCTTGGCCTTCTCAAACGTATTGAGCAGATATTGCAGGAAATCATGGCTGTCTTCTTGTGTCTGGCCTATGGCACTCCAACGAGGATCACTTGATCTGCCAGTCGCTCTGATTGCGCTGTCGAGAGCACCCAACTGACTGCCGACACCACCAGGCGAAGTGTGGTAGCTTATAAGCAGCTGTCGCATTGCGCAGGTCACGCATCTGCCTTGCTTCGAACAAGAGTTGTGACAGTCGTTCAGAAGGTTGAAGAGTTGGGGTGTTGAGATAAGACTTTGTAGCACACTGCGACGATAGCACCACTGGCTTGGATTGCTCAAGCCCTTGATTCTCGGCTTGCCGACGCTTGAGGGCCAGGATCTCGAAACTCTGGAAGTAGATACGGCAGGAGATTTTGATGGCTTGCCAGTATTGGATGATTGCTCTCCTTTCAGGGCTTTTGTTGAAGTAGGTTCCTGTTTCGAGCCTTTGCTCTGAGCGGTGCTTGGTTTCGCTGCTCCATCCAGGGGTGATTGGTGGCTAGATTGCTCTGATACCCGTGAATCTGGTTTCTTGGGCGATGCTTCGTCGTGCTTGCGAGGCTTCTTGGACTGCTGCTGAGATTTTGCTTCCGGAGGTTCTGACTCGGAGAGTCTTCTCTTCTTGCCGAGCTTCGAAGGCTCCTGAATGGGTTGTGAAGGCGGCTGAGATGAGGGTCGGGAAACAAGCTGTTGAGTGGCCGGCGTGACTATGACCTTTTGAGCAGAGGGAAGTGATGGAGGAAGGCTCCTCGCGCGTGCCTGGGTGACGTGTTCCATTATTTGCAAGCGGCGTTTAAGATCCAAGAATTTTTGAAGCGCGTCTTTACGACAATGTGCGCAAGAGGAAGAGCTTAGGCAACGAAAAGCTTGGATGGCCCTTCGCTTGAGAGCATTCTCGACATAAGTGGCAGCAACATTATTGTTGCGCCTTCTTATTGTCTTTTGCATGCTGCTCAATAGCCAAATAGGCAGTGACAATATGAGGAAAGCGCTCTTGTGAACCGATCAACGACACTAGGAGAGATGAATACAACCAGGGACTTGCTACTTCAGCGCTTTCTACACATTCGATATCGCAAGAAGTGAAGATGAGTGACAGACAGCAAATCACGAAAGACTACTGTTGATGCACACGGTTGCGACGGAATGTCACGCTTGTTTCCACACCAAGTGGGTAATCAGCAAGCGACCAAGCACGAGATACCGGGTCCTAGAGTAGTCAATGTCAGCGCGAATGCCTTCAAACTCCCAAGTCCAGTCGAGAGAGACGTGATGAACAAAAGTTTGCGACCTGAAACTCGAGACAAAAAAGTTGAGGCATTTCCGGAACAGGAAAGGCGTCTTCGACAGACTTGGCGTCGTCACAGCATACAGAGAAATACTGGCCGGTGAAGCAGCAAGCAGCAACAGCTTTCCTGTCCAATATTGACGTTGTTGCTCAGCAGTTGGAGACATGGCCACAGAACAGGCTGGCGCAGAGTATGAAGCTCAGCATGTGCACGATGTATACGAGCAAATCGCATCTCATTTCTCGGCCACTCGCTACAAGGTGTGACTCGACAGCCTGTGGTAGTACCTCGTCACCCTTCTGACTGCCTTTTCTCTTAGCCATGGCCTGTAATTGAGAAGTTCCTTAAAGAGTTGACTCCTGGATCTGTAGGACTCGACATTGGCTGTGGAAATGGCAAATACTTGACGGTCAATCCTGATGTCTTCATTGTTGGCAGTGATCGCTCGCCCTCTCTTGTCAAGTTCGCCTCGTCGCACCAACCGCACGCCGCTGTCGTTTCCGACATCCTCGAGCTGCCTCACCAGAACCACCACTTCGACTTTGCCATCAGCATTGCCGTACTTCACCACCTGTCCACACCAGAACGCCGCGTAGAAGCCGTCCGGACCATCCTCGACACGCTCAACACTAACGGTAGAGCATTGCTATACGTATGGGCACTGGAACAGAAAGATAGCAGAAGAGGTTGGGATGAAGGAAACCAGCAGGATACCATGGTCCCGTGGGTGATGCGCGAGAAGAAAGAGAAGCAGAAGAAGGATCGCAAGCAGCAGAACAAAGGAGATGCTGCCAATCAATCAGAAGCCTCCGCAGAGCAGAAGTCTGCCACGCAGACAACTGGTACAAGCCTCGAGCCTGCTGGTGACAAAACATTCTACCGCTACTATCACCTCTACCGTAAAGGGGAATTGGAGCACAACATCGAGCTGGCTGGTGGCACAATCGTGGAAGCTGGCTATGACAGGGACAATTGGTGGGCTATTTGCCAGAGAAAACAGACTTGATAAGGATTTCTATCGCTTGAAGAATCTGTAGTCAATCTGTGCAGGAGAGAGGCTGATCTCATTCAGCGTGTTGATCACCTGGTACTTGGCCTTGTCTTCTTCGCTGAGAGGGGCATTGCCAGGTCTGTCAACAATCACAGACTGCATACCTGCCTCAATGGCTGCCTGCACCTCCTTGACATTATCGCTCAGGAAGAGGATGGTGTCAGCAGGCTTGCCCAACTCCTCGGCGATCTTGGTGTAGCTGCTAGCATCATGCTTTAGGCCGGCATTGGTCGTGTCGAACCAGTTGTCGATCAATCCCTGGAGGTTTTGCGTACGTTTCTCATCCGCTCCGCCGAGCGGGTCTTGAACGTGCCCAAACAGGAGCTTCTGTGCGAAGATGCTGCCTGAGGAATAAATGACTAGCTGCTTGGATGAGGCACTCCAGTGCTCGAGCTGAGGAGTGACATCGTCAAACAGGGGGGTAGAGTAAGCGCCGTTCTCGTAGCCGGCCTGCCATAGATAGCCTTACAAAACAAAAGTTCGAGTCAGACATTTTCCACCTTAGTGGGCCTCAGATAAGTACGGCCGAGGGTTGGAGCATGACTCACCTTGCAGATTCTTGAGATAGGCAATCTTGACATCACGAGCTGTCAGGTCCTTGACGTGGGCCTCAAAGGCCTCTGGGGATGCTTGTGCCTCGGCAGGGAAAGCCTCACGGTATGGTTTGAAGTCTGCAGAGTTCCATCGTTCCTGGATGACGCTTGAAAGGGCCTTCAAGGCGTAAGGGAACTTTGACACAACGTCAGTTTCGGCGTCACAATGTTGGGATAGCACGACTATCTTGCGAAATGCAACAAGGTTTCAGAGACCGGAAGATGTGACGACAAGAAGAAGGGGATAGTGCAGATCAGATACGGCGTGTTTCTAGCATCAAAACGATGCTCTCCGACGTGATGTGGTCAGGTGCCCCAATGGTGACGAGTCCAAACGAAAAGAGAAATTTCCTCGACCTACCAGAGTGTCCTTGACGAAAGAGATAGGGCAAACAGTTCCCTCTATCGAAAAAACCAATTAGCCATCGTTATCAAGGGGTTTGCTCGTAACTCGCGGACGTTGTTGATAGTGCGGTGAGCAGAGCGTAGCAAATCCCTCAACGAGCAATTTTGCTGTCTGGAGCCATCCAATTGCATCAAGTCACATACCAATGTCGAGCAATACGGTGCCCACGTTCTCGTGCTCGGGAAGCATTTTTTGTGTTGAACTGGAGGGCTGGGTGCTATCTTCGATCGTAGTGTGCACAATGTGCGGTGTAAAAGTCTAGACGCAGCACTTTGGAGTGCTTCGGAAGGCTTCTGTCGGGACCAAAGCTGCACTTTAGGCAATCCGCACCTTGATGTCGACCAATTGTCCAGCACTTCTCTGCATCTTATGATCGCTTGTGGGCTCTGCGATATTAAACTTGCTCGTCACACGTGTCAATTGGCAATTGAGAACTGGGTCCTGCCTTCTTCATGTTTCGAAGGAGCTGTGCTGTCAGACCGCTTGCACATTGATAGATAACAAAGCCATCTCAAGCTCAGAAGCTCTCTTGAATGGACGGCAGACTTTATTCGAGCTCGATGAGCGGTGTACACAATACATAAGCTATCGCTCCACTGCATTACTGGCGCATGCTGGCGGCCACTTTTGTTCAAGGTACGGTATCGTAGTGCATGCGGGGCAATATGTGTAGCTTCGAGATCCGAGGCAACTACACCCGTTATACAAAGATACCGTTCCTGTGCCCATTGGACGGCTAGACGCAGACCGCAAGACCTTCTTTCGAGTAGGCGCCGACTAGAGGCGCACTTGTTCTGGGATTGATCTAATGCCAATGCTAGACGGCGTGGTACCTGAAGCATGTCTTTAGGTGGCGAAGGAGCTTCCGTCCTTACGAGAAGGCTGGGCTTCTACAGCCGCCAGGTATGCACAAACAAGCATGTTACTTCCCTCTCGAACACGTGGAGATCTCGAAAGCGAAATATGGTGGCAAGCGTGACGCTCGAGCAAATGGACAAAGGTCGTGGCTGGCCGTTTCGACTTGCATCTTGTACTGATGACCTGCGTGTGACCTGCTTGCCGGAGCATCCTCGATGCATACAAGCACTCGACAGCCGGTCGATCGAGCTCGCAGGACACACGGCACAGAGGAAAATTTCTGCTATATCGACGCAGGACAGTGGACGGAAGGCACACCGCAAGCTCCAGAGAAGAATGCGTTTATCCCTCTGGTAAAGCACACCGACATTGTTTTGATGCAGGCACTCCGCTGCGCCCCACGTCCGCTTGCCGGAGCCATGCAGCGTCGTTGACGCTCGAGCTCGATACGTTGGTACCTGAGGATCATCGGCGTGTTGGTCAATTCAGCACAAATGCTTGTGCATAGCATTGCGACTGCTCTTCATCAATTTGCTACGCTGTTTCATGAGAACATCACCTGCTCTGTTGCGGTCTGCGATCGCAACCACAAGTTGCAACGTGACTCGTTCAACCGTCTCTGGCTGGGCGCTGACTTCGAGACATCTTCCTGAGCGAAGGAAGCACTAGTCTCGTGCAAAGAATGAGAGACGGTAACACGAACACTGCGACGTACTCTCGAATGGTATAAAATTTCATAATATACAAGACATCGGCAGCGGCTTCCCGCAGCAACCCCATGGGAAGATTGATTGGTCCGAAGCCGGGGGGAGGCAGGGGTGGTGGTGAGATGTCTGTCGCCGTATCAAGCCACGGCCTTGGGACAAAGGACCGCGGGGCTCTGATTCGGACGATCTGTAGGTGATAAGGATAGACATGTCGCTACGGAGGAGTTCTAAGCGATTGGAAGAAAGAAAGCGCCGGGCTGATACGGCAACGAAACAGCAGCCCCGATCGAACAATGTTTGTTGACAGGCGGTGCATACGGATTTAATCAGACAAAAACAGGCATGCACAATGCGTTACGTAGGGGGATGAGAGGGTTTCAGGCTTCAATCACGCAGAGAGATTACGAAGACGGACTCGTTGCAGCAGGGAGTTGTTTCGCAAGAGCCTGGTGAAATGACGCCTGCTGGGTTTCCCGAATATTCTCAATCATGTTTCCAAGACAAAGAATGACGAACAGAGACGTGCCTGGCAGACAGAGTTGGCCAAGGCTTCTGGGTCAGGTGGGCCTCGGGAGCACGCAAAAGGTGTGGCGGTTCTATTGATGTAACTAACAACGGCATCGGGCCATTTGCGGATCTGTGCGTCTCGAAGGTGACTGGTCGGGACTTGTCGCCGACGGGGTTCCACCTCCTTCTGCTGTCGTCCTGCCCTCTCTATCCTTCGACTCACACCGCTAAGCTCTCTTGTTTCCCTTTAACCTCATTCAATCGCCCGTCTCCTAAGCTTTCACCACCTTCCAATTCGCACTCCGTACCGACTGCCTCAGTTCGAGTGTTTCGCATCGTTCTTGCCAATCTAGTCGCCGTTGCATTCCTCGCGTTACCCCGACGAAAGCGGTAGTCGAGAGCAAGCGCCGATAGCCGATTACACCGACACACCTCAGCTCTCCCTCTCTCCTTGGACCCTGCGACTTCCTCCATCTGTTTCATTGTTCGATCAAGAGCTTTGGACACCCATCCGCCTGAGTGCTGCCTGTTTCTTTCAGCAAGCTCCAGAGTCCATCGACCGTCAGCTCCGCCGCCTCCGTCGTATCAGCTCGTACCTCCCAACGGCTCCCTTCGGCTTCCTGCCTGTCAACATCTCTGAAGCCTCAAGTCCTCAGCAACTCACAAGGCTCACGTCAACCACTCTCAATTGGCTTCGAGCACTCCCACAAGCTTCATTGATCCTTTCGTCAACCTCGTGGCCTGATTCTCTGCCGCCAACAAGTCCCTCGATTCTGTACAGTCAACCCCTACCTACAACGACAACAAAGAAGACAACAGCCACCTCCATCAGAGCTTCTCCACTGCTTGACACACCAAACGCACTTCACTTTCACCTTCGGGTCCGCCCATCAATCTCACAGCTTGCCAATCTTGCTGCCGGACCTCCCTTTATCACACCATTTATTCGATGCTCACATTAACGACCTCTACTATTTCTTATTCATAGTGCGTTTGGGGCTTTGGTCCTTCTTCTCGGGTTCGTTGCGTCTATACTGTCGATCCACCTCATCATTTATCCATCCTCATCTCTGGCGGACTTGTTTGTTGCAGTCTTATCTACGCCATCCGTGGGTAGCACTGTTGCTTAGATCGTTCTTTCTGGTCGACACCAAGGCCATCTCTTCCGATTGGCTTGTATAGCTTTCCGGTGTCACCTCTCGTCTCCAAGCTGGTTTTCGGAGTCTCAACCCCTTTTACGTCTTATCTCTAACCCTCACAACACATCGCTCAAATGGATAGCATGCGGAAACAATTCGACCAGGACCTCCTTCTGGATGGTCGCTACCAAACTTTGTCTCCTCTCAACCACGGTTCCTTTGGAATGGTCTTCTTAGCCAAGAACGTCAAGACTGGTGCCACTGTTGCCATCAAGTGCATCACCAAGGAATCAGGCTCGGACACTTGCCCTACTGCCATGGCTGTCGATGATCGTTCCGAGGAGCTGGAGATCCATTCTCACCTCGGCTCGCACCCAAACATTGTCAGTCTTCTTGACACCTTTGAGACGGAGCATCACACGTATCTGGTTATCGAGTTCTGTCCCAACGGAGATCTCTACGAGGCGATTCGTCTCAACCGAGGTCCTTTGGAAACTGAGCACGTGCGTGATTTCATGATGCAGCTGATCTCTGCTGTCGAATTCATGCACGCCAAAGGAGTCTATCACCGTGACATCAAGCCTGAGAATATCTTCTTGACTCAATCGGGCTCGATGAAGCTCGGTGACTTCGGCCTCGCTACCAGAGACAAATGGTCTACAGAGTACGCTGTCGGCAGCGATCGTTACATGGCTCCTGAGCAATTCCAGGAGACAAGCTACACCCAGGGCTACTCGCCGGCTACTGCTGACGTCTGGGCCATTGGCATCTGCTTGCTGAACGTCTTGTTTTCTCGCAACCCTTTTGCTACCCCTACTCAGTCGGACCCCATCTTTGATGACTTCGTTATGGATCGCCAATCTTTGTTCGACGTCTTCCCAACCATGTCTCAAGACACTTTCAACGTTTTGATGCATTGTCTTGCTATCGACCCTGCCAAGCGCTCGTTGGCTGCTGTTCGCACCGCCCTCAGATCGGTTGTTAGCTTCACTACTGACGACGACGCCATGGACGACTTCTGCATGGAGGATCGTGATCCTGTCCGTGCCACTCTCAACCGTGAGCCTTTGCGCACTCCTTCCATCACAAGCCCCACCATCGACAATGGTGGCTGCTTCCCTTGGGCCAAGGCTCTGCGTGAGACCTCGCAAAAGCATGGTCGTCAACTCTCGGTCATTCCTGACAACGAAAGTTACACTGAGGATCTCTTCCCCGAAGAGAAGGAAACTACTGGTAAGAGTTGGTTCACATCCACGGATCCCGATTCGACTTCGTTGAACTCGACCGTCGAGTCTTCTCTGGGCATGTCGTACAAGTCTGCCAACAACTCTGCTGAGCTTATTGGCCATGCTTTCTCTAGACCAGTTCCTATCTCTTCATCTGTTCCCATCAAGAGCTCTAGAGCATTGGCCTCAGTCTATGGCAACATGGATGAGAACTTCTCCAAGAGCTGGAGCGATCTTTGGGAAGAAGACGAAGAGGAGGAACTGCAGCACCCTGCTTTCAGGTCGACCGCAAGTCTAGAACGCTGCACTACTGTCAAACCATTCGAGCCGAGTCCTCTGTCGGCGGTCACCGCTGCTCTGGACATCAAGAATGCTTCTGGTCGCTCCTCAACTCCTCGTGGTCTGAGTGAACTCAAGATCGCCGACGAAGCTCGCGACATCCCTGGTGCTTCCGGTCCACAGCCTATTGTTGGCGTTGCTTCATCTGCACCCGCTTTGCAGAAGTACTCGCCACCTTCCAAGCGATCTATCGTTGACAAATGGTCGGCTCTGGGCAACCTCAGACGTGGAACCAAGAACGAAGCACCTTCGAGCAAGCCTGCTCCCGTCACACCCCAGAAGACCGAGAAGTCTGAAAAGTTCAGCTTCGCTCCGTTCGGCACCAGTGCCAAGAAGCCAAAGTCTCGTGGACGCGCTACCAGCTGGCGCAAGGACAGCCCAATGGCCACGAACACACCTTCTTATACCGCCAATGCCGCTCCATGGGAGCGCAAACCTCAGAGCAATTCTCAGGTCGCACCTCCTCATGATTTATGGCAAAGCAACCGCGACTGGCGTCGTCACCCGGAGCCTCAGAATTTCTTCGACTCGCCTATCAGCAAGCCTCGCACCCAGCCCGCTACCTGTGGCCAGCAGTTGTTGAAGTCGAACAAGCCATATGTTGACTCTCTGGATGATGACGACATTGGCGACCTTGAATGGGTTGGAGGTTGGCACGACCTCCACTTGTAGTCCCAACGCTACCACCACACTCGCCCTTACTTTGTGCATCTCGTATTTCTCGATTCTTCCCACTGTATATTTCCTGGTTTCGGTATTCTTCTTGCAGCCCCAGTTTTCATAATCTCCTTTGTCCAACAACTCTACTCAAGCGGAAGAAACGAAGCAACTTTCCTGGCGCACATCGGATCAGCCGCCACCGCTGGGCGGTCGATGGATTATCTTTTTCTGTACCTTTTTCTTCTGTCACATTTTCAACACAACTACATTGAGCGACAACACATGGGTTTGGCCTGGGTATGGCCGGCCAAGGGGCGTTTTTCTTGTTACATTTTTTTTCTTCTCATCACCACTTCATCATACCACTGCGGGCTGCAGTAGAATCAAAAAGCAGAGACGAAAAGTTGGGTCTTTCTGGGAGGATAAAAGGTTTTCTGAAAGAGGGATTTTTTCGAGAACGACTGACGATGTGCAAACAAAAAGCAAGGGCGAGATTTTTCGGTGGTCCGTTTGGGCTCGCTGTCTGTAGAACAAGTCTTCCAGACTCCCCACTCAATGACATTCACGTTTAACGATTTACATCTGACTTCCTTTGCTTGAACGTGCCGTCTTCATCTCGCGGTCTACCTGCCTTCTTGAGTGCCAAAGTCTGTTACTTCCATCATCTCCTCCGAGAGTACAGAATGATGCCCATGTTGTGGAAAGGCGTCAAGGATTCCTACGTCAGGGCTGTACCCGAGGAGGGCCCGCAATTTTCAGTCTCAATAATTACTACCTTATGTCTCAAAAACATAGTGCATCATACCACCTCCATGCGTTGTACACTTTTACACGGGGAGATACGATTTCTCACCTCACGAGCGCAAAATGATCAACTAAGCCTTGAATCGCTCTCTCCACCCACTACAAGTATACGGAAGATACCACATGGTCTTTATGGCTATGCAGACACGTATAGTATGTGAAAGAGTCTTGTATCAGCTGTAGATGGCTCGAGATACCTTGATGGTGCTCGATATTATGGCTGAGAGGACAACCCTGCTCCACCAACCCAAAATGGTAGGTCGATCCGATGAGACACAAATAGCCGATGAAACACGTCTTTTTCCAAGAGTGTTGACTTGTCGTGATGCCCATGATGCATCTCTAATAATTTTCTCGTCTATGCAGTAGACCACAGTTCACCTATTCTTTGATCCAAGTCTCCAAACACTAGAACCTTCTGTGTAGTTGCCATCCGAGCGATCGTGCGCTTCAGCGTCGCTTTTCCCGCCAGATAGTTCAACAACTCTCGACGCCGAAGGTACAATATGCCTATTCGACCGGCCAACTTCGCAGACCTGCTGCCGGCAGCACATGTCTGCGCAAAAGCATTCTTCGACGAAGATCTATTCGGCCAACGAATCCACCCACACAGATCAGCGTTTCCAGGAGACATGTACCTATTCTTCCTACGACAGCTACGAACAGATTTCTTCGACGGCCACACCAGAATCATCGTTTCCCATCTCAAGGACAACCCCGCAACTATAACTGGTGTTGCAGTTTGGACGCGCAAAGGACCCGGTGGAGCTCGTCTGTCTGCTTCTCAATCTTGGTCTGCGTGGTTCACTGGCCGTTTCATCATCCCCATCTACAACTCGCTCAGCACCCTCTTCCATCCCAACCGCGCTGCAGATCCCTCTCAACTCGACGTCCTCGAGCGCGCGGGCCCATTCACAGAACACTACTGGAAAGTGCCCGAACGACTCGAAAACTGGTACTTGGCTCTCTTGGGCACGGGGCCCGAGTACCAAGGTCATGGCTTCGGCAAAGAATTGCTGAAATGGGGCATTGAGAGAGCCGAGGAAGAAGGCATTTGTGTCAGTTTGGTGAGCGCGAATAACAAGGATGGGTTTTATAAGCGGTATGGGGTTGATCAGGAGGTTGGGTGGGCTAGTGAGGGTGGAGAGGATAATCCGCTGCATGATATTGCTGGGGGTATGATTTTGTTTTCCAAGAGGTTTGGGAAGAAGTGAGGACGAGAGGGTGTTTTTCTTTCACTAGAGTACAGTGTCACGACAAGATGCTATAGAAATGCATAGCCCTTTGGTGAGGCAGGAAGCCTCCAATAGGATTCGTCATTTACCTGACCCTCTTGATCTCTCGATTCATATCCCACATTACGGAAGTACCGCGCATATCAGAGCTTAGATTGGCATGGGAAACGAGCTCGGGATGTAGACCTCAGTGTGACTATGTTATGCCACGCAGTTGCAATACAGACTTCAAAGATTTTAGTCTCTACTCGCCACTGTTCAGTAGCATTTCAGAATTCGACCTTGTCGTCCCACACTTCCTCTACAAATCTCGCTGGCTCCCTTCGAGTACGATCGACCTTCAAGTCAAAAACATCCAATCTTTGATACCCACCAACGACATCATGATACTGTTTCCCCTCCACACACCCCTCCACATCCATATCCGTGTAAAGTATATCCTCTCTATCCTGCAAAAACTCTGTCTCTTGCTGTTTCCCCGTCTCTGGGTCAACAACAAACCCAGGTTTCGACATACCCGTAGGATCCAAAAACATCGTAGCTGCTCTCTGAGAAAGCTGCAGCGTTTGTCTGACGCCGACTTCATCACTTGCACCTTTTGCTACGATGTCGATTGCTGCTTTGTCCAAGAACGCAGCATTGATGATGCCGAAACACTTTGCCTCGAAGCAATGAGCAGCCGCTCTCGTCCTATTGGCAGCCAAATTATCGTAGTTCTTTTCTTCCGTGGCAACCGTATCTGCTTTCAATGCTCGCGTTGGCCATACAGCAGGCCAAGTCGAGATATGGATTTGTTCTCCTTGAGCCATCAATGCATACCTTGCCAATGGATTTGTGTTCTCCCCGCAAATCAAGTTGCCAATTTTGCCATACTCTGTCTCGCTGACCCGTAAACCATGCCCATCTCCAGAACTCCAAGTCAATTTTTCGAAAAATGTAGGTCGTAATTTTCGATGGTGGTTCAGTATCTCTCCATTACTTCCGATTAATACATTCGCGTTCCAGAGTGTGGCACTGCTGTATCGAGCCTTTTCTGATATGCCTATACTGATCATAATGCCTAGTTTTTGGGCTGTGGTGCGTAGGGAGTCGATCTCAGGGCCATCGATGTGGATGGATTCTGTAACCATGCGCTTGTACAGCTCGTGATTTTCGGTGGGTGCACGTAAAGCACTCCAGATGGGAAAAGCAGAGATGTAGGTTTCGGGGAAGACGACCAGGTTTGCTTTGTTGGCGTGGGCGCGGTGGATCAGGGTGTTTGCCTTCTCGGATGTTTTTGTGGCCGAGAGGAAGATTGGTGAGACATGGCATGCTGCTGCACGGAGGATCTTGGTGCTCATGGTCTGATGGTTGATTTGTTTTTGATAGAGTGTTGGTGTTGTTGCTTGAGTGTGACGAATAGGCTAGCCTCGAAAGACAGACTGGGTTAAACCTCCAGTAGATTGTGCCTGAGGCTTGGAACCGACTCGTCGATGTGTGTTTCGTTACGCTACTGACTGATCGGAGACATGGTATGGTATAGATATATGCGGGTAAAGCGGTTACAACGGATGAGTGACCTCGGCGACACGAGCGGGGAAGGTGCGAACTGCCTTTACACATCTGCTCTCACGACAACACACAAGCAGAGCTGAACCCATCAAGATACACAATTCTGTATAAAACGATAGCAGAGTCCAAGGAGAGCCGATGCCATCACGACTCTCTCTGGACACTTCACATCTATCGAAGAAACTATGCATTTCTATAGCTATCCGCGTGACATGGCTTTGCATTGAAGAGAGATGAAAAAGCAGACGTAGTATGATAGCCTTGAAGCATTTTCTTCTAAATTAGTTGTAAATATGAGAGACAAACAAATAAACCATCCATTCTACACACCAAACTCTCACTCGCCCTTGTAGCCTTCAGTCAGGGTAACCGGACCAGTGTACACCTTTCTTCCTCTAACGAACCAGTCGATGATAGATACAAGCAGGACAACCATGAACATCAACACCGACCAGTTGAAGTCGGCGGCAGCATTTGAGGTTGTCTGAGGCCAGAACATCCAGAAAAAGACGTAGGACGAGTACAAGACGGCGAAAGTGTTGATGGGCACACCCCAGCGACCGAGTGACCATCTGCATTTAGGCAGAGACTCTGGTTGGGTGACACGGCGGTACAGGACACAGCCAATGCTGACGACGTAGGTGATCATCAGGGAGGTAAGGTTGAGCGAGACGATGGCATTGAAGGCAGCGTCGGAGCCGATGTTGATGAATGAGAGGATGATAGTGAATGCGGTGGTAGCGGTGACCGAGTTGATTGGTACCTCGAGCTTAGGGTCGACCTTAGCAATCCAGTTGCTGAAGGGTAGACCTTGATCGCGAGCGAATGACCAGGTTTGGCGAGAGGTCGACAAGTTGTAGGAAAGTGTACCAGCGTAGATCAGGATGATGACGATGGCCGAGAGAGTGTTGAAGGCGGGCATGCTGAAGGCCTTGGTGAAGACATACATGTAGGGGTAGCCTGAACCGTTGCTGGCATCATCGATAGTACCAGACAGATCGACGACACTGAACATGTAAGTGATGAGGAAAACAAGTCCCAGAGCGCCGTTCAAGAAGTAAGACCACATCATTGCTCTTGGTACGTTTCTTCCAGCATCCTTGACCTCTGTTCACGGGTTAGTTCTGATATATGGCAAGACCAGAGGCGGGTAGACTTACCTTCCGAGACGTGAGCAGCTGCATCGGAACAGATACAAGCATACACGGCTGAGACTTGACCAACCATCAGGGAGAGACCTATGGAGCTCCAGCCACCAGAGTTGGTGAAGGTGCCAAAAACGTCCGAGGCCTTGTTCCTAGGGGCCAGGACCCAGATCATCACGATGATCACCAGGAAGCCAAAGACGTGAACAATCATCATGATGTTCTGGAAGACAGGCATAGCCCTAGCTCCCCAGATGTTGGTTGCCCAGACCACAAGGGCGATAGCAATAACGAAACAGGTGCCCTGCCAGTTCTTGAATACGTAGTTGGGATCGTTCTCGAAGATCAATGACTGAATCAATGTTCCCACCAAGTAGGGTCCAGAGGCAGTACCGGCCTGCCAAGAGAGAGTTGACATCCAGCCTCCGAGGAAGCTCAAAATCTTCTGTTGCGAGGGAGGGGCAAATTCTGAGATCCAGTGGTATTGACCACCAGCCTATTATAGTCAGAATGATGTCTAGAACATTCCCATGGCATTGAAACGTACTGTTGGGCACATGCTAGCCATTTCGCTTAGGGACAATACGACAAAAGTGAAGCCGAAAAATGTCCAAATGTATGACCAGACCAAACCTGCAATACCACCATTGACCATTCCTTGTGTAGTTGCGGTCAAGAGGACCTCCCAGGTTCCTTGGAGGATGATAGTAAAGGCGATAGTCGAGAGAGTACGGAAGTTTCTTCTGAGTTCCTGTTTCTTGCCCATACGCTTCATCTCGCGTGCATCGGTGCGGGTGAAGCCATCGTCGTTCTGAGCGTTGCGAAGATGACCATGGTAATCAAGGTCGGCATCGTCATCAATGCCGTCAAAGCTGCGGACTTCCTTAGATCCAGATGTAAGACCAGGTTTGGTGGCAGTCTCGGGCATGACACTAGCCGACGAAGAGGAAGCAATGGTGTGGTCCATGGTGTCGTTACTGCCAGGGCGAGCTTGAGCAACAGACATGGTTTACGAAGCTCGACGAAAGGCGGCCGGGAGGAAGCTCTGGTACTCTTAAAGGAAAACGGACGACCTGCCTTAGCGGGGCGCGAAAGGTCTGAAGTTATCGTAAAACGACGGCCCGTGCGATGTGTATGCGAACCTTGACCACCCTAAAGAGCTGGGCAGTGCGTGCGGATGGGGGATGTGGACCTTCTGCCGGACGTTGAACTCTACCGTAGACGAACGTCCGGAGATGGACGCGGCTTGAGCGTTCTTTCGTGATATATTATAGTGTCTACAGGAATATTGTTATTGGCCTTTGATTGAGAACAGTCACACGGATAAATCAGCCCTCGATGTCTTTTGTGAAGAGCCTTCTCAGCAGTGATGGTTGCTTGTCGTGGGTGCCGAGCTCTGAAGGATTTCTCCTCAGCAAGCCGAGCAAGTGATCTGCCTGGTGCATACAGTGCACGGAAGGTGCAGGCCTATGAGACGTCGGCGGCGAAACAATCTCGCTAGGTATTTTAGACTTCAAGATTGGTTGAAGCCACAGAGTCAAGTTTTAGGAAGCCAAGTACCCACAAGCGATATAGCCGTCTGGACATAGAGTTTTCGAGGGCACAGCAAAGACCCTTGATATTGTAATATATTAAGCACAAAGAGCCGAATTGGCCCTAGAAGCCAGTGGCAATGGTTGCAGCATGGTCAGTGTCGATCAGTCAAGCGAGTCGATATGGCTGTACGGACTCAGGGAGTGCGTAAGAGAATTGCCAGTTACGTGCGTTAGGAAATGGTTGGCCGTTGAACGAGTAAGCAAAGAGTGTCTAGGCAAGATTAGGGAAGCGGGACGAGGATGGAAGAAGTTTTGGAGGCGTTGTGGATGAAACTAGAAGCGGCGGGAGGATTTAGAGGCCATGCAAAATTTCCGTACGATTGGCTAGCCACGAGGATATGCAGGCGAAGGCGAGGCGGTATCCACCAGGTTAGTAGCATGGTGGAACATGGTGTGAGAGGTGGATTCAACAACAAGTCAGTCGTAAGCTGATGGTGGTGTAGCAGCAGTGTCCAATGGTCAATTGGATTGAACGAGCTATGAAGTGCTGTGTGACAAGCTTGGACGACGGCCCAGGGCAAGATGCGACCGAGGAAACAGCTGGGGAGCACAAGAACTGGAGGTCGAAGCACTCCCTTGTCTAACTGCAAAGAGCACATCAGGGGTCGATTGAAGCATAGTCGCGCGGAATAAACGACTGAGCATACAGACGATGGAGTTGATGTACTTCAGAGAGTTGCAGAGCAGGAAATCGTGCGGCATGAGATGCAACGGTGAAAGCAATCCTCTGTTGTACAGAAGGAGCGCCCGGTCAAAGCTCCGGATGCTGGCGAGGTCCCTGACCCATCGGCTCAGGGTGCCTATTGAGAATTATGAAGCCGGAGTGAGGAAGGAGCATACATAGCACGCACACAAACATGTTGCAGTCAGACGCCGACAACTACTTCCAGACCTCGTGAGCGACAACAAGACCCGATGTAAGGGAAGGAGAGCGTCTGCTGAGACTCGGTGACAAAGGGACTCGGTCGCCGAACAACGACGCAGACAGGCCAAAGCCGACAACAAGAATGGAAACCCCGTCGCCTTGACCTCCAAGATCCTCGCCATCCACGCCGACCCTCAGGACCTGGATGCCGTCTATATCGCCGAAGCTGCTGGTACTGCACGACGCATCCTTCTCGAGGTGCGCAATTCTCTCTTCGTCACTGCAACTTGACCTTGAATAACACGCTCCAGACCGGCGAGAAGTCAACCGTCTACACTGGCGCTGCCGCCCCCCTGACGTCCCTCACTACCCTTAGATCACCTTCAGCCGAGCCCATCCTCTTCGCCGCATGTTGGGACAAGACGATCCACTCCTGGAACCTCAAAACCCGCAGACCCCTACGCCGCTACACTGGCCACTCCGACTTTGTAAAATGTGTCCTCGCAACCGAGCTATCTGGCATTTCTGTCTTGCTGTCAGGCTCTGCAGATTCTAGCATCATAGTCTGGAATGTCGAAACGGGCAAAAAGCTCCATACACTCAAGGGCCACGCTCGCGCCGTCCTCCATCTTACCCTCGATCCTGCAGCGACCACAAAAGACGAGCTCTGTCTCTTCAGTGCCGATACCGTTCGCGATATTCGCAGTTGGAAAATCACTCTTGACAGCGCATCCGAGCTGCTAGCAACACCACTACGACCCCATGAAACTTCCGTCAACCGCTTGCGTTTCGAGGACTCGCTTGTTGTAGACGCCCAAGACGCCGACGTTGATGCAGACCTCTGGACTGCATCATCGGACAAGACTGCTCAGAGACTCGTGCGCTCGCGCAATTGGGAAACAGATACCACTCTTGCTCATCCTGACTTTGTGCGAGATATTGTCATCGATCAGCAAGCTGGATGGGTCATCACCGCGTGTCGTGATGAGGAGGTGCGCGTCTGGAACTCTTCTTCTGGAGAGTTGGCTTGTGTTTTCAGTGGCCATTTCAACGAGGTCACTGGTCTTGCCTTGATGCCTCCTGCACAGGGCAGCAGAGCCAGTCGTGTCGTCAGTGTCAGCATTGATGGCACGCTTAGAGTTTGGACTCTCGATCCTGCAGGCATGAAGAAGGCTCAGGAGGAGTACGAACGTCAGCAGAATGGCATCGAGGTCGAGAAGGAGCCCGAGGTCAAGAAGGAGAGCATGCTCACCGCCGAGGAAGAAGCCGAGCTGGCTGAGTTGATGGACTCAGATGACGAGTAGACGCTGCAAAACATGTAGAATTCATTATTGTACAGCCCTGAAATAAGGCACGTCTCTTGTCTAACAACATCCATGGCATTCAAAGTTCCTCCTCCTCATCGGCCAAACCAACCAATCTTCGTTCTGCAAGCGCAGAGATCTTCTCACCCAAAACATCGCGTTCGAATCTTGCCGCAATCTTGACAGCAGCCTCGAGCATCTTGCCCGATCTATCCCTCATCAAGCTGACCATCTCCAGCGCCTTCATACCTCTATCTTCACCCTCTCTGCACTCAGCAGCCAACAACTGCAAAAGCACCTTATCCACGTCAAGCTCGCGCTGTGCAGCTTCCGTCTTTTGCGCATGAGTAGCATGCGTATTGTTGACCAAATCATCCTGCAGACTCAGCAACACCGAATTGCGCACGTATTCCTCTTCCAACTTTTGCACTATGCCGTCTTCATTTTCATCTTGCTTGTCCTCGTCACGAGCTGTGACTGGAATTTTGAATTCAAAGTCTGAGAGCAGTGGACGAGGGAAGTAAGGGTATTGTTCTCCTCCCTTGAGAATGATGCAGTGGAATTTGTCCATGGCGACGGCGACTGGCCAGTATGCTTCTTCCTTGCGGCCAGAGGCCAGGCGGTCGAGTTGATTGGTATCGAGCAAAGGTACCCATTTCGCCTGGCCGGGGGTGCGCCAGTGCAGACATACCAGTAATACGCCTTCTGAGTCGTAGATACAGGGGTCACCTCTATCGGACCAGAAAACCGATTGGAGTTCTGATTGCTCGGGTAAGGGGATGATGTCTTCGGATTGGCACACTTCGTCGCGCTTGACATTCTCGATTGTGTAGACGAGCTTTGCTGTGCCGTCGCCTCCGATAGGGCCGTTGCCGACTGTGAGCACGTAGTCGCGCCATGATGCGCATGCAACAGCTGGAGTGCTCTTTTGTCTGTATACCCTGAATGGCAGACCATACAGTGTGTAGACTCTGACGTATCCTTTCGAGGTTGTCACGACCACAAAACTGGTGCTCAAACTCAGAGACGTGACTTCTTCTCCAGCAGGCAACTGCGTTCGCCAGTCCGTTCTAGACGTCCATGTTTCGTGAGGGCGGAAGTAGATCAAACTGGGGTGTTGGTCCGAGGATGGGCATGAGAAAGCTGCACCATGCTCGCCGAGGCAAGCTTTATCGTAGAGGAAAGGATCCGTAAAGTGGAAGTCGCGGTGAGCAGCACGATCGTAGAACTCCACAGTCACTGTGTGGTGGGTATCCTGGTCGACTGTCCAGATGAAGCCGGTCAGGTTCAGGCACATGTAACGACGATTGCCTCTCCAAGGGGTACTACCCGGTTGGAAAGGATCGTGTAGACGTGGCTGCCACCTGGCACTGCCGTGTTGTTGGGGTCTCTTCGATGGTGGATATGCGATCTGTTGTCCGGGTCGCTTTCCGTTGCCATTGACTTCTTCGACATATCCTGCACCATCATCATCCACGATGAAGGGGTCTCCGTTCTCAGAGAGTCCGTCGTCACCCAAAATATCATCCAGCGAGTCAGGCGTTCCTGCTCTGCGCTGAGCACCAGGTCTGGCGCCTCCATTCACCAGAGTTCTCGAAGCGCCTTCGGGTGCAGACTCGTTCAGGAAAGGCGCAGGGACGAGAGTTGTCTGGAGCATACGTTCGTGCTCTTGCGGTATTATCCCAGCATGCATGTAAAGCTCTCCATCGTTGGTAGTGTATGATAGAAGGTTATCGGTAGGATGCCAAGCAAGAGCCAACACAGGTTCACGATCGCTGTCAAACTTGACCACGGGCTGCTGCGTTTTCGTGTTCCAGAGAGTGATGCTGAGATCCTCGCTAGCTGTAGCAAGAATCGCACCGTTCGGTGACCAAGATACAGCTGTGATGTCTCCTCTCGCGTCGGTCTTGAAAGCTCGTTGGTTTGACCAGTCGCTCCTTGAGACCACTTGTACTGATTTGGTGGGTGTAGGAGCGCAAAGTGCTCGCCCATCAGGATGCCAAATGACCTTTGAGCTGGCCTGTGAGTCGGTCTCCATGATCTTGATCAGCCCATCGAGTCGCTTGACGAGTTTCGGCTCTTCCGAGCTCAGCGAGTAGATATACACCATTCCATCGGAGCATGAAACAGCCAGAGTAGAGCCACTGTAGTCAAATGATACATGCTTGACCGGTCTGGATTGCTCCCTGAGATACATGACCCGTGCCATATCGTACGTGTTTACGATTTTCACAACCAGTTCACTGCCGCAGCAGTCAGCATCACACCACATATTCGGACAATTGAGGCAACCTACTCAGAGGCTACTGCAGCCCATAGTCCGTCCGGGGAGATGGAGATGTCTCTAATAGGCAGGGTGCTTCGAACCAGGACCTCTTCCAAGGAGTGAGTGGATAAGGAGTACTTGCACACACTGCCATCCTCTGAACCAGTCAAGAAGAAGTTGTTGGTCGCAGCTACTGCAGTGTGAGAATCTTGGACGACATCGATATTGACAGGCTCAGCATCAGATCCAGTAGTAAAGATGCGGATAACATTGTTCAAGCCGACTGTGATCAATTTGTTGCCGTTCGGTGTGTATGCCAGATAAGTAGGTCCAGGGGCATCTGGGGAAAGTTTAGTAAGAGAAACTGGATGGGTGAAGCATCAGAGGATCTTACGAGCTGGTCTAGCACGAGGTTTGGAAGCCATTCTGATGTATTGGAAAATGGCAGTGAACAGATGCTACCGTCACTCGAACCTCAAAGACGGACGCGACAGAAAGTGATCACGAAGACGCGACGCGAGGAGCCAATTTACCGATGTGCTAAAGAACGTTTGGAGCAGCGTCTGTCTATGCTCAAAGAGGACTTGTAGTGAAGCAACTTCCAGGGAGGGGTTGATGTCTAGATTGAGCAGTCTGACGCAGTCATCTTGTTTGTTGTCTGCACAGTATATCACCAGAGATCGAGTATCTGATCACGTCTTTGTGTGGTGCAGTTCACCATAAGCTGGTCGCAGAAGTCTTGCATTTAGCCATCTGGAACGTTCTCTATGCCATGCAAGACGCCGAGCTCCAAACCGCGGCAACGGCTTGCGCAAACATCGAAGCTCTGTTTATCATCAACCTTTCAACTCACTTCTTCGCATCTCGCAACCACATCCAACGCACCCAATCCTAAAAATCACATCTCAACACAACGCAACTATGAGCGAAGAGAACAAGACCACTTCCCAGGGCGGTGCCCCCATCCTTAACGACGCCGAGCACCAGCAAATCCACGGCAAGGGCAAGGCCAAAGCTGTCGAAGACATGGACATGGATGATGACAGCTCTTCTGAGGAGGAGGAACAGGTTCGTCGCATCCCTCAAAATTCTGCAAAGAACATACGCTGACTGTCCAATTCAGGCCGCTCCTGGTAAGGACTACCGTGAACAAACCCTCCCTACGCAGCCAGACTGACAGACAACAGAGGAACAGGAGGAGGGCGAAGAAGACAACATGGAAGAGATTGACGAGAGCAACATCCTCTCCGGTGGCAGACGCACTCGCGGCAAGACCATCGATTTCGCCAAGGCCGCCGAAGGTCTCGAAGATGATGAAGACGAGGACGAGGACGACGACTTCGAGGACCCCGAGGACATGCAGCAGTAGAGTTGTGTCACCAAACAACTCTGGCTGCCGCCATCAGCGCAGTGCGAAAAGTCCTCCATCTTACCTTTTCACAATCATCACTGCCACAGTAGGCATTGGGTATTGCACGGCTGTGCAAGGCGTCTCGGGCAGAAGGATGAATGCATGTTGTGCTTTTCAGCATTCAAAGGAGTCATGGCGCATGGGCTCAGGCATACCAGACCGTCATCGACAAGACGAACCTTTATGAGCAGTAATTCTTTTGAAGAAAACGAAGCGGACTGAATGTTCTCCAGTAACAATCCTCATCACACTGTTGTCAATGTTTCGATCGTCTACCTTGTTTGCGCACGCCGAGCTGATCGTTGAACAAAGAGAACACGAAGCGAGCTTCTTCGGCGCTCCTCAAGAGCACCAGCTCGTGCACCAATAACCTGTTCGTGTGTCGGTGTCTATCGTCTGAAGACATTCATTGGAGTTCGCCTAATTGATAGTTGACGGGAACGAAGCATATCTGCCTGAGATGTCTTCCGGTATCGGCGGATGCCGTGAGAGTGGTGACTTGCGAGTGGTGCGTTTCGTGCCGTCTCGACCATCCCATCCAGGGCTAAATCAGCCATACGTGCACCAGTGGGGACAGATCTGTGGGTTTCCGACTGCTCCCGTTGGCAGACGCTCTCTCCCTGAACTCACCGAAGTCTGTCCTTTCTCTACAAGGCTTCGAGGATTTGACACTGAGAAATTCAAGGTAATGTTATGAATCAAAAGGTCGCATGTCCCCAAACACTTCAATCCTCAAGCCGAACGAAACGCTTAGCAACCCCAGACGACCGGGCACAGTGTGGCAGCGACGGACGTGTCAATGAAGAGCGGCGATAAGACCATCTCTGACATGTTGCTGTGACTCTCACGAAACCTAACGTCCGGGACAGCCAATCACCTTCCGGCTATCCGGCTGGGGTACGCCCAACCATCCAATGAGACGGCTTGCTGACCCAGCCAACCGAGCTAACGCGATGGCAGGTTGCAGGGTCCGGGGAAATTCTTTGTCTCGCTCGCGGCACATTCGCAAGTGTTCATGTCTAGAAGCGCGGTATAGAAGAAATGAGAGCAGCAGGATGTGATGGTCATAGTCCTAACCGAGGACAGACATCCGAAGACATGTAGAGGACCTTGGTCTCGAGAGTTGTGCCTATCGTAGGGGGCTGATATCTTGTTGGGGGGGCTTCAAGCAGTGTGTACTCAGTCCAGAGAGCTTCACACTGATAGCTTTGTTGATGTGTGAGCGGCAAACTTGAGTTGATTGAACCCTCTGTGTCAGATGTACCAAAAGAGCACCGTCTTTGCCGTACAATCTATGGTACACACAATGGTTGCCTCCACGTAGAGCGGAAGCATTTATTGCCTTTGCTTCGCAGGCTGCGCTAGTTGAATCCCCACCTTCGGGGCCAATTTACAAAAGCGTGGCCGCTCCCTCACCCTCTTCGTCTCGTCTTCACCTCGCATACGCCTGAACTACGCTCTGCACGCAGACCATCAGAGCGCTCTCCAGTTAATTGCAGGTAAGCTTTCTCTCGGCTGCAGCGCACCTCAGAGGCGTGGAAACTTCCTTGCCCCTCATTCGCCAGAGCTCCTGGCCTTATCAACACCTGCACCGCTTTCTTTTGCCTCTCCCCGCAATACTCTTCTCCAGTTGGCATACTCCGTGCAGCGGAGCCGTGATTAGACGGACGATCACTTGTCTGCGCATCATCTGAAACATCGTTTTTTCCACCTTCTCGACCGAACACCAATCTCTCTTCCTCGCCACAATATCCTTCCCTTGCCTCAATAGCGAAGTCTTGACCATATCAATCGGAAAGCATTTGGCTGATTACAGATTCCCATAGACGAGTCCAACAAGACCCCTCTTCGCCACTAAGGTCCCCGCCTGCTTTATATACCCCTTAGGATCTATCGTACTCGGCTCCAGGCCGAAAGAATGGGTCGAGTGTCTTTCGAAGAACCATTTGAGAACACCATCATCGAGGAAGATGAACCTGTAAACATCTACCCGTATGAGAATACGCCACAGAACAAGTCATGGGCTGGTGCGCTCCCCGTGAAGCAGGGTCTCTACGACCCTGAGCTCGAGAAGGATGCTTGTGGTGTCGGCTTTGCTGCGTAAGTTGCGCCCTCATACCGGCAGTTCAAGTCCGATGTCTGACTCTCGAATAGCCACATCAAGGGTGTTGCCAGTCACAAGATTGTCAGCGATGCACGAAACCTTCTCTGCAACATGACACATCGTGGTGCCGTGGGTTCAGACGCGCGTGACGGTGATGGTGCAGGTGTCATGACATCGATCCCTCACAAATTCTTCGTCAAGGAGTTCGGAAAAGAGCAAGGATACACATTGCCCAAGCAAGGACAATACGCTGCTGGAAACGTCTTTTTCAAGCCCGATACTGAGGTCCTAAAAGAGACATTGAACACATTCGAGCAAGAGGCCGACGGCCTTGATCTGCGAGTTTTGGGATGGCGTGAGGTTCCTCGCGACTCTTCGTTGCTTGGTCCCGCAGCTGCCTCTAGAGAACCTATTATCCTCCAGCCCTTTATCGTCTTGAAGTCTGCATACGGTGATGCCAACGCACCCAAGGAGTCCTTCGAGTCTGAATTCGACGAGCCCTACTTCGAGCGCCAGCTGTACGTGCTGCGCAAGCGTGTTACTCACGTCATTGGCCTGCACAACTGGTTCTACCTCTGCTCTCTGAGCAACAAGAACATTGTCTACAAGGGTCAATTGTCTCCCGTCCAGGTCTACGAGTACTACTACGATCTGGCAAACGTCGACTACGAGGGTCACTTTGCCCTGGTCCACTCGCGTTTCTCCACAAACACATTCCCTTCTTGGGATAGAGCACAGCCTCTCAGATGGGCAGCTCACAACGGTGAGATCAACACTCTCCGTGGAAACAAGAACTGGATGCGCGCAAGAGAGGGTCTGATGAAGTCCGACTTGTTCGGCGATGAGCTTGAGATGCTTCTGCCTATCATCGAAGATGGTGGCTCTGACTCTGCTGCTTTCGATAACGTTCTTGAGCTTCTTACCATCAACGGTGTCTTGTCTCTTCCTGAGGCAGTTATGCTGATGGTCCCCGAGGCATGGCAGGGAAACCGCGCCATGGACCCCGCCAAGCAGGCCTTCTACGAGTGGGCAGCCTGTATGATGGAACCCTGGGACGGTCCCGCTCTCTTCACATTCGCCGACGGCAGATACTGTGGTGCCAACCTCGACAGAAATGGTCTCCGTCCCTGCAGATACTATGTGACCGATGATGACCGTATCGTCTGCGCTTCCGAAGTCGGTACCATTCCCATTGAGCCCGAAAAGGTCGTTCAAAAGGGTCGTCTCCAGCCTGGTAAGATGCTTCTGGTCGACACTGTCGCTGGTCGCATTGTCGATGATGCCGAGTTGAAGCAGACTGTTTCCAAGCGCAAGGACTTCCAGAGCTGGATCAGCAGCCAGCTTATCACCATGCCCGCTGTTCTCGACAAGCTTACCGAGAAGGGTGCTAGCCTCGGTTTCGAGCTGTCCGAGAGCAGAGTTCAGGAAGACCCCAGACTGAAGGCTTTCGGTTACTCTCTTGAGCAAGTCAGTCTGTTGCTCGGTCCTATGGCCGCTGACTCCAAGGAAGCCCTCGGATCCATGGGTAACGATGCTCCGTTGGCATGTCTTGCGCAACAGCCCCGTCTTCTTTACGAGTACTTCAGACAGCTGTTCGCTCAAGTCACTAACCCTCCCATTGACCCTATCAGAGAAGCAGTCGTCATGTCGCTCGAGGCCTACGTTGGTCCTCAGGGCAACTTGCTCGAGATGAGCCCCTCTCAGTGCCACCGCCTTCTTCTTCCCTCGCCTCTGCTCTCCATCGAGGAGTTCAACGCTCTGAGCCAGATCTCGCAGTTGCACCGTGAGTGGAACGTCCACACCGTCGACATCACTTTCCCCAAGTCGGAAGGCATTCAAGGCTACCTTGATGCTCTTGACCGCATCTGCGACCAGGCTGCTGAGGCTATCGAGAAGAACGACAGAATCATTGTTCTGTCCGACCGTGCCACCTCGGCTGATCGTGTGGCCGTCTCTGCCGTTCTTGCTACTGGTATGGTCCACCACCATCTTGTACGCAACAAGTGGCGTTCTCAGGTTGCTCTTGTCGTTGAGACTGCCGAGGCTCGTGAGGTTCACCACATGTGTGTCCTTGTTGGTTACGGTGCTGATGCCATCTGCCCTTACCTGGCAATCGAGTGTATCATGAAGATGGCCCGCGAGGGTCTGATCAGAAAGAAGCTCAGCCCTGAGCAGCTCATTGACAACTACAAGCACTCGTTGGACGGTGGTATTCTGAAGGTCATGTCCAAAATGGGCATCTCCACTATTCAGAGTTACAAGGGTGCTCAGATCTTCGAGGCTCTCGGTATCGATGACTCTGTCGTCGACCGCTGTTTCACTGGTACTGCCACCCGTATCAAGGGTATGACTTTCGAGCTCATTGCTCAGGACGCCTTCGCTCTGCACGAAAAGGGCTACCCCAGCCGCAACATTAAGGAGATTCCTGGTCTCGCTGAGACTGGTGAGTATCACTGGCGTGACGGTGGTGAGCCCCACGTCAACGACCCTACCTCCATCGCCAATATTCAGGATGCCGTCCGTACCAAGAACGACAAGTCTTACGAGGCATACTCCAGATCTGAATACGAGCAAATCAAGAACTGCACGCTTCGTGGTCTTCTTGACTTTGACTTCGAAGACCGTTCTCCCGTTCCCATCGACCAGGTCGAGCCTTGGACTGAGATTGTCCGTAGATTCGTTACCGGTGCAATGTCTTATGGATCCATTTCGATGGAGTCGCACTCTACCCTTGCTGTTGCCATGAACAGATTGGGCGGTAAATCGAACACCGGAGAAGGTGGTGAAGACCCAGAGCGTAGCTTGCGCATGGACAACGGTGACACTATGCGCTCTGCCATTAAGCAGATCGCCTCTGGTCGTTTCGGTGTTACCAGTGCCTACCTTGCTGATGCCGATGAGCTCCAGATCAAGATGGCCCAGGGTGCTAAGCCTGGTGAGGGTGGTGAGCTTCCCGGACACAAGGTCTCTGGACCCATTGCCCGCACTCGTCACTCCACTCCTGGTGTCGGTTTGATTTCTCCCCCTCCCCACCACGATATTTACTCTATCGAGGACTTGAAGCAGCTCATCTACGACCTGAAGTGCTCCAACCCACGCTCTCGTGTCTCCGTCAAGCTTGTCTCGGAGACTGGTGTCGGTATTGTCGCTTCTGGTGTCGCAAAGGCCAGAGCCGATCACATTTTGATCTCTGGCCACGATGGTGGTACTGGTGCCTCCAGATGGACCGGTATCAAGTACGCTGGTCTGCCCTGGGAGCTTGGTCTTGCCGAGACCCATCAGACTCTGGTCTTGAACGATCTGCGTGGCCGTGTCATTGTCCAGACTGATGGTCAGCTCCGCACTGGTCGCGATGTCGCCATTGCTTGTTTGTTGGGTGCTGAGGAGTGGGGTTTCGCCACTACTCCTCTCATTGCCATGGGTTGTATTATGATGAGGTAAGTCAAGATGATACCATCTTTCGTTTTTCGATATTATACTAACCTCTACTAAGAAAATGCCACTTGAACACCTGTCCTGTCGGTATCGCTACTCAGGACCCCGAGTTGAGAAGCAAGTTCAAGGGTACTCCCGAGCATGTCATCAACTTCTTCTACTACGTTGCTAACGAGCTTCGTGCCATCATGGCTAAGCTCGGTTTCCGCACCATCAACGAGATGGTCGGTCGCACTGAGGTTCTCCGTGTTCGTGACGACCTCCGCAACGGAAAGACCGAGAACATTGATCTTTCGCTCATCTTGACACCTGCACACACACTCCGTTCTGGTGTCGCCACCTACAACGTTCGCAAGCAGGACCACAAGCTTCACGTCCGTCTTGACAACAAGCTCATCTCTGAGTCTGAGCTGGCTCTCGAGAAGGGTCACCCTTGCCGCATTGAGTGCGATGTCGTCAACACTGACCGCGCTCTCGGTGCTACCCTCTCTTACCAAGTCAGCAAGCGCTATGGTGAGAAGGGTCTGCCTACCGACACCATCCACGCCAACATCCGTGGTTCGGCTGGTCAGTCCTTCGGTGCATTCCTTGCACCTGGTATCACTCTTGAGCTCGAGGGTGACTGCAACGACTACGTCGGTAAGGGTCTTTCCGGTGGTCGTCTGATCGTCTACCCGCCCAGAAACGCAGTCTTCAAGGCTGAGGAGAACGTCATCGTCGGTAACACTTGTCTCTACGGTGCTACCAGCGGTCAGTGCTTCTTCCGTGGTATGGGTGCTGAGCGTTTCGCTGTCAGAAACTCCGGTGCCACCGCTGTCGTTGAGGGTGTTGGTGACCACGGTTGTGAGTACATGACTGGTGGTCGTGTCCTCATTCTTGGACCCACTGGCAGAAACTTCGCTGCCGGTATGTCTGGCGGTATCGCCTATGTTCTTGACATGCAGCGTGACTTCGAGGGCAAGGTCAACCAGGAGATGGTTGAGCTTTCTCCTCTCGAGGACCCTGCTGAGATTGCCTTCGTCCGCGGTCTCATTGAGGACCACCACCACTACACTGGTTCCGAGCTTGCTGCCCGTGTCCTCCTCGACTTCTCGCGTGCTCTGCACCGCTTCGTCAAGGTTCTGCCCACTGACTACAAGCGCGTCATGGAGGAGGAGGCCAAGAAGGCTGCCGAGGCCAAGAGAGCCCAATACCCTCTCCCCATCATGCCCGGCAACGCTGTTCGCTCTCTTCACGAGGACTCCCGCGAAAAGCAGCATGTCGCTGAGGCTCACCAGAAGAAGAAGGATGATCTTCTCGACATCGAGGAGAGTGTCACAGACGGCAAGGCTGAGAAGAAGCGTTCTGCTCTTGTCCTTGACAAGACCAAGGGTTTCATGAAGTACCAGCGTCGCTCAGAGAAGTACCGCAGCGCCAAGACAAGAACTCGTGACTGGCAGGAGCTTTCTCAGCGTCTCAACGAGGACGAGCTCAAGTATCAGACTGCTCGTTGCATGGACTGTGGTGTTCCTTTCTGTCAGTCAGATTCTGGATGCCCCATCTCAAACATCATCCCCAAGTGGAACGAGTTGGTCTTCTCGAACCAGTGGAGAGACGCCCTGAACAGACTGCTGATGACCAACAACTTCCCCGAGTTCACCGGTCGTGTCTGCCCTGCTCCTTGTGAGGGTGCTTGCGTTCTGGGTATCAACGAGGACCCCGTCGGCATCAAGTCCATCGAGTGTGCCATCATTGACCGCGGTTTCGAGATGGGTTGGATGGTTCCTACCCCTCCTGAGGTCCGTAGCGGCAAGACTGTCGCCATCATTGGTTCCGGTCCTGCCGGTCTGGCAGCCGCTGACCAGCTCAACAAGGCTGGCCACAGTGTTACCGTTTACGAGAGAGCCGACCGTGTCGGCGGTCTGCTCATGTACGGTATCCCCAACATGAAGCTCGACAAGAACGTCGTTCAGCGTCGTGTTGACTTCATGGCTGCTGAGGGCATCAACTTCGTCACTGGTGTATCGGTTGGTGAAGGTGATGTGACGCTCGAGTCTCTCAGAGCTGAGTTCGACGCCGTCGTTCTCGCCACTGGTGCCACCGTCGCCAGAGATCTGCCTATCCCTGGCCGCAACCTGGACGGCATTCACTTCGCCATGCAGTTCTTGCATAAGAACACCAAGTCTCTTCTTGACTCTGGTCTTTCTGACGGCGAATACATCTCTGCCAAGGACAAGCACGTTGTTGTCATTGGTGGCGGTGATACTGGTAACGATTGTATCGGTACTTCCGTCCGTCACGGTGCCAAGTCCGTTGTCAACTTTGAGCTGCTTCCTCAGCCTCCTACCGAGCGTGCTCGTGACAACCCCTGGCCTCAGTGGCCTCGCATCTACCGTGTCGACTACGGTCACTCTGAGGTCAAGACCCACATGGGCAAGGACCCTCGTGAGTACTGCATCCTTTCTAAGGACTTTGTCGACGATGGCACTGGCAAGGTCAAGGGTATCAACACTGTCCGTGTCGAATGGACCAAGAGCGCTTCTGGCGGTTGGGACATGAAGCAGGTTGAGGGCAGCGAGGAGTTCTTCCCCGCTGACATTGTCATGCTCTCCATGGGTTTCCTGGGCCCCGAGGCTCGTGTCCTTGGCGATGAGATTGAGAAGGATGCTCGCAAGAACGTCAAGACTCCTCCTGGCAAGTACAACACCAATCTCCCCGGTGTCTTCGCCGCTGGTGACTGTCGCCGTGGTCAATCTCTGATCGTCTGGGGTATCAACGAGGGTCGTATGGCCGCTCGTGACGTCGACTCCTACCTCACCGGCATGGGCACTCAACTCCCCGTCACTGGTGGTATTGTCAAGCGTCCTCCTTACGAGATGCTTAACAAGACCAAGGGCGCCCCTCTCGAGCTCGTCGCTGCTGCTTCGTAAAGCGGTTACTAGAATCCTCGACTTTCACGGCCACGCATGCGCATACACGTTCGTTCATGTTACTTTTGAGAATATACCCATAGCGTCACAGAGTATAGAGACGCACTGCGCAGGAGAAACGTGTGTATGATAGAGGGAGGAGGTTGAAACGATCTAACGCTGGGATGGAACAAAAGGGATGCTTTGTTTTTTCTGATTTCGATGTTCGCAAGCGCTTTCGCTTTTTGTAGTTATTTTTTGCAGTTCTAAAATCAATGTTGTATTATGTTGCTTACGATCACTATTCTCTGCAATGTGTCCAGAGACGAGTGTAGTGTACAAGACGCATTTCACAGGTACTGACCTTCCACTTCAAGGTACTTTGGGTAGTGCCACAGCTCAGGAAGGGTCCATTAACGAGATTGGGGAGAAGCAAGGCGCATCTCAAGACCAACTGAGGATTGAAAATAGCAATGGGCGCGGCTGTAATTCGATGGGCGCATAACCTGAAGCAAGCTACTGTAAGCCGCGGCCTCAGCGCGATCATCGCGTCATCAACATGTTGGCAACAGCGATCGTGGGCTGGCCAGATTGTCTGCAGGACCACACGGCCTTTTAAATATATCAATGATGGACACAAAATCGAGCCAACAACTGAGAAGGGAGATGATAGCAGTGACTGTGGCAGACTTGATCGCAGCGACACCAATCGCATGCCCAACACGCGGCGCGTAAGGCGAAGCAAAATTGTTGTCTCCACAGCTCTTTCGCATGATGAAGATCAACGAGATGATCGCGAGCGTCAGCTCAACACCCTCGAACTTCTCCTGCGTGCTGACACCAGGAGTTCGTGCCAACTGACCTGCAGAGGTGCATTGAAAGGCACAAGTTAGACCATGTTGGCATGTGAGAGCCAGCCAGGTGCTTCCAATAAGCGTTTTTGTGGCTTATTGGTTGTTGGAATGTCTATTAGTGTTTATGCTTCGGGGCCTCCGCGTGCCTACGTGATGGGCTGCGTGTTTCAGGAAGTGACATTGGAACTCAATCCCATTACGAGTAAGTACATTATCTAAGTCATGCCTTCCCTAACTTTCTCGTCGACTTTGATCATTCGCTTCCCAGCGTCACCATCACCATTACCAACGGCATGATTGTGGGCGAGAAGGAGAAGAAGCTGTCGGGCTTCTTGCTCGCGCTTGTGCCCAGTTTCTTACACCGATATGTCGTCGATATACCTCACAGACCGACTCGTGTCTCTCCTACCGCATGGCTGGACGGCGCTCGCGGCTGGGCAGCCTTCTTCGTGTTTCTTCGACACTTCGAGTTTTGCTATCACAGAAAAGGATCCATCTCGTACGGCACGGTTAAGGACCCGAATCACCCCAATGAGAACCGACATCTGCTGCAACTACCAGTGCTACGGCTCTTATACAGCGGAGAAGCCATGGTCGCCATCTTCTTTGTCATCTCTGGCTACGCCTTGTCGCTCAAGTCTTTGAAACTGATCAGAAAGAATTCCTATGAACAGCTCATGCGCACCCTTGCCTCTTCCATATTAAGACGTCCACTACGACTATATCTCCCTTGCATTGTCTCAACTCTCATCGTCTTCTTCGCCCTCCGTATTGGCATATACGACGGCCCCAATTCCATCGCTGGACCAGAGGATGTCTTCAGGTCGATCTTCCTAGGATGGGCTCACGACCCGCAACCACAGATACTGCCGACCTTTGGCGAACAAGCAAGAGACTGGATACATGAGACGATCAATCTGTTCGATATGTTCACGCACAAGCATTGGCCTGAGACCCGCTACGACGTTCATGCGTGGTCCATTCTACAAGAGTTCAAATGCTCGATGGTTCTATTCCTGACCATTGCCGGCTTGGCTCTCGTCCGCACTAGAGTGAGGATGATTCTTTTCGCCCTTTTCGCCGCGTTTGCTTTCCAAGCAGATACCTGGGAGCTGAGTGCTTTCTGGAGCGGCGCCTTGATCGCAGAAGCCAACCTCATCCACCAGGAGAAGAAGGACAATCGTGTCAGCGTTGACCCCTTCACTGAGGAAGATTCGCGCAGCCAGTTGTCTGTCTGGCTCACCTACTGTGGTTTCGCTCTAAGTCTTTTCCTGCTCTCATACCCATTCCAAGAAGCAGAGTTTGCGCCCGGCTACTCCACTCTTTCGAAACTCGTTCCATCAGGCTTGCGAGCCGATGAAGGCTATCGTTTCTGGCACTGTCTTGGCGCAATGACTATGATCTATGTCACTAGTCTTGACAGTCGACTTCAGTACCTTTTCAATAACTCGTTGAGCCGCTACCTAGGAAACATCTCCTTCGCCTTGTATCTCGTCCACGGCTTTACATTGAAGACCATTGGCTATGTCTCTGTATACGGATTCTGGCAGATCACTGGCAAGGACACGCTCTTCCAATACGAATCGGGATTCGTTCTAGGAGGCTTGATCGTGATCCCCGTGACCATCTGGCTCGCCGACCTGTTCTGGAGGTTCGTCGACATTCCCATTGTGAGGTTCACGAGATGGTTCGAGCATGCACTTCTCCCAGGTGCGGAGGAGAGCACTGGTGACGGCTTGTTGATCGAGAAGTCGCCTAGAGAGCACCAGCCATGATTTCTTCATTCTTACTTTAAATGCTTTACCTTTGGAGAGGATAGATTTAGCGCGTGGAATTGGCTCACTCCTGCATGAGTTAGATGGGAACTGTCAGGACGACATTGCACGAACTTGGATACAGCAGACCAACTTTGTATATATAATTCACTCCACAATACTATCTCTTATTGAGAGTGTCCCGTTCATTGCACAGGACAAATTGCAATATTGGCTTAGGGATGGGTTTGGTCATTTGAAGCCTTCCAGCCATCGTGGTTTGATCAGGTATCATTGCCATACTCTGGTGAGATAACTGATATCTATGCCTCCCATCTAGGACGACGACGACGACGACGACAAAGTCTGATCAAAAGCCTTTGCATCAGCAGTGGGGTCACCAGTCTCATCATCAGTCGGCACCTCCTGATCCGCAAACGCCAAAAACACGGCTTCCCAATGATCTTCAAACTGCACCACAAAGCTGCCATCACTGAACACATCATCTGTGAAGTCTCCCGTATTGCCTTGATTCATGTGGATATCATGGATACCGCTTTCGCCATTCGAGTCATTGTAAGCTTGGCCCCAGAGATAAACTTTTGCTTTTTGATTGATTGCGGTGTTGAGGATAGTGGAGAGGGTAGACTCGATAGTGTCGTTGCCTGTAGCTGGGAGAATTGTACCAGCACTCAAGTCGAGAAGCGCAGGGGAAGTACGCAGGAAATCCAGGGCCAAAGGGGATGGTTGTCCATTCGATGGCGTCAAGATCTTTTGACCCAGAGGTAGAGACTCCAGTTGTTGGGTGATTGGATGGACAAAAGCATTGTTGGTCCAGTAGACCAGACGAGAGTCTTGGGAGGTTGACTTTACGTTGATGTCGGCTTCCGGGCTGTTGGTGCCGTCTGTGAGTTTCAGGGTGATGTGAGGGGATTTGGGGTCTTGTTGGGGGGTTTGGGCGACGAAGGAGACGGGGTTAGCGACCCAGATGCTGTAGTTTTTGAGCGAGTGGGTGCTATTGTTTCCGCTGTCGTTGCTGTTGCCAGAGCGGCGTTCGCTGTCGCGAGACTTGTGGTCTCTGTGGCCGCCGTGGTGGTGTCCGTGGTGAGGCATCTTTTGGTGTCTGAAACTGTGAAGAGAGGTATGGCTCACAACTTGTCACTATAGTGGAAAGGGAAAGAGACATGTATCATGGGAGTTGCTGTCTTATACAGCCGGCTACGAAGCAATCACTTCCACCTACGTCGTTACGCACGCAGCTCACAGTCCTTGCAGGTTTACATGAGGGGTTGACGCGTAGTCGAAATGCGCAGCAGACAGAGATAAGACGCCATAGACTTGATCTGGTCAGAACACGCGCTGGAGCTATTGGCTATCGAAAGTTGCGTCATGCTAGCCTCCCTGCAGGGAGAGTTTGTCGCAAACTCGCAGTCGTGGTTCAAGGGTTGCTGCAGGCAGCGAATGCCGAGCCGCTTCCAAGGTCGATCCCCCTTCAGCCCGTTGCTTGTTTCAATGCTTGGTTTTGAGCATTGAAGTTTGAGTCTCTAGCTCACGCCTTTGCCCTTGGTCTTTCCTCTGCGTTCGTAGACTGCGGTCAAAGCATTGTGATCAAGGGTGATGTGATTGCCAAAAGTGTATGATTGAGTCTATGAACAGCGGTATACAACAAAAGTTCCCCAGGACGCCTTGCAAAAAATGCCATTGCAAGAAAGAAAGCGTTGACCAACTGTCAACCAACAGAAACGCGCCAAAATCGTTCATAACATCATGTGGGTATCTACCATTCCGGATCCTCAGAGACAGCTTGACATCCAGTGCCTCCAATGTAGTCTCGTGCTTCTGTATCATCGTTGACAACCTTGGGATGTCTATCGCCCTTTGCTTTGGCACGATCCCACTCGAGCACACCTGTGGGGTCTATAATGGCCAAAACTCTTCGCTCGCTCAACAGTCGTGTGATGTTTTCGTGGATCAGTCGTCGCGCAATAAAGTTCAGAGAGAAGACCTCGCGGAAGG
This sequence comes from Aureobasidium namibiae CBS 147.97, assembly GCF_000721765.1. Taxonomy (NCBI): domain Eukaryota; kingdom Fungi; phylum Ascomycota; class Dothideomycetes; order Dothideales; family Saccotheciaceae; genus Aureobasidium; species Aureobasidium namibiae. The sequence continues at coordinate 1,026,878 of NW_013581207.1, forward strand.
AGAAGACGATAGCGCAAGCATCAGCATGGCTTCCAGATCCAGGGTCAGATGGGTCGGGATTACCAAGCTCGTAGGCTAGAGCTCTTGTCAAGCGTTCGGCACCGGGGAAGCGTACAGCACCTCTTAGCTTGAAGATTACGACTTTGCGGCCGCAGTTGTGGTTGTGTAGACCGTGCTTTTCGTCATCGCTAGCGACTAGGGTGGATACAGTTGTTTGAACAGTCGATCTCGCGACATGGCTGACGTCCATCATATGCAGACCCATGTCACGCGAAAGTTGTTCACACATAGCCACGCCGCGCACGCTGTTGCCTCGTTCGTCGATCTTGGGAGAGAAGGTAGCAAGGCCGACTTGACCAGGGAGACTGCCCATGATAGCCCCAGCGACACCACTCTTTGCTGGAAAGCCGACGTTGGAGACCCAATCACCAGCTGCGTCGTACATGCCGCAGGTAGTCATGACAGACAAGACCTGACGAACACTTGTGTGTGGGATGATTTGTTCTCCTGTGACCGGGTGGACGCCACCATTGGAGAGCACGGCAGACATCATGGCCAGGTCCTTGACGTTGACGTTGATGGCACATTGCCGAATGTAACCTTTGACTGCCTCTCTTGGGTCGCAAGTGATGATGCCAGTAGCCTTGAGCATGTATCCAATAGCCATGTTACGGTCGGCATCTTTCAGCTCGGCCTTGTAGACCTCCTCGTCGACATGCAACTCTCGTCCAGCCAGCTTAGAGAGCACCTTCAGAATGCGATCGGTTCGTTCTTGGAGGTTTGCGGTGGGCGAGACGACAAGTGAGTGAGCGGTGATGGCACCAGCGTTGATCATAGGATTCATAGGTCGGTTGGTGCTGCGCTCGAGGGACAGTTGGTTGAATCTATCGCCAGAAGGCTCAACTCCAATCTTCTTCAGTACTTGTTCGAGACCAGCATCCTCGATGGCGATGGCGTAGACGAAGGACTTGGAGATGGACTGGATGGAGAACTCGATGTTGTCGTCGCCTGCAGAGTAGAAGTTGCCGTCGACCATAGCCAGAGCGACAGCCATTTTGGACGTGTCTGCTTTGGCTAGGGTCTCGATGTAGTCGGCGGCGGCCCCTCCCTCGTTTGGTCGTGCCTTCTCAAGGACATGGGCGAGGTAATCTGGGATAGGTGACTTCATGTTGGCGGCGAGAGGCAAGGAGTGACTGGAGGATGTGCAAAGTTGAACAATCGAAGCTTACGAGGCTGGTTGCCTCTGGTGCAAAGTCGTCGACTCATCGCATTCTGCCTTGCATCGGAGTTGTTTTGTCCCCATTTACGTACCATTTTTGCTTGCCAAGCACCGTCAAATCTCAAAAAACTTCAACGGCGTGACGTAATACCCTCGGGATTTGCGCATGTGACACACGTGGTCGGAGCGCAGTACGAGAACTTTGTGAGGATCTTATCAGATGATTCGGTCTTGCTACCGACTGCCATCCGAAAGATTATGTTCAGCAAAAGTTGTTGTCATTGTGAGGATGAACGCAATCAACAGCGAGTAAATAAATATGTGGCATCCGTAGCGGTCGTTTCCGCCGAGTTCCACCATCGACTAACCCTCGTAAAATCGCCGATATCGCCACCTCTCGTTTACATCCCTGTTTTCTAGATGAGGGAGCTTCTACTTGTCAGCACTCAGGCAGGCTACAGCACCACCAGTGAACATCTCTCGAGCATCCCTACAAACATCCTTCCGACAGTCGAAACACCTGTTCCCAAACTGACGGGAAGACCTCTCCCCACCATCTATATGCTCCTTGACCATGTCTGCAAGCGCTTCGATGAACAAGGGACTGTCGTTCAAGCTCTCAGCTCTCTTGATGGTTTCCTCATGTCCTGACTCACCGATCAGTTCCTCGTCGAGTTCGTAAAGCGTTTCGATATGATCAGATGTAAAAGCAATGGGAACCAGAAGTAAGTGTGTCTCTCTCTTCTCGATGAATTTTTCTACGACTTCGCTGGTCTGCGGACCTAACCAGGGCTGAGGTCCTACTTTCGATTGCCAGCACAAGCGGTATCGGTTGGAAAAGCAGAGATGCTGCATCACTGCATACACTGTGGCAGAAACCTCTGACGAATACGCATCGCCTATCCGAAGTGGTCTTGTCAGCTTTCATCGCGCCGAAGATTCTTATCACGACACACCTTGGTTCACCGCACGCATGGGCTGACTGTGTGCCGAGAAGATGATTGTAACATCCTTCCTCTTCTCGGTGGGATACGTTGCAAGACCGGCTTTGATATTGCGCGCAACAGCTTTCACAAACTTCGGATGAGCAGGCCAACGATCGATAATACTCCAATCGATGCGAGATCCAGGGCTCTCGAACTTTTCTCGACATCTGAACAATTCATTGATTGAACTACCAGTCGTTCCACATGAGTATTGCGGATACTGTGAGAAAGCAATCACTCTACCCCGTTTGCCAAATCCATCTTCGAGGAGCTTGAAGTACACGTCTTCGGTCAAAGGATGAGCATACCGAAATGCAACATATGGCAGATGCGGTGCTGAAGAAGGCGACGTATTGTCCAGAATTCTGCAAGTCTCTCGTGCTTGCAACTCAGACCATCTGCGTATAGGAGAACCACCACCGATCTCTGCATATTGCTTCCGGATCTTCGATGTTCTGAGTCTGGTGATGATATCCGCAAATATCTTTTGAAACCGTCCGAAGGGAATGATGTCTCCGTCTGACTATTGTTGATTGTCAGGATTAGAACGTAAGTCATGTCAGGATAGTTCGTGCAAGGACGACCTTACAAAGAGGCTATGCAAAAAGTCTCGAACTTCTCCCTGATGACCAGGGCCGCCCATGTTCATGAAGACTACAGCGGTCGGCCCATCTCTTCCAAATTCAGTATCTGTCTTTGTGCTGGACTGTCGCTGTAGCTGCTGAAGACGACTGATCCGAGCTCTCCACGGTATGGCATTTAGCCCTCGGACTAGACTTGTAGCCATACTGGTATCAATTGCGAACAGCTAGTGGCACATGGCTTGAACGTCAAAACGAAGCAGGCCAACCTCTACACCGCCAAGCATCAAATTGAACAGCGTGTTCACGCTTGACATCGAAAAACATGTGTCCGAGAATCCTACGGCCGCTAGTAGATCTTGTGTATTCACCGATCCATCGATTCGGGATTGATGTTGAGAAGTCGTTTCGGGTTGACGAGCAAAAGGTAAAATTACAAAACGTACAGCAGCAGGGATTCCCACGTGGTCACCCACCGTAGTACTAATCTGCCGTTCAACTGCTTATGTATGGCAGAGCGGACGGGATGCCCAGTTTTCAGCTGACTGTGGCCGTACGTGAAGTTGTAGCGGATTTTGACGTATAATAATTTTGCCTATCTCTCCACTCTATCCCATCCTTCCAGTTTTCGCATGTTCTGAGGAGTGTAATGCTCGTTGATGAGCCTGAACTCGTTCTCAGCAAACACGCCCGAGATCCCTATACGGCGGGCCCAGCGGTCAGGGTAGATGGACAGGCATTGAACGGCAGTCTGCCAGGTGCCTCTGATATCTTGGTATAGCCACAGCGAGTAAGAGCATCCGCTCGACAGATACTTGTTTCAGCTTGGGCTTCAAGCCAGATTCGGTTGTCGCTGATATATTTGGTGCACTCGATATCTCAATGTGACTGGCGATAGCATAACGTGCGCTTCTTGTTCTTGTTCTGATCATATTACAGAAATTGAGGTCTACATCACAGACCGGCATACAGAAAAGTGAAGGCGAAAGAAGACGGAGATAACGGAGGCTCAGCCGAGTTTGGGAACGTGACCCCGGATTGATGACGCTGGAAGCTTCGGCCGGCTGTGCACTCGTCGCCGCTTTCCTTTCTTTGCTATCAATTACCTGAGCATCTCTTTGACCCACTTCAAACTATCTTTTTCAGCCAGCGCCTTATCACACACAGCGATGGCATCCACCACAAAGTATCAGGCAGCGCCGACGCGCGACTCATTCGAGGAGCAGAGCTACAGCCAGCCACCACCATCTTACCAGGCAGAAGCCTCTGGCGTCCTTGGAGTTCCTAGAGACGAAGACGACAATGTCCCAGATGACTTTAAGGTATGTTGTATTGCAACACAGAGCACAGGGACAATCTCACTGAGGTACCACAGTTCGGTGGCTCTGTCGCCGAAGCGACTCTCGACATCCGCATGCAATTCGTCCGCAAGGTCTACTCGATCCTGACCGTCCAGCTTCTCGCGACCGCCGCTCTCTCGTCCGTCTCATTCTTCAGCCCCGGATACAAGGCATGGATCCAGACCAACCAGTGGATGATGTGGGTCTCGCTCTTCGGTGCCATTGGCTTCATGCTCTTGACCTTCTGGAAGCGCAAGTCGTACCCTACCAATCTTCTGTTCCTTGCTGGATTCACCGCCATGGAAGCATACTCGATCAGTGTCGTCACATCCTTCTTCGAAAGCAAGATTGTGCTTGAAGCACTCATCTTCACTCTTGGTATCTTTGTCGCACTCACCCTCTTCGCCTGCCAGACCAAGTACGACTTCACTAGCTGGATCCCCTACCTTGGCGGAGCTCTATGGGTTGTGATCATCTTTGGATTCATGGCAGCCTTCTTCCCTCACACCAGCACGATCGAGTTGGGATACGGCATTGTCTGTGCCCTCATCTTCAGTGGCTACATCTTGGTGGACACGCAGCTGATCATGAAGCATTACCATGTCGAGGAGGAAATTGCTGCTTCCATCTCACTCTACCTTGATATTATCAACCTGTTCCTGGCTATTCTCAGGATCCTGAACAGCCAGCAGAACAACTAGAGTGGAGCTGTGAAGGCTGTCGAGAGTGTACAAGGTGGTATTGGATGATGAAGGCGGAGTTTCGGAAAGTGGGGTTCAGCAGGTTTTGGATGGGAAAGGTTCTTCTTAGTTTTGCGATTACACCGAACAAAGACAGGTTTCATGTTGAATTATTTCCGACGTTGTTGGATGGACGTGGTTGTCGCCAACTCGGACCATGTGGACCATAGCAGAAAGTGTGTCAGGTCTGGTCCCCTCCACCGCACTCGGCCGGGAGCCAATCAGACGGGCAGTCAGTCGAGTCGGTGGAGATGGTAAGCTCTGGCGGCAGGGTTAAAGGGGGTCGCCAAGGGTCTGGGGTTGGCGGCGTTGCAATCGACTTTTTGATCGTTTCAACCGCTGCACTTTTGATACGCGTGTCTTCAGCCATTCACTGCCACGCGCATTGGATCTTTGCATCTGCGAGACGGAGCTGCTTCTTGTCCGGCTCCATCGCCAGCTTCGGCTTCCCACGACATTGGACCGCGTTGCAACTTGCGTTTTTGTCTTTGTGCTTAGACGCCCACTGCTCCGACTTTACCTCCGTGCTAGACCGTTGAAAGACAACTGGCCGAACTCTGGCTCCGGACGCTGCAAAACTCGCTCCTCACTCTCGCTCACACCCGTCAATGCTGCTTGTCTGATCTGCTGCATACCACTGTCCATTCTCGCCAATGGCTTCGGTCGCTTCCCGTCCCGCTACGGCCGATGCCCAATCGCTCCCGCAACATCTCAACATGCCTACTTGCAACCCCAGATCCCAGCTCAAGAAGCGATCAAAGAGGAAGCACGATAGTCTATCGAGCTCGCTGTGCGCTACCCTCGTTGAGCACCAACTAGGTACATCTCCACCGACCATTGAAGCTCCGGAACGACAAGAGCAATGCTGACCTATCCCAGGCCTGTCGATCAACGTGCTCATGCTCCTCGTTTTGACGCACGTCTGCTTCCCTAGCCTCCGATCCTCGACCATCCAATACTTTACCCTCTCATACTACGATGCCGAAACCCGTCTTTACAACCCTGGATGGCAGGACCTGAAGTTTGTCTCGCTCTGCATCATCGTCTTCACCGCTCTTCGCGCGGCAGCTATGGACTACGCCCTTGTCCCAATGGCCAGAAAATGTGGTATCTACAAGAAGAAGGCCACCATTCGCTTCGCCGAGCAGGCATGGCTAGTGCTGTACTACGCTACATTCTGGTTCCTTGGATGTGTGCGTATCACCACAATCCTCAGAGTCTATGTGTTGCGATAACTAACACACCAAGCAGTATCTCGTATATGAATCCCCATACTCCAACAACCTGCCCGCAATGTGGTCAGCTTTCCCGACACGCTCCATGACTGGCCTCTTCAAACTCTACTATCTGGCTCAATTCGGCTTCTGGTTGCAGCAAATTTTGGTCATCAACATTGAAGAGCGCAGAAAGGATCATTGGCAAATGTTCACCCACCACATCATTACCTGCTTGCTCCTGATTGGCAGCTACGGCTACTACCAGACCAAGGTCGGCAATGTCATTTTGTGTCTCATGGATGTTGTCGATTTGGTGTTCCCTGTAAGTTTTGCGTGCACGAAATTCTTTACGCTAGATGCTGACTGTGACTGTGCAGATCGCGAAACTGCTCAAGTACATGGGCATGCAAACCGCTTGCGACATTGCATTCGGCGTCTTTATGCTTTCGTGGTTTGTCGCCAGACACGTCTTCTATCTCGCCGTCTGCTGGTCCATTTACGCCGATGTCCCCGTCGAAATGCCCTACGGATGCTACAATGCCGAGACTGGCGTCAAAACTTCTGAAGATGGCGGTAACGAGGTCCTCTCGAATGTGCTGCACGCCTACACCAGCGGCAACGCCGACGTATGCTTCAACGAGAAGATCCACTACGGCTTCCTTGGCCTGCTACTCGCTCTCCAAGTCATTACGATCATCTGGTTCGGCATGATCTGCCGCGTCGCATACCGCGTGGTTCTGGGCAAGGGAGCCGACGACACCCGCTCAGACGACGAAGAAGAAGAGGAAGAGGAGGGAGATATCGTGGACACCGTGAGAGATTTCCCTGAAAAGGAGCCAGAGCTGCGATTGGCACCGCAAGAGGAAGAGGTGGGCGTTGAGAGCCTACGGTTCACACGCCGACCCAGCCCGGCGGCCAAGCGGACTTCTGAGAAGCCTCGCGCGAGTGGCATCAGCATACCCGGCAACCACAAGGATCTTTTGGGTCGCATCGGATGCGATAAGCCAGCAGGCGGGTCTTGAGAGCTTTCCTTGCTTGGTCATGTTCCTGGTTTTTTTTTTCTCCATGTTCGGCTTGTTTTGTTCTTTTGGAGTTTCTTCAATCATGGTTTGTGTGTTTTCTGTTCCCCCTTTCTCTCAAGGCCTCTCGGGACGGCTCATGACGTACGGATGCAATCATGGTACATCTCTTAGACAGTCAAAACATCTTATAGAAGTGCGGTGGACTCTTCTTAACGAAAAGTAGAAGAAAACAATAAGTTTTTTACGAAAGAATGAAAAAAGAAAGACTTATTCTAAGTATATCTGACCTTTTTGAGTCACGGTTTGCTTCAAGTAGAGCTGTGTACTAAGCACCCACATGGTCTCACTTTGCACCAAAGAAGACGATTTTGCAGTTGCAAGACATTGCGTGTATCAAGCGTGTGAAGAAGACTTTGATTGTATAGCTTTCTAATCGAAACCGCCATCCGCCGGAAATGGAAAACACAAGCAAGCAAGAAGGAAATTCAGTTGCGAACGTTATCAAAGCAATTCGTCGAATGTGTATCAGTTCGCCATGCTGTTCGTTTCATGTCGTTAAAGGGGGGCCGTAGTATCTGCTGCTGGAGAAGCCGCCATGCCATTGCGTTTTGGATCAGAATAAAGGCAAGCAAAAAGAAACAAGAGCAAGAAGGAAAGGAGGAGGCAAGGAAAAAGCAAGAGATGCCTCCAGCAAAAGTCGTCCGAGCCCAAAGCAGAAGCAGACTCAGATAGTAAGCCTGTGCTCATCGGTATCTGCCCGATCGCTTCGAGTCGTAGATGACCTCGCGTTCGTAGATACGCTCATCGTATTTGGAACGAGGTTTTGCAGGTGGTGAGCGAGGCTTGGGAGGTGGGAGTCGTTCAAGTTGTTCGCGTTCCCATTCGATCTCTCTGATGCGATCGCGACGTTCGCGACGAATGTCTTCGGAGAGCTCGACGAGCTGAAGCACGTTTTCCTAAATTGCAAATGTTAGCTTCTTGTCTTGTTTGTGGGTGGTTGAGACGACCAAGGCAGACGTACATATTTCAGGTATTCCATGACGTAGAAAAAATGCTCAGAGTCCTCGTACTGATAACCCATCTCCTCGATGGCTTCTTTGATGACCAGGTCTTTGGTGACTTCGGTCCACATGTCTTTGGTCACCTTACGCTTCTCCTCTTTGCGTTCAGGTGCAGGGCCGCCGGGACCAAAGTCGGTGACAAACTCTTCGTCGGCAGTGTAGAACTTGCTTCGTCGGGATCCGTTGTATTGCTGCCAGGTGATGTCTTGTCGACCGCCTCCCAGACCATCCATCTGCACTCTTCTGGTACCGGGAGGAACGTCGACTAGACCCCAATCTCGGGTTGCACCGTTGTGCGCTTCGCCCATATAGCCACGCTCGAGTGCTTTACGGTTGTAGTACTCGGCTTCAGCAGCAATCTCATCATCGTAGCGACGTTGAGGTGCAGAGACTGAGCGAGAGCGGGTAAGCTCAACATTGCGCTCCATCTCAGGCTCACGCGCACGTGCTGTACGAGACACATCGCGCTCGAAGGTGATGTTCTCCTCGTAACCTCCATTGCGAGTGTTGCGTCTGCGAATCTCAATCTCAAGACTCTCATCTCTGGGTGCAGGAGGGGGGCTTGGAGGTGCTGGGGGAGGACTGGGCACCGCTTCAGGTGAGCGAACACGCTCAATGCCATGATCGATATGTCTGTGATGCGTAATGATTTCCTGAATGATAGGCGGGCGGACAATAGGCTCTGGCGGTGGTGGCATGGGCTCTGGGGACGGCTCTCTGACTGGTTCGGGGCTGGGTTCGCGAGGAACAGATCTCTCTCGTCTTCTTATGATGATCTCTTCCCTTTCATCTCTGAGGGGAGGAGGAGAGTGATGTTCGTGCTCGCGGCGACGGATGATGATTTCCTCGCGGTCGTCTCTAGGAGGTGGTGGAGGGGAAGGCTCGCGACGTCTGAACAGCCATTCTTCCTTTTCGCGAGCGACCGGACCTGGGCTGCGTCTACGATAAGGTGGGAGACTATGCTCGCGCTCGCGTATACTGATCTCTTCTCTTTCCATACCGCGCACACTCCGGGCTGGAGGAGAGCGTGTCTCCTCATGGCGGAAGACGAACTCCTCTTCAGCGACTTCTGATCTCGCGGTTTCGGAACGAGGAGGTCGGCGATCTCCAGCGCCCCTACGAAAGACTATGTCGGGAGGGGGGCCTCGAGGCGGCTCTGGGTCTCTCTCTCGCTCTTGTTCCCTTCTACGAATCAAGATGTCCGTCTCTTCAACTTCTCCACGATCTCTTGGTCTAGGACGCGACTGGTCACGATCACCATGTCTAATGATGATCTCTTCGCGCTCGACGTCCCTCGGATCTCTCGGAGGCGGTGGTCGTCGCTCTCGAAGTGGAGGCTCATTCCTGCGCTCTCTAATAACAAGTCCATCCCTCTCAACTCTTTCTGGAGGACCTCCTCTGCGCGACATGGTGTCTGGATCTCTGCGGGAAACATAGTCGGCATAGTCGTCGGACTCGCGGTTCTTAACCACGAGTGGGCCAGCATTCGTTCGTCCATAGTCATCGTGTAGAAAGTCTGGAAGTTTTGCGCCGCGGGGGCCTCGGCGGTCGCTCACGACGGATTCCGGACGGTCAGCATAGCGGGTTCGGTTGATGTCGACTTCGATGTCCTCATAGTTGCGCGCAGGTCGAGGTCTTGCGTAGGGATCGCGCTCACGTTCGTTGTAGACATCAGCAGGAGGATAACGCCGAGACATGACGGGGTGCTGGCTCGTCGCCGGGACGTTTTGAAACGGTCAGAAAGTGAAGCTGAACCGACGAGTCAAGCCCAACGTGGGGAAATGTCAGAAACCCACAAGCAACGCGAGGGCAAGAGCGATGCACAAGCAGACACTCCGAGAAGGAGAAGCAGAGTCGTCACACGAGAACTGCCAGCTCGGTGAGCGGGAGACAAACGACCAGATCCTGGAACAGTGGAACTGGAGAGGCTGGTGGGTGGTGGGGGCCATTCGTTTGTGGCTGCAGGTTGGTGCCCAAGCGTCTGCACACTTGACGTATTGCTGTAGACCTTGATTTTGGCAGAGAGCATGCGTGCTGGGGCTCACAGTCACTCGACTGAGATTTCCAGTGACAGCGCATGGAATCTTATGCATCTTGATAGCTACATGTCGAACTTCCCTCTAAGAGTAAACAGACAGATGCTTGTTAGTCTCATTAAGCATTCTTCCACTCGAGCAGTATCCTGCTCTTCTGTGGTCTTGTCACAATCTATCTCAGCTCTAAGCTGAGCATTCTACGCTGGACAGAAAGTGTTCTCGTACCGATACAAGGTGGAATGGCTTTCTGTCAAACCAAGGCTTGTTTCTTGGTTGAAGGGTCGAGCCTTCCCGAACAGATGTGGGGCTATCCCGCAACCTTCTTGTTTCAGCACAGGTCATCTCTAACGTTGACAACAGACGACATCGAAACACCTCACACTCTTATATGGTATTCTAATCCACCGTTTACAAAGGTTCGTATCATCTCTCTGCCCGACAGATATCAAACCTGGTGGAACGCTCAACGACAAGCTCCAAGCCAGATCGTCCTGCAACCCTTGTGACTGCCTAGTGGCATGTGATTCAGGGTCATCTACTGCCCCGGATATCTGGACTATCTATCAATCACCAACACAGTGTTTTTGGCATTGGCAACGCACCTTTTCCTGGAACCAGTCAAATCCTCACGGAATATGGACTGCTCATGAACCATAATCCTGTATCGGTCCAACTCCCGCATGCCAGTACACACTCCACGGTCCGATACCACGATTGAGCCAGCGTCATGGACACAAGACGTCCCATCAAGGACACCGCCGAGCCAAAGGTGCTCTCAGTGGCCTTCAACAACGACTGTACCAGATTCGCCTGCGGGTTGGACGATGGCTTGAGGGGTGCGTTTTCAGATGTGACCCCAGCCATCAGGTAATAGCTGACCATACGTTCTAGTATTTCGTGCCAAGGACTGTATAAGAACCATCAAAGAAGGTATGTCACGGTGTTTGTGATCAAACCTCAGGTCTCTAACCACTACTAGCACCTCGTCCTGGACACGGTCTCGCTATCGTAGAAGCTTTGGATGATAGATACGCAGTCTTGGTGGGTGGCGGAAGGTTGCCGAACTCATCGCCTAATAAGGTATATCACCAAATCACGTCAGATACATGAACCATACTGATCTTGTCAAGCTTGAATTCTGGGACCTCGTCGAGAAGAAGAAATCAAAGGAGCTCAACTTTGGCGAACCGATCATCGCCGTCCGAGTCACCACCAAATACTGCATTGTCGTCCTGATGGATCGCAGTATATCTCTGGAGTACAGTAAAGATCCAGAGACCGGTGCAATCACTCTAAGCACAGTGAAAGCATTGTACCGGACCGCGAAAAACCCGTACGGTCTCTGCTGTATCAGGGGCGACTCATTAGCGCTACCTGGAGAGACTCCTGGACAAGTACAAGTTTTGACACTATCTTCGAAGGACAAGAAGGTTTTCAAAGCTCACGAGCAATCTTTGAGACAGATGGCTATGAGCAGAGACGGCAACATCGTTGCCACTGCTAGTGAACAAGGCACCATCATCCGTGTCTTCAGCACCACCGATCCAACAAAATCCACCGAGTTGCGACGAGGCCTAGAGTCTGCGTCAATATGGGGCCTGGCCTTCTCTCCCTCGGCATATTTTATCGCCTCTACGTCCGAAAAAGGCACATTGCATATCTGGAACCTCCGTGCTCCAAGAGCATCAGGAGAACGTTCACGACAACCGCCCGAACAGCGAAAACGCAACTCTCTCAGCCGCGTTAACCACGATTACGACACGATATCTCACACATCTGGATCTTCGTCACCACTTCCAGGCGCTGTGGCTACAGCAGCAGGGGGCTACATGTTACCACCACCAGATCTCCGTCACGCACCACCCGCCACTGCACCTTCACTGACATCAATCTTCAGCGGTATGGCCAAGGGCACCAGATCATCCACGTCTATCGAATTCACCATTGGCTCAGATCCGCCAAACTGGCAAGGTCAGCCGCGGTACACCAATACAACACTTCCCAACGGACAAACTGCCAAGCTCAAGGTGGACAATGTGGCTGTGCCTGGTAGGCCAGATGGTAAACCGCCGAAAGGAGTGATTGCCTGGGACCCGGAAGGAGGAGATAGAAGGCTGTGGATTGTGGAGGGTGGAGCAGATGCTAGATGGGAGGTGTTTGAGCTTGCGGATGATTTGAACACAGGCGGTGTCAGGGTTGCGAATACGGGGTTCAGAAACTATCTGACCAGGCAGTTTCCTGAGAGGAGTTGAGGAGAACCGCGAGCTGTGTAGTCGTTTGGTCAGGTTAGACCAATTCTTTTCAGATACAAAAACTCTTCATTATGGCCAGATGACTTTGCACAATTTGTGGTTGGATATCGGTTATTGTAATCCTTTTCGATGAAACACAGCCATCTCTATACACCACATCTCTACACACCAGCATCTCTCGTAGGCCGAGGACTGTTCTGCGCACTATTGGCACCTCTGCCACCTTTCATCAAGCTCGCAAAGTAAGCTTCCAGGTTCTCTGTCGGCAGATCCTTGGCCACATCTTGCGTTGCACTATTCGACGACGCGGGAGCCGGTGATTGGGGACTAAATGGCGTTGTAGTACCACCTGGTGTCGGTGACGCAGCGGGTTTGTTGCGTTCCTGTTTCATCTTATATCAGTAAACGTGTTTTCGGGAAAGCGGTAAAAGGGAAGATTAGATACCTTTAGACGTCTCAGCACTTCATCCGCATCGTATTGGATTCCTCCCATGTTGAATTGAACGGGGCCCACATGCTCAGCCATTGCTCTAGCACCTGAGTCATCGGCGGATGAGTGGGATGGTGTGCTGGGTGCATTGGCCACACGACGGGCTTCACGAGCTTTCTTCGCTGCTTCGTCTTCAGCGCGATAGCGATCTAGACTTTCTGCTTGAGCGGCCAAAAAGGTTTGATCGGGTGTACATTCCACTTCCAACTTTGGCTGTGAAGGAGCAGGTGGATGTGGGTTTTGTATCTGTTGTTCGTAGAGGGAAATCGTAGTGTCTTGATCCGAAGGAGGCGAGGGTTCTGCTCCCCCTAAGGTTTGGGCGTCGGGCGTGGAAGGTAGAGTTGGAGAAGGAGGTGATGAGGGTAAATCTTGGATTTCGACGCCCCAGGCTCGACTGATGCCTTCGACGTCGAAGCCTTCGCGCAAGACGCGGATCTTGCCCCAGCTGTCCCAGCCTGGCGGTACGAGAACTCTGTCGCGGTCGACGACGTTGTGTTTTGGTGGGCCGTCTGGTGAGGTGTTGACGTCTAAAGCGTGGTGGACGAGTGGTTGTAGTGAGCCTGGCTGAGCGGGCATGGTGTAGACGAGGCCAGCACCGTGTTTGAGCAGGACTGTCCGTAGGAATTGGAGGATGTAGTCGAAGTGTGCTTCACGGTAGCCGCGCTCTTTCTCGAGAGATTCAATGTGCTGAGCATTCTGACAGACGACTAGGAGGGGAAGGCCTAGCGGATCATCGTGCTCGCCGGGACCCAGAGGGAGAGGAGTGTGGTTGTCGGTCATACTTGTAGCAGTATCGCGATGACGGCGTTGTTGAGAGGCAGCCATGTTCTCTTGCAGAGCGACTTGGGCAGGTTCATCGAGCGAGGAAGTTACGAGGTTGAGTAGACGGACCCATTGGCGTAGAGTGTGGATAAAGTGCCATGGTTTGGCCCAATCGAGAAGGATGACAGCGGCAGTATTGGGAATGGCTTGAGGAGTAAGGAGACGGGCGAGCAGAGGGGCATACTGCTTGTCGGGAGTGCTCAGGGTGTATAGCGACAAGCGAGCAACCATGTCGTCGTGGTCTGTGTCGAGGAGGTTGTGGTAGGTATATCCCAGTCCGAAGCGTGTAGCGAGAGGAGGGGCAGCATTCTTGTGGTCGGGTTTCCTTGGGCGAGTCGTCTTCTGTTGCTGCTGTTGGGCCAGAGAGTCGACAAAGTCGCGCTGCGAGTCGATGGAGCCGCCCAGGACGATCAACTTCTTGTCGGGCAGCCTCTTGCCGCTGGCCACCTTGTCCAGCAGGGTGGACCACATGTCCTGCTCGCTGCTCCCCGGCCGTGACTTTGACTGAGAGCGCGCCATGGGGGTGGTTGCTTGCGACAAAAGTGTAATGTTCGAGAGAGTGTTTACAGCAGCTCCAAGGCGGTCAGGGTCAAGGCCAGGGTCACTCTCAAGCTTTGGTCAAACGCCTTTCACATGCCATCAAGGTCTGGCAACTTTTGTAGCCCGCAGCGTCATCATCAACTTTTTCCCCTTCGCGTCCTTCCACCGCATACCGCCATGAACCAGATCAAACAGGTCCAGCGCCTCAACGAGCGCGAACTCGAAAAAGTCGTTCCCTCCAACGCCTCCTGGCACACCGACTACCGCGACACGGCCTACATCTACGTCGGCGGCCTCAACCTCGACCTGTCCGAAGGAGACATCATCACAATCTTCTCCCAATATGGCGAGCCCGTCTGGATCCGCCTCATGCGCGACAAGGAGACCGGAAAGAGCAAAGGCTTCTGCTGGCTAAAGTACGAGGACCAGCGGAGTTGCGATCTCGCCGTCGACAACCTCGGCGGCGCAACCGTCATGGGAAAGATGCTTGCTGTCGACCACACAAGATACAAGAAGCGAGACGACGAGGATGAAGATGAAGGATACGTTGGTCAGGACAAGCAAATCGCCGGTGCACATGCTGAAGAGTCGGAAGCTGAAGAGGAGGCCAGACCTCTGATCAAGGAAGAGCTCGAACTGGCAAAACTCATGCGCGACATGGAAGACGACGATCCCATGAAAGCATACATGATTGAGCAAAAGAAGGAAGAAGTCGAAAAGGCATTGGCAAAATCATCATCCTCATCCACGAAACACGACGACTCGCGTCGCGAAAAGCGACACCACCGCTCAAGACGCGACCACGATGAAGATAGACACAGAAGACGCAGAAGAGACTCGTCACGCGATCGTACAGACGACAGACGCGATCGCCATCGTTCTCATAGAGACGACCGTTCGGAGTCACCCAGGAGGGACAGGCATCGCTCTACTAGAGATTACCACGACTCTCCTCCCAGACGCGAAAAAGAAAGCAGACGGAGGGATTACTCGAGGTCACCAACTCCTCCAATCAAAGAACGCGACTACAAGCGTAGAGAACGCAGGCGTTCATCTACTCCTCCACCCCGCCGAAACGATTCACGAAGCATATCCCCTAGACCTAGACGCTAGTAGAATGAGCTATATGTACATACCCAAAGTCATCTTGTTCAACTTCTGTCTAGGCAAAGCATTGTGTGCGACGTAGTGTATAGTTTTCAGATTGTGAACAGCATGGAGAGTCCGGCCAGGAGGCGGCATACCCTGACTGGACAGGTTGAACCGTACCGATAAAGCTCGAACGTCACTCACATTCGGAGCACTGCTACGCGACTGTACAAGTTTCAGCGATTGGAACACTCATCAAGAATTGAAGTTCTAAGAAGTCGTTGAGGATAAAATTTTGTACAGTATTCCAAGGAGGGCATATACAAGATATCTGATAGAGAGTGACGAAAACATTAACGCTACTTTACAAAACACAAAAGGCCATAAAAGTCATCTCAGCTCCAAACTTCGTCTACTTGGGCTGGCAAGCAGCAGCAGCATCAGTAGCGTTGGACGAAATGTACGACCACTCGATGGTGTACTGGTCAGAGCCACGGTACTGGCCAAAGTTGGTAGCGTACTTGGAAGGCCAGCTGTGGTCGTAAAGAGCACAGTACTGGCCAACAGCCTCACCGTTCTTCAACAGCATGTAAGTGTTGTAGTACTGGCAGGTCTTGATGGCAGCACCGTTTGAAGGGGGGTGAGCACGAGCGTAGTCGGCTTGGGCAGTGCAAGCAGCGGCACACTTGGAGATGTCGAAAGGTCCCTTCTGGAAGATACGGACGCCAAGGTAGGTGTCCTTGCCGTTGCAATCGAAGGGTGCGTTGATAGCGGCGTTACCGAGGTAGATGGGGTCGGTGTAGCCGGGAGGGGTGACGATCTTGTTCGAGGTGTAGCCGTTCGAGCCAGCAATCACGACGTGGAAGTCCTTGCGGTATTGACCAAAGTTTTTGGCGTTGGATGTGGACACGGGACCTCCCCAGAATACACACTTTTGGAGGATTAGCATCGTTCTAGTAAGAGGTAAATGTCACAAAAACTTGCCTTGATGTTTGTGGTTGAGGGAGGGTTTGCGCAGGAAGCATCATTAGGGTTGAGGGTAGGGTCACGCTCAAAGTAGATGTTGAAGGCAGCACATCCCTCAATGGCATCGCACTTGGAAGCACAGGTCTGGGTCGAGTACTCGTTAAGCAGAGTGTAGCCCATGTAGCCATAGGCCGATGAGCTGGCGTTCAAGTTGGTGAAGCTGTTGTAGTATCCCTCGGGAGTCGAGGCAGAGTTGGCAGCAGTTGCGAAGTCGCCGTAGGCAAGGAACGCCTCGGGAGTATCAGGGCTGACGGTTGGGCCAGCACCGAGAGGCTGAGGCTTGCAAGTGACAGCAGCTGCGCGGACCTTGAGGCCAGAAGTGGCATCGGTGTCGACACCAGAGGCCTTGACCTCAGCAGCAACAGAGGTGGCAGCAGCAGAGGGCTCGTATGCAACAGTGCTGGCCTTAGCAGCAACGTCGACAACAGGGATGGTAACAGTAGGAATAGGAGCCAGAGCATCAACGGCGGCCCAGTCGATCTCCTGGGGGAGAGGGTTGGCTACAGCCAGAGCTGCAAAGGCAGCGGCAACGGTGAAGGAACGCATTTTGTCTTGTGTCTTGAGAGACGGAAGTAGATGAAGTAGATGGTAGTAAAGAAGCAGATGCTTTTGGTAAGATGGTCTTCCAACTTACCGGATCATGGGCATATATATATATACTTGAACTTGGAGAGTGTCCACACTCTAGTCGCACTATGACACTCTACCCTGCAAACGAGCATCACCGCGTCTCTTTTGGCAATACTCAAGCCGTCCAAGATCCTGAACAGAACTCAAACGAGTCCAGGCCAAGGCAGGATCGCGAGTAAGTCTGCCCTCGAGTGCTTGCCGAGAATAGCAGGCGGGTGCTGATGTCAAGCCAAATACAGAAAGTGGAGTCCATCTTGACACGAAGGAGCAGAGCAATTGTGGTATAGAGAGCACGGAACCTCGCGAAGAGCATCAGATCAGGGAAGGATGTTGCGACTCTGCAGGGTGCTATTACGGTGGCTGACTCTAATTCAAGCCCAGAGGTCGTGGAAGTGTGCCGTTTCGAGGGGCCCTTTGCTTGGCAGGATGGCCAAACTGAACTTAGTTCTCATGACGGGGCTTCTGTGGTTTGGTACGCCTGTCTGGTTAGTGCAGAGGAGGCAAGTTTTCCCCTTGGTCGTGCCGTGCGGTTCCTGCTTGCGTGAGCGGGTGATCTTCCGGGAAAGCAATAGAGAGAACTCTGGAGATTCTTTCAGTCACACTTCATCTCGCTTCGCGACTTCGATTGATGAAGGAGTCAGTGCCTTGTCGAGAATCAGGCAATGCGAAGAGGAGTCTTTGATGACGGTCAGTCCCACTCGCGATCTGACTTTATTGTCCCCGCGCTCCTTCAGAGAATCGCGCGCGCGAGGCCGTTTCCTAGATGGTCGTTTCGAGATCGACATGATGCTAAGTTTGGGGAGTGGGTACCGCGCGTGGAGAATGTCTTAACCATCATCAGGATATGCCAAGGCTTGATCTCGTCGAGAACAGTTGATCATTGCCTGCTGGGTACCAGTTGTCGCAACGCACAGAGTCAAGTCAGACTCATGAAGCTCTAGAGGGAGGTTTGCCATTCGATACTCCAAATAGAAGGTGGTTCTTCTTCTGCAAAGCCTTGAGCGGCCAGATGACTTCGAGCGATTGCCAAAGTATAACATGTCAAACGTTGCATAAGATGAACGTAAGTTCGGGTAGCAACTTTCTACATATAATTACTTTTGTAGCCTCGTGTCATGATCGCGTTCCTTCCTATCATGCAGCAATGATAAGTTGCAGCAGCTAGCTATGCCATTATGACTGCGCCGTGCTTGTGTGCGGGTCTAAAGGATTCGCCCCAGGCGCAAAACCACGACCCATCTTTCGAACCCTTGAATGGCGTTGTGCCCCGTGTCATTGTGGGCTGAAGAGAGACACTGTTCCACTGTGAAGATGTCTCGGGCACAACCACAGAAACTCAACGATTGTCGCAAGGCGAGACTGCAACTGTCTCGGAATCCGGAAGACCTTCACACTGGAACTGCGCGAGTCAAGCTTCCAGGGCATATCCATCAGACTTCTGGAGTGGCTATGTCAGCCGACGGCCCGTCTTGTGTGCTGTCAAGCTCGGATTTTGCTTTGCGACTACACGCGCCATGGATATTCTCCCGCGGCGGCCCTGAAAGCTCGTGTATGTGAAGCATTTGCCTCTGCATGCTGAGCCCCCAATCGCTGCTATTTTCGCTGAACAAGGTGCTAATAGTGTCATGCAAGTCGATCCTTAGTGTATGGCTTTCTTTTGCGATCAGGATGTCATTGGTGCATCCACTCTTTGTCCACGAAGCCATGTGGTCATCGAGCGGATACTTTTCGAATAATGCAAAGCATTAAATTCTCCGACGTGAAGATAGACCAAACTCCATTCTTTCTAAAGGGTCACATTCATCGATATCAACCTGATCCAGTGTAAGCTTTGTCAATTTGACCGCAATAAGGTTGTGCAATACCTTGGGCGGAGACTGCATCTGATAGAGGCGCTTCGAGCAGCCTGTCTATCTCTGGACTTGGGCGCGCAGAAGGATCTAACATACGAGGAAGGCGATCATTTAACACGAACATGCTTACCCATCTGAATGGCCGAGAATAGTACCAACACTGCTCCGCAGATTCAAAGTCAAGCATCATGATCACCGCTGATGATCATTGTTCTCCGTTGATCTACAGAGTGTCGTGCAGATTTGCGGATAGAGGCCGATCATTCTGCGCACGGCACGAGGTGTCTAAGTGATATCCTTCGAGAGTTCTCGGCAAATTCCTCGGTCACGGCCTCGCCGATAGGAAAAATCGATACCTCTATCAGATTGGGTTCACATCTATTGAACATTCTCGTCTTCCAGTCTAGCTGCCGCAGGACCGGACCAATGCTACAACCAACCAGAGATCATATAAATGCTCACATGACACCGCAAGGTTCACGAGGGCGGACAGAAAGTATAGGTTATGTTTGTTGTGCAGAAAGGAGGGCATGGCAATCTCTCGGCGGTGCCTTACCAACTACAGCAAGGTGGCACAACGCCCTCCTTATGTGGCATCCGATTCTTGCCGACTGCTCTTCGCAGATCAAGTCCTGCCACATGGTGCGGCATATGGAAAACTATCAATAAACAGATCAGCAGGGGCAAGAGTTCACATGGTGCATGCCATGATATCAAACAAACGATTCGCATGCGGGCAGTATGAATACTGTATTCATTAGTGATGGATTAATCTGTCCAAACTTTTTCTTCAATAAGCGGATGCATTATCTTTTCCAGAGCACCTTCGCTCATGCCAACTCATGTGTGGCCCCACATCGTCATACTCATATCCTCGTGAGGTAAAAGTGAAGGCCATCACATGTTGGCCTTCTTGGGGAGTCATGCCAGACTCTGCTCGACCTTCTCCATGCAGTCGAAGAACTCGTTCCAGTGGTACATGATAACAATGGCACCACACTCCTCGGTCAGCATCTTGGCCATTCTGTCGATTTCCTCCTTGTCGTCGTAAGCACCAACGTAGCCGATCAGAGGGATCTTCGCGTTCTTGGCAGCGGTAGCTCCTGACTTGCTGTCCTCGATGGCTACACACTGGCTGGGCTCGACACCAATCTCCTTGCATGCGTGGAGGTAAATGGCAGGGTCCGGCTTCGATGTTGGCTTTTCGAGGGAGGTGGCAGCACTGTAGACGTGCTCTGCGGGGAAGAACTTGTCCTGGCCGACCTTGCGGATGGAAGCCTGGACTCTTGAGAGGGCGGATGATGATACAACAGCAAGACCGTACTTCTTGCTCTTGTATAGCTTCTCGAGGACTTCGGTAGCACCGGCGCAGGGCTCGGCCTTCTTCTCCAGTGTCTCGACAACCTTGCCGAGCTCGCGGTCAACGTATGCGTTGAACTCGTCCTCTGGGATCTCGAAGCCGTATTTTTTCTGCAGAGAGACCATCATACCTCTGAAGTTTTGGCCGACAAACTCCTTGAGGAGCTGAGGGCCAGTGTAGCGAGCCGACTTTCCATGCTTTTCCAGAATCTCGTTGGCAAGTTCAGCACAAGCCTCGAACGCAAGGTGCTCACTCAGAACGAGGGTGTTGTCGCAGTCGAACAGAATCTCCTTGATCTTTTGTTCCAGTGTTAGCCATCGAAGCCAAGAGATGATGCTGATCCACAGGATGAGGTAGCCTATGAGCTGCTCGAAGCTGAAGAGCTGTTCGAAGATGAAACGTACCGGTGCCATTGCTGATGAGCTTGAAGTGGATGTTGAGAAGAAATAGGGTATAAGTCGGTGACTGGAGCGGATTATATATACACGGAGCGAAGGAAAGAAGGTCACGAAGCGATGCGCTGTGCAATTAACAACACAGCAGCGTCTTGTTGATTCGAGTTGCACATCCCCTCATCGGAATTGATCGACGTCATGTTCCCCTCCAACCAACCGGCACGTCCGGGCTTTGACCAACTCTGCTGCATACCGCTCCCGCGAGCTTGAAGCTTCTCACCGGAAAAACAACATCTTGCTCACTCAAAAGCAAGCTCCTTGCCGGTCATGCTCAGAGGCTTGCAGCAAGGTGACAGAACGCAGCTGAAGCGCTGCCGGGTTGACACAAGACTGCTGCTGTGTCTCCATGCGACAACTGCCCGCAAGCTTGAGCGGGGCAAGCATCGCTTCAATCTATCGGCTAATGTAGAGATCGAGCCTGCCACTCGCACACGGTCCTTCAGGGAAGCAAGGCATATTCCTGAATGATTTGACCTGCGGTTACCGAACAGTCTCACGACCAGCGTTACATTGAGCTCCTTGAATCTGGAACCTTGAATCACATTTACAACTTGTGCTATAGCAAAACCATAAACTCTCGGTGCCATCTGTCCCACGGAACATTCCAACTGAGTTGTGACACCACATGCACCGAGGAGAATACAAGTCACTTGGTGAAGGAAAGCGTGGCTTAGTTGCACAAACACAGCAGATACTCACAATGGGTTCGAGAAGAGATCACCAGTGTACGGACGTAGAGACACCTACAGGCGTACTTACAAAGAGCTTTTCCTTGTTCTAACATTCGCTTTGTAACGCCGTCTTCGTCATGTTCCCGGCGCTTGTCCGACACTTGTACATCCCGCTAACATTCTACTCATTTCATACATATGATTCTACCGACCCAGACTTAGGTGCTGGAGACACAAAGGTATATACGTCTTTATGTGATGATTGCTTCCTCCGGTCAGCTATTGAACGGTAGGGTATCTTTGCGGATTGGTAATGTCGTTCGTCGAGAGCTAGCTCCGAACAACTTGGACATTACCTTTCCATCTGTTGCTTAGACCTCAATTGATCGGCCAGTATTCATGGAATTTGATTTGATTTGATTTGATTTTCTTAAGCTATTTACCCCGCAAGGAGTATTCATGGAAAAGGAAAGCAGATGGTAGGTATCGGAAAAATCCTGGCCAGGGTGGCCAAGCTGACTACAAATCTCTAGCTTCGAAATTCTTCTTGTGTTTCAAGTCACACAGACAGTGGTCTTCACATCGAGCCTCAACATTGACTGCTCTCCAGGAGGGTGATTCAAATGATTGGTCAGGCTCGACGAGAGCTTACGACGAGCCATACCCTAAGGGCAATCACGAGTCTTCTCGTCCGAACTCTCTAGATCGCAAGGCAGCAGCTCTCTTGGCTTTTGGCATGAACGCGTATGTAGTGGCGAAGACATCGGCAAAGGAGACTCACAGCACCAAAAGCCGAAGTTGTTGTTGGAAGCAGTCGAGGTTGAAGTGGCAGGCCATGACGATGCAAGAGTTCGGGCCGAAGACGGCAAAAGGTTGTTGCTATGGTTTCTAAAAACAGCACGGCCCCAAACGTATCGTACGGAGCGTATTGCGCATTTGCAGGGCGGCGCATTACCTTGATAAACAAAAGAGTTCATATCGATTGGCGAATCGCATGGCGCAGCAAAGTGGAAGCCACGCAAGAGAGAGACATCTCGACCAGGAGTCGAGTCCAGCGCCAGAGTGTATCCGATGTTACCGCAAAGGAGGATTGCTTAGTGAGGCTGTGGTAAGAAGGACGCGTTTCAGGGTTGGTGCATGTTCGGGGTGCAAGGAAGAGGGGAGGGGATGACTTCAGCTGCATCTGCTTGCTGTAGCAACGGGCCTTGATCTAGTGCCGCTTTCGCCAATCTCTTTTTCAAAACCTAGAATACATCCTATAAGTCTTTTGTTTGACCTACGCTTTGTCTACGATATTGCGATTCTGTCAGGTGTTTTGGGAGTATCGCAGTCGCAAAAGCGCGAACGCCTCGAGTAAACAAACTCCACGTCAGCCACGAACCAATCGATTCTCGGACTTCTGACAGACAGCTGCTTGAAGCGCTTCTGAAACCAGCACAAACAGCAAGAGAAAGGGAGAAGCAAGTGTTTGCGCATATCGATTCAAGCCGCGCATACGGGATATTGCAGAGAGTGTCGCAGACATGTCGTACAACCGTCTTGGCCGTAAGTGCAACAACACCCAGCACCCAGAGTGGACGAGTGGACAGGAGTGAAAGAGCATGGAGAGAGCGAGAGTTGGGGAGGGTCGAGGTCGGGATGTGGCAGCATTCCTCAGACGCTCCATGTGGACGCTCCGTGTCGAGCACGCGTTCCAGACATTAAGAGCGAGTTTCGCTGACCGGGGCATCTTGTCGCAGCATACGGCCGCCATTCCCCTGACGAAGACGAAGCATACGGCGCCCAGTCGCAAAACCCATTTATGGATCCTCGCGCCGGCAGATCACCGTCCCCAGGGCATCCCTTAGAGTCGTACGCTCTGCACGACAACCCCTACACTCACGACGAACCTCTACACATGCCCATGGGTCCGGGTCCTCGGCCAGGCGCTTCGCCCATGCCTGGAACCCCCTCAGACAGACTCCATCCCCAGCCTACAGTAAGCTCACCTAGACAATCTCGGTGGGCGCCTTGCTGACCACGCACCACAGTTCTCGGTAGAGCACGTTCCCGGTTACGGTCACAACGATAGCTACGACTCGCAGCATCATTATCCTCCTGGCGATTACGCCCTGAACCCCGAAGACCACCACGATGCATACCACAATGAGCCCTACCAACCTGCTCTGACTCCTAACGAGGAGCTGTACGGTCCTCCATCTGGCGAACAACATCCCCACTACTGGCAAGACGAGGTCGACACACGCCCTATTCTGCAACAGGATTCTGCCTACGGGCCTGATCCGCATCAGATGCCCACTCCTGTCATGGAAGAGCAAATGGAATTGAACGCAGAGCAACCGCAATCTGGAGGTGGTATCCGCAGATGGAAGACAGTCAAAGAAGTCCAGCTCTTCAACGGAAACCTAGTGCTCGACTGCCCTATACCTCCGAGACTCCTGAACCAGATTCAGCACGCTCAACCTCCGGAGCGTGACGAGTTCACACACATGCGCTACTCGGCTGCCACCTGCGATCCTTCCGAGTTCTACTCGGAGCGCTTCACTCTGCGCCAGAAGCTCTTTGCTAAACCAAGACATACCGAACTGTTCATCGTCATTACCATGTACAACGAAGAGGATGAGCTCTTTGCCCGCACTATGATCGGTGTCATCAAGAACATCGAATACATGAACTCGCGAAACAGCAGCAAGACTTGGGGAAAGGAGGCTTGGAAGAAGATCGTTGTTTGTGTTGTCAGCGATGGCCGTGCAAAGATCAACCCTCGTACCAGAGCCGTTCTCGCTGGTCTGGGTGTCTACCAAGATGGAATCGCCAAACAGCAGGTCAACGGCAAGGATGTCACTGCCCACATCTACGAATACACTACCCAGATGACACTCGAGCTCAAGAAGGGTGTAGTTTCCGTTAAGAAGGGAAACACACCTGTTCAGATGCTGTTCTGTCTCAAGGAAAAGAACCAGAAGAAGATCAACTCGCATAGATGGTTCTTCCAGGCTTTTGGAGAGGTTCTTGACCCAAACATCTGTGTCCTGATCGATGCCGGTACAAAGCCAGGCAAGGACTCTATCTACAAGCTCTGGAAGGCCTTCGATCTCGAGCCCATGTGCGCCGGTGCTTGTGGTGAGATCAAGGCCATGCTGGACCATGGTAAAACTCTCATCAATCCTCTGGTCGCTGCGCAGAACTTCGAGTACAAGATGAGCAACATTCTTGACAAGCCTCTAGAATCCGCCTTTGGTTTCATTAGTGTCCTTCCCGGTGCGTTCTCTGCTTATCGCTTCATGGCTCTTCAAAACGACAAGACTGGTCAAGGCCCGCTCGAGAAGTACTTCGCTGGTGAGAAGATGCATGGTGCCAATGCCGGTATTTTCACTGCCAACATGTACCTTGCTGAAGATCGTATTCTCTGTTTCGAACTGGTGTCAAAACGCAACTGCTCTTGGATTCTACAATACGTCAAGTCGGCTACTGGCGAGACTGATGTTCCTACCGAGATGGCTGATTTCATTTTGCAAAGAAGACGTTGGTTGAACGGCAGTTTCTTCGCTGCAGTCTACGCTCTTGCCCATTTCCATCAAATCTTCCGCAGTAATCACTCCGTTGGTCGCAACTTCATGTTTATGGTCGAGTTCTTCTACCAGGGTGTCAGCATGCTCTTCGCTTGGTTTGCTATCGTAAGTCTCTTGACGTGCCTGAATTCTGAAGTTGGTTTGCTAACACATCGCTTGGTAGGGCAACTTCTTCCTCGTCTTCCGCATTCTCACAGGTTCACTCTCCGATTCAAGTCTCAACTTTCCACCTGGAAAAGTGTTAGGCGTACTGTTCGAATGGATCTATCTTGCTGTCTTAATTACTTGTTTCGTCCTCGCGCTCGGAAACCGGCCGCAAGGTTCGAACAAATTTTATATGACGCAGGTTTACTTCTGGGCTATTCTCATGGCGTAAGTCCTCAATACTTCTTTGAGATGACTCAACTAAGATTTGCTCTAGATATCTCATGTTCGCAACCGTCTTCATCACAGTCAAGTCCGTGCAGGCACAGCTCAAAGAACACGATCACTTCACGTTTAGCATGCTCTTTACCAACTCGCTGTTCTTGACGCTCATCGTGTCAATGGCCAGTACATACGTCCTGTACTTTGTCGCCTCCTTCATGTTTCTGGATCCTTGGCACATGTTCACATCCTTCTTCCAGTACCTTCTCCTCACGCCGACTTACATCAATATTCTCAACGTCTACGCTTTCTGCAACACTCACGACATCACCTGGGGTACCAAAGGAGACGATAAGCCGGAAAAATTGCCTTCCGCCGTTACCAAGCCAGGTGGTAAGGTCGACGTTACTATTCCGAGCGACGACCATGATCTCAACAGTCAGTACGAAGAGGAACTCCGTGTGTTCTCGACGAAATGGGCCCCTCCTGTCAAGACCCCTTCCGCATCCGAGAAGCATGAGGATTATTACAAGGGATTCAGAAGTGCTGTTGTTTTGGCCTGGATGTTCTGCAACCTTGCACTCGCAGCAGTCGTTCTCAACACAGGAGGACTTGATCGTGTGTCTGTCGGCGTTCAAGATGACAATCAGCGCAGTACCATCTACATGAGTGTCGTACTCTGGAGTGTTGCAGTTCTTAGTGGCTTCAGGTTCATTGGAGCTTGTTGGTTCTTGGTTGTTAGACTGATCAGGGGTGTTTAGATGTCATGCTGTTCATGACTTGTCTCACGGAATAATGACTTGGGATTGATAACATGGTTATGATGATGTACTGTAGCGAGGCGTTCCATTATGTTCTTGATATTTACTTCTTGCTCTCTCCTATTTCCGTGTTTATCTTCGCTGTTTGCTACAATGTTGATCGTCCTCCGTGTAAGAGATAGCTGATGAACTGCAAATGTATAGTCATCAAGCTATCCTCATCAATACTGATAACGATGTGTGCTCGTCAGGACCGTCAGTGAAGAGCATTGCACATTCGGGCTCACACGGTGACAAAGAAAGTATATGATAGAACAAGCTGGCGATGGACGATGATATTGCTCGGTTGTTTTTGTATACTGCTAGCACTTGTTTGCCTCCACACAGCAAGCAAGATCAAGCAAGAGCTTTCTTCGCATGGATCAGGAACGAGAACAATTCTTGAGCCAACTTTTCCTATTCCAACTCTGTGGTCACTCCTGTCCGTGTACTCTATTCTGCATTGACTGGCCGGCACGCGAGAGAAGAAGGCGCCAATTTGATCTTTCCGTTTCCGTCTTCTAACTCCACCACACCAGCGCCTTCTTCATCTGACCGCAAGTTCTATTCACTGTTTGGCATCGCCGTCTCTCACAATAACAGTGAAGAAGCGCGTTGCGAAATTCTCCATCTCTTGTCGATACTTAAGCCCTCTGCCCTTCCACTTCAACCCTTCCTTTTTCCTTCCACTCAACCGTACTTCGACCTTTCGACGTGCACTCCTTCCCTTGGACTCAAGTCTTCTTCTTTAACAACACTCACCACCCATCTTTCATCATCATGTCTGATTGGGACAACACTGCTGGTAAGTATCCACAAGGCGTGCGCATGTTGCAGTGCGCCTTCACCCGGTCAACCCTCTTGGTCTTCCTTGATCAAGCTCGGTCCTTCTGTTCTCACCTGCCTTCATCCGCCTTACCTTTTTCTGTCTATCCAAGCATTGGGCTGGCGCAGTCACTGTGTCCAAGACGTGTCACTAACACCATCTATAGCTCCCAGCTGGGAAGAGCCTGCCGCTGGCGCCAATACCGCTGAGTGGGTCGAAAACACTGCCGCCGCTGGTATCGACGCAGAATACTCGGGCATGGGCCTTGAGTCCATCTCCAAGCACGCTGTTGGCCCCGGTGATGACACCTGCCGCAAGTGAGTCACCACTGCAGTGCACTTCCCTTCTCATCACTAACATGCCCACAGCTGTGGCCAGTCTGGTCATTTCTCTCGCGAGTGTCCCGAGCCCCGCCAGGACTCCGGCGAGTGCTTCAACTGCGGTGAAACTGGACACAACAAGGCCGACTGTACTAACCCCCGTGCCGAGCGCGCTTTCACTGGCATCTGTCGCACTTGCGGTGGCGAAGGTCACCGCTCTTCTGAGTGTGCTGAGGCCGTCTGCAAGAAGTGTTCCGGTACTGGCCACAGCGCCGCCGCTTGTACTGAGAAGTACAACGTCTACCCCGTTGGCCTTCCTGAGATTGACAACCCCGACCACGCTTGGGACAATCTCCTTGCCGCCAATGACACTGGCGATGCCGACGACTTCATCCAAGCCTTCTGGGTCTACTCCAAGCTCGCCCCTGAGCTCACCATCTTTCAGCTCGAGGAGTGCTTCCGCGAGGCCGGCTTCAAGTACTACCTCGTTGCCAAGGAGCAAACTGTCCCTTCGAAGGTCCACACCAACGTCGACCTCCAGGGCAACGCTGACAAGAAGTATCAAGTTTCCTTCCAGAAGAGTCTTAAGCCTCGTCGCGCCATCCTTGCCGAAGGCTGGCCCAAGAGCCCCGAGGAGAACCTTGAGCGCCTGCACGATGCTGGCTTCCCCATGGACAGCTTGAAGCCATACTGCTCCAACTGCGAGGAGGTCGGTCACACCATGAAGTCCTGCACCGAAGAAAAGCAGATCATCGAGAAGCCCAAGGTTACCTGCTCCAACTGCAACAACGAGGGCCACTACATCCGCGACTGCCCTGAGCCTCGCGCTGTTCGTGGCGGCGGCGGTGATGTCGAGTGCAAGCACTGTGGCGAGCAGGGCCACTTCGTCAAGGACTGCCCTACCAAGGTATTTTCTGAGCTTCATCTGTCAACTGATCGTTACTGATAAGTCATAGCCCGCAGACAAGTGCCGCAACTGCCAGGAAGAAGGCCACAGAGCCTCTGACTGCACCAACGAGCATGTGATCATCTGCCGCAACTGCAACAACCCTGGACACACCGGTCGCGACTGCCCTGAGCCCACAAACTTGGTAAGCATATTCTCGTAATCATTACTCTGGCCCGCGCTGATGAACATACAGGACAACGTCACCTGCCGCAACTGTGACCGCAACGGCCACTTCTCCAAGGACTGCTCTGAGCCCAAGAACTGGAGCAAGGTTCAGTGCCGCAACTGCAACGAGTTTGGCCACGGCGCCGGTCGTTGCCCTAACCCCGCTGGTATTCCTGACGTATCCACCGCTGGTGAGGACTACACTGCTAGTGCTGGTCCTGCTGCCGAAGTCGCTGCCGAAGGAGACTGGATGGCTGGTGCTGGTTCTGCTGCTGCTAGCGGTGGTTCCGAGTGCCAGACCGCTGCTCCTGAGGTCAGTGCCTGGTAGGAAACCAACCACTCGATGATGACATCGTCTGATTCGATGATCTTTCTTCCGTGTCGACTACCGATAGCTGGGTCTGACCAAAAAGACTCGTCGTGTACACTACTACACATAGAGGAGGATGCTTGGCATGGTTCATAGCTTCCGTTATAAGAACGATCCTCACCAGTGTTTGTTCTTTCGTGATTGACTACACTCTCCAAGATGCATCAGATGAACTTGTAGTCAGCTGATTATCGAAGTAGGACGGACGCATGAATCAGGCGTAGTGTTCAGAAGACATTGACGGGCGTGAACGCTCTCCATCGACCACACCTCCACCTCGATACTGATCGACTCTGCAACTCCGGAATGTTCCGCACGTGTTTGCCCCAGATCATCGCCATCAAGCAAGGCGGGGATATGCCTTTTGGTCTCTCCCCGCTGAGCATGTTCGTCCGGACCAGATGTCGTTGCAAAAGAGCATGCCGGCGTGCTCGGAATACCTGAGGGCCTCCTTGAGCCCTCGGCAATGAGTATTCCATGCACCTCCACCAATGAGATGGTTGGAAGGCCTTGGCTTCAAGTGCTCGTATCGCAGAGCCTCAAGCAATGCTGGAACTTTGACTTCGTACAAGCCGGGTGCCTCCATCTGGAAGTCCGGGCCTGGTTTTCCTCTTCCCGTGAGCGGTCTGCACAGTTTCAATCGCTCTGCAAACTGGCGATTGTCACCCGCGGGACACAATTAACATGCAGAGCGAGTCTTTCAGACGCATGACTCTCTCATGTTAGTACGCAGTTCTATGCGATGACGGCGAGCACTCCGTTCTACTTTGGCAAAGACCGAAAATGCCATGACGAGAAGACGTTATTTGGACCGGCAAAATTCACCGGTAAAGTGAGTCAGGGTGCTGCGGAGCGTCCGCACTCTCCGTACGCCACTTATTCAGACCGAGCATTTGACCGCAAAAACACCGGCCGTCGGCAACGACCGCCCCGTATCGCTTCGACCGCCTGAACTGGCGGTGGAGTGCAATCACGAAGAAGGACCGGGGCAGTTGCCAACTTCCCCTCGGGGATGACCCACTAAGGGGGACTCCATTCCTGCGGTTGTGGAGTTCGTTTGTCAAGAACATGAGACAGAGATTGCGAAGGTTGCAACAGAGGCCACAGACGTCAGCGGAAAGGTGAAATTGGATTCATCGTCCCTGGCGTTAGTTTGGATCTTCAATGGCCTCAAACGACGATGTCGATGGATAACAACAAGACCCTTCCGGAGATAGACAAGACATTGCGCACCTGCCTCCTGCGAGACAAACGGCCAAGGAACACATCGTAGGTGCGTGGCCTTGCAGCTCATCAATCCTTTCTCCGCAGCGCAAGAAGATGGATCTCCAGCAGCAACCTTCAAAAAGGTAACTTTAACGCCCAAGCGTGGAGAACAAGCCACCCCGTTCACGGCGATCTGTCGGCGCCGGACCTACCAAATTGGGCATTCCCGGTACCTCCATTACTCGCCACAATCTGGAGTTTATGTGGGAGAGTGGTCGGGGACACGCTTGTATGCACCGCGGCATGCGTCATTGGGTGTCTGCAAGGACCAGTCCGCTGCCCTCCGTTGATGCACGGATAGGTCTTGCACTGCAGTAGAGTTTGTAGTCTCGTGGAGGCCGAAGTGGAGAAGATGGAGTTGCCAATCGGAACCAAATGGTGCTCAAACTCTCTGATGTTACAGCGGTTGGGTAGAGGATGTGTTGATCGGTATATATTCTCACTGTCCGCATCCTCGTTGTGCAGATCTCATTGTCCTCTTTTTCTTCCTTCCTTCCCTCCTCCAATTTGTTGTTGCTCCCATTGAACATTCAGCATGTTTGGAGGCAAGAAATACTATGGCCTGGTGGGCACCAAACTAAATGTCGCGGTCGGCGTTATTGCCGGTCTCGATTTCCTGCTCTTCGGTTATGATCAAGGTAAGCGGTTTCCTTACGATTGGATCAGACAGACATGCTAACCAAGCATTAGGTGTCATGGGTGGTCTGCTCACTCTCAAATCTTTTGTTCGCACCTTTCCCGAGATCGACACACTACACCCCCCTCTGAATCAAACCAAAGCATACACCTCGACCGTCCAAGGTATCTCAATCGCCTGTTACAATTTGGGATGCTTTGTGGGCGCTTTGATGACGATCTGGATTGGTGACTGGCTTGGTCGCCGTAAGACAATTTTCTTGGGATCTGCTATTATGGTTGTTGGCGCTACACTACAAACATCTGCTTTCTCTCTTGGCCACTTGATCGCCGGCAGAATCATCACTGGTCTCGGAAACGG
This sequence comes from Aureobasidium namibiae CBS 147.97, assembly GCF_000721765.1. Classification (NCBI taxonomy): domain Eukaryota; kingdom Fungi; phylum Ascomycota; class Dothideomycetes; order Dothideales; family Saccotheciaceae; genus Aureobasidium; species Aureobasidium namibiae. Next base: position 1,057,899 of record NW_013581207.1, read on the forward strand.
AATGAACACATCCACGGTACCTTCTTGGCAGAGCGAGTGTTCGAAATCGCATCGTCGTGGTCAAATGGTCATGATCGAGGGTGCCCTTATCACTGGCGGTAAGTCGCGATATACTCCCCACTCAATTAGACCAGCATACTGATCAATACTCCAGGTGTAATGCTTTCGTATTGGAGTGAGTAAACCTTAGGTACAAATTCAGTGGGCCAGTCGCACACACTTGGTTGACAATGCTGGGATGGTGTCCTGGACGCCATCACGTTGATGTTGATCCCGAACTGCGACTTGGCCCGCTGCAAAAGTACTGTATCCGTCCTTCAAAAGACCCTGCTAATTGTGCCTTCGCCTTCAGTTGATTTCGGCTTCTCGTTCTTAGAGCCTTCAACTGTCTCGTGGCGCTTCCCCATCGCGCTCCAAATCTTGTTCGCCCTCATCATCCTTATATTTATCATGGGCCTGCCCGAGTCGCCCCGTTGGCTGATCATGAAAGGAAAAGAGTAAGTCATATCGAAATTGCAAACACCCCGATTGACCTTGCCGCCGCTGCTTTCGATCGAGTGAAGTCGTCCAGCGAGACTTCAACGTTTATATCATCTCAAATCACGAATCTATGCTAATCACACCTTCGTGTAGGGACGAGGCTCTCAACGTCCTGTGTGCGCTGAACGAGAAGGACTCTGAAGATCCCTACATTGTTGCCGAGTTTGCCGCCATCAAAGATTCCGCTCTGGTCATGCAACAGGGAGGCTTCAGGGATCTGTTCACCATGGACGAGGACCGCAACTTCCACCGTGTCGTCCTTGCCTACGTCAATCAGATGTTTCAACAGATCTCAGGAATCAACCTCATTACTTATTACGCGGCTAACATCTACGAGACGAGTATCGGTCTCTCGCCTTTCCTTTCACGTATCTTAGCCGCAGCCAACGGAACCGAGTACTTCGCCGCTTCCTGGATCGCTGTCTTCACTATTGAGAAGTTCGGGCGTCGCCAGCTCATGTTGTTCGGTGCTGCAGGTCAGGCCGCCGCTATGGCAGTTCTCGCTGGTACCACTTCCAGGACATCGTCTGGTCTGGGTGTCACTGCTGCAGTCTTCCTCTTTGTCTTCAACACATTCTTCGCCATCGGCTGGTTGGGTATGACCTGGCTGTACCCTGCTGAGATTGTGCCTCTTCGTATTAGAGCCCCAGCCAATGCTCTGGCCACTTCGGCCAATTGGATTTTCAACTTGTAAGCGGAGGCTTCAGAGATTATTTTCCAGTGATTTACTAACTCTTCTTCAGCATGGTCGTCATGATCACCCCTGTCGCTTTCGAGACTATTGGATACCAGACCTACATTATCTTCGCTGTCATCAACGCCTTCATCGTCCCCTGCGTCTACTTCTTCTACCCTGGTAAGTGGTTCTTTTGAACGCTCAGTATGATTCCTGTACTGACAGACAACTCCCACAGAAACCCGTCTTCGTTCCCTCGAAGAAATGGACGAGATCTTCCGCAACACAACTTCCGTCTTTAACGTCGTCAAGGTTGCTCGCGACACACCCAACCGCTACGGCAAGTCAGGCGAACTTCTCATCAATTACCTCGACACCGAAGCTGCTGCTGGCGCTAGACGTCGCAGCTCATTGGTTGAGCCCAGGTACGGCAAGACCGGTGGCAAGGCTGATGGCGAGAGAGTTGAGAGATTGGAGACTGGATATGGATCCAGCTCTGCAGGATCGGCAAACAACGAAAAGGTGTAGATGGACAAGACACCTAGTCTGTCTCGATACCTTTTGGTGATGTTGATTTTTATGATGTTTTGCTGTGTAAATGGAGTCCCTAGAGGACAACGACATTTTCGTTTCATGTTTTTAGATACCACTTTTGTTCTCTCATAGATTCGCGAGCTAGACTCGTCGGCATAGAGAATTGGCATTCTACCGCTTTCAAGCTATATGCTCTTCTCTCTACGCTAAAGATTGTCACAAACTCGGCATCAATTCCATTCTTGCAGTCGAGTCCAAGGATATATCGAACAATAGAAATGGACAACTACTCTCGAGTTGGAAGGGTGCCTCGAAGATAGTCCGGGGTGGCAGGTTTCTACGGCAAGATCTCACAGCCGCTACACTTGGAGTATGACAACCTGTGGTATGCGGAGGCTGCGACAAGGACGGGATGATATTCCCAAATTTCAAGAGAGATGAAGCGCGTCAAGTCACGGAAGTTTGAGGAAGCCGATGGATGAAGCAGTTCGGGGTTGCCAAGGCTGGCGTGTGTGAAAGAACGGTGGATCTCGATGCCGCAAACCATCTTTTGCGTCACTGAACGGCTGCATTTTTGTCCACCTCGCATTTGCCTGTCGCTGTTGTTTTTTCTCCAGCGTGTAATACTACCAGCAAGCGCATAGCCATATATACATACAACATGGCCTCGACAATTCCCTCTGCACAGGCTGCCGCTGCCACTGCCTCGCAGCCCAGCTTCACCAAGCTCGAACCCTCGTCATCATTTTACGATCGCATCACCACCTGGGCCTCGGAGCACAAGGCTGCTGTCTACACCATCGCCGGTATCACTCTGGTTGCCACCGGTGCCGGAATCTACTACTACACATCCGAATCTGCTCCTACGCTGCAAGACCTCGAAGCTGCTGCTGAGAAGAAGAAGGCTCGCAAAGAGAACAAGAAGGCCAAGAAGAACGCACAGAGAGAGCAGAAGTCTCCCCCACCAGAGTCAAAGCCCCAGGGTGTGTATTGTCACGTCTGCGCTGCTTAGTTTACCAGTTGCTGACCCTCACGTCCAGAGAAGCCACAAGCGGCAAGCGTACAGAGCGAGGACGACTTGCCCCAAGTGACCGAGTCGACCGTTGCAAGCCTTTCGGACGACTCCAAGAAGGACTACGCTGCCAAGCTCAAGGCTGCCGGTAACAAGGCCTATGGATCCAAGGACTACAACCGCGCCATTGAGCTGTACGGCCAGGCTCTGCTGTGCAAGGCCGACCCCGTCTTCTACTCGAACCGTGCCGCATGCTGGAATGCCATGTCCAACTGGGACCGCGTCATCGAGGACACGACCGCCGCCATCAACCTCGACCCCGAATATGTCAAGGCTCTCAACCGTCGCGCCAACGCCTACGAGGAGACCAACAGAAACAGCGAGGCCCTCCTCGATTACACTGCCAGCTGCATCATCGATGCTTTCCGTAATACCGGAGCCGCCGAGTCGGTCGAGCGTCTGCTCAAGAAGGTGGCCGAGGAGAAGGCCAAGGTCATCATGGAGAAGAAGCAGCGTCGTCTGCCCAGCTCCACCTTCATCACAAACTACCTCCAGAGCTTCCGCGATAGAGAGCTGTCAGACTCCATCTCTGAGAGCGCCGACCTTCCCGAGAACAGCGGAAAGTGGTGGCTACGCAAGGGTCTGTTGGCAATGGACAAGAAGACGGGCGAGGGCTACAACGAGGCCGCCGAGGCTTACGAGAAGGCCATCGAGGCCGGTGACCTGGCAGAGAACGAGGCTTTCGCATACAACATGCGCGGTACCTTCAAGTATCTGCGTGGTGAGGCCGACGCCATTGATGACCTGCACAAGAGCATCGAGTTGGATCCTACCCTGACCCAAAGTTACGTCAAGCGCGCCAGCATGCACCTCGAGGCGAACCGTCGCGAAGAGGCCGCAAAAGACTTCGAAGACGCTATCGCTCAGAACGACAAGGACCCAGACGTTTACTACCACCGCGCACAGCTCAACTTTATCCTCGGCGACTTCCCCGAGGCAGCTAAGGACTACCAAAAGTCGATCGACCTCGACTCTAGCTTCATCTTCTCCCACATCCAGCTTGGTGTTACCCAGTACAAGATGGGCAGCGTTGCTTCATCTATGGCCACTTTCCGCCGCTGCATCAAGAACTTTGAGAACGTTCCCGACGTCTACAACTACTATGGTGAGCTGTTGCTCGACCAGCAAAAATACCAGGAGGCCGTCGAGAAGTTCGAGACTGCCGTCCAGAAGGAGCAGAGTCAGCGCGTCACTGGCATGAATGTCCTGCCCTTGATCAACAAGGCTCTCGCGCTGTTCCAATGGAAGCAAGACTTCGCTGGTGCCCAAGAGCTGTGCGAGAAGGCTTTGATCAGTAAGTTGCATCTTTGCTTCTCGTCATGTAATATATCATGCTAACCGACACTCGCAGTTGACCCCGAGTGCGACATTGCCGTTGCCACCATGGCTCAGCTGCTCCTCCAGCAAGGCAAGGTCCCTGAGGCCCTCGAGTACTTCGAGAAGGCTGCCGAGCTCTCACGCACCGAGCCTGAGATCGTCAACGCTCTTTCATACGCCGAGGCCACCCGCACACAACTCGAGGTCCAGGAGAAGTATCCTCAACTCGCCCAGAGGTTGAGCGGTATGCCTCCTTCGGCTGGCATGCGATAAACGACCATCGGAGATCGAGTAATCTAATAAGGATTGTTACGAAGGATATCGCGATTGAGGACGAACACATGAAGAAAGAAGGAGTCTTGAGGCTGTCCGAGAATTGGAGCTGAGAGTTCTCGAGCTGTAATCTGTTCAGCAAAAGGAAGAGCGATGCGTCAAAAGGTGTTTCTATTAGTTTGTTGTTGCCACACTTTTACTCCTGATACTCTCCCTACCCTTATGTACATTATATTTCATCACTTTTCTCTAACCATGGTTGCTTGTCTGCTCGCGTTTGTGGTTTTGAGGATGCTCCCACTCCGGAAGAAAAAGAATGGGGAAAAAGAGAAATAATCCTCGTTGCAATCCTCACCCTGTCTGTACAACGGATCTCCACGGTTCGCCTCAGGCATTACAAATATGGCCATTTTTGTAGGCTATAACGATTGTGTCTCTTGGAGAGTAATATGCGGTTGTCTGTTGCTCATCCAGGGGAACATAGACGTGATGGTCTGCACGTGATTGGTTTCGAGAACAAATCCTACGGAAGCGGATATAACTTTAAACACAATTATCCTACAGCTAACTTCTGTTGTCTTTCGTCATACGGAATATTTTTCACAGGCAAGAGGAACCGGAGACGTTAAAGCAAATCCACACTTGCGATCATATCTGCATCTCTGTTCAAAGGTCGATGTTCCGCAAGGCTCCATGTCAGAGAGGTACTTTGTACACACAGGCCGGCTGTTCGTTCTCAGTCGACACAAGCGCGGCGTGAGCGCAAAACATGCCATGGCCGCCAACTCTGGAGTCTTGGTGCCCAGACCGTTTGGTTTCACGCTCCCTTGACATTTCTCCCGCATTTCGTGACACTGTCGCGTCGTCTCACAATGAAGCGATTCTGTTTTGGCGTGTGGTGGAGGATAGGCTCAGCAGTCAACGTAATCTCTCGGTCGCCAAAAACACCCGAATAAGCGCCTCATTGTTTGGATGGGGCCTTAGATTGCGGTCATCGCGAGACCGGCAAAGACGGCCAGAGCGAGCCCGTACAAGGGAACCAAGAAGCGCGGGGCATTCTTTCTCAACGCCCTCAACTTCGCTCAAAACCTTGCTGTTTCCTCGACCTTAGCCTTCGATATTCCTTGACTTCCTGTCACTCACCACCCTTTCTCAAGCCGCTCGCTCTATTCCTCCGCTTTCTCCCGTGCCATGGCCATCGATTCTTGTTGATACCCCGACCTCACTTCCTTTCTTAACCTTCCGGTCATCCCACAATTTCGCCCCGCCTTCACTTCCGCACCACAAACCATAATGTCTCTGTGAATATTAGCCTGATCCGTCGTCACCCGCCAAAAAAATCATTTGCGACCATCCTCATCCCACACGTCCTGGATCACCACCACTTGGTCTCTACTCGCAATGTTGGATGAAATTCCAATCCAAGATCAGTATGTCTTCACATCACTGCGCTACGATGGGACGATGAAGCGCAATGCTCAGAATCCCGTGTGTTGTCCGGACTCCAAGGCTGCGTATCTCATCAAGTATCACTACGAGCGCCTCGTCACTGCAGCGGATCATCTGGGCTGGTACGACACCAACAAGAAGCTGAAAGGCCCTGTCGATCTGTTCAATCGCATCCAGACCGCCGTCACCGAACACAAGAAGAAGACGGGCAACAAATGTCCATTCAAGGTACGTGTTTCGTCTTGTTCTTTCTTCTTGTCCTCTCCCAAATCTTTCCACTCCACGTGCGTCATGATCTGTCTCTGCAGACAAAGATGCGCATGCGCCACGGGCACGCGACAACCTCAAAGAGATCGTCACAACAACAAAAACAACAACAACAAAAAAAGAAGCCGCAATTGTACAATGAAGCACCAAGGCTGACAACGTCTCACAGGTCCGAGTATGCTTGCGTCACAGCGGGAAAATGGAAATCGGAGTTGAGCCAATCATGGCCATGAAGCAACCACTTCTCTTCCCGACCACTCTGGACCTGGGCAAATCAAACGAGCAGGCGGCCTCTCAGACTCCCATCTTCAAGGCCGTGTTGGATGTTCTGCCTACCCGAACCACGACATTTACTCGCGACAAGACGCATTACCGTACAATGTACAACTATGCCAGGCAATGTGCTTCAATCCAATCTTATCAGGACGCCAAGGAAGTCATTCTGTTCAACCGTGACAACCAAGTCATGGATGGATCCATCACGACCCCTTACTTCTACCGTGACGGTAAATGGGTGACTCCGCATCAAGACTGTGGAGGTCAACAAGGAACCACTCGCCGCTGGGCCATCGACCAAGGCATCTGCCACGGCGGTATAATCGACATTGCGTCCATCAAGCATGGCGAGATCATCTGGCTCAGCAACGGCGTAAAAGGATTCTTCACTGCTCGCTTTATGGCCTGTAGCGATCGTCTCGCTCGCACACCCAGCTACGAGTCACGAATTTCACAAGTGTCCCGCAGCGACAGTGGTATCGAGGAGAAGCTTTCCATCCAATCTCACCAAGACGAAGTCGCCGAAGACGACATTGAACCAGGACGCCAAAAATACGCTCCTGAACCTGGCTCTGATGAGTTTAGAAACTCTGCTTTCACCCTTGACGTCTTTGAGCGCGCCATGAAGTTGTGAAAACTTCCTCTTTTCTCTTTTGTCTCTTTTTCGATTCTTCAACTTGATATCCCCATGGCTCGAATAGCCTTCTTTTCCGGTACACTTTTTCTATTTCTTTTCCCTTCTGTTTTGTTGGAGGCAGGCACAAAAACGGATGGTTTGCACATGAATGGTGGTTGGCTCTTCCCCGAGACCCGAAGGCTGGCGTTTTATCATGGACTCGTGGACCTCTAAAGATGCATACGGCAGGCGCGAAACAGTCACACTTTACTAGAGCTTTTAAATGGATCGCGACACCAGGAGAGAAATGTTTCCTCCAAATCTCATACTTTCTGCTTTACTTCTGCGACTTTTTTGGCTGTGTTGATTTCTTCTTCTTATTCTTCCTGCTGACGTTTTATCATGGACTCGTCATGTTGTTCTTATTGTTGAGGCGTACGTTTGATGCGTACGCGTGGTGGTTGCATCGTCACGGACGGTGTGCATTGCCGTATTAACCGTGAACCCTTCCGACGTTGTCCGGATGATGTGCAGGAGCGGGATGATGTGCTTGCGTGAAGTCATCTGCAGGGTGAACAGCACATGCGCACACCACACCTGGCACACACCACAATGCCTAGAGGTTAGCAACTCCTATTCCCCTAGGCTCCTTCTCTCTTACGAAGCCATAGAGCGTAATGCTCGCTATAAAAACGCATGGTGATTTTGCGGATCACATGTACATCCAAAGAGAGCTTTAAAAAAAAACGCCTTATCTCGATGGATAAGTTCTATTTCTCGAGAACTTTGTGCATTGTTATAGCTGTCCGCGTTACAAACCTTTGCACGAAAACACGATGAGAAAATCAACGCAAGTAGCAAGAGGGAGAGAGAGTGAAAAGTGTCGTCATGCAAGATCGAAGGAAGGAAGGAAGAAAGGAAGGAAGGGAGAGTAGAAAAGGGTATATACAAGAACTCAACCGTCGTGTAAATCTATACACATCATGGCCCCTCTCTCTACATGATCTTACTGACCAAAGTTTCCTCCTTGGGCGCACTCTCAATCAAATCTTCAATGTTGTCAGGTTTTCTGAAGAAGGCCTCCAACAACACTGCAACACTACTTCCCACATTCAAACTGTCAACTCCGACGTTCAAAGACGGCAAAGCAGACTTGGCACCTCTGATGCCTACATTAGCATCGGCCTTTGTAGCGAGGTTTGCCCTCAACCCTTCTCCTTCAGCGCCAATGCAAAGGATACTAGGGCCCTTTGACAACGGCGAGATCATGGATGAAGTAATCAAATTGCCCTTGGAAGATTTTGCAGAGTTTGCATCTGGGGCCACGGCAGCGTAGATGGACCAGCCCTGTTTTTTGCATACGGTGACGAAGTTTGCGGGTGTAGGTATGGAGAGAATGGTCAAGGCTTCTGCGGCTCCTGACGCTGCTTTTTGGACGATGGGGAGGTTGACGGGTGCGCAGGTATTTGTGCACACAGCGACTGCATCCACGCCGTAGAAGTGTGCTGTGCGGAGAATATTGCCGAGGTTTCCTGGGTCGAGGATGCCGTCGAGGAGCAGTACGAATGGTTTGCGCCAGGTAGTGGTGTGAGCAGGTATAGTTGATGGATCACCATTGACTTTCCTCTCCTCGGCGGACTGATCGGCTAGTTCAATGGGGATGGCTGCGTCCGTTCTGCCCATTCTACCTAGCGATTTTGTGGGTAGGATTGGTAAGGGAGAGGCTTCGACGATGACGCCGTTGTGAGGGCGGCCTTGGGCCATTTTGTCCATCTTGGGGAGGAAAGAGTCGTCGACGAGAGTGAATTTCACGCGGACCCGTTTGCAGAGGGTCTCGATGGATGTGACGGCGGGATTGTGAAGGGCGCGCTTGTGGATGTAGACGTTGTACATCTGGCGGCGTTTGGCTGTGAGGGCTGCAACGACGACGTTGAAGCCGTACAGGAACTCAGAGGCGGCTGTGGTGTAGGGAATAGAGACATAGGCGTCGACATCGTCGCGAGACGATCGTGCTGATGGACGATCGTCTCTGTCTCCGGCTCTTCTGTCACTGGGCTCCTGGATTTCTTTGTGCTTGTTTTTTCTGTCGTCATTTTTTTCTCTGTTGTTATTCACTAGCGAGAAGAGTTGATCGTCATCAAGTCGACTTTCTTCTTCCAGTCTTCTTCTTGCTCTTTCTTCCCTGGCCGACTCTCTTTGCACCTCTTGATCCTTCTCCTTGGCTTCTTTCGCAGACAAGACGTTGTCAACAGAAGATACAAGATCCACAGGCCGCAACTCCTGACCGCTGATAATGGCAGCGGCATTCCTGTCGACAAGAGTCTGGAGAATGGCAGAACGCATTTCTTTGTTCAGCACGGATATATCTTCGAGCTCTTGTTTCCAGTTGGCACCTTGCGCCGGGTTGGCTGGTGGTTGTATGGGATAGACTGAGGCCTTGAGAGCACTCACGGGATCGCTTTCTTCAAACCAACGCCTGCCAGGGATAAAGATGTTGTTTGCCTTTGCATTCTTGATAGCGTTGCCGACATGTTGTATCACTTGAAGCCATTCGCTCCTCTCGCGGATCAAGGTTGGCTCAACATCAGCAAGATCTTGCTTGAAAGTCTTCTTGAGTTGCTGTTTTATCTTGAGAACAACACCAGGTTCGTTCTTGTCGAATTTAGGCAAGATGGAAGGGCTTGTCGGCAGGGATCTGATGTATTTGTCCTCAGCTAGCTTGACGGCGCCCATGAGGGCATTCCAGTTCTCGTGGGTAAAGTGGTACTTGTCATTGAAAGGCACTTTGAGGGCGTGGTAGTTTGGGTTGTCGGTCAAAGATGAGGCAGGATAAGCGGCAGGGCGTAGATTGGTCTTGCGAACTGTGAATTCTCCATGTCTACTACCAGGTTCCGAGAAGGGCCGTTCAGGCCTCTGTTTACGGTCGCGAATAAGTTCCTTGGGTTCCCGTCTGTTGAAGCCTTGGTCTCTGTTGTCCGAGTCCCTGCTTCTAGGCGTGCGCCTGTCTCCACGGTCTTCATGGTCACTGAATCTGTTGCGACCGTAGTCACTTGACCTGGGTCGGTCGTTGTAGTCGGTCAATGTAGGGCTGTCGCTGAAGGCGCTTGACCTGGGGCGATCATTGTGGTCGTTCGGTCTAGGACGGTCTCTGAAGTTGGTCGATCTGGGACGGGCGCCATAACCGGTTGACCTAGAGTGGTCGTCGCGATCTTGCCATGGAAAGTTGCCTCCACGTTCGTCTTTGATTTTGTTCAGATCGTCCAGGACTTTACGGCGATCTCTCCGGATGGATTGATCAAGGGTACGGTTGATGGCCGAGAGGGTCGATTTATGACGGCATTGCAAATAAAGTCTAGGAGCACGCGCTTGCGCAGAGGCGGCGGCGAGCATTCCAGTGGAAAAGAGGTCGGTGGCGGTATTAAGTGTTGCAAGAACTAATCAAGTCACGGAGAATAAAATGTAAGAAATAATTAATCCCGGAAAGCATCACGGTCCAAGGTCCAAGCTCCGGCAGTCGCGTCCCTCGGTATGCGTCGCGTCCCTCGGTATGCGTCGCGTTTTCCCTTGTCCATTCTCGATGGCTCTTTCTCAAATTAATGCGACTTCTTGTTTAGGATCGACTTGATACCGCGTGCGCGCTTTCCTGGCGAGCAGTGTACATCCGCCGTTGTTCTTTGCACATACGATCCGTTTACACCATCCATCCGGTCCGGCGCGCTCTGTTCTGGCTGCAACGTGCATGCGACTATACTCTGACTTTGAGCGATCATGTCGGATTCCGAAGATGAACTGAACGTCAATCTTTCTCAATGGAAACCTCGCACTGTCAATGCCGCTCCTGAACCACCTGCTCCGGCTCCCAGGACCTTCGCCTCCATCAACGCTCCAGCTGCTGCACCTGCCATCACCAACAGTCTAGACGACGACGACGACTTTGACATCGATGCTATTATTGACGGAATCGCCGACCCTGATGATGCTCTGCAAACAAGGGCTCCCACGCCACCACCACCTGCCACAACAACCCCGAAACCTCGACAGGTCGTTCAGGTTGTCATCACCCAAGATCCCAACTTGAATCGCGATGACTACATCGACTGTACATATGGTGCCAACATCGTGCGCCGTGTGTTGCAAGAGATCACTGAGGATGGAGATGTATATTACAATGTCGAGTTCGTCGATAGACACACGGAGCAGGTAAGCACACTTCACTACTGCCCTATTCGTATCATCCGTCGTTACCCAGAGCTCTGCCTATCCTCTCACACCACCGTGCCGTCGTCGGAAACTTACTTAGCTCTCGACTCACCCCCTCTGGTCACTATGCTTCTCCATTCACTCTATTGAACCTATATAGAGGTGATATAGCTTGTCTTGCCTCTACTTCGTCCCACTCCACATCCTCACACAAGCTCTACTTCATCTCAATCCCAATCCTCGTGCAAAACCTCCGTCTGTTCAAAAGATCACTTCTCACACCTCCAACATGCCCCCGCGCCGTATCAAGCTAATCGCTCCTGCCCGTCAGGTCTCCTTCAATGATCTAATACAGTACGAAAACGGCCAGGAAGGCCTCCAAGAATACACAGAGAATGCTCAAGATGCAGACGACTACGCTGAAAAAGACAGTGAGGTCGAAGAGGTTCGGCGTCCAAGACCTAGTAAATCTGGCTTCGTCAACACCGTAGAAGCCCTTGCATATCTTGATGATGAAGAACACCCTTCACGTTCGAGGAAACCGCGCAAAGCAAGAACATACGACGATGACGACTCGGAGGACGACGGTCCGGCACCTCGTCGCTCCGGAAGAGTTGTACCTCCAAACCCCAACTCTCGAAGAACTTCAAGACGGCTCAAGTCAATGTCTCAGGCCGACTCGGAAGACGATGACGACGACGATGGATTCATTCTACAGTCTGACGTTCTACCCAGCAGAAAACGCAAGCGCTCCTTGATGTCTCAAAGCGGCCCCGTCAATTATGCAGATGGTGATGAAGACGAATTGCGTTATGAGAAATCCAGAACACGCACCTCAAGACCCACGGGACAGGGTGTTCGTCAGTCTGGTCGTTCTACTCGCCACCAGGGCGACATGCAGGATCCAGGTGTTAACGACATCTATCGCTCCGAGTCGGAACCACGACCCGTTGCCCTCCCGAAGCCTGTTGGAGCTCGTGAGTCCTTCAAGGACTTGCCAAGATCTGATCCATTCCGCGCTCGTCATATCCAACACTGTGACTCCTGTCAGAATGGTACCAACTTTGCCCCTCTGATCTACTGTCAAGGTTGTGTTTACGCATATCACAAGAGCTGCATTGGTCATCGCGGGTCGAGAGAGCACTTGGTCACCAAAGTTGGTAAGAACGACTTTGTTCTCCAGTGTCGTCGCTGTGTCGCATTCCCCATGAAAAAAGATCCTACAGCTCCTGATCACGGAAGATGCTCTGACTGTAAGCAACACGGCTCCTCATGTGTTCCTTTCAGAGAGCGCAAGACCCTTCAACAAGAGCAAAAGGATCGCGAAGAAAACAACGGCGAAGATCCTGTCTGTCCGGTGCCTCAGAATCTTATCAATAACCCTGACAACGTCATGTTTCGTTGCACCACTTGCTCTAGAGGCTTTCACTTTGAACATTTACCACCCAAGTCTGACAGCGTGATGGACCTCGACGGCGATGATGTGGCAACGCAAAGACTTCAGGACTACAGCCAGGACTGGAGATGCAAGGAGTGTCTTGATTCTCCAGGCAAGATCGGATCTCTTGTCGCTTGGAAACCGATTGATGAGGACAGCTACGACCCTAGCTATGGCTATGACAGCATCCCTGAAGATGAGAAGGCCTATCTTGTCCGCTGGGACGGGAAGTCGTACTTCCAAGCTTGTTGGATGCCCGGCCCTTGGGTCTGGGGTGCCACATCTGGAAGTATGCGAAAAGCATTTGCCAAACGAGATGAAGCACGCCAACCAAAGATGCGCACTGAGGATGCAATCCCCGAGGACTACCTTCGTATCGACATTGTGCTTGACGTCAAATATACAAGCATTGTCAATATCTCAACGGAAGAGATTGACAAGGCGCGTATTCGCGAGGTCGATACAGCTCTGGTCAAGTACAAGGGTCTTGGCTACGAAGATGTAGTCTGGGAAAAGCCTCCCACACCTGACGATGCTGATCGCTGGACTGACTTTGTTATTGCTTATAACGATTGGGTACTCGGTAGATTCGTGAAGCAACCCAAGCCACCGCAGCTCAAAACTCGACTCGAAAAGGCAAGATCTCTCGACTTTACTACCAAGCTCGAGAAGAAGAAGCAGCCCACCAACATCACTGGAGGAGAGCTCATGAAGTACCAGATGGAGGGTCTCAACTGGCTCTACTATAAGTGGTATACGCACAAGAACGCTATCTTGGCTGATGAGATGGGTCTCGGAAAAACCATTCAGATCATCTCTTTTCTTGCCACCCTAGTGCAAGACTGGAATTGTTTCCCTTTCTTGGTCGTGGTACCCAATTCAACTTGTGCTAATTGGCGTCGTGAGGTCAAGCAATGGGCTCCTGGTCTGAGAGTTGTTGCATACTTCGGCAGCAAGGAAGCTCGTGATCTTACTTACCGCTACGAACTTTTCGCTCGCGACAGCAAAGAGCTAAGATGTCATATCGTAGTTACGTCTTACGACTGTGCTGCAGACGACAGTGCTCGCAAGTTCTTCAAGTCCATTCCTTGGCAAGCACTTATTGTGGATGAAGGACAGCGCCTGAAGAGTGACAAGTCACAACTGTACTCCGCACTGGCATATCTGCGAGCCCCATTCAAAGTTCTTCTGACCGGTACGCCTCTGCAAAATAGTGCACGTGAGTTGTTCAACCTTCTACAATTCCTCGACGACACCTTCGACGCTAGCCAGCTGGAAGAGAAGTTCCAAGAACTTGACCAAGCCAAGATCCAGGAGTTGCACGGTATCATTCGTCCCTTCTTCTTGCGTCGTACCAAGGCTCAAGTCCTGACCTTCCTTCCACCTATGGCTCAGGTCATCGTGCCGGTTTCGATGTCAACAGTCCAGAAGAAGTTGTACAAGACGATTCTTGCCAAGAACCCTGACCTTATGCGTGCCATCTTTCAAGGAGCAAAGGAGCTCAGGCCCACCGAGCGTGCTAGTTTGAACAACATCCTCATGCAGCTTCGCAAGTGTCTTTGCCATCCTTTCGTCTACAGTACCGAAATTGAGGAGAGGAACGTGTCACAAGCTGTCAGTCACCGCAACCTTGTTGATGCTAGTGGAAAGCTGCAGCTGCTTGAGACACTTCTACCCAAGCTTCAGGAACGTGGTCACCGTGTGTTGATCTTCAGTCAGTTTCTTGACATGCTCACCATGGTGGAAGACTTCCTTGACGGCATGCAGATGAAGTGCCAACGTCTAGATGGTACCATCAGCAGTTTGGAGAAGCAGAAGCGCATCGACGAGTTCAATGCCCCTGACTCTCCGCTGTTCGCTTTCCTGCTCTCTACCCGCGCTGGAGGCGTTGGTATCAACTTGGCCACTGCGGACACGGTCATCATCCTTGATCCTGACTTCAACCCTCATCAAGATATCCAGGCACTCAGTCGAGCTCATCGTATCGGACAAAAGAAGAAGGTTCTTTGTTTCCAGATCGTCACGCGAGCTAGTGCCGAGGAGAAGATAATGTCTTATGGTAGACGCAAGATGGCTCTAGATCACGTTTTGATCGAGCAGATGGATGCAGAAGACGCTACGGATCGTGACCTTGAGGGTGTTCTTCGTCACGGCACCAAGGAGTTGTTCGACGATGATGGAGACAAAGACATCAAGTACGACCCAGCCTCCATTGACAGGTTGCTCGAAGTTAGTCACATCGAACATACCAAGGCTGGCGAAGACAAATCCGCAGAATCCACCTTCTCGTTCGCGAGGGTTTGGGCCAATAACGAGCTGGAAGAGACGGCGATCGAAGGTCCAGAAGCAGCAGAAGTGGCTCCCGATCGTGATGTATGGGACAAGATTCTCAAGGAGCGCGAGAGAATCGCGGCCGTCGAAGCAGCCGCTGCAGAGCAGGCCTTTGGAAGAGGGCGTCGAGCCAAAGCGGTACCGTATACCGGTTCACCTCTGATTGAATACATACTAACTTTCAGCAGACTATTGATTATGGTGATGGCACCAATCAAGATGGCCCCGACGCTGTAGAAGGACCTAAAGATGTCGACCAAGGCTCTCCTGTGCGTGTCTCCAAGCGAGCGCAGATGGACGAAGAGAACGACACAGACTTCCAAGCCGACAGCGATGAAGAGAGCATTGCGGCAGAAGAGGTCGAGGATATTGTTAATCCGGAAGAACTGAAAATTCCCGATCAACCTAATACAACCTCAAAATTGATCAGACCATCCGGTAAGGAATTCTCCTTAAAGAAAACTCCCACCAAACCACGCAAGAGTCCGAAGAAGACCAAAAGTACTGTCTCAACACCCAAGAAGAAAGCGGCCTCGACGCCAAAGAAAAACAAGCGTGTCTTGACTGTCACACCTGGTTCTATCACCAGGCAGGCTCAGACCCCGTTCACTCCCACAATCTCCAATGGCAGAAAGGCCAGAGAGGCACAGATGAACATGCAACAGTATGGTTCAGCCGCGGCTTTCATCGATCTCACCGTGGATAGCGGCGATGATGTTCCTCTCAAGCCTGTGCCACCTCCACCTCAACAAACAGAAGATGAAGAAGTGATCTGAATTTAAGCTAATACGTGTACTTTTATCAGCCCCCCAGACCTTCCGCCGTGTCGATGTCCCAACTTTCCGAAACTACGATCCCGAACTCACGATCCCAGCCTCCAATGGCCGACCCGCTCACAAACCTCAAATGGCGTCCTGCGTAGCATGCCAACATCTGCATCCCCTAGGCAGCTGCCCTTTAAAACGCGCCGGTGTCGAGCACTGCGGTCTCTGCGACCTTGCTCACTACGGCTTCTCTCGCATCTGCCCACACATTAATTCAGAAACACAAGTCAGAGAAATGATTCGAGCGGTAAAGTTATCGTCGGAGCCAGGACATCTCAAGGCAGAGACGTTGAAGTACTTGACTGGTCTGAAGGGCACGTTGGTCCAGAAGAAAAAGAAAGAAGCCGAAAAGAAGGCTGCTGCGGCGAGTGGCACTGCTTACCCAACTGGCGGTCCATCGATAGTGCCAGGACAGCAGCCATTTCACATGGTGTAAAGACAAATGATACATATGGGATAGGATGGGGAAGGGAAGTGACTGGCCTCTGCACATACCCCATTAATGCAAATCATGTTCATAGATCGTCTCTTCCTTCTATCGCCCGTGCTCTAACTTTGTAACGTGCCTTCCATATACATTTTTGATCGTGGCAAAGCACTTTGTGATGGAAAATTCGACTAGAGAGAAGAGTTGGCACCCGCAGGCAAAAGAGGCATTGCTTGCAAAGCACAGAACACAAAGCTATACTTGATCGTATTCATGCGTCAATTCATGCTTTCTTGATTGTCGGCATCTTTTGCGATCTTCGTCTCTTCCTTCAATACTCGTGAGCCAATTCCAGCCATCCCGAAACTCCATACCATGCTTGCAGCCAATATACACAATGCCATAGACCTCCCAAAATGCCTTTTACGCGCCGATACCCATGCACCAATACCAATGTTCCATAGGCATATCAAAGAAAAAAGTGTTAGTAAAAAGTTGACAAGAAGCGTAAAAAGGCGCGACTAGACCATCAAGCAAGTTCGTCCTCAGACCCATCATCAGGTTCCGCCATGACTTTCTTCATCATCATCTCTTTCCTTCCCACGGTTTCTCTGACAGGGGTACCGTATTTCGTCACTGGCGTCTTAGGCGTAGTGGCTGATAGGCCCTTTCCAAGAGCCCTTGATCGAGTTGCGGGGGAGGCTTTCTTGTTAGTAGATGGAGTAGGCAGTTTCATTCTGGCGACTTCTCCGGGTCCTGGTGGGAGCATGGGTGCTTTACGGCATGAGTTTCTCAGGCTGCGGCGTGGAGTTTCTGTCAAAGGTGCCTGGATCGAAACTGGCGATGGCAAGGGCGGAGGAGAGGACAGTGGTGAAGAGGATGGCGAGCGCATCTGTGTCTGTGGTGCTGGAGCCAAGGGACTTGGTGGCGGCGGCAGATTGTGAAGGAAGTAAGGGCCGCTCGCGTGAGATGTCATTGGTGTTTGTCCTGCGTAACGAGATGTCGTTGCGGGGGTATCCATGGACGAGTCGCTAACGTCGCCGTCATTCTCTGTATCGACGGGCATCGGCTCGGTACGATGTCTGGGTGGTGTTTGTATACGAGGGGGCGTGTATGCTCGCAAAGGAGGATTGGCGCTGTAAGGAGGAGGCGGATGAATCGGCACTGGTGAGCTTCCATCGAAAACAGGCTCTGCACGCGGTCTGGCGGGAGGAGGCGGCATCATTATCACGGGCCCACCTGCGTTGCTCGACCTTGTGGTAGTAGAATGCAGACGCTGATTTGCTTGAGATGACAATGTCTGAGCACGAAGTTGAGATGTGGCTATGCTGACACCAACAAGGTTTCTAGCTCTCATATACTGCTCAGCGCGTGCAAACAAGTTGATAGTGCTGGTTGGTGCATTCGCGGCACTGTCCCTCAGTTGAGGTGCAGGATGAGTATGCCTCGCAGCGTTTTGCATAAAAGTCTCTCGAGGCACATCCGTCTTCTTCCGTCGTTTGGACTCCCTCGGTGGTTTCGCGTTGTTGAGTCGCAGCACACCAAATCCACTGGTAGGTCCATACAGGTTCAGATTGTGCTCCTCGGCTGGGTTGGGTACTGGGCTGTCGGTGCACAAAATGCCAAAAGCTCCAACCGGATTAGAAGTGTCAAAAGTCCGATACCGCGATGATACTGCGCGTGAGAGTTCTTTATCTCTTGAGGTCTTTCTTTTCCTGGATCTCCTTGGAGGTGGTGCAGATGATTCGCGCGAGTCTGTATCGTCCCCATCCCCGATTGTGATTGGGATTTCACCATTGTCCCCGTGACGGGCAATCTGCTTGTCCATAGCACGACGCAGGAGCGGAGTACTGAAGGGCGACATGCCCGGTGTAGTGCTAGTATGCGAAGGGCCAGGAGTAGAGAGCTCGTCATCATCACCATCCATGATCTCGATGATCTCACGTTTGATCATGACAGGCCTGGGCATGTCCTTCAAGACACGAGTGTAGCGACCGGACAGGCCACCAGTGGTTCTGCCGGGCATGTGTGCGGTGATTTGCTGCCAGGTCAAGCCGTTGATCTCTTTCAAGCGTTTGATCAGTTCATCTTCTTCTCTGGAGTAGCGATTCCTTGATGGAGCGTCCGAGAAAGTAGCATCGTCGGTCAAGGCGGGATCAAGATTGAATGAGGTCTCGGTGTGCTTGAGAAGCCTACGACGCTTTTTGGGGCGTGTGCCGGCCGGAGCCCATAGCGACTGGCCACCGGAAGGCGAGTCCCAGACAGAAGGAGCTCTTGGACGAGCTGGAGTGATTGCATCACGGCGATTGTCAAGAAACGAGGGTGGGCCGAAAGCATCCTCAGGCAGGGGCGGAGCAGACCACATGGCCTGAGAGTCGGCGAGAAAGTTGGGCTGTCTGTTGATGGAGGTAGCTCGCATGAGGAATTGAGCAATCTGATTGGCAATGCTCTGGCCCAGATGATGGATGGCTTCGGGATCAATTCTGCCATTCGCATCTTGGTGAGGGACGAGCTGTTTCAACGAGTCTTCAATGGAGATTTGAGGCAGCGAGTGATTGACTTCGGTAGATGGAATGACGGAAGTATTGTGGTATTGCTGCTCTTGGCTAACCTGTGGGTGCGGCTGAGCGAGTCGAGGGTCGAGAACGAAATGGTCCTTGTCGTGGCCCAGGTCGTCAGACTCGTCGCCTGACTGCTCGTCGCCAGCATCAGATGCTGCATCCTCATAGTCACTGTCCTCGTCATCACTGACTTCCTCGTCTTCTCGACCGTAGTCATCCTCGTCTGGAATGTGCTCTTGTCTGACATCTTGCTGGAGCTCGTCGACGTCGTCGTCGTCAATATCCTGATGCAACCTGTCCTCCTCTTGTTCAGGCTCTTGTTGAAGGCCATCCGTATCGTCGTCGTCGTCGTTTCCGTCTGGGGCGTCCTCTACTTCCAGCTCGTCGGCAAAGGCTCGTACAAAGCGGGATGAAGCGCTCTTGCCAGTGTCTCGTTCGTGTTGCATGAATGTCAGGTGGCCATTGTCGACGACGACTTCGCCTGTCTCCATGTCGATCTCATCGCCGACTCCGGTAAAGTCCCTGGCATATTTCTCAAAGATTCGCTCAAAGGTGCCTTTGAGTTTCAGGTCGATTCGCTGGCGGCCGCGTTGGTATTCATCATTGTCAAAGTTGCCGGGGTCATCTCTAGACGAGCTGCGGGCTCGGGAGTGATGGTCTGGCGCCATGGCGCATGTCACGGTAAGGGATTTGTTGTTGGTGACATGTCAGATGTGCAGAGCGAAAGTTGGCACAAGAACAAAGAAATCAAGGTGGACGCGTTCGAGTCGTGAATGTTGCCCCGCGCCCGCGACTTCCCGTTCCGGCAACTCGGTCACAGGTCGCGCCTTCCATCAAACACACGACCTGCATACGACTGGCCGGGCCTCAGACATTTCCATTCGACTGCGTCCAACACATACCATGCTTGTAGCTGTCTAGTTGGCGTGCAACCTGCTACTTCTACTTGTGCGAACAAACTGTCCTTCTCTCTCGCACGCTCCTGCACGAGTCTCCATCTCCCCATGTACTTGAACCATGTATTGTCAAAAATGCAGAACTCCCTTGAAACTCGACTCTTCTCTGGAACATCTTAATCCCTCTTCTTTCAAAATCTTAGTTGGTGTGTATATCGCTTCATATCTTGTTTAATCCGAGACTGACCAACAAAGACTCGACCCCAACTTTACCAGTCCAAACTCCTCAACCACCCAACACTCTTGCTGCTCGTGAGAGAAGGGATCTTTACGAGAAGGCCGCTCAAAATGTCGGCCCTGCTCAGTACAACCGGTCCATACCCGCGCCCTTGAAGACATCGGCCAACTTCAATCCTGCCATGTCTTATGTCATGTTGAGTGAATCTCAGCTCGGTCCTATGTCACCAGAAGAACCTAGTCCATCCAAGAAGACCCTCGAGAAAGACTCGAATCCATCAGATAAACATGATGCCCCCAGTCTTTCAGCAGAGATGGAGAAAAGCCTTCGCCTATGGGAAATCTTATCTTCTCGTTCCGATATCGATCACCCGATATGCTCGGAATGTACCGATATGGTGCTTGCAGGTCTTCAGAAGAGACAGACGACCGCACACCGCGAGCGTCAAGCATATGCAGAGTTCCTCAAGAAAGCCAAGGAGGATGTTCCCTCAGAAGAAGAGCAACGCCAAGCTCGTGAATCTCTGACTGCTGCCAAACAACAGGAACAGAAAGCCCTCGAGGAGTTGGAAGCTCTCGAAGCAGAAAAGGCTGCCATGGAAGAAGAGATTGCCGCTCTCAACCGCGAAGAAGCCGAACTGGAAGAGGAGGAAGCCGCTTTCTGGCGAGAACGCAACGAGTTTGATGACACCGTGACCAAGTTCAGAGATCAGAACGACAGTCTCCTCAATCAACTACAGTTTGACACGAAGTTACTCGAGACTTTGCAGCGGACGAATGTCTACAACGACTCGTTCTGTATTGATCATGACGGTCCTTTCGGTACTATCAACGGATTGAGATTGGGCAAGCTTGCAGATCATTCTGTTGAGTGGCCAGAGATCAATGCTGCATGGGGACTCTGTGTTCTATTGTTGACCGTTGTTGCTGAGAAGCTGGGCTACACTTTCCACGGATACAGACCTCTTCCGATAGGTTCAACATCCAAGATCGAAAAGCTAGAATATCCAGCGAACGATCAATCACGGACTGGAAAGCCCAAAGTCACTACATTAGATCTATTCTGCAACAGTGACCTTCCTCTCGGGTTGGGCTTCCTTCATCGTGGATTCGACAATGCTATGGTCGCCTTCCTGGAGTGTCTGCGACAGCTGGGTGAGCATGTCGAACAGTCTCCCTCATACGTGGGTGCATCTGCCTTGAGTCGCAGACTTCCTTATAAGATCAGCAAGGACAAAATCGGCGATAACAGCATCAAGCTTGGAACCTTCAATCAGGAGGAAGCATGGACGAGGGCGTGCAAGTACACTCTGACGTGCTGCAAGTTCTTACTCGCGCACGCAAGTCATGTTGATGATCTGAAGCAGGACGGTCAAGCTGCTCGGTAGAGCTGGATATTAGCTTGCATCGTAGCTACTATCCTCTACTAGAGATCAAACCACAATTTCGGAGATACTCCAGTCTTGGCGCATGTTGCATGTATGAATCTTGGTGCGTGGAGGGTTGCTGCTTGAAGCAAGGGGTTATCAAGCGCTTGACCTCCGATCGAAACATCCTGTGATGCACTTCTGCCACGTCGACTTGTCTCGACTGATAAGAAATGGCCGTCACGACCTCAACAGATCACAGAGTCCGGTTCATAGCTGGCGTGTTATTGACGACAATCCCACTATGGCTTCTGGCTTGGCACTTCCGAGTACACAATCCCCTATTTGTCAGTCGCCATATACCGATACACAATGCCTGGACAGTAGACCGCGAGACCTTTATCCAAGAATGGATGGAGAACCAGATTGGCAACCCACCGAATCGATCAGCCATCTCTTATCTATGTCGCAAACCAGAGATCAAGTGGCGACCGAGCGTTGTGATGGACCTAGATGATGCCAACGGTGGCATTGGAAATGTTCGAGGCAACATCTTCGACTTCCTGGGCTTGGCCATCTTGACTGGATCGTCAATCATGCTGCCCAGCTTCCAATCCAGATCAGCCGAGGACCTGAGCTCTCTTTGGAACGGCAAGATACCATTCACCACTTTCTTCGACACGGAGCACTTTGTAGCCACCTTTGCAGCAGCATGCCCCAAGATGGAAATCTACATGCCATCGACCAACCACTCTCTGCTTCCTCCACTAACAAATCGATATGGCATGCCCAGCATGCGACAAGACCTGTGGCCAGAGACTGTGGGCACGGAAACCCCAAACACACCAGAGGCAGCCGTGAAAAACTTTGATAGTTGGTTATCCGCACAACCAGACAAGTCTACAGAAACAACACTAGTCAGCGTAGGCCGCACCCTCTGGGAGGGCCTAGACACACGCGCGCTTCCTACAGCCGTACGCAGAGACTTTGGCAACTCCCTCCGCCTGATTCCTGAAGTACGCAGACTGGCCGCCATCGTCACCTACAACCTAGCTCTGAAATACCATCTCCACACCATCGACCCTCGACTCCCCTACTACCCTTCTTCCTTCCTAGGCGCACACCTACGCACCGAAAACGATGCAAAAGCTGCAGGGTGGCTAGACAATGAAGCAGCAGCCGCACACGCAAATTACACCGGTCAAACAGATGCCTACCTTTCCCAAGCCCTCGAGCACAATCTGCCCATCATCTACGTCGCCAGTGGCAACGCCACCGAAACATCTCGTTTCGCAGAAAAAGCATGGTCACTGCATTCCATCAACGTAACCTCCAAAGCCTCTTTACTCACTGGCCCGGACCTTGCAGCTTTGGAAGCACTGACTTGGGATCAACAGGGTCTAGTGGACTATGAGGTCTTGAGGAGGTGTTCGAGTTTGGCAGGGTTTGCGAGGAGTAGTTTTGCGTTCAATATTGCGATTACGAGACACGAGTTTGTGGATGTGAATAGAGAGGTGTTGAGATTGAGACCGGAAGATGTTAGGAGGGAGGATGTGGCGTTTGAGGATGGGCTGAGTAAGATTTGGGGACGGTTTGAGTGGCAGGAGGAGAGGATGTTGAGGGGTGCTTGGCCTTGATTTTGTGTGTTCGAGTGCGTTTCGTGAGTGATTTGAAGGAAAGGAGACAGAGGAGATGGAAAGCCAACAAGGTAGTAACACCCGTTCAACATGCTCGTGAGCTTCCAGTTTTTTTACAATGAAGAAAAAGTATCGTACAAGTGTTGTGTCAAGGCAGGCACTTTTTATGCTCTTCCCTGTCTCATCTCCTTCTTACCCTGCTTGCCCTTTGCCATTGGCCTTTGAGCCTCTGCCATCATGGGAGCCTCCACTCTAGACAAATCAATATTCCTAGCCTCTTCAATCTCCTTGATACCGTCGATCAAACCAGCCGGGCTGTCCTTCTTTGTCTGCTCGGCAAGTTGTCTAGCCTCCCTCCTTGCTTCCAACTCCTTCTTTCTCTCTTTGGTCAACAGCCATTCGTCAGGGAACTGGAATCTCTTCTTTGGCTTTGCGTGTCTGAAATCTACAGGGACGTCCTTTAGCCACTGGCTCTCTGGCGATTTTGCCTTTGCGATGAGTGCTTTGATGGTGTCGCCCAGATGGCGCTTGTTCTGTGCTTGGGTCTCGTGGTCTTCACAGCTCATCTTTACGATGTTGGTGGAAGGGTTGAAGCGGACGCCGGCTAGCTTGATCAGGTTTTGGGTGTGGGAGGGGTTGAGAGAGAGGTCTTTGGGGTCGAATTCGACGACGACTTTTCGTTGGGCGGGGTGTTGTTCGCCCATGTAGGTTGTGTAGCGGAAGCGGAGGGGTGTGGCTGCTGTAGGTGGTGTAAAGGGTTTTGCGAGATCTAGAGGAGTTGCTGTCAGTATGTGCTCAAAAGACGTCAGATCTGAGTGTCGACTTACTCGCCAACAAAGGCATCTCCCAGCCGGCCAAACGCGCATACTCTCTAATCTCCCTCGTCTGCTCTAGTTCCGCATGACCCAAACTCGAGATATCATCGCCCTGGAAATCATCCTCATCAGGACCAATATCCTCCTTCTCTCCCATCGAAAAGAAGCCCTGGTTTCTGGGTGTTCTCTCCACTGGCGCAGGAGGGAAATTCGTTTCCAAATGCTCTAGCTCAGCGGTGATTTGCTCTTCCAATTCGCGGTGGGTGCGGGAGTCGTTTGCGAATTCGTCGCGCAGGGCGGCTTCAACTTTTTCCATCTTCTCGCGGTCTGAGGGGGAAAGACCGGTGTATGCTGCTTGGTCGTCGCGGCCGAGGCGGTTGTAGAAGGTCTTGTTGAAGTAGCCTGCTGCTGAAGAAGCATCTTTCTTGTCGGCATCGGCGAGGGTGCGGCGAGAGGTGCTGAATGGTCGTGTGAGAGTGTTGGCAGGTGTGTATTGAGATGTGCGCAATTGGCGCGCAGCCGTGCGGCATGCGCTCTTTGCTGCTGAGGCCATGGCGGGAAATGGGGTGGCTAGATGTTAAACTGCTGCTTCCATTGGATCTTGGTATGCACGCTTCGAAAGTTGAAACATGAATGCGGTAAATCTTCGGGGGTCGCAGCTTCCCCGAACATGCCCGCTCGTTGTCCACTACATCTCTGCTTGGCTTCAAGGCCACAATCCATCACACTTGTCTTCGGAACAAAATCTGGTCCGGACGGACATGGCTACTGTCACTGGATACTGGAAGACAAGAGGCCTGGACTAGAGGCGATGATGACTTGATAGCTTGGGCCGACCTTCCCATGTGCTTGATGCCGCAGCTCCCACCATCCTCTCACAGGAGTGTAGAGCGATATTCTGTCTATGGAAAGGCATAATAGTTTGTTAATCGAGGCTTTGGCCCAAGAGCGTCCAGAACAAATCGCATCTCTGTGGATACTGTGCCTCTCGTCGAAACCATTGTGCATTTCTACAACCGGACACGTCACAATCTCTTGAACATGGAGACATAAGAGCTCGACAGCCAGTCCGCAAAATCCCAGGAACCGGGAAAGAAACTACATCACACGGCTAGTATGTCCGATCGACTTGTAGAGAAACTACTGGATGTGAGATTCGTCATAACGTTCCGCTGGGTGATCAGTTAGGTCGACATGGCGAGAAAGGAGAGCATACAAGATCGTCAGATGCGCGTGGCCGTCAAAGTTGTCGAGCCTGACTTCTCGGCAGATGACTTGCTAGGAATTTGGAAATGCCGCTAACCGCCAGGCTCATCGTCAACAACGGCATGCATGAAACCTGGAAACGAATCCTGGACTGATCGAACCAACCGTTGTTCAACCTGAACAAGTATCCGCAAGGACAACAAGGCGTCAGGATCCAGAAAACAGCTCGGCGACGACCCCTGCACCGGAGAATTCGAAAACTAGCTCATCCGGAAAATTGGTGTTATAGTGATGCCAGTTAGGATTCCTTACATCGAACTGGTGGTCTGGTGCAGCGGTCAAAGTAGTGTTCCTTCCGCTTAGTCGGCCTATGGCCACCGGTTCGATCCTCGGCAAGGCCGATCTTTAATGCCATGAGGGGTCCCAGTAATCCTCGCACGACAAAAACAAGGAAGAAAACCTCGTGCGTTTTCTCTTGACCAATCTAGCAACACGGCGGCCAGGGGGTTTCGGTTTTGCCAAAACTTGTGTCATATGTTTTGTCTCTTGTTCTGTTCCTTTGATGTGCGCGTGCTAATCTGGCGTGCTCTCCGAGCCACATGATTCTGGCAGCTGAATCAGGAGAACGATGGCCAAAACAGCTCCTGAGACATTGAGCCAGAGGCACAAAGAGCCGTGACAACATGCTAGCAAAAACCCCGAGTCTACGCGCTGCGATCTGAACTGTCTCAGCCGTTCAATCTCCTGCACTCGAGACTCGAGACTCGAGCCTGCCTTTGTTGGTGAACAATAGAGCATTGTGCGATATATCTATGTACTTGGTCTCATGGTAAGCCTATTTTCCTTGCATATCAAATGCAAATCGTTTCTCTACCCAACAGACACACAACCCTAACAACGATCATCTTCCTTCGCTTCAGATCATCCCAAAAGAACAATTGCTCTCCCAAAATATCCTAGCAACACATTCGCAATGTCTCCACTACTTGAATATCTGATCAATGCTGGCGAGATCAGTGACAAATGTCTCCACTGTCATCAGCAGCTTGAGAGTTGTGAACTTTTTGCGGCTTGCGAGATTCTGACAGCACTCGCATATCAGCAGATTCATGATCTTGATTACCAAGCCAAACTCTGGAAGCTTGCCAAATATAGCTTCTGCCGTTCCTGCGCTACGAAGTCTCCAAAAAAGGTCAAGTCTTAAGCTCTACCTCTGGCTCTAAATCCGGTTCCGTTGGATCTCAAGAAACAAGGACAGAGTCTCAGAAACGCAAAGCACGACGCACTTGCGCCCCCAGAGACCTTGTCGAACTCGCCCTAAAGGTCAAGCAAATGGGGCGTGACACTGACGACTTCCAGAAGCGCATCTCTGTGCTCAAACTAGAGCTTCAAACTGAACGTAATCAACGCGAGCTGCTTCAGCACGAACATGAAAGGCTCCAGTGCCAACACACGCAGATGGTCGACATTGCAGCAACGCAGTATGCGGAGCTGTTCGCTGATGGAACTGCAAGGATTGCTAAGCTAGAGCACCGAGAAGCAGAATTGATCGCGGATGGAACTGCAAGAATTGCCAAACTCGAGCACCGCAACGCATATCTGATCGCTGACGGAACCGCCCGAATTGCTGATCTCGAGAGCCGAAATGCATATTTACTTGCTGACGGAACCTCAAGACTTGCCGAGCTCATGCAAAAGATTACCGGGCTCGAGGCGCAGAATTCGTGCCTTCAGCAGCAGCTTCAGAGCGAAAGGGCAATCGATCACACCGATATAGCGATGATGGTTGGCACGATCAAAGAGCTCAATGCTGGACTGAGCCAATGCTCTGGTGAGCTATACAAGATGCGGTTGACCCCGACTTCTCGTCACGTTGTCGAGACTCTTGAGCCAATGTAAATGGTACGGCTACTACTTCTAGATTGTGGATGCATGGCTGGTGGAAGCTTGCGAACAATCGTATCACACTGGCTTGAGCTGGTCTCGAAGAATTCGGTATACGGTATGTGAGTGCTGAGGATAGTTTGTAACGGGCCAGGGTGGCAATCTGGTGGGTTTGCGTTGTTGATACACGGATGTTATGTGTCTTACATATTTTGGTCATTTCATTTGTCTATGAGATGATCGACACTTTCAATGATCGACATCATATCTACGAGCTCTATTTCTGCCCCCTGATGCTTTACTTTTGCTTTCCTACTTGATCCGCATTCTTGACCTTTTTCGCAAACACGAGTTCTCGTGTGTCTTCCGCATCTGACCGAGATGGTAGGGTATACAGAGCATGAATTCAAGGTCTTAGACGTTCCTCGGCCGTAGAGGCAATATCAGGTATGTGAGATGATGTCTCGATGACCTGACTCTTATCAGCCGAGTCTCGCTCAGAAATCTGCTCATGTGATTCAACATGGTATTCTTAGAAGCGTCTGAGTCTTTCTGCGATCTCGACAAGTGGTTACAAAGAAAAGCCCAAAGCCATGTCTTGGTCGCAGGAAATATGCTCACCCTGACTCACCACTCATCGCACCAAGTCATGGATATTTATATCTTCAAATGCTCCCACCCTAGATCCAACCACCGCACATCATATTTGGGCCACTTCAAATTCTATCCTGGTTCTTGGTATCATCACTACGACATCACAACCCATCAGAATGGCTTTTGAAACCGCACCAAACTCGAAGACTTGGAATACTTCTACTACATGGATCATCCACAACCCGTCAGGATTATGGAACCACCTGTTGAGATCCATCTCTACCACATTGCCAGACTTGAAGATATCTCCAGTACTCGCAGCATCCATCATTGCATTGGCGAGAAGGGGAACGGACTACTAGCCGAACAATGTAAAGTAGTCCTCTCACACAACGCGCTGCCACCAGCCATCTCTTTCCCAAAGACCAACCTTGAAGTCGGCCATGGTTGGAATGAAGCAGAACATCTTGTCAATTTGGCCAGAAGGTGTTTGTGTCAGCAATGCTGTGCGACTCAACTTTCAGATGTTGTCTTTGCATGGGTGGAGGAACTTGAACATCCAGTCGATCGGACTGTACGCAGAATTGACTCTGTGGTTGATGAGGGGGAGATGGGTATGGCATCGGGCCTGGTGAATATTGCGCCTGTCAAATCTTTGGTCGCTGCTTCCGTTGCTACATGCGAATTCGTTAGCAGGGCTTGGGGATTCTGGTCATAGAATAGGAATGGATGCTTTATCGATGACATATGAAGATGTTGTACTTTTTGGCGAACCATGTCGACCACTATAGCATCTGATCAGGGACGACCATTGAGCTGTTGTTAATGATTGGTGTTGGCTGTGTGGGACCTCAAGAAATGCTCATCGCGACCCGCAACATCTTTGCGTCGCGTCACTCGCGTCGCTTTATTTGCACAGACCGGCAGCACCACCTCGGAGGCTTGAGTTGTTTCTCGAATATGACAGTATTCGCAAGTATGTGTGTACCTATACTCAAGTGCTTGAAAGCGCTATAGGCTATAGCAAGTGCGTCCCGTGTATATCGTAAGTTTGCCGCAAGATGAGGGGAACCTCGGAGGTACATATAAGGTGGTCGATCTCAACCATGTCTCCTCATAATTTTCCAGCTTCCATTTGAACTGTATCCACGCACAGTATAAGCCTCAAGTCAAGCGAAAACACTCGACTTATACATCCTATGTCGAGACTTAGTAAAGCAGAGCATCCCGACGCGGATCTGAACTTCCTGGACTCGCCGCCATTTCCAGAGGATGTATCCACGGCGCCACTTCTCCGAATAAGTCTAAGCAAACTCGTTCAAGGCGACCAAGGGGAGATCGACAAGTTATGGAAAGCTTGCCGTGAGCTTGGCTTCTTCTACCTCGACCTCCGTGGTGCTTCGACCGATCAAAAACTCACTCTGAAGCCTACCTCAGTAAACGGTTTGACTGAGAAAATCTGCGAAGAGGTTGGCAGAGCCGACTCGGCCACCGGGGGTGTTGAATCGAATAAACTTGAGAACATTAGAGATTTCGATGCTGACATCGATGGCGAACGACTGCTTCAGGATGCCAAAGATCTGTTTGAAATTGGCAAGGAAATATTTGACCTGCCTGTTGAAGAGAAGATCAAGTACGATCTAAAGGATCAAGGAAGCTATTTCGGTTATAAGGGGTACGGCCAAGGCATCATCAATGCCAAAGGGACAAAAGATCGGAACGAATTCTACAATGTAAGGAGCCTCTGAATATTCAGGGAGGCATATGCTTACAGACCGCCAGGTTTCGAAAGATGACATCCTAGGACTCTCTGAGCCACTCCCTGCTCCCGAACTACTTGAGCCCCATCGAGAATTGTTGAAGTCTTTCATGCAACACTCTCACGCCCTGGTGAATTTACTGCTGAGTTTGCTCAACCGTCAACTGGGCCTTCCGTGCGACAAGTTACCATCTTTGCATAGACTGGCCTCGATTTCTGGTGATCAGGTTCGCTGGGTCAATGCACCACCTCAACCAACAGACGACCAAAGAACAGCACTGGGTCAGCACACAGATTTCGGAAGTGTCACCATCCTGTTTAATAGACTGGGAGGGCTGCAAGTGTTGCCTCCAAACTCGGACGAATGGTCTTACGTGAAGCCACTACGGGGACATGCAGTTATCAACCTAGGCGATGCCATGGTCAAACTTACTGCCGGGATCCTACGCTCAAACATCCATCGTGTCGTCAACCCTCCAGGTCAGCAAGCCAGTCATACACGGATGAGCTTGGTGTACTTCGCTAGGCCAGCGGACGATGTCATCTTGAAGGCACTGCACGGAAGCAATCTAATCGACGAGAATAGACGACAGAATCCAGAAACGCTTGGGGAAGAAGAGATTACAAGCAAAGAATGGATACTACGTAGAGCGTTGGGTCGACGACAAGGAGGTGACTGGTCAAAAGCTGGCGGAACAGAGAGTGTACGACTTGAGACATGAGTGGGTCTTGAGTGAGAGCGCGGCGCACGAGCCTCACTAACGCACGGACGTCAAAGCTAGCCTTGTTTAGCAGACAACATAATTGGTATCCTCCGGAATTGCATTTTATGTTGGACCTGTGGCGCAGCGGTAGCGCGTGTGATTCCAGTCTTTTCGGGACATCCACAAGGTCATCCGTTCAAATCGGGTCAGGTTCATGAGGAGACACGGGGCGAGAGCTCTGCGCAACGCTTTTGCTGTTTGGTGATATGCAAGTTTTGTTTCTCCAAAGTCAAAGGACTAGAGATGTGGAAAACACCATGTCTTGAACAATGAATGTCAAGCTCATAGGAGGGAAAGCAGTAGACGAGTACCAGTGCGGATTTTGGTCTAGGTGTTCCTCCAACAATACGACTGTAGAGGAATGTACACGGACATGCAGGGAGTGACTTTTTGATTGCGTGCGTTGTGCCACAAACGCCGGTGTAAGATCTTCGTGTACCCTGGATCGGCGTTGGTAGTGGTTACATGCAATTTGTGAACTGCAGCAAGATGCAAGCAGATCTTGACGACTGGCGATCATACCAGAAGTTCTCACTCATCGATTGGCCTGATAACGGACATGCCAGCACACTAAATGATGGGCATCCAGTACAGACACATGAATGCAAGAGCCGAGCTTAGATAACTCAACCAATACATCACAGGGTGACTGTGTATCGCTGTAACCTTTGTTGAATGACTGCATCGATTTACTGGACGTTCAGTCGGAAGACATATCCTCTGACGTTCATTGGCATGAGTAAAACGAGTATCATAAGCCATGATTCCTGGTCACCGTCTTCGTGCGAGGTTTGCAGTATTGGAGGAAGATCGTTGAGTCGGTCTGATAGCTTCGGTGTGCGCACGTAAATCTTGATTTGACCGGTAAAGCAATACTGCATGGCACGAGCTATCCGGCAGGATTGAGGTAGTCAGAATGTCAGTGAGTCCTGACTCTTCGAGTCTTGATTGCGACCAACTCGAGGTGATGCCAAGCTCATCTTGATTCTGACTTGGATACCGAAGCAGTAAGAAACATCGTCATGGGAACGTTCATGCTGGATCAAGTTTGCCAACATTGGTTGCAGACTGACCACTATACCACATGAGAACATACAAGAGGTGATTTCGAGGCCGGCAGTTGCAGCAGGCAAATAGCACAATGCAGCCCAGGCGAAAGATGTCCGGATGAGTTGCATGCACTGCCACTCCTCAACTAGCAGTCGGACTGTATAGGATCGATCTTTCACACTCATGGAGCCTTACATTTCTTGGACAATAGCTGGGCATCTCGAATCCACAGGGATGCAGTGACCTTCGGCAAAAGATCAATAATGACATCCGCCGAGAGTGGGCAAAGCTGCCTTATGCAGCCACATACGATCTCTGGCTTGACTAACGAAGCCATCCTCGCGCTCACGGCTTGACAGGGCTGGTCCTGGGTACGATAGAACACTGACTCTGAGCAGTGGTGGCTCTCGAACAAGGCTGACGATGCACAGGTCAAGAACGTCGATCTACCGCTGCACGAGAAGTCGTCCAAGCCCTGCGGCTCGAGGTAGCTGCAGCTACAAGAAAATGTCTGAAGGAATATGGAGTTTATAAATCCTCCGTTCAGATATGTCAGCAGAGGCTCTTGGGTTCTGCCAAGGTGAGGAGGAGATGGCAGAGATCCACACTCACTAGGGCATGCAAAGAGCAATAGTCGGGATGCGACACGAGCTTCCAAGACATGCGCATTGGTATTGAATGCGTGGCGAAGCAAGAACGAATCCTGGTGTATGTGCCGAGCATGCAATGGGCTAAAGGTGAGGGGACGCTCAGCTTGTATGGGTGTTGATTGCCGTAGAGGAATTGATATATGCTGATAGGGCTCCTTCTATTCGGTCGCTGGAGGACCGAATGCTGATCGATTCTACTGCCAGCAGCCTTCTACGCCCACAATGACATAATTCTGCAGCTCTTGGACAAGCCACCAGCAATGATTTTGGTAAGAGCGTTCGGGTCTCCTCATCGGAATGTGCAAAGGTGAGGTTGAAATTCAGACGCGGGAGGAAACGTGCACAAAGATCCGATTGGCCAGACCTGAAGACAATCCTTTGGTTGGCCAGTGCACACTAATCCTCAACCACGACCACTCACGTCTCCTGAGCATAAGACATGTCATTTGATGGCGATAACTCTTTCGAGATGGAAGACACCAAGTTAGGTCACTTGGCTCGATGATCGTGCCCCGCTCACACGCGATGTGTCCAATGTCCACGGCCATCAGGGAAGGTTGTAACGTGAGCGGAAAAGGCCCTGTTTCACATGCCTAGGTTCAAACGAAGATTTCTAGTCACCAACAGGAGACAGCGTTCGAAACGTCAATCACCTATGATATCGTGGCTCCAGGCTCTACAGAAAGCTGTAGTTGGCTGCATGGTCTTGCCGCTGTTAGAACGTCTACTCCTCTGAACTGGCCAAGCCGTGTCACTGGATACAACCCATTTGCAATTCCGTTCCTAGCATGCGATCAGATCGGTCATGCCGAGACGGATGATAGAATGGTTGTATGCACGGTTGGGAGCAAGACAGGCAAAACACAATGCGTTTCTGAGTCCAAGGCTCGGCCGTCGCGGCGCGAACCACTGGACGATCACTTCAGCTATGCAACTACTGTGGAGCGAACAGGAATAGTATCACTAGAGAGCAGCTTGGTATCGATTGCTTCAAGCCCTCTAGTGGCCTGGTCTCTGCCAGAGGTATCTTCTGCGGGTCTCGGACTCGATACCAGCCACCTGTCAGAATGATATGCTGAGTGGGTGTAGCAAGACTCGATGAATTATCGATATATAATCTAGGTACTCTTTGTCTAGGTTCTCCGACTTGCCTTTTCTCTTCTACACATCTCCTTTCCCATCTTTCGACCCCTTTATTCTTTTTCTTCCACACTGGGACATATGATTTCATTTTGTAATACATAATCATCCTTGAACCTCCAGCACCTCGACAGACGTTCGAGTTATAGGCACTCAGCATGGCACTTATATCACTCATCGCTGTGGTCGTTGTGATCGCTGTGGTGTCTTTCATAAATTATATCAACAGTACGAAGAAGAACCAGTTGCCGGCAGGAATACAGAGATTGCCTGGCCCCAAGGGTAAGTCTTAAGCGCCCGCGTCTTGTTCGGATACTGGTTAACGTCTCTAGGATATCCAATTCTCGGTAGTGTACCAGACGTGCCAGACAAGAACAGTTTTCTCAAGTTCCACGAATGGGGACAAGAATTTGGTCCTATCTATCAAACCAATCTTGCTGGCCAGAACCATGTCTGGATCACACGAGATGGCGTTGCTCAAGAACTGCTCGGCAAGCGTGCAGCCAACAACTCTGAGCGTCCATTCATTCCATCACTCCAGGCAGACAATCGGAATTCTGGTCACTACCTCCCACTGATGTCTCGTAATGGTATTTAAGATATGATCCTTGATCGAAGTATCTTGCTGACTTTGATAAGAACTGTGGACCAGGCAGAGAAAATTTGCAAAACAAATTATGAACAAGTCATCTGCCAACGCATTCTACAACTATCCTGAGCTGGAGTCGGTTCGTCTCCTGTTCGAACTCATGACAGACCCTTCTCGGTACAATCATGCTTTGGAATCTTTCATCTCAAGAGTGACTTGCAGACTAGGGTGGGGTACTGCAGCTCCCTCTGATGAGCTCAAACAGAGAGCCAGAGAGCTACTCATAGGTGTATCGCCTAATGGTGCACTCACCAATAAGCTCGGCTTTCTCAAGAAGCTTCCCGAAGCTATCGTCCCAGCAAAAGCTTGGGAGTTCCGCAGATACAGAACCGAGAGTCGATTTTTCACGATTCTGCAGAACGAGGTCAGAGAGAAGCTCAAGAACAAGACTGCGCCAGAGTCGTGGATGCGCCACTTTCTTGAGAACAAGGCTACTACCGGGTTTGCTTCCGATCTAGAAGGTGCTTACGCTGTGGGTATGCATGGTATCGCTGGCGCTCTTACCATTGCTGCACCAATGCAGAGCTTCTGCCTCGCCATGTGCCACTATCCTCAATATCAAGCTGTTCTCCATGAAGAGATCGACAGAGTATGTGGCGATGAACTCCCAAAACTCAGTAATATGCCAGACATGCCTGTGCTACGAGCTTTCATCAGAGAAACAATGCGTGTAAGTCATGTCTTCCTACCAATGGCTGTGCAAATTCCCAAGCTAACGCAGCATGCTAGTGGCGGCCTCCTGTACCTACAGGAATCCCACACGAATCTGTAAAAGACGACATCTATGAAGGCTATTTTATCCCCGCCGGCTCTGTCATGCATCCTCTCGAGTGGTCCATCAGCCGTGACCCCGAAGTCTTCCCTGAGCCCGATGAGTTCAACCCAATGAGATGGCTAGAAACAAAGTATCCGACTTATCAACAGCCTCTGACTAAATATCCTACTATCACGCAATACAGCCAGTTTGGTTATGGTCGTCGTATCTGCGCGGGTATGGGAGTCGCTGAGGCAGACTTGTTCGTCGGTATTGGCAGTCTTGCTTGGATGTTCACTCTCAGCGCCAGTGACACCGAGCCCGAGAGCGCTGCAGAACTCCCGGAAGAGCCTGTTCCATCATCACTGCCCAGAACGCCCGTCAAATCAGCACCAATGGAGACAGGCATGGAAACACCTCCTTCCGAAACTGAGATCGAAGAACTCCTCGACGAGCACTTCTCAGAAAAAATGCTGCCAACAGACAAATGCAAAATCTCTCGTCAAGAGACGGTCAGGAGACCAAAGAACCTCGAGTTCGCCAAGGGACTCAGCCGAGCAAGAACAGTCACCTACAAGCTGCGACTACCAGGTTCGTCCCTGCCTGGTCAGTTCCCAGCCTTCTTTGAACAACACACTGGCCCAAATACCCCGCCTTCATCGCCAAAAGCTCGCACTGCGATGGCAGGTACATCTGATATGCCTGCCGTAGACAACATGTTCAACTCTGCCGTTGACGAGAAGGCTTCAAAGCCTGATCCTACGCTCGAGTATTCGAGTTTGCTGATCGCCAAACCTTTGCCCTTCAAGTTTAACATGAAGATCAGAGATAAGAAGAAGGCCGAGCATGTTGCTCGCGAGTGGATGTTCTACAAGATGGACGGCGAATTCGAAGACTCGAAATGTTATTGGGAAGGTGGTAATGCCGGCAACAAGCAGTATGGTTGGGGTGAGGTGCACAAATGATGCACGTCTTCGCATTTGTACTGTTTCGTTACTCGATCTGTTTTGGTTTAGCGATTTTGAATCGAGCTAATAAAGTCTTTATATTGCGACTCTCTATCGAATGTCTGAAAATTTTCAGTTCTAGAATTTCGTCGAGACCTGTTGAAGACGTGGCTGCGCTCCGTGGTTGCGGTGGTTGAGATGGCAGGAGCAACTGAAAGCGGCTGCCATTCCTCGATGTAGAACAAGGTAAGCAACTTCGGCGTCTTTCCTTCTCTTGTCCTCGGAAAACACAACCATCTACATCCGCATTTGAGACAATCGCTGTTTGTGAAGTACTTCTTTGACCCACCTCCCGCTACGAATGGGCTCGAATATCAAAATCACCGCCTTCTTCAAGGCTGGTGGCAGAAAGCAGCCGACAAAAGCTGGCTCATTCTCCAATGGTCCAACCAAGAAGGCCTTGTACACCCCGTGCGGTCTCGATGTCTCCCCAATTACGGATGTCCCCGATGCTCCCATCAATCTTGATGCCTTTCCCAAGAAGAACTTCGACGACCCCTTCGCATTCGATGACTCTCCGTACAAGAAGGACTTCGAAACCCCGTTGGACTTTGGTGGCTCGCTGTCCAAGAAGCCCTTCAACAACCCATCCGACCTTGACAACTCTCTGAACAAGAAGGACTTCAATGACCCATACGGCCTTAATGGTTATCTACCCAAGAACACGTCCGACAGTCCCATCCTTTTTGATGATCCTCCGTTCGACTATGATGCCTTTCCACCCTATAAGCCTTCTGAAACTACATCCACCTCCGATGGCTCTCTGGCCAAGAAGGACTTCGAGTTCCCATTCATCGCTCCAAGGTCACCTCCCAAGAAGCTGTTCCCGGCCCTTGCCACCTTCAACATGGCTTCGTTCAAGGCTGAGCGTGCCAGAGCGATCGCACGTACCGAAGAAGCTATTATCGAGGTCGTCCAAGACCTGTGCGGTTATGTCGACCGCAACAAAGACTCTGTCCACACAGGTCAAACACAACTCGTGGAGGTGCATGGCGCTGAAGTACTTGCCACTAGATACATCGAAGGTTGCCCGGTTCCACTGAAAGCTACCTTGGGCCAGGAAGGAGGAATTGATTACTTCGCTCTGGCCGACTTGCACGATGATCCAGAATGCAAACCCGACAGTCATCACTGCGGATCGTACTTCTTTGGTGGAGTGCCCAAGCACACCCAGCTCCAACCCAGATCTCTGCCCATTCACTGTGGAGAGACTGCCAACGCCAGCGGAATGAGACAACGCACCTCAGACCACATGAATGAATCATTTCGGACAAAGACGAAATGGCCACTGCCAGTCTACTCTGCCATTGATGATCCGAGGTATCCGCTGAAGCCCTTCGTGTTGGCTACATGTAAAGAGAAGATCCGGGACAAGTACTTCGACCGCTTCGCAGAAGCCATCACCAGGCAGCTTCTGGGTACGAACATGAGGATACCCGCGTTGGCAGCATTGAACTCCTTGCCGTCGTACGGCATCCTCAAATTCATCCAGCCTGTTGAACCGTACAACAAGTCCATGGTACTCCGTGAAGGCAACAGGAGCGATGTCCAGTCAGAAGTACTTTCCGACCGTCAGACGGTAGCCGCGGAGAACAGGCGGGAGAGGCATACGGAGAATGAACGTGCTAGAAGTCAGAGGATGAGGGAGGCATACGTCTGTGCCGTTTGTATGTCAACCGAGTCGCCGACTTGGTTACGAGACAGAGACGCAGATGAAGACTTGGGCGACAGAGTTTGTGGTCGTTGTGATTCTTACCACGTCAGGCAGGGAAGCTATCCATCACCTGAAGTACTTCGCAGCCTGGATGAGAAAGCCGCTCTGGCTAAAAAGCGTGCAAATGAGGCCGCTTCAGCTCCAAGCACTGCCACTAAGAAAAAGAGAGGACCCCTTGCTGGCAGAGAAGCCAGAATCCCCAACAGCGCTTGCGCAAACAGTGGATGCAATACCACCGAAACGCACAAATGGTATTATGATACGTCGCTCAAAGCCTATGTCTGTGCAGCCTGCTACAGATTCCGTAAAGATCACAGCCGGTATCCTGACTATGTGTCTGGCAAAGACCGAAAGAGAGCAAAAAAAAAGTCAAGAGCCGAGAAGCAGCTGGACTTTGACGGTCCTGCCCAAGGAAGTCCTTCTGACGGCCCTCCACCGTCCTCTCATACCTGAACATTGACGTTCGCTTCTCCATTCAGTCGTGCGAAGTACTCCTCGGCAACACAGTCTTTGCATCCACATCGGTCTGAGAAGTCCTTCTCACGGCATTCAACCGTTCTTTCATGATCCAGCATCGACCTTTGCTTCCAGCTCAGTTTCACGAAGCACTTCTTAGCAGCACAGCCTTTCTTGTACATTGCTATTCAGCTCTGCACCATTCTCTCACAACTGAGCATTGACCTCCGCTTTTCAACTCAGTCTCACGAAGCACTTCTCAGTAACACAACTTTTGCTTTTACATTGATATTGAGGATAGATTTTGCGCTCTACAGAAGACGCACTTTTTATGTATATATAGAGTGAGAATTATAGCTGCCAGACAGAGGTCGTACTGCATATAGAATTGCTTCCCGAACAGAGACGATGCATTGATTCAGAAGTACTTCCAATTCCATAGCTCCTGTACCAACTCGACCCCCGAACCATAGAATGATTTGACACTGCCGCTGGATGTGTATAAACATATTGTATAGATGCTGTCTTTGGTCTCACAGATGTAAACGAGAGTTCCTCAATGCATGCACATACGCCAAACGCAAAAGAATGAGAGATAATCTTGGCTAGTTGATCATGACTATCTGATGTTCTAACCAAGTCCTTGTGGATTAGCCCTTTCCGGACAGTGCCGTCGAGACACTCCCTTGAGAAGCGTACTACAGTAGAAACCTATCTCTCTACCATCCATCTTGAAGTCCTTCCCGAGTCCTTGTAAGTCGACCCCAGCCGGACAGTGTTTTGAAACACTCCCTTCGGAAGTCTATCACAGTAGAACTTTCTCTCCTTTTTCGAAACCACAAGCGTATCATGCTCTCATCTTTCTGGAAGTCCTTCCCGAGTCCTTGTAAATCGGCCCCAGCCGGACAGTGTCTCACGACACTCCCTTCGGAAGCCTATTACAGTAGAACGTTCTCTCCTCTGGTCAAACTTTAGGCGTTGACACGCTTGAGCAGGTCATGCTCCATCTTCTTCGTAACCCTCATATCCTTATTCACCTTCTCGCGGGTTTGCTTTGAGAATTGGTCATAGTGGATATGAATCGAACGACTGGTGGCCAAGTCGTTCTTGCCTTGAATCATGTTGAACAGCAACAACAGACCGATACGCAAGAACTTCTCGCGGTTTAGGTCGCTGTCCTGCCAGACCTTCTTGGTATCGAGCGACAGCAGCACCAATCGACGGCGGTCCTCGTCGTTAGGCTGACAGTCGCTCGCGAACTGGGCCATGTCTGAATCGCCCAGAATAAGGTCGAAATCATCGTCGAACAGTTGATCTTCAAGCTGCTGCTGATACAAACTGCGACCGTATTCGCCTGTGGCTTCCTCACCTTCGTCATCGTGGTCGACGTAGGCATCAATGTCTTCCCCATCAGCGAAGATCACGGCGCCTTCAGCGGTGAGAAGTCCTTCTTCGACCTCGCCCAGGACATTGTTGAGGACGCACGTCTTGCAGACAAATGTTGTCTCTCTGGAAGTTTCTTCATCCAGACCAACACAATAAGCGTGACCCGGCTCGGAGCACCTATCACAGAGATATGCTTCATTGCTTGTGACGGCCTCGTCGCACCTGCTGCAGGTGTCATCGTAGAAGGTCTGGCGGTTGTTGGCCCTGGGACGCAGCGAGCTTCTTCTGTCCGGAAGTACTTCCTCGATGGGAGCAAGTCGGGCCTCTCCTGCGGCTCGTCGGCTTGCGTGCTCAAGTACTTGCTTCTTCAGTGCCTGGCCGGCTGGGCTCGCATGGCACTCGTCTACCTCGACTTGGATCTTCTGAAGTTGCTCTAGAAGGAGTTCCCTGATCTTTGGGTCCTGTGCATTGGTAGCCAGTTGGACGGTGGCCTTGTCTGCTTGAGCGCTGGATCGAAAAATGTCGTGCGAGTTCGGAATGAATCGTCTTGTCACAATTGTGTTGAAGATGGACGTGATCTGTGCATTGTTAGTCACCACTTGGCTCAAGAAGTACTTCTGGACTTACGCGGTTAGTACGCCCACAAAGTTGTTCTTCGAGGGCGAAAGATCTGGCGATCGACGTGATAAGGATGCGATTGCAGGCCTCGTGAAGATTGAGGCCATAAGCTCCAACGTCATACATCATGATCAACACCTTCAGGCTGCTCTTTGGGTCGTTAAAGAGATCTACCATTTCGGCCTTGGCCTTGTTGGACAGACCGGCGTGCAAGATTCGAGCATCGATGCACAAGGCACGCAGCGTTGACATAATCCAGTAAGCGTTGACTGGCGTAGCCTCTCCAATGAGGAGCTTCTGGTGCTGTTTGTACTTCTGCGGATCCACTGGATCAAGAATGCGAGCGGCAAGTACTTCGCGGCAGACTAGCGACATAGTCGGAGAACCCTTGGCCAGACATTTTGCCATCTCTGCGGCGGTTTCAGGCTTCTTCTCACCCGCACCACGAGTGAGCTCAACCAGGAACTCTGCCTCCTTTCCTGCCTCGCGCCACTTTTGCAAGGTTGCGACGTGGGTGTTGCCGTTTAACGATTCCATGGTGGCATCCAATCGGGCCATCTTCGTACTAAAGTTAGCAAGGGAGAGCTTGCGAAGGGGTCCCATGGGCATGGAAAAAGGTGCAGGAGCGGCTACGGGTGTCGGCTGTCCTGGTGGTGGTGCGACTTCGGCCTTGCGTCCCTTTAACTTCTCGGTAAAATCACTACGAATTTGATCAGTTAGTTAATGATCTCCAAATAACAGATGGGCACTTGATGGAGAAGTACTTCTAAGCGATCAACAGTAGTAATCGCAAGAAGGACTTCTCCGGAGAGGATGAGTGTTGGGAGTACTTACCATGCCGCCTGTTTGTGCCATATCTGGTATTCAAGCTCGTCTTCCCCAATGCGGGAAACAGATACAGTCTTGCGGACTATCTTCTTGAACATGTCGCGAAGCTTGATGGGCTCGCCTGTGGTTACAGGCAGCTCCGACGAAGCACTTCTGCGGATCATCACAGTCTCTAGGACTGGCTTTAGCTTCATCACCACTTTGTGTATGGCGTCTTGGTCGGCGTTGACTACCGGCAGCAGTAATCTGGCGTTGATGGCATAGAGACGGAGTGGATCAGTGGGGTCGAGCTGGTCCAGTTCGGCAAAAGGTGCATCGCTAGCCTGGATGTCCTGCATCTTGGCAGCGATGGATGGGTCGTTGGAGACGAAGGACTTCAGCTGCTTGATAGCCATTGTAGACAAGAGGTGGGTAAGGCCAAGCAAGTCTCGGACGTGATTGTGAAAGGGAGTCGCCGTCATGAGCACCATTTTTGGTATATTCTGGGAGTAGAGGGCTGCAGAAACCCCGGAGTTGTAATTCTTGACTTTCTGGCTCTCGTCGGCCAGCAAGAAACCAAATACACCGCTGAACTTGGTCTCCCAAGTTACTCTGCGTTTCGGCTTTACTTTGTAGTCCCATTCGCCGTTGGGCTTCTTGAGAGGGGGATTATGGTGCACTCCCTGCTTGTCTGTAGACATGTGACGAATGACTGTACGAGCCTTGTGTGTCTCGTATGAGGTAATAACAAGAGCGCGCCTGGCAGCCTTATCTCTCGGATTGAAGGCCCATTTCAGGTGGTCTGGGATCGAATCAGGGAAGTTGGCCATATCAGATCGGGTGAGTGTCCTGTGACCAAGTTGCTTCTTGAAATTGTGGTCGTCGAAAGACACGACCAACTCGAAGCACTTCCAATGCTCACGAATCTCTACAATCCAGGGATGGATCAGACTGGATGGTACCACTAGCAGACTCGGTCTGTGAAGAACTTCCTCGGGATAGTCAGGATTGGTATCGTGGCTAAGCAGCTGGTTGAGGCATGCCACGAGAAGGCCTTGCTTGGTTTTCCCAAAGCCAACATCATCGCAGAGCAGACATCCGTGAACCATCAGGTCGCGAAGTACTTCGGCAGCCTCTCTAACCTTCTGAGCGTCGAAGGCGTAAGGCTGGGGCGCAGCAGCTAGGAGCTTCTCTGCGTCGATTGTTCCATACAGCTTGAGTATACAACCGATAGCGCCACCGAGCTGATAGTGGTAAAAGCTCGATGAAGTAAGCCCTTCAAGGAGCTTAGACTTATAAAGTCCGTTCTCTTGCTTCTCGCAAGCAAGAAGCGCTACGCAGAGATCTAACGGGGGACCAGTCTGGGCTTGGGTACCGGAGTATGTGGAGCGCAAGGTATAATAACGCTCGTTTTCCTCGACTTCCTTTTGGCGAGCTTGGGTGTCGGAGGCGGTGGCTTAGGTTTCGCCGTCGTCTCTCCTCTCCCGAGCCTCTGCTGCAATCATGCCGAAAAATGCGGCATCTTGGAGGCTCTTCTCTGCATCCTTGGAGATAGTGCCTCTCTTTGGTTGGTCGGTCTTGGAGGTAGAGGGGACGGCATTGGCAATATCATCCAAGACTGTCTGCTGCCACAGGCGAAGTTGTTCGGGATCATCGACGTCCTTGCCATCGAAGTGCTTCAAAAGCAGGTCCCTGTTACCTGCAAACCTCAGAGAGGGATCAGGTGCGCTGCCGATATCGTGAGGACCCTTGCCGGGGGTCATGGACGCATCGACGAACTTCATGAGTGCTTCTTGGTTGGGGTTTTGAGGAAGTACTTCGTTCGAGGAGCCTGCCTGCTGAGAAAGGGCGGCAGCTCTTTGCTGGAGTGCGACTTGGTCAAGGACCATGTCCTTGCCTCCTTCAGCGTCGTCTTGAAGAGTGAGAAAGCCCTCCATGTTTGGGTGTTCGTCTGTCTCGTATGAAAAATCCTCACCATCTGCGAGAGGAGCAAAACCTAGCTTGAAGATGCACTCGGTGTTTTTGTCGTCGTTCAAAAGTTCTTTGATCTGGTGCCAGTCGCCTTGAAGAACATCTGCGTTGTGGGTGTCATCTTCGACCTTGTATTCTAATCTGCACTTGAAGATGGTGGTCTTCAGTTGAGCGCAACGAAATTGGCGACGAAGTTGATCACGGAAGGCCATGCTTGTGGTGTACACACGGGGGTCGGTCGACAGAATCTGGCGGCTGTCTGGGCGGTCCACGCCTTCGTTGTCCTTCTCTGCAAGGGCAGCCTCGAGTTCGTCGTCGTCGAACTTCTTGTGCCATAAAGCCACGAAGGACTTCTTGGAGAGCTTGTCTGCGATTGAAACGGCGGGGTTGACTGGGATGGTCTCGGCGCCTGGGACCTTGGGTCTCATCCAAGAAGGAATGCTCTCGCTCTTCACTGGTGAGCCTCGGCTCAACCCATGCTTGTCACGAAGGTTTTTGTGGTTCTTTCCGGCTTTCAGTTGATGCTGGAAGTACTTCAGGAGCCCATAACATCGGTTGAAAGGTTCAACTGCGCTCTCTGATTCCAGGGGCCCAAGCTGTCCCTTGGACAGCAGAGTCGGGACATGCTGGATGTTGACGATGGACATACCGGGATAGGCTTTGGAGAAGTCCTTGTGCGCCGCATCTTGCAACTCTTGGTTGCGGTCGCTGAGAAGGGGATCACACAATCCTTCGAGACCGTTCTTGAGGTCAACCAGGACAGCAGCGATACGGCAAGCTTTGTTGTGCCTCTCACTCCTGTCACCAGCGACAAGTGGCCATTTCTGCTCAGGCTCCTCTACGTTGGTGTATTGATCCACACCATCCGCTAGGAGGGCTAAGCTGTCATGAGATCTGGCGTTGCTAGATATGGGCTCGAATTTGATGTATGCCCGAAGGACGGGGAAGGAGACAGCGATCCTGCGCAGATCTGATGTGTGGGAGAAGCCCAGGTAGGCTGCCGTCTTGTTTTCATTCTCGAAGAAATTGGCGAAGGAAGCCGGGTTTGCTGGGTCTCCTGGATGTTCGGACGTTGTCTGATTGGAAAGTTGCTGGGGTGCATTGTTAGCGGCGAACCTCATAGCGAGCAGAAGTCCTTCCATACGTTGGGCTTGCGGCGTTTACGTCCACCAGACGTGCCCTGGGCCGAGCTAGTCATGGTAGTAGGTGCAACGACGAAGTACTTCGGGTGACTAAAGCCTGAAGATCTTGTTGCTGAAGGATGGTTGTATGTGTGTTTGTAGTTTCTTGCGTGGTTGGGGACTGTTTTTACGCGTGGAAGTGCTTTGTGGTGTAGCGGAAAGAGTTGGAGCGATCGCTGCAGGGCGAAGTGCTTTGTTGTGTTGGTGGAAAGATTCCGAGTGAAAGCTTGAAGGCCGAAGTACTTCTGCGACGTGGAGATTTGACAATAGGGCAGGTATTTTGAATGACTATAGGGCTGAATTGTTTCTAGTGGCGGGAATTTTGAAAAGTGAAGACCTTCAGAGCTATATTGCTTCTGTAGGCCAGAAATTTATGCTGATGCATGTGCAGTGAAGACCTTCTGTGCAACGAAACCTATATTCATGCAGGAATTCACGACACTCTGCCCGACACGTCCAACTACGATAATGCCGGTTATTGGGGTCCAGATCGTGCCTTTGAAAATGATAATATGCTTGATCCTGATATGACGGCACCTACCTAGATTCGCTGTCTGGCTGGCTCTCTGAGGACATGTTCGTGATCTGGAAATAACAGTAGATTCTGAGATTTCTTCGACCTACGTAGGGGAGCCAGGCTTCGATTTAGTGAAACTCACATACCAATGGAAACTCACTCAACAACTCCTCCGACATATTCGATATTCAGGCCCTTATACAAACAAAGGTGATCGAGCATGAGGCTGCGCAAGCAGCAGCTCCTTCTTGCAACTAATATGGACAAACGATTGTCAAGAGCGTTTATCCTATTCTTTGTTGAAGTCCGAGGTGCTAACACTTGGGAATTGTGCTATCAAATGCATCCGGAGTACTGTACATGTCATCAGCTGTCATGAGGCGGCATACGAAGACAGTCCGCAAGGGCGATTGAGAAGGTAAGGTGATACATCTCAACAGATCAATGGTCATGATGACAGGACACGAGATGGCGAAGTACTACCGGTGACTACATGTGAGGATGGTGTGCTCACGCAACTACGAAGGTGATATTCAAGCTTGAGAGATCAGTCCGAACACGTGTGGGTGGATTTGCTGAGAGTACCCGATCAAGCCGAATCTGAAAGGGCCGATAAGACAGGGGCCGAAGTCGAGCGCCCGAGGGCCCTAGCGTAGCGACACCCGAAGAGGTCTTGATGGAGAGATATACCACCTCGGAACGAGGAAAGACAGCGGTATAGAAGAG
Source organism: Aureobasidium namibiae CBS 147.97 (assembly GCF_000721765.1). Taxonomy (NCBI): domain Eukaryota; kingdom Fungi; phylum Ascomycota; class Dothideomycetes; order Dothideales; family Saccotheciaceae; genus Aureobasidium; species Aureobasidium namibiae. The sequence goes on from NW_013581207.1 coordinate 1,102,485, forward strand.
ATGGCAGCCCACGACCAGCAGTCAGAGGGTTCAGGCCAGCGGCTAGGGACGGAAGGAGCAGACGACTGATTCAGGAAGAAGTCGAGCCGAGATGCGGAGGATGTCGGGAGGAAAGCAGCGAGAATGAGGGGTCATTCGCGGGGCCAGACGGGTTGACAGAGCTACATCTAAGCAAATGGTATGGAGACGGTAGAGAGACTCCGTCAGCCGAGCTTGAGCTTGTAGAAGCAAAGAGAAAGCACCATAGATAGGCTTGTGATTGTATGAGGATCAGAAAACGCTGAGAGAGGCGTCCAAGACTTTTGGCACGGCACTGTAGTCTGACGTGTCTGAGCGGCAACGGAGTCGAGCAAGCTCAATCATCCAATCCCCCACTCTGCCCAACGAATTTTGAAAACCTGCGTTCCTTCATCACACAACACTCATAAACCTCATCCACCTCACACAGTAAGTCTCCATCACCACCTCACCTCTCTACCTCTCTTCTCCTTGCAAGCTCTAACAGCTATCTCGCAGTCACAATCATGCCTGTCAACGTAAGAAGCTCCAGCAGCTCTGCTTCCTATTCACTTTGGAGCTGTCATTGATCCATCCACAGGTTGGTATTAACGGCTTCGGTCGCATTGGTCGCATTGTCTTCCGCAATGCGTAAGTTGGCTCTGTTTCCATTGAGATCCTATAACTTGGACACTGACCGCCACAACAGCGTCGAGCACGACAACGTCCACGTTGTTGCTGTCAACGACCCCTTCATTGAGCCCGAGTACGCTGTAAGACTGCCTGAATCAGTTGCCTAAGAAAACAGTAGCTAATGCAGCTCCTCCAGGCCTACATGCTCAAGTACGACTCCGTCCACGGCCAGTTCAAGGGTACCATTGAGGTCTCCGGCAAGGACTTGATCGTCAACGGCAAGAAGGTCACCTTCTACACCGAGAGAGACCCCGCCAACATCCCCTGGGCTGAGACCGGCGCCTACTACGTCGTCGAGTCCACCGGTGTCTTCACCACCACCGACAAGGCCTCCGCCCACTTGAAGGGTGGCGCCAAGAAGGTCGTCATCTCTGCTCCCTCTGCTGACGCTCCCATGTTCGTCATGGGTGTCAACGAGAAGAGCTACAAGTCCGACATCCAGGTCCTGTCCAACGCCTCCTGCACCACCAACTGCCTTGCTCCCCTCGCCAAGGTCATCAACGACAAGTTCGGTATCGTTGAGGGTCTCATGACCACCATCCACTCCTACACCGCCACCCAGAAGACCGTCGACGGTCCCTCCGGCAAGGACTGGCGCGGTGGCCGTGCTGCTGCCCAGAACATCATCCCCAGCAGCACCGGTGCCGCCAAGGCTGTCGGCAAGGTCATCCCCGAGCTCAACGGCAAGCTCACCGGTATGTCCATGCGTGTCCCCACCGCCAACGTCTCCGTTGTCGACCTTACCGCCCGCCTCGAGAAGGGCGCCTCCTACGAGACCATCAAGAAGGCCATCAAGGACGCTTCCGAGGGTGAGCTTAAGGGCATTCTCGGCTACACCGAGGACGAGATCGTCTCCTCCGACATGTGCGGTGCCAACGAGTCCTCCATCTTCGACGCCAAGGCCGGTATCTCGCTCAACGACAACTTCGTCAAGCTTGTTTCCTGGTGTAAGTTTATTCTTCTTCCGAGCATCAAGTGCTTCTTGCTGACAATTCCCTCACAGACGACAACGAGTGGGGTTACTCCCGCCGTGTCCTCGACCTCCTGGCCTACATTGCCAAGGTTGACGGTAACGCATAAATCTCCCATGATGTGCGTCTGACCAAGCTCTGAATCTGCAAAGAGGAGGGGCCAATGTTATGAAAACGGGCTTCGAGCGTCACTGGAATACATGATGACTGCAAGAGGCTTTTTCTTTTACCTCGCTACTTCAATACCGAAGCAATGACATGTTTTAACGTTCACGATTTCGCTTTCTCTTGTGCTTCCTGGGTGATGTTGTCATGTTGCTTTTTCTGCTCATCATATCTTATCGCACCCTGGTGCGAGTGGTTTGAGAAGAGAGTGTAGTTATGTACAATAATATATTATAATCGTGTTATTGGTTTATGTACAATGACGTATGAGAAGTATCATGTGTGATAATGTCCATGTTTGATTGAGTCCTGCATGGCTATTCACAGACATGAGAGAGATAACGCGTGCAATATGACGACACGCAAAGAACAGTCTACCTCGGCCAGCACGGATCAACCACGATCTTTTGCTGTTGCCCGTCTTGTTCTCCTAGGCTGACCGAAGAGTGCGCGATACATTGCCCAGTGGCTCACGTCCGACTGCCCTCGGAGTGTCGAAGGTAGTTTAAGCCAGTTGAACCCCATGATCCGGTGTATCTGATTAACACGGTGTACCAACGAGAGCTTATTCATCTTCTGAGCTTGTCTGTTGGCCGCCACGGTTGATCTCCCAGGCCCGTAGAGAATCCAAAGTCGGAGCTTGACCTCTCTACGCAGATCCGTGCCTTTGAGATTGACACCGAGAGTCTCCAATCTGCGAACAAGTGCGAGACCTCTAGTCCAGTCTCTCGGAATTTCAATCGTGTCCGTTTCGGGCTTCTGGCTCTTATCGGCTGGGTCTACCTGAGAACCCAGCTTGATAGAGGTGATAAATTCTGGCAATGATGCCTCGCTCTTGAACCCCCATGCGATGATAGCGCGGAGAAGGTGAGGTGTGAATATGATAGCAAGGGGGTGCTGGTCACCTTCACTCAGCACTGCTGTGTCTGCCTTGGCGCCGCCTTGATTTGAGGATGGGCTCGGAAGAGGAGGCCGGTCATCGTTGAGGCGACCGGAGTACCAGAGGGCTAACCACATTGACAGCCTTTCAAGAGCATCTAGTCTGTTCTCCATACCATATCGTCTCAAAATCTCATGCCATCGGGTGGGATTGACCAGTTGACCGGTACGCATGGTTTCCAAGAACACGTTGGTAGTGAAATCCAAATCGTCTTCGTACTCGCGGTGTCGTTGTGTGATAGGTCTCTTGGATCGGAGCCGAGGTCTCAACAACGTCCTCTGGATGGTTTGTAAGGATGCATCGGATACTGGAATTCGATGTAGGCGCATCTCGTGCAAGATCTGCAGCGTGGATGCTCGCTTCCCGCTACGAGCATACGTCTGGAGAATCAAATTTGCATGATAGTTTTCAGGTTGGCGTTGGTGCATCGTGAGGATGTCCAGAACAGCATTTGCCTGGTTGTGATCACCAGAGGCCAGGAAGGATGCGAACAGTTGTTTCTGCAAGACACGGTTATCGTAGGCAGTGGGATGCTGATCGCTTGTAACCAGGTACTCGAAGCTGCGATATTTATCGGGTCGACCAGCAAAGAAGTGCAGCGCCCGACTGAAAACCGAATCAGTGACAATGATACCTGCAGCTTTCATCGCATCGACTGTGGTGAGGTAATCGACTGGATTAGGTGCGCGCGCAGCTATTTCTCTCAGAGCCAGATTGCCCACTGTTCTCATGCCAAGCATGCGCAAACCAGTAATGATCAAGTCAATAGAGAAAGCTGTTGTGGCAAACAATCGAGCGCAAAAGGCATCATTGAGCTCCTTTTCCCTAATGTTGTGAACATCACCAACGATGCTGCTCATACTCTCGCGAGTGAGTGGAGGCATGGTAGAAACAGCACGGTCTGCATCAAGCTTGGTGGGCTTCAGACAATCAAATTCGTACTGAGCCTCAAGGACTTGACTTGTGAAGCGAGCTCTGATGGTCGATTTCATGTTCGACTTGGCAAGCCAATCGTTTTCGGTCAGATGCGCTATTACCGGCATAGATTGCATCGAGAGCGAAGGATAATCATCATGTCTTATGAAGAAAGCGTGCATGTCAACAGCGTCGGGAAAGTCAAACGAACGACATATCGGTAGCATGCATTCATCATAGGCATGTCTGACTTTAGCTGAAGTATAGATCTTTCTGAATGCTTCAATGGCTCTCGACTTGTGGTTACTGGAGCAGACGTCGGTGACAAGTTGAGCCAGAACTGAGACGAAAGCTGGCGGAAGTAACCCGTCGGCCTGCATACGCTTATGCCAGGTTGCAGCGAACATGGGATTCTGACGCAACAAAGGGCCTACGAGCCGAGTGTATAGACGGATGTCAATCAGGCCAGAGCGAGGAAGGGTTTCGACAAGATATGGGTATAGATAGTGCAGCATCTTCGGGTACTGGACGGCAGACCAGAGAAGAGTAGACCAGAGCTGATCGGCCTGAGGACCACGCAAGGGCAAGACGACTTTACGTTGTACCATGGCTTGGACGATGTCCATGACACCTTGCTGGCCATCCAGACGTAGGCGGAAACGAAGCAGTTCGATCCAGAGGTTGACATTTTGCAGGTATTGCGATTGATCGACTAAGCGTGTCTCTCTAGTCTCGACGGCAGGCAGGCGGTTGCATACGTCGGCCTCGTGACTGAGGGTAACAAAGGCATCCGGACTAGCCTGTAGGCGACTGAACAAGGGCAACCATGAAGTCAAGCGAGCAAGAAAGTTGTTGCGCTCGGTGTGTGAGGGAGCAGGAAATAGGGCGTTGTTCAAAGGCTCATGACGGCCGTCTTGGCGGGCATTCTCTAGCTCTTGACGGACATGATCGGCGTTGGCCACAGAGACAGCGGCGGGTAGTTTGCTTGGACGAGGAAGGGTTGCGTGGGTCCGGTCAAGAAGGCGTAGAAGAAGAGTTGATGGTGGACAGAGCGAAAAGGGAAGCGAGGCTAGAGCCGAAGGTCGGGCCAACCCTCTATGGAGCGCAGACGCGCCGGGTGGCATGAAAGGAAGGAAAGTGCAAAGACGGGCGAGCCTGTGTCAGAAGACATGGAGACGCCTGCCGTTCAGAGCAGCTGCTGGTGCATTGAGGGTTGCGAGCTCGCCGGCCACAGCTGGCAGCAATAATTGTTCGGGGATGGAATCGCAGTCCGGAGAAGACGGAAAGTGCCGCCGATTCAATGCCCGTCACGCAACGCAGACGACGAAGCCCATCACGCTCTTGCTGCCGTCTCGCTATCCCCCACGACTCAATCTCCACTCAATCCACCTTCACAATGGCCGGGTACGTCAATTGTCGCTCCGTCCAGCTGCGCGCCGTGTCGCAGTCCCCGCTCTGCATGGTGCAAGATGGCTGACCAGCTCTCGCAGCCTCAACTCTCCCGGACTTCACCGCCGCAACAACGTCCCCCACTGGCAGCGCGTGCACCAGACCCACGACGGTCTCCGTCAGTGGCAGAAGGGCCCTCGCGCCAAGTTGATGCTCTACCCCTACTACGCCCTGCTGGCCTCGACCTCGGCTGCCACCATGTACATGATGGGCAGAATGGTTCTCGTGCGTCTACACTGCTTCTTCGGTCTCCATCTCTCACGACACATCTCTAACACCATACACAGGGCCACAAGACTTGGTTCTCCAGCAACTAGACGATCGCCTACTGTATATCACCGCAATAGAGCTCCTTTACGCCAAGATCAAAATACCCACAGCCAAAGCAGCTTCTTTCCACATGTCTTTCCTCTTCAATTATCATCTGCCCTGTCACGTCCTCTGTCGAGCTCGCGCTGTTGCTACTCGCATGTGCAAAACGCGCCCATCTCTATGCATCTCCCTGTGTCTAGTGGTCCGTCTTGACCTCAAACACCTCGCTCGACAAGCGACGAACGTCTTCGTTCTCCACACGACCAAGCGCAGTCTTGATATCCTGCACAGTCTGCTCGCTCAGCCCTTCCTTGCGTCTGCTGTAAAAGTCGATTCCAGCCGGAGTAAACAGAGTCTTGGCAAAGTGTGTGACGACCCAGCTGTCTTGGTCGGGTGCCTTGTCTGCCCATCCCAAAACCTCCCAGTGACTGCTGGCAATCATGAGCCATCCTTTGCCGCGCCAATCCCACACGTCTGTCACTCCGATGCCACCACTAGCTTTGTCCACCCCGTGAACTGTGTGCACTTTTTCCGAGTCCAGCGCTTGGTACGACACAACGTCATCCAGCCGGTCTGTCTGGTCTGGAGTAGCATCAGGTGTCGATGGCGCGAGTGGTGTATATGTGATCTGAACATTGCGCTTTGACTTCCACATGGGAAGTGTGCTGTGAGTGACGTGCCAAGTGCCCTGCAGAAATGACAGGCTGGGCGATGAATACCCCTGGGGCTGCGTGCCCTGGACGTTTTGCGATACGCCGGGGGCCCTAAGGATGACTGAAGATGACTCCATATTGCGTGCACTGGAAGCCTGGCGGTTCCCGATTGTAAGCTGTGAATCTGACTGCGACTTATGCGGCGTGTTTCTTGTTGATGATGTGGGAGGAGATCAGCAGCTGTAATTGTCGTCAGGTGGTTGGCACTCCAACATCCGCCCCACGTCTCTTTGCACTTCCACCCATCTTTTGCGACCACGACAATCTAAAGTGTGGTTGGAAGCCCCTTGCAAACTCCGCAATTCATCACTTGCCTTGTGCCCTTGAAAGTGACAGAATGTCTTGGGAGCATCGGCCGAGGAGTCGTCGGAGCTGCGTAATGCAAAAGGGACTGCCCAGTGATTACGACAACTTTTCTTGAGGCGCAGTCGTCTTACCGCGACACGAGTCTTATTTTTATGTTCGACTCGTTTGTATTTATCTCTCCTGTTCCCATCTATCACCTGTCATCCGCGTTCAATTTCAGTCTGTTGTGTCCTAGAAGCATTTGTTCTGCCAGTCGTCATTGCCCTTCTTCGGTCTCTTGCCACTTGCCTCCGAACTTCTTACATCAACCGAACATCGTGATATTTTCAAGTCAAGGCCAAGATCTGGGACCCAGATCTCGAAACCTGCGTTGCATCTATTAGGTATTGAATCTCTCAAAGAGCTCGAGTCTAGCTTTCAACTAACTCATTGCGTCTAGCAACCATGATGTCCAGCACGAATATCCTAACCAGCCTTTTCCTGCTACCGTCTCTCGCCCAGGTTGCCTTCTCAGCAGTAACCAAGAGGGCCACAGCTTGCAACAACTCTCCAGACTTGTGCAGCAAAACTTACAACAATGTGACCCACCTTGGTGCCCATAACTCGCCCTTCCTACGAGATTCATCCACTGGAAACTCGGCTTCTGGCAATCAATTCTACAACTCCACCGTCCAGCTCAGCGCTGGTGTCAGGTTATTGACTGGCCAAGTACACAACAATAATGGTTCATTAGACATGTGCCACTCGAGCTGTACACTGCTCAATGCAGGATCGTTGAGTGATTGGCTATCAGAGATCAAGACGTGGATGGATGGAAACCCAAACGAGGTCGTTACTGTCCTGCTTGTTAACTCAGACGACGCATCTGCATCGGACCTGGCAAGCGCATACACCAATGCTGGAATCACATCCTACGCCTACACTCCCACATCAACCAAGGCTACAGGCGATTGGCCCACGCTACAAACCCTCATCAATGACGGAAAGCGTCTGCTCAACTTCGTCGCTAGTCTCGACGACAATTCTGCTGCACCTTACCTTATGGATGAATTCACTTACATCTTTGAGAACAACTACGACAACACATCACCATCAAGCTTCTCCTGCGCAGCTAACCGACCTTCTACCGTCACCACAAGCTCTGCACTGCAACAGAACATGATGCCATTCATGAACCACTTCCTCTACGAAACGACAAGCCTCTTCGGTACCACCATCGAGTCTCCTGATCTTGGTAATATCAGCACCACGAACTCGGAATCCGGTGGTACCGGTGCTTTGGGAACATCCGCAACCGAGTGCACCAATACCTATGGCCAAGCTCCAACATACCTCCTGGTCGATTTCTTCAACGTCGGTCCAGCCATTGAGACCGCAGACAGACTCAACGGTGTCACCAATGCCGTCGGCAGGACGAACGTGAGTGTTGCCGCCTCGGCTCCAGCGGCCACGTCGGATTCTACTCGTAGCGGAGTCGAGACTTTCTCCTTGGTCACAGCATTGATTGTAGCCTTCGTATTGATTGCATAGATCAATGCGTCTTACTGTCTCAGATCCCCTAGATCTACTCTATCCAGATGTCTGCGGCATATTCATTGTCGGAACACTCGACGCCCCGTCTCGTGGCCAAGGCTGCTTAGGGTTCGACAGCTGCTCTTGATATCACACATTACATAGCAAAGGCGTTTGGGCTCGTTCGGACGAGCGTCATGGGTGGCTGCCACGGTCATCAAAAATTGTATATAGACTGCATACCGCATACGAACTAGACTTATGAATACGAACTCAACGAAAGATCAAACCAACAACAAGATAGCCAAACAATTGTGTTGTCGTCATCACAGCGCATCTCATTCATGTGCAACAGCCTCGTTACCAGTCGGATGAATTTACGCTTTAGTAATGCTCCAATCCACATCCACGCGGAAGCCAAAGGGAAAACAAGAAGTATGCAAAGGCTGCTCGCCATCCAGATCCCTTTGGTGAGAGCCCGGGTTTCAGGTACCGATGACTTACCATACCTTCGGGATTCTCGGGCTTGCTCAAATTCACATCTTGGCTCGCCCGCCCACGACCGAATACCAGGTCGGCAGGGGGTGTCCAGGATGTGATTCGCATGGTACCATCTCTTGTCAAACTTGATGTTGGCAGGTGTGCCCGCCCCTGAGGTAGATCCGGCCAAGGCCCTCACCCTGACTTCAGAATGTCTTTCTCTCGAGCCGATTTGCATACCAAGGGATTGTGATTGGGATGCGGGATGCGGGATGCGAGATGCCACTTACCGATCGAGTCATATCGTGAGGGTGTATACTGGGGTTTGGGTAAGGATGGAAGCTTCGAGGCGTGGACTTGGACAAGTCCCAACAGCCAGACCGGGAGGGGCTGTTGACGATGCATATAATCAAACATCGCTCAGATCTGCGTGAATACACCACATGAGCTTGTGAAGAGCCCAAAGCTCAAGAACGACTGTCAACATTACCGTTTCTCAGATAAACGTGCAACACTCGTGAACAGTGCATCATGCCGACGCTCGATGAGGTTAACGCAGACGGCAACGTATGTCAGTCACAAGATGGTAACGGTGTGCCACGCAAAGGAGTCTGCAGAGCAACTACTCCTCCGCAAGCGAATACGATGTACAAGCATGATGTATACAACAAAGTGTTTCGGCGATGGAAGGGAGGCGATGAGCCCATGAATTCCCGACACTGTGGAAATTGGGTACCAGGATCGGGAATTGGCTCTGAGATCCCGCGAGACGTTGGTCGAGCGTACCGGTAGTCGGGTTCCTGCGAGGTGTGTGCGGGAGAGCACGCATTCCCTCTGATCAATCACAATCGGCGGCTTCGACCATCACAGCGGACAAGATGCACCTCATTGACAAGGATGATTGATCAGACCTTTGTATTGTGTTGCCTCGATTAGCGATTCCAGCATGAACGTCAACAAGGCGGCCCGGGCCCTATCATTGGAGCGACCCATATGGCCGGAAATGTGATGAGGGCGCACAGCGTGAGATCGCTCGAGACGTGATCCAATACCGTGGCGTTGCAGTTCACGCACAGCGCCAGAAGGTGCCACTGCAGATGTCTTGATGATGATGATGTTGCCATCAGGCTGAAGTGCGTTTTGAAGTCTCATGCGGACCTTTGGCAAGGCCATCAGCAGGGGCACTTTGCTTCTTCCCGCCTGTCAAGATCTCCACTTGCGGGACCCGAGGGAGGACGACCCAGGATTCCAGAGCGGTGTGATGGCGCGACAGGGTATAGTGGTTGCCTCTTTCGGCTCATACATGTGGGCTGTCATCCCAACCACTTGCCTACATCTGTGAGTAACGGTCACAACAATCGCATTGTGTGATTTGTGTGGGGGGAGGAACATGTGTAGCCTCTTCTTTTGCGACCTGGGACTTGGTAGACTTGTGACAGGTGGATGGCTGCAATCGTATGCCACACAGCCAGGAAGGCTCTGATCTTGGTTCGGAATCGGGGCACCTTCAACTGATGTTCGTGTTACACAACAGCTGTGCCGTCAGATGCAAGAGCGGCAGTCCCCGGCCAAGGGATGGGACGGATCGAGCCCACATGCCTGCAATATAAACTGCGTGTGATGGATATTTGATCATCTCCCACCAACTGCATGGGCGGTCAAGTGGCATTAGACCCTGCTTAGCAAGCCGTGGACATAGCACGCGCTGACGATATCTGCCTGCAAGTCTTGTTTGTTCAGCCGGACCACGTAAACAGAACAGGAGTTTGGTCAGTCGTCAATCGACTTGGAGGACAGTGTGTACAGGTCTGAGACAGCTGTGTTGTGAGCTGGAGTGTGGGTGTACAGCGCAAAACACACCAGCAGAATGCTGCACGAGTTCCCAGACTAAATCCCATGCCTGTGGAATGTTCCAAGATACCGTGTGATGCACGCGTTCCCTCGACTTCGATAGGTCGTGGGTTCCCAGGAGCAAGGCACGAGAGTCGATTTTGCAGGGGTCCGTGGACTCGATGGGATCAACAGGGCCTGTCCCGGTTTTCCCAACCTGCGCTCGCAGGACAAAAGGTCTCAGCAACGTGCATATGCAGCTGGCTGACCCTGGTAGCGGAAGAGGCATACGAAGATCGATCCTGGCACCTATCAAAGCGGGGACACCCGCACTTTCCCAAACAACATGCCGTTCGGGACATCCAATCAATCTGCTGAACTACCGCGCGAAGCGTGCATGATATAACAGCGTTTTGTCGTAATTGTTGTGCTGACTTGGAGATACAGCATGCGTGTTACCACGATCCCGTTGGTACAATATAGCAGTCGACGATATGTTCCAGAGCGCGGTGATAGGGCGTTACAAACCGAGGTAACTATTTGCTCAATCACATTGCGGCGCTTCTTCACGAGATTCTCGAAGGCGTTTGCGACAGCGTGTTCGCACCTTCCAAAAGCAACGAACTCGCAGACGTAGACTCGACTGTTCAGGGTCCGCTCGTCTATAGAGGCCTGATCTGTCTTGACAGAAAATGGGATCAGCATCAACTATTGGTGTGTGGGCCTGTCCTTCTCCGTATGCAGCGCCGCTAGAGCGGGCACGAGATCCGAAGTAGATGGAGCTTGTCAAGAAGAGAGATTGTTCAAGCCACCGCCAGTGCCGCGAGAGAAACCGTCGGGCTTGCTCTCCTCTTCTCCGACGATTGGTGGACCATGACTTATCATACAAGATGTCATTAACGGAGGTCGATCTTTGTGCAAACGTTACATGTCTCCAGACGGCCTGGCATCTGACTGCGTGCTTCGTACTCCGAGGCAGAGACAAGAGACAAGAGACAGGGGATTACTGATCCAGCAGGGCTACGCGTGCCAAGAAGTGTCAATGCACATCTAAATCATCATGAGTCGTGCAACTGCCCCTAGAGAAAAAGCCCTGGCCTGCACGTCAGTGGTGCGACCGCTACTGTCAACTCTGTTCAAATGCGAGACGCCAAAAACACAAATCATTCTTCCATGGTGGCGTCTTCGCCGTTTTGGGTTCACTTTTGGCTCGCTGGAAAAACCGGCTCCTACAGAGCTGACTCGGATATCCCTGTCAGGCAGCTGAGCCAAAGTTGACCATGTTCCGGATTCGTGCACGTAGCAGAACGGTTCAAAGGAACAACAGATCGTCCAGCTGGCTGAGGCCGCAGGAAGATGGTGATCCACTATCGTTGCGTGCATTCCAATACAAATACTCGACGCGCAGATCCCAGGGTCAACTTGCCCTTCCCTTTTGCCCTAGCTTGCAAGGATGATTGTCATGGGTGGATTTTCTGGGACCCCTGCTCCGACGAAAGCCTCATTTGCCTGGTGGAGAGAAGGTTACATCACCAGTACCCAATGTAGAGCCAGAGAGCCGTGAGCGGAGAGATGTGAGTTGAAGCTACGTCTCCGCCGGTAGAGCCTATCTGCCCCTAGGCTTTCGGACTCGAGCTGGCATGTGTACCTGACAGGCTGTCACAGATCTAAGTTGGAATGTACTGATAGACCAAACGTGCCGATATACCAAACGTGCCGTGCGCCTTGTCTGTGGGGAGACATGACTTGTGTATGACTAAATGCGGTGACTTTGACTGCATTGTTCTATCGTCGTTGAGGGGCCGCGGTCTCATGCTTGGGCGGAGCCAACAGCGATTGCCGCTCACGAGGAACCCCATCAGCCTTCTTTTTCGGTTGGTACCACCACGACATGGGCATCTTGAAACGGAGTGTAAATCAATGGGTGTAGCGGCACGCCCAAGAACAGACCAAAAAGTAGCGGTCGCGTTGGGCAGATTGCGACACTCGAATAGTGGGCAGTCGAATGAGATTGACGAGCGAGACGAAAAAGTCAGGGGCTTTAGACGTCGAGATACGAGGACAGGACGGTGGACGGGCAAGAAGGAAGGAAAACGCTGCGTCGCGACTCAGCAGCTCGGTTCAGGTAGGTTTGGCAGGCATGCAGAAGCGCCAAACTCCAAGCACCTGTCTTGCATGGATTCATGAGAGCATCGTCAGAGCAGGAAGCTTTGGGAGCCGATCGAGACAGACATCACAGTGCATGGCGTTTTAACCCTCCGCCCGGGTTACGGCTCGTGCGCGAGCTTCCGTTACCCACCGCTATGGCATCGGCATCTGCATTGTCTTCTTTTGGTGCCTCGTCCCAAGACGCCAGGGACGGTTGTGACAGGTTGGCCGGCGTGCTAGGTCAAGCCATTCCGATCAATGCACCCACGATGATTTGCGCTTGCTGTCGTTGGCGCAGCCCGCTAGCACAATCACCGACCGCTCCCAGGGAGGCCCGTCCAGGACGATGGAGCGTGCTTCCTGTCCAAAATTATACATGAGAGCTGCACCGCCCGTCCACCACCACCGGGCGATACATGTGCTTTTGTACCCGCGACTCGACCTGCAGCCTCCGCCTCGTGATCCCATCCGACTGGTAGCTTCGAACCTCTGCTTCCATCCCTTTGACATCTGGCCTCCTTCGGACTCTCTCATCTCACCTTTTGATCACTTTCCCTTGACGACCGTGCCTCTGTCTTGATCACACTCGACCATCCCATCTCTCCAACGGCCTTGTTATCATCAACAGCAACATTACCAACATGGACGGCATGACCTTGATCGATCGTTCTCGACACAGCTTCGGCATGTATCATGAACCGGCTCGCAGAGATGCTCCCATGCACCATGCCTCTTACTCTTCCACACCCCTCTCGACTCGCTACCCATCGTCACACTCGCCGCCGTACAACAGCGGTGAGAGCAGCAAGCCCTCTCTGCCTTCGCTGCGATCGGTAAGCATACATTATCTCGGTATATCAAAGCTTGAACTCATAGTATGCAGGTTCTCGGAGAGTCAGGAATGAGCCCGCCCGCAACTCCCCCATCCCAAGGACATTCATTGCAGCCTTTGCCCAGAGAGCCAACTTACGACCACCAACCCACCTACAAGCCAGCATCACTCTACCCCAATAAGAGGACACGCACTGACTCGGGCTGGGACTCTCGCACTCCTGAACGAACATTCCCTGAATCTGGTCCCACAAGTCTGCCTTACATGCCAACCCGCCATGAAGAGACCAGGCCGCGCTCGCAATTCGACCTGCCTACCCCTTCTAGCCGTAGTCCCATCATCCACAGCCACCACGCCTCTCCGGACCTTCGCGGCCAAAGGGCAGACTTACCAAGAGCTTACCCAAGTCCTGCCCCTCCCCGCTCCGACGTCTATGCCACGTCTGACCCCATGTTGACGGCTCGTAACCGCTCAAGCATGTATAGCAATGCTTCTTCCGTGTCGCAAGATGACGACATGCGCAGGCACTCTGGTTACGGCGAATATCAACCTCAACCTTCGCGTGAGAGATATGCTGTTGAACCTCCTCGCCAATCATACATGCCCGTCGCTGGAAACAGCATGCATCGTGAGGAATATCCATCAGTCGCCAGACTTGATGTGCCTCAAGCCTATGGCAACGCTCCTTACCCTTACTCTCATGCGTTCTTCGTCCCATCACATTACGAGTACCAGAACGGAAAGTCAAGGAAGAGAAGCAATCTTCCCAAGCAATCGACAGAGATCATGAAGCGATGGTTCGATGAGAACATGCACAATCCATACCCCAGTGAGGAGCAGAAGAGGCATTTCGCCGCTGTTGCCGGCATCAACTTGACTCAGGTAAGATCTTATCACTATCGGCTCTACTGGGTTCCAATAGTTAACATTCTTTCCAGGTCAGCAACTGGTTCATCAATCACAGACGCCGTTGTCCCGAGCTTAGAGAAAAGCGCGACAAGAGTCGTGCTGGAAGCCGTGACGACGACATGCAATGAACTTCCTAGCATCAATTTTCAATGTTTTACGTTTCATCTGGTTCAGCGAATCTGCTTTCTACTACATTGCATGGAGTTTTTGGACCCTTCAGCAGGGATGGCAGGGCAGGGGCGTGATGGGAAAGACTGCAATATCGGCATATTCTACTCGATCGAGACTAGAGTAGCCCTGAGATTGGTCTGGAACACGCAAGGGGATAACCACAGATACCCAAAAGGACTCGACAGGAGCATTCATATTCATCCACACATATACATCACATAATACCTAGATCTCTTCGCAACTCGACCAAGAGACAGAAGCAGCTTCCCTTTCCGTGACAGGATCCACTGCTTGACACAAGGCCACACATGGTGGATTTGTCAACAGGCGAATGCGAAGGAGTCATTTGGAAAGTGGATTGCGTAACGCTCAGCTTCGAGACAGTAGTCTCCCAGGCTTTGCTTCTGTTCCAACCAAGTGTCGGCATGTCATGATCTGGGAACCAGCATCACAAGGCCGGGACATGGAACAGTCGTGACACTGTTGCGGAAGTTTAAAACGGAGAAGGTCTCGGGGGCAGACGTTGTTGCTGGTGAATTTTCTTCACGTCGGGATCACCGACCACCCTTTGACAGCACGACACGAAAGGCGTCTACAAGTTCATCCTTCAAGCCCACTCTTACGGACGTAGCATATTTCAACCTGTCATTGAACCTTATCCACTCTACCCGATCTTTTGCCGGTGATGAATCAACACCAGCAGGGATCCAAAAAGAATTATGTACGCAGATCATGTCTGCTTGTATATCTTGGTCTGGGATGAACTGGCAAGTCTAAGCTTGCTTTTCTCTCAGCAATCTGACGTTCCCTCCACGGAGATCAAGCTCATGCAAGAAGGAATCGGCGAGTGTCTTGTCTCTTGACTCAGCAAAACAGCGGTAAGGCGTTCAGCTTATGCTTCACATAAACGCGTTCTTCGTTGATCGAGCAAGCGTTAGACTACAATACTTTGACTGAAACATGATCTATCCCGGTGTGAAAACCAAAAGAATGCCGCACACCGTCTGACGCCCGCAATAAACGACAATTAAACCGACCCAGCTGATGACGGCCGCGACTTTGCAAGTGTAATTTCGCGCGATCTACGAACGTACAGACAACGATAAGAGCCGAGAAGTCTAATGCTCCAGTGGGGCCGGCTCAAGCCGGGCTCATCGCCAAGAAAGTGTGTCGTTCTCATCTAAGGAGATCGTGGCCCAAACGTGCGAAGTGAGATCTCTCGGCTGAGACTGCGTCACTAGAACAGGCGTGGCTAGGATTCAACACTCCACAGTCCGCGGTCAACCAGAGGCGCAGCCTCCTGTCTCTGAACAAGTCGGCTCGGCTGCCGGACGTCAGCGGCCACTAACCTGTCCAGTCCTGTGCGCTGGGTTCGACGACGTTTTGGAAGAAGGACTGCCCTGACTTTGACATCCCATCCTGACTCGAGATGCTAAGTCCCTGTTGACTCCAAAGAGCCCTAACACGGCTGTCAGTCTACAATTCTCCTTCTAGTCACTCGAGTAGCCGTTCTTATTGCCGTGGGCTTGCACCAGTGACATATTGGACGACTGTGCCCTTGCTGAAACTAGAGAGGGGGTCTCGAAACGAGGATGCCACCGAACAGCCTTTTGATCCTTCGCGCGTGACTGTGTTACCACACCAACGCCATCTTCTCTTTTTGACAGAGAGCGAATTGTGGGCGCGAGCGGACGTCACCGCCGTCACTGCAACGATTCGGGACGTCGCTCCTCTCGGGCTTCCAATAAGATGAAACCTTCCAACTCGTGCTGTCCGCGGGGCCTTGACACGCCTCTGAGGCTCACCGTACCCGCAGACACAGCACAGGGCAACAGGGTAAAAACAAATCCAAGCCACAGCACAACTCACGGCCCCAGTCCACAGTCAGGAGGAAAAACATCGCGTCACCGCTCTCTCTCTCGAGGGACGCGAATTTCGTGATCCCCGATTGTGGTACAATTATATTAATCTGCAGATCACAGATGCCCTCGCGCAATAATAGCAATATAATTGAGCTCGGGAGGGAGCTGAGCCATGCAAAGAATCCAAGCATACCAGGATGTTCGCGATCTGTCTCAGATGCGCCGCCGTGTTCTGGCCCAAAAGCTACATATTGAACAGAGTTTGCAGTCACAGATTGACGGCCAATTTGTGATACCTGTAGGTCCACTTCTCCAATTTGACAACCCAGTAGCCAAGACCCATAACACAAAACCTTAGCACACAACATTGATTACAACCGGCTGAGGGAGATTCTCCACCAATATATCCTAACCTCCAGGGATCTCTCTAGAGGCCGGCTCTTTACGTACGAACGGCTTCGGTAGCCGTCTTGACTATTTAGTATACCGGTGACGAACCGTTCCGCAATCTGCCCATATTGGATTTCTGTTCCTGACTCAACCGTGACAGCCGTCGCGGATGCATGTTCGCACCGAGCGTCGATTGCAACAATGGTCCAGCGTCGCAGAATAAGCAACGACAGATTGACGCTTTCAATGCGTCCGAAGTGAGGCGGAAAGGCCGTCCGTTTGGTTGGCGAGATCAGATGCTCTGTCAGACCGTGGTTGCTTTTGCGCAGGACAATCGTTCAGGCGCCTTGAGCACGATGCGTTACTCTGCGAAGTTCCCCCACCCGTGCTCAGGCGTGGTCCTGACTCGACCATCTGCTCAAAGCAGCTCTGAGGCTCGCCTCTCCAAACAGTAGAACGTCTACCAACATCGAGATACCCACTAAACGGTCCACACCAACTCGGTCAGCATGGACATTGGTCCGGCCACTATCTGACTTGTGGACGAGGTGGTATGCTTGTCATACACTATTGTACTGCCGAGAAAGTATTCCGGCACTCAAGACAATGCTCACATGGATCTACGATCAAGGTAGTCTCCACTCCAGATCGTGGTTCAGCAGCTGTAGGTGGCAGCTCGAATCAATCTAGCTTCGGAAGCTGGCCGGCAGTTGCATGCAATCCCAAGGACAATTGACGGCGCAGATAGACCAATATTGGAAGCCAATCAAATACACGTCGCCCATCCCCAATCTAGCTCACGCACGCAAGCACACTCGCAAAGCAAGCCATATCGGACGCTGCAAATGCAGATTGCAATCTGCTCCGAACGTTCGGATCAAAAGCCGTGGCTCTCCTTTCCACTGCTCCTCATTGACAGGGAGCACTAACGAGCACTTGATGTACAGCCTAGCACTTTGCATAACCCAACGACACCGCGAGATTTTCTCTTTCCTATCCGGGACAACACACGTACTCGACAATCTTGCGCAAAAAGTCATGTTATACAGTAGTGTCTCTGGACCAGGGAGCTTCGGCATCAAGACTCGGGCCCATTGTGGCTGCAGTCAACATGAGTAGCGCACTCTATCGTTCCTCGAGACCTTGCAGATGCGAACCCCACTCAAAGAAACAACGTGCTACGAGCCTTTCCTTATGCATGCTGGAGGCTAGAAATTTCCTGCCGCGCTTGCTGGTCGAACTGTTCAGAGATCATTTTCTCCTTCCGGTTACCGCGCGGACTCCCCTGCAGCAGTGCGATATTAACAGCCGCTGTGGTTTGAGGGAGAAACACTGACATTCACGTTCTCCAAGATTCCAACCATCGCGATATACCGGACAGTGCTCGAGAGGCAGCACAATACATGCATGTAAAAAGCTTCGTCAACCGGGAGGTAAAGATCCATCTTGGTGCATGATGCCGCTGCAAGTACAAGGTATCACCGGGTGAACGTGCGTCGCCTTTGCCCTCATGCTCTGCTCGTCAAGCCCTGCCATTTTTCCAGACATATCCTTCTTACTTGATGCCTCCGAGTCACCAATTTCTGCACTCAGCAACTATCCCGGCTTTGCTAGATGAACGGAATATGCACACAGCCATATTGCAAGAACGCATGATGCACCTCGATCCAGGTCGAATCAACCGGGGTTTTTTGCACTTTCAGATCTCGGTGCTACTGTGCATGCAGCAGAACAAAGCAAATCAGCGCCCAGCCGCACATGGTCGAAACATCCATGTTACTACGGTATATGAATAGAGCAACAAAAAGTATACGGCCAGCCTACTCCGAGGAACAAAAACGTGATCACGGTAAGGGAAAATTGGATAGTTGTCTTTTGGAAGGTAAGTCAAGCATACTGTACGTGTCATGACGGTAGGTAAACAGACAAGTGTGCACCTTGCCCTACAACGCTGCGAGCAAAGGAAAAGGGGACAGGAAACTAGCAAATGCTGTACTTGCATGAGTCGTGGTCATGAATGTGGATCGCAGGCTCGAGATGAATGTCTGCATCATTTAGCCAGTGTAGATCCCCACCGCCCAACCGGGAGATATTCGATAAAGTAATCTCAGGGCTGTGTGAGTCTGCTAAAGTTCCCCTTCAGAAGTGCCTTGCCCGGCTCTCACCGCTACAACACAAAGGCGTATCTATGGCCAGAGGATGATAAGAATCCCTTCTGGCTGAATCGTCGGTGCTTGACTCGCAACGCTGCCGACATCAGCACCATATACAAGCACTCACATGTATACTGACGGGAGAGCTTCGTCGAAATCGCAGGAGTTGATAAGTCACAGACACATATGCATACTGCATTCATGACACGGAAGAACAAATGTATACGCAGAGTGTACTGTGTTATTCATTCTTTGAAACGATTTCACAAGGCACATACGACGGAGAGCTTCTGGCTTGGTGACGTGTAAGTCATTTCAATTTTTGTCATGACGACCTCAATTTTAGGAGGCAGGCCAAGCTATGTAGAAGCACGAGAGACCTGATAGAGATGAACGAAGGCGGGCCGGCCGACCGGCATGAAGGTTGAGAACAAAGGAAATAACACAATCTTGAGAAAACTGATTGCAATAGGTTGAGTGTTCGAATTCAAGCCGCACATCTACTCACGATCCTTCTCGTCGTAGGCAGGAGCATCTTCGTACTTGGGTAGAGACTCCTCCTCAACATCGTTCTCAACAAGAACGATGCCCTTCTCAGCGCTCTCGGTGCCTTCTTCGGACTGAGCAACACTAGCGTAGCCACGCTGACCTCCGCGTCCGAACTTGATCCACAAGAATGAGATCAAGCGGCCAACAAGCATGCCAATAAGACTGACGAACATGCCCATGGTTATGCCAGCCATGACTGGAATCAGGACTGCAACAAAAGCGTGAACAAAGGCGGGGAGGAAGTGGTGGTGTCTGTGATGGTGAGGACCATGGTGGCCGTGGGGGCCGTGGGGATGGTGAGGGCGAGGGTGAGCACCAGGACCATGGGGGTGAGGGTGGTGGCGATCAGGACGAGTTTCGAAATCAGGGTGCATCTCGAAGTGGGGCTTGACGTGGCCTGGCAGTCTATGAGGCTCCTTGCGACCACCACAGCCGCCAAGTGCATGAGGCATGCTGGGCTTGAAGTTCGAGATCTTGTCCTCAACGGCAGACTTCCACTTGCAGAGAGAAGCAGGGAGCATGCCGCATTCCTTAGTAGGTACGCCAGCGAGAGGGTTGTCGAAACCGTGCTCTGAGGGAGTAGCATCGACCGAGATGATCATTAGCGAACCTTCGGCGCCCTTGAGAAGCTTGAGGTTGACAGCGTCAAGAGCCATGGGCTGCGACTCCAGCTGGCCGACCTGGTAGTTGATGACGACGAGCCTGTCGTTGAGAGAAGAGATGGTCTCCTCGTGCACACGCATGCCAGCGGATGAGACACGAAGAGGGGTGACTTGCTCCGGGTCGCTCTTGATGGAGGCCAACGAAGCTGATGACTGGACCTGGCCAACCGTAGGTTCGTCGAATGCGAACCCGCCATCGACAGGGTAGATCTTGACTCCATTCAACAGAAGGTCCTTGTCGTTGTCGGCAATGCTAAAGTTAAAGAGTACATCTTTTGAGCCACCTTGAATCCAAACGATGTCGTCGTCGCCTTTCTCCAGAGTAGACTCTTGCTGAGTTGATGGGAAGACGCATGCGGAACAGTGGACCTTGACAGCCTGAGATTTGGGATCGAGGGCAAGTTCAAGAGCACCAGCACGCGATTCGGAGATCTTGCTGATGCCAGGCGGGAGAAGAATGGCGTTTGCGCCGAGAGACAGGGCGGCGAGCGCGCCGACAGTGCGGCCGAGCATCGTGGTAAATATCAAGATAGTGGGTTTGGTGTGTTGATCGGAGATGTTGTGGTTTTTGATGGTATTCTTGGGGATTGGTGCGATGGTCTGAATTGGATGAAAAGGAAAGAGGCAAAGGAAGAGTCGGTAGGCAACAAAGAAACACCAGTAGGGGCTGACGTTTGTTGCAGGTGACGACGACTTCGTACCTTATTCGCGCCCGTCAGACAATGGGCCAATTATAACTCTGAGCTTATCATATACAGCTGTTTTTACGGCCGTCTCTCTCTCTCTTCACAATACGAGACAGAGCCGCTTCTACGCAGCCTCGCGCGCCTACCGACACTCACCTTTTCGCTGTGGGCTTTCACGAGCTTTGAGGTTTGGAGAGCGCAAAGCTGTCTGGTTTGGAGGACGTTCGGATTCCGCGCTATCCGGGTACGGAAATATCGTGCCGAAAAGCCGTGCTCTTGGTAAGAACGCCCTCCCTTTGCTGATGAACACGCGGCACGTTGTTCTCATTAACAGCATGATTGCACAGACGTTCGTCGCTTTATCTTACCAACACGTAAATGTCTCCCTGCCGCTTTTTAGAGGCAAGCAATTTCCTCAGAATACGAGCTGTCACTGTGTGCTCGAGGGCTTACGGTTTCAAGCTTCAAGCCTCTTGCTGCGTCTAGATTCTAGACCCTGTACCCCGCACCATGACATAAGGGTCTGCTCATTTAGATCAGGGTCGTACCTACGGCAATCATTTCCAAGAGCAATGGAGTGATTGTCATCGGGACAAAGACAACTATAATGCGTATATCTTTGCATCTAATGCTCTTGACTACATACCGTGGATATATTCAGTCTTTGAAGCGGCGAATCAACCATGAGGGGAGCAACAGCATAAAAACGCCGAGGGCCTCGGCTTCAAGATGAATCACGTCAAAACCACATCTCTACCCAGTGTCAAACATCACCGAGCTCATCAGCAACAACAATCATGTCGTCTCAAGATGTGCCAAACGACATCATTCTGTTCCATTACACCTTCTCTCCCTTTGCAAAGCGAATTGTGTGGTATCTGAAGCTACGCGGCATCCCCTATGCCGAATGCATCCAACCCCTCACGCTGCCACGACCCGATCTGGCCGAGTTGGGCATCAACTATCGTCGCATTCCTCTACTGTCCATCGGACGAGATGTCTACTACGACACACGATTGATCCTGGCAAGATTAGAGCAGAGTTTCCCAGCATCTTCGTCGCATCCACCTTTATCGACGCCCGAGAACAAAGGGCTTGAAGCTTTGCTCGAGAAATTCACGGTCGATGCGGGCATCTTTTCCAAAGCGGCGCAGTCGCTCCCGCCTGATTTGCCGACCATGAAGGATGAGAAGTTCATCAAGGATAGAGCCGAGTTCACGGGCACTAGTTGGTCGCAAGAGGCTCGTGTGAAGGGGTACCCGGAGGCATTGGCACATATTAGACATGCATTCGATATTCTCGAGGCTTTGCTCGCAGACGGAAGACAATGGATTGGAGGCACAGACAAAGCCAGCTTGGCAGACATTCATGGTGAGCTGGACACTACTCATGGAGCTGATTGAGAGACTGACGTGTCATTTCAGCCGCTTGGCCATTCATTTGGATCGGTGATATGCTTCCCAAGGAGTCGTTCTCCAAAGATCAACATCCCAAGACATGGGCTTGGTTAGGCCACTTCAAGAAAACGGTCAAGGAAGCAGAGAAGTCTTCCAAGACAATCTCATTAGACGGTCAGGTTGCAATGCAACACATCGTAGCCGCATCATACCATGATCAGCAAACCGGTGTCGACGACAGAGATCCTGTCAAACTCAAGGAAGGCGATCTTGTCCAGCTTTGGCCCACTGATAGTGGTTTCCGTCACAAAGACCAAGGCCACTTAGTGAAGTTGACAAAGGACGAAGTAGTTCTTGCCATACAAACCAAGAGTGGGGGCAAGGAAATCAGAGTCCACGCGCCCAGATGGGGCTTCAGAGTTGACAAGGCAAAGGCCCAGCTTTAGAGACAATTGCACAAAGACAGAGTTTGAGATGCTGA
Source organism: Aureobasidium namibiae CBS 147.97 (assembly GCF_000721765.1). NCBI lineage: Eukaryota > Fungi > Ascomycota > Dothideomycetes > Dothideales > Saccotheciaceae > Aureobasidium > Aureobasidium namibiae. The sequence goes on from NW_013581207.1 coordinate 1,125,008, forward strand.
GTGTGGCATACGATATCAGAACAGGAAAACAGACTCAAACGCATACTGATGATCCATAAGGGCATTGTGCCATAGGTATGAACACGGCCAACATTGCAAGCGTACGCAAGATGAGAGAAAACCCACGATTGATTGCTCAAGGAAGAGCCGGTATGAAACAAGAAATCAGTCCGGCACATATAAAAACCATCCTGGCGTAACCCTAGACCATGCCTAGAGGACCCAAAGGGCATTGAGAAGGCGTAACAAAGATCGTCATAGTATAGTTCTGAGAAATCGTGCCTGGAAACCCGAAGCCTTTTCCAAACCAAGGAGTAAATTACCTCGTAAAGCACAACGCCGGGAACAAGCCGTACCAGGCCTGTTATGCAAAAAACAGAAACTCCGTCGTAGGTAAGGGTCCTATCCATGCGTGCAACCGGATCTGGCAGCCTGACGCACGTCGAGACTATCATCAACCAATCTTACTCCGATTGGCACCGGACAAATGCTCTGTCATCCATAGATCAGAGAATGCCGAGCACCAAAGATGCAAGGGAAGATACATTGCAGCATCAAGTCCCTAATTCATAGATCCGGAGATAGCAAGGTGGAGCAGAGGGAGAGGATAGCCAAGGACCTTTATGCAGAACAACAGGGAACAAGCATAAAGTTGACCAGATAGAGAACGTCCGAAGGCAGTGAAAGTCGTCCGCCGAGGATGGGAAATCCTAAGGCCGAAGGAACATTACCCAAGCATATCCTAGTTGATTCTACGACGAGGAGCGCCACGTTCTGAGCCAGGAGGAGCAGAGGGACGTTCACGACCATACGCGGATGGGTCTACAGAAGGAGACGGACGAGCATAAGACTGGTCGGGCATAGGCGTTGACGCAGGATAGGCTGCAAGCAGACACACCACTGTTAGCACTCGGCCGTGGAAAGATTTGATCATCGAGGTAGAACTTACGGCGTCCGTATGAATCGAACTGTTGCAAGCGAGGCGGAGGGTAATTACTAGGTGGGGTTAGTCCACGCGCATTGGTCATGGCGGGATAGTGATCCGACCTTGTGGTCTGCGGGCCTGGAGCTCCATTTGATGCGACAGATACCGGGGGGTAGTTAGTGTATCTCATCGGATCCTGGTATTCCGGGGCATATCTGGGATCATCCCTGGGGTCTCTGTGACCTGTAGGATACTGGGGAGGATACTGAGGAGGACCTCTGACATGGGGCGGAGGAGCAGCTTCATGAGCATATCCGGGATGACCATTGTAGAAATCTCCGGGGGGACCATATCCACTGGCTACCGGCCTAGGTTGGTGTGTGGGATAGATAGAGGGATCTCCATATGCAGAAGTAACAGGAGCCGCGGAATGGGGTGGAGCAGCATACATCCGTCTGGGATCCTCATACGAAGGCATCTCGGCGATGGGCATCCGTGGGGCAGCGTGAGATACATGGCCGTTGGAAGGAAGGTAGACATCACCACTGAGCTGGGGCGAGTTTGTACTGGCGCGATAGGGGCCATTGCCGTTAGTCCCAGAATTGGCAGCCTGTCTATACGTGTGCGACTCTTCGTAAGCGCCTAGGTCAAGATTAGCCTAGGCCCGTGACGGCAGGAAAGCAAAGAAAATACCTCGACGACCGGAACGCTGTTCTTGCTCCCATTTGGTCGAGGCCGTTCGGAGGTCGTTGATCATTTCCTGGTGTACATGTCAGCAAGATGCAAGACGAAGATGGCGACAGACACTCGTACTGAAGTGAGGTTTCTGTATGCTTTGATCCAGTAGCCTTCGATCTGTGACCGTGTCAGTCATGTCCACAACCCTCCGTTGTCGGCACCGTTTGCGCTGGACACGCCGTCTTGTTTCCTACCTCTTTATCTTTGCCTGGACGAACGGTCGCATCGTTGCCTAGATATTTCTGTATGTCTGCAGAGATGACAGAGCGGTTAATGCCCTCCTTAGGCACGAACCAGTTTCGCAAGATGTTTGAGCCCATGGCTGTGGAGAAGAGAAGCAGAAAAACAGTGCAAAAAACAATCCGGGTATCCTCGTGGGCTGGGGACTCAGGAGCCTTGTGGTTTGAAGCCTAACGGGGCGCTATGCTCTGGCAGAGCAGTCCTATCTCAAAAGATCCGCGGACAGGGAAACAAGCCTGGTATACGGAAGACCAAATCCTGAGCGCGTGGGCGCAAGCAACAGCAACAGGGAGACAGTGGATGGTGATTGTATTGAGGAGGTCAGGTGGTGGGAGAAGAGCTGTTGGCTGCTTGGGCAAGCAGGGGCGGACGAGGAAAAGGCGTGGGGCTGTCGGGGGATTCAAGGCAAGACAGGCCAGAGACACGACTGGACGCTCGGGACGCTAAAGAGGCAGCTGCAGGTTAGCGATTGGCAGGACGAACAGCAGAGTCTCAGTCGAGTGCAAGAAGGAGCAAGTCAGCGCTCGCTCGTGGACGAGTGCAGCGGACCGTCTGCCGAATCTCTTGTCGCGGCCAACCATCCAACTCTCTGCCGATCCCGAGTGGGGCTGGCCGACCACAAGACGACTTTGCCCACACCTCGCGCTGACTGCCATGCGACACTTACCAAATACCGGTTTCCATGCACTGTGAAAGTCCTTTTTCTCCTTTATGGCGATTGCACTCTTGTCTCGGTCCTGCGCTTTGCAGTTCTTGTTCAGCTACTCGAGTGGCGAACAGCCACGCCCATCGACGTGGCAGAAGCTGTGTTGCGGCCCAACCACCGCGCTAACGGTACATGCTCCTTGTTCATCAAACCACATGTCCAGCACTTCGTTGTCGTATCGTCTTCACCAGCGTTGGCGCATCTGCTGATATGCACTTGTCTGTACGCATCATCGCCCGAGCTGGTTGGTCAACATAAATCGAGCACATCACTCATGGCTGGCCTCTTGGTAATGGTACGCATTATCGAACAATGAACTAGGATGGAGTAACGATGTATCCAAAGGGTAATGCACAATATCGTCAGCTTGGCTAGCTACTATGTCCACAGCTCATATACATGTAGGCACTCCACCAGGCTCACAGACGACCTTGAGCGCATTTAATCTGGTCCGAGTCCAAACTTGGCTTATACTTCCCAGACGCTTGACTTCAGGCCCGCCCCCGCAGCTGACTATGATGGTGTTATTGACAAGATTTCTATCGAGCCTGGCCGCTTCGCAGCACACTTTGTTGCTCAAACCGAGAATACGTGGTGCTGTCATATTTGATATAGCCAGGCATAGGTATCTGGCGTTCTGAGCTCGTGGGACCCTCCGATCAATCCTCTGACCAGTGCCTTTCTCCAATATACTCGAACTGTAAATCATTGATAGGATCTTTTCGAAAAAAGCCTTTGACTGCTGAGTTGAAGCGATGGCCGAGTGGTGGCGACTCTTTCGACTCCTTCGCTCCATTCTTCGGTTGTCGCTTGTCATGTCCCTTGCCATTGGCCGCATGCATTTGACCAAAACTGGCACGACTCGACATGGTTCCTGGCAGGGCAATGACTACCGGTGGACGAACTGGTTCGTATGATTGCTCGTACGCAGGGACCATGTGTATATGCTCATCGCTATGCGGTGATGCTGTTGGTGTACTGGCTGCTAGAGAGAGCTTTCTCTCTGAGGGAGAACCGGTACCAGTTCTTGATGGGGCGCACGGCGATGGGAAGGTGGAGTCCGAGAAGCTTTCCTCTACGCCAGAAGCGGTCCGGCGACCAGGGGCCTTTGTCGTTGTTGCTGCTGACCACAAGGATGGAGTGGCTTGCGTCTCTGTCATGGGGAGCAGTGGTGCCGAACGAGTCATAACTCGTGGTATGGTGGACACCTCCGACGGTGGAAGCTTCCTTGCTCCAATGTACCCAGGCGTCGATGCCGTACTCGAGGAGCAACTCTCGCGATCCATTGCGTCAAGACTGAGCAAGCCTGATATAGAAGAAACGGGTCCGAGCACCTTCAGACGCTCAAGCTGTTTGAAGAGATGCAACAACCGAGAGGTACTGTTCTTGGCCAGGCGAGACAAGCTTTGAGAGGGAGCAGAGGCGATTATATTCTCGTCCTACTGGACGGTGCACATGTTCAAGGTAACCTATCTTGGTCAATAAATCGTTGGATCGACGAAGTCAAAACTCATAAGATGAAACGATTCCACTTCGAAGAGCATGACGGCAGTTTGTATGACTGAAATAACAACATTTGTGCGCATCAGCGCTTGCGGTGCCGCATACTCCGGTAGACAAGAGGGAACAAGACGAATTGCAACCACGCGACCCAATCATTTAGGGAGTAACCAGGAACCCGGAAACCTAAGCTCGAACATGCTCTCATGCGTTTGGATTGAAAGACTGCACGACTTGTACCTCTGGAAGGTGCTGGACCTGATCTGCCATGGCGTACAGCAGACGCATCCTGATAGCCAAACGTCAGCAAAGCAGTCATGGTCTTGCAAGGAAGGCCATATTACGCCTCTTTGATCACACTAAGTAGCTTGCCAGCAATTGGTAGGATAGGTTGCAGGTGATACTGGAGTAAGACCCAGCGCTTACATGCATTGTTCTAACCCGTTTCGGGAAGGCCGACCATGCATGACCACCGACGCTTCGATCTGAATGGCTGGCATCTGTCAACTCAGGTTCATCAACTACTGTAACTACATTGCCGTCACACAGCGCCTAGAGTAAGAACAAATGAGATAAGTCATGAATCGGTGACTCCTCTTACAGAGGCCTCTCGCTGTTTCTCTCTTTCCTTTGTAGGCAATTTTGCTGCTAAGATATTCATCCTGCATCGCTTTCCGACATGCTTGCCTTATGCTTAATCCTTGCAGCCCTTACACTCCATCTGGACCTCGTTCGGGCGCACACCGGTACATGCTGTTTGCATCTTACGATGATTCCTACTAAATCATCATTCAGTAATCACATATCCTCTATGGCGAGGTAACAATCTCGTCACCAATGGCACCAGACCCGAATACGATATGTCGGCCACAGGCGAGAATTATGTCGATGGCCAAAGGACGTTTCCTTATGGGTAAGTGAGCCAGGAGACCGTGTGTTCGACTGTCGTTGACGTTGTTCTGGCTTAGGCAACAGTGGATGTATCCTTGTGGTGGCATGCCGATGAGTACGAATAGAAGTCTATGGCCTGTCTCTGGCGGCGCACTTGCTATTCAGCCTGGGTGGTTCACAGGTGCGAGATGTCTGCCCAGTCCTTTTGAGTCAAAATAGCGCTGACACCCAATAGGCCACAAGACCGCGATGTTCTACGTCAACATCGGCATCAATGGCCCTGGAGAAGTCGCACCGCCCAACATGTCTCATCCAGTGGTCCCGCCTTTCCAAATTACGGGCCCAACCAACTCGGAATATCCTGGCGCCTCTTTCTGCCTTCCACAGGTGCCGCTTGTGCCCAACCTTACATTCAACATCGGCGACAATGTCACCATCCAAGTTATCGAGACTGCACAACATGGCGCCGCCATCTACAACGTAAGCCTCCTGATTCTCTCACTGCAGATCTAGACTGACAGGATTGCTACAGTGTGCAGATGTGACACTAGCAGACCCAGCCGATGTGCCAGAAGTAAACGCATCCAACTGCTTCAACTCGTCAGACCTGAGTTTCCAGCTGATCTACGCAACCGCCAACCTCAGCAGCGGCGCTCTACCAACGGCGATCGCATCCTCGCGGGTCTCCCTGACGCTGCCAATGCTCATTATGATGCTCGTGTTCGTGTTGTGGTGAGGGGACAATAAAGAAACAAAAAGAAATTATATACTGTTCTTTGGCATGGGCGTTAATGGGAATGATATCCACGCCGCTTTATGCCAGTGCAATACTCGTTCATTTCTCCAGTCTCTGAGCGCAAGGGCGTTATGTTTTTTTTACTACACTAGTGAGCGATCTTTCAATTGTATTTAGTTCAATCGATTCGGGTAGCATGAAACATGCACACTCTACCTTGTTCAAAGTACTTCTTGACTGTCATAGACTCGTTGCTGATGATGTGATGAGGAAGAGCAGTACGCGTAGCAAAGTGAAAAACCTCCTTACACGTTGGAAAAGGTATGATTAGTGTATCTCTAGGAACATGAATAGTCAAACTCATGCATCGACCTCCATGGCAACGGCAGGAGCGTCGTCAGCGTCAGCCTGGTCAGCAGCCGAGTCAGCAGCAGTCTTGTGCTTTCTTCGCCGCCTCTTCTTTCCTGCCGCTTCGGAGGCGTCATTGTCTGCCATCTCGACAGCAACATCTGCGCCGAGTGCCTTTTCTGCAGCTTGCGGGTCCGTCTTCGCGGCTTTCCTGATTGCCTGTCTCTCTGCCTCCTCTTTCGTTGTTTGCTTCTTGGACTTTTTGACACTCAGAGGATTGGGGCCCTTGGGACCCTTCTTTACTCGCTTCTTCGGGGCAGCGTCTGTGTCTTGTGAAGGAGCATCCTCCTTTGCTTCGCCTTCGTCATCATCTTCGTCCTCTCTCTTGCGCTTCAGAGCCTGCTCGGGAGCGGCACCTCTTCTGCCCTTCAAGCCAGCTCTGACCTTGCCCATCTCTTCAGCCTCTCTAAACTCTTCAGTCTGTGTTGCCATAGGTTCCATGATCATGACACTTCGGTTGACGTAGATGAGCGGTACACCGGTGATTTTGCGCATGGCGGATCTGACTTTTTGGTCCTGACTGGCGACGACGTAGCGGTTTTTGTTTGTGCCGCTGTCTTTGGGGTCGACGACAGACTTTAGACATTCCAGAGTGGACAAGGGTTCCTCGAGAGTGTGGTGGTTGCAGCGACGGCGCTCGAAGGACTTTGCGGTATCGATCCAAGCATTTTTTGCAGCGGCATCGGGACCTTCGGCGGTGTAAAGATGGCGTATCGAGCATTGTGTGATCACTTTCGGATGTTAGTTTGGGGTGTGCGAAGCGAGATGCTCAATCAAAAGTGCGAGACATACTGGGCTTGACCTGGCCGTGGAGAGTGCGTTCGAGGAAAAGAGGAAGGTTCATCTTGAAGCGAAAAGTGTCCTTGATCATGTCGGCATCGATCAAGACCTGGTAGGGGACACGGAAGTTGAAGGAAAGCTCATACTGGTGCATGAGCTTGCGGTACTGCTTTGAGCGTTTGCCGCGCATGATGGGGGTCTCTGTGCGATTTTATTGACAGTCGAATGTGGTCCAGGGCTCGAGAGATGCGAGATGAGAGGGTGACAGCGGATGCGACGACGGTGGCAGAAAATGGTATAGACAACAAAAAAAAGAGCCAAAGGCAGCAAAAGATTTAAGAGTTGGGTGTGGCTGATTGTGTGGCTGACTTTGTGGGGTTGACGGGCAGCGATTGGCGTGCGCTAGGGCAGTACTCGTAGTTGCCATGCGGGTCCCGAAGCCCTCAGACAGGAACCAATTCATCTTTTGTCCCTCGCAACCACAGGCACGTGTCATGGAATCATAGACGTGCTTTCCTCATCGCCCGGTCCGGCGAACACTGCCCACGAAAATGCCCGACGACCAGCCCCAGCAGCAGTCCAGTACCGGACCTTCTGCCCCTCCCCACGTCGACGAATTCGGCCTCCCTATCCGGCCTGCCAGGACAAGGACATACGATCAAGAAGACGACCCAGACCAGGACGCTCCTTCCTCGGTCGCCACAGATGACAAGCAGGATGCTCCTTCCCCAACTACTACGAATCATCACCTGAGCGAACGAGCATCTCCGAGCAGCGTCTCAGGAGCCCACGAGGCCCCCTCTTCTGCACATGCGACAATAGCCAATTCAAGTGCTGTACCCCACCATGACCTTGCGCAACCCGCGTCACCAACTGAGGATCCTGAGCCTGCTGCCTCAGTATCTGAGCCCGTCATCCCCGACCAGGCTCAACAAGCCGTTATTGTCGCAAACTCGGACTCACTCGCACAACCCCTCGCTGGCGCATCCGAATGGTCTCATCAAGCTGTCACGGCTGCTCCAGCTCGAGAGAAACAGCCTCAAGAGAATGAACTCGATTGGCAAGAGATGCCCGCCTTTGCTACTCACACCATGTACGACGATTGGGGTAAAGTTGTTGCGCGCGAGGTCGCCGAACTCGAGGAAGAGGACTATGCATATGGCAATGCTGCTGCCAAAGGATACACCAGAGTACAGCTCGATGACGATGTCCAGTCTGCCACCAGTTTGGACGAAGATACTGCCTACCTCTTCAAGCCTGATGCTGGTAACAACACATTGGACGAAGACGACAGTCGCGATGTTCTGTCTCAGATGCAAGCTACAAAGGACTTGTTGACAGAGGGTCAACGTATAGCTTACGTTGGTCTCGTACGAGTATCCATGTACCAGATGACAAAGTACCTCGAGGGTCTCGACAAGACTCGGTCTACCAAGAAGCAACTCGATATCGCAATAGAATCCATCCAGATGTGGGCCCAGAAGATCATGGTTCGGTTGTACAGTCACATGGATCTGGATGCTGCAGAGCAGATCATGATAGAACAGCTGGCCGAACACGGAGTTGAGCCTGCGGATCTAACAGGTCCTCTCATGCAAAACGCAAGGGTCAAAAATCCCACAAAGACAGAAGATGATGCTACTGCTTCCTCAAATCTCTCAGACTCTCAATCATTGAAGTCCCCCACTCTTAGCGGTCCGCCAACTCCATCAATACCTCCACCGTATGAGCAAGAAGTACCGCCGGATTACTCTGTCAAAGATCCATCAGAATTGCCCGACACGAAAAGTATTGATATTGACCTCCGATGGACTGTTCTCTGTGATTTGTTTTTAGTCTTGGTTGCTGACAGCATTTACGACGGCCGCTCGAGGGCTCTTTTGGAACTGGTCGGGAGCGCTCTCTCGGTCGACTGGCTCGAGATCTGCCGATTCGAGAAGCGCATCACAGATGCCCTGGAGATGCAACAAGAAGCAGACAAGGAAAACTGGAATGAGGAGGAACACACCGACAAACGCCAGAAAATGGCACGGAATAGAAGACTGGTTATGATGGGCTTGGCCACTGTTGGTGGAGGTCTTGTCATCGGACTGAGTGCTGGTCTGCTCGCACCTGTCATTGGTGCTGGTCTTGCTGCTGGCTTCACCACTATCGGTGTTGCCGGAACGAGTACCTTCCTCGGAGGTGTTGGTGGTGCAGCCTTGATCACATCCATTGGTGTAACGACTGGAGGTACCATCGCTGTTCGTGCGAGTAACAGGCGAACGGGTCCAGTCAAGACTTTTGAGTACCGACCACTTCACAACAACAAACGCGTCAACCTGATCGTAACTGTGGCTGGTTGGATGACAGGCAAGGTCGATGATGTCCGTCTGCCTTTCAGTACGGTCAATCCTATCATGGGCGATATCTACAGTGTGCATTGGGAGCCGGAAATGCTGCAAAGCATGGGTCAGACCATCAACATTCTGGCAACTGAGGTATGCGAACATCTGTTGTTCGATGGAATCTTATGCTAACGAGTACAGGCTCTCACTCAAGGACTTCAGCAAATTCTTGGAAGCACACTGCTTACCGCACTCATGTCTGCAATGTCTTTGCCGCTTGTGCTCACAAAATTATCGTATCTCATCGACAACCCCTGGAGTGTATCGATGGCACGCGCAGATATGGCTGGTCTCATTCTCGCCGACTCTTTGATCGATCGCAATCTCGGTGTACGACCAGTTACGCTCGTAGGCTTCTCTCTGGGGTCACGTGTCATCTACGCTTGTCTCAGAGAGCTCGCCAATCGTGGAGCATTCGGTATTGTCCAAAATGTCTATGTCTTCGGCAGTCCTGTGGTGTTCAAAAAAGACGAATACATCAAAGCAAAGTCGGTCGTGGCTGGAAGATTTGTCAATGGATATGCCACAAACGACTGGATTCTGGGTTACTTGTTCCGTGCTACCGCAGGAGGTATAATGCAGGTTGCTGGACTCACTTCGGTCGATATACCAGGTGTTGAAAATTACAACGTCACAGAAACCGTCGCAGGCCACATGGCGTACCGTAAAGCTATGCCGAAGCTTCTCAAAGAGGTGGGCTGGGTTGTGGATAGCGAAGAGTTCTCTGAAATCGAGGACCCAGATCCGGACAACCACGAAAAACGACAACGAGAACTGATCAACGAGATTGAAGAAGCCAGAAAGGCGCTCGAGAAGAAGCCCGAAAAGAAAGGATTCAAGGCACTCTTCAGCCGGAACAAGAAACATGCCGAGAAGAAGGAGTGGGAGACATACGACGAGAAGATCAAGGCAGGACCGGCGGAGGGATCTGCTGATGGATCAAACCAAGGAACACTTTTCGACATTGATGCTCTCCAGCACGAAGTCGCTGCACTTGCTGCTCAAGGCATTGAGATCAAGGAGATCAAGAGTACGCTACCACCGATGAAAATCGACACCACAGCCTTTCCCGTCAAAGGTGATGGGTTGAAGAGTCCGGCTCCAGGTCTTAGGCAGACCAAGAGCTTTAGTGGCTTCTCAGACGGAGCTCGGGATCCGTCGAGCAGTAGCGCCCAACCCAATGGGGCGAACAGAGCCCAGCAACAAGACTACGATGAATTCGAGTACAGCGCTCACAATGACTCAGAGATATCAATGACTTTCGAGAGCCCCGAGAAGCCTAGAGCAACCTATGGCGATCGACAAACCTCGCACGGATCGCCTGTGGCCTCACCAACATCATCGCAGGTCCCAATCAGACCTGCTTTGCAATCGTCCAACACGATGCCAGTGTCGAATCGATCAGTGTCGAACAACACGCCCATGTCTTATGAGCGAAACGCGTGGGCTGACGACGATGACGAGTTCGGCAGAGAGAAGGAAATGTCGATGACATTCGAGTAGGCGCATAATAAGACATTCAACCCTTCTGTACAAATAACTAGGGTCTCTCGGCGTATACAAGGAGGGACCGCGTTTGCTATTTTTCCGTCTTGAATTTGGAGCATAGGCGTTACTCCGGTGGGTCATCTAGGTTGGGACATACGACATCCTCTTCGCATTGGTGGTGACTAGACACATTGAGATAATAGAACAATAATCCAGAATCATCGAGCGAACGCTTCTATCATGTCGAGGCCAAAGAGGAATATGGTTATCGAGAGCCGACAGAGAAGCGTCCTCAAGCAGAGAAAGAACCAAAGTACGAAGGTGGAGAAATGTTTCTTGATAAAATCAGTACGGAGAACAATCCTGTTGGTCTAAGAGTGGCCGTCTGTGCGAGGATGGATGATATCCTGGCTTCCAATAACACCACCACCTTCATGCAAAACCATAGCTTCTCTCCTGTGTCTCCTCACTTCCGCCTCGTGGTTGGAAGATGCTTGAAACCTGGCTCTACCAGCAGCATGAGAAACTCCAGCATCATCAGCATCACCACGAAGCTCATCCAAAGCCGCTGGCGACTCATGCACTAAGGGAGAAGTATCACCGCTGCTTTCCCCCAGAGCAACAGACCTCCGCATCGGCCGGGTCGCTACCGCCTGTTCGGCCAACATATCCACCAAGGACTCCACTCTTTGCGAGACTGGTTGAAATCTCGCCTCAGCAGTACCTCCATGCTGCTGGGGAAACACAAAATGCGATTGTGGATGGCTGTGCCCTCCCCGTCGACTTCTGTGATGCACAATCCTCGTGGACTCTTCGACTGCATCTGCAATGTCGACTAGACATGGCAATCTACCTTGACGGTATTTTCGCACGGCTTTGAAGTATGCTCGACACATTGTTTGATAAGTTGGGTCGGATTTGTCGTGGATAGAGGCAACGGTGTTGTCGTTGAGGGGGTAGAGGTCGATGGCCGAGGTGTCGAAGAGGTCGAGGATACGTTTTGCACTAGTTCGGACGCTGGGTTTGGGAGAAAAGAGGTCTTCGGTTAGGTGAGAAGTTGCTTTGTGGTCCTGGGTGAAGCGGGAGAGGAGCAGAGAGGTTGCGCTGGATGCGAGGCTTGTGTTAGAATACGTTCATTTTGGTATCGAACGAGCAGCTCGAATTAATGTGTACAACCAGTGGTAGATCGAACAGTTGAAAGGTTACCATGCTCACTAGGTGACGATCGCGCTTTCTATTCCATGGGTAAAGGTGCAGAGTACTCACGCATTAGAAATTTCCTGATTTGGTGAGGTGACCAAGGTTGACAAAGCTTCGAGACTTATAGCTACAAACAGAATTAGGTTCAATAAGATAGAGTGATAGTATAGACGATATCACAATCTTCTGCTTGGGTGCCATTAGCAGCCTTTGCATGCTGAGGATCATATATCTCGCTTAGTTGTATGGTAGTTTGGAGGCATCTCTCGACTCCCTTGACAGCGACAAACAGAAAGATACCTAGGTTGGATCAGCTCCTGAGATAGCAAGCAGAATGCTCTTGAGATGCAGCATACCGAATCCAATCCAAAGATGCCGATCTTGGATTTCCCAAGACATGATGTCTGATGGATGTAGGTATGCAAGATAGACGCACGGACACAGAGAGAGTTCACGCTGGGGAGCGGAGACTCGGAAGCGCGAGCCGAAGGCGGTCAGCGAAATCCTGCCTCTCAGACTTTCCATTTCACGAATTCAAGGCAAAAAAAGTTAGGACTGAGCTGTTCGATCACTACACACAACCACGCAGCCATGCCGCCGTCACAACTGAAACGTCTCAAGGCGTCGCTGCGAGAGCAGGGCGTCACCGGTCCTCAAAAATCGAAGAAGCAAAAGCAACAGGATCGAAAAGGCACCACCGACAGCAGGGTCCAGCGCAATGCCGCTCTCCAGCAAATTCGCGACAGCTTCAACCCCTTCGAGATCAAGGCAAACAACCGCCCCGCCAAGTTTCAGTCCTTGACTGCTCATCCCAAGAAAGATGCTGTTCTCAGACCCGGTGTCACCAGGAGCATGGGCGAGGAAGCTGTAAGCTCCATTGCTTTGCTCTCAAAGATCAAAACTGACATCGTATAGCGTCGCGCTACACTGCTGCCCGAGATCCAGCGCCGCAACAAGACTGGTGGAATCATCGACAGACGTATCGGCGAGAACGACCCCACCATGACCCCCGAAGAGCGCGCTCTGCAACGTTTTGCCCAGGAGAAGATGCGCAAGAAGGGTGGCGCTTCTCTGTTCGATCTGGAAGCCGACGACGATTTCGTAGAGACCGCTCTCACCCACGGCGGACAGGCTCTTGATCTCGACAGAGACGACTTCGACATGGAAGGACTCGAGGGCTCCGACGACGAATCAGACCGTGGCTTGAAGCGTCGAAGATCCTCTGCAAGTTCAGAGCAAGACGATGACGAGGCCGTGTCCGACACCGAAGCACAGGACCCCGATAAGCCAGCACGCAAAAAGTCCAAAGCAGAGGTCATGAAGGAGGTCATTGCAAAGTCCAAGATGCACAAGTACGAAAGACAAAAGAACAAGGAAGACGATGAAGATCTGCGCGAAGAGCTGGACAATGGATTACAGGAAATGCTAGCTCTGCTCCAAGGAGTCAAGCCCCCACCAAAGGCTGACAAGACGCCTGCGGATGCTGGCATGAACCCCGAGCGTCTGGCCATGCTCCAAAGCAAATCGCGCGAGGAAACCGAAAGAGAGTACGACGTGAGGCTCAGACAGATGGCCATGGACAAGAGAGCCGCCCCTACTACACGCACAAAGACCGAGGAGGAGCAGGCCATCGAAGAAGCTTACCGCCTGAAGGAGCTGGAGTCATCGCGTCTACGCCGTATGCAAGGTGAGGAGTCCGAGGAAGAGCCCGAGGTCGAGGAAAAGAAACCCAAGAAGAAGGCTAGCACCGAAATGGCCTTCGAAGACGACGAAGACATGGGAGACGATGCTGCTCAATTCGGTCTCCCGGCCCAACAGTACAATGACAAGAAAGATGCAGTCGTGCACGATGACGAGGACGAGTTCTTGATGGAGGATGACCTGATTGCCAGCGGCTCTGAAATCGATGTCAGCGACGAGGAGAGCGAAGATGAGGATGATTCGGATATAGAGCAAGGAGCCGCCGCTGCCGATGAAGAAGACGAGGAGGACGAGTTTGTTCGCGGAATCCTGGGTGATAAGGACGAGAAGAGCGAAAAGAAGGCAGCTGCGCCAGTCACGACTTCTGGACTTGCATACACTTACGAGTGCCCTCGTTCTCACGAAGATTTGCTGGCCATCTTCGGAAAGATGGCTGTCGAGGACATTCCAGTCGCCGTTCAGCGCATTCGTGCTCTCTACCACCCTTCGCTGACGGCAGACAACAAGCAGAAGCTTGCAGACTTCTCTGTTGCTCTTGTTGACCACATCTCATACATGGCCAAGGAGAAGCAATCCTTTGCTGTCATTGAGACCCTCATCCGCCACTTGCACTCTTTGTCAAGGACATATCCCGGCACCATTGGCAAGGCATTCCGTACACACATGTCTGCCATGCACGAGAGCGGTGTCTTTACTGCTGGTGACTTGGTCATTCTGACTGCAGTCAGCACCATCTACCCTACATCGGACCACTTCCACCAGGTAGTCACTCCTGCCATCACTCTGATGGGACGATGGTTGGAGATGACTCCTCCTGCGCCGTCCAACTTGGCCACCGGTGCTTTCATCGTCGCTCTCTGCATCAAGTATCAATCACTATCCAAGCGCTACATCCCTGAGGCTGTACGCTACACGGTCAAGGCTCTGCAACTCCGTCCTCAACCCAGCGAGAAGGAACTGCAACCACACGTCAATAACATCCTCGCCATGGCCGATCTCTGGAGCGCCAAATCAGCATTCGGCCAAATCTTCTCTCCCGCCGCCCTCTCATCTCTCCAAGCTCTCAAGGGACAAAAGAAATCATCCCAACATTTCTCCATCATGCTCTCACAAGCCCGCCTACGCCGCCGCCCCCTCGAACTCCATCACCACCGTCCTCTCCCCGTCCGCACTTCGATTCCCAAGTTCGAGGAAAACTTCAACCCAGACAAGCACTACGACCCGGATCGCGAACGCGCCGATGCCGCAAAGCTCAAGAAGGAGTACAAGCGCGAGCGCAAGGGAGCCGTGCGCGAGCTGCGCAAGGATGCAAACTTCATTGCTCGCGAACAGCTGCGCGACAAGAAGGAGAGAGATGCAGAGTACGAGAAGAAGTACAAGAGATTGGTTGCCGAGATCCAAGGAGAAGAGGGCCACGAGGCAAAGGAGTACGAGAGGGAGAAGAGGATGCGCAAGAGCAGCAAGAGGTAGAATTCTTTGTGTTTGCTTCTTGTTTCTCTTCTTGTGTTATCGGGCTTGTCATCTGTTCTTCTTTGCGTCATTGTATATATATACCCTTTTGTTGGGCAATTCATGTTTCCATTCTTCCATCACTCTGATTCATGCTTTAGATCATAGTCTTTGTTCATCTCGTGACATACATGTTTCTATCTGTAAGGAGTGAAGTTTCAGTGTTAAAACACCCAAGCCAAGCAAAGGTAACCCTGACCATGAAGCTCGTCCTCCCATGACGTTTCATCTCGAATCAACAACACATTTCTCATCGTCGACTTTCACTACCTCGAGACCAGAAACTTCCAAACTAAACAAAGCCAGCCATTCAGAAAGGATATCAAAAATGTCAGATCTCCTACGCGCCCTCCCGACCATCAAAAACCAACACAACGGAACCCAACTCCGACCACCAGCCATGCCCTTGACCACAGCAGACGAAGGCAATTCTTCCTCCTCCTCCGACAGCTCAGCATCCACAAACGACAGCGTAGACACCCTTCGACCCTCTGATTCTGCTTCAATACCATCAACAACGACACCAAACCCATGGCCCAAATACTTTGAGCAGGAATTATTTCTGGATGTCAACACAGCAGCCCAACATGCTAAATATCATGTTTACCTCACGCCACCAAAAGATGCAACTAAAGGACCGCTGTTTATTTGTCACCACGGCGCTGGAGCTACTGGAATGAGTTTTGCGTGTTTTGCTGCGGCGGTGAGGAAGGAGATGCCCGGAGCTGGTATCTGCAGTTTAGAGGCTAGAGAACACGGGTCTTACGTCTCTGCGTCTCCCCCCTCCGCCAACGAAGAAATCTTGGACTTTAGTATCGAGACTTTGGTGCATGATACACTAGCCATGATCGAGGGGGTCAAGCAACGACAAGGCTGGAAGACACTACCTCCCTCGGTGCTTATCGGTCATTCCCTTGGTGGCGCCGTGGTGACGCGTATTGCTGCAAACGGCACACTCGGCGCACAGTTAGTGGGGTTCGCGGTATTGGATGTGGTCGAAGGCTCAGCCATCGAAGCCCTGCTGCACATGAAAACCTACCTCGCCTCACGACCTTCCTCGTTCGCATCAGTGGATCAAGCGATAAACTGGCATATCCGCAGTCGCACCATCAGAGACCTCGAGTCGGCAAGAGCTAGTGTGCCCAGTCTGTTGATTCCGAAGGATGATCGATGGGTGTGGAGGACAGATCTGGCACGCACCCAGAGGTGGTGGGAAGAGTGGTTTACGGGTATGAGTGGGTTGTTTTTGAGGGGAAGGGCTGCAAAGGCACTGGTTTTGGCCGGGACGGATAGACTGGACAAGGAGTTGATGGTTGGTCAGATGCAAGGTAAGCCATTTATACCCTGCTGGCACCCATAGATACTATTGACTGACCAATTCTCTGCAGGCAAGTTTCAACTCACGGTCATACCGGAAGCAGGTCACTTTATCCAAGAAGACGTACCGGAGAAAACAGCACACTTGATGATCGAATTCTTCAAGCGTAACGATCGAAGCAGTCTCGTCTTACCACCCAAAGTATCTGATCTGCTCGCCCAGGGAAAGAGAGTATAGACAGCAAAAGAGAAAAGTCCACAAGCTTTTAAATAAAAGTCTGAAAGATCGCCATACAGATCAGAGCATATTGGATAGTTCAAGCATGGGGCAGGCGTTTCAAGATCCGGTCATCATTTCGAGACATCTTGGACAGTGGAGAGTAGGCATAACTCTGTTTCATTAAATCGTTAGATGTCAAGCTACGAATTTGAAGTATTCACGAGCGACAATCGACCGCTTTTGTCGGTGACGACCGGCACAATTTCTCCATAAGCGAATCAGAATGTCAATCCTCAGGATTGGAAGACCTTTTCGATACCCTCGAGCAGAATGTCAGCGTGCTTCTTCTGGAAAATCAGCATAGGTCTCAATCTGATGGCTTGAGCACCACTGCCACCAATGTTGATACCTGAAATTTTATGTTAGCATACATAGTCTCTAGATGGAATTGATGTAAGCTCAATACGTACCAACGCCCTTTGCCTTGGCAAGGAAGTCTTCACGGCGTGGTGAGTCCCAAGCAATGAATGTGCCCTGGCCCTTTCCACGAAGGTTCTGAATCTCATCGGGATACTTTTGAGCCAAGCGTTCAAGGCCAGCGTATAGGTAGTCACCAGTCTCGGCGGTGTTCTGGACCAGATTGAGACGTTCAATCTCGTTGATAATGGCGCGGAAGAGGATGGCACGAGCCGGGTCACCCATCCAGGTGTTGAATTGGCGGTATGGCTTGTTAGGTCTCAATTCATCATTGCCGAAGTAGTAACCAGCGGTCTGTGCCTTCTTACTAAAAGTCACCATGTCTGGGGGGTCTTCGAGGTTCCAGTGATCGTGGGCCCAGAACTTTCCAGTTGCGCCAACACCAGTCTGAACTTCGTCGACAATCATCAGGACATCGTTTCTACGTGTAATTTCGCGAAGTCCACGGAAGAAGGCTGGCGAGGCGTGGTTGTCACCGCCCTCAGACTGGACGGGTTCGATGATGATAGCAGCCGGAGGCAGGTGCCACGACTTGATCAGACGCTCAGTCTCCTCGAGACAACGGGCCTCCTCTTGAGCGTTCTCCTCGGCAAACTGTTCAAGTGGGTACTTGAGCATAGGGAAAGGTGCTTGAGGCCAGTCGAAGGCGGGAATATCGAGCTTATGGATGGGTTTGCTGCGAGTAGTCGAGAGAGAACCAAACATGCGGCCGTGGAAGCCAGACTTGAAGGACATGATACTGAGTTGGGGAGCGCCAGGGGCTTGATTATTCATGGACGATTGCATCTCCTCTTCGGTGAAATCGACATCGGGGCCACCACGTTGTTGACCTCTCTTCCACATGAAGGCAGCCTTGAAAGCGAGCTCGTTAGCATCACTACCCGACTGACCAGTGAAGACTTGGTTGCAGCCCTTGGGTGCGACACGCAGAATACCAGTCTCGAGAATATTGGCCCAATCATGCTGAGGGAAGTTTCCCAAAGCAGGTCTGTTGATGATGGCCGAAGCCATGTCCTTTGATGTTGCGGCCAGCAATAGCGAAGGGTTCGAATAGCCAACGGGAATGGAAGCAATTTGAGCATAGACATCGAGCAAGACATTGCCGTCGAGATCAGCAATGTAGTTGCCGAAGCTGTCTTGATAGTTTCCCATCATGTTCAGACTGCGTGTGTCAAATACTTTGTCCAATTGCCTGATAGCTTCCCTGCTCTTAGGTCCAGGAATGGCGGTTCGCACCATAGGGCCCTGAGGCTCGTCGGGGAAGAAGGGTTGGTTGAAGGCATCTGGTACCGACGCAGTTGCCGTTGCTGCCGTAGCTTGCTTGCGGTCCTGGAACATGACTAGTCAATGGAAGGCACTTCTGAGTAGGTGAGGCATGGAAATTGATCATACTGTCTGAGTAGCCAGAGCACGGCTTGTAGCTCGGAGTGTAGGACGAATAGCAGCACGACGGAGCGAGGGAGCCGTCAGACGGCTCGTACTACGAAGGACAGAAGCCATTGTGTGCTGAGCGATTGATCAACAAGACAGGTTTCAATCGACTCGTCGGACTCGAGTGTTCTGTTTATTCGCCTTGTCAATTGTGGGGAAGTTGCGGAGTCGAATCGGGGGTGCTATCTCGAACTCGGACAAATTGTCGAACGGCAGCGGTCAAAGGACAAGCAGAGATAAGGCAAAGGAGCGAGGTAGAGGAAGGAGGGAAGGAACAGAGGACCCTGCAATTATTGTACCACACTCTGGTATCTGTCGCTCGACTCAGTCTTCGCCGCGACCGCAGCGATAGGCGGACCCTTATCAGATCCGGACCCCTCAGCCCTTGCCCGCTAAGGAAGGCTCAACCGACGGGCATCCTTGAAGTCGGAGCATCGTACGAGTAGACTAGCAACAAACATCAGCTTCCGGTTACTTTTACGTACACACAGAGTCTCATGACTGGAGACAGAAAAGAAGCGGTGGTGCTTTACAGCTCACGATTCACGAAGGATGATACAGATGATCGCCAAAACTTTACCGACGGGAAACTCGACCGGGAAACTCAAAAGGTCCCGCTTGTTGGACGGTCAAACATTAGTTCGTCCTGTCATGCCACTGTAAGCACTTCTATTACAATGTATACCGACTTCTTCTATGTCTTGTTCATGATTCGTGATTCGTAAATTCATCCCATCGACTTCTTGACTCGTGGTGTTGGGGTCCACACCCGACTAGATCTGTCGCCAGTTTGTTGGCTGCCAAAGAGTGTGTCGGTCCTTCCAGGCGTACGACCTCCTATCCTCGAAGCCAGTAGACGTGCGGCTGGTGTCATGTTTGCTCCGGGGGTTTGGCGACCTATTGCGGGGCTGCTGGTGAACTTGGGTGTCGGCGTCCGTCCATCCTGTCCCTTCAATGCACTTAGCCTGCCTCCGGCTGTAGGCTTCCTCCTTTGCATGTTTGACCTTTCGACGAGTCTGTGATGTATCTCCTCTCGCTTGCTTTGAGCTTGCAACTTGAAAGGATTGTTGGCAGCTTCGGGATCAGCTGCAGGTAACAGAGCCATGGCAGATGCACGTTCTTCAGCATCTGCTTCGGCGTCCGACACAGGAACACCTTTTGGAGGATCCATCTCGTGGGGTAGCGGCTCGGCATCGACGAATGCGTACCCTTTGACTCGGGGTGTCTCGGCACCGGAATAACCTGCATCTGTCGAAGACGGGCGTGGCCGACCAGCAATGGCAGCATCAATCGCAGACATGGAAGGTGAAGGTGGGATAGATGATTCGTCAGAGAGAGTCAAGGGCATGCGTGTGGAGGCGTAGGAGACAGATTTAGGAGCAGCGACCGAGGCGGCCTGAGCACGATCGAACTGTGTCTCGTGTGTGTCCTCGACGCCTTCTGGCGCAAACATCAAAGTGTTACGCGGCCCTTGGCGGCTCGGAAAGGAGTCGAAAGAAGCAGAGCGATCGTCAAGGTTTTGCGAAGGGCGAGTTACGAGGGCCGTTGATGATGAGGGCGCACTCGTGAGAAGCTTCTGCTGGGCCAGCTGTTGCTTAGACGGCAGCTTGTTCCCATTGTAAAAGAAAGCGTACTTTTCAGCACGCTTCTGATTCTGACGGTCAAGCAGGGAGTTGAAAGATTCATTGTCTTCAGACGTGTATTTGGCTTGGAATTCGCCTAGTGAGAGCGAAGTGTCTATCGGCGGCTTCGAGGATTCGGCGCTACTAGAAGCCACTGAAGGAGCGACGGAGGGTGTCCTCATAGGGGTAGCGCCCTGCCAGCCACGCGGAGTTGCCGAAGGTGCCAGAGAGGTGCCTCTCCTCGCTCGAGGACCGGGAGTCATGGCTTGGTGTAGTTTGCGGCCAGCATCTCGGATCCAGTCGTTATTGTTCGATTCCAAGGCCTCCAGATACTCCTGCTGTGCTTGACTCTCGAGCAATCCAGGGAAGTAGTCGCGGGCGATGATGTGCGAAAGGGCGTCGGTGTAGACATCCTCGTCGATTACTCGCGACGGGCGTTTGATGCGCTTGGTCGGCGGCGGAGGCGGCATGAGTTGAGTGTCGGCATTGCGCTTAGCTAGCGCTTGCGACGAAGGCGTCGTCATGTTGGTGGTTTCGACATGTAGACGTGAGGAGTCAAGAAGGACAAAGGCGAGCGCAACAAAGATGATGCAACTGGATTCAATGTCTTGGCGTGGTTTGCATCTCTTCACATGCAAATCCACCACACATCCGACTCCCAATTTAACCAAAAAAAATCGCCATCATGTCAAACGAAAAAGAAGCAGAGGTCTCGCCGAACGTCGAGATGACCGACGTAGATTCTCACACTGCAGTAAAACGAAAACGCTCTGAAAAGACATCGTCGACTGTTACTCAATTTACCATTCGCAATCCACAATGGTCATACCTTCATCTCTCCCTAATCACGAATTCGCCAAATTATCAATTGGACGCCTTGACTGCGCACCTGCACCTCCGTGCTGCTCTATCCCAATTTCTTGGCTTGCATGGAACTGCTATGCCCATCGATATTCTCAAGCTGTCCGGCAACGACGTCTACGTTCGCGTGCCCAACGAGGACTCTAGTGCTGTCGTGATAGCTGTTGGCGGCTGGGTTGGTAAAGCTGGCGAAGGCTGGAGAGTAAAGAACTCCGGATCCTGGGGTGCTGGTCTGCACTCAAGCACTACTGGCGCTGATTTGTTCAAATGATCCATCTACCGTCATTTGGTCAAACCCACTATGCATGGTCGAATTCACATCGCCGAAGTCTACGAACACACTCTCAATTACCTCTGACCTTTGGAGTACCCGGCTCACGAAGTATGGTCTTCGAGGCACTTCGCACAGAGCGCACTACGAGAGGTTGCAACCGCGCCATCATGAGAAAATAATACCGGGCAGTCAATTTGGTAACCGATTTGACGCTCAAGACGCTCCAGGACCACATGATACCAACACGACTTCAAAGCTTGAGACGTGAGTGCTTGTGTTGCAGTCGATTCTGTATGGATGTATGGGGCGTAGAGAAAAGCACCGGTGGGCAAGAAGACCTAGCTCTATGGGACTACGATGGTGTCTCTCACCCTGATTTCTCTCAATCTGGTTTCCCCCAACTTGGTTTCGATGCGTGTCGCGTTAGCCACTTGGTCCACTGGGTATGGCTATTGGTAAAGATTCGCCGAGGCTTTTCATGAAAGAAGGATTGCGCACATCAAGAACAACAATGCAAAGCAAAGGACATATAGTATTGTCGGGCCGAAGTGTTATACACGGTAGATCATTTGTCAAATCCAACAAGCATTGATAATCGAGGCTGTGCTCAAAGGAAGCTTTTCTGTTCATCGCCAAACTGTCTAGGTTGCTACTATACGACGAAGCGAGCCGGGAGATAACCAAATGAGACTCGCGCGGTCCAGAAGCCGGGTGTTTAAGCGTAGTTGGCAGCGGCAGTAACTCTGACATCACCAGTCTGGGACACGTTCTTAACGGTCACGGTGTCGCCCTTTTCACTGGTGACTCTGATCCATGCCGTCGATGCTCCAGAACCACTCGATATCTCAAAGAAGTTGTAAGTGGTTCTGGTAGCAGCCTTCCAGGTCTTGCCGGAGTCGATGCTGACCTCGAGCTTGGAGGTGCGGAGCTTAGCGTTGACGACTTGAGCAGAGAACCAGTACTGGGAGACACCGGACTTCATGTGGATGGAAAGAGGAGTGGTGATAGGGCAAGCGACGTAGTTCCAGCTGACGTTAATGACACCAGCGCTCTTCGGGGCCAAGTTGGGGAAAGCGTCCTCGTAGAGATCGAGGTGGTTGGTACCACATCCAGGGCACTGATCGGTAATCATTGCGGTGATGGTCTTGCCGTTAGGTCCAGTCACGGCGACACAGGCTCCGCATTCATATGCATTGCTCCAGTTGGAGTCAGAGAGAGCAGTTCCGTACACTCCAGAGGGAAGAGTGTACTGAGTGAAGGAGCACTGTCCACCTGAGGTGTTACCACCGTAGAAAGTGGCCTGGCCAGACAGAGCGCGCTTGGCGATACTGTTGGGGTTGGCTGAGACGGGCAGAGCAGCACCAAGAGCAGCAGAGGCAAAGGCCGAGATGGCGGCGAGGGTAGAGATGGAGAAAAGCATCTTGGAATGAATGATATGACAGAACCTGCTGTCTGTGTTTTGAATGTATCAAAGAGAGAGTGGATGAAGAGAATGAGGTGCAGTGGGAGAGAACAAGGCTTCAATGACCAACCTGAGGAGATATTTTATACTTGTTGAGGAAGACATGGACAGGGACGGGATGAGGTACGCGGCTATGGGTACATTGGGTCTAATGCAGAGGAGTTTGCACAGGCGGCGGGTCTCTGTTTCAAGTTCATTAGACGAGGGAGGTGGTTCGGACGATGAGATTGAGGCTCGACCCGATGTCTGCACGTCAAGGCAGGTGTCAGGGATCTGATGGATCGGTTGGACGGCATGCAGCGGCAGATGAGAAATCACAAAGGGAATTGGCCACATGGACCATGGTGTCAGACAGCGGTGGTTGCTAGGCTGTGAGAAAAGCGGAGGAAAGATGACGGACTTTGGACAGTCTGTTTCAACATTTGGGCAAGAGCGATGGAGAGATTCAGCCACAGTCTGCAGCCACAGTTTGCAGCCACAGAAGGTGTGCATGTGAAAGACCAACCCTCTAGACACAACAAACGCGCCTTATTGCCGGCAAGGACGCTGCACCGATCGCCAGAGACTGCTTCAGACCATGGCTACGACCTCATGACCCACACGATCTGGAACAAAGCGCATGTTCTAGTCAGCAACCATCATGGACGAAGTCGAAAACCCTCAGGTCAAGGCTCCTGAAGAAGAGAGCGACAGCATAATCACACCCGCCGAGGATACCGCTGCGAGCCTGAACCTCGAGGATGCTCCTATCGTCCCTCCGGCAGACCGACAGTCGAACGACAACGACGCATCTAAGCGACCGCTGTTGAAACGCGACTTGTCAGCGCCGCCGCCCAAGCAGCCTCCACCCGCCGTGCCTGAGCTGGACCCCAGCCAGGATCCTCCCGACTCTCTGACACTTGCCCAACTCAAGAATCTCCGCGCTGGTTTCCCCGTCCTGCAAGCCCACCTCCAGCAGCCTGTTCCCTTCTCGTCTGTCTACGACTTTGAGTACCACGACTCGCAGTCCTTTCCTGTCGAGCTGGAAGAATGGTTTACATACAGCGAGAAAGAGAGGTCCAAACTGCGCCAGATCAATGCTGCCTTCGACCATGCGTGGAAGGCACACACTGCCCAAGAGCCTGTCCCAGACTGGACCGCCTCTCCCCAATTGGGCATGAACTTTGTTGCCAATCTGCTACACGACTTGCAACTTGGCACTCCCCACCAGAAGAACCAAGCTCTCCAAGTCTTGACCTATATCTCTCTGGGCACATGGGAAGAAACTGCTGGCAGAGAGGCTCCCAACCCCTTCTTTGCTGTTCTCGGTTCCAATCAACCACAAGTCACGGCTGGTCTCCCGAATTATGCTGGTGCAACATTTCAGATGCAGATAATGATCAACACTCTCTGCATGCTCTCACAGCAAGGCGCTGTATCATTGGTCTACGATCTCATGAAATCTGTTTGCGAGAGAGACCTTACTGCTTCGGCTCAGAATGAGGATACCTCTAACTCAAAGTACGCTGAGGGTGATGAGAGCATCGATGTCTGGTGCACCCTGACTCTCATCTATCTGTTTGTCGAGCTGAGCCGCATCTCTGAGGGTACGCCCGACGCCCATGTGTTGCATAGAGAGCTTGCCTTGATCAAACCTGATCTGTTGATCACATGTACGAACATGATCGCCCAGATGAGATGGGACGAATTCGCTCCTGTCCCACAAACAAAAGTTTTTTTGTTGCTATGGAAGACTATCTTGATCTCTTTCGGTGGCGTCGAGACAGCCGACAAGGTCAAGTCTTCGTTCCAGGAGAATGTCGGCGAGAAAGACGAGCGCGGCCATCCGCTTATCACCGCTTCCCCACTAGACTACCATCTCTTCAGACAAGAGATTACCTCAAAGTATCCTGCCTATCAACCACCGCCTCCATTGTTTGCATTCGAGCCTGAGAATAACACCATCTTGCCTCCGCTTCGTCACAGACAGACAAAAATCGACAGTAATGACCATACCGCATCGACAGGAACCGGTGTCCACGGCTCTTCCATCTTGCATCAAGCGGTGCATATAGCCACCCCAGCACCGTCGCCTCCGCCTTCCCCAGCTGGTCCAGGAGGCAAAGGTACCAAAAAACAGAATTACCAGACCAACCAGATGTTCCCTTTCCTCTATCCACCGCTCGATGAATCAAGCAATGACCTAGGTGGCAAAGGTTCTACGGAGTTGCAAGACGCTCTTGCAGGCAGGAAATGGAGAGGAAGTGATGTTCCAGCTTCCATTCTTGAAGCCGCCGACTTATTCTCCAAACGCATGAGGGCCACTAGAGCAATGAAGCAGCTTTGGGATACCAGAATTGACTACATGAAGTTTGAGAGAGGGTGGTCCGCTGATTTTGACGTAGAGAAGCTCGATCTTTACGAAACCCAGGAAAACGGTTTTTCCACAACCGAGCATGAAGATGCGGCGGAAGAGACAGAACAGCCAAAAAACCAAGAACCGCTGTCAGAGAACGACAAAATTTTGGAAGCGGTTGGAAATTTCTATCGCGATGTTTTGCCGCAGATGCAGTCTGTTGTCTTTGTGTTGCTGAAAGGCATGGCGAGAGTCTATGCAGATACAACCGCCAATCCACAAGCTCAGGCTTTCGAGAACGGGCATGTCCCTGACGGTATATCGATATCTGCGGAACAGGTTGATGCTTCTCGATCCACAGAAATTACCGGCAAAGCTGTGTCGTCCATCTTGCTGCTATTGCTAAAATGGTTCAAGCTATCGCACATTCTTCGCTTTGAATATCTCAACCAATTACTTCTGGATTCGGGGTACATAATCGCAGTGCTACGAATATGGCAATGGCAAGACATCGGCCGCGCCTGCCACTTCATGCTCGACAGACCGGAACTCGATTTCTTCAACTTCTGTCGCGCGAACTCGAGAAACCCAATCTTGCCCGACTTCGTGGCGGTCGATGAAGCAGTAGGGTCCGAAGACGAGGCGATGCCTCCGCCTATCAAGTTCCGCAGAGAGTCAGAAGCAATTTCAGAGGTTTCCGCCAGCTCAATCCCACCAGACTACACCACTCACCCACCAGAAGTCGACGAACTTGGATACTTGACTCAAGCGCCTCCACCTGCGCCCATCCAATCCTATTCCTACCGAAACACTTTCACATACATCAATTACTTGCGCGTATTACAGAAGATCACTCGCCGCAAAGCGCATCGTTCTCTGCTCTTGGTGTCCTATAAGTCATCCAACGTGCTAAAGAAGTCGCTGCGAGTGCCCGTTGATATCATGAGGTACTACACGCTCAAGCTCTTCAAAACTCAAGTGCCCTACTGCGGTCGCAAATGGCGTCAGAGCAACATGAAGATCATCACGGCGGTTTGGCTCAGCGTCCCTTCCGAGTTGCGCGATGATTGGCTATCCGGCGGTGGTGGCGGCATGGGCGGTGCGGGCCCTGGAGATGTGGACGGTACTGTAGAGGAAGCGTTGCCTCTTGAGCAATCACTGCGCAGTCTCACCCACTGGTGGAATGTGCGTAATTACCCTGACAAAATGGGCGTGGAGAAGAAGTTGGTTGTGGAAGAGCAAGATTTTTTCGCCAAAGAGCTGGAAAAGATGGAATTGGGACGTATTGAAGATGAATTGCTCGAGGAGAGTATGATTGACGATGCATGGGCACAGCCGATGGAACATTATGCATAGAAGGAGATGATTATTCATAGCTAGCAGGTCTCCTCGTGGCGATACTTTTGTCTAAAGCAAGCAAGCAAGCATTTTCCTCCTTGTCGTCAAACATTGTTTCGTCTCCTGCAAGACCTGCTTCGCCCTGCAAGCCATGCGCTGTATAACTCCGTGTCCCAAATACGCCTGATCATCTCCATAGACCTGTAAGAACGATGACCAGCCCTTGACAGAGGAGAACGTCTCGATGTGAAAGACGGCCCAACAAAGCGCCGATGATAGAAAACATCAAAGAGATGGTGATACCATGAGCCAGTTCCAACTCAGCAAAGTCCACACCGGAAAATGCTACGAGACAATGATGGATGCCGAACTTGAGCTCGATCGCAACAACAATTGGCAAAGCGAGGACGACCTCGAACAATGCAGATACGAAGAACGAACGTGTGTGAGTCTCATCGTGGGCAGACTAAGCCTCGTCGACGATGACACCCCACTCGTGCTGCTCCTTGCCGTACATGATGTCTGAAAGCCAGCCACGGACGAGTTTGGCGTAGACACCGGTCTTGCCTTCGGCAAGAGGGATCTCGAGCTCATGCTGCTTCCAGCCGATGAGACCGACGGGTGCGACGAAGAAGGCAGTGCCAGCTGCGAAGGCCTCGACGAGACGGCCATCCTCGTAGGCGTCAAGGATCTCCTGCATGGTGAACTTGCGCTCGATGACCTCGAGACTCTCGGCGCCGTACTTGGATGCGTTCTCGGCGGAGAGACGCTCCTGTGCAATTTGGAGGACACTGGCGCGAGTGACACCCTCGAGGATCAGGTTGTCTTCGAGAGGTGCGGTGATAAGCTGCTGCTGACCCTCCTTGGTCTTCCACACGACGAAGAAGTTACTGGCGCCAGCCTCGGTGATGCTGGCGTTGTTGCCGAACAGCCACAGGATCTGATCGTAGCCACGAGCGCGAGCCTCGCCTTGTCCAACGAGAGAAGGACCGTAATTGGCACCGAGCTTTGCGTAACCGAAACCACCAGGCCATGCGCGGATGGAGTCTTCCTTGCTTGCAAGAAGCTTGAGACCCTGTGCCTTGGTGACAGCCTCGCTGAGATCGGGGTTGACAGCAGAAGGGGCAGGCAAGTTGCGAGGATCTGACCAATCGGGGAAGACGGCAATGATCACGTAGAGCAGGGCCTCCTTAGGGACCTGAACACCAAGACCAGGGTCTGTGCCGATGAAAGTAGGGCGCAAGTAGAGGAACCCGCCCTTGTTGGGCAGCCACTTGGGGCCGTCAGTAGCGCAAAGCTTCTTGATGAGAATCTCCAATTGCTCAGCAGGGAAGTCCGGGAGAGAGATGCGGGCAGCACTTCTGCGCAGACGCTCGCAGTTGCGACGAATACGGAACAAACGCAACTTACCATCCTCTCCGTGATACAGCTTGGCGCCTTCAAAGCATTCAGTAGCGTAGTGAAGAACGGAAGCAGTAGGCATGATGCTCAAGGGACCATAAGCCTTGAGTTCCGGAGCCTCCCATCCATTCTCAAGAGTCCAACGAGCGGTCACCATGTGGTCCGTACAGGTACGCATCCTCTTGAGCTCCTCGCTGCCAGCGGCAGGGGGATCTCTCGGTGCACTGGTCAGAGAGATCTTCAATTTCGAGGCATCGAGTTGTGCGGTTTGTGCGTTGGCTTCAAGGTTGTGTGCAATGCCGGCCTTGGTCAATGACTTAGCGGTGGGAGTGGCAGTGCCAGAGGCAGGAGGTGTCATGTCTGTAGCGCCCATGTCGGCGATGTGTGGTGAGCTTTCGAAGAGTGTCGTATTCGGGACAGTGGAAAGTGACGGGGCGAAGTTTGAGTGTTATCTGGCTTGGCGGAAGTTTTCTTGTATGATTGAGCCTCAATTGAGATAATATCTTGTGTTGATAAAAAGTGATGTCGAGAGAAGACTGTGGGGTTGTACAAGGTATTTGTATAGACAACGCCTTTCGCCGCCGATACAGGAGCGTCGTGAATCAGAAGCACAATGAGTCAATGGTGCTTGGTATCTAGCCCGACATCCGGAACGTCGACCAGGCATTGATCTCTACATCTATTTTCTTATCTGAAAACTCACGCCTTTCTATACACACGCCTTACGCCTTTTGTTATCTTTCACGCCCTAGTCGTGATTTTTTTTTTCTGTGCTTCGGATATCGGCGGTATATGGGGCAGAGCTCACCGAACGCAACAGGCTTTATAACGCAGCGCAGTTGTAGTCAACCATCCCTATGTGCTAGACTTTGAGGCGACTCCCACACTCTTCACACGAAGACTTCTCAGTATAGCAATGCGCAATGGTTTCAGGATCCAAGACAAATCCAAGGAGAGTCCTGGATGTATCGCAGCCGGTGCAGTCTCGTAGCTACACGCGTTGCAAACCTTTGCACATGAGGAGGATATATGTATCATAACTCACTCAATCGATTCTAAGAAAGATTTACAGAGTCCCGCCGTACGAAGACCATGCATTTCTGTCAAACGCGCACCACGTTCATATCTTGTTCCACTAGGAAACAAAAGACATCCTATCCTGCGAAAGCCTCTTGTGCGATTGGAACACGGAGCGTCGCGCGTTCTATATCACGTTAGCTCGAATTCTGGCCAATCAAGTATCACAGTCTCGCAAGCATTATATCCCCGCCCCAGACGACTTCATGGCATGTTCAAGCACTTGTCAAATGGTTAACAAATGTTTGGACAATATTCGGACAATGTTAGAACATGGTCCAAACATGTTTTCAACATCTGCGGAACATCTTTGAAATGAATCTCATATTCGTTCACCATACCACAACCACTTGTTGACTTCCAGTCAGTATAATGATCCTTCTAGTAGGTAGGAACTTCCGGAAGTTCCACGATATTTTCGCAATACTTCCACGATAGTTTCGCAATACTTTCACGAAATTTCCAATACTACCGAGGTTTTTCTATAGTAAAAGCATGGTGCAGCATGTTTCTAGGATGCTACGAGCATGCTTCTTCCACTGTTCAACTCTGGTTCGATCCTGGTCCACTCTCGAATTAATCTTGAATTAATTCTAGATATATCCCGAATTAATTTCGAATTAATCTTGGATTAATTCGATGTTACAATGCTCAGTCCAAGCCTGACGCAGTGTACACTAGTGTTACACCACAGATACAATCCAGATATCAAACCGGATTTGATTCACCCTTAACCTGTCATCACGCTCAACAAGCACTTGGAGAGGCTCGAGTCAACTTAAGTTCAACATGTGTTCAGCATATGCCCAGCATATGCCACACATGGCTCCTTGTTCATATCCCGGCCAGTCCAAACCAAATATCAACGCGATCGAATATTGCAGCTGAATCCGTCGAGGCATTATTCTCAGCATGTAGCGACATATAGCCTGATACGTCCTGCACGAAAACTAGTTCACTGGAGTACAACGCGAGTTTTGACTTGAGACCGCTCGGCCTTTTCCCGAAACTTGACTGCGACCTCTTTCGACCGCTTCGCACCATAAACACATCATCTTTGCGCATATTTATATATCAGGTCGTCCCAGAAGCCTATACAGGTCCATGTTCTCGAGACTTGGGCAGTTCTTCACGCACCGAAGGCCAAGCTTCAAGATCGCCGAGCCGTCTTTCCGTCCACACTGTCAATGGCAAACTTCTCGGATATTGGCTGGTTACCCGGACAATCTCAGCGCGTCGTGCGCACGCTACTGAGGAACAAAATGCGCCTTTGTGTATCTACCACATCTTGAGCGATATACAACACTGGCAAAGTCTTCAATCTTTCCCTGCACTTTCTGCGACCAAATCCATCATCACCAAATTTCAGTAGTAAGCTCTGACAACAACCCCTGCTACGGTACCACACTGACTCGCACAGTTCACTGTCGCACTACAAAGCTTTTCACAACCACGATGACCGAGTATACCAAGATGAAGAAGCCTGAACTTCAGGCCTTGCTCAAAGCTCGTGGGCTCCCTTCCTCTGGCAACAAGGACGTCTTGATTGGGCGACTTGAGGACGACGACAACCCGCTCACGCAACCGTCGGCCAGACAGGTTGATGAGAATGATGGACCTCTTCTCGATGGCGTTCTAGAGTTGCTGCAAGAGTCTGATCCGAGAGAAGTCACGAAGGCGCTGTGCAAGCTAGTTCATGCGAAAAATATGAAAATTGCCGCTAGGGCGCTGCAGAAGGATATGAAGAATCAGCGTCGATATCAGTTCAGACCCCTGGAGTATGATTGCCAAGGCCCGCCAGATACAAGCAGGAAAATGTCTCGAGCCAACCTGTCCGACATGCGGAACTGGAACACTATACCAATCCCTCGATCGTCTTTGCGGCACTGGTTCGAAGTGCAGCGATAGGACTTGCAACGATCTAACCAACTGTTTCACCTGTCGCCAACAGATCCAAGAGCTTGAAAACGCATACGTCCAACGGATTCGGGAGAATTGCATCGATGGATTTTGTGGTGATATCTTCAAGTGTTTACAGTGCGAGAAACACATTCAAGATGCTAAGATGCCATACAGCCAGTCTGAAGACCTCGACGAGCCCCTCGACCAGACGACGTCGGAAGGACTCATCAGTAATAAGGACATAACCTGTCTCAGAGATGAATTGACTAGTCTCAACACACTCCTACACAACATGTATCTCGAGAAGCTTGTGAGAAAGCTACAGCACAATAAAACAGACCCTCACGAGTGGGAAAGCATAAAATATAAGCTTGCAGCGGGAAAATGCCTTGCTTCAACCTGCTCTTGGTGCAGCACAGCAACCATATCTGAATCTTTGGAAGGCCATGCTCGTGGTCGAAAGACTGATTGTGGTCGTGATCAGATGTGCGCCGAATTGATAACTTGCTCAAGTTGGCGCCAGGTCGCCCAGGCTATAGAAGACATCCTGTCGCGATACGACACAGGAGTTTGCAGAAGCGGATCTTGCAATAATACTGATGCTTGCTCAGCATGTCGAGAACGGCTCCACAGCAGCTCGGTAGATTCAAGTTTTGAGGACAATGAGGACGACATCTCAAACGACGAAGGTGTATATTGCGTCAACGACGACTGTGGTGGCCTCAAAACCTGCTGTGATTGTCAGTACGAGAAGGAGATGGAAAATGACAAGAAAGCCGAAAGGAACCGCGACGACATACGCATGCGGCGTTTCAGACGACTAGGTCAATGCGATGGACCAGATCCGGACATGCCATATGGACTTGGTTGCCGCTTTCTCGACTGCCAGAGATGCCGTATGATTGAAGCTACGATTGGACCCAAGATGCGAAACGATGAACTTCGTCGTCGTCGCGCTGAGAAGATTACAACAAGCCTGAATCAAAGCTCTGATGGTAACATGACAGGTCACAAACGGAAGAGACGTTTCAGCAATTTGGGTCTCAACTATCCATTGCGTTCGGGCCACCCCTTAGCAAAGCGAATTAGAGACGAGGAAGACCGCGAAAGGGTGGAAAGACAACAAGCCCAATCACGACACGAGCGACCATCATGGTTCGGCACACATGAGGATCCATTGCCTGATCGTTGGATGGGCCGTCCGATCCTTTCTGGTAGAGAAATCAATATCTTGAAGGTTCAGGATTCCATACCAAAGTTCTATCTTTCTCAGTCGGAGGAGGATACTATCCTGTTTGCCAAGAGAACAGAGGCAAAAAAGTTCTGCACTATCATTCGTAGACTCGAAGCCGAACTCATGTCACGCGATTTCTGGATGCAAAGCCTGGGCTATGAAGCAGATGACGGATTTGGCCATGCTCCTGCTGGTGACTACTGCTTAGAGGACTCAGAAGGCCCTTGCGCCAAAAGGAGAGAACCGAATTGCGTGGAAGATTGGTTGTCGAGTTCTCGAAGACCTTGAGTATCCAAAAATTCTGCTTGTTGGTGGGTTGGTCATGGTAGGTAGTGTTCATGAAGGATTCGAAGAGTACTGATTTGATGGGATGTGTATTGGAAAAGGACCTCTGTAGAGCGACTGAATTTTGCATTTCGTGTCTACTTCTGAATGGTAGAGAAGTTTTGTCATTCCGTGCTTCTTCTCGAACAACTGGAAGTCCGTGGGAAAATGGTGGTGGACAGGGCAGGGTCATCACTCGCTTGGAAGGTGGGGCCGACAAAGATGAACCTACTGCCTCCATCTCAGCCCATCCTTTCCGACTCACTTTTTTTTTACAATACACATCTTCTACAACGTCGGAGTTTTTTTCCCCTCTCCAATGTAGGCCGAACCTTCCCCCTCGATTCGTGGTGCTCAGAGAGAAACCCAAGATGAGCTGCGTGCTCATCTAGAGCCTGATAACTATCCGAATCAAACGCTCCTCGAAAAACTGGTGACTACAAACTTGTCTCAAAATGATGCGCACGCAGTTTCGGAGCCATACTAAGCGGTATCCGTAGACCGAATCGTCTTCGGTTCATACGATCTCTCATACCATAACTTTTGCTCTTTCTCACATATGTTCCCTCTAATACGGTATCTTGCAGCCTTGTGTGGAAAGTGGTGTCCAAGGACTCTTTATATATCAACATGAAACAGGATCAGCATTTCCTAGAGGAGAAGAGAGAGGCTATCATCCAAGAACACTCAGAGATGGTATGTGTACATCAACCTGCAGCTTTACTGTGAAGTATGCATATGGTATTGACACA
Organism: Aureobasidium namibiae CBS 147.97; assembly: GCF_000721765.1. Taxonomy (NCBI): domain Eukaryota; kingdom Fungi; phylum Ascomycota; class Dothideomycetes; order Dothideales; family Saccotheciaceae; genus Aureobasidium; species Aureobasidium namibiae. Next base: position 1,158,244 of record NW_013581207.1, read on the forward strand.
CTCAGGCAGCCGAGAAACATACATTCTGGCACGCCAGAAGTCGCGATGATACAGATTTGCCTTGTTTCCAGCCACTGGCCAGTTTGAGAAAGGTGGGACATGCCTTCTCTTTCTCGAGTGTTAGCTAACATATGGTTCAAGGCCCGCTTGAGTTCTCTTCGTTCGCGAAACCCTGGAACTGTGCTATTGGTTCGCGCCATCGAAGAGCCTCTTCAGATAGGAACTCTTTATCCCGGAATGAATGTCGTTGAGGATACCACTCAAGACGTCAGTCATCTGGAAGTCTTCTTCCCTAGTACTTCACCACCAGTAGCCATACTCAAGCGAGGCACTGTACTCGCCATCAAGGAACCCCTCTTTGTCATGAATCATGGCAGAAAGGTTGTCAGAGTCGTTCAACCCTCCAACATCATGGTTCTCAAGTCTGAGCACGAGATGTACCCCAAGATGTTTCAGGGGCCTTCTGTATCACCCGAGAGGACGGCTTTGGAGTGGCGTGTTGAAGGCGACGACGCTTTGACCAGAGGCAATCATACCGAAGCAATGGACTGGTACGTCAATGTATCTACTGCCACGTCATCTGGGCTGACTAACTTCTTTAGCTATACGAATTGCTTAAAGATACTACCAGAAGACAGTCGAGCATCAGACCTACGGCAATGCATCTACGAAAGTCGTGCGGATGCCGCGATGCGTGCTGGGCTCTACGATCTAGCACTGGAAGATGCAAAGCTCGTCCTCTTCGCATCAAAGGCACAGACGAAAGCAGAACGCAGCAATGCGTTGTACCTTGCAGGCAGCGCTTCGTACGAGCTACGCAAGTTTGCATTGGCAGAGGAATACTTTCGAAGATTCCTTACCACCTGTCCGAATGGCACCCAGGGCTTGCGGCGACTTCACAGAACTCAAGAGAGACTACGTGAAGAGAGTACAGGAGCGTATGATTACGCAGCCATGCTGAGCCAGCAGACCTTTGCCGATCATGCTACTTTCGTCAACAAGACGGAGGTTCGAGATTCGGAGGATCATGGGCGCGGACTGTATGCAAGAGATGATATCAAGTGTGGTGAGCTTGTGTTTTGCGAAAAGGCGTTCGCGATCTCGCATCCTCCGCTAAATTTTCCAAGCGGCCCGTACGCGGTCGAGTACAGCAACTACTATGGCGGCTGTGGGAAGGGCGTTGCTGCACTATGGCTGCGAGCAGTGCAAAAAGTCTTTGCCAATACGTCCCACGCCAAAGAGTTATTAACACTATACGGCGGTATGTCGTACGTAAAAGACACGGATGCGCTTCTTGTCGATGGACAACTCGCGATAGATGTCTATCAAGTTTTGCAGATCATCGATCATAACGTTTACAGCTTCGAAGCTGGACACGCTCAGGAGCCTTACGGCACAACCAGACACACAGCCCACGAGGAGCGAGAATCAGTCGGCCTCTTTCAGCACGCGTCATACATGAACCACAGCTGCTTGAACAACACGAGTAGGAGTATGACAGGCGATATGATGATCGTGAGAGCAAACAAAGCAATAGCCAAGGGCACTGAGATAACGACATGCTATCTGTCGCCCAACATTGGAGAACCGAGACGCAGTGCTGAGTTGAATCGGATCTGGAAGTTTCAATGCGACTGCAGGCTTTGCGCCAGCGAGAATGCTTGCGAAGTCGACTGGAAGCCAATTTTCGATGAGATTCGGTGTCACAGGCTATTGCCAGATCTGCACGACGCAGCCCTCTTGCGAGACAAGATCAACAAGGCACAAGAACTGGTAGCGACTTTTGAGAAGTGCTATCCTGAGCACTTGTTTGAGGTGGGACAGATGCCCAGAGTTGCTCTACGAGAGTTAGAGGAGATTCTCATGGAAGCAAACAGTCGTGTAGGCAATCATGAAAGATCGTGCGAGCATGCAATGAGTCTCGTTCGAGATAGCGGCTACGGAATCTTGGCGGAGGAGACATCGGTTTCGATGGGTTGCAAAAACGGGATCCCGAGTAAGGGTCTGGTGGATGCGCTGTATCTGCTGTCGAAGCACGAGACTCGGCAAGAAATTGCAAAAGAGTACCTGTGCTTGGCCAAACGGATGTATCTGACCATCAACGGTACATCTAACGCATGGGAAGTGGCGTACGGAGAGCCTGATCCTCAATCATGAGAGTTTTGAACGTAGAGAATCAATAGATAGAAGATGGTGCTTGGGTGGCATCATGTGGAGTGACCGAGGAGCCGGGGATGGTCCCTGACACGGCATGCACATGGTCCAAGCGCCGGCATGATGGTTCACGAGAGCTCCAATGATGCATAGACGCAATCGACTTCAAAATACCAATCACTTCCTTCCTTTCTTACCTACACAGCAGCACGTCTTCCGACCCTCCAGCATGAGCACATTTGCGTCTACGGCATTCCGCCGTGCAGCACAAGCAAGCCGCGCGCCGTACTGGCAAGCCCGTACCGCCCGATTCACAAAGCAACAAGTCCGCTCCATTGGCGACCATGGCACCAAGCCGCCGCTCCCTCCAGGCTCTCCTCAGCCCTCGAGGGTCGTCGCTCCCAAGACCCGCATCGCCGTGGGCATCGTCTTTGTCGGTGCCCTGATCTACTCAATGGTACGCCCAACCCCATCATGACGTACATGAACTGTTGCTCTTTGCGACAAGACCAATTGCTTGACCATGGCTGACACACGACCACACAGGCCACCGGAGACGTAGAGCACACCGAACCGCCATCGATTGCAGAGCGCGATAGTCTCAGTAAGCGCGAATCCGGCGTCACCCAGACGTCCCCCATGCGTCTGAGAATGGAACAATTCATAAAGCAAAAGCAGGAGGAGATCGTCCGCGAGCTTGAGAAAGTCGACGGCACCCGCTTCCAAGTCGACAAGTGGGACCGCCCCAACGGCGGCGGCGGCATCACCTGCGTCCTGCAAGACGGTGCCGTCTTCGAAAAGGGCGGTGTCAACACCAGCATCGTCTACGGCACCCTGCCGCGCGCCGCCATCAGCAAGATGAGGGTCAACCACAAGGCCTTGGACCCGGATGTCGAGAGTTTGGAATTCTTTGCCGCCGGTCTGAGCATGGTGCTGCACCCCCACAACCCCATGGCTCCCACCGTGCACCTGAACTATCGCTACTTTGAGACTGCAAATGCCGACGGCTCGCCCAATGCTTGGTGGTTCGGCGGAGGCACTGATCTTACCCCTTCGTACTTGTTTGACGAAGATGTCATTCATTTCCACCGCACAATCAAAGATGCTTGTGATGCCCATGACAAGGACTACTATCAACGTTTCAAGGAGTGGTGCGACAAGTACTTTTATGTTTCGCACCGCGGAGAGACTCGCGGTGTTGGAGGCATCTTCTTTGATGACCTCGACGAGACTGAGAAGGACCAAGAGTCCATCTTTGCCTTTGCTCAGTCTTGTCTCGATGCCTTCCTGCCTTCATACATCCCTATCATTGAGAAGAGAAAGGACATGCCTTTTACGGACAAGGAGAAGGCCTGGCAACAACTGCGCAGGGGGCGCTATGTCGAGTTCAACCTCGTACACGATCGGGGAACCAGCTTCGGCCTGAACACACCCGGTGCCAGAGTTGAGAGTATCCTGATGAGCTTGCCTTTGACCGCACGCTGGCAATACATGCACGCCCCCGAGAAGGGCTCAAGGGAGGAGCGCATGCTGAGCGTCCTCAAGGAGCCCAAGGAGTGGGTATAGAGAGAGTCGCAAGCAGCATAGAAACGTGTACCACCACCACCCTTTGTACAGAGCATCTGCGGGCGGATGGTTTGCAATAGTTGTAGAATACCCAAAGAGAAGTAAGATGCAACCATGTCGTCATGACTTTGATGATGTCAAAAATAAACAGTCGAAGCTTCCTTCCCCCATCTTTCGAGCATCATACCTAAACAACCAGCACCACTCAATCAATCGCACCTTCCTGCATCAATCGCAAGAAAATATCCTCAAGTTACGACTCATCCAGACAACAACACAGAAATGTCGGCACAAGGCGCCTTTCACCGCCTCCTCACCTTCTTCGCAACCCGCTCCCCCCACCCAAACACCTCGACGATAACCTTCATGGACTCCCTCCGCGGCGACCTGTCTTTGGGTCTAAATTTCCCCATCGCCGTCTTCCTAGCCACCATCCGTCATCTCGTCTTCCGCAACACTGGCTTCTGGTCTTTGACCATTTACGTTCCAACAGTCCGCACCTCTCGAAAGTTGCTAGGTGGCCCTTCGGCGTGCAAGGGTTTGGAAGAGGATAGGAGGTATGGGTGTGGAGAGTTGGTGTCGTTAGCGAAAGACGATGGGGTTGTGGCGCAGGCCGATGCGGTGGGCTTGTGGATGCTTGCTGCCGAGAAGGATGGAAAGGTCAAGGGTGAGGAGGTGAGGTTGTTTCAGAAGGGAGAGATCATGGAGAGGATTGCGGGGAGGAGAAGAGGGTTGGATAATGTCTTGCCGTTCTGGAGGGGTGGGCCTTTGATGTGAGTGCCTTCTTTGTCGCGGGTGTCGATGATGGATGCATATGCTAATGTTTGCCGATAGTGCTTCTGCGCACTCTTGGGCTGTGAAGAAGGCTTTTGATGTCGAGGTTTATGATGGCCACAAGAGAGCTTGAGGCCTCCTTTGCCGTTTTACCACAGATGTCTCCACGAATAACCGGATATGTGGTGGACACACAGAACACGGGCTGCGGAGAGGAGGATTCGAGTTCTGGCTAGTCGCGACAACGATTCAATTATCTATCCGTCAAGCTCGACATGATCAGCACCGTCCACGCTCCAGGGTCAATCGCATCCGACCAGCTCTCCTACAGCCTGCCAGAGTGAATCGCGACTGTCTTCGACAACAAAGACGTGGTCCACGGAAGGACAGTTGAGGCGGTGTTCTTCGAGGAACTTTACACTATTCCTCTCACAGCATCGTCTCTTCATGAACCCAAGCAGGAACGGATCGAAAGTACAATGTGAGCGCATACAGGTGGAGCAACCTACCTCGACATCGAGCAATCTTCACAGAGGTAGTCATCTCATCATGCATTCAAGCATCACTCGATCGCAGTTGCCCGGCCAGAGTAGACATGTAGACAAGGTTACCTCAACGATCCGGCTTGATTTCATGCTATCTAAGCAAACTTCATCCGTCTGAAAGGATTGTTTACCTCAACAACCGAAAAGATAATATGCTTATCAGTCTTGCCTCTCCGCTCGTCCAGCAAAAATCTCATAGTTCTTCCAATCGTTACTAATCATCCTCAATGGATGGTGTCTTGTTCCTCACTTCTCCGTCTTCGAATTAATCGTCTCATCGTCAGCTCCCCGGTTTCAATCAACGATGTGCAAGCTTCGACTTCTCGTAGTTTTCGACTTGCACAATGAATCTGGCCGGTGTAGTGATCTTGATGTGCGTGTATTTCTTCATCCACTCCTTTGGATCCTTGGGGTTTTCGGAATGAATGAGGCCAGGTGTCTGAGCGGACAGCGCACCGTGATGCTCGTATAGCACGTTGAAGCGGCGGTAGTTCTCGCACTCCTCGATGGCATGGCCTGCAAACCAGTTGACTAGATAATCAGTGGCTTCCTCTTCACTACCGTCCCACAGAGGTCCGTACTCGGGCATCTCGCTCTTCGGGGGTGAGTATAGCATAGCAGGTGGTTTCATGTCTGAGCGGAACGGATTGCGGCTGTTGTCGGCCACAGGAGTGCCCAGCAATTCGCAGACTAGCTGCCAGCATTTGACTCGAGGAGAATCTTCGGCAAGGTTGCCCGTCTCTCGCTCTTCGTCAATCAGCTCAGCAAGCCATGCCAAGATACCAGGTCGGCAGTAGATACGGTCGGTTCGTCCACCCTCAGGCTTCATCTTGTAGCCCTCATAGATTTTCAACACTTGAAGGGCATGGGCGGGGTCGTGCTTGAAGACATCGTCCGTGACGAGTGTCAGTGTGCCACTCGGGAATAGGCGGGTGCAGTTGTACTTGATGGGCGAATCGGGACGAAGTTTGATAGACTTCGACACACCGACCTGGAAGATGTTGACTCCTGTGGCCAACACATTCCAGAACTCAGGTATTTTCCAAAAAGCGTTCATCGAAGGGTGGAACAGGACGACCCTGTTGCCGTTCGAACCCTTGCCACAGAACTGAGTCCATAGGTCGCAGTCTTCTGAGTAGACAAACTTTGCGCCTACTTCATTCAGGAAAACTTCAACAAGCTTGGTCTCTGGCGTTCCTCTGGGAAAGGCTAGATACACAACTTTTCCAGCGTGTTTGCCTCTGTTCCCAGCAAACAAAATTTCAGGATTTAATTCCAAGTGTTCGTAACACATTGAGATGAACGAGCTTTTGTTAGGCTTGATGATGATCGGTTCCAAGGTGTCAGGTACCGCTGCTTGAAGATACCAGCGTAGGCCAGATCTATCAGGGCCACGATGAGGCATAAACTTCCAGTCCGGGTTCTGGGTTGAGTATACAACAAAGATGAATTTGTCGTTTCGAATGGCAAAACAGGAAGATTGTAAAACCAAAAAGTCCTCGAGGTAAGCGGCCACAGTGTCTCCTGGAGTGTACACAACACCGCCTGAGGCCCATGCGTTCTCTTTAGAAAACCAATATGATTCGAAGTCACGCGAGCGGCAGATCTCGGAGCTTTCAAGAGAAGATTTCTCGCCAACTACATCAAGAAACTTGATCCGGCTTGCCCTAGTATCGAAGACTAACTTCACATCCATGGTGCAGGTAGGTTGAGAGGTAGGTTTGATGCCAAGGCAGATATCGACAGGATTACCAGTATCCATCTCGTTCGACATGTCTGGCTTTACAGTAGTGGAGGTGAGCGTATGGGCCACGTCAGAGGGCGGCTCATCAGCCAACCCTGCCATGGTAGTGTGTCCCGTGTGAAGATCTCTTCTAGGTTCAAACGATGTAGTTGACGTTAGAGAGGGTGACTGGATTGGAGTTCGTTCATCCGGACGAGACCTTAGTTGATCCGCTCTGCCACGGCGCACTTCCGCTTCGTCCTGACGCAACCCATAACGGTCGGGACTTTCTGAGCGATGTCTTGCCTGTTGCATAGCGTGAAAGCCGTTGACATCCTCAAGGCCCTCTTGTCTGGCTGCATCGGCGTTTCGCGGAAAATCGTAGCTGTGATAGTACTCACACTCCTCGTCAGAGTATGTGCATTTACCATTTGCCCAGAACTTGCACGTAGAAGCGCTCTTGGGAGCCAACTGCCCAGTCCAGGTGTGTGCATTGTAGCACCCTTCGTCGCTGCGATTACACGTGCCTTTCATCCAGAATCGACATGCTATTTGTTTTCTGGGTATGTGAGGCACGTGAGGTCTGGCCGACGGGTATGCGAATCTTGGTTCAGTCCCTTGTGCCGACCAGGGCGTTGCGGTTGTGTGGCGTCCTTGGGGAGCCTCACGATGAGACCCAGACGTCGAGGCAGAACGACTCTCTAAGGCAGGCGCGGATCTCAGAACTGCTGAACGTTCTGTCTCGGAAGTGCTTGCCACATTGGTGTCTAGTCGCAAAGCGGTCGACGCAGACGATGTGCCATCTGTGTTATTTACGGCCTTTCCGGTATTCGGATCGATGAATGTTAGAGCATTTGGATCAGGCGGCGGTTCGTTATGGCTGTAAAGCTGCATCCGTCTCTGCATAGATAGGTTGACAAATTGAGGATCAGTCAAATCTTTGAGCGTGTATTCGTTGACTCGTGGACGCTGTCTGGGCTTGGCCTTTGGTTCAATGAACATACTTATGGGTCTCCGAGATGGTCCAGCAGGTTTGACTACAGGTTTGGGCACGGTTTTGGCAACACTAGAAGCTGCAGGCTCTGGTCGATCTTTACTCACTGCCGTCTGACTCTTGTCGGTGTTTGTTGCGGTCGCCTGTTTGTTCTTGAGGCCATCAGTCGACTCGGTCGGTTTGGCTATCACGTCCGAAGCACGACGTGAGGCGAGCTCGACCGGCACCTTAGATACACCTGCTGCCGTGGGTGGTTTGGCCAGCTTAGTTGTCTGAGGATCTGAGGAGCCGCTCATAGCTTCCTTACGCGCACGCTCGGTGCCTTGTTCCTTGGATTCGGCAGCTTGGCTGACTTCTCCATTTAGTTGGGACTTCTTCTGAACGCTTGACGCATTTGATGATTTTGGTCTAGATGTGACCACAGTCGTTGCTGCACCTGAGAATCAAGCATAGTCAGTATACGATCTAAAAGCTTCAATGGTCTAGAGCAGCCTTTGCTTTGCGAACGCTACTAGCCACCTGCGAGCAGACAATGGTGCGAGGCTTTGCAGCTATTTGTTGGAAACAACTGGATTGTTGAAAGCCATGGGTCCAAACTACTGACTTTGTGCAATGCAGGCATTCATGAAGGGTTGGCTGCCTTCGCACCTAGCTGTTGGAGCATGGGCTGTGTGGTGCCGTGCACAATATTCATACCTTTATCTGATGTACCTGATTTTTGCTTTGTTGCTGCTTTTCCCGCCGAGGGATCATCCACACGAGGCCTTTTCGGCACAGTCGTTGAATGTGACGATGGTAACTTGCGTGGACTTTCTGTGTGCTCGTTGAAAACAGAATATTGTGAGTTCGCGACATCGTCTACCGACAGCACTGGGGATGTTGAGCGTGCGTTGGACGAGAGCCTCTTACGTTTCAGGCCAATAGGTTTACTAGGACCAGACGGCTCGAAGAGCGATGTGGTCTGTTCTCTGGGCGAGTTCCCGGTTGCAGAAGAAGAGGTGCTAGTTGCATCACGGGTTGGTGCCTTTCTTGCAGTTCCTTTCTTGGTCAGTTCCTTTTTAGTAAGCAGGCGACGACGAGGGGTCGGTCCTCGAGATTTTCTCAGACGGCGCTTCTCTGCGCGTTTGGCATATCGACGTTCGCGTTGCTCTTCATCGCGTCTGAGGGCAGCTTCGTAAGTGGCAACTTTGAAAGGTTTAGCATGACCAGCGTCGATCTCACGCTTGTGAAGTTTCCAGTTCACAAGACAGTCAACATCCACGAAGTTCTCGCGGGGCTCCCATGTGGATCTGTGTAGTTCATATCCTTCCCACTTGACCAGGTAAAGTGGGGTGCCTTGGTCCGATCTTCGCTCCGCAAGTATCTGATACGAGTCAGTAAGGAAGCAGATGGCAAGACGCAGGACGCAAACCTTCTCGACGCTGTACTCTGCTTCCAAGTCACTCTCGATGGTGCTGTCTGTGTTGACCGAGTCGGTGTCATCGTCTTCATCGAAGACCGGTCGAGATTTAGAAGGAGTAGCCATGTTGAAGAGCGAGTTGTAAGTTCATGGCAGCACGTTGGAAAGTGGAGTTTTGTGATGGGTTAATACAAGTGACGAAGTGAGAATTCAATGTGAGAACTGAGAAGTGAGACTCAAGAAGTGAGAAGTCACGAAGTTGAAAGAGTCGAAAGAGTGATGTTTTGATAGTCGCAACTTCCAGAGATAGACAATGCGGACGTGTGGGAGGGTGCCAAGACCTCGAAAGTGGCTGGCGGTGGGGGAAAGAAGGGAAGGAGCGTTGGCGTTGGCGTGTCTCGCTGCGGCCGGGCTTGGGCTGCCTGGAGTTTCAAACAACAGCTGATCTTGCTCCTCCTGCCACATCAACTCTCATCTTGTGCTTGTTGTAACTTGTTCGTGTTCGCCGACCCTCTAGCTGTGCGCTCCATTGCCAACAACTACTCTCAATCCCGCTCTCGCCTTCCCTGCTGCTACGCTTGCTGAGACCCGCCCCTCCTCAATCAGCCCCCGACTCCACCACACATTACCACCATGGCCAACGACGAGTACGATGTAAGGCTTCTTCCCTGTCGCTCCTCTTGTCGCGATCCCAGCACTAACAATTTGGTCAGTTCCTCTTCAAGGTCGTCCTGATCGGAGATTCTGGTGTCGGTAAATCCAACCTCTTGAGCCGTTTCACCCGCAACGAATTCAACCTCGATTCAAAGTCGACTATCGGTGTCGAGTTTGCTACGCGCAGCATCCAGGTCGACAACAAGACGATCAAGGCTCAGATCTGGGATACCGCCGGCCAGGAGCGTTACCGCGCCATTACCTCGGCTTACTACCGTGGTGCCGTCGGTGCCCTGCTCGTTTACGACATCAGCAAGCACCAGACATACGAGAACGTCACCAGATGGCTCAAGGAGCTGAGAGATCATGCCGACAGTAACATTGTCATCATGCTGGTTGGAAACAAGTCCGATCTGAGACACTTGCGCGCTGTGCCCACCGAGGAGGCCAAGCAGTTTGCCAGTAAGCCTCCGATATGACTTGTTCGTTCGCCGCAAGCCCGCTAATATCTTCCTCCTTTCACTAGGCGAGAACAACCTCTCCTTCATCGAAACCTCTGCTCTGGACGCCAGCAACGTCGAGCTTGCCTTCCAAAACATCCTCACAGGTACAAATTCCATGCTTGATTGCCCCAACTCCATCTCACATGTGCTGCAGAAATCTACCGCATCGTTTCCAGCAAGGCTCTCGATCAAGGTGAGGGCAAGGAGAGTGGCCCCGGCAGCGGCGCCCCTGTCAGTGTCCCCTTGACCAAGCCAGCCGACGGCAACGCCAAGTCCGGCCAGTGCTGCTAAATGCGCAATATCTCGCAACATCCGATCCATGAACCACCCCAGAGAGCACACGATATGAAAACCCCAAAGAAATACCCTGGAAATACTGCTCACGCTCCCAACCTCCCCATGGGAGATGTCGTGTGACCTCTCTCGTCCCGGCGTTATGAAGGCGTAAACGATCCCGCCATACCTCATGCGTGTTATTCGGAAAGAGGCTCTCTCTTCCGTCTGAACGCTCATTTTCCCCCACACTTCTGCTTCTCTTCTGGTTGCGATCTAATTCCCTTCTTGTCCTGTTGACGCTGCGAATGAATGTACCAGGCCGGAGGGACATGCTTTTCGTTTTATTCCTGCTTTCTTGTCTTTTTGGTGTCTATACATCGGGGGGAAGGAGTCTTTGGCACTACGAACGCGGGAAGATTGCCGCTCTCGAAAGAGGCAGAGAGAACTATGAACTTTCTCTCTTATAGGACGCCAAATGCGAATGAAATACGAAACATGCCTTTTCTGTTCACTCCATGCCATGATCTCTTGGTTCATCGCATACAGCTATCATTAGAAGGTGGCTGACTGCTGAATCTCGATTCACCGTGTCTAAACGTTCTCGTGAGCTGACCGCTCAAGAGTCAGAGTATCGTACAGTGTGATGGAACATGGGAAGTTGTGCTAGGTGCGATTCTTTTGCGATGCGTCTACCTGGAACATGTTTAGAACTTCCTAAAGCCATCATTGCCAGTGACCATGTCTTGGCCCTTCTGACTGATCTCCTGGCTCGGTTGCACCCAAGCCTTCGAGGCATCGGTGTGCTGTGCAGTCCCAAACTTCTTGGTGCACCAGTCAAGAATAGCATCGAACTCCCTTCTGCTCTCTTTTGCGAGAGCTTCCTTGTCCCCTTGGCCCTTTGACAGCTTTTCGAGGCTGTCTACAAAGTCTCGAGCAGACTTCTGAGGAGGCATCTTGGTTTCACCTTGGCTTTTCTTCTTCTCGACCTCGGCCTCTTCGTCTTCTGTGGCTTTTCCCCATACTAGCTCGAAGGGCTCGGAGTTGTATACATCGTAGTACCAGGCTCTGGTGTTGTTGAAGTCACCCTCTATACGGTGGAGGATGCCATGGAGGTACATTGCTTCAAAGGCGGGATCGGACTGCATGTGTCGCACCAGGAAGTGTGCAGAAGGCAGGTCATGGTTGAGAAGATGTAAGACAGCTTCGAGTGCAGGATGCAGATATAGAGAAGCTATCTTGTCGGTCAAAGCTGGATCGAGGGGTTTTGGAGGCGGAAGCAGCGGGACGGGCAATGACTTGAGATGAGCGAGTAAGTCGTCAAAGCTGACGACACTGTTTCCTGAGTACACGCTGGTCATGTTTTCTTTCTGCTTCTTGGTTTCTTTGTTGCAGAACAACAAGCTAGAGCAATGCACAAACCGGCTCCTCGGAAGCTATATCTGGATGGTTTGAAGCGTTTATTGCCATGCGCGGAGCATCATCGTCGTCGTCATGACCCAGCGGTGCTCGGCCCGTCGCCGATTCAGAAGAGCAGACACGAGACGTCATGTCGCCAAACTGGGATATCGAGGAACCGGTTTTCGACTCGTCGGTGGAGCTCGCGCGTTCCTTACCCAGATTGAACAAGCAACTCTGTTTCTATATACACAGTGTGAGCCTCCTAATTCTGTTTACAAGCCTCTCTCGACCCTGACGAGACAAGGAGCCACAAGACGGTACAACGAGCGACACGGCATCCCCAGATCCATCGCCCTGCCCCAGATCTCATCTCACACCATCGCCTCGGCTCACGTCATCTTTGAGATCGCCAAACAAACCAATTGAGCATTCGCTTTTCAATTGACAGAGTCACAACAAGTCTTCGGATCTCTAGAGCAGAAAATGGTCGGCTCCAGAAACGTTGCCGGCTTTGGTGTCGAGAGAACCAAGAGCAATGGCACTGGTCGTCCGGACCAGGCAGATGTCGAAAGCGGCTTGAATGGGAGGAACAAACCGAATCTCTTCAGATTCAAGGATGCCGCTCGTACTGCCCTGCACGACAGAAGAAGGGAAGAGCTCAAGCAGAAAATCTTGGGAGGTGTCGAGAGTGTAGACATTGAACAGTACAGAAAGTCCAAAGACGAGCTCAAGGAAATCAAGAACAAGAAAGTCAAGAAGTTCTACGAGGACCAGAACAACCGTCTGGACGACTGGGCCGAAGTCGATGCTCTGGTCAAGGCATTGGCCGATGATGTCCTCGACAGCATGAACCCTGATGCAGACGGCGACGGTCAACAGGAGCGCCATGGAGGTCTGCAAGATGCCGACGGCGCCATCTGGGACTTCCTGCCCGACGATGTCAAGGAGCACAGGCAAAAGGCAGAGAAGAAGGCTAAGTGGGCCATCAACATCAACGTTATCGCCAACATCCTGCTTCTGATCGCTAAGCTTGCTGCCGCTTTCTACTCGTCCTCTCTTTCTTTAATCGCCTCCCTGGTCGACTCGGCTCTGGATCTATTGTGTACCTTGATCGTCTGGAGCACAAACAGACTCGTCCAATGGCGTCTCAAAGCACTCCGCAAGCGTTTCCCCGTCGGACGCCGTCGTCTCGAACCCCTCGGTATCCTCGTCTTCTCCATCATCATGGTCATCTCCTTCCTCCAAATCCTGAAAGAGTCGGTCGAAAAGCTCATGCCTGATGCTCCTCACGAAGCAAAGGAACTCCCTGCCATCGCTATCGGCGCCATGCTGGGTACTGTCATCGTCAAGGGTATCATCGGTCTAGGCTGCCTGCCCATCAAGACAACACAAGTCCAAGCTCTGGCCCAGGACTGCAAGACCGACGTCGTCTTCAACACGCTCTCTCTTCTCTTCCCATTCATCGGTTACAAGGCGAACGTGTGGTGGCTGGACCCCGCAGGCGCCGGTGTGCTCTCCCTCTTCATCATCTACGACTGGGCAGGCACCTGTTTCGAAAACGTCACTAGACTCTCTGGCCAGGCCGCCGACGAGCAGTTGCAGAAGAAGTTGCTGTATCTCTGTTACCGTTTCTCACCTGTTGTCGATGGCTTCAAGAGCATTACTAGTTACCATGCTGGCGATGGCATCTGGGTTGAAATCGACATCTTGCTCAGCGACCAGGCCAAGTTGCACAGCACCCACGATATTGCAGAGACTATCCAGTACACTTGCGAGGGTCTGACAGAAGTTGATCGTTGCTTCGTTACTTGCGACTGTAAGTCATCTTCCTCTTCCTAAATATTCTTTGGAAGGATGCTGACACATTAACACAGACACTTCTACTGGCCCTAGTGGTCATGCTGCCGACTCCGAGAGAGTATAATAGGAACAAGCACCCTCCGCGATGGACGCCATTTCACCATGAACCTCCTGGCTTTGAGGTTCCAAAAGAGAAAGCTTGGTCTCAACAGGCATTGTTTGTGCAAAACCCGCATTTGACATCTGGCGTTCTCCCTTGTCCTCTCTTTCCTTCTGTATCATAAAAATTGTTATCCTTTTAGTATGTACTCTAGTAACCCCAATTCATTCTTCATTCTCATCACTGGATGAGCCGTGGCCTCACACAAAAAAGAGAACTCGAGACGGGCCCAAAAACTTAAAATTGACTTGGATTTGCATACAGTGATCGAGATCCACATCGTTCATCGTGCGTAGTCTTCTTTTCGTGTTGCGTACTCCACCACTCTACTTGATGTAACCGTGAGCCGACAACCACTCTCTAATAATCTCAAGATCGTGCTGTGCGTATCTGGCTCTGCCCTTGATCGTGTCACTGACAACAGCAAGACCACGGTCGTAGCCAGCATTGTCCTTGTCCTTGAAGAAATCGGCAATATCCTTCTCGACCTCGAAGCTCGAGAATCTGTTAAGACTCATGCGGAGGTATCTCTCGAGAACGACCATGTTGTTGCCAAGACGCTCTCTCAGCATGCTCCAGTTCTCCTTGATGAAGTGCCATACTTCGAGCTTGGTCTTTGAGTTGAGAGCCAGTGCTCTGGAAGGAGTGTGCAGATCTTGAGTGGCGACGGCGCCGCTGAAAGACCATTTGAGGTACTCCTGGGCCAACTCAGTGGACTGAACTCTACCAAGACCTTGGAGAGCAATCTCCTTGCCATCAACAGAGGTTGTGTTGAGGTACTCTTTCATGACAGCGTCGTAGGCGGCCTTACCTCCCTCCTTGACGGCGATCTTGTAGGTAGCAGTACGCAAACTAGGGTGGATAGCCTTCTTGTCGCCGCCCTCAGTGTAAGCAGTGAATCGCTTCTTGGCCTCAGCGACAACACCCTCATGGCCTGCCATACCAGCGGAGGCAAGCAGAAGAGCACGGAGCTGACCGGTCAAGTAGTCCTCGTTAGGAGCGAAGTCCCAACCAATCTTGTCAGTAGCGTCGCTAACGAGACGCAGTGTGTACTGGCGGAGACCCTCGGAGACCTGCTCGTCGTCTGCAAAGACAGATCTAATGTTTCCGAGACTCGACAGAACTTCGGACCATACAAGGTAGTTTGTCTCCTTAGTGAAGCCCTCCAAGAAAGAGAGGACACCAGCGGTAATTGCGTCGCCCGAAATAGCAAGAGCTGCAGCGTCACCGATCAGACCGATTTTGTCTTGAGGAGAGAGCTTGTCGAGCTGAGTTGATAGTTGTGTGAGTCTCTGAGGAGGCAAGTTTGTGCGGTAGAAACCAGTCTGTTCAGAGTTGAGCTTGTAGAAGCTGTCATCAATGTCACGGATAGTGTCTTCCTTGGCAGTGAGAGAGCCGCTGGCAGCCTCGGAGATGTTTGCGCCAGACTTGAGACCAAGAGGGATCCACCATGTGGTCTCGTCTTCCTCAGGCTTGACATCTCCACCGCTGAGGAAACGAGACTGCTTGATACTGATCTGACCAGGCTCTTCTGCCACGGTAACGACAGGGAAACCAATCTTACGAATCCAGGGATCCATGAAAGTGTTTACGTCCTTGCCACTGGCCTTGCTGAGAGCAGACCAAAGGTCACTGGTGGTGGCGTTTGTGTACTTGTGGGCCTGGAGGTAGTCTCCAACACCGTGCAAGAAAGTCTCAACACCCAAGTGAGAAGCCAACATACGGATGACTGAACTTCCCTTGAGATAACTGATGGAGTCGAAGATTTGGTCAACCTCCAGTGCGTTCCTGACAGGTACCTCGATGGGGTGAGAGGTTCTTAGGGAATCCAGGCTGAAAGCGGTTTGCATGGATTCGGTAACAAACTGAGACCAGACAGACCAATCGGGGTGCAGGTGATCGACAGCAAGCCAACCTACCCATGTAGCAAAGCCTTCATTTAACCACAACTCTGAATTGTGCAATTAGCAGAGTTTTAAGGAAAGATAGGTCTGATACTTATGCAACGAGTCAGCTTGCAGGTCAAGCTCGACAGCGATGAGGCGGCGTCCTGGATGCCGCCTCATCGCTGTCGACCAGACGTCCATGAGTGGCTCGCTGTATATGTACCTTCAGCTTACGTACCACTCCACCAATCCATAGTCACAAGGTTGCCGAACCATTGGTGAGCAAGTTCGTGGGCAACAACGTAGACAATGCGGTTCTTGTACTTCTGGTCCGAGGCGTTCTCATCGAAGAGTACGGCGGTGGTTCTACAAAATCTGTCAGATGTGCAAGTACACAATCATTCAGTTCAACTTACCTGTATGTAATGAGACCCCAGTTCTCCATGGCGCCATGTGACTAAAGTTATCATGTCAGCGTGATCCGGACGAGACTGTATTGTCGTTCTCCCCACGTGCTAGATTCTGTCACTCCCACTTCGCTTTCATGACAACATGCAGGCGGAGCTTGAGCTATCAAAATGCACAGTTCCTTCTATGCGGTACTGAAGGCCATAGAGAGCCGATGACATTGCAACTCTCGATGGATGCCTCCTAGTCGCTAAAAGAACTGTGCATTTTCACAGGCCCGTGTGACAACACTTTTGCACGTGGGGAGGGAGAAGACTAGGCGACATACAAACTCATGAACGGCCAGAAGGTCGACCTTGGGAAGAGGATACTCGATACGGAAGATTTCGGAGAAGTAGTCGACAACCTGGTGAGCACTCTCGAGGGCCAGCTTGCCTTGGTCTTTGAGACCTCTGGTGGTGTAGACTCTGACGGGGAGATTCTTGCCGTTGTACTTGCGTCTGGTGAAGTCCTCGATGTATTCAAAGTCTCCAAACGCCCAAGCCAGGAGATAGGTGCTCATGACAGGGGTACGGTCGAAAGAAACGACCTTGGTGCCAGATTTGTTGCCCTTCTTGACTTCCTTCTCGGGCATGTTGGACAGGGCGGTCTGATCCTCTGGAATTTCAATCTCGAAGTCGAAAGTCGCCTTGAGGTTGGGCTCGTCGAAGCAAGGGAAGGCTCTACGAGCATCGCAAGACTCGAACTGAGTGGACAACATGTAGTGGTATTCCGAGTCTCTGGGGACAGATGCGGCGGCAGGGACGGTAGGCTTGTACTTTGAACGGTAGAATCCAGCCATCTAGCAACACAGGTAGGTCAGCATTGTCTCTCACTCGGACTCGGTACGGCTACTTGCATCATTGTTCATGATACCGCTGAACTTGACCGAGACGACGGCCTTGTGCGATTGAGGAATTGGCTGGTCGAAGTGGAAGGTTGCCCTCTGGTTCTTCTCATCGTAGGTGATGTTTGAGGCCTTGATGGCACCTTCGGTCTTTCCCTGCTCGGACGAGATTTGAGCGCTCTGGACCTTGAGTTGATGGGTGTTCAAGGTGATCTCTTTGGTCTCTTGCTTGACCTCGACGTCAATGTCGACTTTGCCCTGGTAGGTCCAGCTACCGCCGAGCTCGAGATCGAAGAGGGAGATAGCATAGTTGGACGGCTTGACCCTATGCGACAAATACATCAGTCCACGGGTTGCAAGACAAAGCGTGGCTCAGTAGACATACACGTCGGGGAGAACATCTCTGTCGGCCATGATTTTCAACAAGGTGCTCGAAGCAGAGCTTGAACAATGTCTAGACGGGGTGTTTGTACTGAGAGAGGAAGGAATGGACGACGGCTGCAAAGGCACGCAGCAGTTTAATTTGGGTCTGCTTTCAGGGCGTCCGATAGGGCGTGAGCTTGCGGTATTGCACGAGTACAAACGAGGAAGGAGCGCGCTCGGGAGCTCGACTGCGCCTGCCCCTCCCCCGCGCTTGCCCTGCAGCAGCACGCTGTGGAGCCCTCGCCGGACCAACGACGACTTTTGCATCTGCGCGACAACCTCTGTCGTTGGAGGAATACTCGAGGAGCGATTGTTCTTCACAGTATCAATTAAGAGAGGATGGGTGACTGGGAAGCGGGGTGTGCTCCCCGGCAGCTCCGATCGAAACTAGATGAGTTGCTTCGTCCACATGCATTAATCAATCCTCCCCGTGTGCTAATGTATGTAACGTACATACTTTTCTCTTTCTCACGAAGGCATAGAGTGCAATGCTCGCTATAAAAAGGCACAGTGGTTTCTAGATCAGAGATATGTTCAAGGAGAGCCTAGAGAACTCCGCATCTCGCCGGACATGATCCTGTTCTCGGAAACATTGTGCCTTTTTA
This sequence comes from Aureobasidium namibiae CBS 147.97, assembly GCF_000721765.1. NCBI lineage: Eukaryota > Fungi > Ascomycota > Dothideomycetes > Dothideales > Saccotheciaceae > Aureobasidium > Aureobasidium namibiae. Next base: position 1,176,398 of record NW_013581207.1, read on the forward strand.
TAGCTGTGCGCGTTACATACCTTTGCATATGGAAGGGATCGTATTGTAACTATTTTCGACTTGCTGGTGAAAGAGTTATCTTATAAATGTCGAAGTCTACTCGCTTCTTTGCGAGCAATACCCACAGCTCGGAACCGGATCGGTCTTCGTGTTGATCGAACCCTCTCTCATTATTGTACAAGGCATTAATACACTGCCCGTGTCGAACTCCAAACATGCAATAATCCTTTGTCCCAAATGCCTTGTTGTCGCGTGACCCAACGCCCGAAATGCTTCTCATATCGTCATGCCTCGAACGTGTCTGATGGTGGTAGTCCAATCTTCTAGAGCCTTACGGCAACATCGATGCACGGTATGCGCCATTCTTTCTTGCCGAGCATCTCTTTCAACCATTCTGCGACGCTGATCTGTGGTTGTAGGTCGAGTCCTGTCTTTTTTGAGAAGCCGTCGGCCACAGAGTGTGCGATGGAGGCGGCTGCCGATTGAATGACCGAAGACGCCACTGCAATGTTGTCTCCGAGAGCGGTCGTTGTCGAGTTTCTAGTATGCGACAAGGACGACGAGTCGGGTTGCGGCTCGAACCAATTGTTGTGGAAGTCGTAAACGGAGATGACGAGTACGGTGAGGAGCAGCGAGCAGTAGACACACGGTCGGTTCAGATAGTACATGGCCGAGATGAAGAGGACCAGGTAGAGGGGTGGTACGTTCGAGCTGTTGTTTTGGTCAGCAACAATGATGGCCGCTCATAATCGGCAGGACTGACATGAAGAAGAGGACTGGAAGCCATGTCCGTAGGCAAAACATGATTGTTTACCAATGCAGAGTCGCTCGGCTGACAAGCCTTCAGATCTGCTTGGATCGTCTCCTGCGGTTGGTCAAGTCAGGAACAATAAAGTGTCTGGTCTCCGGTTAGGAGGTCATCGGCAGAGCCGCGAGTCTTGGCTTCGTCACCCTCCAACGCTCTCGAACGCCCACCAACTTCGGCTGCTCGCGCCTGAGACACCTCTTTGCATTCTTGAGAATCACCACAATCATTCGTAGCTTTCCACAGGTGAAGTCTGAAGTTACATATTCTCTAGTATGTCTCGTGAACCATGCGCTGTAAGTGAAGCACCAAGAAATGTCTGTCGTCCTCCGCTCCAAGAGAGACACCACTTCAGTCGGAGCCAATCATCGTATCACTCGAATGTCTTCAAATGCTTCAGTCCCTAGTCAGAAAGGTCATTACTGTCACTTGCGCAGGATACTGCAGATTCTCTGGTACAAAAGCACTATCAGCCTCTTACTGACACCTTTCCACATACATCGTCAAGCTAAGTCAACATATCATTAGCTGCACGCATATCACTTGCTTGCACTATCTGCTGTCACCACAGTCTGACCACTTCAATTCACCTGAATCACTAGTATCGCTCATCACAGTGAATCTACCTCGCCTCTCCAACACGACACTATCTTCCTATATAGAGCCACCACTCTTACCTCTCCTGCTTCTTTTCCTTCTTCATCTTTGTTCTCTTCTACTCCATCCACCAACATTCAACAGCCTCGATCACAACTAACACATCAGGATCTATGCCTCTAAATACCCCAAAGTTCTTACTGACTTTCCCCGGTGCCCGAAAGCGAGCGCTCGGGGAAGGGGACGCTGATGATGAGACCCATCAGAACAAGAAGCGATACATCCGTGCAAAGGATACCGACCGTGAAGATACACCGGACTCTGACTTCAAGGCACGCTTCAGTGATACAAGTGATGATGAAGATGCTGAGGAGGCCGATGATGAGCCTGAGCAGGGCGAGATTCTATGGTCAGAAGACCATGAAGAATATCCTCCATGCGCAGTCTATCACCCAGACGTCAAAAAGCTTCAAGCTTGTATCACAGACTTTGCTGTCAATGTCACGGATCAACTCTCGAAAGTCTGTCACGAAGGGGATGATATTGCCAAATTGCACGCTGAAGCCATCTCGTGTCAAAGGTTTCCCGAGCTGAAGAAAATCGTTGTTGCCCTCGTGGGTGACGCTGGTTCAGGTATTACGTTCAAGCAAAGTTGTGATAACTGTGTTGACATTTTCCCAGGGAAAAGCTCATTGATCAACTCTATTCTTGATGTGCCACACATCGCCCGAGAGGTACTCACCAAATGGTTCTCTCTCGAGAGACAAAGACTGACGATGATCCCAGGGTAATTATGGTAGCGCATGCACATGCGCCATAACTGAGTTCACGAGCGAATTTCCTGGGCAGAAGATGAGATTTGCCGCTAAAGTCGAGTTTCTCAATCCCAAGCAGAGACGCAACCTTCTGAATGATCATCTCAATGAGTACACACACTACCACTTTCGCAAAGATCCCAATTGGACGTTCGAGGAGAAGAAAGAGTTCTACGCCCAGGCCCAATCTGCGGAGGGTACATTCCTGGATCTTTTCCGCGGCAAGCCATCATTCAACAACCGTGCAGAGCTGAGGTCATACATCGCCATAGCTCACGAGACCGATACTGGCCTGGAGGTCTCTGCCCAGATGTGCATGTGGTGTGATGAGTTGATCGCTGCGCATGCTGCTTCTTCGCTTTTGGTCGTCGAGACCGACCGGGCAATTCATCTCCGAAGGGCTCTAAGTCCTTTCTTGACTTCCAGCAAAGTATCGGATCGCGAAGCACGCCTATGGCCGCTCGTCTTCAAGGTCTGGTAAGTGTCTCGAGTGCTACTCTCTTGGATTTGATCTATATTGACGACGTACATAGCATCGGCATCCGAGGTGCTCGGGTTTTGGAAAATATGATCTTCGCCGATATGCCAGGTATATAGTATCGTTTCTTCACTCCGCTACTGTATGCTGACTACTCTAGGTTTGACTGACATCAGCAGAGTTCGCGTCAAGGCGAGCAAAAACTATATGCGATCCAGCGACCATCTCTGGATTGTGGTTCCTATTACGCGATGTGTCTCGGACTTGGGTGTGGACTCTATTCTCTGCGAATTTGGCGATCGTTTCAAAGGTCGTCTGGCAATGATCTGTACCAAGATCGACGATAACATGAGGTCTGATTCCTTCAAGGATCAGTATCCACACGCTGCGAAGAAATTGGACAAGATCGAAAAACACCTGAAAGCAGCTCAAATGGAAGGCTGTCGACGTGAAGAACGGGATCTCGCAAACTACCGTCTCAAATTCATGGTCAACGAGAGAAGCCAAGATGTTGCGAACGAGATTTACCAAAAGAAATCAGAGTACTTCGAGGAGGGAGACAACGGCCCTGTCTTCTTCGTATCCAACGAGCACTACATGTGGCTGAAAGGATACAGAGATTCGGGCACTGGTCAAGATTTGGCGCAACTGGATGCCGCAATGACGGGTATCCCAGACCTCCGCAGATATGCTCTTGCGATTCCTGCTCAAGATATGTGGTTGACCATCATGGCTCATATCCAATACAATAGTACTGCTTTTCTGAAGTCCACCGCGATCTGGGCTGCCAGAACAAACGCAGACCATGGAGCCGAGTTGAACAGGATCAAGAAGAAGAGCACAAAGGCAAGTGCGAATATATCGTCGGTTTCTCTACATACTGACACTCACTTAGGACAATGATCAATCTGTTTCAACTTATCTCAGAGCTGTGCATAGGGACGCTGTGCAGTTGTTGGCTGTTACCATCCGCAACAACATCGACGAAATCGCCCAACCAGGCTACGATTACTTGCGCAAGAAAGCCCGTGGATTGCCGTGGAACACTATCCAGGCAGTTGTAAAACGAGAAGGCACTTTCAATTCCAGTTCGTATGGACTCATTCAATGGAACGAAAAGCTAAAGCAACCAACCACCGGTTACTTGGCCCAGAAGTGGGTGCAATTGTTCTCGAAAGAAAGAGCACACATGGCTGCCATGGAGAAGAAAATGAAAAGTGATTTGGACGCTCTTCATCGCAGTCTGGCAGGTATGGTGTTGTTGTCTTATGTTGGGTCTGAGCGCGACTGACGAACTTCACAGAGATGATGGAGCTTTACAATATCCCTATGGAAGAGTTTGGTGATCTGATCGATGCTCAAAAGCATGGCATCACGCGTGCAGCTCAGATCTACTCCGACAACATGGACAAAGAACTCAAGTATGACTCTGATCACCCCTGGTTCGAGTACGTTTTCTCACAATCTACAGGAATATCAGACAACTTACCGAGAACGATATGCGTTTCGGTTACTTTGCCAAGATGATGAGACCGAAGTATACAGAAGCTCTTGAGATCAGCGGTAAGGGATCATCTGCTGCCTTTATTGTATCATTCATACTGACTGTTTCCAGGAAAGGGATACAGGGAGATCGTTATGACGATGTTCGAAGATTTCGTCAACCAGAGACACAAAGATTCTCCGTTCATCAAAACGGCAGACTTCGCTGCCAACAAAGCCGGCCACCATGCAACAGTTTCATGCTGATATCAAATGGTTCATCATTGCTATACGTTACTCTTGACCATCACAGTAGAATCATAAACGGGAGCACGAAGCAGTGTGCTTGAAACAAATCGACTTTCGCTAATGCTGGGATGGAGAGGGCCGAGTACGTGTAGACACAGAGGAAATCGCAGTTCTTAAAGTACACAAGCTCTTTGGTAATCTCCATTCACCTCAAATCCGCCAAAAGACGACCCCTCCCTTTTTACAAATGTCGCTTTTAATCTTTTGATATTCGTCGCGGGTATGGCTATGGCTGATTGCCCAGAAAGCTCCTCATCATTCTCCATTAAAGAGACATCTATTTGCCCTCAAGCTCGGCAAGAATCTTCTCACCCTTGGCGCGTGCTGAGGCGAGGTCACCAACCATGTAGAAGGCACCCTCGGGAAGGTCATCGGCCTCACCGTTCATGATGGCCTTGAACGACTTGATGGTGTCCTTGAGGTCGACGAGCTTACCCTCGATACCAGTGAAGACCTGGGCGACGGTGAAGGGCTGCGACAGGAAACGCTGGAGCTTACGGGCACGCTCGACGGTGAGCTTGTCAGCCTCAGACAACTCGTCCATACCCAGAATGGCGATGATGTCCTGGAGCGACTTGTACTCCTGGAGCATCTGCTGGACCTTGGAGGCGGTGTCGTAGTGCTCCTGACCGACGATACGGGGGTCGAGCATACGAGACTTGGAATCCAGAGGGTCGACAGCGGGGTAGATACCCAACTCAGAGATACCACGGGACAAGACAGTGGTGGCGTCCAAATGGGCGAAGGTGGTGGCGGGAGCAGGGTCAGTCAAATCATCAGCGGGGACGTAGACAGCCTGGACCGAGGTAATGGAACCCTTCTGGGTGGTGGTAATACGCTCTTGCATACCACCCATGTCGACGGCGAGAGTGGGCTGGTAACCGACGGCAGAGGGAATACGACCGAGAAGGGCAGACACCTCGGAACCGGCCTGGGTGAAACGGAAAATGTTGTCAATGAAGAGAAGCACTGGAGAGCAGGTTAGCTATGCCGTTTGATGTGTAGCAGTCGATCGGGAGCAAACTTACCATCCTGACCCTCCTCGTCACGGAAGTACTCGGCGACAGTAAGACCAGTAAGGGCGACACGGGCACGGGCACCTGGGGGCTCGTTCATCTGACCGAAGACAAGGGCGACCTTGGACTCGCCGTCGAGCTGAATGACACCAGTCTCCTGCATTTCGTGGTACAAATCGTTACCCTCACGAGTACGCTCACCGACACCAGTGAAGACTGAGTAACCACCGTGAGCCTTGGCGATGTTGTTCTGTGGCAATTGTTAGCGATCACGAGACAAAGAATCTGGAGCGGGAAAGCGTACAATGAGCTCCTGAATGAAGACAGTCTTGCCGACACCGGCACCACCGAAAAGACCAATCTTACCACCACGGGCGTAAGGGGCGAGAAGGTCGACAACCTTGATACCAGTGACAAGAATCTCGGCAGAGGTGGACTGGTCAATGAACTCGGGGGCTTCGGCGTGAATGGGGGCGAGCTTGGTGGCCTTGATGGGACCACGCTCGTCAATGGGGTCACCAGTGACGTTCATGATGCGACCGAGACAGCCGGGACCGACGGGGATCTTGATGGGGGCACCGGTGTCGACGACCTTGCGGCCACGGACGAGACCCTCAGTACCGTCCATGGCAATGCAACGGACGACGTTCTCACCCAAATGTTGCTAGAGCTTGTTAGACAAAGGCGTGTTGCAGGAGGACAGTGCGGCGAAGCTTACGGCGACCTCGAGAACGAGCTTCTGGCCACCGTTCTCGGTGGTAACGGCGTTGAGAATGGCAGGGAGCTGCTCGCCATCGAACTTGACTGTAAATGCATGTCAGTACGGGTGTTCATGAGGCGACTACGAGGCGCGGTCGGCGACAATGGTCGCGGCGGCAGTGGCGCTTGTGCTCGGCGTCGTGGGGAAAAGGTTTTCTCATACCGTCGACGACGGCACCAATGACCTGGTGGACTCTGCCATCGGTGTTGGAGGCAGAGCTGGCGAAGCGCTGGCTCAAGGCGGGAGCGAACGAAGGCTTGATGGGCTGGAAGGCGCGCTGCAGAGTAGCAGGGCGACGGGCAGAAGCCCTCAATGACCTGGCAATGCCGCTGGATAGCGCAGTCGAGTCAGCCGGGTTGTCGTCGCAAAAGTTGGTGGCGACAGCTTGGATCGTACCTGCTGAGCATTTTGACGGGTCTCGGGAAGGAATTGATGGGAGTGGAGAGGTGATGGAGATGGAGGTCGGTCTGCTGGGAGGTTGAAGTTCGAAGAGCCACCTCAAGTTCTTGCCGGACGGGAAAGGACCGAGCTCGAGATTCCGTGACTTTGCAACTTGGCCACAGGAGCTGCCCTGCCGAACATTAATCTTCACCGCCCGCCGCTTTTCACTGGACAGACCACGCAGCAGCTTCTTCACTCGCTTCTACAGCTCTGGTCTGTTTCTATGTATCTACAACACTCCCAATTGGGGCTGCGACTACTTCGTTCACGCAGCCAGCTCATCTCTGCCTCCAAAGTGGCCAGCTTTTCTGTCCCGTCTAGATCTCCCAGATCGAGGCTACACTATACCCCTTTGGGAAATATCTATCCGACTTGTTCCTTCCTGTGCTGCGAGACCGGTCTTTCTGTCTATCAACCTCTCCATGCGCCTGCTTCTGCTATGTGCTTCCGCTCGCGCCTGCCTCCTGTTTACGACCTCGGACTTTTTAATACTCGCATCGACTATATAACACGCTTCTAATGTCATCCAACGTTATCTCTCTCGAGCTCTTAGACCGTCGATCCTTCGAGCAGCGCATTCCTGCTTCGACGCGTCCAGCCCGAATTCTTCGTCGCAGACAACACACAGGCACGATGCCGACATATCTACGCAATCCTATTCCTCGGCCTCGAGAGTGCTCTTACCAATTCACTTCCTGCGAGCATGCGAAACTAGCAGTTGCACGCATACATCTTCCTTCAAGCGGCGTCCAAGCAGGAACACGGTTGTTCCCATGTGCTAAAGCTTGCAACTCCCTCGCTCCTTCCACGAAGGCGTTGAGCGAACTGCTCACTATATAAATGCACGGTTCTTTTAGCAGACAGGAAGCGTCCATTGAGAGTCGTCATGCTATCGGCTCTCTTTGGACACTTGCTCTCCACTAAGTCTATTGTGCATCTCTATTCACACATTACAACCTTTTACGTACGAGGAGGGGCTGTATCATACACAGAAAGCCTCTGGCTCTGCTGGAATATCAACAATTCCATTGTCTGCGCACTGAAAGCGGTTCCTTGTCCTCTTCAACAAAGGTCATCGAACCCGTTCTTTGTGCCAGGAGGAGCTGGGTACAACTCTCTTTGACACTGTCGCGCATCAAAGAGATCATAACAAAGAGACAATCACATTGTGTCCTCTCGAACTTTTGCATATAAACAAGCACCCACGCAGAGTGTTTTCCAGCAACAGAACAGCAACAGATACTAACAACACAGATACTCTACTAGAACAACCACAAAACAATGCCTTCTATCCCTCAAAGATCCTGCCTTGATGAGGACATCTGGTTCACAGAGTTCAACAACTGGGCCGAAAACAACCCATGCCTTGTCGACTCTCTTCACCCCGAATACCTGAAGCCCATCCTCGACGCCACTAGTCCACACAACATCGAACATAAATTGTTTACACTGGCCTCTATCTATCGTTTCATCGACTCTGATGCCGCCGCTGCTGAGGGTCTGAAGGATTTCATCGAGCTGCTCGAGCTCGAGATTGATTATCTTGATACCTCTCTCGGTAAGTGGATCGCCGAGTTTCCCTTCCTTTCAACCAAACTTGTTGACCAGTATTTGCAGCTCCAGAAACATGCTCGTAATACTACCGACAATGATGCAAAAATCTGCGCAGCCATGACCTGGTCGTCTCACTTCCCCGCTGGCTTTCAACACATGCTTCGTGTTCGTGCCGTTCACAAAAGCAGAATCAATGTCCTGACTGCGAAACGCAATATGCTCATCTCCGGCCGTCTGACTTACAGCGAGTGTGACATAATGGAGTTGATTAGGTGGGATGATGTTTGCCACGGCTATGGTTATGAGCGTACGCCCACAATGGGAGGTCTTGCTGACTTTCATCCACCATCGTTGACCAAATGTCCTCCAAAAAAGGCTCTTGACTACGTTCGATCCAACGCTTTCATTCGAAATGTGCGTCGTCGTACGGCTCTCTCGAGACTTTCATCAAACCTGGGAGGTCTTAGTGACTTCTTCGCCCCTGCTTACGTCGATGCTTATTATCACAGCTTCGCCAAATGGTTGACTTCTATTCTTCCCGATCTCTACAAAACTAACCCCAAATACGCAGCCCAATGGATTGATGTCGGCAACAAGCTCAAAGCTATGCACCATCGTTGGACCGCTGAAGCTGAGTACCAGGGCCCTCGTTATCTGATCACCAAAGACGCATGCTTCTCAATGTCGAGAGACCATACGAGCGTGCGTCGTGAGGCTGGTCATTTCACACTCCCTACAAGACATACACCCATCTGCGTTGACCTTGAGTAAGGAAGGTAAATTAGTGTTTTCTGTTTCTGTATCTTGTTGCCTCACCTGTTCTCTTAAAATCTACTTGATACGACCTTGATGGTTGTCTCATATAATCTCAAAATATAATTTTTCATCTGATATCATTTCCCCCTGTACTAAGACGTGTTTGATCCTATTGTGTGCTCTTGGAATGAATGCAGTCCTCCGGTTCCAAATGTTCGACTATGATTTACCGTCAATATTGTAGTCCCAATTCCTTTTGTGTCAAACAGTAAGCTCGCGTTCTGGATGCTCTCCCACCCAATTTCATCACTAAAATCAACCTATTCACAGAAAACAGACATTCTGTCCCACACCACGCCTGAAGCTATCTGAAAGATCACAGATCACACACTTGATAGTCAGCTACCGTGAGTCATCGCCTGAGAAGTCACTTGCTGAGCACGTCGCCGCCGCATCGACTCTGCACTGTAAAGACAGGGTCCTACCTTCAACATCCACGATTTCGAATATTCTCAGCACGGCCCACACCCGCCACTTGCAAAAAGAAAAAAGTGTAGCCATCATTGAACGGTTCTCGAGGCAAGTGCACGATACTATGAGGACCGCTAGAGCAAAAACAAAAGATCAATGCCGCTTCTGTGGATCGAACACAGTGCCTCCAGAATACTCTTGCAAGGTGCAAGAAGGACAGAAGTTGACTTCAGTCTGGCGCTCTCCCAGATGAGCTAAAGCGGCTATAGATAGAATATGGCTCGAGCGTCAGTCAAAATATCCCGACTCCAAAAGGCTCTGGTACTGACGAGCAAGTGCGATGTAGACGATCCTCTAGTGCCAATGCTTGGTGCGGACATGATTGATTTCATCAAACACCTGCGAGTGGCAGAGAACACTGAAGAGGAAGCACATGCAGAATCGAGATATTGGGGAAAGCACAATTGGCAGCCAGTAAAGACATTGGTAATGTATGTTTTGTGTATGTTCGGCAAGAACCAGGAAGATACAATCTACAAGTCGAGTCGTTCCCTCATCTCATCATTCCGTGGGGATTAGATATCATAGAAAGCAAACAAGATCAGACGCTGAATTACAAAGTGGATTCGAGAGCAAGAACCTGGAATGTTGTTAGTAATTGGTCATCCATACAGAGCTGTGAATTCAAACTTACAATAGCTGATCTCGTGGGGATGTAGACCTGGAGGAAGTTCTTTCTGTCGTTCCAGGCAAAGTCGGTGGTGAAGAAGCGGGTGCTCTCGTCGACACGGCCCAGACCGCCAAATGACTTGCTATCGGAGTTCAGGACGATACGGTAAGTACCTCCTTGCTCGACACCAACGCGGTAGTCGGTGAAACTGTTTGTAGGGTGGAAGTTGAAGATCCAGAGCAGGCCGGCACGCTCGAAGACAATGACCTTGTCGTTCTCGTTCTTCAGGGATATGTATGCCTGATCGGAGTGCAACCAGCCATACTTCTCCTCGGTCCACTGCATCTTGCTGTCGAAGTCGTTCAAGAAGTGGTAGCGGAGCAGCTTGTCATCAACGAGGTTGAATTGACGGCGAGCGTAGTGGAAGCTGTTGCCGTTACCCTCACGAGGGAAGTCGAGCCATTCGGGATGTCCGAACTCGTTGCCTTCAAAGTTGAGATAGCCCTCGCCACCAAGACCATGGGTGATGAGTCGGATCATCTTGTGCAGAGCCATACCGCGCTCAATGACGGGAGTGAACTCGCTCAAAGTAGACATGTTGGTGTACATCTCGGCGTCACACAACCAGAACAGAAGGGTCTTGTCACCAACCAGAGCCTGGTCGTGAGACTCTGCGTATGCGATGGTCTTTTCACCATGTCTTCTGTTTGTAAGGGTGAAGGCGAGGTTGCCCATGTCCCAGTCAATGTCCTCCTTCTCCTTCAGCCACTTGATGTACAGATCGGGAATGGCCATGGCAAGTCTGTAGTCGAAGCCGATACCACCGAGAGAGAGGGCCAAGCAGAGAGCAGGCATGCCTGAGACATCTTCGGCAATGGTGATAGAGTCGGGGTAGAGCGAGTGCAACATCTCGTTGGCAATCATGAGGTAGACAACGCCATCCTCGTCGACTCCAGGGCCGAAGTACTCGTGGTAGCCTCCAGAGAAGCCCGTACCAATTCCATGATGGGTGTAGAGCATGCTGGTGACACCGTCGAAACGGAAACCATCAAAGTTGTACTCCTCCATCCAGAAGCGAAGGTTACTCAGCAGGAATCGCAGGACCTCGTGATGGCCGTAGTTGAACAGTCTGCTGTCCCAAAGCTCGTGTCTACCTCTTGCGCCCTCGTGGAAGTAAAGGTGATCGCTACCGTCGAACATGTTCAGACCATCAAGCACATTCTTCGAAGCGTGACTGTGAACAACGTCCAGCAGAACAGTGATACCCAGACTGTGGGCAGTGTCGATAAGCTCTTTCAGCTCGTCGGGCAGACCGTAGCGACTGCTTGCAGCGAAGAAGCTGTTGATTTGGTAGCCAAAACTGGCGTAGTATGCGTGCTCCATGATAGCCATGAGCTGGATGACATTGTAGCCCAAGTGGTGAATCCTGGGTAGTGTGTTTTGCGTGAACTCTTTGTATGTGGCGACCTTTGGGTCGGGCGACGAGATACCGACATGGGCCTCGTAGATACGAGCGCTCTTTGGCTTCGGGGGCTTGGGGTGCTTGAAGGTGTAACGCTCGTTCTTGGGAGGGTTCCAGAAGCGCGCATCGTAGACGGGAGAGACGTTCAAGTCTTGGGTGACTCTGGTGATCCAGGCGGGAATGCGCTCTTGTCTGGCGTGATCGTTGGGTACGACGAAGGAGACCTTGATCTTTGAATCGTGGGGAATGGCGGGCTGGCCGTTCTGCTGAGGCAAGATGATCTCGAAGACGCCATACTGGTTCTTCTTCATCTCGTGCGAATCGCGGTTCCAGTTGTCTAGCAACTCGTCAGCTCAAGCGACAAGCAGCGCACACCGTGTGTTGGCTTACTGAAGTCACCGATGAGGTAAGCTCTGAGGGCGCTTTGGGCCCACTCGCGGTATACTATGTCGCCATTGGGCTTGACGTTGAAGCCTAGAGTCTCGTAGCCCTAGTTATACAGTGTCAGCGCAAGGAGTCGAGGTGGTCAGAACAAAGGACGCGATTGGCTTACTCGACTGAACTTTTCCAGACCGCCTTCAGTCTCGTCAATTGTCTTGATCCACTGCTGGGCCTTGGAGTATCTGCTCTTCAGGGCGTCCTTGAAGGGCGAGAGCCAAGGATCGAGCTTGATGACGCCTGCGAGACTTGAGCATCAGTAGCTGACAAGGCAGAGAAAGCGTCTAACATACCAGTGCCGTCATTGGGAATGTCGTCGGCGGCTGTGTGACCGGCGATGGTGTTGTCGGAAGATTGGTTGATAGGATCCATGATGTGTTCCTCTGCGAGAGACAATGGACTAAGAAAGATGTCGCCGAGACAAGAGATATATACAGGGAAGGAACGAAACTGCAGGGGAAGCAGCCAGCGACAGGGTTTTGAAGCAGCAAAGTGATGGTCATTCTTCCTTCACCCCAGCTCGCAGCTCACCACTTCTCCAGCTCCCTCCAGATTATGATGCTATCCCGCATGAACTAGCCCCTCTTCGGCCCGACTTTTATGAGCGGCCGCTCAACATTTGACTTTCTTGTCCAACGCGAACTTGCTGGGGTTCAAGTCCACCACCACGTCCATCTGGCCTTTCAACAGCCTTGTATGCCCCAGCGACCAATTCTCCAGCTTCTGAGCTGCTGAAACAGGTGTTTGCGTAACTTATTGTTGATAGATACTTCCCGCCCAGGCTGCAGAGTTCATCGGACAAGCATCCGACCGACCTATCAGAATCCTCCCTCCTCATGCGCAAAGGGTTGTACCGCATTTAGCTATAGAAATGCACAATACTCTCGAGAGAGGGACCGCATCCATCGAGATACAGACTGATCGAAGCTCTCTCTGGATACATTCCTCGTCTAGAGATCAATGTGCCTTTCTATAGCGAGGACGGCCGCTCTTTAGCTTAGTGGGATGAGTGTGGTGGAGCACATGGGGAGCTGGCCCAAGCCACAGCTGCTCTCGCCCGTTATCTCCTCGAGTTGCGGGGGTTCGGGGAAGCCGTCGATGCATCACCACCTCGAGTCAATCATCAGCCATCGTCGCTCTTTGTAGAAGTCTTGTGTCGAATCCTCAGGTAGGCTGTTCAGTCTCGCATTCGTTGCTCCTTGATCGCTTCCTCTGGTTGCGCCTCTCGTCCCACCATGCTCGCCGTATCGAGCGGGTCTAGTCCTCACCACGCCCGGGTAGCATATCGCTGTACACGAAGTCTGCACTCGACTGCTGCTCTCTTCTCGAGCTCCTCCGACTTCAGGTCTAGCTTTTCAGGCCAAGGCTTCACTGGCTACTATGAGCCAGGTGACACAGAAGGTCCTTTGCGGAAAGCCTCTAACATCGGCGCACCAAAGATCACCCCGCGTGCTCTCAAGAAGCATCTGGATCAGTTTGTAGTCGGCCAGGAGAGAGCGAAAAAGGTCCTCAGCTCAACCATCTACAACCACTATCAAAGGATCCAAGAGATCCAGCGTCAACATGAGGAAGCACAAGAGATGCTCGAGCGCCAGGCTAGGAGATCAAGGCATCCGGTAGAGGGTTGGTACCACTCGATCTAGCACCATCATCTCCTGCTAATCACTGCAGAAAGATGAATTCCCTGGCCATCACGCCACGATACACGCCTGGGTCCCGCCGTCTCCCCCTCCGTCGCACTCCTCCCTAGACGATACATCTCCCTTGACCATCGAAAAGTCCAACATCATGCTGCTTGGCCCATCAGGAGTTGGCAAAACCCTCATGGCGAAGACATTGGCTAGAGTACTCGACGTACCTTTCAGCATGTCAGACTGTACTCCGTTTACACAAGCAGGCTATATCGGTGAGGATGCAGATGTATGTGTACAACGGTTGCTGGCCGCCGCAAACTACGACGTAGAGAAGGCCGAACATGGCATCATCTGTCTTGACGAGATCGACAAGATCGCAACGGCCAAGGTGTCACATGGGAAAGACGTCGGCGGAGAAGGTGTGCAGCAGGCTTTGCTCAAAATCATCGAGGGCACCACACTACAGATCCAAGCGAAGCAAGAAAGAGGGAACAACTCGAATCGCAACAACAATCAACACCCAAGCGGGCCCCTTACAAACAGCCCGCTGAGCAGTGGGGGCGCGGCCGGAGGCATGGGTCAGGCACCAGGCAAGAGCGAGGTCTTCAATGTGAATACAAGCAATATTCTCTTCATATGCACAGGCGCATTCAGTGGTCTGCACAAGACCATTCTCGATCGTGTAGCAAAAGGAGGCATCGGATTTGGTGCCAATGTACGATCAAGTACTTCTCAAGATGGCGGAGCTCAGGAGACAACCATCACGGATGACGACGAAATGATCCGCAAACATCTCCCATACTATATGCCGCCAGCTTCCGAGGAGGACTCATATGACCCTTCTTCGAAAAGCAAGAAGGCTACATACAACATCTTGGATCTCGTTGAGCCGCAGGATCTACAAAAATATGGCATGATTCCTGAGTTAGTCGGTCGTATACCTATTTCTTGTGCACTGTCCGCGCTGGACGTGGATGCCTTGGTCAAGGTCCTTACCGAGCCGCGAAACTCATTGCTGAAGCAATACGAACAACTCTTCCGGCTCTCTTCGATAGAGCTAAGAATCACAACTGCCGCTCTTCACGCTATTGCGCAGACTGCCTTCACAATGGGAACTGGTGCCAGAGGTCTCCGCACTGTGCTGGAGAGACTGCTTGGAGAGAGTATGTTTGAAGCGCCTGGCTCGGATATTAAGCATATTGCCGTGACCGAGGATGTTGCAAAGAGGAACTCACCAGCATTGTACTTCACAAGAGATGGCAAAACGAGATTCCACGCTCTGATCGCTAGAGAGGAAGAAGAATGGGAAGATCGTAAACGTGGCGAAGAACCCATGGAGAGCGACATGGAGCGCAGAGCAAGGGCAAACAGCCGAGGTGGACACGCCACGACTTTCGAGGAATACCGACAGAAAGCGACTGCTGCTGGGTTCACTTGAGCACATTAGCACCTACATGCATGGTTCGGTGTAATATTTTGATAAGCGTTAACGATTGTGATGAGATTCAACTCCGTTCGCTGGGTATATCATAAAGTTGCTGGCTTCTTGCTCTGCATATTCTCGCAAGAGATTCCAGTTCTTCGTTCTTCCTGCACAATCTTCTAGCTTCCTATGTGCTAAAGTTTGCAATTCTGCCGCTCCCGCAAGGCATTGAGTGGACTCTTCCCTATAGAAATGCACAATCATTTCAAGATCAGAGACGTATCCAAAGAGACTCGTCTTAATCACGCCTTTCAATGGAGACTGTTCTTTTCTCAAGACCACTGTGCATTTACACAGCTACACAGCTACACAGGCGTCACAGCCCTTTGCACACGGGGAAGTAGTACCGTTCAAGCGAGCTTCTTGGTGTGTGCCTCTCTGAGCTTCCACATGCCAAAGTTGCGCCAGAAGAGGTAATCCTTTTGCAACTGTTCAGTGATAGCTCTGCACAATTGTTCAAACCACTTACGAAGATCTTGGCTGGCATGAAGGTGTTCAAGAACCAGACGATGTACGAGAATGAACCTTCCCAGAACTGTCTCTTGTGACGACCGCTGAGTACTTGGCTCACAACGGACTTTGCATATTTTTCGTTGGGCATGCCAACCTCTTGTGAGTGCTTTGTGCGTCTCAGGTATTCAGGCTCGATGGGCAGGTAGATGGAATCTCTGGGCAACTGCCAGTCGTTTCTTGCAATATTGCTCTTGACACCGCCAGTCACTACAGTGACGACCTTGACATCAAACGGCTCCAGCTCGACTCTGAGCGTGTTGCTGTAAGAGTGCAGGGCAGCCTTTGTCGAGTTGTATACACTGCCAAAGACGTAGGGCATGACACCAGCCAGACTGCCAATCTGGACAATGGTACCCTTGGCTTCAATCAGCAGTGGTGTGAATGCCTGGCACATGCGCATAACACCAAAGACATTGACCTCGTATGTGAGCTGGACTTGGTCAAAGTCAATGTCGGTGGCAGGAACAGTGTAGTTGCGACCAGCATTGTTGACAAGGTAGTCGAGCTTTCCGTTTGTGCGCGATGCAACCTCCTCTTTCAAAGCCTTGATGCTTTGCGGGTCGGTGACTTCGAGCGAGAGCGTTTCGATTCCCAGATCGGCGAGGTCTTTGATGCTGTCGGTCTTTCTAGCGGTCGCAAATACGCGCAGACCTTTGGCGTGGAACTCGCGGGCGAGCGAGTTACCGATGCCGCCGGGGTTGGTGCCGGTGACTAGGATGGTCTTCTGTGACATGGTTGCGTATTTGAATATGTCTGATGCTCAAGAGCTCAAGCAGCACCTTGGTCTTGGATACAGAAGCTGTTTGGCTTATCTCCTACCGATTCCAATCCTCGGCTTACTGAGCCTCGGCGCCGAATATTGTTAACAGGTTGACCCTGGCCGGCAGTGGCGCTTCTGAGTTCTCGATTAGCACTTCCAAGCTGCCGAGAAGCTAGAGTCTTGGGAGGATAACGACAAGCACAAATTATCAAGTAATGAGATGTCAGAGGAAGCGAGACGATGAAGTGCTTCGTTCAATTGACACTCCTCATTCAAGCGTGCTATCGTGTAGTATGCTCCTACCTAATAAACACGTTGGAAGCAGTAGAAGTGTTGAAGCCTTGCCCGCTGCCCGCTGCCCGATTCCCAGATCCCCCAGACGTCAAACCCCACAGGCCATGGCACATTCAAAAAAGATGGACCGTGAAGAGGCCGGCGTGAGCCCCAAGTCTTCTGGATGCGAAATCGGTGAGTCCAGACCCTCGAGTTCGCATGTATCCCTGCAGCCAGGAAGACCGACTCGTTGGCCTTTGAGAATATGCCGTCTATTCGCCTTTGATGTTGCATCCTCTGGTGCCAATCCTACCTGCTTTTGAAGTAGAAGGGCACGCGACAGGTTCGGCGCCAACTGTTTTAGGTAGGAGGTCATGCCGAGGAGCCATAGTTTTTCCTTCTCCTCACGCAGCGTGCGCAAGGTTAACTTACAGCACGGTTGGCGAAAAAAGAAGCCTCAACCATGACACCGCGGCGAAACTAAAACCTACACGTACAATTGTACCTACTCTTATCACTGTTTGAATTTACAACTAAATTCCGCCCTAACCCCGCCGAGGCCAGAGAGGCTTGTTCTTTTTGTGTCTTTGGTTGCTCCGGATTTTTCTCCCCTCCTGCTTTCCCTTCCCTTTCTGTCTCGTCGCCGCTATCTCTGTCGCTATCAGATAAGGCACGCTGCACAGATAAAGGACGGCTTGCGCCTGCACCCTCGCCCGCTCCTCTGGATATATCTCAGCCATCGTCCAACCATGACTTTCCGAACCGCAAAGGCTTCAGCCATGGACAAGAAAAAGAACGCCGTCAACGCCTTCAAGAGCTGGGATAACTTCAAGCAATGGGTTCTTGTGCCAGACACGGCACTGGATCGCCATTCGAACGGAGAGACGGGTCAGACCTGGTCAAACGTTGATCTCGACCCAACACCCCCCGAGAAGCGCACCTGGAGGTGTAAGTACCCCCTTTGGACAATCCCGAACACGGATGTCTAATCAAGGTGCAGGGTACAACTATGTCATCTTCTACTTCGCCTTGTCGTTTGGCAACTGGACCCTGGGCTCGAGTTTGATCGGTATTGGCCTCAACTACTGGCAGGCCATCCTGGCCATCTTCATCTCCCAGTTCATCAGCTCTATCGCCATGCTCTTCAACTCCCGAGCCTCCTCTGTGTACCATCTCGGATATCCAATCATTGCCAGAAGTGTCTTTGGCATGTGGGGATCTTACTACTTTGTGGGTGCTAGAGCAATTTTGGCAGTGTAAGTTCGATTTGTGGCATTTTCCAACCACATATGTCTAATCAAGATGTCCGATAGCGTCTGGTTCGGTGTGCAAGCCTTCTCAGGTGCCTCGTTGGTCGCCAACATGCTTCGTGCAGTTTTCGGACACAACTACACCGATATTCCCAATCACATCCCCAAGTCGCAAGGCATCACCTCTGCAGGCATGCTTGCCTTCTTCTTGTTCTGGCTCGCTCATTTCCCTCTGGCTATGCTGCGTCCCTACCAGCTACGCACTTTCTTCAACGTCAAGACGGCGCTCATGATCCCAGCTGTGTGGGGACTCTTCATCTTCTGCATGGCCAACACCCACGGCGAGCTAAATACCAGCAAGCTCTCAGAAGCCGCTGGAGTAAGCGCATCTGGAAAATGGGGATGGTTCTTCATGAACGCAGTCAATGCTGGTCTCGGAAACACTGCCACTCTGATCACCAACCAGCCCGACATTGCCAGATGGAGCAAGACGAAATCTGGTGCCATGTGGTCGCAGATGATCACCAACCCGCTCGCTGTCACACTCTCTGCCAGTCTGGGTATCTTGTCCACTGCCGCCATCAACAACGCATGGGGTCTGTCGCTCTGGAACCAGTGGGATCTTCTCGACGCAATCATGAACAGATACTGGAGAAGTGATGTCCGCTTTGCTGTCTTCCTCACCGCCGGGTGCTGGTCGGTCAGTCTGTTGGGAACCAATGTCGCTGCCAACATGATTCCATTCGGCTCAGACTCCAGCATGTTGTTCCCTCGCTTCATCACCATTCCTCGTGGACAGTTCCTCGTCACCTGCTTGGGTTTCGCTATCGGTAAGCCTCATGCGTTTCCTGCTTCAGACCGAACCATTCGCTAACAAAAGCACAATAGTCCCTTGGAAGATCCTCGCCTCCGCCTCCGTCTTCACCACTTTCCTCGCCGGCTACGGCCTTTTCATGGCCTCGGTAGTCGCAATCATGGTCTGCGAATATTTCTGCCTGACCCGCGGCAACATCTTCATTGCCCACTGCTACAACGGCGGCAAGGAGAACCCACACTACTACTACAAATTCGGCTGGAACATTCAAGCCGTCATCGCCTACCTCTGCGGTATCGCTCTTCCATTCCCTGGCTTCGTGGGCAGTCTGGGCGCCAACGTCGGCACTGTCGCCCTTCACATGGGCCATCTTGGCTGGATGTTGAGTTTCACAACCAGTTTTGTCATCTACTATGCCATCTGCAGTATCTGGCCTACGGAAAACCAAAAGATCATCAAGCAGATGGGCTTGAGGTTCGAGGAGATGGCTGAGAGGGATATGATGGCGCTCGATGGTACCATCATCCCCGAAGGCGCCGAGGGCATGTCTGAAGACCAGATCGCTTGGGATGACGCCGAGAAGAAGAGTGCTGCTTTCGACTCGCGCAGAGTCAGTGACTAAGGCGTGCATCTCTTGTTCCTCGCACGGACGGTGAAAGAATACATACAAGATGAAAATCTGTAGGTGTGGATGCGAAAAGCAGACGAGCACGAAAATACAGGAAACGATTTACAAATACATGCAAAACCAAATCTTCATACACTTTCCACTTCTCTTGCGCGTCACAGCAAACCTTTCAACCGCGATTGCTCTTTCCCTGTCACTTCACTGCCTCAATCTTGACAACAGCAAAATCACATTCGCCCCGTCGTCAAATATCTCACACTACCGCACATTCTCACCATGCCGTGGCTGGACGAGCTCAAAACAGCTGTTGATCTTTACAGCGAAGGCGATCTTGAAGCATGCGTTGCACACATCGACACCGTATTCCGAGACACCAGCCCCAGCTCCCTGCGCACACACGCTACTACGCACTGCTCCCATGCTGTACAGACGATTGGCGCGAAGCAGAGGCAAGTTTACCCGTCGAAAAAGCCACACTGGAGGCACAGGTTGATTCTTAGGAAGTATCGAGACTATACTCATGAACTCTCATACACGACTTGCACCACTGCTCCTGCTTCTGCTCCGCCTTTGAGCTCTCTCAATTACAGCTGCTTCTCTCAACCAACCCTGTTGAAACGTTCGCTGGTATTGATATTGCTTGGCTACCACACTGGGATTTAGTTCGGCTGGATCTGAGCGTGGTGTGTCAGACGACGCATACAAGGGCCTGGCTAAAGGTATTGCGGAAGCCTTCGGAATTCGACTCCGCTGCTGAGCAGTCGATGCTTCGCCAG
This sequence comes from Aureobasidium namibiae CBS 147.97, assembly GCF_000721765.1. Taxonomy (NCBI): domain Eukaryota; kingdom Fungi; phylum Ascomycota; class Dothideomycetes; order Dothideales; family Saccotheciaceae; genus Aureobasidium; species Aureobasidium namibiae. Next base: position 1,196,583 of record NW_013581207.1, read on the forward strand.
AGGTGTTTTGACCTTGTTGGGATTTGGTAGATGAGTTCACACTGGGAAGCAACAGTTCATGCTCGACGAGAGTCGCCTCGTCTTCATCTGCTTCCGAAGTTGACGGCTCGATTGCTATGACTGACGTTGTGACAGGCTGCACCTTGAGGGCCTGGTTCGCTGCTACCGATGGCCCAGATCTGCGCACTGTCTCAAGTGCTTGGGGCGTGATTGCTGAGATAGATGCTTCAGACTGTGCAGACGAAGCAGGCTGCATGGCTGGACGGGCAGCAGGTGAGTCGATGGTTGTGGACGAGTGAGTGCTCGGGGTGTGAGGGAAGTCGCCTGGCATGCGTATTTGGTCCAGGCTAAACTTCCGTCTGGGAACGTTCGAGCTTGAAATGCCAAACTCCTCCGTTGCAGCTTCGACCAAGTCAAGCAGTTCAGGCATAGTCTTTGCTCGTCGTCGGAGAGCATCAGGCGAAGCATCTAGTATGATTGAGCGTCGGCCATTGATGTTCCGGGAGAAAGCAGGAGCTTGTCGAATGTCATCTTCTGGGAGAGTCGCTACCGCTTCCGAAACCTTAGCAAGATCGCGTGAGAGCTTCTGGGTCCAATCACTATCTGGCATACCGTTACGGATGTTGGAGATGACTTTGCCTAGACTGCCACTGTGCTCGACAATGATGGCGTCAATCATGTCGCCGAGATCCGTTGCCACGATACCGCCAAATTTGTCTGGAGGTAGGTCAGATACTGTGGCCCCGGGCACTTGGATTGTTTGATTGTCGATGGTTGTTCCAACAAGGACGTTCGATGACTGGCCAGACTCAGGAGGTGTGCCGGGTTCGGTATATATAGAGCTGCTTGCAGATTTCAATGGTTGGACAGGTAGAGTTCGGGGAGTACGAGTACTGGATTCGACTTCACGCTCCAGAATTCGTTGCTCGGCAAGGCAATCGGAACAGATGTCGGGAGAGACTGTTGTTCCACTGGTCTTAGCAAGACGTCTTCCAAAAGCCCACGGACTCAATGGATCGACTTGTTGTCTGATCATAGGGCCGGTAGGAATGTACGAACCACTGGAAGCTTTGTCCATGCCAGCTGGTACACTTGTTCTTATTTTGAGCTTGCGACCGTGTCGGTAGCACATCAATTGTTCGTCGATTGGTACTGCCACCTTCTCGATATTTGCCGACAGTCGTGGTTGGTATCGTTTCGGCATTGGACAGTGAACCAGAGGGCTCAAGCGGGGATGTGATTGCGAGAGGGGTGTTTCAGGTCGGATAGGGCTTTGAGCAGAATCCCTTCGGGGAAATGGTGAGGCTCGTCGGAACTCATCTTCTGGGAACAATACGGGTGGTTGGCTCGGCGGAAGAACAGGTTCAGATCTCTTGGGTACTATGGACGGCAGTTGCTGAAGGCTGTTGATTGTGCGGATCCGATCAGCAACGCGACCAGCTACGACATCCGGAGCGTCCCAACGACGCTGGATTGTAGATGCGGCCTTAGTGGTTGGGAGCTGGGGCAGGGGTTTGAGCCGGGGTTGACTTTGGGGTCCGTCTAAGTTTGGCACTGAGGGCCATCGATTTGAGCTTGAGCTTGAAGACGAGGGCTGCGATCCACGCCTTTGCATTGACCATTGATACTGAATAGGTAGGAATATGATGAAGAAGCTGACAGACTGTACAATGAGTTAAGCGATGGAATGGATGACTGTGCAAGAAGTAGGAACGAAGATAAAGCCAGAGTGTACATATTCGAGCTGCGTCAAAACTGGCAGGTGGTTGAGGCTCATGGGTTATCAAGACGAGAAGGCGCGACGGGCCAAAATTTGAACAAAGCCTCGGGCAAAGCAGACGATTTACTATACATTTTAGAGATGCGACCTAAGTACAACCGCTAGTGCACTTATTTCAGGAATCCCTGGAGGCTCTTCAAAACCTGTTTTGTGTTAGCAAGTCCGAGCACGGCTGGTGATAGTTCGTGGATCGCTCACCTCGAGCTCAATCTTGGCCTCAGCGATGTCCTGCTCGCTGCCACTGCCGCTTGCGATCTTCTGGGCCTCGGCGATCTGGTTTCTGACGGCCTGTATATCTTGTCAGCTTCCGAACCACTCGAGACTTTTGTCGCATATGCATACCTCAGCGCTGAAGTCCTCGAGGGGGAAACCCTCAACGGCGTTGATGCTGAGCTTGGAGCCGGGCTGGACGGTAGCGAAACCACCAGAGACTATGATTCCATGTGTCAGCCGTCTTCTCAGATCCAACATCTTTCCATGTCCTGCGTATTCCGTGCTTATGGTCCAAGGTGTGCGAAGTGAGACGTACGGAAGAACTGCTTGCTGCCAGCGGACTCCTCGATGACCTCAACGAGACCAGGTCTCAGCTGCTCAATGGAGGGAACGTGGCTGGCGAGGACACCCATGTCACCAGTCTCGGCGGGAATGTTGACTTGAACACTGTAGAGTGTAAAGATTAGTCGTGCTCGGCGATATCTGATGGCGCTATCAGGGAAAATTGTGGGGGTTCGTACACATCCTGCGACTTGTAGACGGCCTGTAGAGCGAGCATGTGTTAGCAAAAGTCCATCATTCTCTGTTCTCTTTTTGACCAGGAATTGATCGGGCGAGGGGTATAGACGGAGCAGAGCGGAGCGAGCGTACTTGGTGAGGAAGGGACAGAGACAGCTGGATCTTGTCTGAGGCAACATCGGCGTAGCCTCTACGGGCAAGAGGAGCGGCGAAGGCGGTAGGGCGGACGCGCAGAGCGGCGCGGGCGACACGGAAGGAGTTCATGATGAGCGGCGGTCGAGCGAGTGGGTTCGTCAATTGCGAGATGTCTGCTGGAGCTGGTGCTTGCGACGTTGGTCCGCCATCTCGAACTCCCGCATTGAATCCTCGGATTTTGCCGCTTCCTCCGCCGACTTTGTCTTCACTCTTGGCGTTCACTCTACCACCAATCGATCCTCTTACCAGAAGACCTGTATCGACCAGGCTTGGATCCAAGCAGTTGGTGACTCCTGAGCTTGGCCGAACAGTACTCGTGCTCTTGCTGTCTCTCGATCTGTCCTAGAAACAACAAATCAGAAACTGTACCACGCAATACACGACTTGCTCTCCATCTCCGAATACGCATCACGTTGCATTGCTTCCAAATTCACCGCGAGGTATCACACTTGTAGCAAGAATAGATTCTTCATTCTGTGCGCCACAGAACCTAAGGCTCAGACCTATCACGACACAATCCCTCAATTTCTTGATTGTTTGCCGTCTACAAGACCCCATATGGACACACGAAGATGACAGTCTTCAAATCCTCGTCCAGACACCATTGGTCCATCCTCCCCGTGTGCAAATTTTTATGACGCGGGCTACCTATCAAAATGCACAACATTCTCAAGGACTGGATAGGATTCATCGAGATACAGTGTTCTCTAA